>NW_028258340.1:3655000-4905000 GCF_053883595.1 Heterocephalus glaber | reverse complement strand
CCAACGTATGGAAAAAAGAAGAAACAGGGTATAAAAGCCTGCTATAGAAAGGTTGCTATGGTGTGATGTGTTCTTCCCTGCCCCTCTTTTCATAGCTAGAAAAAAAAAATGAATGATGCTGTTTCACCAGTTCTTTCTTAAGCAAATGAATGAGGCTTTCCTGAAGAAAACTGTCTCACAAAATGAATGGCTCCATCACACAATCTGGCGACACAATTGGACATTTATGAACCAAGATCTCCACAAGTGTCAGTCAATGCACAATGACCCAGCATAACTCTGAATACAGAGGATGCATATTCCTGTTGAAAGTAGTGACTGATAGCATGGATTGCGTGAGATCTGCCTAGAATAATCTGGTACATTTAGCATTACCAAAACCTTTCTATGGCAACCAAAGCCCCAGAAATATATATATATATATATTTTTTTTTTTTTTTTCTTTTTGGTACTGGTGATCAAACTCAGGACCTTGCACTTTTGAGGCAGGCACCGGAACCACTGAGCTAAATCCCCAGCCCCTCCAGAAATATATTTTTATTAATATTCTTCAAGATATGTTTGTGGATGTGTTTCCTAGACCTAGCACAGAAAGTTTGAAATACAACTCCTTTCTTGAGGTCTCATCTACCTCCTTGATTTTGAGTACAAAGCACTTGCAAAGTCTGCATTACAGTAGACCATTAGCACCATCTAAAGGCTACATACCAAATGTTTTGCCAGCATGCATGTTGCACAAAATGCTCTTTGGTCTAATGATGTAATTCTTTGCAGGACTGACACTCTGAAAAATGTTGCCTACATAGAAAGAAGGAATAGGCCCCAATGGCATGCCATGCATCTGTGATGGTTATGTGCCTGTACCTAGCTCTTGCCTATGTGAAAGAGGTCAAACAGTGGGCAACATGTGTCAGAAGCTGTGATGGCCTGATTTCTTCCTTAAGCGCTCAGCCTGTTCTTAGCTCAGAAAATTCATTCTGCCAGTAGGCCTTCTCTGAACCTGGCCATGAGTGCTGCAGTGAAGGCAGTGGTGGGAAGGATGGGGCAGGCATCCAAAAGCCATTAGCCTGAGCCTGAGAGATTGGGGTTCAAGTCCTGCTTTGTATGTGCTAAGTTTGTGACTTTAAAATCTCAGCTTCTCATCCAAAAACCAAGGCAGCTCAACTGGATTATCTCTAGGGGCCCCTGCTGTTCTCACATGAGTGAGGCCCTGGGTTCTGGGAAAGTGATAAAGATGGCCTTGTCTCTTCTATTTCATGTCATTGCAAGGAATGAAATAAAATAGTCCAGGCACATGTCTGTTATGGAGTTCCTAAAACCGGCCAAGTTTCACCCATATCCTTTGGATTCAAGGCCAAACAAAGTCTGACTTAATTTCCTTGGGATGTTTACTGGGGCCCCAGTGGTTAGCTGCAGTCCCTGGAGTCTCTAGAAGCTGGAGTGCTCCCAAGGATCTTTTAGAAATAGGGGCTGTTCTTATAAAAGACTTGGATTGGTAGGAGGGTTTTAGAACAAATTGACCTTGATCTTGACACAGGTGCAATGATGTAGTCATCCAGTAGAAAAGTGTTCTATCCGAGAGTCAAAACTAAGTAGGTGCAGGGAGGGAGAGTAGATTAAATAAAAAGAAAAAGAATTTTAAACTTAGGAGACAGAGAGAGATCTGTGGTCAAAGTTTCCTCCTGCTCCTTACTGACTATGAACCTCAGGACAAATTATGTCACCTCTCTAAGTTTTGGTTTCCATGTCTGTAAAATGCAACTAATAACAAAGTCATTGAGAGGATTATTTAACTTAATGCCATTTTAATTGCACCCATTATGTGTAGCAGTATACTTGATGCAGAGTAAAGATGCCAGGAGTGATTTCACTGGCTTATCTTAAAGTCACATACTAGTCTCTTGTTCATGAGCACAAATCCCTGCGACAGATTCCAAGTCTCAGTTATAGCACACACTTGTCAGGTCCCTCTGACATGTAGCCCAGGGCTTGGCTTTTGTCTTTCCAAATGTCCTCTCTGCCCACTTCTTCCTGAGAATCTGCCATGGGCCCTCCCTTTCCCCTGCAGGATCCTGCTTCTTTCTGCTTTCAGCACAGGTGGCTTTTGCTATCAGAGTATTTGAAGTTTCCCTTTGATGGCCCTGAAATGAAGCAACTTAATTATGGATGAGCACTCTGCCTAAAAGCTTGGATCTCTCCTTCTTTTTTCCTCAAATACTCCTGGCATATTTGCAGGGCCTCGGTACACAAAAGCAAAGGGATAGCTGAGACACTGAGCCACCCCCGACCCCTGCCCATCCATCTGCTACTTGGGGCCTTTGTTAGAAGAGAAGAGAGAGGAAGACTGAGCTAGGAGAAAAAGAAAAGGAGAAATGGAATATGTTTGCCCTGAAATATACTGCATTCAATTTTTTAAATCTCAAAATGAATAATGCATTATAAGCAATTCTACCCATGTAATGTAATAAAGTTAACTGTGCTCTGATATTGGTCACGGTAATATTTTAATAAGATTATTAGATTGCTCCCTTTTTAAATAATGTATATAAAACATTGCCTTGATGTTCTTTTTTCCCAGTTCTGTGGATTGAATGTAGGGCCTTGTGCATGCTAAGCATATGCTCTACTGCTAAGCTACATGTATACTCCAGCCCCATGCACAGCCCCTGAAAAGAAGAAAAATGGAGAAATAAGTGAAAATACTAGGTTTCTTAGTTGTGAAAATAAAACAAACAAAAAACTTCCCATTTATTTGGGAACAGGTACTAGGGTGTGTGTGTGTGTGTGTGTGTGAGAGAGAGAGAGAGAGAGAGAGAAGAATATTCATGATACAGGAAGAGATCTTCACAATGTGCTCTAAGAAATAGAAAGTCACAATTAGTTAATGGCAGAGCAAGGGGTACATTCAGATATTTCCTATATCCGAGGGGATTTCTGGGCTGAGTCACATTCACAATCAGGTCTCCGATATGGCCAAGTAACTATTGCTTGCCGAGTGCTAAGGTGGCTCACCCATGATATGCAGGCTCATCCTCTTAGACTTGTACCTCCATATCTGCCCTGTTTTCCTGGGGATCTTAGTACATTTATAAAATCTCAGAAAGAACATGTAGCTCAAATTGCTATGCCCTGTGAGTGTCAAATATACACCAGACTTCAGACTTACTATGAACAAAATGTAAAATGTCTCGTTAATAACTTTTCATATTGATTACAGGTTGAAGTCATAGTATTTGAGATATATTAGATTAAGTAAAATATGTTAACATTAATTTTACCTACTTGTTTTTATTTTTTAAGTGTGATTATTAGAAATTTCTTTTTGGTACTGGGGTTCAAACTCGGGACTTTGTGCTTGCCAGAACCACTGAGCTACATACCCAGCCCAAGAAAATTTAAAATGATACATGTAGCTTTCATGTTACATTTCTATCTTGGCAACACTGACTTAAGTAATATAAAATTGTAATTTTATGATTTTAACTTGATATTCTACCCTTTGTTCGAGGCTCAGACTTGCTATGAAGGTTTCTGGCTCTGCATAAATGGCTGCTGTTGTGGAAAAATGAGAATTAATGTAAGAGACAAATGACTAAGAAGTATTAGACTGTGCTAATCAATAATTGTGCTGTTTTTAGAAAATGTATAAACTGGTAGTAATTGTACTGCTTTGGAAAAATAAATATTAATGTAAGGAGTCAAATCTATTAACTTGTACTATTTACTATAATCCTTTCTTTGGAACAGAACATATAGTCCCTGGCTTTCTGGTGTACTTAAATTTAAAGTTGGGTCTGGAGATGTAGCTCAGCAACATGGTACTTACCTAGCATATGGAAAGGTCTGCTTTCATCCCCAGCACTGCAAAAATAATAACCATAACTAAAATTGACCCTAAGATTTACTTTCATGAGGTTCTTCCATCAAATCACTAATAGAATATACTTCTGAACAGGATCACTAACTCACATCTTTGAGGAACTGTTAAGGGATGAGGGAAAGTGTTTCTGAGGATAACTGGATGATGGGAAAAAGCAAAATTCATGTATTTACTTAAGGGTAAGGTGATTTCCCAGAAAAAGCATTGAGAAACTTGCACATTTTGTTGCTTTATTTGTCTCAGTCTAACCCTGATTCAGCCATGTAGGTGGGTATATAAAATGATCTCACAGACATTTTCTGTCACTAATACGAATGTAATTTGAAAGCCAAATTCACAAGCTAAAAATTAAGCTATAAAGTAACATTGAGCTCTAATCTTTTCTATCAATTTAGTGCTACAACCATAAAAAATGAAAACATTTTTTGTGGTGTATATAATATAACAAGAAGTCTCAAGAATGCATCATTTTGCAAAAATGAAAAGAATTGGCATAAGAATCACATTCAGCTTAACCAAAGCTCAAACTACAATGCATAAATGGAAATAATTATTAATATTCATGAGTGCTTACCAAGTGCCAGACATGGTCCTACGGCTCTAAGCACCATGTTTTAACTCATTTTGTCTTCAAAATAGCACCAGGAAGCATATGCATATTATCCTTATTCTTGTCTTACAGAAGTGGAATCTAGGTACACAGAGGCTAACTAACTTGCTCACAGTCACATGGCTAAGAAACAGCAGGGAAGAGGCCTGTAAACTCAGGCAGTCTTGGCCCCAGTGTTCATGTTTTAACATACAATGATGATTTCAAAAACAATAAAGGATGATTGCATTGTCCATAATAAATTGTCATCCAAGAAAAATAAAAATCAAACCATTAGCCAGTGGGATGAGTACTGGTTGGGAAGTCAGAAAACAGAGGACCAAAAACCTTCTATAATATAAGCAAGTTGGACTACATGCCTTTCCTGTTCCCTTTCCAACCAGAAATTCTGTAAGTACCATGGTTTCTCATGGCTTCTTCTAACAACCACTATCTAAAGAGTCATGGATTGCAAACAGAATAGTAGAGCCTAATAAAGGAAAGAGAAGGAGACTGTCCCAGTGCAAAGGAGGAAACAGTTGGGTATATTAGGCTTATGGGAAAAAATACACTGTTAGAGTAGACAAAAGATTGGAAAGAACACATTGTTAAGAATTCAGTTATTTGAAACCACAAGCAGGGTTTAGAATGTCAGCCCTTACAAGGAGAGAACTTACCACTTTAAATTTATTGCCAGAACATATATACGTACACAGATGCTTTATCTATATTTTGTGTTGACAGAAATATTGGTTTGGGTGATCATTTGGAAAATAATGAAGAACTCTAGAATTCAAAAAATAAAAAATAGTGAATAGAAACCATAAGCATTTACTTATACTACCTGTAAAGTGGGGGTAATAGTAGCCTCAAGGGCTGCTGGAAGGATTAAATGACACAAAGCAGGGACAGTACCGAGAAGAATGCTTGTTTTACTATATGTTGTTAAGCAAGGTTAACAATGATAATGATGATGAGAATGACAGGCCACACAAATAAAACTGCTTCTAGGGACCCATGCCCAAGTCTCAACAATTTTTACCTAAAACATTCATTTTTTTTTTACCTAAAAATGTTATGACACTAGGACCTTGAAGCTATTCAAAAGCTTACAGCTAAATATGACAGAATGTTAAACTCACAAGCACAGCTTTGGTTTCATGTATAATTTGGAATGTATTTATTTTCTCCAGAAATTCATGGTAGAATAATATATTCTATGAAGTTCTGTTGGGTCAAGGCCTTATACCAATAAGCTCCTGCCAACACAGGATGATTCGGTGGGCCTTTCATTCTGATCAAGTGCTTTAGAAAAAGTAAAAGAATCATAGCTGGAATCTAAAAAAACGAGTTGTTCTTAAAGCAGTAAAGAGCAGAACAGTGGTTACCAGAGACTGAAGAAGAAATGGGGAGTGGGGTAGGGTACGCAGTGAGTACAATGTTACCAGTAAAGCTATCTAGCTTTCCACAATAACCCACACTGTTTCCTAGCCAGCAGCTTGTACTTTTTATCTTTGCTCTCACCCTCTTATTCTATTTACTTGGCCCAAGCACTCTGCAGAGTTAGTTTCTCTCCCTCTCTTCACTTTTACTTTCTTGAATAAATTTTGTCACTGCTTTTTGCTTGTTTTATTCAATTCTTTGTTCCAGACTAGAAGAACCTGGAATCCAGCTCCAGAAGGAGAGGCAAGCAATCCAGAACCGGGTGACATTTAGTTGGCAAGCCACTTTTTACAAACAAAAATGTTACTCCATAACATTTTTGGTGATAGCAGCCAGAGGAGTACATTTTGGCACAGCCAGCCCAAAAAAACAACATTTTGGTGATCTGAGCCAGGAGAGAACATTTTTGGCTTGGCCAGGCACAAGAGTAGAGCTCAGGTACCGGAGACAAAGTTAAGGCCTGTGTGGGAACACTTTTTGTTTTTTTCTAAAATACAAGATTTCTTTTCTCCTTTCCTTCACTCCTTTCTCTGGGCCAGGAAAGCAAGGGACTGTTCTCAAGGATCTCAGGGAGCTGTTTGCTGCTTTTCTAGCCATGGGGAATGGGAGAAGGTAATGTAGCCTTTGTTTTTCTTTCTAGCTACTTGCACTAACTCCATGGGTCCTTGTTTTCTGCACATTTGTTGGGCTTTGCTACTCTTGAAATCAGCCTTGTCTCCACATACCCTAGTTTGTAAACAGCTTTTTTTCTCTGTTTGAGTTGCATTTGCTTCCTTTTTTTTTTTTTTAATCAACCTGATCACTACATACCCTAATTTGTAAATGGCTTTTTCTCTGCTTGTGTTTTGGTTGGGGGTGCTACCGCCAACTTTGCCACTTGGCCACTTGGCCAGCAGCTATCCTACCCTACCATGTGGCCGCCACCATCTTGTCTTGTTGCATGGCTAAGTAACTTTTACATGAGCATACATCACCAGCCATCACCATCTTTTTTTCTCTTTTTTTCCTTTTTTTAATAACTGACCTTGTGAGCTAATCCTCTGATTTTAAACAGCATATGGGCTTATGGAAAACCAGAGAGAGGAACCTTTTTCTTTCTTCCCATAGGAAGGAAAAACTGTGTACTATCCCTTTAAGAACTCATGGGGCCTTTTGCCAATACAAAACTTTTGAGTAGGAGCTACAACCAGAGGACCAGCAGCTGTGGTTCCAGGCAAATCCAGGCAACACTGGGTGTGACCATCTTACTGTGGCTAGGGGGAAGAAATGGAAATACAAGAAAACAACTTGTCCATTTTAAAATGCCCAAGGCTTTTGGCCAAAACCTAGTGCCTCAGTCACTCCAAGAGCCTGCCCAAGGCCATCATCACCTGGCTTGTGTGTTTCCCTGTTGAAAGGCAGCTAAGTTAAAGATTGATGCCTGATGACTGAACAAAACAGCATTTAACACTTAAAGATTTAACTAAAGTAACTGTAAGTGTATGAAAACAGCCATCCCAATTCTTAGTACTTTTTCTGTCAGAATAAATTCCAGAGATGTTTTCCCACATGGTTTCTGGTTAAGTAGAGTCATCTTGGTTAAGTAGAGGCATCCTGGTTAAGTAGAGTCATCAAATGACTGGAAATACCAGCTGAGCTATCAAGGGGCTCAAAATAAATACAAGTTGAACCATTAAGGGATTCAACTAGGTGGCTAAGGGAACTTTGCTTCGGGAAGTTTGACCCTTACTTCACTGAAGTTTTGACTAGGTAAGGCCAACAAGTGAATTTGCTCCCTTCTCCCAATGAGTTAATGAGTCCAAATATGGAGACAAAAGCCCCTGGGGGGCTTTCTTCTGTGCTTAATGATGCTGGCACCACTCAGACAGAGATTTCTGTCTAGTCCATGTTAGGGTCTCACAAAGGATGCTTTGTGGAACCCTTGGGTCTGCTCCTTATATGTGGCATGCCTCCTTAAGCAAAACAGGCCTAGTTGTCTCCTTCTCTCTATAGGTCCTCAGACAAGCAGATGAGAAATCAATTGGATCTTGCAACTACACAGCTTTCACCAACATCACCACTAGACTGTATTATTGATTAGTGGGAAAGGTCATCTAAGGAAAAACCCAAGGACAGGCAAGTTTCAAGTGTTTCAAGTGCAAAAAGAGCATGAGATTATATGAAGCCTCCACCTGGGTCCTGCTCCACATGTGAGGCAGCTAATATGTCTGACTCCTCACACTAGAGGTTTGACTATCCTTCATCCCAGAGACGGGTTAGGCCAGCCAGAACCCTCATTTCCTTCTCTGATGACTGAAGAGGGCCACGGGAACCTGCAATGCCCCTGTCCGAAGACATCACCATCTCCTCCAAGAAACCCTGAGTTTTTTCTTTCTTCAACCCAGCCAGTGAGCACAGCACCCCAAGGTAGTTGGAGAACACATAATCCCTAGTAGGTAGGTTCTACAATTCCTTCCAGCTTGAAGAATCTATAGAAGACAGAGACACCCCACTCCCTCCACACCTCATAAAGAATTATGGGGATTTGCATCTCTCAGGGGGAAATGAGATAGGAGATTAGGGCGTGAAATAGGATCTCTAATCCTAGTTTTTCAAGGAATCTCCATACTGACTTCCAGAGTGGTTGGACCACTCTTCACTCCCACCAACAGTGGAGAGGGTGCTTTTTCCCCTACAACCCCACCAGCATTTGGTATTGGTTGATTTTTTGATAGCAGCCATTCTTTCTGGAGTGAGGTGGAATCTCAGCATTGTTTAAATTTGCATCTCCCAAATGACCAGTAATGTTGAATATTTTTTCATATGTTTGTTTGCTATTTCTATATATTTGTCTGAGAAATGTCTGTTCATTTCAGATGCCTATTTAGGATTGGATCTTTAAATTTGGGAGGGCTGATTTTTTTTAAGTTCTTTATATAGTCTAGATAGTAGACCTTTGTCTGAGGAACAGCTAGTAAAAATTTTTTCCCAACACAGGAGGAGGCTTCCAGGCCACCGTAGCACTGCTCCCAGTGCAGAAGAGGTGAGCCATACAGGAACCAGCAGCAACCCCCCCCCACCATCGAAATGAGAACACATGTAAACAAGCTTCAAAACCAGACTTCCAGATCACCTACAGCAGCCCCAAAGGAAAACTAGATAGAACACTCTGATAATCAACCACCTGGACTCCCTGAACTGGAAACGAAATGGATCTGGAAAAAATGAAATCAGAAGTAATTTTTCAGATAACAGCAGTGATTGTGCCCGTAGTGCAAGACATGATTAATAAATCTAGAGAAAACACAGATAAAAAAAATAGAGGAGCTGAGGAACATGATGGAATCCCAACATAGGAAACAAATGGAATCCATAAAACAGATGGAAACATATTTCTTGGAGATTAAAAACTCCATTGAAAGTCTACACAGCAGAATGAGCCAATGTGAGGACAGAATTTCACATATAGAAGATAAGATTGCAATTAGTGACCAGGAAAAGAAAAACTTTTAAATTGTAAGGGACCATGAGAAATCAAACCAGCAGCTGCTAGACGATGCAAAGAAGAAAAACATAAGACTGACTGCAGTCAATGAAGAAACAGGAGAGAGTACAGATGACATAAAAAAAAAACTGTTCACAGAAGTGATGGCAGAAAACTTCCCAAGCAGGGGAAAAGAACTTGACATACAGATAAGTGAGGCATATAGGACTTCAACTAGCCTTGATCAAAAAAATCTACACATAGGCATGTAATTGTTCAGATTCCAGAAACCCAACAGAAGAACAAAATTCTACAAGCAATTAGAGAAAAGAAACCAATCACATACAAAGGAAAGCCCATCAGAATCACAGCAGACTTCTCCATGCAAACCCTCAAGGCAAGAAGAGCTTGGAGTGATGTATTTCAAGCCCTAAAGTAAAACAGCCTCCAACCCAGATTGATGTACCCTGCAAAACTACCTTTCAAAATTGATGGAGAAATAAGATATTTTCATGACAAAGAACACCTTAGGAACTTCATGAATACAAAAACAGCACTCCAAAAATTTTAGACAATATTCTAGAAAAAGACAACAAGCATCACAAGCCCAAGAAGCCCAGCAGAATGAATCCATTGGGCAAAACAAGAAATTAAATGCAAAAGGGGAGAATCCAATAAAAAGTCATGACAATGATAAGTCAATACATATCAGTTATAACCATCAATGTTAATGGTCTCAATTCACCAATCAAAAGAAATAGACTGGCAGAATGGGTCAAGAAGCAAGATGCAACAATATGCTGCATACAAGAAGCACAATTTTTAAAAACTGATAGACTGAAAGTTAAAGGGTGGAAAACAATACTCCATGAGACAGGAACCCCCACAAAAGCAGGAGTAGCTATCCTCTTTGCAGATCAAGTGGATTTCAAACTAACACTGATTAAGAGAGACAAAGGACACTACACCCTTGTAAAGGAAACATTCCAAAAGGAAGAGATGACAATCATTAGTGTGCCCAACTATATAAAACAAATACTAACAGACGTAAAAAAATTTTCCCACCTTGTGGGTTGTCTGTTCACTCTGTTGGTGGCTTCTCTTGCTGTACAGAAGCTTTTTAATAAGAGGAGAGCCCATTTGTTGATTTTTTGTGCTAGTTCACATGTGACTCAAGTTTTGCTCATAAAGTCTTTTCCTACGCCAGTGTCTTCAAGAGTTCTACGTAATCTATGTTCTAGCAGGTTTAGTGTTTCTGTTTTAATATTTAGATCATTAATCCATTTAGATTTCAGTTTAGTGTATGGTGCGAGGATGGGTCTGGTTTTAATATATGGCAAGTTGAAACCCAATTTTTCCAGCACCATTTATTAAAGAGGCTCTTTCCTCCAGTGAGGATGTTTGGCTCCTTTGTCAAAGATGAGGTGGCTTCAAACTGGATTTCAACCTGCCAAAGATTAAAACCATACCCATACCTATAACCATGCACTGAACTAAGATCAAAGTGGATTAAAGATCTAAATATTAAGACAGAAACACTAAAGTTGCTGGAAGATAAGTTAGGTAGAACTCTTGAAGACATTGGCATAGGAAAAGACTTTATGAACAAAGCCTTAGTAGCACAGGAACTAGAACAAAGAATCAACAACTGGGATCTCATCTTATTAAAAAGCTTCTGCACTGCAAGAGAAACCACCAGCTAACCGACAACCTACAATGTGGGAAAAAAATTTTAGCAGCTGTAACCAAAGGGCTACTATCTAGAATATATAAAGAACTGAAAAAAATCAGACCCCCAAATTCAAAGACCCAATTCAAAAATGGGCATCTGAAATGAACAGATATTTCTCAGACAAAGAAGTAAAAGCAGCAAATAAATATGTGAAAAAATGTTCAACATTACTGGTCATTCAAGAGATGCAAATGAAAACAACACTGAGATTCCACCTCACCCCAGAAATAATGGCTGCTACCAAGAAATCAATAACAAATGCTGGAGGAGGTGTGGGGAGAAAGGAAACCTTCTCCATTGTTGGTGGGAGTTCAGACTGGTGCAACGACCTTGGAAATCAGTATGGAGATACCTTAAAGAACTAGGACTAGAGGTCCCATTTGACCTAGCTATTCCCCTGCTGGGTATCTTCCCAAAAGAATTAAAAGAATCATACCACAGCAATATATGCGCACCCATATTTATAGTGGCACAGTTCGTAATAGCTAAAACTTTTAAACAGCCCAAGTGCCCATCAACTGGAAACTGGATAAAGAAGATGTGGTTTTTTTATAAAATGGAATACTACTCAGCCATAAAGAATGAGAAACTAGAGACATTTATAGCTAAATGGATGCATACTGAGGCCATACTCTTAAGTGAAATAAATAGGACAAACATGTAAATACTGAATAGTTTCTCTAGTGTGAGAAACTGAAAGTGTAAATAAGGACTAAAATGATTAAAATGAATAATTGATAATTTGAAATATTAAAAGGTCCAAACATGTAAGGGGTGGTGGGAGGGGAAGGGAAAAAGAAAGAAAGGAAAGGAAAAATTATGAGAAAAAAAAATGGAAACAAAATCTATGTAAATAGGGAAGGGTGGAGGGGGTGAAGGGCACACAGGTAATGGGGAAAAAAATAAGAACCAAGATTCATCATGTACAGGTACAAGCACCTAACGATAAATGGAAACATATTGTATACCTAAAATGTGCCAATAAGAGAATAAAAAAAAAAGATGAGGTGGTTGAGTATTTCTGGATAGAAGATGATTCTGCATCTTCTAATCTGTTCCATTGATCCTTGGGTCTGTTTCTTTGCCAGTACTATGCTATTTTTTCTCACAGTAGCTTTGTAGTATAGTTTCAAGTTGGGTATTGTGATACCCTTTGCCTTGTCTTTATTGACTAGAATTGCTTTTGCTATTCTAGGTCTCTTCTGGTTCCAAATGAATTTTTGGATTGTTTTCTCTAGTTCTGTGAAATATGCTGTTGGAATTTTATTCAGGATTGCATTGAATCTATAGCAGTTTTGGAAGTATGGCCATTTTGACTATGTTGGTTCTTCCTACCCAGGAACAAGGGATGTCTTTCCATTTCCTGATATCCTCTTCAATCTTTTTTTCATAATGCTGTACTTTTCTGAGTAGAGCTCTTTTACTTCCTTTTTTAGATTGATTCCTAGGTATTTCATTTTTTTGGATGCTATTTTGAAAGGAGCTGTTCCTCTCTCAGTGGGTTTGTCGTTTGTGTACAGGAAGGCTATTGATTTTTGTGTTGACATTGTATCCAGCTACTCTACTGAATTTGGTTATTAATTCTTGAAGACTTTTGGTAGAATTCTTGGGGTCTTCTATATAAAGTATCATGTCATCTGCAAATAATAACAATTTAGCTTCTGCATTTCCAATCTTTATTCCTTTTATTTCTTTCTCTTTTCTAATTGCTCTGGCTAATATTTCCAGAACTATGTTGAACAGGAGCAGTTATAGTGGACATCCTTGTCTTGTTCCTGATTTTAGCATCAAAGTTTTTAGTTTTTGACCATTTAGTGTGATGTTGACTGTTGGTTTTTCATATATGGCTTTTATCAGGTTGAAATAAAGATCATTTATTCCAATTTTCTGTAGGGATTTTATCATGAATGGGTGGTGGATTTTGTCAAATGCTTTTCTGCATCTATTGGGATGATCTTATGGTTTTTGTCCTTGGCTCTATTAATATAGTTTATTGCATTTACTGATTTGCATATGTTGAATCATCCCTGCATCCCTGGGATGAATCCTACTTGGTCGTGGTGTATAATCTTCTTGATGATCTTCTGCGTTCTATTTGCCAGTATCTTATTAAGGATTTTTGCATCTATGTTCATTAGGGAAATTGGCCTATAGTTCTCTTTCTTGGTTGGGTTTTTCTCTGCTTTGGGAATTAGAGTGATGCTTCCTTCCAGGAATGAATTTGGGAATATTGCTTCCCTTTCAATTTCATTGAAGACCTTAAACAGTAGTGGCAATAGCTCTTCTCTAAATGTCTTGCAAAATTCAACAGAGAAGCCATCACTACCCATGCTTTTCTTTGTTGGTAAATTTTTAATTACATTTTAAATTTCCCTGATTGATATTGGATTGTTTAGAATTTTTTAGATCTTCTTCGCTCAACTTTGGTAATTCATATGTATCTGGAAATCTTTCTATGTCTTCTACTTTTCCATCTTATTGGAGTACAGTTTCTCAAAGTAGGTATTGAATGATCCTCTGGATTTCTGCTGGGTCTGTTGTAATTTCACCCTTTTCCTTCCTAATTGCATGAATTTTGGCCTTTTCTTTCTTTTATTTTTTTAATAAGGTTGGCTAAGGGTTTGTCAATTTTGTTTATTCTTTTGAAAAACCACCTTTTTGCTTCATTGATTCTTTTGTATCATTCTCTAGTCTCCATTGAATTGATTTCTGCTCTGATCTTTATAATTTCCTCCCTTGTACAACCTTTGGGTTTGTCTTGCTCTTCTTTTTCTAGAAGCTTGAGGTTCAGCATCAGGTTATTTGAGCTCACTCTGTTTTTCTAATATGGGCATTCACTGCTATGACTTTCCCTCATAAGACTGCTTTCATTGTGTCCCATAAATTCCAATATGTTGTATTGTCATTGTCATTTAATTGTAGAAACTTTCTAATTTCTTCTTTAATTTCCTCTGAGACTGATTTGTCAGGAGGGTGTTATTCAATTTCCATGTGTTTATGAAATTCTTGTGGTTTCTTTTGCTATTGATCTTCAATTTCATCACACTATGGTCTGATAATATAACAGAGGATAACTTCAATTCCTTTGTATTTACTTAAACATATTCTGTGAGCTAGTATATGGTCTGTTTTGGAGAATGACCCATGTGCAGCTGAAAAGAATGTGTATTTTGATTTTGTGGGGTGGAACACTCTGTAAACATCTGTAAAGTCCTTTAGTTCAAGAGTTTGTTTGAGTTCTAGTATTTCATTGTTGGTTTCTGTCTAGTTGATCTGTCTATGTATGACATTGGGGTATTGAGGTCCCCCACTACTATTCTATTAGTGCTTATTTGAATTTTCTGTCCATTAATATTTGTTTTATATAGTTGGGTGCACTAGCATTTGGTGCACATATATTTATGATTGTCATCTCTTCCTCTTGGATCATTCCCTTCAAAAGGATGTAGTGACCTTCTTTGTCTCTCTTAATTAGTCTTGGTTTGAAATCTACTTTGTAAATAGGATAGCTACTGCTGCTTTTCTTCAGGTTCCTGTCACATGGAGTATTGTTTTCCACCCTTTAACTTTGAGTCTATGAATTTCTTTCTGAATCAAGTGTGTTTCTTGTATGCAGCATATTGTTAGATCTTGCTTCCTGATCCAGTCTGCCAGTCTATTTCTTTTGATTGGTGAATTGAGACCATTAACACTGATGGTTATAACTGATATGTATTGACTTATCCTTGTCATGATCTTTTCCAGGTGTTGGATTCTCCCCACTTTGCATTTAATTTCTTGCCTTGCCTGATGGATTCATTTTGTTGGGCTTTATGGAATTGTGACCCTCATTGTCTTTTCCTAGGATATTTTTTAGAATTTTATTGGAGTGCTGGTTTAGTATTCATGTAGTTCCTTGGGTGTTCTTTGTCATGAAAGTGTCTTATTTCTCCATCGATTTTGAAAGATAGGTTTTTTGGGGTTTTTTTTTTTTTGGTTTTTGGGGGGGGGTACCGGGGATTGAACTCGGGTCCTTGTGCTTGCGCAGCAAGTGGCAAAACCACGGAGCTAAATCCCCGGCCCTTGAAAGTTAATTTTTCCAGGTACATCAATCTGGGTTGAAGGTTGTTTTCTTCTAGGACTTGAAATACTTCACTCCAGGCTCTTCTTGACTTGAGGGTTTGTGTTGAGAAGTCTTCTGTGATTCTGATGGGCTTTCCTTTGTATGTGATTTGTTTCTTTTCTCTAACTGCTTTCAATATTTTGTTCTTCCGTTAAGCTTCTGGAATCTTGGTTATTATATTCCTATGTGTAGACGGTTTTTTTTATCATGGCTAGTTGGAGTCCTATATGACTCACTTATCTGTATGTCAAATTCTTCTTCCCTATTTGGGAAATTTTCTGCCATTAAATCTGAGAACAAATTTTTATGTCATTTGCATTATCTCCTGTGTTTTCATTGACTCCAATCAATCTTATGTCATTCTTCTTTGCATCATCTAGCAGCTGCTGGATTGATTTCTCATGGTCCCTTGCTGTTTTTAAGAAATCTTTGTTTTCCTGGTCACTAACTATAAGCCTATCTTCTATATCTAATATTCTGTTCTCACATTGGCTCATTCTGCTATGTATACTTTTCAATGGAGTTTTTAATCTGGATATCTGTTTGAATCTGTTTTCTGGATTCTATTTCTTTCCTGAGCTGAGTGTTGATGGATTCCATCATTTTCCTGAGCTCCTCTATTTTTTAATCTGTGTCTTCTCTAGAGCTATTAATCCTGTCTTTCACTGAAGTCACAATCTCCGTTGTTATCTAAGAAATTATTTCTGATTTCATTTTTTCCAGATCCTCTTTCATTGCTAGTTCAGAAGTCCAGGTGGTGGAGTTTCATATTGTTCCATCTTGTCCCCTGGATTTCCCTTTGGTGATCTGGAAGTTTGGGTTTGCATCTTGTTTAGGTGTCTTCTCATTTCTTTTTTTGTTGTTGTTATTGTTGAAGTTTTTGGTTTAATTCCTAGGTTACAGCTTATAAATAGCTTATTGCAAATATCTTTTTTGCTAGTTTTTAGGGAATGGCTGCTTCTTGGATTGTCTTCCAGGTATAGGGTGGCCTCCACTGATCTTTATATTCCTGGCCTTTATCCAGCTGAGGATATGAACTTCCCCTGGCAGTATATGGCCCTAACCAAGGTGACTCTATGCAGTTGAGGAAGCCCCTGAAGGGGCTGACAGCTGAGGCAACAAACCTTTCCTTGAAGGGAGACCTGGTTGATGTGTCTCCATGTTTGCCATAATCATCCAATTTAGTATGTTCTGTCTACCAGGTGAGAAGATGACATTGTGATTTGAGAGTGCAGAATGACCTTAGTCAATGGTAGTGCCCTCATGATCCAATCACCTTCTAAATGGTCCACTTCTGAACACATGAGACTTTGAGGGGGGGGGGCATTTTAGACATAAAACATAAGCAGGATATACCTTCCCTTTCTGATGTAAGTCTTCAGGCCATCACCACTGTTGCTCCTTCTGACTCCCACATTTTGGCCTATCATCTTAGACAGCTCTCTTACTCAAGGGTAGATTCCGTTAGGACCTGAAGAAGTAACCAAAATTAAATCTGTGCCTTAATTCCTCCAAGGTCAAAATTAGGAAATCCACTTACTCTAGTAGTCCCCTAGTCCAAATGTGCATGTAACCTGCTCTGCCTAATACAAAATAATATGTTAGATGGATTAGCAAACACTTGCATTTAGAAGAAATTCAAAGCCTTTTTCAGAACCAATAAAAGTTGATTTGCTCTTCATCCTAAACTTCTAGAGAAAATTCAGGAGCTTAACTCCATGTGTAAGACTTAAGAAATAGGTGTGTGAAGTTGGGATCTCCAGAAAATCAATTATGTGCATAAACCCCTCTATATTCCACAGCAGTAGTAACTCATTATTCTTAATGCTTAGAAATGATTAGGGTAAGAACCATTTGAAGGAGGCTTTTCTTCCACCATTAAGAACTATCTTACATATTTCTGAGATGTAAGCTATGAAGATTAAAACATTTAATTTCCCTTTTTCATGCATAGTAAATGAGAAAGTCAAGTGAACTTTCCTTACACATTATAGGAATAGTGTTTGTGACTGATCAATGTTTTCATTTGGTTCTCTCTCAGTCCTTAGGGTTAAACACTAAAATAAGGCTATGTTTAACTTTTCAAAAAATGTAAGAAAAATTCCATAGTAACTTAATATACAATAATGTCTGAATTTTGTCAGTTCCCAGGGCTATTTCAGGGTCTTTGTCAGGTTGGGTATGCCACCATTAAACTTTACCCACATTGTCTAGCCACACTCTGTTCAAGCCCATTCACCCTATTAAGTATGCATGGTCCTAAAAGAAGTGTTTCCTTTGGCTGATGGAGGGAAGGGACACAAAGCATTCATGGCTTTGGAGAGCAGGAAGCCTGGGCTCTAGTTCCAAACCCAATACCAAGTATGTGACTTTGAGCAAGTTCCTGGATTTCTGCAGGCCTCCATTTGTTCATAAATTTAGGAAGAAAAGAGGCTAGATGTTGCCTAATAGCCTTCCCAATACCATCATCCTGCATCCTCTAATGCCAAGCATATTCTATTCATTTCCATGGGGGAAACTTTGACAATAGACCATGTAATGGGATTTGAAAGGAACATTTTCTTGGCTTCCAAAGAATTTGGAGGATATGAGTCATATATCTCTCTACTCCAGTCACAAATTGGTAGGAAGGAAATAAAGGCTGGAATTTGGGGGCATGTATTATAGGCTCTCAAAGCAAAATGAGATTTCAAAGCCAAAAAGGGATATTTTAAGTCTAGCAGTATTATTTTCACTTTATGATTAGCAACATGAAAGAACAGCCATAATTGTGACCAGCGGTTAATATTTTCATTATCAGTTAAGGATTATAACCATTTAACTTTCAATATTAAATTTAGTTCTTTTATGACAAAAATTCTCTTCATGTAATGGTCTAAACTGCCATTCCACACATGCTTCAAGAATGGGGAGAACCTACAATTTAGTGGACTGCCTGATTCTATCATCTTGAAGGATAACATTAAGGTCAAGGTTTAATAGCATTAGTTTCATTCTGTTTCAAAACCACAAATACAAATTTAACCCTGCTGGCTTTCTAAATATTGTGTGAAAGCAGTGCACCAAACCATCATCTCTACAGGAAAAGTAATTCACAGGTTGGCAGTGCTAACAGTGGGGAGCATTGTCACTTCTGGTTAACCAGGAGAGCCCAGAATCAAGGTTGCCCTGGAAACTGAGTTGTCAAGGCTGAGTTAGTATTGAGAAGACTAGACTGGCCATAGCACTATGCTAGTGACAGAAATCTCCTCGTAGTTCTCATAGTAGTATTGTTGGATATGAAACACTGGATCATTTATGGTACAGCAACCATTGTTTGTGAACCCTTTGCCCTATTCTGGTGTTTTAGACTTCACTTGGAAATACTTATTGTCTTCTGAATAAAGTAAAAAGATTAAAAAGAAGGTGAATTCTCTAGTTTTGCCCCATAACATTTAAGAAAGCCAGAATGGAGAGCTGCTCCCAGCTCAGAGGAGGGGAACCTTCTGGGCCATTGTAGCACTGTCACGAGTGCCGAGAAGGTGAGCTGCACAAGCAGCACACATCCCTCACCCCCCACCTTGAAATGAGAAGACATATAAACAAATATCAAAACCAGACTTCCAGATCACCTAAAGCAACTCCAAAGGGAAATGAGATGGAACACTCTGATACTCAACCACCTGGACTCCCTGAACTGGATACAAAAGACGATTGGGAAAAAATGAAATCAGAAATGATTTCTCCGATAACACCAGACATTGTGCCCATAGTGCTTGCATGATTAATAAATCTAGAGAGGACACAGATAAAGAAATAGAGGAGCTGAGGAACATGATGGAATCCCAACAGAGGAAATAAATAGAATCCATTAGACAGATGCAAACATATTTCTTGGAGATTAAAAACTCCATTGAAAGTCTACACAGCAGAATGAGCCAATGTGAGGACAGAATTTCACATATAGAAGATAAGATTGCAATTAGTGATCAGGAAAAGAAAAATTTCTTTAAAATTGTAAGGGACCATGAGAAATCAATCCAGCAGCTGCTAAATGATGCAAAGAAGAATAACATAAGACTGACTGGAGTCAATGAAGAAAGAGGAGAGAGTGCAGATGACATAAAAAAAAAACTGTTCACAGAAGTGATGGCAGAAAACTTCCCAAGCAGAGGGAAACAATTTGACATACAGATAAGTGAGGCATATGGGACTCCACTTAGCCTTGATCAAAAAAATCTACACATAGGCATATAATTGTTAAGATTCCAGAAATCCAACAAAAGAAAAAAATTCTACAAGCAGTTAGAGAAAAGAAACCAATCACATACAAAGGAAAGCCCATTAGAATCACAGCAGACTTCTGAATGCAAACCCTCAAGTCAAGAAGAGCCTGGAGTGAAGTATTTCAAGCCCTAAAGGAAAACAGCCTTCAACCCAGATTGATGTACCCTACTAAACTACCTTTCAAAATTGATGGAGAAATAAGATATTTTCATGACAAAGAACACCCTAGGAACTTCATGAATACCAAACCAGCACTCCAAAAAATGTTAGACAATATCCTAGGAAAAGACAAAAAGGATCACAACCCCAAGAAGCCCAGCAGAATGAGTCCATAGGGCATGGCAAGAAATTAAATGCAAAGGGAGAGAATCCCTTTGCAACAAAAATAAAAAGTCATGACAATGATAAGTCAGTACGTATCAATTGTAACCATCAATGTTAATGGTCTCAATTTACCAATCAAAAGAAATAGACTGGCAGAATGGGTCAAGAAGCAAGATCCAACAATATGCTGCATACAAGAAACACAATTAATTTAAAAAAAAAACTAGTAGACTGAAAGTTAAAGGGTGGAAAACAATACTCTATGTGACAGGAACCCCCAAAAAAGCAGGAGTAGCTATCCTCTTTGAAGATCAAGTGGGTTTTAAAGCAAAACTGATTAAGAAAGACAAAGAAGGACACTACGTCCTTGTAAAGGGAACAATCCAAAAGGAAGAGATGACAATCATAAACATATACCCACCAAACACTAGTGTGCTCAACTATATAAAACAAATACTAATGGACATGAAAAATCAAATAAGCACTAATACAATAGTAGTGCAGGACCTCAATACCCCACTGTCACAAATAGATCAAGTAGACAAAAAATAAGCAATGAAATACTAGAATTCAATCAAACTCTTGAACAAATGAACTTAACAGATGTTTACAGAGTCTTCCACCCCACAAAATCAGAATACACATTCTTCTCAGCTGCACACGGGTCATTCTCCAAAATAGACCACATACTCACTCACAGAACATGTTTAAGTAAGGGTAAAGGAATTGAAGTAATCCCCTGTATATTATCAGACCATAGCGCAATGAAATTGGAGATCAATAGCAAAAGAAACCACAAAAACTTCATAAACACATGGAAATCAAACAACACACTTCTGAATAACCAATGGGTCACAGAGGAAATTACAGAAGAAATTAGACAGTTCCTACAATTAAAGACAATGACAATACAACATATCAGAATCTATGGGACACAGTCTTATGAGAGAAATTCATAGCAGTGAATATGCATATTAGGAAAAGAGAGTCAGGCCAATTAAACAACCTGATGCTGAACCTCAAGCTTCTAGAAGAAGAAGAGCAGAACAAACCCAAAGCTCATACAATGGAGGAAATTATAAAGATCAGAGCAGAAGTCAATTCAATGGAGACTAAGAGAACAATACAAAAAAAAATGAAGCCAAGAGTTGGTTGTTCCAAAGAATAAACAAAATTGACAAACCCTTAGCCAACCTTATCAGAAAAAGGAAACAAAAGGCCCAAATCCATGCAATTAGGAATGAAAAGGGTGAAATTACAATGGACCCAGCAGAAATCCAGAGGATCATCAATACCTACTTCCAAAACCTATACACCAATAATATGGAAAACACAGGAGACATGGACAGATTCCTAGGTAAGTATGAATTAACAAAGTTGAACGAAGAAGACCTAAAAATTCTAAACAACCCAATATCAATCAATGAAATTGAAAACATAATTAAAAACTTATCAACTAAGAAAAGCCCAGGTCCTGATGGTTTCACTGCTGAATTCTACAAGACATTTAGAGAGGAACTGCTGCCACTACTGTTTAAATTCTTCAATGAAATTGAAAGGGAAGCAATACTCCCAAATTCATTCCTGGAAGCAAGCATCACCTGATCCCCAAAGCAGAGAAAGACCCAACTGAAAAAGAGAACTATAGGCCAATCTCACTAATGAACACAGATGCAAAAATCCTTAATAAGATACTGGCAAATAGAATGCAGAAGATCATCAAGAAGGTCATGCACCCTGACCAAGTGGGATTCATTCCAGGGATGCAGGGATGGTTCAACATACACAAATCAATCAATGTAATACACTATATCAATAGAGCCAAGGACAAAAACCATATGATCATCTCAATAGATGCAGAAAAAGCATTTGACAAAATCCAACATGCATTTATGATAAAAACCCTACAAAAAATTGGAATAGATGGTCTTTACCTCAAACTGATAGAAGCCATCTATGAAAAACCAACAGCCAATATCATCCTAAATGGTCAAAAACTGAAATCCTTCACACTAAAATCAGGAACAAGACAAGGATGTCCACTATCACCACTCCTGTTCAATATAGTTTTGGAAACACTAGCCACAGCAATTAGACAAGAGAAAGAAATAAAAGGAATAAAGATAGGAAATGAAGAAGTCAAATTGTCATTATTTCCAGATGACATGATATTCTATAAAGAAGACCCCAAGAACTCCACCAAAAGTCTTCTAGACTTAATAACCAAATTCAGTAAAGTACCTGGATACAAGGTCAGCACACAAAAATCAATAGCTTTCCTCTACAAGAACAACAGACTCACTGAGAGAGAAATAGGGCAAATAATTCCTTTCACAATAGCATCCAAAAAACTGAAATACTGAGGAATCAACCTAACAAAAGAAATCTTCTCTGAAAACTATAGCACTCTGAAAACAGAGATTGAAGGCGATATCAAAATATGGAAAGACATCCCTTGCTCTAGGGTAGGAAGAATCAACATAATGAAAATGACCATACTTCCAAAACTGCTATATAGATTCAATGCAATCCCAATTGAAATCCCAGCAGCATACTTCATGGACCTTGAGAAAACAATCCAAAAATTCATTTGGAACAAGAGACCTAGAATAGCAAAAGCAATTCTAGGCAACAGAGTTATGGCAGGGGGTATCACAACCCTCAACTTGAAACTATACTACAAAACTACTGCTATAAAAACAGCATGGTACTGGCAAAGAAACAGACATGAGGACCAGTGGAACAGATTAGAAGATGCAGAAACAACTCCAGACACACTCAGCCACCTCATCTTCAACAAAGGAGCCAAACACCTTCACTGGAGGAAAGATAGCCTCTTTAATAAATGATGCTGGAAAAATTGGGTTTCAACTTGCCAAAGTTTAAAACTAGACCTATATCTCTCACCATGCACTAAACTAAAATCAAAATGGATTAAAGATCTAAATATCAAAACAGAAACGCTGAACCAGCTGGAACAGGGGTTAGGTAGAACTCTTGAAGACATTAATGTAGGAAAAGATTTTATGAACACAACCTCAGTTGCCCATGAACTAGCACAAACAATCAACAAGTGGGACCTCTTCTTATTAAAAAGCTTCTGCACAGCAAGAGAGACCGTCAACAGAGTGAAGAGACAACCTACAATGTGGGAACAAATTTTCACCTGCTGTTCCTCAGACAAAGGTCTACTATGTAGAATCTATAAAGAACTTTTAAAAAATCAGACTTCCCAAGTTTAAAGACCCAATCCAAAAATGGGCATCTGAAATGAACAGACATTTCTCAGACAAAGAAGTAGAAATAGCAAATAAACATATGAAAAAATATTCAACATCACTGGTCATTGGAGAGATGTAAATGAAAACAACACTGAGGTTCCACCTCACCCCAGAAATAGTGGCTGCTATCAGGAAATCAAACAATAACAAATGTTGGCAGGGCTGTGGGGAAAGAGGAACCCTGCTCCACTGCTGGTGGGAATGTAGACTGGTTCAACCACTCTGGAAATCAGTATGACGATACCTCAAAGAACTAGGACTGGAAGTCCCATTTGACCCAGCTATTCCCCTGCTGGGTATCTTCCCCGAAGAATTAAAAGAATCATACCATAGTGATACACGTGCACCCATGTTCATAGCAGCAAAATTTGTAATAGCTAAAACTTGGAAACAGCCCAATTGCCCATCAACTGGAGACTGGATAAAGAAAATGTGGGGTTTTTTATAAAGTGGAGTACTTACTCAGCCATAAAAAATGAGAAATTAGAGACATTTATAGCTAAATGGATGCACACTGAAGCAATACTCTTTTTTTTTTTTGGTATCGGGTATCGAACTTGGGACCTTATTCTTGTGTGGTATGCACTGGAAACACTGAGCTAAATCACCAGCCCTGAGGCCATACTCTTAAGTGAAATAAATAGGACACACATGTGTAAATATCAAATAGTTTCTCTAGCATGAGAAATTGAAAGTGTAAATAAGGACTAAAAGGTATAATAGATAATGTGAAATAGGAAGAAAAGGGGCAAAGGGGAAGGGGAAATGGGAGGGGTAGAGGAAAAAAAGAAGGGAATGGAATTAATATGAGAAAAGGAAAAAACGAAAACAAAGTCTTTGTAAATAGGGAGGGATGGAGGGGTTGAAGGGAGGGCAGGGGAAGGGGGAAAAAATAAGAACCAAGAGAGATTACGTAAAGGTGCAAATTTCCAATGATGAATGTCATTATATTGTACACCTAAAATGTACCAATAAAATTAATTTTCAAAAAAACAAAGCCAGAATGCATCAGATTTTGTGTTCATTCTACAGGATAAATTTAGACTAACAGCCAAATTTCAGCCCACACCACCTTAGTACACTGATTTTTTTAATGTCCCCACCACGCATTCTGGAGCCTAATCTAGTGCTTTTGTTTTCCCCTTTCTTAGTTCTGAGGATTGAAGAATCTAGGGCCTTCACACTGAGCTACATGCCCAGCCCCCAGCCCTTTTCAAAAAATTTTTACTTTTAGGAAGAGGAATTCAACATGGCTGAATAGAGGAGGAGCCATGTTGGAGCTACTCAGAAAATTAACTGAAAACACAGGTAATTGGAAGAAAGAGGACAACATCCTGATGCCAAAATCAATCTGCAATAAGAGACTTTTAGATCAAACAAAACATAGACATAGGACTTTATAAAATGATTATCCAGCCCACAGGGCTGCCTATGCGTCTACCACCTGCACATGGAGCAGGAACCACCATTCCTGGGAAGTTCCCCAAAAACAGAGACTGCAAATGTGTGGCAAACTCAATCCACACAGGATGGATCTGGGATATAAGGCCCCTCACCTCTTTTGCTTCCCTGCAAACAGAGAACACTGCAGCCTGGCAACAATTTTCGCCAGCATACACAGGGGCAAGTGACCAGGAAGCTGCTCCTTCCCTGACAGGCCACCAGTCGTTTTTTTTTGTTTTGTTTTGTTTTGTTTTCTATCAGGCACCATAGAGGCTAACTGGAACCTCTAGCGACAACAAGGTTAGGGACCGGCAGCAGAGGTGAGACTAGTGAGTGAAACAACATGACCCCTCCTGCCCTATGACTGGCACAAGAGAGAAACTTAGACTGTGGACAAGGCTGCAACCAGCGGTGCAAGCAGCCTTGGGCAGGGAAGCCAACGCTCCCCGCAACTTGCCACCAGCAGCACAAGCAGCCTTGGGCCATGGCAGCGGGACAAGGAGGGCAGCGTATGAGAGGAGCCAGCAGCGTGGAATAGAGGAGGCTGTGCAAGGTCTAGGAGGGAACAACTGTTCACAGGACAGGGAGCAGTCTCCACCTGTCTGTGTTTGAGGGCGCCATAGCAACTGGGAGAGCGATGCAGAGACAAATGGTAAGGCGACATGGGCTGGCCATCCAGAAATCTGCTGTCTAAAGACTGGCCCCAGGCCCCACATCCGGAAGCCAAGATCAGCCCAGCACCTAGCACTAATCCTACTACAGACTTGGTGGAGTTACCCAGCACAGATTTGGACTCTGACTTGGACACTACCACAGAACTCTGGGCACCACAGGAATTTTTTTTCTTCTTTCTTTATTACTTTGTTTCATTTTCCATTTTTTGTCAGTTTTTTTCAGAGGGTTGTTTAGGTTTTGACTTTTAGTGTTTGTTTTGTTTGGCCTGTCCTGTTTCTCTCTTTTCTCAACTGTGTTTCTTGATTTTTTGATATTTTCATGTGAATGAACGTTTTCACTAGTCTTTCTGGTTCACTTTAACATTCTGCTTTCTCCTTCATTCTTTCTCTCCTGTCCTGTTCTCCAGTTTCCCAAAGCCTGTGTGATCATTTTCTATCATTCAGCCTTGCTTCTACTATATTTTTCTTCAGTTATCACTCTTAAATTCCACCCCCCAACAGGGTAAAATCACTCTACCAAGGGGAAACTCACTGCACATAAGTTCCTGGTTTATGTTGGATGTTCTTATATAACTATATGACCACCTATGGTTGATGGTACCAAGTTAGCAGTTACCACAGTTTGTCAGTTTCTAGACTGTGCTTGATGATATTGTTATTGCTAATGGTACTTTAGCCAGGATGCCATACTGTTGTACTCAATTGTACACCCTTGTATGACCACACTGTGATTATCTGGGGTCATATTCATCACCACAGTCCAGTACTAAAGGACTGGAAGCTGAACCAAATAGGTAGCAACTTCTCATCACTAGTAAATTGGGATGGTAGGATCTTGGGACAGACACAAAGACCAAGAGCCAGCTACACCTAGAGCACATTTCTAAGGAATAGACATTTCCTAGGGGAGCCTAATACTGGTGATAAAGATACCTAACATAAGAAACTTAAAAGCATCAACACAGAAAACAAATTAAATTTTAAAAATAGAATATGACAAGACGCAAAAGCAAAATGCAACCCCAGACCTCCAGCTGACCCAGGACAAATCCAGGGGACAATGAGATAGAGAAAACCAGAAGCCACCCACTGGAATTTTCTGAAATGATAGCAGCAGAAGTAAATAAATAGATGAATGAAACTATAGAGAAAATCAGAGAAGAAATAATCTCTCAGATTAGAAAAGAGATGAAGATCTTAATGAAGGACCTGCTCATCAAATCCAGAGTAGAAATACATTTAAAAAAATAGAAGAGCTTAGGAAAATGATGGAAACTATGAATGTCCACATAGGAAAGAAATGGAATCCGTGAAACAGATTAAAACAGATATCCAGGCAATTAAAAATTCCATTGAAACATTGAAAAAATGAAATACTTAGGACTCAATCTAACAAAGGAAGTAAAAGATCTTTACATTGAAAATTACAGTACTCTGAAAAAGGAGATCAAAGAGGATACCAGAAAATGGAAAGATATCCCTTGCTTTTAGGTAGGAAGAACCAAAATGTAGTCAAAATGGCTATACTCCCAAAATTGGTACACAGACTTAATGCAATCCCAACCAAAATACCATTAGCATACCTCACAGAACTAAAGAAAACATTCCTAAAATTCATTTGGAACCAGAAGAGACCTAGAATAGCAAAAATAATTCTGGGTAACCAAGACAAGGCAGGGGGCATCACAATCCCTCACTTGAAATTATACTACAGTGCTATTATGATAAAAACAGCATGGCACTGACCCCCCCCCAAAAAAAAACCTGGAGATCAATGGAACTGAATAGATGATGCAGAAACAATTTCACACACTCATCCACCATTGACAAAGGGGCCAAACACCCTCCCTGGAAGAAAGATACCCTCTGTACATGCTAAAGACTAAAACTAGATCCATGTCTCTCATCATGCACTAAACTAAAATCAAAATGGATCAAAGATCTAAATATTAAAACAGAAACATTAGTTTTACTGGAAGAGAGAATAGGTGGAACTCTTGAAGATATAGGTGTAGGCAAAAACTCCATGAACAAAACCCTGGTTGCGCAGAAAATATTACAAAGAATCAACAACTGGGATCTCATCTTATTAGAAAGCTTTTGCACAGCAATCACTGACAGAGTAAAGAAACAGCCCACAGGGTGGGAAAAATTTTTTGCCAGCTGTTCCTCAGACAAAGGACTAATACTTAGAACTTACAAAGAACTGAAAAAAATCAGATCCCCTCAAATTTAAAGACCCAATCCAAAAATGGGTATCTGAGATGAATATACACTTCTCAGATGAAGAAGTAGAAATAACAAATAAATACATAAAAACTGTTCAACATCACTAGTCCTTTGAGAGATGCAAATGAAAACAACGCTGAGATTTCATCTCACTCCAGAAAGAATGGCTATTATCAAGAAATCAACCAATAACAAATGCTGGTGGGGCTGTGGGGAAAAAGGAACCCTTCTCCACTGTTGGTGGGAGTGTAGACTGGTGCAACCACTGTAGAAATCAGTGTGCAAATTCCTCAGAAAACTAGGATTAGAGGTCTCATTTGACCCAGCTATTCCCCTTCTGGGTATCTTCCTGAAAGAATTAAAAACATCATACCACGGTGATATATGCACATCCATATTTATAGTAGCACAGTTTGTAATAGCTAAATCTTGGAAACAACTCAAAGGCCCATCATCTGATAAATGGTAAAAGATGTGGGTTTTTTATACAATGGAGTACTACTCTGCCATAAAGAAGGATAAACTTGAGACATTTCTAGGTAAATGAATGCACCTTGAGACCATACTCTTAAGTGAAATAAATCAGACACACATGTAAATATTGCATCATTTCTCTGATGTGAGAATCTGAAAGCGTAAATAAGGACCAAAATGTATAATAGACATTGTGAAATAGGAAGAAAATTCTCAAATGGGAAGGAGCACAGGGGAAAGGAGAGGGGGAAAGGAAGGAAGGGAACAGAAAAAAATGAGAAAAGAAAGATAAAATGGAAACAAAGATTTTGTAAATAAGAAAGGGAGGGGAATGGGGGAAAAAAGAATCAAGATATATCATGTACAGGTACAAATCCCATACAATGAGTGTGATCATTATGTATACCTAAATTTTACTAATAAAATTAATTAATGAGAAAAAAATCATCCTCATTAAAGGAAATGAAGAAACTATTTTTTTAAAATGTTTTATTTTGAGACAGGGGCTTGCTAAATCTCTAAATTGCCCAGGATTTTCTTGAACTTGTGATCTCCTGCCTCAGCCTCCTAGGGTTCTGGGATTATAGGCATGCGCCACCATGCTCAGTTATTATTTTGGATCTTCCTTCCATATCATAGATGTCCAAGCACTACCAGTGGTTGCGACCCTATAGCACTTGAGCCATAAGGGGCTGTTTGTATCATTCAAAGCTGTTACTGTGTTTTTCTTTTAATGTATGAGTTGTTTCTTCTAAACTAAGACCTCAGTATTCAGGTTTAATTGCAGTGTAGGCACTTCGTGGTAAATAAGTGCGTGTTGGGTTGCATTTTGGGCACTTGGTCTCTAAAAGTTTCACCATCACTGAGTCTAAACAGATCTGATAGTGCACATCACAGTAGGATGTTGAAAAGAAAAAAAATACACCACCAAAATTTTGAAGGTACTCTCTTTTTATTTCAAAACATGGGAATAACTCAAAATTTGAACCTCAAGGGCCAAAATATATTTTAACCAAATGTTCAGAAGATGAGCCAGGCTACCATTATGGCAACAAGCCTCACATGGACAAGTGGATGTTAGAGAATGATCCCCACAATGCGGCTAAAGCTATAGCACACCCACAAATAGATTCATACTTGGTTGTCTAATTTGCATGCATGAGTATGGTGCATTCTCCATGCCACTAGTACATATATACGCCTTTTCTAAAGTCAGTGCAGGATCCGGGTCTGTGCAAGTCTTTAAAAGTCTGCTCCTTTACAAAAGTTTACCATAATTTATCTGCAAGAGCCTTCAGGTGACAAATTCTTTATGCCACCTTTAGTTACCCAAAGCCATTTCTGAATAATAATTACAGATGTCAAGAGTTCCAACAACACATAAGAAAATCCATTTGTTAGTTATTTTAATGTCAGTTAGTCATCTGTGAGTAAACCTCACTAAACATAGCCACATGTTTGGTGTCCAGAATTTGAAATTGGTAACCTTTTTAGTGGTGATGACAAACTTAGACCAAAATGGCACCATGAGAAACAAGAGATGTTCCAGGAAGAGCTGGACTTCCCTCCTTTACAAAGCAAATTCTTCCCTAATATGCACCGAACAGTGACAGACACACTTGTGCATGGGGACCCACTTTTTCCCACTGATGCAGAATGCTTGGAAACTCAAACAGCATTCCAGCAGGGGAAATGCCTGAATCTGAAAAAGAACCCAAAGAAATTGTATCAGGGAAACGAAGTGGGAATTAAAAATAAGTTTCCAGGGTAGCTTTCTCTGTCACGAAGCGCAAAGTCTTTATTACTAGAATATGCAGAATCCCCCCAGGAATTGCTGCGTCTTTCATCTTAACTCTTTTCTTGCCAGTCCTTTCCCAGGCTGGTTGAACTGCCTCTGCGGTCGTCCCATCCAGATGCCACTCAGTAGCAGCCCTCAGGAGCTGCATTCCTCACAGTGACAGGAGAGGATGTACCGGTAGGTGGCAGTGAGTCGCATGCCCCCTGAGCAGCGCAGGCGCAGCGCCTTCAGCTTGGAGGTCTGGGGCCGGCAACAGTGACAGGAGGAACGGAAAGGCTGCTTGAGAACAGTGCTGAAGGACACCAAGGGCTCAGAGCGCGATGCCTGGCTGCAGTGCCCCTCACACCTGGCCAGGAGCACCATCTGGGGAAAGAAGAAAAGATGGTTACTCTGTGGAGGTGCCAACGCCTCAGCTGTGGAGGTGCCTCAACACCACAGCATTCTTTGAAAGGCCCTAAAGCTCCTTGTCAATGTCTGCTAGGTCAGACAAGTGGCTCTCAAGTCGGGCTGCACATTGGAATCAACTGGTAAACTCAAAAATGTTGGAGCTGGGGATGTGGTTCAGTAGTACAGCGCTTGCCTAGCATGTACAAGGCCCTAGGTTCAATCCTCAGCATGGCAGAGAAAAAAAAAATCAACAACCAGGCCCCATCTTAGACCACTCAAATTAAGATCCTTGGGGTAAGATCTGGGCTTTCAAGATTTTCAAGACTCTATAGATGACTCGGAATTGCATTAAGGATTTAGAACCACTGAACAAGACCCATCGTTACAATGTGCACCTAAAAAATCCAAGAATAATACAAGATTTTTTCTATTGGATGGTGTTCTAACACTGACCCGTTACATTTGCAATTTGACCGGTAGCAAAACGCAGCAAGTTATTTTAAACTGAAATCAAGAAATAAGATAAAGAATGTCAGAAAATATGAATTTGTTTGTGCAGGGAATGTCTAACCAAAAGGAGTATGATTTTTTTTTGAGGAGATGGATATGTTTACCCTGATTTGATGGGGAGGTTGTTTCATTTTTTATTTTTATTAGTACATGTTTGCAGTACATAATGTTTATAAACTTTTTGAGGAGTTGATGCATGTACATAACACATTTTAATTCCTTTTTGCATCCCCTGTCCTTCCCCTCCCTCCCTGCTCCCTCCATCTCTTGACCTCTTTCCCATTTGAGGAAGCTCTACCTCCTTATTTCCTATTATCTTTTATTTTATTCTTTATTTATAATTTTGGCTTCTCATGTAAGATAAAACATGTGATATTTAAGCTTGTGTGTCTAATTTATTCCACTTAACATTATGGCCTCAAGGTGCATCCATTTTCCTACAAATGACTCAAACTTATCTTTATGGCAGAATGGGAATGTGATTCTTGAAGAAGAAAAAGAAAAAGCTGAATGACACTTAGGAAAAAAAACATTTTAGGTGCTACAACTTGCAACAAGAGAATAGAGACAGGGCACGTTTGGGGCCCTGGGTTCACACTGAGTTTATACACTGAAGAAGACTGAAATTTGTAAAATCACATCTGCATCTTCAAAGTCATTTAGGACCACTATTAGGATGTATCCATTTTGAGCATCTCCATTTCCAAAAGTTTAGGCTGAAGTAACAGGATGTGTGTTCCTTAGAGTAGCTGTTAATCTGGCTTTAGTAAACAGACTCCTTCACGAATCTGATGAAAACGATCAAAGTTATCCCCAGAAAAATGTACATAAACATACACTAAACATTGTGCATATAGCTTAAGTATATGGACAAAAGGTTCATTTTTGTATCCCATACATAAAGCCTGGTATCCTGAGAGGGATGTCATGGGTGCAGTGGGGTGGGACAGTGTGATTCATGAAGCTATATAACCCTATATGACCAAGGCAGGCAGGATAGTGGGGAACCTGAGATTATTGATTCATGCTTACATGAAATGGCCTTGCTTAGTGAATTTCATATTACATGATGGACAAAAAAGTCACCTTAGAACTCCAGAACCAACAGCAAGGTCATAAAAAGTGGAACTGTTCAAATGAACAATCAAAAGATGTAGCTAGGCAGACAGATAGGTAGATATAGATAGACAGAGATAAATGCATGAAACCCTGTGACACTGACCTTATGATATTTTGGGAATTGGCAGTTAATAGTAAAGACTCACCAGCTATTATCTCTGACATCATCCTATAGGGAAAAATTAAACACCCAAGGATTAAAAGAAGGAAATAACCAGCCCATCTTTCCAAAAGTGGGAAAAGATAACTTCTGGTAATTATAGATTATTAACATCATTATCTGAGAAGATGCTGGGGATAAAACCAATAATCACCTAACAACCACCAAGGGAATATAAGATACTGGAAGAAAAAACAACAACAAAACAAAGCCACAGCGGGGTGAGAGGAAGAATAAGTTGGACTAAATCAGCTGATTTATTTTCTCTGAGAGATCATAGAAGTAGAGAAAAATGCCAGCTGTACACTCTTGATTTTATCAAAGCTTTTGATTCTCTCCTGCCTGCTCTTCACATTGATAGACAAAATAAACATGATCTGAAACAGGTTTGGGAATATTATACCGTAAGCAGTAGTATAGTACATGCATGTCCAACCCTAGCGTTCAGTCCCTGGCTCTCTAATGCCGGGAGAGATGCAAGATCTTCCCCAGCTCCTTCCCAAGGCTGCCAGTACATGGCAAGAGCGGCTTGACACTTCTCCTTGGAAAAGGGATAAATCGGCTAATCGCTAATGTAGATCAACTGTTAGGTGGGTTAAGCAGTTATTCAGAGTCATCTTCCAAAATGGAGAGTGGTTTTGGTCTGAGTGGATATGATGAGCCTATGCCAAAAGACTTAATTCAGAAGGGCCAGAGATAATGCGGCCTTCATACCAAAATGATACACATACAGTTGAGCCAAATGTAGACCTGGCTGACCAAGCCATTAGTGCTGTCCACAAAATGATTAAATCAGAAGTGGAGGGCCATTTGCAGATGAGTTAACCTGATTGTGATCTCACTAAAAAAATTTCAACTTGCCAAGCTCCACTTCCAGCCCACTGTGCAAGACAAAAACTCCAGCACTGAAGGACTGGGAGCCACCTCCAACAGGCCTGGCCTCTCTTCTTTGGGAGCTGACTTTCTGCACAAGAAGAATGCACAGACATGTACAATAAACAACTTCAGTGGCTACTCTTAGCCTCCAGAATAAAACCTAAAATCCTGAACAGGAGTCAAGGCTTTCTGTGCCTGGCTGTCAATATCACTTAGAGTGGTTCTCATCAACCACTCCCTGCTCTAGCCACATTTAATTACTTAGGAGTCCATGGATCTGCCCTTCAATTCCCCTGCCTCTTGCCTTTGTTCATGTCTTTTGTCTCCCAGGAACAGCCTCTTCATCCAGCTCTGCCTAATGAAATCCCACCTATCTATCCTCTGTGACTAAATTCAAATGCCCCCTCCTCAAAGCAGAAACTATGAAACAATTATTGTGTAATTCATGTTCTCAACACACATATACAAATTCCCTCTGTGAAGTATCTCAGTATGTAGACCTCAGCTCAAGGTTGGAAATCAGAAGAAAATGTATCTCTGTTTTGTGTAAGTGTGTTGAGGGATTAAGTAGGAATTTAGAAGATTAGATTTATTAATGGGTATCACTTAGGAATGGAACGATAACCACCTACTTTCTGGGTTCACTCTTCATAGCCTCTTACCCTTGGGTATGCCTCTTTTGTGTTCTAGCACTTCATGAAGATCTTCTGACCTCTTCTAGACCAGAGCTTCTCAGACTGGAATGTGCACATGAATCAGCTAGGATCTTGTTAAAATGCAAATTTTGATTGAGTAGTTCTAGGGTGGGCCTGTGATTTTGCATTTCTCCTAAGATTCCAGTTGATGTTTATGATGTTGGGCTGATACCCACACTTTGAGTAGCAAAGCTGTGGACTCATTAAAGTTTTGGGGCTCTTGCTCTAGATTAATCATTATGAGCAACCATTTAACAAATAAGAACTTTTTTTTTAGGTACTATGGATTGAACAGAGGGCCTTTGCACTGAACTACATCCCCAGCACCCTTCCTCTTCTTCTTCCTCCTCCTCCTCCTCCTCCTCCTTTCCTCCTTCTAGGTCTCATTAGAACTCTCTAAGTTCCCCAGCCTGAGCTCAAACTTCCAGTCCTGCCTCAGCTTCCCAGAGTGTACTGAAATTAAAAGTGTGGACCACCATGCCCGGCTAAGAAACTAATTTAATTTTCGTAACAATCCTACAAGAAAGGTACTATGATGACTGGTACTATTATTACAAATGAGGAAACTGAGGCTTTAGAGAGTTTGTTACTTGCCCAAAGCCACATATCTAGAAAAAGCCAAGGCTAGAATCAAACCTAGGTCCATTTGAAACCAAATCCCTGCAGCATGAGCTAACCCTTCTCTAATCTACACTGGCCTGCCTCTGAGAGTGCAGACCATGTCTTCATCAGAGGCATACAAAGCTCGTCTTTTCCTTATTGGTTTAGTGGGGTACAGTATCACCACCCCCAAGCTTATGCAGAACTGAATCTGCCAAGAGCCCTGGCTAAGTGTCCCCTTTAGCATCAAAATAAAGACCCACCTGTCCCATGTTAGATCAACATGCTGGCTATTTTACCCCAGTGGAAAGGGAAACATTTCTTCTTTTTTTCTCAGCAATTGAACACTGCACCCCTATTTCCATGGCACCCCCTTTCTCCTCAGGATCATGATTTATCCATGCTTCTCTCTTTCCTTTCCTCACCAGCAACTTGAATAAATAACTGTTCTGCTCATCTCCAGGGACTCAAATGATCCTGCAATCGGTCTGTGCCAGGCTGAGGACACCAACAAAATAGCAACCAGGAGAACAAAGCATCCGGGGACAGTGGGAGCTTTGGAAGTTTGAGTGGGAACCCAGCTCACTCCAACTGGAGTCAAGTGCCATCACTCAGGTCACAAATCAAATGGACATGAAAAGGCCTTTGCACATAGAACATTTCCCTCTCCTCCCTCTGCATTAAGTGCATTAACTTGTAAACATTATGAAGGCAAAAACTTTGTACTTTCCTTCCTTTTCTTTTTCCTTTCTTCCACCTTGCTTTCTTTCCATTTTCATATTTCCAGCACCTTCCTAAAACCAAGTCATATCTCTCAAGTGCTCAACTGTGCTATAAGCTCAATATTCCTGACGTCCCTGATTTCTGCCACCATGTATTATGAACTTCTCAGGCAGCAGTAGGAGATGGCACTGGGGCCCTAACAGCTCCTCCCAATCCTGAAGTATGCCAATCCCTTTCCTTCTGGCAGATTTCACAGGCTTTGTCCCTTAAACCCTCCTCCTTCTCCTTTGTTGCTGTCCTTTGGGTACCTCCCACTCTCATGACCCTAAGAGTTCAGACAACTGTGCCTGGGTTCCATGCCCTGACCTGGGGTCACCATCTCCCATTTCTCACCCTACTTAGACTTCACAGTCTGCCCTGCCAGCTCACTTTCCCAACCTTCCTTCCTGGAAACCCTTCCCTGGCCCAGGACCAGAGCTCAGCCCTGCTCCTCTCCTTCCTCTGCTCATGTGGTAAGGGAAGTCAGCTGAGGGGGAAGCTACTCCTCTTTCACTTTCATCCTCCCTCTTAGCACCCAGCACAGTGGCTTATATTTACTTTGCTCTTCTGTGCCACCCTGTGTCCAAGGAGAACCACAATGAGGTTCATTTTCCTAATCCTTTAAGGCTGTGGGAGATCCCAACAGTTATTGAGGGCTCCTCCGCAATGACTGAAATGGAAAGTGAGTCGAAGCACCTGTCTAGTTTATAACTTCATCATCAAGATCATATCATTTATTAAATGTCTGTTCTATGCTGGACACCGGGCTGGGTGCTTTTTAAAAGTTATCACACACCCCCACCCTCCAAGAGACAGCTCCATTTTATATGGAAAGAAACAGGCACCAAAGAATGGCCCAGCTTTTCCGAAGTCCCCCATTTGGCAAACTCGAAACCAGCCCTCTGTTGCTTCAAAGGCTGAGATGCTTCAATTTCCTTAAATATTGCCCAGATAGCCCACTTCCACGCTCTACAGCCTTAACTCAGAATTTCAGGGAAACATGGTCTCATAGAAAGATTGGAAATGAACATGCTGCTCTCAGGAACTTTTGTACCCAGGAGGTGTCACCATTTACAAAGTCACTGGGTGTATCCTAGACTGTGGCCATACTGTCCACCCTGGTCTGGTGGCTCAGTCCATTCCTGCATTGCTAGGAGATTGGTGACAGGACCCTGAGACTGGCCAACTGCAAGTTCAGGGTGATAATGAACAGACAGTCCCATTAAAAGCTTCCAGCAAAGTTTCCAATATTACATCTTTTTTTTCCTGGAAAAATTGTCATGTACTGCATAAATCATTATTGCTGGCAGACCAAAAGTTGGACCTGGAGTTCAAGATAGTGGCCCCTACATTCTGCTTGCATTCTTCCAATGTGGAGAGGCAAGTAGCCTAAAGATGAATGCTCCAAGACAGACACCACCATTGTCTGGGCTATTGGCTGCATGGCATTAACAAGGTACTGTACTTAAGCATTCTTTCAGGTTTCAGCTTTCCTTACTGTTAAAATAAGAATGCTAATGCCTGCCATCACAGCTTTGTTGGCAGTGATTAGCAGGTATACTCTGAAGTGTTTTTTTTAATTAATTTTATTAGTACATTTAAGGTATACAATATAATGACATTCATCATTGGAAATTTGCTCCTTTACATAATCCATCTTGGTTCTTATTTTTTCCCCTTTACTCTGAGGTGTTTGACATGTATTAGTTGATCAAGTATGTGCCCTTCTTTCCCTGAGCCTGGTCACATGCTACCTTTCATCTGCCTTCACAAGGCCAGACACTGAATAAACGTAAGCCAGGAAGCGTTAACTGATAGACAAACAGTTAGCTTGTGTCTAGTAAATATTGGCCTTGACCATGATGTTGAGGGAAAATTTTTGCAGAGAGAAAAATTCTAGACATAGGCTAAATGTTTTACCCCAAATCTTTAAAGAAGAGTGATTTCATTAAAAAAGATCCACTAGAAAGAAGATCAGCCTGAGTCTGGAAAAGTAAAAAATGACAGGCTATTTCCAAATGGAAACAGTTTCCTTCGTGAATACATAGAGAAAATCTAATCCAGAAAATGTCTGGGTAGTTGAGGCATATTTTATGGCCAAGGAAGGAAGGTTTATAATTACAAGCACCATTTACATAAAACTATTGCTATATTTGGGACAGTTTGGGATGTTTGAAAACAGATTGTTCCCATGAAATTACAAATGTTTCCCTTATTATCACAGTTTTGCACTGTTATTGACTGTGGCATTCTGAGAGAAGCAAAAGTGAATGACAGTAGACTAAAGTCTGTTACTAAGACTCGTGAGTGAGTGTGGTGAGTCGGAGTTAATGACCTCTCTTATTTGACCTTCCTTAGGTCAAAGTACTAGTTGCTAAAGCATTCTTCCCATTTCACCCAATATTTCCAGATTGTTTTTGAGCTCCTTTCTTTCTTTTCTTTTTCTTTCTTTCTTTTTGTTGTTGTTGTTGTTGTAGTACTGGGGACCAAACCCAGGGCTCACACATGCTAGGCAAATGCATTACCACTGAGTCACATGCTCTGCCCATTTTTCAGGTTCTATACATACACCGTGTGTGTGTGTGTGTGTGTGTATGTGTTACTGCAGAATGAAGCAAGGGCCTTTCCCAGTCCTTTTTCATTTTTTATTTTGGAACAGGGTCTCACTCAATTGCTAAATTGCCTAGGCTGGGCTTGAATTTCTGATCCTCCTGCCTCAGCCTCCAGGAGTGCTGGGATTACAGGTGTGTGACACCACACCACGCTCATGATCCTATTTCCTATGTTCCTTCTTATCACAATGGTATTTTCTTTGAAATAAACTTTAATTTCCTTTTTTTCTTTAAAGAGTCATAATTATGGAGGACAAGTCAAGAAAGGGAGGAATTATCCAATAAGAAATATTAAATATTAGTGCTTTCTGCTTCTGAAGAGGGTGGAGAGGAGAAGCTAATAATTGCTCCCATCAACTTCACTCAGGCCTACAATCTCTAAGCAATCATGATTCTAAAATATTTCTCATATTTCTTCTCAATTTTAGTTTTTGTTTTGTGAGATGTCTGTGTGTGTGTGTGTGTGTGTTTGTGTGTGTGTGTTTATTTTGTTATGCAGTGCTGTGGAGGGAACCCCAGGCCTTGAGCATGCTAGGTAAGCACTCTACAACAGCTACTCTCCCAGTTCCTTGTTTTCTTTCCCTAAGAAGGGATTTTATTTAGCCTTGCAAAAATTCATATTCATCTACTTACTACTTTTTTAAGTTATAAAAGTACAAATAAGACCCAGGACATTTTTCTTAAGTGGAAAAATCTCTACTTTTCCCACAGTCATAGGTATTATTAATATAATGGTTAAAGTGATTTAACTCAGATCTTGATCTCCTAAGCTAAAACGAGTCATCTTCATGGGGCTATAATCACAGAAGTTATGGAAAATTTAAAAGCAGACTGAAGTAGTAATGTTTTTAAGTAGAGAGTGGAGAGATTGACTTTTATGGTCTTAATTCTAGTGGTTGATATTATAAAAAATTCTTAATGATACTGGTAATTTTAAAAATACTTGCCATATGAGAATGCTTAAGTGGTTTTAGTCTCAGAACTAAAAGTGAAAATCTCTGAGGTTGAACGAAACAAATTCTTATTTACCAAGGGTGAACAGATTTTATTCATATGACTGTCTGGGGGCAGTGACAATCGTGAGAACTCTCATTTGGAGTCTGTTCCACCCTATAATGTGCCTGCCTTCCGGGTGGTCCCTGCATCTGGCCACTCTTGGTGGCCTTTCAGGCACATTATTCCTTTGCACACCTTGTCTTAACACTGAGGCACAGGCGGCCTCTGTAAGAAGTGTGCGACCCTTCCAAACAAAAGTGACTTGTATAACCTGCGTAAAAAATGCTCCATGATCAAATTGCCATCTTAGCTTTTGAACTCATTTTAACATAAACATGGCCTATGGAGAAAGGCTCAGAGGCCAGTTACCAAGTATTTCACCAGGAAATTCTTTGAAAAAGGAGTGTGTCCCATTACTCAATCATATTCCCCACTTTTTTTTGGGGGGGGGGTCTTGCTATGTAGTCCACACTGGCCCTGGATTCCCTATGTGGCCCAGACTGTCTGTGAACTCATGATCCTCCTGTCTCAGCCTCCCGAGTGCTAGGCATTCCCTTTCTCTTTATTGCTGGTAGAGGTAAGAGTAACAATAATTTGTGGACTTCAGTTCTCTTTCTGGAAAAAAGACACTACTGCTCATGTATTTCACAGCCAGGGACAAATGACACCGCTCCCATGGGATGGGGGTGTACATGTTCAATTAGGCTGTCAAAAGTACAAGCATGCTGGGAAACCCTAAAAGCAGGATTCTCCCACAAGCTCTTAAGGCCAGTCATTGAGCCACAGTTGGGCTCTGAACATAGTTCTCAATCCCCTGACAAAGAAAGACGGCTTCTCTTCTGTTTAGGGGGTGAGGGAGCAGATGCTACCCTCACAAGGACCTTGTTCTTACCTTTGAGCTACACTTGTACAGTGGGTGACTGATAGAATCAACATAGTGGTGCCTCATGCAGCGTCGAGGGTCTGAGTCCATCATGAAGGAGCTGTCTGTTTTGCTGTCTGTGTCTCCCATTATGGCCAGCAGGGAGAGCATGGAAAGGGATGCAGCTAGTACATGATTTCTCATTGTTGTGAGGAAAAACTTCTCTGGAAGAACAGCAGAGGGAGGCAGAGGACAAAAAATTAGAAATGCCTTCCCCTCCTAGGATCCAGTTCCTTTCAAGGTAAGGGCAGGATCTGGCCGAAGCTTTTTGGTTGTCATTGTCCTTTATATGCTGGAGTTCTATCTTACTCTTTGCACTGGTAATCCATCACCACCATGGGATCTGCTGCACAGCTGGAATGAAAACAGAAATTATTCTCCTCAGAAATATTTACCCAGAAACACTAATGGAACCCAGGAGATATTAAGTAGAATTTTTCCATTTCATTTTGAGCAGAGAATATTGGTTTCTAGAGTGTAATTAGCATAAACTCTCATCCATTCCACTTCCCACCCCTCAATGCTTATACTACATATTCATAACCATTTGGAAGTGGACACAACGATTTAACGAAAGCACATGTGGACTCTAATTGCTGAAGTCCATGCTCCTGAGGGCAAGAATAGTTTGAACCCATGGTAAAGATTAAACACGGTTCCAGCCACAGTGTCACTAAATTGGATGGTCTCATCTTTAGCCTTGGTTGGTAGGAGCAGGAGGGTCTATTCAGTTTCTCAGGAAGCTTTGGTGTCAACATCAGCATGCAGGGCCAGAGAGGAGGCAGGTCAGTGCTAATGAACACAGGCCACGTCCCAAGGGAGCACATTTTCCATTTCCAAGTCCGCACTCACCCACCCACCTAATTTTCCACGTCTGTGCTCTGGGCTCATCCTGTTTTTGTTTTAAGCTCCATGCCACCCAGCATCAATGGCAAACTGCATCTGAAACACACATTATTTGCACTGGCCTCCAGCATCGTTGAGGCACACATGTGTATTTCCCAACAGAGTCACACATTTCTGCAGAACCTTTGTAGCATGAGCCATGGTGTAATTTGAAAAAGAAGGTGGCCATTGGAGCAGAGATTTACCATTAAAATGAGATTATGCTAGACTGGTTTTCCTGACATTTGCTTTGTTCTTTTAACCATACCTCCTGGTCAAAGGACTGAGGTCCAGAGATCTCCTCAAATCACCTCACAAACTCTTCTAGGCATGGCCCACACTGATGCTTTTTATTATACTGGAAAACAGTATCAAAAATATTTTCAAACATTTAGAGAAATTGCGGGGAGGGGGGCTGACATTATAACCCAAACCAAAGGAACAGGATAATTAAAGCCTCAAAAAAACTTTCAAAGGTATTTCAGATCAAAGTTTGATTGTTTTGTTCACAGTACAATTTTTTTTTAACTTCCTACTCATGAACAGCCTGAATAAACCGGCAAAAATGTTGACACAATCAAGATTAGAAGTTCAAGTCTGTATAAGCCAATTGGTTTTGTTCTAATAGAGTGGCCTTGGGCCCATTTAGCTGCAACTGGCTGTCTTGCAAACATAGGGCAGGGGATCCTAAGGTCAAAAAGTATGTGATATAGGGCTGCTTCAGAACAGAGCATCTCTGGCTATGACCAAGGTGAAATGGATGTGTTTTGGGAAGTCCTGTAATTTGCAGGAAGAGCAGGGACCAGTAATGAGGGGACCCACCTGGACTCAAGTCATGGCATTGCCATTTATCAGTCAGAGCAATTTGCACAACTCATTTAAAGTCTTCCAGCCCATTTCCCCATCTGGAGGGTCAGGGAATTGACAGAGATAGCATGTGCTGTCCCCATCCTGCTCTAAAAAGCCACCACTTACTAGCTATTGATTCAGCTCCCACCCTCTCCATAGGTAGGAGGTAATTCTGAAGTTGAGCAGACCCTGTTTTCATACAACCTCATACCACTTTCCTTTTTGTGCAATATCTCATTAAATGGATCAAACCCACATGCAAAGTTCGACTTCAGCAAAGGATTCAGAAAGTATTTTTTGAAGAGTGATTGGATTTGACTAGTGTGTGCTGTGCACATGTATGGAAATAGCACACTGAACCCCATTAATACATGCAATTAATACATGTTAATAAGGGCAATTTTTTGTTTTCTTTACAACAAAAGACACTTACATAGCAGGTTTTCCTATACTCATGGCCCCTGAAATTCACCAAGATGTCAGCTTGAAAAGCCAGCACTTTCTTGGGGTCTATGTTCGGGGGATGCAATATCACTAAGTATTTTCTGAGTTTCAATATTAGTAAATTATCCCAAGTGGTTATCTGTCTCTTTGAAGCCTTAATTAGTCTCAGAAAGAGAATTGATTTGATTTCTCCTTTCACCACTCCAGTCTACAGATATTTCCCCCAGGAGTCAATGGCAAAAGGATGAAGGGAAAGCAGACATTCCAGGCTTGGCTTTCCCTCTCCACTGCCAGCAACTTTTCTTCAAAGCCACGGCCATTGACAAGTTCCATTAAATGCACAAAGCAAAGGAAAGAAAAACATGTATGACATGATGATAAAAACAAGCAACAACATCAATGACAAATCTCTACACATGTGCCTGGGTGGTTGTATTTGTTGGCATGTCCATTTTCTTCACAAGAAAGGAAAGCCCTTAAACATAGATGAGGGACACTATCCTTCATTTCAAAAAAATGAAAATTAAGTCCGTGAAGATATTTTGTTCAACCAATCAGACTTACAAAGTCTAATCATGCACTCTGTTGGCAAGGGTATGGGAAAATAGGCCCATTTTGGAGATAGTACAGAATAATAAATCAGCACAAATTCTGTAGAGACCTAATTTGGCAATATCTTTTTGAAATACAAATATATCACTTAGATCTAGCAACTCTGTTTCTGTGAATTATACTTCGTGTGAAATTACACAAGCACATTGTTATAGTACCATAAAATTAGAAACACCACAAAATATCCATTAATAGGAGACCAGTCAATTATATTATACAATATTCATGCAATGGAATACTGGGTAACTACATAAAGAAAGATCCAGAAATTCTATGTATTGATTTGTGTTAAAACAGGCAAAGATAAGCATATATATATGTGTAGAGAAACTCTGGAAAGATACTCAGAAACTAATGAAATTTATTCTCCCCCCTCTTCCCCCGCCCCAGTACTGGAGATTGAACTCAGGGCCTTTGAACTAAGCTACATTTCTCAGCTCTTTGAGAATTTTTTATTTTTGAGACAAGGTCTCCCTAAGTCACTAAGTTGCCCAGACTGGGCTGGAACTTCTGTTCCTCATGCCTTCAACCTCTAGAGTGAGATTATAGGCATGCACCACATCAGCCTAATGACTTTTCTTTTAAAGCTCAGTTTAAAACTGGTAACTAAGTTGATAGATGTTTTGTTTGTGCCCATTTGAGTGTTTTAATAATAGTATGTTTGTATTGCTTATAAACTGGGAAGATGGGCTAGTCTCAATGAAATACTCTTCTGTGAACCATTCTGTTCTGTACACTACTGCCACCTAGTAGCAACATCCTAAATTGCAAGCACAGTTAAATTTTTTTTCCTGAAAAGTGAATAAAACAGTTGCTAGTAAATATTATGAAGTTTAGACTCGTGAGATTGTTAATGTCATGTACAATGTAGATTTATTAACTACCTTTCTCTTTAGATGTGAGAAACTCAACCCAGAAGTAGTAATAAAAAGTTAAAAAGTGTCAGAGGAAAAGTTGTTCCACCCTAGTCCTAAGAAATAGATTTTTCATTTCAATACCCTCACAAAACATGACATTTTTGTTTAATTCTTATATTAAATGCTGAAATAAGGATCCAAACTGTGAATATAGCACAGAGCTGACAGAACAGTCAAAACACAACTTAGCCTGGAACGGTGGTGCATGCCTATACTACCAATACCCTGGGAAGCTGAGGCAGGAGTATCATGAGTTCAGAGTCAACCTATGTAACTTAGAGAAACCTTGTATTAAAGTGAAATATAAACTAAATAAAATAAAATAGGATTGAGGTGCATCTTACTGGTAGAGTGTTTGAATGCTTGAGGCTCTGAGTTTTCTCCCCGGTACAGGTGGAGAAAAAGAGTCTCACATCATAACAGTGGGACTTTTTTTGTCTTAAATATTCAAGTTGAATGAACCAATACTGATGTGTTGAAGAAAAAATTAAAATAAAGCTGGAGAAAAGAGGAATGTGAGGTAGAGTTGTCCTGACATTGTGTTGGCCGGGGTGCGCACAGGTGAGAGTGCGAAGTGGGCTCACAAAGAGGAAAAACATGACTTAAGGAAATCCCCTACTGAAATCCTCACTCTCTGACAGCCTGTGGGCACCTCTGCCTTGTGGGAGCTTCTATCATTTTTCTCAAAACTAAATTTTTTAAAGCCATGTGTCACAAAAGCAAGTGCTTCCTATCAAGACGTAAAACCTTGGCCCATCCAATGATGGATTGAATGAAAGAACAACTTTCTTGCTGAACTCTGTAGTCCTGTGGCCACTCTGGGCTCTGGCTGCAGTCTCTGAGACATGGACTTGGCCGATGTACAGAGTCTGCATTCTAATAGCTCCAACATGGAGCCTCTGCCTGCAGGAGAGGCACGTAGGCTGGCGTGCCCGACTTTGGAGCTACCCTCAAAACGATACCAGTGGAAAAGAACAACTGGTGCCCAGATTTCCCACCTGTCATCCTCAGTGAAATAACATAGCAGCCTCCTGGGTGAGAGATGGTGTTGTGCCCACAGATCAGCTCACTCTTGGCCTGACCTTCTCCCTGGCAGAGAATAAAGTACTGGTTTCACACAAGTGATTCCAGCAACAGGCTAAGACAAGCAGCATGTGCCAAGAATGGCCTTATTCTTGCCCTGCATGCCAGGCAAAAGAGGGTGATGCTTCAGTACCCAAATTTCTTCCTGGGCTGTTTTCAGTGCTAGGATATGTAGGTGTTGCCTCCTGTGATTTCTTTCAATAAATACCTATTTAACACATATTCACTGAATGCCTACTACGTGTTTTCTTTCACTCTAGCAGATAAGAAATGAGGGTGAGTGAGCTGGGGGTGTAGCTCAGTGGTAGAGTACATGCCAAACCCCTGAGTTCAATCCATAGCACCAAAACACAAAAGATAAAAAAAGAGATGGGGGTCAAGGAAAATACAGGTCTTATCCCACATCCCTCTTCTAGCTCACTGCATCTACAAGCAAAATCTTGGCTGGCTGTTTTCCTGGATAATTTTTTAGACACATTGTTAAAATCCCTTAACATAGAATTCATATTCAACTTACATTGCATCATTTCTAAGAGGATTAAGTGAAGCAGATAAAATATAAAGGCTGTAAAACAGTTAGCATATCAGACAGAATTATTTAACATTTACTGTAATTTTTTAAATCATGATATGAGGCATGAATAAGGTAAAGATGGCAGAAACACAGAGCCTCTCTCAAAGGAATTGCCCCTCCCTCGTCCAAAACATCAAAGACCTGTAAGCGTGGAAGAAAGCTTGCCGTTAGATAACACTTCATGAGAGGACTGGAAAAGCAAGAAAGTCTAGGTCTAATTCAGAGTGTGATGTGCTCAGTAGCCCCTTCCCAGGAACTCATAGAATTCCAATGGGATCTAGTCAACTAGATGCCTTAGAGAATAAGTCAGATGCTTCTTCCCAAGGCACTTAATTTATAAACTGTAAACACCATGCTGGATTTTATAAAGCATCCTGTTTGCTTAATGAATAGTTTTTAATATTATTCCTATCTGACAGCACACGAGTAGCAGCCAAGGCTGACCCAGAGGCAGCAGTACCAACTGGAAAAGCTGCCAGGCCCCCAGCCTGCCAAACCCAGGTATCTTTAAGGATGGGCGGCCACAGGATCAGTGGGGAGAGAGTGCTCTTTCCCCTTTCAGCCCATGATGTCTATTCTACAGTGGGAGGCAATGGCTAGCCTCATGGTGCTACCTTAAGAGAAAAAACAACATCCTTGCAATTAAACGATAGTCCCAGCCAGGGATGTTAGTGCAAGCCTGTATTCCCAACACTCTGGAAGAACAAGGCAGGCAGATCACGTTTGAGCCTAGCCTGAGCAACTTAGTGATTTAGCAAAACCCTGTCTCAAAATAAAAAACCAAAAACGGTCTGGGGGGCCGGGGATTTAGCTCAGTGGTTCTACCGCCTGCCTTGCAAGTGCAAGGTCCTGAGTTTGATCTACAGTACCAAAAAAAAACGATCTGGGGTTGTAGCTCAGTGTGAAGGCCCTGGGTTCAATCGCCAGCAATGCCAAAAACAAAAGCAAAGCAAAACAAAACAATAGTCCTCCATTCTGTGATAGGACTTTGTGTTCTCCCAACCGGCATGACTAGCCACCTGTGGAGAGGCCAGCAGCAGGGATAATGTAGGAAGAAAAGAGATAGAAAAAGCAAAAGAGAAGGACCAATATAGCCAGAGGCAATCAATCACAATCCTGGAGTAGATAAGGGTGCTCCAACAAAGGACTGGGAGTAAAAATAATCTGGAGGGATGAGTCAACTGTCAAGTAGCCCCACCTGTGCATGTGTGTCCTCGGCTTGAATAGTTTTATGATCTGGGCAGAGATTGCACTGGGAAAACTTGAGCTTGAGTCTACTAAAACTTAAAATCTCAACTTTTAGACATTGTAAGGGAATCCAGAGGAACTGTTATCCAAACTCCCACTGACCTGTACCTTCCCAGTTCCCTCCCCGGACCCATTGCCAGCCTATCTTATTAGTGTTCCTTTCCCAGTATTTTGCAGTGATTTGTCAGTGATACTGGATAATTATCCCACTGCATTCTGAAACATACAGGACATCCTACTGTGGTCTGATCAAGTAAAAGCAAGGCTGATCTGATGGTACTCAGGCTCAGAGTCCTGCCCTCTCACTGTTAGTTATGTGAGTTTCATCAAGTTACTTGTCTTCTCTAGAACTCAAAATTCCTTGCCTACAAAATGAATGGCTGCTTCTATGGTTCTATCCATTACCAACAATCTCTAACTCAACCCAAGCTTCTCAGAGTATGGCATCTGCTCTGGGGCTCCATAGTCTCCAAAATAATCATACAGCAAGACTTCCCTTCTTACTCAAGTACTTAATGACTGTTAAAGAGTTTAAACCACTCCCAATGTGGTACTGAGCCAACCCTGAAGGCCAGGCTATAAGAATTTACCCCTTGATAAGGCCATATGAGTGACCTGAAATAAAAGTAGCTCTTAATAACTAATTGATTCAGTGTTTGCAATATATTAAATATAGTTCATAAGTCAACAATACCTTATTAATCATAGGAAGTGCTTAGTGAACATATTTAACCAGTTTCTATTTGTCTTAAAGCTGTCTTAATACTTGCAGTTTCTTTCTAATCTCCTCCAAAACACAAATGGATGGGGAGAGGAGAAGGTTAAACAGTAGTCAGTCATGATGATGATGACACAGGCTGAGTTCAACTCCCTTGTACCATTCTTATGAATCACCCTTATTCCTAAACTGAGCTTCAGTAGGCCATCTGTGATGCTCTGGTTCCAAACAGGAGAAGAAAACTGACCAGAAGAGCTATCTTCTCTGCAGAAGTAGAATTAATAAAGTCCCAGTGGCCAAGGTCAAGTTCTTCTGCTTGGTGAAATACCTACAAAACCTCTGTGTTGAAGGAAGAACATTCCTGAAGCCCTGGACTAGGCCTGGAATCTAGAAGAACTGACCTCTGGGTATGGCTGTTGGATCCTATATGGGCGTCTGTGAGCTCCCATAGTTTCTGTGGAAGGACTTACTCTGAGTTCTTGGCAGTTGACATAACTAATTGACTCTTAGAATATAAGCCCTTCATAAATTGGAAATGACCAGGTCTGATTACTCGAGTGTCAGGAAGCATTTTTCTGTTGAAGTCTTTTCCTCTGGGGATCTGGATTCTGTCTGTAAATCTAGCCACTGGACTATAAGCTGTGACTGATATAGTGATGAGCTGTCAAAAAATGCTTAGGGGTAGCCTTTCTACAGTGCCACAAATCACTAGTAGCTCTAAACATGCAGTCTCCTTCCATCCTTTCATCCCTAGGGAATAAAAATAAGGAGAGTAGAAACCACAGAAGTAACAAAAGAGGAGGAAGGACTATTTTTGATGTTCAAAATCTGCAACTGTTTTTCCATTTTTTTTTTCAAGCAGCACAATTTCAAAAAGGGAAAGTTCCTTTCATTTTAGCCATTTCCTCCCAGGAAAAGGGATGGGGGGTTGTCTCCCAAGGAATGAGACACAATCTACTGCTCACCTTGCCCAAGACCCTTTGGAAATAAAGCAGGACATACCCAACTAGGAGGCTCAGTCCTGCCGAGTCTCATGAAGATATGCCCTCTCTGTGCAAAGGATGGCCAGGTGTTCTGGGGACCCTTGTGTTAAAATAACTCCACACTTGCTCTGCCATGGGACTGCTGGCTGTTGCCTGGCCTTAGGAGAAGAGAGGTGACCAATGTTAGCTCAGGGTACAGGCTCCTTTTCCCTGGAGACAAATGGGTATGTTGGCTTTTCTTCAAAGTGTCCAGCAAAGTGTTTCCAAAGCTGCATTTGAATCTCCTCACCCACAACCACGTTCTGGAATGGTGGGTAGTGATCTCACCTAACAGCTGTAGGGCCCTTAGTTAGGAATGGGGCATGAACAATAGGAACAACTCGATCTTTCCACTCCCCATTCAATTTGCCTTTTCTGCCCCATGGTGGGATTTGAATACTGACTTTGACCTTGCTGTGATCCAGAACACTCATAGACACAGGCCTGTGTGAAGGGGGCAAAGTTAACATTAAAAAATCACATAAAAATGTTTCCCTATATTACTAACCACTCTGGATTCATTGGGCTGTTGGCTCTCTGTATTTTGCTTTGCTTAAAGCATGCATACTACAGCTATGTCCTTGGATTGCCAACCCTCCTATTCTGCTGTCTTTGGATTCCAAACCTCAGGAGAAAAATTTTAAATCTGAAAAGGAGTAATTTTCTATAATTTAGGAGAAGGGAGGGAATCACAGAAATGTAGTAAGTCCTAAAATATCCTCTTGAATTTGAAAGAAACATTGGACTTTGATTGAGGATTGAATTTCTTTGATTCTTCACATCCATTTTGGGAATGTGTGTACCTACATTTCACTTGGAGCTGTGTGAGAGCTGTTTTTCTCAAAGAGCTGACCTCCTTTTCAGGTAAAGAAGACCACTTCAAACCCCTTCCTGGGAGGGAAGAAGCAAAATGAAGGGAAGATTCCCTTTCTGAAATGGTACTATTTGAAAAAATTGAAAAGGCAGTTGCAGATTTTGAACATCAGAAATAATCCTTCCTCCTTCTCATTTGTGACATCTGTGACTTGCTGTCTTCTTATTTTTATTCCCTAGGTATGAAAGGGTGGAAGGGGACTCCACCTTTAGGGCTATTGTCGGTTTATGACACCGTAGATAGGTCACCCCTGAGCATTTTCTGACAGCTCATCAACTTTCTAGAATGCCTTAACCTATTGGCCTTTCATTTTTAAAGGATACTGCAACTGGCTGAATCACAGCTTAAAAGAAAAAGTTAGGGTAGAGCCAGGCTTTGAAAGAGACCAAATTGTCAGGGTAATTCTTAGTTTTGCGGAGAAAAAAAGAGAAAGATATCTACTGGAAATCTTATACCTGGCTACTAGTCAGTGCTCACAACCAGATTTTTGACAAGAGAGTGAAGTGAGCCCCAGCGGGAAGAATTCCTGATTCTAAGCAGTGGGTACATATCGCCAACTGAAGTTACCCATTCTTTGACTCTTCTGAGTCAGCACCCTCTCCAACAAGAAAGTAATTGTTCCAGACTGTAAGACTCATCTAGGGTGTTTGAGTCTAGGGAGTGTGATTCTTAGCAATATACGCCCAATATCAGGCTCAGAGACCCTCTGACCAAAGGGACAGTCAGCATGAGTGGTACTCTGCAAACTATTGCCAGTGACACAAGAAGGAAGCTTTGCAGAGGTGAGGGAAGCTGGCATCAGAAATAACACCCTCGGTACCATCTTTCACAAAGACTGAGATGCATGGTTGTGCAAATCTGCAGTGTGCAACCTGCACATCAGAGCCAGCACTTATTTCAGTCCCAGCCTCCCTTGCTCTGCTACAAGCACATGGGGGCTTCCAAAAGGATTCCCTATCCTTTGTTTTCTCCTGAAATCAATGTAGAAGTTCATGGTTGCTGACCTGATGGGTGAGGAGTGGGTACTACCCGCTGGAATGCTGCCACTGGCAGAGGCAGACAGGAAAACAGGAATGGTCTTAATGTCCTCCCAAAGAAAACCTTTGATGGACAAAAGAGTAGTTGTATTTTTACCCTCTCCCTTCCTGCTGCCAGGCATCTTTAAATAGATCCTCTAGCCTGGGGACTTGTATGGAATAATTCATATTAAAACTCAAGAAATGGCAGTGGAGGAGAATTGGTTCTCTCTCTCTCTCTCTCTCTCTCTCTCTCTCTCTCTCCCTCTCTCAATCTCCCTCTCCTTTTCTTTCCTTGTCAAGCTAACAGGAAAAGACTCATTTTAATTCAGCTGTTTTAAATTTCTCCTTTTGGGTCTTTTAATGAATTTTAGCTAATTTGGAAAAACCAACCAAAGCCCCCAGGAACAGATAAGGAATAAGAAGCTGCCTTATAGATTGCTCTTTAATACCTGTCGATCTCAAGGACATTAGCAGCATCTTCTAAGGATGCTGCACAGGGAGGATCTTAAATGGAAATTTCTAATTGAGAAGCCCAGTGCCTTGCATTTGCAACTCATCAGCCAAACTGTTGTTCTGCTGCAGAGAGAGACGGAGAGAGACGCTCCATTTCCAAAGCTCCATGCATTTTCACTGGGCTCAGCCTAGGATCTATTTCTCCCCTCTCCCTTTCACCAAACAAGTTTGAGAAACACATTCAGGCCTGGGCTGGCCAAATTAAAAGTCCTGTCTCTCCTTCTTTCTGTTTTGGGGGTGGGGGACAGAGACATGGGAAGGATGAGGAAAGGGGGCAGGGCAGGGTCCAAGGATCCGGGAAGCTTTGTTCCAAGTCACTTGTCTCTCCTCCTGAAACAGAGAATAACCACATTTCTCTTAATGTGGGTCGAAGTGCATCCAGGCGTTCCCAGGCCTTTGCGAAGATGTCCGGGTCACTGTGATGGTATGCTTGTCCCTGCCAGCCCGGGTCACTGCGGCCCTGCTCTTGGCGAGCCACGTGGCTGCTCCTCTCTGCAAGTAGGTTCAGGCTCAGGCTACAAAAAGCCCCCATATCCTATCAGCTCAGCAGAGCTGGTGCCAAGAATGACATCCTGGGAATACTATGGAGATGAGGAGACCTCATAGGCTGTTCGCCCCGATGGAACAGGACCCAGGCTGTCTGGAAAACAGACCGAGCAAAGAGTGAGCTCACAATGGAAGGAGCTCAGGCAAAGGGAAAAGGGGGCGGGCTGGGAGCTGTCGTGAGCAAAAGAAAAGAAAAGCCACATGCCACCCAGGAAGATTCCAGGGGCAGCGGGAGGAGGTGGTGGAGGACAGACTTGCAGGAAAGAAGTACCCAGACATGGCACTGCCAGTCTAGCTGGATTCTTTTCTGAATTAGAGTATGCAAAGGAAAGAAGGGAAATATATAGCCGGCCAGCTGTTCAAAGGCTTACAACCTTGCTTTTATTGTCCGGGTAAGTTGATGAGGTGGGGCATCAGAGGAATTCCAAACATACCATCCCAGAGAAATTTTAATATGCTCTACAGTGTCATACACAAAGAGGAAATGACAGCTGATCACAGCCAGGACTGGCCACAGCAATTCGGGGCCTGGAGTTCACCCACCCGCCCCAGACCCTGTTTCCCTGCTCAATGTTAGCACTTCTTGGTCTTTCCACTTGCTTCCCATCCCCTCTATTCTTGCTGGACTGCCAGGGCCAGGTAGCATTCAGTGATTGTCATGGAAAGAGGTAAGAATGGGCATGAAGGCCCAGGGCCAAGAAGCTGTGGGGTGGCTAGGGTGAGTCAGGCACCCCAGGGAGTCATAGGCATTTTAATCCAACCACAGGGGCATTATCTACTGATAAGGACCAAATCAAGGTCCCTGGTGATGCTGTCTTCACAGGTTTTTTTCCCAGTAACCTAACCATGTGATAAAACACCAGACTGAGTTATTTGAAAGCAACACTGTGGGAGACACAGAGATCTGAATTTGGGAAGCAACTTTCTGCTGGAAGTTCCCAGGGGCCCCTGAATGCAGGCCAGGCCCAGAGGTCATTGGTCCCAATGATCCCAAGAGTGGGACAAGTTGGTGGTGGGAGATGGTGACTACATCTTCCTCTGCGCATGTTTCTAATTCAATGACTCATCCAATGGCCCTGATGTCAGCTGCTGAGTAGGTGGCTCACACCCCACTCCCAGTACAGACAGCATGTGGTCCTTTCTGAAGGGCACTCAAGAGAACAGTATAAACTGCTCTTTCTCCAGGCTTCTTTTACCCAGGCTGGCCAGATCCAAACCATATTCACTATGTGAGTGAGATCTACCCAGGATCCGCTGATCAAGTCCTAAGAGGAACTCCTTGATCATAAGTGGAAAGAAAACCCATTGATAAGTAATAACCATTTCAAGTAAATCTAAACACCAACAGCTATTTTAAATGGTGTATTTTTACTCAGGTTAGCTATTGGCAAAGCCCACTTTGGTTCTAAAATCTAACTAGAGTGAGTTTACAGTCAGAGAATAAGGAGACAGGACAATGCCCTTTGCATTGCATTCGATCCATCAGGACTAGCATAGTCCCAGGCACATTGCAAATGCCTAATCAATATTATTAAAAAAATAATGGGATGAACAGTTCACCAGTAAGAGTAATAGTGCTTAAATTTTGGTTTTTAAATAGAGTAAAAATCACTGGCCACCACTAGTGGCTATAATTCCGAGAAACTCACCACATTTTTCAAAGGCCCAGGAAAATAAATGAGTTGGAAATTGTTAAATGTATTGAAAAGTGATTTATTTTTCCCTTGACAGTGTCATAGGAACCCAAATTAAGATTGAAAACTCCACGGGCACATTTCCATCTGTGGGTGTCAGAGGCTTAATACACAATTTCATAAGAAGGCCTCAGCCAGTTCTCCCGTTACCTGAACCAAATGTATTTTAAAATAAATGACACAATACATTGTATGTTGTGTTCAAACACTCGCATATAATGATCTGAATAATTGTTTAAGAAAATTGTTTTGAGTCGGCTAACTGCTTTACAAAAAGCAGCAGTTTTAAGAAAAATCGCTGTAAAGTTCTACAGCAATAGAATCCATACTATCTTTTTTATAGGCTTTCTTAAATAGCGAATGTCCCAAAGTTGTAAATTAATCCATTCAAAAGTCAGATTTGTATTCAACAATGTTTGTTAGGCTAGTTATTAAACAAAATCAGAAAAGTTTCCCATAAATCATGCCCCTGCTCCACAGTGAAAACTGGTCAATAGGACTCTAAAGTTTACTTTCAGAAGCAAGGCTGGTGAGAAGAAAATGAACAGATACTTGCATCAAGTCTAAATGCTCAACTGAGAAGCCTTCCGCAGTCGCCACTATCTTGGACACCCACAGTCAACACTGAGTTTTAGGCACTTCTACAGCTTCCAAATGCACCTGGTATTTAATGTTACATGTTGAAGCAATTTGCCTATGCCAGCTCCTTATAATTAAAATATACTAACGTTAGAAAGGAAAAGAGGCATGCTTTGCAGTAGCCATAGCTGTTAACAATGACAGAAAGAAAGGACTCCCGTCTTGTCAAATAGCTTCCTTTCACGCACCTGAATCTCAGCTGAGCTGGAAGGCTGCCTCTTTTCTGGAGGCTTATCTGGGCTTGACCATTACAATGAACCTCAGTTACTGGGAGTTCTGAGTCATTAACATTCTGCACACACTCAAACTTCCAGTCCCCCAAGAAAGAGTTATGCTCTGGCCTCCTACAGCTCAATTGTTCATTTAAAGGGAGAACTTGAATTCCGGAGTTTAAAAGAACCCTCCAAATATTCCTCAGGTGTCTGTAGCAGTCATTCCTCCAGGTCCGGGTCCCTATGCTGGTGGGAGCATCCTTTCCCAGTCACTCCTTGGACATTGTATCATTGGTGGTGCTGTGGGGACAAGCTGCCTACTAAAAATAACCTCGCAATAAGGCCAAGGCAAACAGCATGCATTTCCTCAGACTTTGTGCCCAATCAAAGTCATACAGCAAACCATCTTCATCTGTCCCCGATGCTCCCCAATGCATCTATGGAAGGAAAGCCCCACACTCACGTTGGGAGAAGAATGCAAAGGAGCAAGATTCCTACAAAGCGTGACACCGAAAGCTAGAAATAAATGTTGCCTATTGTTTGGAGTCATTCTGAGCACTCCGGCACAGCTCTGGCAAGAGCTCAGCAGCATACATAAGTAGTAATAAAAGTAAACAGTGCGCGTTTAACCTCACAGGCTCGCCTGAGTTAATAGTGCCCCCATTGTAAGTGGGATGAGGGCGGGGAGGAAGATACTGGGCTCCACAGATCCATGCCGGGAAGTTGCTGCTTCTCTGTCCCCTTTCACAGGGTCAAATATAAGAACCATTACAAAGTTATATCTAACTACGCAGAGAGTTTGAAAAGAATTCTAAGTCAAACCAAAAGATATTTCCGAGCTTCTCGGGAAGGCTCCCGGCTCTGTCACAGACTTCAAAGACCCGTTCATTTAAAAAACACAAGGCTAGCTTGCTACAAATTAATGCAAATTAAAGTAATGCAAATGTAAGTGGTATTTAAAGGTTGTCTCTTTGTCTGAGAGAAGGATGAAAGGCTCGGTTTGGAAAAAAGTATTGTCCTAGGCAAGCCGTCAGCGCTTGTTTTCCTGCTTACCTTGGGGGAAACGTAGGGCTCGTTTCTTCTCAGACTTTTCTGAGAGCTAGAAAGAGGTCCTGTTACTTCCAAATGCTTTTGTTCTTCTGTCCCTCTGTCACATGGCTTGCCTTTTATATTTGCAACACACAAAAGTTAGGACTGTTGTTTAAGCGACACGGGGAGAGAGAGAGGGAGAGGGAGAGAGAGGGAGAGAGAGGGAGAGAGTGTGTGTGTGTGTCAAATGGAAAAGTGCCATTGCAGGCATATATCAATCAGGCGTGCGGCCGCAGCAGCGCGCTAGCAAATGGAAATGCCACGGAAATGTGAGGCGCTCGTTATCGGGTACTCCCTGCCGCTGCCCACCACCCGGTTGCCTTCCACGGAGCATCTCAGGATGGAAACAACGTAGAACGAGGACAAGGACGTTTTCTTTACTTGTCTTTTTCTTTTCTTTTTTCTTTCCTTTTTTTTTTTGTACTCTGAAAATAATCCACTGAATGAATATTCTAAACTTAATTCTTTTGCAAGCATGCGGCTGTCATAAAGATGTGCAGTCCGCAATAGAAACACATAGCTTCGGAAATACAAAGACAGGCTGGCATTCTGTTTAACGATTCAGCAGCTGACAAGGATGAAGTTGAAATGCTAAGAGAGGGGAAAGATGGACATGAGAAATCTTACCCAAACGATGCTGTTCTAGCAAGTGCAAAACGCTGCCCTATTTTATCATAATGTGTGTGGGTGGTGAGAGTTCTTTTCTGAGTTATTCATCCATTAAATGATTTTTACCAAGCATACAGATGATTAAATTTACAATGGCACTTTAATAAGCGCCTTCATCGACATCATTTAGAATAAAACTTTGGATCAGATTTAGAAACAATGAGAAATGTGTGGTCCATGACTTCTTGAGACAAGCGAGGGTGTGACAACTAGGTAAGGCCAACCTACCATATCACTATTAGTAGAAAAGTGACAGAGGTAACTGTGTGTGTGGGTTAAGTGCCTGCAGCTGAATAATGCTGTGCTATGAGCTGTGGGAACACAAAGAGAAATATTTCATAAATCTTACTTAACAGGCTTAAAATTAAGACAGAAAACCATCAGCAAGTTTTGTGGAAAATACAAAGAACCATTTATAATTTTTTCAAATGTCAGATTCAGCCCCAGAATAATTTGTTTTATTAATACTGATAAAGAATTCAACCAAGAATTTTTTAAACCTATGATATTTTACAGAAGAATAAATACATTACAAAACTTAAGGTATTTCTCTCAGAAGCACCAGATAACTGCTGATGTCAGAACCATCCTGTTCTCTTGTATTAGACCATTTATTACTCATTAATATACAGATAATCGTAGTATTATTTTTCCGTAGAACCTTTAAACAGACACTGATGCTTATAAGATGTGAGATTATTTTTTGTTTTGTTTTGCTTGTTCATTTGGGTTTTTTTGCAGTACTGGGGATTGAACCCAGGGCCTTCACACTGGACCTGAATTTGTGATCCTCCTGCCTGAGACTTCCGGAATATTGGGATTACAGGCGTATGTCACCACATTCAGCTACAAGAGATGTTTTAAAATGTTCAGTTCTTCTTCCATCTTTTTTTAAAATTTTAATTTAGTTTTATTATTATTACTTTTTTTTTGGTACTAGGGATTGAACTCGGGACCTTGCGCTTGTGAGGCAGGAGGCGGCACCACTGAGCTACATCCCCAGCCCTTCTTCCATCTTTTAATAAGAATCCCCTTTCCTAAAAAAAAAAAAAAAAAAAAAAATCCCCTTTCCTTTTGCTCTACCTGGAAAACCCTGTCTACCTTGGACCAGCCACAGACAAAATCCACCTAGGAGGATAAAGGATAAATGACAAGTTCAAAGCCTTGAAAGAAAACCTGGCACTTGACTGGTGATGATATTGGCTAAATGTCTTAAAAGCAAAAGATCAAAAAGCAAATGGAAATTGGGCCTTAAAAATGGAAATAATCTGAAAGGGGAAATGACTTGTCGCTGAGTAAGAGCCATGGAAACAGTCACGAATACATTTTCTGGCTCCATTTGGTGGGTCAGATTGGGAGGGAGAATAGTCTTTGGCCACCAACATTTTCAAATATCAGAGCTTGATGCTCATCTACCTTTTCATTCCTCCTGAGAAATAATTCACAGCTCTCTTAGCATATAATTGCTGCTCCACCCTTACATCTTTTACCTTGGGGTTCTCAGGGTTGCCCTATCTGTCTCGAAGTAACACAAAAAGGTGCAGTTCTTCCTGGGTGGAATTTTCCAGACCTCTACAATCTGCCTTTCTGGAAGAGCACCGCAGAAAGTGCAAAGATTACAAACATATTGAGTGCTTGGCCTCAGAAGACAGGCTTTCTCCCAGATGGAGCCCCACAGCTTCCTCCCACCGTTACTCTGTCAGGGGTGGCAAAGAGTACCATCTGCTGCCCCTTTCAAGAGGGAGGCTTTGCCTCCGCCCTTTGGGCTCCAGGGGACCCGTTTCTAAGCCTGTCAATAGGTATCTGGCAACAGCAACTCTTTGCAACACATCATGGTGCTTTTTAGAAATGTCACTGTGCCATGTGGTTACTTTCCTGGCCATCAGTAATGCTGCCAAGAAAAAAGCATTGCTTTAAATGTCCATTTATGCACAAAGGAGATGAAAATACTCCTGCAGTTGTTTCATCTGCACTCAGGGTGGGAAAAGTTTGCAGAAGGAGATTGTCTATCGGCTGGATGGAAAATCTTCCAAGGGACTGCTTCTGAACCTTTTGTTTCTGGTCCTGCTGTCGGGTTGCATCTGCCCTTTGGGTGCCCTAGTGGAAATTTGCAGGAATCGCCCAGCATCCAGACACCTCTGGGAGATGGATAAGTCCAAGCAGGTAAGAAGACAGGACCTGCCTCATCACTGTGGAACTGGAAGGACCAGATGCTTCTGCTCCCTTCCTCAGGATGGTTAGACAGCCATCTGGGAGGAGTGACCAAGGCGTGCAGAAATGCAGAGGTTATTCCCTGTGGTTGCACTGGAACCAAGAGCCCAGAGGCTGCAGCCGACCAGAGCCCATCAATGGGACAATGGGTGTCCTGAAGACAGAGTACCACCTTAGTAGCCTGGCCTTTTTGACTGCATGAGTGTTCACCACCATTTTATGATCCTGGACCTCCAGCTTTCCTAGTGATTCTGTGAACCACACTGATCCCTACCCCTGCCAAGATCTTGCCAATAAATTCCTTTCTACTTTAATTAGCTAGAGACAGTTTTTGAGGTTGACAACCAAGAGTCCTGACCTGAATGCCACACTTTCTAAATTTAGGTAAACAAACATCATTTACATACAGATAGCAATTCAACCTCTACTTCTTCCTAGTTCCTTTTCAAATACATAGTTTCCGATTCATTGTCAGTATCTTACAGTCTGCTTCACATAGTAGAAATGGAAAGTTCTGATACAGATTAATAACAAGATGTATGGTGTTCTCTGTGTCTGTGCGTGTGTTTGTGTGTGTAATCCCAACCTACCAGCATAGTTTACTAGGCACAGTTTAAAATTACCTATGAAAATATTAATCTATATTGTCCTCATGAATATGATAATATTCAATCATTCAAAAATACCTGCTTCCCCTGCCACCATCCCACGCTCCTAGGGCAGAGAAGGTGAACCAGTCCCAGCACCTGGAAGGAAGCTCCCTTGCCACCATCCCATACTCCTAGGACAGAGAAGGTGAGCAGCGTGGGTGGCAGAAGCAACCTCCCATTCCCCTGTGGAAATGAGAAGACACATAAACAAGCCTCAAAAACAGAATTCCGGATCACCTACAGCAACCCCAAAGGGAAACAAGGTGGAACAATCTGATACTCAACCACCTGGACTCTCTGAACTGGCAACAAAAGAGGATCTGGGAAAAATGAAATCAGAAATAATTACACAGATAACAGTAAAGATTGTGCTCATAGTGCAAGACATGATTAATAAATCTAGAGAGGACACAGACAAAAGAAATAGAGGATCTGAGGAACATGATGGAATCCCAACATAGGAAACAAATGGAATCCATAAAACAGATGCAAATAGATTTCCAGGAGATGAAAAACTCCATCGAAAGTTTGCACAGCAGAATGAACCAATGTGGGGATAGAATTTGAGATATAGAAGATAAGATTGCAATTAGTGACCAGGAAAAGAAAAATTGCTTTAAAATTGTAAGGGAACATGAGAAACCAATCCAGCAGCTGCTAGATGATGCAAAGAAGAATAACATACGACTGATTGGAGTCGGTGAGGAAAGAGGAGACAGTGCAGATGACATAAAAAAACTCTTCACAGAAGTGATGGCAGAAAACTTCCCAAGGAGTGGAAAAGAACTTGACATACAAATGAGTGAGGCATATAGGACTCCAGCTAGAGTTGATCAAAAAAATCTACACATAGGCATATAATAGTTAGGATTCCAGAAATCCAACAGAAGAACAAAATTCTACAAGCAGTGAGAGAAAAGAAACAAATCATATACAAAGGGAAGTACATCAGAATCACAGCAGACTTCTCAATGCAAACCCTCAAGGCAAGAAGAGCTTGGAGTGATGTATTTCAAGCCCTAAAGGAAAACAGCCTCCAACCCAGATTGATGTACCCTGCAAAACTATCTTTCAAAATTGATGGAGAAGTAAGATATTTTCATGATAAAGAGCACCTCAGGAACTTCATGAATGCCAAACCAGCACTCCAAAATATTTTAGACAATACCCTAGGAAAAGACAATGAGGATCACAACCTCAGGAAGCCCAGCAGAATGAATCTATGGAAAGGGGAAGACTCCAACAAAAAGAAAAAGTCATGACAAGGCTTTTAAAACTTTTAAGTTCATCTCCCTAATGAGTGTATAACTCAATCTTGTTATTGTACTGATTAGCATTTTTCTGATTCTAGAGTTGCACACCTTTCCTTGTGCTATACTAGCTATTTATCATCTTCTTATGTCTACTTTTTAATTGGGTTGTCTATTAATGAGCTCTAAGAATTCTTTATATATTCTGGTCATAGGTTATATGCATTGTGAATATGGTCTGTTTAAGGACTACTTTTCATTTTAATGATGTCATTTAAAGTTCTAAATTTTGATGGAATCTCATTTATCAATTTTTTTCTTTTATACATCATATTTTTGTATCCTAGGTAGTTCTTGCCTACCCTAAATTCATAAACATTTTCCCCTATAATTTCTTCTTAAAGCTTTATACTTTTAGGCTTTCATATTTAGGTTCACAGATCCCTTCAAGTCATTTTTATGTATGGAAATAAAGGGTTGAGGTTAATTTTTTATATACGGATACCAGGTGTTCTAGTGCCATTTGCTGAAAACACTATCTTTTCCTCACCTCTTGAATTGAGTTTATATTCTATAAAATGCTAATGTTAAATAATCTTTCAAAACTCAGTGGACCATATATGTGTGGTTCTATTTCTAGATTCTCTGTTTTATTCCAGTGATCTATATGTCTTTCGTTACACCAACACTGCCTTGATTACTGTAGCTTTAGAAGAAGTCTTAAAATTAGGTATTAAACATCTTCCAACAATGTTTTTTTTTAACTTTTCTAGGTCCTTTGTACTCCTACATAACTTTTAAATTCCAATATCCAATTCTTCATTTATAGCAAGTATACACAGACCTGAATTCTTATATATACCTTGTGTTTTCTAATCCTGCTAAATTTAAATACAAGTTCTAGGGGCTCCTAGAGATTTCTTAGTATTTTCTCTGTAGATGATCATTTCACCTACATATAAAGATTTTGCTTCTACCTTGCCAATCCTATCCTAATTGTGTCATTTTATTGCCAGACTATTTTGGTGGGGACTAGGTTTCAAAGCTATACAGACAGGTAAAGAGTAAGCATATCTGCCCTTGTTCCCCACCTTAAGGAGAAAGCATCGTATCTTCTCCATTTATATAAGGTGTTCTCACTGGAAGTATGGAGTACATGTCTTTAATCTGTTGAGAAGGTTCTGTTCTACTTCTAGTCTCCTGATAGCTTTTACCATGAACAGCTATGGAATTTAGTCCAATACTTTTTCTCCAACTACTGACAGGATCATATGGCTTTTTCCTTTCCTCTGTTTAAATGATGACTTTTGGGGGTGGATCTGCTAATGCTGACCCAACACTGCCATCCCTACAAAAAAACCACTTTCTACATACTGCCAGAACTGACTTCTAATAGTTTGCTTTGTCAAACAAATTTCTATCTATGTTCATATTTTTTTCTTCTATTATCTTTATCCAGTTTTAGGATCAGCACAATGTTGAGTTCCTAAAATGAGGGGAGAAGTGTTCCTTCTTTTTTCTGCTTTAAATGTTTGATATAATTTATCAGTTAAAATGTATATGAGCCTGCTATTGTCATATAGGTAGGTTTTCAAGCTAGGAATATACTTTCTTTAATAGGTCCTATTCAAATTTTATATTTCTTCCAGAGTTAGTTTCATTAATTTGTCTTCCAAGGTACTTCTTAGAAGTTGTCAAATTTATTTCAACTCAGATTTTTGAAATATGCTTTCTATATCCTTTTAGATTCTATAAAATCTGTGGTAATGTCTCCTAGGTCTTGATATTTTAATCCTAAGAATGTATAACTGATATTGTGTAATAGGATGTAAAGGTCTAAAGGATCAGGGGAAGTGGGAGAGGTAAGGGAAAGGAAAGAAGGGGAAAAAATATGAGAAAAGGAAAAAAATGGAAAGAAAGACTTTGCAAATAGGGAAAGGTGGAGGGGGTGAATGGAGGGCAGGGGAAGGGGAAAAAAAATAAGAACCAAGATACTCATGTAATGGTACAAGATCCCAATGATGTATGTAAATGTATTTTATACCTAAAATGTACCAATAAACTTAATGGGGGAAAGAAAAACAAAAACAACAACAACAACAAAAAAACCAAACCAAACCAAAAAAATACCTGCTAATAATAATAGCAACTACCTAATGAGTGTTTATTCTCTGCTGGGCTCTGTGCTATTCTATGCACATTATCTTTTTTTTTTTTTGCTTAAATTCTTTTATTGGTACATTTTAGGCATACAGTACGTTTACATTTATCTTTGGGTGCTTGTACCTGTACATGATGTATCTTGGTTCTTATTTTTTCCCCATTACCTGTGCGCCCTTCACCCCCTCCACCCTTCCCTATTTACATAGACTTTGTTTCCATTTTTTTCTTTTCGCATAATTTTTCCTTTCCCTTCTTTCCTTTCCCCTTCCCCTCCCACTTCCCCTACACCTTTGGACTTTTCTTCCTATTTCAAATTATCAATTATTCATTTTAATCATTTCCATCCTTATTTACACTTTCAGTTTCTCACACTAGAGAACCTATTTGGTATTTACACATGTGTGTCCTATTTATTTCACTTAAGAGTATGGCCTCAAGATGCATCCATTTAGCTACAAATGTCTCTAATTTCTCATTCTTTATGGCTGAGTAGTACTCCATTTTATTAAAAAACCACATCTTCTTTATCCAGTTTCCAGTTGATGGCCACTTGGGCTGTTTAAAAGCTTTAGCTATTACAAACTGGGCCACTATAAGCATGGGTGAACATATATCACTGTGGTATGATTCTTTTAATTCTTTGGGGAAGATACCCAGCAGGGGAATAGCTGGGTCAAATGGGACCTCTAGCCCTAGTTCTTTGAGGTATCTCCATACTGATTTCCACAGTGGTTGCACCAGTCTGCACTCCCACCAACAATGGAGAAGGTTCCTTTCTCCCCACAACCCCACCAGCATTTGTTATTGGTTGATTTCTTGATAGCAGCCATTCTTTGTGGGGTGAGGTGGAATCTCAGTGTTGTTTTCATGTGCATCTCTCGAATGACCAGTGATGTTGAATACTTTTTCATATGTTTATTTGCTGCTTTTACTTCTTTGTCTGTTCATTTCAGATGCCCATTTTTGAATTGGGTCTTTGAATTTGGGGGGTCTGATTTTTTTCAGTTCTTTATATATTCTAGATAGTAGTCCTTTTTCTGAGGTACAGCTGCTTAAAATTTTTTCCCACCTTGTAGGTTGTCTCTTAGCTCTGTTGGTGGTTTCTCTTGCAGTATGCACATTATCTCTTTTGGAGAGATACACAACAGCTTCATAAGGTAAATACTATTACCTCTCTTTTACAGAAGGAGAAAGGGAGGCTCTGAGAGGTTGGGAACTTTCCTGTAATTGACACAGCAAGCAAATGATAGCTAGGAACTCTGAGTTTCCTATCTCCAAAAGCAATGGCTTAACTGCTTTGCCATGCTGCTCCCATTCAACATTAATTCCTTGAGCAACACCTGCTATTGGGAGGGAGGAAACACAAGTAGGGCCTGGATTCAGTTTTTCAGGTGTCTATAACATAGTATGGAAGAGAGAAATGTTTATGATGACATTGCAAGGGAGAACATGGTCAGGACCACAAGAAAAGCAAAAGAGGAAATGATATATCCAAGAGAACTCTATTGGGTGTGTGCTTTGAGGGCCCACAGTGGAAACCCAGGATGAAGATGAGTTTGTGTAGTAACACATAGTCAGGCATTTTGCCTGGGCTTAAACTATGCTATGGTGAGCCAGGAGGGTGTGGAGCTAGGCTAGGAAGTTGGGACCAGAGGGACTTAAAAAGGGGGCAGGGGTTAGAAGGGAAAGCAAGTCTGAGACAGAGGTGAGGTTATGTAAGTAGAAGAGGATGACTGAGGCAGAGGAGCAAAGATAAGTAGTTGACAGGGACATGGACATGTGTTTTCATTCATCTGTGTATTCACTGAGCAAATATGCTTCAATGAAAAGAACTATTTTTCAAAAAGTATGATCATTTAAAACTCAAAGTCACAAAGCCATACCAGATAACTTGAAATAAACTTTGAAATCCAGAAAAATAATTCTCAAAGTATCTCCTAACTGCCCAATGCTATTCTCATCCTAGCAGTTTCAGGATTGGAAAAAACAAAGTTTTGACAGTCATGGTGGAGCAGTACGTCAGTAAGGGCACATTAAAGGTAAATGACAAATACCTTGAATATCAAAGGCTCAAAACATAAGGGTATCTTTTAGGCTGGGGATGTGACTCGGTGGTAGAGAGCTTGCTTATCAGGTATGAGGCTCTGGGTTCAATTCCCAGTACCCCAAACACAGAAACAAAACCAAAACATGCACATAAAGACATTTCTGGCACTCAGTCCAGGGCGGGCAGTTCTAAAGGTAGTACAGGGGCTCCATGATATCATCAAAAATCCAAGTTCCTTGTTTTCTCATCATGTTCAGCTTTGGTGGCTTCTGTTCTCCTCTGGCACAATAATTCCTACACACAAAATGACTGGTGGAACTCCAGAAATCACACTGAAATTCAGGAGTCAAGAGGGAAAAACAGAAGAGTTGGTTCTTTGTTGGCTTCTTCAGTCAGGAGGAAGACTTTTCCAGAAACTTCAAAGCCTTCCTCTTATGACCTATTGACCAGAACCTGGCCACATGCCCAGCCCAACAACAATCTCTGCAAAGGGAGATGCAGTCAACTTCACTGGCCTTGCCCAGTCTAGGCCTTGTGATTGGGTACAGAGCTGACCAAACATGAAAGAAGATACAGAGCAGTTTGGTAGACAACCAGCAGTTTGCCTGGAGAGTGTGACAAATGCTAATGAGGAAAGTGAAACAGGAATGAGATAGAGAATAGCTAAGTTCCTGTAGAAGAAGGGTGAGTTAATAGGGTGATCAGAGTTGGTCTTTCTGTGGGAGGTGCCATCTATATTGAAATACAAAGAGCAACCTTCATTAGCAGAAATGTCAGGGTGGCTGAACAGAGTGAGAAGGACAAACGGTAGGAGAAGATGCAGTCAGAGATGAAAGTAGGGGCCATACACAATGATCCCTTGGTCTCCATAGGGGTGTGGTTCCAGATACCAAAATCAACAGATGCTCAAGTCTATATAGTATTGGCAGTATTTGCGTGGAACCTATGCACATCCTTTACTTTATATACTTTAAATCATCTTATATACTTTAAATACTTTATATTATCTTTATATTTTAAATCATCTCTAGATTACTTATAATACCTAATGCAATGTAGATGCTGTGTAAACAGTGTTTTACTGTATTGTTCAGGGAAAAATGGTAATATTAAAACGTCTGGGCCAGGCACAGTGGTGCATCCCTGTAATCTCAGTCCTCTGGGAGGCTGAGGAAGATGGATCACAAGTTAGACCCCAGCCTGGGCAACTTAGCAATTTTGTGAGAACTTGTCTCAAACTAAAAATAAAAAAGGACTAGGGATGTATCTCAGTGTAAAGGCCTTGGGGTCAATTCCCAATACTGCCCCAAAAAAGTCAGTACATGTTCTGTACAGATGTCAATTATTATTGCTTTTTAAAATATCTTCGATCCGTGGTTGGTAGAATCCATGGATGTAGAACCTATGGATACAGAAGGCCAGAATAAAGCTGCATAAACCAGCATAGAGAATTTGGGGTGTTGTCATGAGCTGAATCATGTCCCTCCACAAAAAGATAAGTTGACATCCTAATCCCCAGTACCTAGGAATGCGACATTATTTGAAAATAAGGCCTTTATAGATGTGATCAAGTTAAAATGAAATCATTAGGGTGTTTCCTAATCCAATATGACTAGTGTCTTATAAAAAGGAGAATTTTAGATATGCAAAAGGGGAAGATGTGAAGACACGGAGGGAAGGCACGGCCATGAGACCGGAGTGATGCTTCTACAAGCCAAGGAATGCTGAAGATTGCCAGCAAACACCAGAAGCTAGAAGACTCAAGGAAGAATTCTCCCCTAGGGTTGCCAAAGTCAACAAGGCTCTGCTAGCACATTGATTTCAGACTTCCAGCCTCTAGAACTGTGAGACAATACATTCCTGTTGTTTTAAACCACCCAGGTTTTGGTACTTTGACACAGCAGCCCTAGGAAACTAAGACATTTTGTTTGCATTTGGATGGGAATTCATTTGTGAGTTGAAAACAATGATTTACATTGTTAGAGCTTACTCTAGCTCACGCATAGAGGTGAATCATGAGCAGATAAGGAGGTGCAAAGGGACAAGGAATGGTAGGAGAGAGATCATTGAAGTCACCCAGGAAACATAAGGTGGCATCTTTCTCCAAAGTTGATGTAATAGAGATGGAGTGAAGTGGACAGATTTCAGATATGTTTTGGGGGCAGAATGTACAAAACTTGTTTTGGAGTTAGATGGGGAGGCATCAAGAGTGATTCCTTCCCTGTGGCGGAGGGAGGAAAATACAGATTTAGTGAGGAGTAGAACCACAACCATAAATTCAGTTTGGAGTAGCTTCCATGTGACTTTCCTCCAAGACATCCAAGTTGAAACCTAGAAAAGATGGCTTGATATACAAGTGTAGTTTGGGGGGGGGGGCAATTTCACGCTTGAATTACGTATTTGGAGCCTGTCAACCTCAAAAGGTATTTAAAGCTATGTGGCTAATTGAGACCACTTAGAGAAAGAACCTAGCTAAAGAATAGACAAAACTGGGAATGGTGGCACCCACCTGTACTCCCAGCACTCTGGGAAACTGAGGCAGGAAGATCACAAGTGTGAGCCTAGCCTGGGCAACTTAGCAATTTAGTGGGACCCTGTCTCAAAGTGAAAAAATGAAATAGGACTAAGAAATGTAGCTCAGTGCATAGGCCTGAGTTCAATGCCCAGTGAAACACATACACACACACACACACACACACACACACACACGCACGCACTCAAATAGATGGAGCCCTGGCAACTCACCTACACTGAGTGAGATTCAAATGAAGATATCAAAGAGGTAAGAAGAGAGCAAGGAGAGCAGATTGTCATCAGAAAGCTGTTGGCTGAGATAAAGAAACAAAAGGATTCTACGGGTTTAGGCCTGTGCTTATCTTTAGAATTGGATGAAAGCTGTAAAAATGCTGATGCTCCAGCCTCACCCAAGCCAATTAAAACAGAATTTCTCAGGGAAGTGACTGGATATTTGGTATTTTTTAAAAGCTCTCTTATAACACCAAAAACACGATTCATAAAAGATATCCAAAATTGACCTCCAGAATTGATATCTGGAAGTTGAGCTAATAAACCTTCTGGGACTATACATACCAGTGCCTTCAGACTGCCATTTGAGACACATCTCAGTATGACTGCATTGTGAAAATATTCACTCTGAATTGGCATTGGCTACTGGAGGCTCTGCCTGAACAGACAAGTCTATTATTTCACTGCTGATGACTTAAGGGTAATCCGAATTCATTTGAGTGTCACCTTGAAGGGACTGATCTCCCTGACCATTGGACAATTTCTTCCATGGACAAATGGTATTTGATTCATTACTAACACTCTGTACTTGAGGGATTTTCTTTTAATTAATTTTGCCTATATTTCATATATTCCTTTTGGTTATTTTTGCTTATTTTCTTTTTGCATGCCTTAAAATAACCAATTAATTTGGGAACTGTCTTTGTTATGCTTGACTTTAATTGGGTTAGAGAATGAACAACCTGCCCCTCTTGGAGGAATTATAATCCCTGAGTTTAAAATTGTCACCAGGTATTGGAGAAAATGACCACCCTTGACAAACTAGCACAACCACCACCCAGCCATGAAAAGGCAAGGGGAAAAGACAAGGGGAAAAGACAGGGGAAAGCCATAAAAAGACAAGGCAAATCTTTTTTTTTAAGTACATGTTTGGAGTACATGCAGTTTGCAATCATCTTGGGGAGTGGGTACACGTACATAATATGGCTTATTTCTTTTTTACACTTGATCTTAGCCAAAAGACCGAGAAGCAATGCTTGTTTCTTTTTTTAACCACCTTCCCCTTTCCTCTTCCTCCCTCCTCCTTTACTTCCCCTATCCCAATTTTCATTCTTGTTGATATCATTAATCTTTGCTCATGTTATAGTATATAATATGTACATTCATTGAAGTTACTAGTTCAATGTTCATTCAAAGTTACTAGTTCCTGTACAAAGCAGATCTTTATTCTACTTATTTCCCCTTCCCCTCCTCTTCACCCCTTGCCCTTGTTCCCTGGGACCACTTCCCTATGGCAAGAGATCCATCCCCTTGTCCCCTTCTGTCCATCCTTTATTATACACTTTGCCTCACTCAAATGAGAGATACCATACTGTATTTAAGCTTGTGTGTCTGATTTATTTCACTCAACATTATATTTTCCAGGTGCATCCATTTTCCTACAAATGTCTCAAATTGGTCATTCTTAAAGCCGAGTAGTCTTCCATTATGTATAGATACCACGTTTTCTTTATCCAATCATCTATTGTTGGATATACAGGCTGCTTCTAGGATTTAGCTGTTGTGAATTGTGCTGCTGTAAACATTGGTATGAGTGTCTCGCTATAGTATAATGTCTTTTTTTTAATTCATTAAGTTTATTGGTACATTTTAGGTATACAATATGCTGATACTCATTATTGGGAATTTGTACCTTTACGTATTCTCTCTTGGTTCTTGTTTTTTCCCCATTCCCCTGCCCTCCCTTCAACCCCTCCAGCCCTCCCTATTTACAAAGAATTTGTTTCTACTTTTTCCTTTTCTCATATTTATTCCTTTCCCTTCTTTCCTTTTCCCTATGGCCCCCACTTCCCCTTCCCTTTTGGACCTTTTCTTCCTATTTCACATTATTTGTTATACATTTTGATCCTTATTTATACTTTCAGTTTCTTACACCAGAGAAACTATTTGGTATTTACACATGTGTGTCCTATTTATTTCACTTAAGAGTATGGCCTCAATGTGCATCCATTTACCTATAAATGTCTCTAGTTTCTCATTCTTTATGGCTGAGTAGTACTCCCTTTTATAAAAAATAAACCCACATCTTCTTTATCCAGTTTCCAACTGATGGGCAATTGGGCTGTTTCCAAGCTTTAGCTATTACAATCTGTGTTGCTATGAACATGGGTGCACATATATCACTGTGGTATGATTCTTTTCATTCTTTTGGGAAGATACCCAGCAGGGGAATAGCCGCATCAAATAGGACCTCTAGCGCTAGTTCTTTGAGGCATCTCCATACTGATTTTCACAGTGGTTGCGCCAGTCTACACTCCCACCAACAGTGGAGAAGGGATCCTTTTTCCTCACAGCCCCGCCAGCATTTGTGACCAGGTCTCTCTCTCTCTCTCTCTCTCTCTCTCTCTCTCTCTCTCTCTCTCTCTCTCTCTCTCTCTCTCTCTCTCTCTCTCTCTCTCTCTCTCTCTCTCTCTCTCTCTCTCTCTCGTTTTTTTGGGTTTTGGGGGGCGCGGTACCGGGGATTGAATTCGGGTCCTTGCACTTGCGCAGCAGGCGGCGAAACCACTGAGCTAAATCCCCAGCCCCCTTGGCCGGCATTTGTTATTGGTTGATTTTTTTCTTTTTTTTTTTTCTTTTTGGTACCGGGGATCGAACTTGGGACCTTGAGCTTTTGAGGCAGGCGGCGGAACCACTGAGCTAAATCCCCAGCCCTATTTGTTGATTTCTTAGTAGTAGCTAATTCTTTCTGGGTTAAGGTGGAATCTCAGCATTGTTTTCATTTGCATTTCTCCAAAGACCAGTGATGTTGAACATTTTTTCATATGTTTATTTGCTATTTCTACATGTTTGTCTGAGAAATGTCTGTTCATTTAAGATGCTCATTTTTGGGTTAGGTCTTTATATAGTATAATGTCTTAAGCTCTTTGGAGAAGATACCTAGAAGAGGGATAGTTGGATCATATGGAATTTCTAGTTTCAGTTCTTTGAGAAATCTCCATATTGAATTCCATAATAATTGTACTAGTTTACATTGCCACCAACAATGTAGTAGGGTTCCTTTTTCATCACAGCCATGCCAGTATTTGTTATTGTTTGATTTCTTAATGATTGTTATTCTTTCTGGACCAAGATGGAATGCGTTTCTCTAATGGTCATAGATATTGAACGTTTTTTCATATATTTGTTGACCATTTGTACTTCTTCTCTGTGAGGTCTCCATTTCTCTTGCCCATTTCTTGACTGGGTCTTTAATTTTAGGTGGTTTAATTTTTTAAATTCTTATATATGTTAGATATTAGTCCTCCATCTGAGGAGTAGCTAGCAAAAATATAGGTTGTCTCTTCACTGTACCGATTCTTTTGTTGTTCAGAAGACTTTTAGTCTGATATAATCCTGTTTGTGGATTCTTGCTGTTATTTCTTGTGCAACTGAGGTTCTGTTTAGAAAGTTCTTTCCTACACCTATGTCTTCAATTGTTTAACTATTTTATCTTCAAGAAGGTTTAATGTTTATGTTTTAACATTTAGATCTTTGATCCATTTAGATTTTAATTTAGTATATGGTGAGAGAAAAGGGCCCAGTTTCATTTTCTGCAAACAGATAACCAGTTTACCCAGCACCACTTATTGAATAGGCTATCTTTCCTCCAACAAATGCTTTGGGCCCCTTTGTCAAGGATCAAATAGCTGAATGTTTGCCTGAGGATGTTTCTGTACCCTCTATTCTGTTCCACTGATCCACATATCCGGTTTTGTTCTAGTACCATGCCATTTTTATCACTATTGCTTTGTAGTATAGCTTGACGTCAGGTATGTAAGCCCTCCTGCTTTGTTCTTGTTGGCCAAAATTGCTTTTGCTATTCTGGATTGCTACTGGTTCCATATGAATTTTAGGGTTGTTTTCTGTCATTCTGTAAAATATGCTGTCAGCATCTTGATTAGGACTGCATTGAATCTGTATAACAGTTTTGGGAGTCTGGCCATTTTGACTATATTGGTTCTGCCTTTCCAGGAGCCGGGGATATCTTTCCTTTTTTTTTTTAATGTCCTCTTCAAATCTCCTTTTGCACAGTACTGTAACTTTTTTTTTTTTTGTAGAGGTCTTTCACTTTCTTGGCTAGGTTAATTCCTAGGTATTTCATTTTTCTTCATGCTACCATGAATGATATTGTCTTCATAATTTCCTTCTCATTGAGTTCATTATTGGTTTACACAAATGCTAATGACTTTTGTGTGTTTATCTTGTGTCCTGCTATGTTGCTGAAGTTGGTTATTTATTCTTTTCTTTTTCTTTTTCTTTTTCTTTTTTTTTTGTGGTACCAGGGATTGAACTGAGGACCCTGTGCTTGCAAGGCAGGCACGGCACCACTGAGCTAAATCCCTAGCCCCTTGGTTATTAATTCTAAGAGGGGGTTTTTTTGGTGGAGTTCTTCAGGTCTTCTATGTAGAGAATCATGTCATCTGCAAATAACGATAATTTGAGTTCTTTCATTCCTTATAGATATATCCATTTTATTTCTTCTTCTTAATGTTTCAAGTATTACATTAAATAGAAATGATGATAGTGGACATCTTTTTCTTGTTCTTGATTTTAGGGGGAATGCTTTTAGTTTTTCTCCATTTAGTATGCTGCTGGCTGTTGGTTTGTCATTAATAACTTTTATGAAATTCAGGTATGGTCCTTCTATACCTGTTTTCTTCAAGTTTTTTATCATGAAATAATGTTGGATTTTGTCAAAAGTCTTTTCACATTTATTGATATGATCATGTGGTTTTCTACCTTGCTTCTGTTTATGTGATATATCACGTTTATTGACTTATAAATGTTGAACCATTCTTGCATCTCTGGGATGAAACCTACTTGATCATGATGCATTCATTATGCAAAGATCATTATCTTTTTCATGATGTGCTGCATTCTATTTGCTAATACCTTACTGAGAATTTTTGCATCTATGTTCATAAAAGAGATTGGTCTATAGTGTTCTTTTTCAGTTGGGTCTTTGTCTGGTTTGGGGATCAGGGTGATTGATACTGGCTTCCATAAATGAATTTGGGAGCACTCTGTCTCTTTCAATTTTTTTGAAGAGTTTAAGGAATATTGGTGACATAACATCCTTAAAGGTTTTGTAGAATTCAGCAGTGAGTCCATCAGGGCCTGGGTGTATTTTCTAGTTGGTAGATTCTTTATTACTTGTCAATGCCATTGCTTGTTATTGGGTTCTTAAGCATACTTATGTCTTCTAAGGTTAGTTTTGATAATCTGTGTGATTCTAGGAATCTGTTTCTTCAATCTGTTGGAATACAGTTTTTCAAAGTAGTTACTATTTTCTGGATTTCAACAGCATCTGTTGTGATTTTATCTTTTTCATTTTTAAGTCTATTGATGTAAGTCTGTTCTCTTTCTCTTCATAAATCTAGCTAAGGGTTTATCTATTTTATTTATTCTTTCAAAGAACTGTTCTTTGATGTATTGATTTTTTTTTTTTTGTACCAGGGATCGAACTCGGATCCTTGCACCTGAGAAGCAGGCAGCAGAACCACTGAGCTAAATCCCCGGCCCTGATGCATTGAATTTTTTGTACTTTTTTTCTCTCAGTTTCATTGATTTCTGCTCTCATCTTTATAATTTTCCTCCTTAATTTCAGTTTGCAGCTGGTTTGTTGTTGTTTCTCAAGTATTTTAAGTGTTCTCATAAGGTTATTTGGGCTTGATCTGTTTTCCCACTGTGAGCACTAATTACAATGAATTTTCCTCTTAGAACTGCTTACATAATGCCCCACAGGTTTTGTTGAGTTGTACAGTCATTGTCATTAACTTCCAGAAATGTTTCAATTTCTTCTTTGATTTCTTCTGTGACCCATTGGTTGTTTGGGAGTATATTGTTAATAGAGCTTTTGCCTTTCCAAAATTTCTTCTGTCTTTTGATTCTATTTTCATTGCACAATGATCTGATAGCATGCATGGGGTAATTTCAATTCTTTTATATTTCCTTAAGCAGGCTTTGTTGTCTAGCATGTGATCTATTTTAGAAAAAGTACAGTGTGCTGCTGGAAAAAAATGCATACTTTGTTGTAGAGGGGTGTAATACTCCATATATCCATTAAGTCCATATGTTCAAGGTATGGTTCAGCTCTGATATTTCTTTCTTGATTTCTTGTTTAGTTTATCTATCTCTTTGCAGAAGTGAAATGTTAAAATCCCCTACTATGATTTTGTTAGTGTTTATTTGATTTTTTAAGTTCCTCAGTTTTTGTTTTGTGAAGATAGGTGCTCCAGTATTTGGTGCATATATATATTTATCAATGTTATCTTTTCTTGTTGGATTGTTCCCTTAACTAGTATGTAGTGATCTTCTTTGTCTCTTCTAATCAGTTTTACCTTGAAGTTTACCATGTCTGATATTATAATTGCTACTCTTGCTTGCGTTTGGGGTCCTGGTTCATGAAATATTGTTTTTCATCCTTTAATTTTTAATCTATGAATATCTTTTTGGATTAGATGAGTTTCTTGAATGCAACAAACTGTTGGATTCTGCTTTTTGATCCATTCTACCAATCTGTGTCTTTTACTTGGAGAGTTGAGGCCATTAACATTGAGAAGTACTACTCAGATGTGTTGATTATTTACTATCTTTGCCTTCTTTATCTCATGGTAAATCCTATGTTTTTCTTTTCCTGACATTTTTTGTTGCCACTTATCCATTAACCTTACTTGGAGTTTTTGTTTCCTCTGTGTTTCTAGTTCTGTTGGTGGTTTTGTATTTTCTGTCAAGAATATCTTAAGTATTTTCTCTGGTGCTGGTTTAGCATTCATAAATTGTTTGAAGACAGAGGAAATCAGGCCGGGGATTTAGCTCAGTGGTTCCACCGCCTGTCTCGCAGGCACAAGGACCCGAGTTCGATACCCGGTACCAAAAAAATAAAAATTTGGAAGACCGAGGAAATCTTAAATGCATATTGTTAAGTGAAAGAACCAAGCTGAAGAGGCTACATACTACATACTTGCGAGTATGTGACATTCCAAAAAAAACAAAAGTATGGATAATGAAAAAATCAGTGGTTGCTAGAGGTTAGGTGGAGCAAGGGATGAATAGGCAAAGCACAGTGGATTTTTAGGGCAGTAAAACTACTCTGTATGATACTATAGCGGTGAATAAACTTCATTATAAATTTGTCCAAATCTATACAGTGTAGAACACCAAGAATGAACCCTAATATAAACCCATTTACTTTGGGTGATAATGACATGCCAGTGTAGGTTCATCACTTGTGACAAATTCATCACTGTGGTGCTGAATGCCCATGGTGGGGAGGTTTTGTGTGTGGAGAAAGAGGATCTGTGAGAACTCCCTTTACTTTCTACTCAATTTTGCTGTGAATTTTAAACTGCTCCTAAAAAAATAAAGTCAATTTAAAAACAACAACAGCAACAAAACCCATGACATGTTTCCCTTCCCCCCAAATGTTACCTGAACTAGGAGACAATGTCAGGAAAACAAAACAAAACAAAAATATCCTCAAATATTCTAAACAGCAGTCTTTAGCCACAATAAATGTACATAGTCAATGCATTCAATAAATGATTTCATAGTATACATTCAAGTTAATGAACCATTAGGTATACACTAATTTTAATGAATAGTTTCTTTTGGCATATTTTCCACCATTTTATGAGCTCCTTCAAAGCACTGAGAGGACATCTTTTCTTACAACATACTGGATATCTATCTCATCAAAGGGATAAATCAGCGCCAATCTTTGGTTTATAAAAGATGCCTAGAGAAAAAAGACTCTCAGCTCTAAAATTTAAGCACCTTTTGAACTTTGTAAAAATCACATTAAAAGCAACATTGTTGGGATAATAGAATAATTAAGATTTTTATCTATCCCTTTTTTAAAAAATAAATTCTCCCCATGAATTACTCCATAAAGATAATGAAGTTATTTTATGCACAAAATTAAAATACAAGGATTTAAGGCAATGCAAAGAACTGTTGGGGAAAAAAAGGACTTGTCTTTAAGAAGGAAACAAATCTTACAAAAAAGTATGTCATCTTACTTCGCAATGGTTGTAAAATTATCCCTGGCTTATCTACGTAAAACATAAGGTTATTAAAATCATCACTTGATACTCTGTTGTACTGGTGAGGGGCTCCATGCAAAGACCCCAAAGTCCATTGTATTTCAAAGGTCCTATTCTTCATCTCAAAGGATTCCTCAATATCTGACTCCAATGAGCAACTCCTCCTGAAAATTCTTTTTTCCCTTAGCTTTCAAGAGCTTTCATTATGTTATAAGATCCATTTCTTCAAGCCTCAAATCTCTTCTCCATTAACATATGTCTTGAGTGATTTATCTAGTTCATAGTTCAAACGTTATTCCATACAATTTCTGTTCTTAGCCTACTTTCTGAACTCTAAAAACGAGAATTTCCATTTACTCCCGATAAAATTCCACTTAAATATCCCATTAGCACCTCTCTTGGAGTAAAAAGCCAGACTGATGATCTGGTCCTCTCAGGAAGCTCCAGGATTTGTATCATTAACTCAGTTTCATCACAACTGCCTCAGCCTAGAAACTCTTATTGAGTTCTGCAGTTTTGAGAAAGTTATTAACTTCTTACAGCCTCAGTTACTTTATCTGTTTTATGAGTAAAGAAAACTAATTAAGAGGTTCTGTGTGGAGGTTTTGTGAGACATTGAACTGCCACTGCTTTGGATTTCATACACTTTTTCTCTGTGCTGTTCAACAAGGTTCTGCAGAATATCTAAGGAAGTGGTGAGCCTAGTCTTGGCTATAACACACTCAAGGTCTTTGACTCCCAGATCATGAAGGCTATTAAACTCTTGGCAGGCTAGGAAGCAATCACCTCTCCACAGAATGAAACGGGATTGTTTCCATCATATTTGAACTTCAATTTCTTATATTTTTGCTATAAAATAATAGACTCTACTATCAAATTTTATTTTCTCTAAGTCTTGAATTTCACAGTATTAAGAAATATTTCCTTTAGTATAAAATGTGACATTCAGTTAAATATATTTTTAACTTTGCATGTTCCAGAATCACTGCTTTCACTGGTAGCTCAACAAATGTGAGTAAAGTCAATTGCAATCTTTTTTAAAGTTAATCTCACATAGCAAAAATTATTCTTAGAGTTTGTACAGATAACTTATAATTAATGTACACTTTTGGAATAATGAATAGTCATTGACTGGACGTTCAAAGAAATATTATATTTCTTGATCTTCTCCCAGCCAAAAAAAAAAAAAAGATACCACTCACTATATTTTTCCCAAAATAATTTTTTCACATATTGAACAGTTTCCTGGTCCAAATTTTTGACTTTTTTCAATTAAAAATTAATCTTAAAAATATTTGGTACTTGAGTCAAGAAAAACGTAACCATCTTAGAGATATTTCATAATTGTTCCACACGATGAATGAAGACAGCTTTGTTTTATGGATGAACTTATTCAATCTGTATCTATTAAGTACCCATTAAGTGCACAGTACTTGCCTTTCTCTACTGAACTGATGAATAATTGTATTTGCAGGAATAGACCCTGATATCTGAGACATGGTTTTCCAAGCTTTTTACACTCTGTCTTATTGATTTTATTCTTGAGCAATGTCAAGCTCTGTATTAGGTCTTAGGGACAGAATAGCAAAGAGTAGCAAATATGACAAACAAGGCCCCAGCTCTCATGAAGCTAACATTTCACTAGGAAGACAGACCACAAGTTGGTAAAACAGATATATACTATACTTTCTGGTGATGATAATTGCAACAAAGAAAATAAAAAATAATAAGGAGGTACAGAGTAAAGGGGATGTTATTTAAGATGGAATGATCAGGAAATGAACCCAGGAGGAGGTAGTATTTGAACTGAAACATGAGGGAAGTGAAGTTGGCCCTGCAAGAGCTGGGAGAAGATTGGTCCAGGCAGAATAGATAGCCATGAGAGGGGAGCAAGCTTGACAAGTTCAAGATGAAGGAAGAAGGTTACAGTGGCTGGAGCAAAGTAGGAGTAAGGGTAGAAGAAAATGAGCCAAGAGCCAAATCATGTAGAACCTATGGCTATGTCAAGCAGTTAGAGTGTTTTCTTTCTTCCTTCTTTCCTTTCTTTTTTTTTGGTACTGGAGATTGAACCCAGGATCTTCACACTGAGCTACATCCCCAGCCCCTTTTTCTTTTTTGAGACAGACCCTTGCTAAGTCTCTTAAGTTGCCCAGGCTGGGCTTGAACTTGCTATCTTCCTGTCTCAGCCTCCTAGAGGGCAGAGATTACAGGCAGGCACCTCCACCCTTAGCTAGTTTGAGTGTATTCTAATGCAGATGTATACAACCCTCGGCCTGTGGGCCACATATTAGTAATGTGGTCCCACAAGATGATAAACTTTTAACATTATTATGTGGTTTTTAGTATTACTTTTCATGACTCTATTGGGTGGTGCTCACATGAGGACTGCATAGGTGACAATAGAATGCTATGCGGGGGAGAGCACAGTATAGTGCTCACTCTACCTCCCACACCCACCACACAGTCAGTCCAGTGGAAACTCACATGTGTCTTGCTGCACGCATTTGTGTAACTTGGTGAATAAAACATAGTGATTACTGATAACAGTATTTCAACCTACCTGCACATGTGTGGGCCTATGAAGACAGGTGTTTACTGTTATTAAGCATACATGTAAGTGTGCTTATTTAATTATTAAACTTGGACTTATATTACTTCATAAAATAATCTAATAAATTTAAATATTAAAAATGAAGTTTTGTTACTTATTTTCATGAACTATATATTGTATGTGTGACTCAAGACAATTCCTCTTATGCAATACAGCTCAGGCAAGCCAAAAGGTTGGGCACCCATGTAATGTGATAGGGAACCACTGGGAAGAATTGAACTAGAGGATAACATGCCCTAATTCTTGTTTATAAAAGATCATCCTGTGCCTTTTGTGGAAATAGGCAGTCTGTTAGAATGCCCAAGCAATGAAACGTGATGGAATTCTAACTGTATTTTGAAAATGGAAATCTTGCAGAACTTGCTGATGGACTGAATTTATGGTTTGGAAGAAGAAGAGCAATTGGCAATGGCAGTTAGGGTTTTGTTATGAACAACTGGAGTTCCCATTTAATTGAAATGTGAAAGATTAGAAGATAAGTACAGTGGATGTGAGATGCAAAGCCAAGAGCTCTGATTTGGACATAATAGGACATCTATTGCACAACAAGGACAGATGTTGGGATGGCAAATAGATCAGACCTACTAGAACAGTATTCATTGCAGATATATGAGTTCCCCACAGCCCCTTACACTCTGGGGAGGATCACTCCAGATACCAGATGTGGAAGAGGAACAGGACTTTGGGAATGCGAGGATTTTGTGCTGAACAGTTAGAGAACAACAGGTTCTTATGTGACAAGCAGCCAGGATGCAATTAGCCATATGACATAGTGGCATTGTGCTCCATTCCTATCCTGCCAGTCTCCCCTCCGATGTGATCAGGGACTAGGATATAATAACAATATGAAATAAGTAGAACAGCGTTCACCCCGATCTTGTCAGCTCATCTTCAAGTGCTGTGGAAGCAAGGGGAGTATCTGAGCTCATGTTGCAGCTGTATGACTCAGAACGCCAACAGCAGGATTTGCCACATCAGTGTTCATGACTGGAGAAGCACTAGCACCCATCTCGGCATGCTTGGAGGGCTGAGGTCCAAGCCTCATGGTTGACCAGGATTGACTGCCTTAAGTATTGGCCGGGGCTGGTTCCTATGGAAATTAGTGGGAGGCCAATTCCCTCTCTGCAGAGGCTAATTCATGGACAAATTGACATTTACCTCTTAGTGAAAACTTGGATTGGGCTGGTAGTGGTGAAATGGTGTTGGATTCTGGAAATACTCTGAATGTAGATTTCCTAAGAAACTGCTTTATGCTTTGAGGGGAAAAAGAGGAATCAAAGAGGGTGTACAGATTTTTATCCTGAACAACAGATTTAATTGTTCTGTCCTTGACAGAAATAAGGAAAGCTGAAGGAGTGTGCCGGGAGAGTAGAGGTGGAATCCAGGCTTCTAATAGGGAAATGTCTGATTTATACCCCAATAGACAGGTGAATGGCACCAAGAGTTCAGGACAGAGATGTGACCTGCAGATATAAATTTTGGAGGCAGCATATATAGGTGCCTTTGAAAGACACGAAACTGGATCATCTTGATGACTGTGTGTGTGTGTGTGTGTGTGTGTGTGTGTGTGTGTGTGTGTATTTGGTACTGGGGATTGAACCCAGACCACATACATCCCAGGGAAGTGCTCTACCACTGGGCCACACCCCGAGTCCAAAACTGGATCATCTAAGAAGCAAATATGAAACAGAAAAAGGCCACAAACTAACCCTTGCCAGGTTGTGTCAATCAGTATTTAGAAATCTGAGCACATCTAGTGCCCACTTCCATTCCAGGAAGGCTCTTTCTTGCTTGCTTAGACCAAGGAAAGATGGGACAATCAAACAGAATGTGACCTCAAAATGACACTTGTGATTTACTGCATGAGGCAAGCCGAAGGTAAACCTGAGGGGCACATCCCCACGCAATGAGGAATACCTCTGCACACACAGATTCAGGTGATGACAAAAACACAAATAATAAAGCACAGCTTTCTCCCCTAAGAAAATTTTCTGCCAGCTCAATAAGAAATTGACAAAAGGCACGCCCTACCGAGGTCACCAGTCACGCAGAACACACCGAATCAGTCCCCTGCAGACAGGCAGGTCTGCGCACGCCCTATCGAGGTGGCGAGATGCACGGAACACGCCGAATCAGCCTGTGTCCCGGCAACAATCCACTGGGCACCCACCCCGGCTCCTCTGTACAGCCACCTGGTTCCACAGTACAAAGACACAGAGGACACCAGACCACCAGACCATGGCACTGAGTCCTGCCACTGCCAGCCCAGAGGTAGGGGCTTCTGAGCCACCATCCCACTGCTCCTGGTCCAGAGGAAGGGGCTTCCTGGCCACCATCCCTCCCGCTGGTTCCAACCCAGAGGAACGGGCTTTTGGGCCACCATCCCTAGCACTGCTCCCGGCCCCTGTCCCACCTCTCCCAGCTCAGAGGAGGTAATCCGTGTAGGAGCCAACAGCACCCCCCCCCCAGTCAAAATGAGAAAACAGGTAAATAAGTCTCAAAACCAGACTTCCAGATCACCTACAGCAACCTCAAAGGGAAATGAAATGGAACACTCTGATACTCAACCACCTGGACCCACTGAACTGGCAACAAAAGGGGATCTGCAAAAAATGAAATCAGAAATAATTTCTCAGATAACAGGAGAAATTGTGCCCCTAGTGCAAGACATGATTAATAAATCTAGAGAGGAGCTGAGGAACATAATGGAATCCCAACATAAGAAACAAATGGAATCCATAAAACAGATGCAAGTAGATTTCCAGGACATGAAAAACTCCATTAAAAGTCTACACAGCAGAATGAGCCAATGTGAGGACAGAATTTCAGATATAGAAGATAAGACTGCAATTAATGACCAGGAAAAGAAAAATTGCTTCACAATTATAAGGGAACATGAGAAATCAATCCAGCAGCTGCTAGACGATGCAAAGAAGAATAACATAAGACTGATTGGAGTAATGAAGAAAGAGGAGAGAGTGCAGATGACATAAAAAAAAAATTTCACAGAAGTAATGGCAGAAAACGTCCCAAGCAGGGGAAAAGAACTTGACATACAGATAACTGAGTCACATAGGACTCCAAATAGCCTTGATCAAAAAAAATCTACACATAGGCATATAATTGTTAAGATTCCAGAAACTCAACAGAAGAACAAAGTTCTACAAGCAGTTAGAGAAAAGAAACAAACCACAAACAAAGGAAAGCCCATCAGAATCACAGCAGACTTCTCAACACAAACCATCAAGGCAAGAAGAGCTTGGAGTGACATACTCCAAGCCCTAAAAGAAAACAGCCTCCAACCCAGATTGATGTACCCTGCAAAACTATCTTTCAAAATGGATGGAGAAATAAGATACTTTCATGACAAGGAGAACCTTAGGAACTTCGTGAATACCAAACCAGCACTCCAAAGAATTTTACACAATATCCTAGGAAGAGACATTGAGGAGCACAACCCCAGGAAGCAAAGCAGAATGAACCCATCTGGCAGGACAAGAAATTAAATGTAAAGGGGAGAACCCAACAAAAAGAAAAAGTCATGGCAAAGACAAGTCAATATGTTTCAGTTATAACCATCAATGTTAATGGTCTCAATTCACCAATCAAAAGAAATAGACTGGCAGAATGGGTCAAGAAGCAAAATCCAACAATATGCTGCATACAAGAAACACACTTAATTCAAAAGGAAACTCATAGACTGAAAGTTAAAGGGTGGAAAACAATACTCCATGAGACAGGAAGCCAAAAAAAAGCAGGAGTAGCTATCCTCTTGGCAGATCAAGTAGATTTCAAACCAACACTGATTAAGAGAGATGAAGAAGGACACTACATCCTTGGAAAGGGAACAATCCAACAGGAAGAGATGACAATCATAAATATCTATGCACCAAACACTAGTGGGCCCAACTATATAAAACAAATACTAAAGGACATGAAAAGTCATATATGCACTAATACAATTGTAGTGGGGGACCTCAACACCCCACTGTCACAAATAGATAGATCAACTAGACAAAAAGTAAGTAATGAAATACTAGAACTCAATCGAACTCTTGAACAAATGAACTTAATAGATGTTTACAGAGTCTTCCACCCCACAAAATCAGAATACACATTCTTCTCAGCTGCATATGGCTCATTCTCCAAAATAGACCACATACTCACACATAGAACATGTTTAAGTAACTGCAAAGGGATTGAAGTTATCCCCTGTATATTATCAGACCATAGTGTGATGAAATTGGAGATCCATAGCAAAAGAAACTCAGAAAAATTCATAAACACATGGAAATTGAACAACACACTTCTGAAAAACCAATGTGTCATAGAGGAAATTAAAGAAGAAATCAGACAATTCCTTCAATTAAATGACAATGACAATACAACATATCGGAATCTATGGAACACAATGAAAGCAGTCTTATGAGGGAAATTCATTGCAGTGAATATGCATATTAGGAAAACAGAACGAGCCCAATAAACAACCTGATGTTGAACCTCAAGCTTCTAGAAAAAGAAGAGCAGGACAACCCCAGAGCTCATACAAGGGAGGAAATTATAAAGATAAGAGGAGAAATCAATGCAATGGAGACTAAGAGAATGATACAAAAAAAATCAGTGAAGCCACGAGTTGGTTCTTTGAAAGAATCAACAAAATTGACAAACCTTTAGCCAACCTTGTCAGAAAAAGGAAACAAAAGGCCCAAATCCATGCAATTAGGAATGAAAAGGGTGAAATTACAACAGACCCAGCAGAAATCCAGAGGACCATCAAGACCTACTTCCAGAACCTATTCGCCAATAAGATGGACAACACAGAAGAAATGGACAGATTCCTAGATACATATGAATTACCAAAGTTGAACGAAGAAGACCTAAAAATTCTGAACAACCCAATATCAACCAATGAAATTGAAAATGTAATTAAAACCTTATCAACTAAGAAAAGCCCAGGCCCTGATGGCTTCACTTCTGAATTCTACAAGACATTTAGAGAGGAACTACTGCCACTACTGTTTAAATTCTTCAATGAAATTGAAAGGGAAGCAATACTCCCAAATTCATTCCTGGAAGCAAGCATCACCTTGATCCCCAAAGCAGAGAAAGACCCAATCGAAAAGGAGAACTATAGGCCAATCTCACTAATGAACACAGATGCAAAAATCCTTAATAAGTTAATGGCAAACAGAATGCAGAAGATCATCAAGATGATCATACACCTTGATCAAGTGGGATTCATCCCAGGGATGCAGGGATGGTTCAACATATGCAAATCAATCAATGTAATACACTATATCAATAGAACCAAGGACAAAAACCATATGATTATCTCCATAGAGGCAGAAAAAGCATTTGACAAAATCCAACATGCATTTATAAAAACCCTACAAAAAATTGGAATAGATGGTCTCTACCTCAAACTGGTAGAAGCCATCTATGAAAAACCAACAGCCAATATCATCCTAAATGGTCAAAAACTGAAATCCTTCACACTAAAATCAGGAACAAGACAAGGATGTCCACTATCACCACTCTTGTTCAATATAGTTCTGGAAACATTAGCCATGGCAATTAGACAAGAGAAAGAAATAAAAGGAATAAAGATAGGAAATGAAGAAGTCAAATTGTCATTATTTGCAGATGACATGATACTCTATATAGAAGACCCCAAGAACTCCACCAAAAGTCTTCTAGACTTAATAACCAAATTCAGTCAAGTAGCTGGTTGCAAGGTTAACACACAAAAATCAATAGCTTTCCTCTACACCAATGACAGACTCACTGAGAGAGAAATAGGGCAAATAATTCCTTTCACAATAGCATCCAAAAACTGAAATACCTAGGAATCAACCTAACAAAAGAAATCAAAGACCTCTTCTCTGAAAACTATGGCACTCTGAAAAGAGAGATTGAAGAGGATATCAGAAAATGGACAGACATCTCCTGCTCCTGGGTAGGAAGGATTAATATAGTGAAAATGGCCATACTTCCAAAACTGCTATATAGATTTAATGCAATTCCAATTGAGATCCCAGCAGCATACTTCATGGACCTTGAGAAAACAATCCAAAAATTCATTTGGAACAAGAAGAGACCCAGACTAGCAAAAGCAATTCTAGGTAACAGAGACATGGCAGGGGGTATCACCATCCCCAACCTGCAAATATACTGCAAAGCTACTGTGATAAGAACAGCATGGTACTGGCAAAGAAACAGACCTGAGGACCAGTGGAACAGATTAGAAGATGCAGAAACCATGCCAGACACACTCAGCCATCTCATCTTCGATAAAGGAGCCAAACACCCTCACTGGAGGAAAGATAGCCTCTTTAATAAATGGTGCTGGAAAAATTGGGCTTCAACTTGCCAAAGATTAAAACTAGACCTATATCTCTCACCATGCACTAAACTAAAATCAAAATGGATTAAAGATCTAAATATTAAAATAGAAACTCTGAACCAGTTGGAACAGAGGTTAGGTAGAACTCTTGAAGACATTGGTGTAGGAAAAGATTTTATGAACAAAACCTCAGTTACCCGTGAACTAGCACAAACAATCAACAAGTGGGATCTCTTCTTATTAAAAAGCTTCTGCACAGCAAGAGAAACCACCAGCAGTGTGAAGAGACAACCCACAATGTGGGAAAAAATCTTCACCTGCTCTTCCTCAGAGAGAGGTCTACTATCTCCAATCTATAAAGAACTTAAAAAGATCAGACCTCCCAAATTTAAAGACCCAATCGAAAAATGGGCATCTGAAATGAACAGACATTTCTCAGACAAAGAAGTAGAAATAGCAAATCAATACATGAAAAAATGTTCAACATCACTGGTCATTGGAGAGATGCAAATGAAAACAATGCTGAGATTCCACCTCACTCCAGAAAGAATGGCTGCTATCATGAAATCAACCAATAACAAATGCTGGTGGGGCTGTGGGGAAAGAGGAACCCTACTCCACTGCTGGTGGGAGTGTAGACTGATGCAACCACTGTGGAAATCAGTATGGAGATACCTCAAAGAACTGGGACTGGAAGTCCCACTTGACTCTGCTATTCCACTGCTGAGGATCTTCCCCAAAGAATTAAAAGAATCATACCACAGTGATATATGTGCACCCATGTGCATAGCAGCACAGTTTGTGATAGCTAAAACTTGGAAACAGCCCAAATGCCCATCAACTGGAGACTGGATAAAGAAAATGTGTTTTTTTTAATAAACTGGAGTACTACTCAGCCATAAAAAATGAGAAATTAGAGACATTTATAGCTAAGTGGGTGCACATTGAGGTGATACTCTTAAGTGAAATAAATCAGACACACATGTATAAATACTGAATAGTTTCTCTGGTGTGAGAAACTGAAAGTGTAAATAAGGACTAAAATATATAATAGGTAATGTGAAATAGGAAGAAAAGGGGCAAAGTGGAAGGTAGTGGGAGGGCTAGGGGAAAGGATAGAAGGGAATGCAATTAATATGAGAAAATAGAAAAATAGGAACAAAATCTTTGTAAATAGGGAGGACTGGAGGGGTTGAAGGGAGGGCTGGGCAAGGGTGAAAAATAAGAACCAAGAGAGATTATGTAAAGGTGCAAATTTCCAATGATGAATGTCATTATATTGTATAACTAAAATGTACCAATGGTTAGAATGAATAATCGATAATGTAAAATAGGAAGAAAAGGTCCAAAGGGGTAGGAGTAGCGGGAGGGGCAGGGGAAAGTAAAGAAGGGAAAGGAAAAATGCTGAGAATTGGAAAAAATAGAAGTAAAGTCTTTGTAAATAGGGAAGGGTGGAGGGGTTGAAGGGAGGGCTAGCAATGGGGAAAAAATAAGAACCAAGATGCATTATGTAAAGGTACAATTCCCAATGAGAAATGTAATTGTGTTGTATACCTAAAATGTACCAATAAAAGAATTTAACAACAAAAAAAAAAGAAATTGACAAAAGTTCATTTATTGCCTACTTTGTTAGAAGTTTCCATTTAAATTATTTCCAAGGTTTTTCAGTGGGGTTTTTTCCTCTGAGACAGGTTCTGGCTATGCAGTCCAGGCCGGCCTTGAACTCCCTATGTAGCCCAGGCTGGCTTTGAGCTCAAGATCCTCCTGCCTCAGCCTCTCAAGCGCACCTGGCTTTTATCTTATCTTTCATAGGGCTATATTTTCCTCTCTTCTTCCCTAAAACTGTGGAGCTCTTAAATTATTCGACATTCCCCTCACATGAGATGTCTATTTTCTCTTTTAAAGACAAGTTTCTCAGACCAGAGGTTCAGCGAGGAAGCAATGCTGGTTGAGATAATGGTTTTTCCACTACAGATCACTGTTACATTCTTTATCACTCTGAGAAGAAATCATAAGGAAATTTTAAAATGCCACTGCCTTCCCTCAGCTTTTAGGTCTCGAAATTGGTTATGGCCTGAGCTAAATGAACTAGATATTAAATTGTGACTCATAACACTCAATCAGGAACCAAAGAGTCTTGGTTGACAGGAGTGGCACAATGAACAAAAAGGTCCAACAGTATAAAATAGGAACTCAGAGGGCTGGGGGTATAGAGCAGGGGTAAAGCTCATGTTTAGCATACTTGAGGTCCTGGCTTCCAACCCTAGCACCAAAACTAAAATAATATAAAATAGGGACCCATTCACGTCCCTCCTTGTTTTAGTTTATTTCCTACTCCCCCTCAAATAAAAAGCTCTTATTTTTAAAAATAAAAATAACTAAAATTTAATATATTAGTCTCTAAATTTTGTCAGGACTGGTGTATTGATGAGAATATCTATGAAATTTCTGGAAAAATAAACAATGAATAATGAAAGGGGTGGCAAAAACATTTGCTGCTCACTCAATATCCATATATTCCTCCATAGTGTCCAGGCTGTGCCCTGTCCATGAGACTAGTTCTGGCTCACAGGCGGCACAAGTGTTACTTCTAGGTCAAATTGTTCAAGATCCTGGGGACAGACTCTCAGCTCTTTTTTCCCTTCCCTAACCTGTAGGCCATCTATGAGCATGGTGGCATCCTGACGTGGAAGCAGACTATGTCACTGAAATCTCTGCACAGAAGACCACTGTCCTAGGAAAGTGACCAATCCACAGTGGAATTCCTGTGACTATGAAAGAGGTCTGTTGTTCTAAGCAACAGAGATTTGATCTTCAATATTTTACCCTAACATTAGCTGTGTATGTACTAACATCATGCTGTGCTTAATGAGGGGGTACATTCTGAGAAATGTGTCAATAGGTGACTTAGTCATTGTCCCAACATCAAGGAATGATGACCACTATGTCACTAGGGGCTATTATTTAATGGGACCACTGCTGCACATGCGGTCCATCCATTGGTGACCAGTGTCATGTCCCCAAACTTTGTGTTCAAAGTGACAATAATCATTTGTCATCTCTTGTGGGTCAGGAATTCTTTCAGGGCACAGGTGTATTTTATAAACCAACAACCTACATCTTTCTGATAAGGTTTTTTATCTGAAGTCAAGAATAAGACGAGGATGCTTAAAGTCACAGCCATTCTTTTTCATCTCTTGTGAGATCTGGACACTATAACAAAATAAGAAAAACTAGAAGCATATATATTGAAAATGGTACAAAACTAATGCAATTTTCAATTTTTAAAATCTACCTCAAAACCTCAAGAAAATTGCCCTTGAAAATGTTATGACTCCTAGGAAATAACAGATAACAACACAAATATATAAGTATCAATAGCTGTTATTTATTTTAAAATAAATATTATTTCATTCACAAAATGAAAAATAATATATTTACAAATAATCTTGCAATGTGAATACTGAGAAAACCCAAAACACTAGAGGGGGTAAGGGATAAAGCAAAGTTTAAAATAGAGAGACACCATATTTCTAAATGGGAAAACCCATTATTGCTAGTGTTAATTTTCCCCAGTTTGCTTTATAGATATAATGCATTTCTAATCTGATCCAATGCCAACTGAACATTTTCTCAACTTGACAAAATGTTTTAAGTTTATCTAAAAGAATAATTACACAGGGCAAACCATGAAAATTTTTAAAAGAAAAATGAGGACTTGAAACCAAATGCTGAAATACATCACAAAGCTTCAATAATTTGAGCAGTGTGGCATTGATCCAGAACTAGATAAACAAACCAAAGTACAGTGGTACCTTGGTACACATTATTAATTGGTTCCAGAAGGCACTACTATTACCCAAAACAAGTACCAAAGAAATTATTTTGGCTGGAAAGGGTAGCAAGTCACAAGACAAACACACCAGCAAATTTTAGCTTGAGTGCCTGGTACAAAACGATGCACACCGAGACAAAATTTTCACATCAAAATGCATGTAGTACCAAATTCAATGAGTGTCAAAGCAGTTGAGTACCAAGGTATGACTATAACAAAAAATAGGAAGTCCAGAACAGTTGTCCTAGTGACAAATGTTTAAGAATTTAGTATATGATAGCTGTGGCATTTAAAATCTCATAGTTATTATATAATGTAACTAAGTATTTCTGGAAAAGTTATGTTAACTTCACTATGTTCCAGAATAAATTTCAGCTGGGCTAAAAATGTAAATCTTAAGAAAAAAATCAAGAACATTCTAGAAGAGAATATAGATATACATTTATACAACCTGAGAGTGGGTTAGGCTTTTCTAATCATGATATACAACTTAATATTATAGGGAAAATATCAATCTATTTTAGTATACAGTATAAAAATTTAAAAATCTTAGCCCTCCCACCTCTCTGTCTTCCCCCCCCCCCTGCTCTCGCTCTCTCAGCTGTACTTGGAAATGAACTCAAGATCTTCACACTAAGCTACATCCTCAGTCCATTTCTTTTTCTTATTTTGAGACAGGGTCCACTAAGTTGTTAAGTTGCCCAGGCTGGGTTCAAACTTTTAGTCCTTCTACCTCAACCTCCCAGAGTGCTGGGATCACAGGCATGTGCCACCATGCCACCACATCCAGCTAACACCTAAAAATCTCAAGCATATCGTGCTCTTTATATTTTTTTCTGGTCCTGAGGATTGAACCCAGGGCCTCACACAAGCACTGTACCAAATACTATTACTACCTAAGAAATAACAAACTAAATATATATAATAGTTTTCACAAATCAAAAAAATAAAACAAAATTAAAATTGGCAAAGGCCATAGAAGGGTAATTCACAAAATTGCACAGCCAAGTGTTTAATTTTTAAGAAAATTTAACTTTTTGTGAGCTATACCCCAGCCCAAAAGTTCAGCTTCTTTAGTAATGAAACACACATTAAAATAAAGCTGAACTGTACATCACCACTTGTGCATCCAACTGACAAGAGTTAAATAAACTATGATGAACCAAGTGTTGATAAGTGTACAAGAAACTGATACCTTCAATGATCTACCTATAAATATGTCCACTAGATCATTTCTTATAATAGTCAATATTGGTAATGTACTAACTATCCAGTGATAAAATATTGGCCCTATAAGTAAATCCTTTCATCTAATGAAACACACAGGAACTATTAAAAATTTAAAAGAATATTTAATGACATGGGGAAATGTAAATAATATATAGTTTGATTTTGGAGGGGCTGAAAGTGTAGCTCAGTGGTAGAGTGTGTGCTTAATATGCACGAGGCTTTGGGTTCTATCCCAGCACCACTAAATAAATAAATAGAAAATACAAAAATTATAAGCCAGGAATGGTGGTGCATGCCTATAAACTCATCACTCTAGGAGGCTGGGGTAGGAGGGTTACAAATTTGAGCCCAGCCTGGGCAATTACTGACTTAGCAAGACCCAGTCTCAAAATAAGAAATAAAATGGGATAGAGATGTAGTTCAGTGTGAGGGCCCTGCATTCAATCCCCCGCACCAGAAAAAAATATATGTATATATGCATAGTAAAAAATAGGAAGTACACATAGATATTCACAATGTTTTCTTCATATATACTTCAGGTTTTAACAAATGTGTGCTCTTTTACAATCAGAAATTATAAATACATCACAATTAACTTTTTTCAAAAGTTGAAAAGAAAAAGAAACAGTCATAAATCTCTTGGTGTATCTTACTGTAAATATGTTATCAATGCATTTGTCACAATATGCAGTGCTTCCTTCAGGAGAAGAAATTCTCCATTCTGGATAGCAACAATCAATCATAGTTGCTCTTGTCCTTAGCAATTGACTTGTTTTTATCTGATGAACTCTACAAATCATATAAATCAGAAAACTTAGAGACAACCTAAGTTCACCTCTGTAAAAACAAAAGTATGAATGTAGGTGACTTGCGATTTATTTATTTATATTTTTAGTGGCTCTGGGGATCCAACCTAGGGTCTCTGGTGTGCTGCACGTGTGCTCTACTACTGAGCTACACCCTCAGTCCTGTTCCATTTTAAACATTGTCATCTCATATTTTGTGTATTCCGATAAGTCAACTTTAAGTCTTTACAGGAAAGATGTGAGATCTGTGTAAAGAGATAGATAGATAGATAGATAGATAGATAGATAGATAGATAGATAGATAGATATTAGATATCTACCATATATATATGCCATATATATATATCAGACTCTGAAGCAATGAAGCAATGAAAAATTTCCCAGCAAAAACCACAAAGGAGGGTCCATGCTAGGCCTGTAAAAGAATTCGTCCCTTAAATAACAGGGAAGAATAGGTCATTCATTCACTTAAACTAACATTTGTTAAGGGGCTACTACGTGCCAGACACTGTTGTAGCTGATATGGATAGCAAGAAAATGACACAATTCCTTCTGTTATGGGCTCAATCTTATCCCCATTCCAAATTCATTTGTTGCAATTCTAACCCCCGAACTTCAGAATGTGACTGCATTTGGAGATAGCATCTCTCCAGAAGTAAAGTTAAAATGAGATCATGAGGGTGGGCTCTAATCCAATAGGACTGATGCCCTTATAAAGGGGATATTTGGACACAGAAATGAATCTAGAGAGGAAAATGCAAAGATACAAGATGGCCAGGTGCAAGCCAAGGACAGAGGTCTCTGAGGGAACCAATCCTGACACCTGGATCTCAGGCTCTCACCTTTAGAACTTCAGACAATTCATCTCTGCTGTGCAAATCACCTCATCTTTGGAACTTTGTTGTGGCATCCTGAGCAGACTAATAAACCTGTTACCAAGGGATTAAAGAGCAAATAAGCAAACAAACAAATATATAATTGTGAATTGAGAACTGTCCGGCACAAGCACTGAGAAAGGCTGCCCTGGGGAAGCAGGTTAAGCTCAGCCTGCCACGAGGGGAAGAATCCCCAGGGGAGGCCCTGGCAGCGTGTGGTAGGTGGAAAGGGGAGGGGGTGAGCTGGTTTTAGAAACCAAGACTCAGGCAAGGCTGGATAATGAGAGACACTGGTGTCAGGCTTCAGAATGCACTCCGACTGTTCTGTCACTTGGATTTGAGCAGGGGCAGTGAAAGGTGATGAGAATGAGTCCTCTGTATGAAATAGGGGCTGTGTCAGTAGTTATCAACTCAATTTCTTTTTTTCTTCTTCTTCTTCTCTTCCTCCTCTTTCTTTGGGTGGGGGCAGCATTAGGGTTTGGACACCCAGGACCTTTATACTGAGCTACATCCCTACCCCTTCTTTTCAATTTTTTAATAGAAACAGGATCTTGCTAAGTTACTAAGTTGCCCAGGCTGGGCTCACACTTGAGATCCTCCTGGTTCAGCCTCCTAGAGTGCTAGAATTATAGGCTTGCACCACCAGGTCTGCTCCATTTCTTGATAAAGCCCCCTTCATTATAAAAAGTCTCTTCAGTCACAGGAACATGAATCCACAAAGTCTGGTAACGAGAATGGGAAAACTTGCTTTCAGAATTTATTCTTCGTTTTGGTAAGGGTGTGATTTATAACATTCATTCTCTGCACAACTTTCCCAACTCTTTTCCAGTTCCTAAAAGCTCTTACTCTTCCTGATCCCTCCAAAACTTTGGTCAGTGCCAGATTTTAATGAAATGTGAAGGTGTGGTGGCCACCAAGTTAGCTCTTAGAATAAGAAAAGTAGACAGAAAGACTGTGACCCCATGGTGGTTTGCACCTGGGAGCTTCTTTAAATAAAATGTCATCCTTTGGGGCTGGAAATGTAGCTGTGTTAGTTTCCTTGTCACTGTGACAAAATACCTGAGATGAACAACTTAATGAAGGAAAGGTTTATTTTGGCTCATGGGTTCGGATGGTGGTGGGTTGGCTGCATTGCTTTTAGGCCTGTGCTGAAGCAGGAGCATCATAGCAGAGGATGTGGTGGGAGAAAGCTGTTCACCTCCTGACAGCCAGGGAGCAGAGAGAGAACTGGCGTGAGCGGGCTTCCTCCTTTTGCTTCTGTTCCATGCCAACCCCCACCCTATTGATACTGCTGCCCACAAGCAGGATGGGTCTTCAGTTTGCTGTCTCACATGCCAATCATCTCTGGAAACACCCTCACAGACACACTCAGAAGGGTGCTTTACTAATTTCCTATGCATTTCTCAATCCAAATCAAGTTGACAATCAAAATGAACCATTCCAGTAGCTCAGTGGTAGAGCCCTTTCCTTGCATGTGTAAGACCCTGGATTTGATTCCCCAGCACCACATAAAAAAAAAAAAAGTCATCTATTAATCAATGGGGTCCATAACATTCCATTACACATGTCCCTCTTCTGTCATTGAGGGGTCCCCCCACCCCATTTTGCTCTGGGTGTTATCTCTCAATCACCCTACAGAGCTGTTGCTTGACTCTGGGGCAGGCAGACATGTAGCTCTAACAGTGTCCTCTGGCTCAGAGAAAGGCTTTATTCCCAGCACCAAGTTGTCCAGATGCTTATTTGGTTAGCAATGAATGTCCACCATGCAGTTACTTCAAAATGGATGCTACTAAAGTGTCTCTTAGATAGCAAACTGATCATTCAGCAAGTAAATAAAATAGATCGGCTTCTTTAAAGCTATACATTTTTATAACTTGTAATTTTGAGCACATTTCTATATTTGCTTCATAAATAGTGCAAAGATCAGACTTAAATGGTTTTAAGCCATTCATTCTAGTTAAGCAAAGCTCATTTTTAAATTGATCTTTAAAAAAAAAGTCAGCCATGGTAATGCATGTCTGTAATCCCAGTACTCAGGAGTCTGAGGCAGGAGGATCACTGTGAGTTCGAGGCCAACCTGGGCTACATAGTGAGTTCAAGGCCAGCCTCCACTACATAGTGAGACCCTGTCTCAAAATAAAAACATCTCTTGCAAATTTCTCTTTTCAAATGAGCTCAGCAGAAAGGAATTCTTTAAACAGAAAAAGAAAATCTAAGAATATTATGAATATACTATGCAATTTAAAATGTAGTACTGCTGCCTGATTCTCTGCTAATCCCTTTGTGCACTTCTACTATAGACATGGCTTTGATAGCCCATCTAGAATATCAATAAATAACTAATGGCTGAGCACAGCTGATAGAACTCCCAGTTATAAGCTTAGACTAAAGTAAGTTTGGGCTGGGGCTATAGCTTAGTGGTAGAGTGCTTGCCTAGCATGTGTGAGCCCCAAAGTTGAATCCCTAGCACTGCAAAAAAGAAGACGTAAGGTTGATTTTGAGCACACTATCTTGCTAATTTTATAATAGGATGCTAATATTAATATAGCTTACTTTTCACTTGCCTCCTTGTTAAGATCAAATAGGCTCCCACTTCCAGGAGTGTGGTTAGGGTAGAGCTTCAGGGGCCAGTACCCATGGAAAGTAGATATGTTTCCTGGATGTTTTTCAGGGTCACTGACTGTTTTGCCTGATTCCAGCATGCCTCACCTTTCTCTGCCCACTCTTACAACTTCCACTCTACTGTATACATCAGCTCTATTGAGAAATCAATAAACTTTGATATATGTGAGATGGTAGCAGATGCCCTTCCAACACCAACCCCATGGGAACTTTCTAACACAATAGCTTTTTCTCAATTGCTATTTGCTTTTACTTCCCTATAGCTTTTTCCCCCAGTATTGAGGGTTGAACCTAGGGCCTTTGCGCTGGTTGCTCAGGTTGGGCTTGAATGTGCAACCCTCCTGCTTCAGCTTCTCAGAGTGCTGGGATTACAGGTTTGTACACAGCTTCCCTATAGGATTTAATATGGTTGCCCATGTCTTCCTTGAAGCCCCTTCCTCCCCCAGCTTCTGTAACACTAAATTACTGTAGCCACTCTGCTGTAATTATAAGAGTTCTCTCCATGGCTACTCCTTGTGTATTCCCACCTCTGTGGTTCAATGTGGAATCCACTGGATGTTTCTTTTCACCGATTTATATAATACAAATCAGTTAATGTCCCCCCCCCCCTTTGAAAATTCCTGAAGCTTTTCATTTCCCATTGATCTGGTCTACCAATGCCTGCACAGGATTTATACTGTTTTAGTCAATAATCAACTATTGCTTTCACATCTCTTGTAATGAAGCCTTACGTTTTAGTTAATTCTTACACTCTTACTAGAGAAAGAAGTTCTCACACTGTCCAAAGAGAAGAAGAGGAAGAGAGATCAACAATTTCAAATATGATCTGAAGGTCCTCCCCCTTGCCCTTGTACACATTGCCTTTTCAGTCACAAGTACCACCAAATCAGGAAAAAAATTGTTAGAAGACAAGCATTGTGGCACACACTTGTAGTCCCATCTACTTGGGAGGCTGAGGCAAGAGGATGCCAAGTTGAAAACCAACCTGGACAACTTAAGTAGTTCCTTTCTTGAAATAAAATTTTAAAAGGGGTGGGGGTATAGCTCAGTGGTAGAATGCTTGCCTAGCCTGCTCAAACCCCTGGGTTCCAGCCACAGCACACACACACACAAAAAGAATTATTAGAGCAAAATAAAAAGAAACCATGTACTCAGTCTGGGTTTTTAGATTTTGAAAGACACTATTAAAACTCATGGCACAGACAGCAGTTTGAGAGCAGAGAGATTTCTGTTCCAAGAGTGTGGTCTTTGTCAGCCTTTAAAGCCAAGCCGGCTTAGAACAGAAGGTTGATGTTGAAGGAAAGGGCTTCACTTCTGATGGGCTTGGGGAGGAGATCATAGTGACCTGGGCTGCACAAAGGGAGTGAATGCCAGAGCAGGGGGAGGAGTGGTGGATGCAGAGAGGAACCTGTCCTCTGCAAGCTATAATAAGCCATGTCCTCATGCCTTCCTCCATGGAATAAGGAGAGCTGGGTGAAAGTAGCTCTTGAGAGTTGAGGACATCCAGGCAACAGGACTAAAACGACCCCCCCCCAGAACCTCCATGTGTTCACACACAACAAAAGAAACAGCCACAGGTCCTTCCAAGCATGAGCATAGCCAAAAGAACAATGGTGAAACTTGAGTATTCTGAGTTCAAGTAAGGATTGTACAGCAGAGTAAGCAGCAGAGACCCTGAGAAAAGATCAAATGGAAATATGAGGGCTGGTACCAGTAAGCACAAACCCCAATGGTGTACAGAGACCAGTGGGAGCATGTCCCCAAAACTTGCCTCATACTGAGCTCACTAGAACCTTGCTACAACCTCAGAAATAGAGTGAAAAGGGAAAGCTCTAAAGTAACCAAGAAATCCTTGGATTGGCCAAATCATGTGAAATGTAGTTAGACTGCTTTAAGCAAGCAAGATAGTAGCTAGAGATAACCAGTTATAAAAAAAAGTTTTGGAAAATTGTAGTAGAAAACCAATATAAGTTGCATGATATGAATACTTAGGCTTTAGTATCATCCATCACACTAAGACAGCTCTCTTTTTTCTTTTTTACATTTTAGTTTTCCTCCAAAGCATCTACAAATCTTGGAGATGCTTAAAAATCATTAAAAGACTGAATAATTAACCAATTAATTAATTTGAAATTAGTGGCTAATTTAAGATTAAAATAACCTGAAGTTTTACACTTCATGCAAAGATTGAGAGGGTGCTATAGTTTGGATCTTAAATGTCCCCCAAACTAGATGTTAAATTCTAGGTCCCCAGACTGTGGTGCTGTTGAAAGGTGGTGAAATCTTTAGGAGGTGGGGTCTAGTGGCAGGAAGTTAAATCATTAGGAGTGTTCCCTTAAAAGTGATACTGGAATCCTAGCCCCTTCCTGTCACTCTCTTTTGCTTCCTGGCCACCATGAGATGAATAGGCCTCCTCTCCCATGTGCTCTGGCTGTGATGTCCTGCTTTATGACAGCTCCAAAGCAACAGGGTCAAGCAAACATGGACTGAAACTTCTGAAACTGTGTTCCAAAATAAACCTTTCATCTCTTTGTTTCAAGTATTTTGTCACAGCTATGAAAAGCTGACTGACAGAGAGGGCTATAAAAACTAGATAGTCTTCCTTCTTCCTATACCCTATTCATTATTCTGCCTAAGAAACAGCCTTTGTGTTTCAGGGAGATAAGAAGATACAATGTATGCTCAGTAATATCTTTTACTTTCATGGAAGTCATAACTTCAGCCTTGGAGCTATGAGAAGCCAACTTCACAGGGTTCTCTGAGCACATAGAAAGAAATATGTTCGGTTCATTACCACAGTCATGAAGCAAAATATTATGAAGTAGAGGAATGGGGGGAAATAGCTCATGTAGACATCATTTGGGGGATAGAGGACAATAGCATTACAAGTTGAACTACAGAGAATTTCTGTAGAAATTTGCTATGGATACTCTGCCTACTTAAACTGTCTCAGTTATGAAAACAAAGCTTTGAAGAACCTTTAAAAATGTCCCATTGAAAAGCCAATTCAGGATTATAGCGAACCAGTCTGATGCTGGCTGTTGATAGTGGAGGAGGTTGTGCAGTATGTGGGGGCACAGGGTAGATGAGAACTCTCTGTTCTTTCCACTCAATTTTTCTGTAAGTTTAAAACTGCTCTAAGAAATAAAGTATTTTTCTTTTTAATAGCTACCACACTAAATTTGTAGAAACAAAAAACAGATTGGTGGTTGCCAGGGGCTTAGAGGAGATAGATAGGAGAGTGGTTGATTAATGGGTACAGGATATTTTTTGTTTTTATTAAACTTTTTTTATTAGTATATGCTTACAACACATAATGATTACATTTATCATGGGGAATTGGTACATGTACATAACACATTTTAATTCTATTTTTTTAAATCTCCTTTCCCTCCCTTCCCTTGCTGCTCCTTCCATCTCATGGTCCCCTTCTTCCCATGTGCAAAAGCTCTACCTCTATTTTCTTATCCTCATTCCCTCCCCTCCCACTAGCTCTTGTTCCCCTTCCCATTTGAAAAAGCTCTCCCTATTTCCTTTTAGCTTTTATTTTGCTCTTTATTTATACTTTGGATTTCTCATATAAGGGAAACTATGTGATAGTTGTTTGTGTGTCTAATTTATTTCACTTAATATTTTGGTCTCAAGGTGCATCCATTGTCTTACAAATGACTCAAGTTTATCTTTCATTACGGCAGAATAGTATTCCATTGTGTGTAATTACCACATTTTCTTTATCCATTCATTTGTTAATGGACATACAGGCTGCTTCCAAGATTTAGCTATTATAAATTGTGCAGCTATTAAAATGGATATGCATGTATTACAATAAAAAATAGACAAACTCTTAGCCAATCTTACCAGAAAAAGGAAAGAAAAGACACAAATCAATGCAATTAGAAATGAGAAACTGAAATCACAACTGGCACTGCTGCAATCCAGATTATTAGCAACTACTTCACAAATAAATTGGAGAACTCAGAAGAAATGGATAGATTCCTAGATACATACATATCCATTACCAAACTGAACCAAGATTCTAAAACCCTGAATAATCCAATAAACAGGCAATGAAGTTGAGGAAATAATAGAAAACCTACCAACTATAAACCCCAAGTCCTGATGGATTCACTGCCAAATTCTACAAGAACTTCAGGGAAGATCTTACACCAATACTCCTTAAACTCTTTAATGAAATCTAAAAGGAAGGAGTATCCCCAAAGTCATTCCTGAAAGCTACCATTATCCTGATTCCAAAGCCAGACAAAAATCCAACCAAAAAAGAAAATGACAGGCCAATCTATTTAATGGGCATAAAGGCAAAAAGCCTCAACAAGATACTGGCAAACAGAACACAGAAAATCATCAGAAAGATCATATATCATGGCCAAGTAGGCTTAATCCCAAGGATGCAACAAGGATGATTCAACACACACAAATCAATAAATGTAATGCATCATATGAACAAAACCACATGATCATCTCAATAGATGCAGAAAAAGTCTTTGATAAAATCCAACATCCATTCATGATAAAAATTCTGAAGAAAAAATAGGTATAGAAAGACCTTATCTCAATCTGATAAAAGCCATTTATGACAAACCTACTACCAATAACACATTAAATGATGGGGGAAACCTGAAAGTTTTCCCTCTAAAATCAGGAATAAGACAAGGATGTCCTCTATCAACACTCCTGTACAACATAGTCCTTGAAGAATTAGCCAGAGCAGTCGAGAGAAAGAAATGAAAGGGATTCAAATAGGATAAGAAGATGACATGATCCTTTATATACAACACCCAAAAAATTCCACCAAAAGACTCCTAGAATTAATAGCCAAATTCAGCAATGTAGCAGGAAACAAAATGAACACACAAAAGTCGATAGCTTTCCCATACATTAATAATGAATTCATTAAGAAAGAAACTAGGGGGGGCCGGGGATTTAGCTCAGTGGTTCCATTGCCTGCCTCGCAAGCTCAAGGTCCTGAGTTCAATTCCCGGTACAAAAAAAAGAAAGAAAGAAATTAGGAAAAAATAACATTCACAATAGTATCAAGCAAAATTAAATACTTAGGAATTAATGAAGGAAATGAAAGACCTCTACAATGAAATCTTTAGTATTCTGAAAAAGATCAAAGAGGACACCAGAAAATGGAAAGATATCTCCTGTTCTTGGACAGGTAGAACTAGTATAGTCAAAATGCCTATAATTCCAAAACTGATATACAGATTTAATGCAATCCCAATCAAAATGCCAACAGCATTCCTTACAGATCTAGAGAAAGCAATCCTAAAATTCATGTGGAATCAGGAGAGACCCAGAATAGCAAAAGCAATCCTGAGTTTAAAAAGAAAAAAAAAAAAAGCAAAGCAGGAGGCATCACAATCCCAGATTTGAAGCTATATTACAGAGCTACAGTGATAAAAACAGCATGATACTGGCACAAAAACAGATATGTGGATCAATGGAACAGAATAAAGAAAGCAGAAACAAACCCAGGCACATTCATCTACTTGATCTTTGATAAAGAGGCCAAAAATATACACTAAGATAGACTCTTTAATAAATGGTACTGGGAATATTGTATATCCACATGCAGAAGATTGAGTCTAGACCATATCTCTCACACATGCACTACACTAAAGTAAAAATGGATTGAAGCTTTAAATGTTAAAAGAGAAACACTTGATCTGCTGGGAGACAAAATAGATAAAATCCTTGAGGACATAGGCATAGGAAAGGATTTGCTGAATACAATGACACAAGAAATAGTGCCAAGAATCAACAAATGGGATCATATCAAATTAAAAAGCTTCTATAGGGCTGGGGATTTAGCTCAGGGGTGCTACGCATACCTGGGAAGCACAAGGCCCTGAGTTCAATTCCCAGTACCAAAAAAAAAAAAAAAAGCTTCTATACAGCAAAGGAAACCACCAGCAGAAAGAAGAGACAACCTATAGAATGCGAAAAAAAAATTGCCAGCTATTCCTCAGGGGGGGAACTAACATCTAGAATATATAAAAAACTCAAAAGAAAAATCAGACCCCCCCCCGCCCAAATAAAAGACTCAATCAAAAAACGGGCAACTAAAATGCATGGACACTTGTCAGAAGAAGTACAAATGGCCAATAAATACAAGACAAAATGTTCAACATCACTAGCCTTTAGAGAAATGCAAACTAAAACAACACCAAAATTTCATTTTACCCCAAAAAGCATGGCCACCACCGAGAAATCAAATAATAACAAATTTGGGTTATGCTTGTGGGGGGAGTATCCTTTCTACACTGTTGATGGAAATGTAAACTAGTACAACCACTATGGAAATCAATATGAAGATTTCTCAAAAACTAAAACTGGAAATTCCATTTGACCCAACTATTCTAGGTATTTTCTGGAAAGAGTTAAACACATCATATTACAGTAATACATACATACCCATATTTATAGTGGTATAGAGTTTTATATGTGATTCTAGACCCCAGAATCATAGATACTAGACAGAAGCGGTAGTTTCACAACACTGTTAAAGTACTAAATTCCACTGAATCATTCACATCGAAATGGTTACTTTTATGTGATGTGAAGTTCACCTCAATTTTTAAAAGAAACACCATACAGTAGATGAGTTTTTTCAAAACCACATCACAAAGAATTACAATACCCCAGGGTGGTCTTCAGTAAAGGACTTTTGTGACCCAATTTGATCTGAAGTAGTGTCCACTTATGTTCTCATATATGTCTGCCTTGCTGTAGTATATTAAAGGTGCTGAGTGACTGTGGTGGTAAATTGTATGTGTTAAATTGACTGGGCCTTGGGGTGCCCAAACTAAGCACTTTCCAGTCCAATTATTTAAATACAGGATAACCAAAGATTGCATATTTTTCATTAATTTTTATAAAGTAATATAACAGGAAATATAAAAATGACAATTTTATCAAATTTATTCAGTACAAGAATCGACTGGTTGAAAAGACACCAGCCCAAGATAAATGCGCTGTCTGAGTGGAGCTTGGAGTAAACTGTTAAGTGGTTAAACATGGCTCTAAACAAGACTCTGAGGCTGTTTCTGGATAAGATTAACATTTGAATGAGTGAACTTAGTAAAATCCATTGCCCTCTTCAATATGATGGGCACAATCTGATAGCCTGGGGGCCTGAATAGAACAAAAGACTGAAGAAGGAAGAATTCACCCATTTTCTGTCTTCACTGCAGGAGCTGAGGTATCTCATCTCATCTTCTCCTGTCCTCAGACTGGAATTGGCACCACTGGGTCCCCTGGGTCAATGACTGGAGAATTTAAAGATGGCAGACTGTGGGACTTCTCAGCCTCCCTAATTTCGATAGATAGATAGATAGATAGATAGATAGATAGATAGATAGATAGATAGATAGAACTGATATATCAGTTAGACCAATGGGTCTGAGGAATCACTCCCCTCCACTCATTTGAGTTTGGACAGGGCCATTCTTCCTTCCATTGTCCTAAGAGAGGTAGAAAATTTTTTTTAAAAGCCCAGGAAATCTTTGAAGCTTTACGTGAGAGCACATGGGCGTTGGATCTCCTGGCCTGACCTTCAGTCACCTTTACCCTATTGGAATCTTACTAAGGGTTCAAAAATAGGCACTATATCTCATATATCTAATTAGGATCAGAGGGAATTCTGGAACAACCATGCATTTTGAAAGCCCCTGAGATGATTCAGCACCCTGTCACTCATTCCTGTCAACCTTACCTAAAGACTCAGTGGGAGGCACCCAGGCTGGGGTGTGTATCCTTTAGATTCTGAAAACCTGATTTATCTGTGTGCATTGCTTCTTATTTTTCTGTCATCCCAGCACCACTTTTCAGTTTGTGCCATATTTTTGTCAGCACAGACTTGCACATCTGAGCACATCTTCCTGCTATCTTCAATAAATGTAGCTGCTTTTCACTTGCCATCAGGTGTGCACTTCACAATTCTTTGGCCATCATGCACAAGAGCCTGGAGTCAATCAGCTGGATCCACCATGTGGCAATATATATGCATATATCTTCTGTTTCTCTAGAGAACTCTGACTAATGCAGTGGTCTTATAGTAAAGCTCTTTCTTTTTGTTTAAATAAGGATCCTTGTCACCTTCCCTCCACGTCATACCTGATAACATCACACAGAGCACATTTCAGGTTATGCTATTTGTTATGGATTGTTTCTAAATGTACGTCCAAAGCCTCATACACTCATAGGTGGGACTTTGGGGAGGTGATTGGATCTAGGGTGTGTATATGTGGATTAAGGGTGTGATAGTGGGATTTAGGGTATGGATAATGGAAGCCCTGCCCAGGGTGTGGATGGCACCAATCAATAGGCTTGTAGCCTGGATGGAATATAAAGGGACAGAAAGAAGGTAGGCTTGTGGCTTCCTGCCTGCTTTGCCATGGACTGTTTCTCCTCTGCAATGCCCCTCTGCATGCCACCCTGCCTTGAGCCAGCCAACTGTGGACTGCAACTCTAAGCCAAAGTAAACCTTTCCTCCTTTAACTTTGAGTGTCGGGTATTTTGTCTCAGCAACATGAAAAGTAACTAAGACACCATTCTAGACCTTTCCAAGAAAATGAAACTCCTAATCCATTCTTATTTTCACTGTTCCAGGAAAAAGATTTTTTACACAGCAACTGGATATTTGTTAAACATAGCTTATTCTTCAAGCAGAAGTATGGTTTCTGATGAGGTTCTTTGATAATGATCAAAATGACAATAGGTGACTTTAGTAAATCTAATGTTTTGCTCTCTTTTTTTTTTTTTAAGACAAGATCTCACTATGTAGTTCAGGCTGACCTTAAACTTACTATGTAGCCTGTAATCCCAGTACTCAGGAGGCTGAGGTAGGAAGATCACTGCAAGTTCAAGACCAGCTTAGGCTACATGAGTTCAAGGCCAGCCTGAACTACATAGAGAGACTCTGTCTCAAGAAGTCCAAATAGAGCCAGGGATTTAGCTCAGTGGTTCTGGCGCCTGCCACACAAGCACAATGTCTCAAGTTCAATCCCCGGTACCCAAAAAAAAAAAGTCTAAATAAACAAATAAAAAAAATAACTCACTATATAGCCCAGGCTGGCCTCAAACTTCCAGAGATCCTCCTGCCTCAGCCTCCTGAGTGCTGGGATTACAGGTGTGTACCACCATGCCTGGCTTCTAATTCTATTTTTTGTTACTGTATGTTTTCTGTTTGTTTGTTTGTTTGTTTGTTTGGTACCGGGGATCAAACTCGGGTCCTTGGGCTTGCAAGGCAAGCCACGGAACCACTGAGCTAAATCCCTAGCCCCTTGTTAGTGTGTTTGTGATGCATAATAAAATCATTCATCATAGGGAATTGGTAGATATACATCGCACATCTTGATCCTTTTTACTTCCCCTTTTCCCCCCTATCCTTCCCATCTCCCTCCATCCCCAGAAGTAAATCTAATTCTAAATGGATGATGAGATGTTAGAGTAAAAAAGATACAATATGGTTCTTGAATACCACTGAGTTTGTAGGCAGCAGTGCCACACTAGGAAAACTTTTTATCCCATCTATGTATAGATCAGCTAGCCATAAAATTTGAGATTTTGTTCATTTGCACAAATCGCATTTTCTATATTCTTCACAATGTATGACACAGTACGTGGACACATATAAAACAGCTGATATTTTAATAGCAGTTATAAAAATGTCTACTACAAAGGCAGTTTAATAAAATGAAATGTCCCAAGGATATTTCTTCATTGCCAATAAATGTATCCTCATGAATCTACATTCTAAGGCCACTTCTTAGATTCTAAATGTTGATTGAATAATAATTAACACCAATAACAATAACTGCAGAATTGACTGTTTCATGATTGAAATCAGTAACTCTCAACCAGGAGTGGGATAAAACAGGTATGGAGCAAAGGGTGTAGTATTTCTTTCTCCCGGAGAGACATCCTGGAATCTCCTGGAGGCATGCTTTTTTGAAAATAAATTACCAATATTTTAATTATAAATTTGGTTATAGCCATAAATAAATTATCAATATTTTAATTATAGATTTGGTTATAGATTTGATTAATTCACTTTGAAGATGTAATCACAACTGATAAGGTATTGGATTTTCAGTTCCTTAAATGGTGGCATGCATGGGTGTGATGATGCACTTCTATAATCCCAGAACTCTGGGAGGCTGAGGCAGGAGGATTGAAAGTTCAAGCTCAGCATGGACATTTTAGCATGGCTCTGTCTCAAAATAAAAAAGGTCTGGGGATATAGCTCAGTGCAAAGGCCCTGGGTTCAATCTTCAGTACTGGGTGGGGAGGGGCGGAGGCATGTGTCAGAAAAGCCTAAGGCAGATAAATTTAAGAGTTTCTCTATTTCTTCACCATCCACACCACACACTCAGTGTCCTACCTCATGTCCCAGATAACCCAACAGTCTGGACTTCCCGTGCTCAAGTGAGCAGGCTGTGAAAGTGCCAGGAAGCAGCACACCAGAGCCCATGTGATAGAGCAATACTATACAATAAGGCAGGCCCTTGCCTTGCCCTTGGCTTGCCTCCATGTTTTTTCCACAAAATGTTTTGTTCCAGAAATGTAACAGTTTGTGCTGTCCAGCAGCCCCCTGCCCAATGTATCAAAATGTTTTGAAACTGTCTGAATTGCGAGACCTCTCAGGAATGTTCTGTTAGCTCCACCCCTCTACCTCTGTGAGCATACTCACCTACCCCTAGATCCCCATATAGGGAGGCTTCCATTTCTGGTGAAGCACTCAGACTTTGGAGTACAAACTCCACTGAGCCCGCTGGCGTAATAAAATGTTTTTCTCCACCTCTTCAAGTGACCTTCAAATTCTCCAGTCTTCAAATTGTGGTACCTGTGAGGCTGAGTTGTAACACTTGGCTTTGCCTCAGAGATGTAACACTTGGCTATAGCACCAAGCTGTTCCACTTTACCACAACACATGCTGACACTCACGCTGGCCCTGGAGGAACATCTGGCTCTGGGCTTCCAGGATTCCTCAGTTTGACATCTGGGACCACCTGCCCTGCTCTTCTGACCTTCCTTAAATTTACAGCACCAAGAGTAAGATTATTATTACTAGAAAAGCTGGATTATAAGAACATCACTAACATGTCTGCCTGCCTCAAAATACCTATATACATGTGCACTTGCACACACATGGCACAAATACATACACCCTGCTGGCCGTATTTGTACTAGTTGATCTGTCTTTCTGACCACTGCTGTTTGGAGCAGGGCTGCATAATTGATCTACTTGGATCACTTTCCTTTTGGCTCTGATTTACCCAGGCTGGCCTCAAACTCATGATTTTCCTGCCTCAGGCTCCTGAGTAGCTGGGATTGCAGGCATGTGCCACCATACCTGGCTTGCACCACTTTTTTTTTCAAGGAATTTAAAATAGGCTCAGATGTACTGGGTTAGTGTGCTGGGAGCATAGATCGCAAACAAGAGAAAGGTTGAGGTTGAGCTGGGAATATCTTGTTTGATCACAAAATCATGAAAGTCCGAAGATGCAGAGAAAGTCATCCTGGAGAGAGAGAGAGAGAGAGAGAGAGGAGAAATATATAGTAGGTTCAAGTCAGCATGTGGTCCTAAATAGGCAGAAAATCCCTGCTATGCTTTCTATTTTTTTTTTCTTTTGCCTGGAGTTAAGGATAGAACTTAGAGCCTTGGAAAGTGCTCTACCACTGAGCTACACCCAGCCCCCTGCTATGTTTCTGATGGTTTTTCAGGACCCAGTTCAAGACCTTCTTACAGTCTACCTTCATTTTTTGGTTTCTGAGACATCTCTGGATTGTTGTAATATTTCCCAAATAGTGTTATTTTCAACCTATAATAGTTTGTGTACTTTTCTGTTACTTGAAATCAAAAGATCTATCACTTAGATATACATATATTTTTCATCAAAGTAGTTCTTTTAGGACAACAAAAATTTATTAATTCTCAAAACTGTGGATTAACTGAGTGGTTTTCTGTTCTGTGTGCTGTCAATTACCACATGGCTGGGCTGGGATTACCACATGTTAATTTTCTAATCTTGCTGTAACAAATTATCACAAATTTAGTGATTTCAAACAACACAAATTTATCATCTGCCAGTTCTGGAGGATAGAAATCTGATACAGGTGTCACCAGTCTAAAAGGCCAGCAGGGTGCTCTTCCCTTCTGTAGGGGAGAATCTGAGTGTACTTCTCCATTTCTAGAGACTGCCTGTGTCTTTAGTACATGGCCTCCTTCACTCTTCAAAGCCACCAATGGCCAGTGGAGTCTTTCGCATGAGTGTATCTCTGGTTCTGACCCTGAGTTTCTTGTTGCTTTTTCACTTCTAATAACCCTTGTGATTACGTCGGTCCACCTGGATAATCCAGCATCATCTCTCCACCTCAAGATCAATTGATTAGCAAACTGAACTCCATCCATAACCTTAATTCAATTATATCAAGATCTGCTGCATAATTTATAAAGTCCAATGCAAAATAAAAACATGATACTGTTCAAAAAGTTGGTGGGACAGGCCATTAAAGTCACTAACATACAAAGCTTTTCCTTTCTTGTGTCTCTAGTTGCTTTTTTATTTGCTATTCAGTGTCATTCTAAGTAAAGAAAAATTGTAACTTTAAATGACTAGTATGAATTTAACAACTTTGCATTGTGCAAAACTAGTGTTAAATGCATGTATGAGCACTCATCATATGGAAAATCACCAAAAATTCTCAATTTATGTTTCATAGCTTGTTATATGTTCACAAATGCTTGTTCTTAACAGAACATTGAAAACACTACACAAAATTAACATGTAACATACATTTGCAGATTCTAGCAATTAGGACATGGGCATCTTTGGCAGACCATTATGCTGCTTAATATAGCACACACACCCTAGTCCTCTTCCATGTAGCTGTTCCACATGGTTCCTCATGGCGTGGTGATGTCAAGATATTAAGTCCTCTTACATGGTGGTCAGTTACCACAGCCACAATTGTAAAGTTCTCTCCAATAAGTTTGGGGCTTGTTTCTTTGTTTGTGACAGGGCTCCACTATGTTTCCCAGGCTGACCCTGAGCTCATGGGCTCAAGTGATACTCCTGCCTCAGACACCTGAGTGGCTGGGACTACAGGCATCCAATAAATTTTATAGACTATCTTCAAATGCTTAAAATTATAAAAAGAGGCACATTATAAATAGCACAAAATATTTGCTGATTCAAACTGTCTCTGTTAATGACATGATCTTATACAGAAATAACTGAAAAGACTATACCGAAAAGGTACTAGAACTGAAAAACAAATTCTGTAAAGTTATAGGACACACAATCAACATAGAAAAATCAGTCCTATTTTTATACATAAATAATAAACTATTCAAACAGAAAATTAATAAAATAATCCCATTTATATAGCAATCAAAAATAAATCCTTTCTCTTGAATCTATTTATATTACCATGAATACATGCATTCTTATTTTATTTAGTGGGTTATAATCCTTTATTATCATTGCTTACTTTCAACTCAAATTGTCTCAGATTAGCTAGTAGTAGATGTCCTTGTCTTAATTACCCAAAACTGAATATATGAGGTGTAGTAAAAAATTTGGTGAATTTTAAATTTAAAAAAAAATTACATTAAAAGACACATTGCCTTTAATATCCCCCCAAAATACTCCCTCTAGCTTTGAACACACTAATCCCATCATTCTTGCCCCATTCTAAAGCAGTTCTAGAAGTCCTCTTTCATTAGTATCTTTAGTTGCACTGTCATGGCTGCCTCAAAGTCCTGAATTGATGAAAAATATTTACCTTTATGACTTTGGGAAAGAGTAATTGACAGACCTGGTGAATAAGGTAGATTATGATACATGTTTTTAGAAGCCTGCTTTTCATTAAATGGCACTCAGGAGCAGCACTCACCATATTTTTTATCATACCTCATAAAGACACTCATGAAAGAAGACTTCCAGAACTGCTTCAGAAACTGGCAAGGATGATGGGATAAGTGTGTTAACAAGTGGAGAGGGGGGTGTGTTTTGAGAGGGATTAATGGCTATGTGTCTTTAACTGTAATAATTTTTTTAAAAAATTAATGTTCACCATATTTTTTTCATCCAATAAGTCATAACTTTATTAGTGATAGAAACAGTACAAATTTCAAACCACGCTGCAGTGACCTTTTTGAAACACCAAAAAATTCTTCCTTTCAGATGGTTACATTGTTAGTTCCATAATAGCATTTACAATATCATTACTGTTGTTCTTCAGGGCTCGGACCGCCTTTGCCCTCGACACATTTGCTTGTGACATAACCAATTCTATGTCCTTAACTTCCACGCCTGTTTCATCAACCTCTTCCTCTTCACTCTCTTGTACAGTTGGAGACTGTGTATTTTCTTGAATGTTCGAGACAGCTTCACCTTGAACTTTGAATTTCTCAGCAGCTGCTAACTGTGCTTGCTGAGATAAATCCTCAATCTTGGCTTCCCCAAAAACTATGTAGGTACCTGAAGCTGGACTCCTATGGACATCTGGTTTTGTGATGACAAAGAGGATATTCTTAGATTTCCGGATAGTGACTCTAGTAACCCCTGTAACCTGCTGAAGACCCAATTTGGACATGGCCTTCCGTGCCTTCTTTTCACTCCGACTTTGTTTTGCTTTACTGACTGGTTCTTCATCGATTTCAGCTGCTGCCGCCAGCTGGGCTTGTTGTGTGATTGCTTGTGTGGAATCTTGCTCCTCCAGCTCTGGTACTGATTCATCACTGTCAGATTCTTCTCCAGACCCCGTCTCAGCCTGGGGCTGTGGCAACTCCTGCTCTGTAGCAGGGACGGTTTCTGTAGCTTCACTGGGCATTTTGTACAGAGAACATGGAACCAAGAAGGCGGCAGCTGTTCATCATATATTTTGATCGCCCCTTGTAGTAGATCGGACGGCAATGGGGAATTAAGGCTACAAATGGAACTGGATAAGGTTGCTAAATCACTTCGTTTTGAGAGGAAAAAATGATCCTGGATTATCCAGGTGAGAAATGTACTCACAAGGGTCCTTAAAAGTGAAAGAGGGAGAGGGCCAAATGAAAGATGGCAGCATGAGGACATCATAGCCCCACATTGCTGGATTTCAAAATGAAGTGTCCCCTGAGTCAAGGAAGACTGGGGGCCTCTAGCTGCTGAAAAAGCTAGGATTCAGTTTCTTCTCTAGATCCTACAGATAGGAACACAGCCCTGCCAACATCTTAATTGTAGCCCAGCCAGACTGGTGTTGGACTTCTAGCCTGGCTAACTATAAGGTAAGAAATATGTGTTCTTTGGAGCCACCATTTGTAGCAATTTATGACAACAGCCATAGAAAACTAACACAGTGATTAAAAACCTGTTATCAAATCGGGGGGAAAAAACCTGTAACCTTTGGGGCAAATTAGAAAGAATCACAATTACTTTGGCTTGAAAGAGCCCCCACCCAACATATGAGGGCAGATAGTCAATGTTGTTTAGAGCATAGAAACTGACACCTGCAGTAGTAGTGGAATCAACAAAAGGCAATTTTATTTCTGAGAAGCCATCAGAGGCCCAGGCTTCTTCTGCCTCACTAGTCCCATTATAGGGTGTAAGACATCTCACACCATACCTTCATTCCAGCCAGCAGAAAGGAAAAAATTAGCAGGTACAACTCTTCCCTTTAAAAGTTTCCACATATCACTCCAATTCATACACCATTGGCTAGATCTCAGTCACATGGCTCCATCTCTAAGCAAATGAGTCTTGACAGCCCTGTGCCAGTCTAAAAATTCCATTAGGATGGAAGAAAAGGAAAACAAATATGGAAGCACAACCAGCCACCTCTTCTACACTGTGTAACTGATAGTCTTCATTTACATTGATTGATAGTTTTTATGCTTATATGCCATGTTTGTCTTGTATGATTCTGTGGGGGAAAAAAGTGTTAAAGTCAGAGCTATTTCTATTTTGTATATTGACTTTTTCCTCTTTCTTTCTTTTTCTTTGCAAGCACTCTGCCACTGAGCTACACCCCCCTCCTCCCCCTATAAGTTGATTCTTAAAGAAAAAGGAGTGACTTAGCAACACAGAATATTCACATTCGCTGGTTTCCATAGCTCAGCTTAGCTGTCCTCTTATGATTCAAGGTTACTTGTGATTAGAGTCCTTGAATCTCCCTGTTTTTTCCCCTATTTCAAGTTCCTCCTGAGTCTCTGCTTTCAGCTTTGTAGCTTCACATCCACCTTTTCCTATGTGTCTTTGTTATGGTTTAGATCTAAAATGACCCCCCAAGGCCTCGTGTGTATGGCAGGTGATTGGACCATGGGGCATGCGAGTTAGTTGATTGGGTCAACTTGAGTAAGAAATGCCCAGCTAAATTGGCTCAGCATAGTTCTGGGTGTGGAAGACCCACCCTAGGGAGGATTGTCTCCAGAATGGTACAGAAGGGAAACAAAGAAATAAGGATCACTTCTGTTTCTTCGGAGGAACTCCAGTCTTCACCTTCACCTTGGACATCGTCTCCTGGCTTCCACTGTAGACTCTTCAGCTTCCAGCACCAGCCCTTCAGCCTTCCATTGCAAACCTTTCGGCCTCCTGATTTGGACTTGCATGGAACGCTACGGTGAGTTCCAGGCCTTCAACTGGATCCTTCAGATCCCCAGTGTGCAGACAGACCCTTTGCATTCTTCCACACCTGACTCTGTAAGCCAATCTTGTAAATTCTTACATATTTGTGTATCTTGTATTAAATCTGTTTCTCTGTAAGCACTGACTGATACAGGTGCTATAGTTGATTTTCTGTTAGAAGGTGGGGCCTGATTGGAGGTGTGTCACTAGTGAGTGTTATCTGGGAGGGTATATGCTTGGCCCTTGCTTTCTGCTTCCTGGTTGCCATGGGATGAGCATCTGTCCTCCACTCAGGCCCTTTCACTATGCTGTTTCTGCCTTGAACCCAGATGAGCATGGGTATTCTATTGTATCAGGATTTCCAGATAGCAAGAAACAATGGGTTCCAAAACTCTTTAACTGTGAGCCAAAATAAGCTTCTCCTCCTTTAAATTTCAGATGTTCGGTATTTTGTCCCAGGGATGGTAAAGTGGCAAAGACAGTCTTCAATCCCTTGATATGTCTTCAGTTTCCTCCCTGCCCAAAACAGACCTAAAACAGGACCATCTTCTTAGTCCTTCTGTTTATCACCTCCACATTCCTTTACTATTTACTGTAATCATAAATAATCACAAACCTAGTGGCTTAAAACACCAATTTATTACCTTGTGGTTTTGTGGGATAGAAATGTGGCACAAGTCTCAACTAGGCTCAAGTCCAGGCACATACAGGACCTGTGTTTTTCTTTCCTACTTTTAAAGACCCCTGTGATCATACTGGGTCAACCAGATAAACCAAGATAAACTCCCTATTTTAAGAACATGTGATTAGCAACCTTAATTCTACATGAAAATGTAATTCCTTTTTTGCCATGTAACATAACATTTTCACAGGTTTTGTGGTATTAGCACATGGACATCTTCAGGCATTATTATGATGCCTGTACTCTCATTTTCATTCTTCCATTGTGGTCAGAAGCACAAATAAGTCTCCTTTCCCTCCCCCACTCAAATCCCTTCTAATGGTTTGACAAGCCTGGGAAAGGGAAACAATGTCATTGGTAATTTTGGAACTTACGTCTGCAGTCTCAAGGCTGTTTCTGAACAGAGAACAAGTGAGAGGAGTGGGGATAGAATGAAAATGTCCTTGAAATGTTTGTATATTCAAAGCATTTTAATAGAGTTAGTCAAACTGCAAAAGCATCATCAAGGCCTGAGCAGTGGGATTTGGGAGCAAAAAAGTAGGAAGAGGAGCAGAGAAGGGCTGGGTTCCCACCCAGTTTTATCACAAATTTGTAGGCATTAACTATGATGAGTTCAAGTGTTATCATCTTCAGGACAAGGAGGAAGACACAGGGCGCCAACCACCTGCATACTAATCAAGGCCAGGAAAACAATTGTTGCTCCTCCTAGAGTTGAGAGTAGATACAAGAGACTGTCTTTTCTTTGTAACTCTGTAATAGTTTACATCTGCTGGGACTGAGGAGTGGAATGAGTTGGCCTGGGTGATTGCCAAGGCACCATTCAGCTATGCCCAAATGAAGGCTGGTGACACAGTCCTTCCTCAGCTGACAGCCACTGCTCTGCCCTTGAATGGCCCCATCCTCTGCTTGTACTCTGGGACCAAGTCCTCTCTGTGGCCTGGGCTGTGGTTTTACACTGTACTTCCCTCTTCCTTCCTGAAATATGAATCAGACTGACATGATTCATGCCACTCTCAGACGGGAACTAAGCAAATGTGAGTAAGCAAATGTGGGTATGTCTCTGTGGATGTTTCTCTTCCCAAGAACCAGACCAGAGCATTTAGCATGAACCTCATCAGAGAAGTAGAGCCATACTTTATTTTCTTTGTTAAAAAATGACAAGCCAGTGTACTACTGTACTTCTTATATTTTACTCTGTGTTTTAATAATGTAACATAGAGTTTACGTATAAGGAATTTAGAAATGCGATTTAGTGATAAGAAAATCCTACAATTTTGTATGTGTGCATATGGATATTTCTAATAAGCTCAACAATGTATCAGATTTTCTGCAGAATCCATGAGCCCAAAAAAGATAAGACAAACTAGTGTAGTAGAATGTTCCATTGCCAGAAACGTCAACATCAACTATTGTTGTCCGTGGATGGAAGCAGCTTGAAGAGCCAAAGGAATCACCAAAGTAGGATCATTAATAATTTAAAGAATTTTATATCAACCATCATGTAGTAAAAGTCCTCTTGACCAATCACTTCTTAACAGACTGGCCAGACTAACCAATGTTCTCTGTTTCATCTGTAGAATACACTCACCCATGCCCCCAGCCTTGAGCCTTGCATTCTCTTCACTTTGGGCCCACTCCATTAAGTTGATTCTTGCCAAGCTTCAGTGATAGTTACTGCCCAATCACGTCATGCCAAGATATTTTATTTCTGTGACTTAACTAAAACCCTTTAAAGTGATCAAATATGTTCACGAAAAGAAATCTACAAAGTTGCATTCTTTGCAGATTCTTGATTAAGGCAAATTGGTTTGTTTTGCATACAAAAAGGCAGCTATTGACTTAAGTGTGAGCTAGAGGACTGTAGAAGTTTAAAGAAAATATGAAAGGAGCTCTGCACTCATTGTGTGACAGGTATTTTCAGTTTCTGCTTCATAAAAAAACAACTGGAGATTACATAAAATGTATCAAGGGTACAGTTTTGTGTGAGCAGAGAAATACCCAAGATAAACCCTTGACCTTTCATCAAAGGATTAAGGAATTAATGCAAATTTACATATTTTGAGTTAATATTGAAAGCTTAAGAAAGCTATGAATGATTTTTATGATTTCCAGATTGAACCAGCTTCTCCAATGAGCCAAACAACCATCTATCTCCATTGAATTAATTTAGAACAATTCTATTGTATCATTGCTATTTCCAGATAGCAGGAAACAATGGGTTCCAGAACTCATGATTTTTTTTAATATATATATTTATTGGTACATTTTAGGTATAAAATACATTTACATTTATCATTGGGTGTTTGTACCAGAACATGATGTATCCTAGTTCTTATTTTTTCTCCCATTACCTGTGCACCCTTCACCCCCACCACCCTTCCCTATTTACACAGAGTTTGATTCCATTTTTTTTCTCATAGTTTTTCCTTTCCCTTCTTCCCTTTCCCCTTCCCCTCCCACCATCCCCAAACCCTTGGACCTTTTCTTATTTCAAATTATCAATTATTCATTTTAATCATTTTCATCCTTATTTACCCTTTCAATTTCTCACACTAGAGAAACTATTCAGTATTTACACATGTGTGTCCTATTTATTTCATTTAAGAGTATGGCCTCAATATGCATCCATTTAGCTATAAATGTCTCTAGTTTCTCATTCTTTATGGCTGAGTAGTACTCCATTTTATAAAAAAACCACATCTTCTTTTTCCAGTTTCCAGTTGATGGGCACTTGGGCTGTTTCCAAACTTTAGCTATTACAAACTGTGCCGCTATAAACATAGGTGCACATATATCACTGTGGTATGATTCTTTTAATTCTTTGAGGAAGATTCCCAGTAGGGGAATAGCTGGGTCAAATGGAACCTGTTGTCCTAGTTCTTTGAGGTATCTCCACACTGATTTCCACAGTGGTGGCACCAATCTACATTCCCACCAACAATGGAGAAGTGTTCCTGTCTCTCCACGCCCCCGCCAGCATTTGTTATTGGTTGATTTCTTGATAGCAGCCTTTCTTTGTAGGGTGAGGTGGAATCTCAGTGTTGTTTTCATCTGCATCTCTCAAATGACCAGTGATGTTGAACATTTTTTCATATATTTATTTGCTGGTTTTACTTCTTTGTCTGAGAAATGTCTGTTCATTTCAGATGCCCATTTTTGAATTGGGTCTTTGAATTTGGGAGGTCTGATTTTTTTCAGTTCTTTACATATTCTTGATAGTAGACCTTTGTCTGAGCTACAGCTGCTAAATATTTCTTCCCACATTGTAGGTTGTCTCTTAGCTCTGTTGGTAGTTTCTCTTGCAGTGCAGAAGCTTTTTAATACGATGAGATCCAGTTGTTGATTCTTTGTGCTAGCTCCCGTGCTACTGAAGATTTGTTCATAAAGTCTTTTCCTATGCCAATGTCATCAAGAGTTCTACCTAACTTATCTTCCAGCAAGTTTAGTGTTTCTGATTTAGCATTTAGATCTTTAATCCACTTCGATCTTAGTTTAGTGCACAATGATAGGTATGGGTCTAGTTTTAATCTCTGACAGGTTGAAATCCAGTTTTTCCAACACCATTTATTAAATAGGCTATCTTTCCTCCAATGAGGGTGGTTGGCTCCTTTGTCAAAGATGAGGTGACTGAGTATGTCTGGAGTTGTTTCTGCATCTTCTAATCTATTCCACTGATCTTCAGGTCTGTTTCTTTGCCAGTACCATGCTGTTTTTATCACAGTAGCTTTGTAGTATAGTTTCAAGTTGGGGATTGTGATGCCCCCAGCCATGTCTCTGTTGCCTAGAATTGCTTTTGCTATTCTAGGTTTCTTCTGTTTCCAAATGAATTTTTGGATTGTTTTCTCTACAGAACTCATGATTTTAAAGGCAGTATTTTAGTATTAGTGTATTTTCACTGACCCAGAAAAAGAAAGTGAATGGATATTCTCAACTCTATAGATGATTCCATAGTCAGTATCAATGTTACTTATATGAACTTTAGGCTTTTTATGTCAGTTTGAGTCCTCCAGGAAGCAGATACTAAAGTAGGATTAGATGTGTAAGAAATTTATGGAGGGAGGTTCCACCGCCTGTTCCGCAGGCTCAAGGACCCGAGTTCAATCCCTGGTACCAAAAAAAAAAGAAAGAAATTTATGGAGGGAAATGTGTGTGGAGAAAGGAGAAAAGGAACAGGAGTAGGTAGGAAGAGGCTTTGGCCAAGATTCAGGCTTTACACCTATGCAGGGAAAGAAGGAAGGAAGGAAAATTGGGTAGAAGAAGCTTGACTACTATGTATCTCTGAGAAAGTCTCAGCAGCTGGAAAGCACTAGAATGAAGATTGCTGATAAGAGAATTCCCATGGTAGGTCAAAAAGGCTACAGTTCTCCCACCATGCTCAGTCATTGCAGAGCATGAACTCGGTAATAGAACCCAGTGGTTCTACAATAGCTACAGCCTATTGCATAACTACACTCAGCCATGTGACCAGGGACTCCTTTTCTATTACATAGTGTGGCCACTGGAAATAAACTCCATTGTGTAGATGGGTTTAGATCACTACAGTGTATAGAAGATAGAGAATCTAACAATGTCCTGCCACTCTTTTCAAGAGACTTCTAGGGACTTATCTCTTTATCTACCTGTATCCAAAACTTGTGCAAATGTAATTTCTTATGGATTCTCTTATAAAATTTGTAAAGTTCTTTATATAGGAATATGAATAAATTCTTTCTTTGGCAGGCTAATTTAGATTCAGCAAGGATTTGTGAGCATCTAGTATGGCTGTGCCCAATCTTTTCTATAAATTATTAGCAATGGTAAGACAGACATTAAGCCAATAAATCAATAGACAAGATGACAGTAATGTCTGTGAAACAAATCAAAGAGTAAAACATGTTAGAAAGGGAAACTAGGAAGGAGTGGTGGTCAAAGAATTGTGGACAGCTACTTCTCTGAAGAGGGGACATTTAAGGTGAAACCAGACTGGAAAAGGAGGCTGAGGATTTGAGGCAAAATAGATTAAGTGGGAGGGAGTCAGGCACATATTGACAGAAGAGAATGAAGGCCATCTGAAGAAATGGGAGTCATCTGAGGTGGGGCTCATGGGTCATGGGAAGGAATCTTGACTCAATTCCAAGTGTGCTGAGAGACCTTGAAGGATTTTGAGTAGGGTAAAGAGGTGGTCAGATTTATATTCTAATATTGATGGTTCTAGAATTTCTATATAGAAAGATCTTGAAAGTGATAAAATCCTTAGGTTTTTTGTCGGGGGAGGGCAGGGTTTATGAGAAAGGAGATATTGAAGATGGAGTATTATGGTTTAGATTTGAAATGTTCCCAAAATTCATACGCTAAAGACTTAGATCCCAGTTGATAAGCTTTTGGGAAAATGATTGGATTGTGAGGGGTCTAACTTCAAGTGGATTAATCCATTGATGAGATCAGATCATAATTTGATGGCATTATTGGGAGGTGATGGAAACAAGAGGTGGGACCTGGTTGAAGAGAATAGATCATAGTGGCGTGGCACTGGAGACTGTATCTGGTCACTGGCCCTTTCTTCTCTGGCTCTCTTGCTCTTTCTCTGCTTTCTGACTGCCATGAAGTGAGCAGGTTTCCTCTGCTACACCCTTCTGCTATGATTTTTCTCCCTTGATACAGACCTGAAGCAATGAAGCCAGTTGACCACAGACTGAAACCTTTGAAACCATGACCAAAATACTCCCTCTTTAAGTTGACGTCTTCAGGGATTTTTATCACCATAATGGAAAGCTGACTAACACACTTGCCCTGAGTTGAGACAACTCTGAGACATAAGTTACCCTCCAGAGCTCCCCTGCAGGATTAGGATGAGATTACCCTACATGGGGCTTTGCCTCAGAACCCACCTCACTTGGCTTCTCCTCCATCACTGTTCTGCTCCCCACCCCCCTTTCCTAACTGGCTTCTTCTGGAAACATTTCATGAAAAGTTCACTTGCACACAAAACCTTATGCAAAGGCCCTTAATCGAAGAGAGAACTGCCCCCCATCGCCAGGGCTTCCTTCTGGACTAGGACTTTTTAGACTCACACACACAACTCCAAAATATAGACAATGATGATCCCACAAACACTAGCCTACAGACACTTTAAAATCTAGACTTTGTGGCTGGGGATGCAGCTCAGTGTTAGAGTATTTGCCTAGCATACACAAGGCCCTGAGTTCTATCCAACACTGCAAAAAAAAATTTAGACTTTGGAAATTACATTTGAATCCCCTACTTCCTTTATCAATTACATAATGGAAATTTTCCATAGGTTGCAAACTTTGCTATTACTTTGCAAGTTCAGGTTTGAAGAGTTACCTGATCTCTTTGTCAGTCCTCTCATCTATAAAATGAAGATAATAATACCTAACTTAAATATGAAATATTAGTGTTTGTATATACATGTCCCCCTAAAGCAGTGATGGTGGGCCTCTTAGAGCTTTCAATGAAAACAAACAGCTGGCTGTGCCACACATGCCATAGGTTCACCACTGCTTCCCTAAAGCCTCATGCACTCATGAGTGGGGCTTTTGGGAAGTGTTTAGATCATGGGGGTGTGATACTTATAAATGGATTATTCCACTGATGTTTATAGGTAAATGTGATTTGGGAGGTGAAGCCTGTTTGGGGGCTTGACCTGGAAGGGTCTATCTCTTTCCCTTATCCCTCGATATCTCTCTCTCTCTCTCTCTCTCTCTCTCTCTCTCTCTCTCTGTCTCTCTCCCTCTCTCCTTCTCACTGCTATGCCATGAACTGTTTCTCCTCTTCCATGTCCTCTGCCATGCCACCCTGCCTTGGAGCCAGTTGAAACTGTGGACTGAAACCTCTAAAAACTTTGAACTAAAATATGTAAACTTTTTCTCCTTAGAGTTGTAGGTGTTGGGTATTGTGTCTCAGCAAAGAGACAGATTTGGGTACCAGGAGTGGGATTGAAATAGGGATGTCTCTACCACTGAAGGTGGGGAAAATCTCTTCCTCTAACAGAATAATCTTATTAGGATTTAGGAATTCAATGTCCTCAGCCCAGTCAGGATCGTCCCAAAAATCTCCATCCCAATTTATAGGATCCCATTGTTACCCTTCAAGGATGAGCACTAAACTTATACTGTATTTCCACCAATTGAATTATGAGGGCTTGTGTTTGGGTTTCTGCAATGTCAGCCCTGTGGCTAAAAGAGGGAAGATTTCAGGACACTTAGAAACATTTAGATTGTTTATGTGTATCTGGAGCTGGGAGTCTTTGAAGTCCTTATTACTTTGTTTGCACACATAGAAGAGTAGACTTTGATGCATCCCTGGAGCTCATGATTTTCCTTTACTAGTTTGTCCAGAGATGCTAAGAGCAACCAGCCAGCATCATTATATTTCCCACTCTGCCAAAAATGTTCGGAAGTGTTATATACAGTCACTAAATTCTTTGCATCTCACAAGTGGTGAATTAGGATAACCAAATGGATCTACATTGCATGTTACTTTAAACAGTTCACACCATGGATACCAGTATTCCACACATTATCGGGAGAGACCATGACAACTTTAGGTCTCATCAAATTAGCCAACTCTAGGAACCACTCAGGCCATTTAAAAATTCATCCTAACAATTCTGTTTCTCTAGAGCCACTCCTGGTATGAAAATCTGTATCAGTAAGGGTTCACTAGAGGAACAGATTTAATATAATATATATCATATCCAATGTACATTTTATATATAACATACATTTCATATAGTATATGATATAAATATAGACATAGATATATAGAGGATTTATAAGGTAGGTTTACAATGGCCACCTCCAGACTCAGGTGATGAAGAATGCAAAAGGGCCATCTGCACACTAGAGACCCAGAGGATCTAGTCAGAAGTCAAAAACCTGGAGCTCACTGCAGAGTCCCCTGCAAGTCTGTATCAGGAAGCCAAAAGGTCTACATCGAAAGGTTGAAGTTTCTGCATTGGAGGCTGGAGATGGATGTCCAAAGATGATGATAAAGACTAGAGCTCCTCTGAAGAAGCAAAAATGAAACTTCTTTCTTCTTTCCCTTTTCATTCCATCCAGGCTACAAGCCTATTGGTTGGTGCCACCCACACCCAAGGTAAATCTTCCCTCTTCAGTTAGGTTTATCATCCAGACACACCCAGAACTGGTAAACTAATCTGCAAGGCATTTTTTATTCAAGTTGACACCACAATTAACTATCACAAAAAGTAAGGAAAATAAAGCTCTTAACATAATGCTTAGAATAAGTAGGTACTTAATAGTCACAGTGATTGTTAGTACCTCCTCCCATGGACCTGAATTAGTCCTAAATAGTTTTCCTCCAATTTGTAGCAAAATGAGAAAACTGAAGACAAGGCAGTGCTTTCACCACAGCTAAAATCACTGTTTTTAGTGTCAAAATACCTCTTTTTTAAATGGTAGTAATAGATGGAAGCTGTGTTTCAAGTGGCCATACTTGAAAAAGTAAAAAAGTGGCAATGTGATATCAGTTCCCAAATTTTCTTTTGAGATTCAAAAAGCTAAGAACCAACTTTCCAAATATTATACTCCAAAACAGAAAACTGTTATTTGAGTACTGTTCTTTTAAAGTTTCTGTTTGCAACATCTTTCTGCCATGACAAGTGTTGTCATAAAAGGTCACATTTGTAGCCCTCTCCCATGGGCATCATTCCCAGGGCAGCCTTTTTTTCTTTTACTAAAGAAAGCCTATTGTACAAGTAGCTGAGCATATCATTATTATAGGCATAACCTTGATTTGGCATTAGTTCTTTTAAATAAGTTTTTAAAATCCACAAAGTCATGACTTTAGCTGGTATTAATGATAAATTGTTTACAACCTACACAACTGATTTCTCACTTTATACCAGAAATGGCCAGAAAGGTGGCACAGAACCGAATGAGACTTGGATAAGATTCTAGAAGAAAGCTGGCTCATCCTGCTCCACGCACTATTATCCAGGGACTTCCTGCACAGTTAAGTAGGAAGAAGTGGCAGTCCAAATACATTTTCCTTTTCAGCATGCAGAAAGGTGTCTTCTTATGGGAATAACACATCTAAATATGTAAGTATTAAGTGAAGCATAAGAAATTTCCATTAGCATTTTCCTATGGCTCAAGCTAACATTATGAGCATTGGCTGAATCTTATAGATTTTATAGATATAACATAGATTTAAAGAGACCCTGCCTTACTCTTAACCTCAGCCAGATAGCCTTCTTAAATAACTGCATTTAATTTCAAACACACTTATTTTGAAACGTCCACTCCAGGACTATGTAAGCGTATCTTAATCATTTTTGTAGCTCCAAAGCCCTCCAGGAAATTCAATTGAATCCAAGTCTTTCTTTAGAGACCACTTTGCTACTAATGTCTTCCTTCTGGTTGAGGACTGAGATCTCAGGCTGTGTAAGCCTCTACTTGACCTGTCAGCACTGCTAACTGTGTCATCAACCTCTTGATATGAGTACGGGACACAGGACATAAGATGAGATTATGAATTGGACTACACCATGTTCTGATTGTATGACCATAGACTCCTTTTCTATCACAAACTCCTTTCCAATTTCAATACAAACATATCTTATTATGTTAATTCATGACTAATTGAATTTCCTGCTTCCAGGTTAAGAGAAAAATAAGTTATTACCCTTCAACTTGATTGATTTCAAGTTATTTTTAATCTTGAAAGTAGAAACCAAAAAAGTAAGACCCAAGTTTGGCTGGCTATCCATGAGATGGTATATTCAAATAAATAGATATTCACAACTATTCTAAAATCAGATAACTCCATGTTGTTAGTTCCATTTGCAGGGTTTGACACAACATTATAAGATTTGATCTTTCCCAGGAGTCACAAGGTCGTGCCATGCCTCAATGTCTGCAAAGTGTGGGGCAAATTTGCCCCTGCTCATTTTCCTTCAGAGAATTGGCCACAATGGCTTGCTCTGCTGTGGTTGCTCAACTTGAATCAAGTGATGCTTTGAGTCAAGTTGCTTTTTCCTTAACTGAGAAACCAAAGACAGACCGCAGTTAACAATAGTTTTAAAAATAACATCTTGGGAATAATCATCACATGCTTCTTTATTACAGGAAATGCATACCAAATGTCGCCTTGTATTTAAACCTAAAAAATAGGCAGGGTGTGGGCAGACAATTACATCACAGCCTATGCAAGGGGGACATGTATTCCATGACTTGATAAGAATCACCCTTAGAATTCTGCTCCTGACTTCATTTCACATGTACCTATTAGCACAGGTGCTACTAGTTAATATTATAGAAGTAAATTGATTGTCATGTGACAATTGGATGTGTAAGGAACTTTCAGATCTCTCTAGTATGCTTCTACTATGAGTGAGGAGCAAAACAAAAAACAAACCTGCAAGGACACTGTCTCATGGTTTTTCTCAGTCATTGGAACTGGAGACACGAATTTAATTTCAAGGCCCCTTGAACAAGGCCCTTTTACAATCCTCCCCACTTCCCTGAAAAGTATAGTAGCCAAACGCTTCAGGGGACATCAGAGCCAGCTACATCACTTCACTGGTGGGGCCCAGTGCAAAATGAAAATGCAAGACACCTTGTTGAAAAAGCGAGGAGGGCGGTTGTCATTGAAGATACCAAACTACAAAGCCTTTTCCTTTCTGCTGCAGTTTCTCTCTTGACTTGTCATGGTGTTTTGCATTTGCTATTTAATGTCATTCTAAGTAAAGAAAAATTAAAAATTTAAATTATTAGCATGAATTTACCATTCATCTTATATAGCACAATGCCAGTTATAAATGCAAATGTGAGAATATTTGACCCATATGTCAAAGCACCAAAATTATACAATTTACATTTCATACATTTATGTGTATTTTACCCTTACCAAAGAGTGGAAATGCTGCACAAAAGAAGCTCAACTGTTTTTATTTCACTTCTTCATAGACACACATTCCATCACTACTCTCTACCTGTGGTTTCCTGATGAATATGGAAATAGCAGAAGGAAAAGAAGCTTTAGGTTGACCTATCTTTCTCTTTCCTTTTTCTCACCATTTTCAGTGTACAAAGTTGGCTCATAAGCAGAAATCATATAAGTAAGAAAAAATAGAAGACAGCTTCTTGGTCTTCAATGTTTCTTAGAACGTCATTGCCTTAATTCTGAAATCCAAGTTTTTAGACAGAGTCTCACTGGTATCCAAGCTAGTCTTAAACTCTATGTAGCCCAGGTTGTCTTTGAACTCATGATGACCCTCCTGCCTCAGCCTCTTGAGTGCTGGGATTACAAGTGTGTACCATCATGCCCAGCTTCCAAGCAAGTTCTGGTTCAAATAGAAAGTGTCACTTCTCTGGGCTGTCAGCTCCTCTGCTTGCTCGATTGTAGATGTAACACTCTTTGAGCTTTGCTGAATTCACACACATTGTGGGTCCTCTGGGATTCTGTGCTGAGGGGGTACAGTGAATACTAAACGCCAATGGGGCTGCAAGGACTGACAGACACGTATATCCCACACCTCTCTACACACACACATAGTCCATTGTCCCATCAGCCCTCACTAACACACAAGTCCAAAGGTAAAATTATTAAGAATTACAAGAAAGTGATATCAGGGCATTAAACCAAAGCACAGGGCCCTTCTGAGGGTGGACTTCTATATGGGTACACAGATTGGACTTCCTTGAAACCAGCTCAGGGAGACATTACCTTTTATATTTCAACATTTATTGTGCATCAGATATGTGTAGGAAATAAAGTGAGTGACACAGAGCATGGGAATGATGCCATGTTTTAACTCTTTAGGTGGGGAGGCTACTGGAGTGATTGTTATGTTCATGCTTCCAATAGAAGTACTACTTGCTTAGCTCCTAAGATGATGCTTAAAGTTGCAAGAGAGTATCTAGCATTCTTGGGTTAAGCTTTGTATCCCAAATTACAATCCTTTGAGGTAACCAGGAGAAAATACAAGACTTGTGCAGCTGAAACATAATGCTAAACTTATGAGCTCCACTTAACATTCAGAATATATTATCTGGGAGGCTTATTGTAAAGACACAATGGAGAGAACAAGGTGACCAGATACAGCTCCTAGCAACTTGCCTTCACAGTAAACTAGTGAGCCTTGATGGTAGAATTGTTGAGCTTGAAGCAGTGGGAAGAAAACAATGGTTTTTGTTTTAAAAAAAGAAATTTGATTGTAGTTGTAGTTGTGGTTTTTAAAAAACCTATGTAACATAAACTTTACCATCTTACTCATTTGTAAGTGTGTAATTCAGTAGTGCTAAGTATATTCACATGGCTGGGCAAGCAATCTCCAGAACTTTTCATCTTGCAAAGCCTAAACTCTATGCCCATTAAACTGCCATGTCCCTTCCCCCAGCTCCTGGCAACTACCATTCTATTTTCTGTTTCTACAAGTCTTACTGTTTTAGATCCCTTCTAGTGGACTCATACAGTATTCATCTTTTTGTGAATGGCTTATTTGATTTGGCATAATGTTCTCAGGGTTCAGCAAGTTGTCTTGTGTGCCAAAAACTTCCTTCCTTTTTAAAGCTGAATAATATTCTATTACACATATATACTATATTTTCTTTAGTCATTCATCCGTTGATAGATGAATTTTGTCTACTCCTTGGCTGTTGTAAATAATGCTGCTGTGAATATTTGGGTGTGCAAATACCTCTTTGAGATCCTGCTTTCAATTCATCTGGGTACATACCAAGAACTGATATTAGAAGGAAAAAAAGTATTTTAAATCATACTGATCCATGTCTTTGGGGAGATAACATGAGGTTTGGAATTGTCAGGACATTGTCTTGGGAGTTTATGGGTAAGAGAAGTAATGTGGAAGTACCAGAGTTGAAAAAGATAAGTGTATCCCATGTGCTTGTTCAACAGGGTGACTTTCTGGACTAGAAAGACAAAATTGTTGACTAACATAAGCATGGAGACAAATACTCTAACCAAAACCTCCAAATTGAAATAAGTGAAACTAAAATAAGGACACTGAAGATGCGTAGAAATACTGACCATCTAATTGTTCTTGGAAAGATAAAACTATTAAGACACTGTTCATGGACTCAAAACTCAGCACTTGGAGCAATGCAAAAGAACTCTCCGTAAAAAGACAGCAATTTACAGACAAAAAAACAATGTCCCCAGTGAGAAATTTCTACAATGCCCTAAAGTAACCCTGCTAAGAATGTCAGTGTTCAACGCTTAGACAGTCCACACCCTACCAGGATTCACTGATAGGTTTTAGAATTATAGAACTACCAAGCTTATATGGATGTTAGAGATCATTAAGTCCAACTACCCTAATTTAAAAAGGAAGAAACCGAGGCCCAGAAATGTTACTATGGTATTCTCCCAGGACCAGAAAGCTAATTGGTGACAATGGCAATGAATTTCCCAATTGTAATGGTGAATCTGTTAATATCTTCAAGGCCACCCTCACAGCAACAAGCCCATGAGATCTGACAGTATAAATAAAATAGTTGCAGCCTGGAAAGCAAAGAGCTTCTGGAGTCTTTTCTGTAGTGTAGCCAGGCTGCCATTGATGCTGTCCAAGTACATTATCCCAATCCAAGATTTAACAGATGTTTTTTCAAGACATATCAAGTGTTGGATGGTTCCAGACAATCAGCAGCACGAAGACAGTAGTCAGAGCCCCAGATGGACGTACTAATATCTCTCCCTCTCTTTTGGATTAATTTAAGGCAGTAAGGCCTCAAAAAGCTCATCTTAAAATGAAAATGTATTTCCCAAAAGGAATTAAATATGAATCCGTCGTGTACATTAACATACTAGCAGGAATTCACTTATCAGATTAGTTAATTAGTTGTCACTTTTTCAAACATGGTATCTCTTGGCATTGAGAGAGTGGAATTCAGGACCCACACATTTTTGTTGAGTATAGAGAGAGCTTGGGGTGAGAAAGGCTGACTGAGATGGGTGTGTAAATGTAAGGGGTCTGTCTGGGGACCCAGAGGAAAGGATTGGCCACAGAAAAAACAACACCTAAAAAGAAGACATAGAATTGCCAAGGAAAAGTGCACTTACCTAACTATTCTATCATGAAGGGCTGCTAAGAATGCTATTGCTGAAAGGTAAATGTCCACATGATCCATACTGTGTGTTACCAAGTTTTAGGGTACTAAAGTCTCCTTCTGGAGGTGGTTTCCAGGTTCTTTCTGTCCCAAACAAAGAATTGGTCCAAACAAGCACATAAGGTACATTTATTAAAGTTAGGAAAAGAAACATGCTCTACAGAGCAAGTTTGGACCAAGTAAAAGTAGGGGAAAAAAAAGTAGGCTCTACAGCATGGGAGCAGACTACTGTGAAAGAGAGAAATACAGTAGTCCAGAGCTTAACGGAAAAGTCCTTCTGTATCCCCCACTTCTCAGGCTGATTTCAGGTCTAAACTATCCTATCAAAAACTTACTCAAGTTCTCGTGAGAAGAATGGAAGCCAGCACGCTGATTGATTCCACATGCAGGGCTTTGGGAACTGTTCTGCACATGTGTCCTGGGATTTTTAATTAACAGGTCACACCTACTTTCCCAGCCAGGCTGCCACACCCTAATCTCCTGCCTCATGTGCAGTACATTTTTTTTTTTTTGCAGTACTTAGGATTGAACCCAGGGCCTTTGTAGTGAGCTATATCCTCCGCCCCTTTTTAAAATTTTGAGACAAGGTCTTACTACATCACTAAATTGCCCAAACTGGGCTCAAACTTGTGATCCCCCTGTCTCCAGCCTCCCAGAGTGTTGGCATTACAAGCATGCACAACCACCATGCCCAGCTATGAAATAATTTTTAATCATCCAACAATCTCTAATACAAAAAAGGTGGATTTGCAATGTGGAGCTTTAAAAACTGTGCTCCAAGCTGGGTGTGGTGGCATGCACCTGCAATCCCAGCACTCAGGAAGCTGAGGCAGGAGGATCACCATGAGTTTGGGGCCAGCCTGGACTACATAGTGAGTTCAAGGCCAGTCTAAACTACATAGTGAGACCCTATCTCATTAAAAAAAAAAAACACTGCACTCCAAACTATCCATATACCTTCATGTGGAGGAGGAAGGGGGGGGTACTTCCTCTCATCCCAATCAGAGAGGGGTATGGCCAACACTCCTATAACAAAAGACAGGTTAACAAGAGAACAGAGTAACAAATCCATTGAGGTGCATATGAACACAGAGTTCATATAAAATATGAGAACTCAAGAAAAGGGCCAATAAGTTGGAGCTTAAACATCTTCTTCCTAGGGAAATGAGGAGGAGGTGGTGACAACTTAGGGAAAGGTGAGGAGTGAAATCTGCTCCAAACAAAGGGTGTCTTATTATGTAGGCCAAGTCTCCTGGGTAATCTCTTGGAGCTGTCTAAATAAAAAACTGTCTGGGTGTGGTGAAGACTTTTAGTCTCCTGTCTTCTTTGGTGGTTAATCTCTCCTGGTTACTTGATGAGATTTCCTGGGGAAGGAGTTTAAGACAATTCATTTCTTTGGAAAGGAGTTTTCTCTGTCAGATAAGAGAACTTCAGAGAGAGTCCCTCCCTGTCATTTGGAGAGACACAAGGGAAAGTTCCAGACACTTTGATTCTGAGGTGTTTTTTCAATTCAGCATATCAGCATATTGTTTTCTGAGCCCCAACACTGCTGTAATATTTCTACTTTATAGAGAATAACTACACTTGGCTAAGATACCAGCTATGTTCATATAAAAGGAAAGGAAGGAAAAATGTAAGAAAAAAAGCCTCTAATATTTCACCAATGGTGGTGTCACCTAGTTTGAGGTAACTACGTCCTGTCTGTTACTAGAGAATTAAGACAGATGGATATTCAAATAGACTTTTGGGGAATTGACTGAGATTAAGAGATTAAGGCAGAGTGAATATTTATTTTCATTATCTTATCTTTATTTTTCCTATATCCATGAGCTGCATGTTGATTCAGCCACTAGAGACTGGGAAGATTCAGATAAGCTCAGGGAAAGCCCACAGCAGTGAGAGGTTGTTTTCCATTCTCTGTTTGATTCATATGTCTCTTTTGCAGCCACCCATGTTGGGTGACTTGTTCCCTGGACCCAAATCCTGATACCCAGGAAATTCCAGAAATGCCAAGAACTTTGGTTTCAGTCACAGAGAAATATACCCCATTCCTGATATTTGTGTGGGGAATTTGTTCCAGACAAATCTGAGGGCAACAGAGATGGGCAAATTGGTTCCTGGGGGAGATACCAGGGGACTTACAGTCAGGGAGACAGAGAACTCATAAGAAACTTCAAATAATACTATGACTAAAATATTCACAAAGGCAGACTCCTGAACAAGCCACTATTCCTTTGTTGCTGTATAGCACTCCTGTTATTCTCTTTTTAACCCCTTGTACCTTTCTTGCTCTCCACTCATCATTAACATCATAACAGACACCATTTTGAACATTATACAATAAGGATCTCATTTATTTCCACTGTAACCTTGTTAGATAAGTGCTATTATCATCCCTCTTTCACAGCTGAGAATAGTAAGATACAAAGATGGGAAATAAATTGCGCCAAGTCACAGACTGAGTGAGGAGATAGGACTCAGCCCTAGAGTTGTGCAAGCACAAAGTTTATGGTCTTTGCCCCAAACTATTTTGTCTCGTCAGGAACTTGGTTTCTCTGGGAAGTGAGAAGGCTCCTTATTATTCCACTTCATACCCAATTTCCCCAATCCTGTGAGCATCCGGATTGAGCCCTCCTCAGGAAGGGCTGGGTTTTGAGGAAAGAATCCTTTTGCCTCTGCTCATGGCCAGCGCCCCACTCTGGGCCCAAGGCGCTGAGCCTGGCTGTCTGCTCGAGTTTCCATTCCCAAGGGAGGCCTGCCCAGGAGAGATGGCCATCTGGGAACAACCTTCCTGATGTTCCTTTGGCTACACATTTTGTTGATTTCCTTAAGTATGTTTTCTTATGAGGTTTCTGTTTCTTTTCTGGCTTGGTTTGTGACTTTACTTCATTTCTGTTTATTTCTTATTATTTGGCCCAACATACTTGTTTTCATTTGATTTTTTTTTCCTCTTTCAGACTCCTGGCCTACATGACCTGTGCTCATTTTGCTGTATGATATGCCACCCTCTCTGTATGTTTTGTCTCAAGTCCTTGGGAGCCAAAAGTTAAACACCATGAAAATGGGATGGGGTGAATGATTCGAGCCTTTCAGCTTAGGCAAAAAATGATCTTGTGAATGAAATACACAGCTATGATTGAAATCACATCACCTCAATTGCTCACTATTTTCCTAACTGATGAAAGCTGGAAATGCAGTATCAATAGCTTTCAAAGGAAATAAAATGAAACATTTCTGACTCTTTGGCAATCCAAAGACTGGGCAGAGAAGACTGGGTGATCACCAACTCAGATCCGCGGGGACAGAAAGACAACTCTCAGCCCTGAAAAGAGGAATGTGGGCCAGCTAGGATGGCACACAGACAGCATGAAGGGCAGAGTACACTCAGTCCTTTCCTTTAGAAAATCAGTGGTCATGCTGCATATGGCATATCATGTCCATGTCTCCAACCTCCAATCCAAGATAATGGTATGAAATTCTTTTTTTTAATCCAGCTAGTTTGTACTCCTTTTGAATCTAATTATTTTCCTCACACATCCAAGAATGTGTTTGGGAGACTTTCCAGCAGAAAAGATGGGATACTAAATAATAAATCAATAGGCTGGTTTTAATGCTACTGAGAAGGAAAAGAAAAAGACTCCCATAATGACAGATTTCCTAGGTTATACTACAAAGATCTTCCGAATATCACAAAATGTATGGAGGAGAAATCCCAGTCAAATAGATCTAAAGTCTAACTAAATACAGTGAAGAGCTTTAGGACAGAGCTGTGCTGTTCTTGAATTTATTTAGAAGTTTTAAGAACTTACAGTATGCTAAGGTTTTAGAATCAAAGAAGTTCAATTTCAAATTTTGGCTGTGCAACTTACTGGCTAGGTGATACTGGGCATTCAGTTACTTTGTCTGTAAAATAGAAATAAGAATGTGCCCATTTAGAATCACTGTGCGGCTCAACTGAGATAATACATTAATATAGCTAGGTGTGGTGGCACACTCCTGTAATCCTATCTACTTAGGAGGCTGAGGCAGGAGGATCCTATGTTTGAGGCCAGCCTGGGCAATTTAGCAAGACACAGACTCAAAATAAATTTTTTTTAAAGGAATGGGAGTGTAGCTCAGTGGTAGAACACCTACCTAACATGAACAAGGCCCTGGGTTCCATCCCAAGTACCAATCAATAAATCAAATAAAGTGCCAGCATATAGTAATTTTTCAATATGTAGTTATTCTCTTATTCTACTACTGCATGTATTTCCAGTTAGCATTGTCGAGCCCTTTATGCATACAACCTGGTACCCTATGGATTCACAAATATTGTTTCATGTATATTTAATAGTAAACCTTCGGGAAAAGTTGGTTTATTGCACATCTAATTTTAAATTTATAGAAATTGAATGAAGGCTGATTTGGTCAAGGTCATATGGCAAAGCATAGGACAATAATCATAGCAGAAGCTGAAAAATCTAGCAGGTTGTCTCCAATCCTCTTTTCTAATATCCCCATCACTCCCAGAAATACAATGAGGAAGACCTAACACAGGACCAGAGGGATTAGGCAGGCTTCAAAGAGACAAGGTAAAGAACTAAAATTGTTTTTGCTAAATGTGGGAAGAGGAGGAGGAAGACAGAGAGACTGGAAGACAAAGGCAGACAGAATTGCCTATACTGGGACCTTCCTTCCACCCTATCTACCTTCTTCCCCAAAGAGTGTTGATGTCCAGGCTCTCACTGCAAAGTCCCTACACCTAATTCAACTGAACAGGTGGGGTTCAATGGGCATGTGTGACTTGCAGTTTTCAGGGACTACAGAATGTGTCCAACAACAAAACAAGGCCATCCATACCCATCTCTTCTGTCTATTAATATTGGATGTTGCTATGTTTATCAAGGTCATAGAGCAAAAAATTTTATACAGAAGTGCTCCCTGATGTGTGATGATTTGACATAAGACTTTTTGTCTTCACGATGATGTGTCAGTGATATATTCAGTATCAGTGTACATCAAATGCTGAATTGGGGTCTTCCCCACTGGGTTAGCAGTGTGCAGTCTCAATCTTCTGGTGAGACAGGGCAGCAGTAAACTGCAGCTCCCTGTCAGCCCAGCAATAAAGAGAGGAAATAACCAGCCCTGCTCGAGGTTTTATGTTGTTGACCTGGGATGTGGGGTTTGTTAGGTGTATTCGATGCCTTTTAAACTTATAATATTTTTGGGCCAGGGATTTAGCTCAGTGGTTCTGCTGCCTGCCTTGCAAGTGCAAGGACCTGAGTTCAATCTCTGGTACCAAAAAAAAAAAACAAACCTTATAATATTTTCAATTTATGATGAGTTTATCAGGACATAACCCTATCATAAGTCAAGGAGCATATGTAATTAACAGCTGCAGTTTGGAGTACTAAAATAAAATGCTAAAACTCATGAATAAAGCAGAATTTTGGCTGAGTATGATATCAACAACTCTGAAACTTTAGGAGCCAGGGTCAACTTAGAACTTAATTCTAAGTCCAAGTTTTTGCAGACCACCCAGTTCTGCTTTTTTCCTGAAAGAATAGGAACCATGGTCCTGCTGGAATTGAGCTTTCTGGTTCAAGGTATCCCTGGGGTCAGCTCCACCCCTGCCCTTCTTGTGCCAGAAGCTGGTATAACTTGTGTTTCTATCACTTACAACCAAGAGTCCTGGCTAATATGGAGGGAAAACTCAGGCAGATACATTCAAAACAAGATAATTAATAGAATTCAATATCCTTTACAGAAACTTTTAGAGGAGGACTATAAAATGAAACAAATGAAAACAAAACAAAACAAAAAAGGAGGGTAGATTAGAGTCATCTTGACTCTGTCATATAATCAGTAGTTCCTGAACTACAGGGCAGAATTGAGCTTCTCAACCAAACAACAAAGTTAAACTCTTCATTGCTGCACTTGTACACATAGTTTAGATTTTGCATAATGTTTCAGGGGGCTTACACAGCTCTAGAAATTAATTAGGAACTATTTTCTGAGGGATACATGACACAGCTAGTCCTAATGATGATGCTAGAGATTCATATTTCCCCTTAGCCTCTTGCTAGCTATGTGTTGTTACTTAACGTCTTCACATTCTTACATACTTCATTTGTAATACTAAAATAATAAAAACACTGAACACAACAGAGTAGCTCAGAATATTAAATTTAATCGTGTATGTACTGTGATAGCTCATGTAACTATCATCATCAGGTTAATTAATAGATGTTTCTGGATTGATTCACTGAGGATATACAGATATCATTTATTTAACTTTCCTAATTAACTTTATATTTAATTTTGAATATGCTATTCTAATTATTTTTCATTATATTAATACAGGAGCCCTCTGGTGGTCAAAACCACTCCTGGAGCACATGCAAAATATTATTTTTATTTTATAAATATTCTTATAAGGATATTATGATTACCATCTCATTAAGATAAATAAAAAGTAATGGGCATATATAGTGTTATGGGCTAAATTGTGTCGTCCTAAAATTCATATATTTCTATCCTAACCCTTAGGATCTATCTCAGAATATGCCTATTTGGAGGTAAATTCTTCAAAGAGATAAACTAAAATGAGTCATTAAGATGGGGCCTAATGCAGTATGCTAGTGTCTTTTTAAGAAGGGAGGATTTAGACACAGGCATATACAGAAAGATGACCCTGTGGAGACACAGGAGAAAACAGCTATCTACAAGCTAAGGAGAGAGGCTTCAGAAGAAACCAACCCTGTTAAAATTTTGATTTCACACTTCTTGCCTTCAGAACTGTAGAAAGATACATTTCTGTTGTTTAGCCCCTTAGTTTGTGGTACCTTATTATGCAGCCCTAGTAAACTAATACATATAAATGCAGATCTCAGTCAATAGAAGACATAAGTCATCCTTTTAGTGTAAATTGTGCTAACAGATGTGGCTTCTTGTCTTCTCTGCTATCCATTTGGCTATAACTTGGGATGATGTGTGGCATAAGGTGTGATACTAATAAGGTTAGGTTGAAGAGCTTTTTCCAGGTGTAGGCCATATACAATTTGTCTTGATTCATGATCAAATAATACTATTTGAAAATGAAACTAAGAGACCTATCTGAATACAGAGGATAACTAGGTATAGTCTAAAAACATCTATCAAAAATAATAAGGAGCAGCCAGGTGTGGTGGAGCACACCCATAATCCCAGCACTCAGGAGGCTGAGGCAGGAGGATTGGCACAAGTTCGAGCCCAGCCTGGGGTACATGCCGAGTTCAAGGGAAGCCTGAACTGCATAGTGAGATTCTGTCTCAAAAAAATTTCTTTTTAAAATAATAAGGAACATCACCTTTATTGACAAGGTCCAACACATGGGACAGCACTTAATCCTATGAATAATTATAATTTATAATAGCATTTCATACTTTGCTATAGTTTTTCCCTCAACTTTGCTATAGTTTTCCCCTTATGGTTGCTATATTTACTTCTACTTCTAAAACATAATGAAATGAAAAGCCAGAGAATATAAGTAAAGAAGATAAGTTCCAGCAGTAAAATTCAAGCCTAGCTTTTGACTCTATATCCCATGCTCCTTTTAGCACATGTTGCTGCCTCTCCACATATTCTATTTTACATGGGCCCTGATTACAGAAAACTTCTCAAAGCATCAGTATTAAATGTGAGGAGAAGAGTGAAGAGGAGGGTGGCAGCCAATTGTCCTACAGGCTGTGTTTGTGGACTGAGCACATTAAAAGATATAGATATAAAAGAGATAGAACTAAATATAAAGGTGGATATGAAATCTCCTTTCCAGAGTACCAACATTTTGGGAGATATACAGATCTGAGAAAGTTTCTACACCAGGAAGGGAGAAGAGAATAAATAAGGAGTCTTTTCACCCTTAAAATTTCATGTTATTCTGTGCAGACAGTACACCTGGTCCTCACAGCCACAAGGTCTGTGTCTAAGGATTCAACCAACCAAAGTGTGAAAATATAGTTAAGCTTACAATGGTTGTATCTTCACTAAGCATGTACAGACATTTATATATTATAATTATTCCCTAAATAATACAGAATAACAACTATTTACATAGCATTTACATTGTATCAGGTATTATAAGTAATCTACAGATTATTTAAAGTATAGGAAAGGATGTGTAAATTCTATGCAAATACTATACCATTTTATATAAAGGATTTGAGGATCTGCAGATTTTGGTATGGGGGGTCCTGGAACCAATCCCCCACAAATACTGAAGAATGAGTGTATTCAATGAGAATTGGTATGATCTCTCTGTGTTGACATATATACACTTTGTTAGAGTAAGAAGTTCACCATAGCTTTTAATTAGTCGGAAACTAAACTCTTAAATAAAAGACTCTGAATCACATTTTAATACAGACCATTTAAGTAAATAAGAATTGATGGAAAAATTATTTAACTAGTAGAATTTAGCATTAGGTGCTCCCACACCAGACAATTAAATTCAAATGGATAAAACTACTGCATTAAAAGCAATAAGATCTGATTGATGCAGAGTCCATTCATTCATGATGATTTAATCTAGGGCAAGCTGATATATACCTCTGCACTTTCTCTGAAGAGAGAATGTGCTAAGAAAAACACCATAGTGAAAATAAGAATGGGTGAAAACATTTTTATCATATGTAAGCAAAAATAATTGTTTTAAGAAGCCTTGGCAGATTTGCTGCTGTATAAAACCCACTATGTATATGCAGAGAAGTGATGTGCTCAGTTTGCTGATCCCATGAGTGAATATATGAATACAAAATATGCAGCTTTTGTACCCCTCAGAGAAGACCCTGGAATGTGTTTGCCCACCACGATGGTGGTGCTGAGTAGGCCCTCAACGAGCAGTGTCCACATCACCTGTGAACGTATTACACAGGCTAACTTTGGGGCCTCATCTCAGACCTACTGAATCAGACACTCTTAGGGTGGGGCTCAGCTGTCTGTGTTTTAATAAGCCCTCCAGGGGCTTCTGAGGAACATTCAAGTGTGAGAGCACAGCACAAGAAAATAGTTGGTTGCTAGATGTGTGAGTTTTCTTAATGACACTCAAGAGAAATTGAATTGTCTTTCTGAATATGCTGTTCTTGAACTCTTTCATTATTATTTAGAGATCCTCTCTGAATTAAAGGAAATGAGCCCTAACTGAGGGTTTACTAAGAGTGATGCTAAGAGACCAAACTGATGCCCATTGTCCTGACACAGAAGTGGGGGCTGGGCCTGGCAGACCTCCTGCTGGTAAAGGATGTGAAAATTGACCAGGATCTGCTACTCTCTCATGGCTGCAATCATTTCCAAGTCTAGTTTTTTCCATCCCTTACTTAAGTTATGTTGCAAATGAAACCCAATCCATATTTCCCCTAATTTACATTTAAAATGGTCCAAATGTTATGTTGGTAGATGAGTAGATCCTCAAGAGAACTTTTGAACCTACTCAAACATTTTCTTCAAAACAAGAAGTTGCACTTTACCCAGTGCAAACAAAGTTTAGCACGGAAAGGCCTGATTTGTATTTAACTTTCTTAGTCCCAAAGTGTGGAATATATTTTAATTTTCAAAACATTTTCTCTCACTCTCCCTACCATCATCCATCACATATGTGGCCTTTCCTTCTCATATAAGCTAAGTTGTAAGAAATCTAACCTAATCTTCATAATTATATTCTTGTTTTTTAATGGTTAAGGAATGGTAGAACTCTCTAAATGTTCTAGTTATACCTTGGTTTCATTCAGTTCAACAACCATTTACTGTTGTCTGCACAAGGGAACTGGACTGCCTGTGGGAAGGGAGGAGATTTTTAAAGTTTTTTTCAGAAATGTGTTGCTCTCAGCTGAGGAATAACTATTTGTGACACCAGGTAAATACACTTTGTGTATCATTTGCCCCAGATTGCCTGAGAATTATACATAGACTATATATTAGAATTTAGAAATTTATTTGGGACCAAGCAATTTAATTAATTAAATTAATGGTCGAAGGAGGAGGAGGAGGAAGAAAAGGAGGAGGAAAGGAAGTGGGAGATACAGAATTGTGACCACCTGTCTGGATGGAATACTTTCAGCTTTCTTGCATTCAACTCCTCTGTGGCCACACAGACCTTAGTACATACCCAGTCTAGACTTACCCTCAAAGCAACTGTTGGTTTATGTGTCTATTTCTCTTATTAGGACTATGAGCCTCTTGAGGACAGGAACTGCTCCTGTTTCCAGCAAGTCATGTGAACATGCCCCTGCTGCTTGACAAAAGCATATGTTCTTCAACTTGTTCTCTCAGCTAGTCTGCTACTTGAGTTGAGGCCTCATGGAGAATTGCAGAGCTGCTGTCATTTTGGTCTTACACCTAGGAGTGTTGGCTCCCAGACTTGCAGCCCAGGCCCTTTCTCATTAAGGAGTCATAGTTGAGGACCAAAAGGACAGACAGCCTGGTAGCCAGATGTGGAGGCCAAAGAGGCCTGAGGAAATAGGATAAAAATAAGGAAGCCATCTCACCCCCACCTCCATCCCTACTCCATTCAGGGGACTCATCCTAACCAGTGTGCCAGTGTGCGAACTACTATTGCTGCATAGAAAATCTCCCCAAAACTCTACCTTAAAACTTGCCAATTAGCCTAGGGTTCTTTTGCTCAATCCAGATGGAAATCGTGAATCAGCAAAGAGCAGTTCTACTAGCAGTCCTGATGACACCAGGTAATACTGGATGCCAATAGCTAACACAACCAGAAGCTGGTCACTGCCACTGCTGGCTGTAACCATTGGATACCAGCTTGTACCAGACACCATAGGTCAACTCTACCGGATGCTAGTCCGGATGCTAGTCTCTGCCACTGGTCTTCGTTGGCTGGTGGTCTCTGGAGCTCTTTGGTGTTAACAGCTTTGATTGTTTATTCCTTTCTTTGGAAACAACTGCTCCATCCACACTACTCAGGATAAAAAATCTAATAGACTTATACGATTTTGGAGTCCATACTACCCAAGAAATAAATCACAAGCAGGATTACAGGAACACCAAAGCAAGTATTTATTTTAACAGGGCATGTGCTGCAGCACAGGGGGGTCAGTACACAGGAGAGAGCCCTCCTAGACTAAACCTGAGAAGTGATTGGGAAGTGCTGCACATAGTACCTGCAGGCCTGTTTCAGTGAGGGGCAGGGCTGAAAGCTTGCTATAAATGGTGAGTATGCAAATAAGAGGCCCAGATCCCTCCTTTCCTGATCTTAGCCATGGCAGGTTGTCCTCTCCCTTCTTCAAATTGGCAACAGTATCTTCTACAGTGCCTGGACGGGGGGAGGAGCACCATGTTGCCTGTCTGGCTGCACTCATGTTGGAGTGGAGAGCAGTGGTTTGATAGCCAGGGAGGACACTGAAGCAAACTGTCCCAGTCCACTGGGGGCCCAGGGGGAGCAAAGGGAAATTGGGGCAGGAGCACAATTGTCACTGGACAAACTACGTCCCTCTTTAAGCCAGCATGAGGAAAATGAGAAAGTGAGGTGTTTTTCATTTGCCTCAAAACCACAGCAATCATTTTATTATCTTCTCTAGTTTTTGCAAGTTGTAATTTAAGAAGGGCTCTATTGGGCACTTCTGGTATGAAATCTCTGGAGCAATTATCAGAGAGTAACTAGAACTGGAACAGTTGGGGGCTGGAGCAGCCGGGACCTGGCTGAGCACCCCTGTCTCTTCATGAGGTCTCAGGGCCTGTTGTGGCTGGGATCTGGAATATTCCCCCTATCCTGGTGGCTTTGTTGCCAGCTGAAGTGCTTTTGGAAAGTGATTGGATCATGAGAGCTCTAGCTTTTCAAATCACTCCATGGATGGATTCATAATTTGATGGTATTATTAGGAGGTAATGGAAATTTAGGAAGTGAGGTCTAATAAAAGGGAGTAGGTCATGGAGGTGTGCCTTCAGGTACTATCTCTGGTCCCCAGTCCCTTCCTCTCTGACTCTCTCTCTCTCTCTCTCTCTCCCTCCCTCTCCCTCCTGTCCACCATGAAATGAACTGCTTTGCTCCACCACGTGCTCCCTACCATGATGTTCTGTTTTACCATGGACCAAGAAGCAATGAAGCTGTCTTAGTTACTTTTATGAGACACAATACCTGACACAACTTAAAGGAGGAGAGGTTGATTTTGGCTTACAGTCTGTAGAAGTTTCAGACCATAGTTGGCTGAGCTGAGTGGTATAGCAGAGGTGCATGGCAGAGGAGAGTTGAGGAGAGCTGCTCATGGCATGGCATCCAGGAAGCAAAGATTACAAAGGGAGGTGTGGGGAAGAGATAAACCCTTCCAGGCCATACCACCAGAGACCCACCTCTTCTTCCAACTAGATCCTACCTCATAGCAGCAAGTCAGTTATAAACTCATCAGTGGACTAATCCACTGATGATTGTCCCACCCCTCCATGATCCAGTCACCTCCCAAAAGCCCCACTTATGAATATATGATGCTTTAGGGGGACATCTGGATATAAACCATAACATTCTATCCCTAGCCTCCAAAAGGGCATCCTTTTTTGCAAAATTTATTTAGTCTATCTCTAATAGTTATCAGAGTCCTAACAGCTTCAGCATTGCTGAAAAGTCCAAGCTCAAAGTCTTCTCTGAGATTTAAGGCAAACTCTTGGCTGTGAGCCCTTGTAAAAATCAAAAAGGAAGTTAAATACTGCTGACATACAAAGGCACGGGGTAAATATTTCTCATTCCAAAGGGAAGAAATTAGAAGCTAGAAAAGAATGGGACCAAAGCAAAACTGAAACCCAGCAAGGCACCATTAAATCCCATAGTTTCATGTACAGCACCAGGGGAAGATGTGGCAAGACATAATCTCCAAACAGCTTGAGCAGCCCTGCCCATACAGCATTGCCAATAGTTGTAACCCTCATAATTTCTTTCTTGGTCTTGCTTTGCTCAATATTTGCAGCTTTCCTCTGACATTCCACATTCTTAGCTTTTCCAACTTTCTGGAGTTTCCACTACACTTTCTGCTTCACACTCACAGACTCACACACTGCCCTCTCAGGGGCACATGCTAGGCCTCCCAGGCCTTCTTCTAAAATCTGAATGAAAACCTCTCTGATCCCATAACTCTTTCATTCTGCGTGCCTATAAAATCAGCACCATGTGAATGACACCAAGGTCTGCTACCAGCTAGAGCAATAACCAGGTCCTCTGGAATTGTGGCTACACTGGCCTATGAGTGTCTGGATGGTGGAGCACAGGATGGCTGATTCTTGGCTCATGGTGAGGCAGAATATCATGGTAAGAAGCATGTGGTAGAGCAAAGCAGCTCATCTCATGGTGGATAGGAAGCAGAGAGAGAGGGGGAAAACAGTCAGAGAGAAAGGACTGGGGACCAGGGATAGTACCTGAGGTCACACCCCCACGATTTACTCCCTTCCATTAGGTCTCATCTCCTAAGTTTCCATTACCTCCCAATAATACTCAGTAATACTCCTCTAGGCTGTTGTTCTCCATCTCTATTGGGTACCCTGGGACTTTCTTCTCTAAGCAAAGTCTTTCACTTTTGCAACTTTGAGCCTGCTAAATGTGGGGTCCTGCTGGTCCCTGTGATACTTTCAAGCCATTGTTCAGTTGTAAAGTACTTGTGATGCCTTCAAGCTATTGTCCTGTTATAAAGTACTTGACTTCTTTTAATGCTAATCATTTTGGCAAACAAAGTCTCCTCTGCTCCATCTTTGCAGCCCCCAATTTTACTCCCACTTCCTTTCTGCCCAAACTCAAAACTTAAAAATCATTTGGCTGGTCTGACTGTTTGGTTACATTGAAATTTCTTCCACCAGATTAACTAGTCTACTAACCTTAATCTCAGTTTCCTGCAAAGTCTCAGGACAGGAACAAAATACACACAAATTTTCTGCCAGAGCATAACACACATGGTCTGGAGTCCAGCTGCCAATGGAGTCCTTGTTTCCCACTGATACCTCCTGATCCTGGTCTTTATAGTCTGCACTTATATCTGTATTCTGGTCTTCTGAGCTCTAACCAGAATCTCCCATCAGGATCAACTTACAGTATTCTAGAGCTGCTTCTACACCTGGTATCTCCAAACCTTTCCAAAAAAAAGCTCCCAGGAACCAGTTCCAAAGGCCTCTGAACAACATGATCAGGTAGCAACGACCCCACTCCTAGTACCAAAATTTGCCTTAGATGAGAGTTTTGGGGAACATCTAGATATAAACCATAGCAGGAACCAAATTGCTATGGATAGAAACCTCTGAAACAATGAGCCAAAAATCATTTTTTTCCTCTTTTAAATTTTCTTAGGTATTTTGCCATAGTGATGGAAAACTAACACAGCGTCTCTGTGTAGACCTTTCATATGGGCTAATGTGGGCTTCCTGAAAACATGGAGACTTCAAAGTCTTTGTGACTGGACTACTTACAGGGGATTCAGAATGACAAGCATTAGTGTTACAGTGAGCAAGGTGGGAGTTAAGTGGCTTTTTATGACCTAGTCTTGGAAGTATTATAGTGTCACTTCTGCCATACTTTATTTGTTGAATAGTTTTGAAAGCACACCAAGTTTTTAAGGGAAAGGCCATAGTCTTGTAGGGTAGAAGAAATTCCCCCTTTGCCCTCTGAAGGTTTGGTAATTGAGTCTGCAGAAAAAAATGACAATAGACAGATTGATAATAGACAGAGGAAATGCACACAATAGTATGTCCTAGAAGGTATCATAAGAAAGTGAATACCCTATAACCTAATGAAATTTAAAAGCTTATATATCCTCTTCACAGGGGAGAAGAAAATGAGAAGATATAAGCAATTTAGAGGAAGAGTGATTTTAAAGGAAGCAAATGGGCCGAAAAAACAGAAAACAGGCAAGGCCAAAGATCTCCTGGGCTTTGGGTGTGGTGTCAACTCTAGTCTTTCCTGTGAGTTAATCCTCTGGAAGGTTCAATCTTTGGAATGTTAGGGGAACTTTAGAAAAAGCCCCTTCCTGTGTTTTTGGAGAGAAAGAGGAGCAGGAGACAGGGGGAAGGAGAAGGTCAAAGAGTTCAAAACACTTCAGCATGCCAAAGTGTCACACTTTGAGGTATCATTTTCTGAGCTCCAACATTCCTCACTTCATGAAGGAGATGAGTGTCAGGAGTATGTGAGATGTGAGATGCTGTTTTGGCCATCTTTGAGAAATATATGATTTGTCATGGCCAGGAAAAGAACTAACAACTGTGAGGTCTTTTTCCTTTTCCCCAAAATGATCTCCCTATAACACCCCCCCCACACACACACATACACCATACTTTTTACTCTGGTTACATTTTTCTTTTTGTTTTACACTGAGGGAATCTGGCACAACAATAACCTTAAATACTTTAAAGTTGCTCTCTAATACATGTGAATTCAGGTTTGATAAAACTTAAAAATACCAAAGATTTTATTGTTCACACATTCCCAAGTAATTTTCCCAAGGAAATACTATTTCAAGTTCTCAGTTAGGGGAGAAAGAAAGTTAAACGAAAATCAATATTGATGGGTAGCTCCATACGAAAAATGTGTGTTGTAAGTTATTTTTTACCACAGAGGTAGTTTCCTGTGGAAATTGTGACTGGTGGTAAAGCTCAGTTTTAAAATATTTTGAGATACAAGCCAAAATCTTGGGTGGGGAAATATAATTTGTTATTACCGAAAGAAAAGTCAATTACTTAATACTAACATTTAAAAAGATATAATTAAAGTTTATATCTTTGCTAAAGGTAGTTTGCAACATGTTCAATAGTACCTAGCATGTATTGGAAAAAATTACAGATAAATTTATTCACCAATTGTAGATTACTTTCTCCTTCTAGAAAGGTTAGTTTTTAAAAAAAATACTTATTAAATTTTTAAATTTCACTGAAACTACCTAAAGCAAGCAGCAAGTGGTTATTGAGCTTCATGAAATAATAACTCTTATCCTTAGTCACCTCCCTATAATACCTGGTGCTAGTCAATGTATTCTACACATGAATTACTGCAAAGGCAAGATTCAAGCCATCACAGATTTATTTTTTCAAAAAGAAATACAAATTACCTTGTCTCTGCTTTCCTCGTTGATGATCTGTGTAATGAAGTGAAGAGATAAGACTCTGGAAACCATCTTCATTAACATTAAACTACAAACAATTAATAACATTTTTTAAAAACAGAAAGAAAAGTCATTACCCAGGGCTGATAATTGAATTGTATAAACTTGTTGAAGCTTAACTCTAACTATAAATGTATTTGCAAGTAATTATCACCCACAGCATTAATAATTTTATAATATTCTACCTGAGTCAACATTAGTCAGCTTTGCGAAGCACCAAGGAAAATAAGCAATTAGTTGATGCCTTATCCAAGAAAAGCATGTTACTTAGTTACAAATAATTCCAAAATTCCCAAAGGAATGAGTAGGCGGAGGCTGGTTCCATAGAGTCCATGACCCAATTCCAGGAGATGTGGAAGGAGACATTGGATAGGAAGGAAGGTCAGCTTCTGGTAAACCACCGCTCAAGCTTCCTCTACTCTTCTGAATAATGTGGAGTTGCAAAATATGTAAGTGTGAGGGCTAGTACCATGCCCTAAGAGAGCTTTCAGAGCTTTCTCATGAATAGTCCCTGAAGCACATCTCTTGGGTCAACCCCAAAATCAAGTTTTCAAAAGACATTTGAACTAGGACTAGAGGTCCCATTTGACCCAGCTATTCCCCTGCTGGGGATCTTCCCAAAAGAACTGAAAGAATCATACCACAGTGATATATGAGCACCCATGTTCATAGTGGCACAGTTTGTAATAGCTAAAGCTTGGAAGCAGCCCAAGTGCCCATCAATTGGAAACTGGATAAAGAAAGTGTGGTTTTTTATAAAATGGAGTACTACTCAGCCAAAAAGAATGAAAAACTAGTCATTTATAGCTAAATGGATGCATATCGAGGCCATACTCGTAAGTGAAATAAATAGGACACACATGTGTAAATACCGAATAGTTTCTCTAGTGTGAGAAACTGAAAGTGTAAACAAGGGTTAAAATGATTAAGATGAATAATTGATAATTTGAAATAGGAAAAAAAGTCCAAAGATGAAGGAGTGAAGGGAGGGGAAGGGGAAAGGAAAAAGGGGGAAGGGGAAAGGAAAAGGGGGAAAGGAAAACCTATGAGAAAAGAAAAAAAATGGAAATGAAATCTATGTAAATAGGGAAGGGTGGAGGGGGTGAAGGGCACACAGGTAATGAGGAAAAAATAAGAACCAAGATATATCATGTACAGGTACAAACACCCAATGATAAATGTAAGTGAATTGTATACCTAAAATGTACCAATAAAAGAACTAAAAAACAAAAAAACAAAAAAGACATTCTGCACAGAGCTTCAAGTCTGTGAGAGAAAAACCTCATGGGCACCCACACAATCATGTGAAATTCCTGAGCTAAATACCCACTGCAAAAAAAGAAGGTAGAAATGAAAGCATGAAGTGGTCTACAAACTAAATATTATTCTGTGGTTTTCAGTACAAAAGCATTTCTCTTTCCACTCCCTATCAAAACTTCTGACTGCTTTGTGGAATACTATCAAACAATTATTTTGTATCCATGTTTCTAGAATGAAGAGAGGGCAAGATCAACATTTCTAAAGTTAAAAATCAAAAGAACATCAGTATTTGAAATCTCTCTTCTGTAATAGTCGGCCATCTTATTACCCATAACTCTTCTGGACAGGGAACCAACAAAGGGATATGTTTGAATGATCATGCTCTCTGGCTTTTGCCTCCAGACTGGTAAACTGGCAGGCATAGATTCCTCACAGAAAGCATTCTTGCCCTGCTCAGTCTTAACTGTCACAGGGATATGATGCCCTAGTTCCTCTTAGGAATGTGCTCCTTTGATTGAAGGGAATGTTATCTGCTTCCTATCTGACTCTATGTTTAGAAATGCATACCTACCTCTTGCCTTGTCCCCATGCCAGTTCTGGATCACCCAAGGCATTCATTTGTTGTCTTAACTTTAGAAACTCTGTCTCACTAATTTTAAAAAGCCTAATCAGTAAGAGCCATCAAGTTTCTAGGGATTATTTTTCTAATAATACATATGAGGTATTGTTAAGCAAAATAAATTAGCTTGCATTTCTTTCCTTATTCCCCACCTGCTATAGATACAATGTTTGTATGCCCCCTACCCCAATTCATATGTTGGAGTCCTAATTTCTAGTGTGATGGTATCAGAAGTGAGGTCTTTGGGAGGTGATAGGTCATGAGGGTGGAGACCTCATAAATTTGATTAGCACCCTTATTTAAAAAAATCCTGAAAGCTCCCTTACTCTCTTTTCACCATATGAAGATACAAAAAGAAGAAGGTATCTACATCCAAAGAGGGCCCTCACCAGACATTGACTCCTCAATCTCCAAAACTGTGAGAAGCAAATATCTGTCGTCTAAACTACATAGTCTATGATACTTTGTGAAAAGAGCCCACATGGACTAAGACACCATCTAAAAATGTCCATTCACAACTGAAAATGGACTTGTAGTAATAGAAACATTACAAATAACACACAAATCCATGTGCACCATTTTGTTTCTCCCTAAATTCTGTATTTAACAATCCTCTAGAAAACTGAGTACTTTTCCTCCCTCATAGCCAATAAAGATGCTCTGTGATCTTGAGTTTGCTATCTGAAGAGAGTGATCACTAAATAACAGAAAGATCCCATGTGCAGTAAAACACTGCATATGGGTCTAGTTATACCACTCTGAATTGTTTATTTGCCGAAGATCATTTTATATCCCAAGGTTTCAGACTCTTGAACCAACAAACTCAAGGTAATGGAAAGAGCCGGAATTCATCAACATAATATATATACATAATGTATATATACGTATATATATTTATATATGTATATGTATATATATATTTATATATGTATATGTATATATACATATATAGCAAAGAGATTTCCTCTTTAAGTCTTAATTTTTGTTTAAAATGTTATAACTATTAAAGCAATACATAGGTATATTACCCACCCATTTTTAGCTTCCAAACTATTATTGCCATTTACATCTGTTTTCACTCTTGCTTCAGGACCTAATCACAAAGTCTTAAAGGACATGAGAAGCTGAAAGTCTGTGAACCTCCCACCTCAACCCAAGTTGGCATCTTTTTGGTACTGTCTGGTAACATTTGCATATGCTCTTCTTTAGAAACTGGGTTCAGGGGAAAATCAAATTCAGAACTTTGTGGTTGGCATAGCGGTAAGTGTTGAGAAATGTTCCCTTGGCTTGCATGAAGGAAAGAATATGGCCATCCAGAACCTAAAAAAAAAGAAGCCTTTAATCTTCCTGTTTTACTCACTTTCTTTTTGCATGAGGAGTGTAGGACTAATACTGCCTATTTGAAAGAAGTGTAAGGAAGTACTGCAGAGGAATGGTGGCTCTCAGGACCCTCACTGAGTTCCTATTCTTTTTTTTTTCTTTTTGAGACAGGGTCTCACTATGTAGTTCAGGCTAATCTTGAACTCACTATGTAGCCCAGGCTGGCCAGCCTCGAATTCGAAGCAATCCATCTGCCTCAGCCTCTGAGCTGGAATTACAGAGGTGCGTCACCACACCCAGCCACTGAGTTCCTATTCTTGATATAATGTATACACACACATTTTCCCACCGTTACTTCCCATTTGCACAAGTCATGTTAATCAGTATCCACTGTCCACAATACCTTCGCTTGGCTTCATTCACTCCCACTGACTGCATTTCTGAGACAGGAGCAACTACATCCACCACACGCATTTTTGTCCTCCATCTGTCTATTTTGAGAGTGTACTTCCTGACCCCATAGAGTCTCCTTTTTTTTTTTTCCTTTTCGGTACCAGGGATCGAACTCAGGACCTTGGCCTTGCCAGGCAGGTGCGTCGCCACTGAGCTAAATCCCCAGTCCTGGAGTCTCCTGTTTTGACATTTCCCATTGCTAGACAGCACAGTGCTGGAGATAAAGGTACTCAATACATGCTTCAAAACAAGTGACAATTAACTCATTACTTATCTGTCATTAAAATTCTGAATCTTACTGTTGTCCCACAACAGCAGTCATTTCCTAGATGACACCTAATACCTTCTATGAATGTTACAACTATAGAGTGTGCCTTAAGACAGTTTGTATGTGCAGTGAAACATTTTCACATTTTGCCCTTCATTCAACTTAATCCTAAGCCAACTCCCAATTTCAAATACTGTATGATACTTGTTTCTCTCTGCTGATGCCATCGCCTAGTGATACTGAACTTCAGCACTGGGGAGTATTATGGTTTTTATTTGAATGTTCCTGCAAAGCCTTGTGTGCTTCTAGGTGTCGCTTTTGGAGGTGATTCGGAGGGTGTGCTATTCACCAGTAGATGATCCAGGTGGGATCTGGTCAGAAGAGGTGAGTTACTGGGGTTGTGGCCTGAAAGGGTTCATCGCTTCTTCGCTCCTCCCCTCACTCTCTTTCTCTGCTTCCATTGCCATGTCATAAGCTGCTTCTCCTCTATGATGCCCCTCTGCCATACTGCTCTGCCTTGGAGTCAGCTGACTATGGACTGAAACCTCTACAAAATGTGAGCTGAAATAAACCTTTCCTCCTTTAAATTGTGGGTGTCAGGTGTTGTGTCGGAGTGACTAAAGCAGGGAGACAAGAGACAATTCCCTTGTGGTAGCATTTTTGTCACTGTGAATGAAGAGCTTAATAGAATACGCCCATTTCCTGGTGAGTTTTCTAGGGAGTCTTTCCCAGATATTGTTGTATTGGTATAGTTCAGGAGGTAAAGGGAGCAGAGACTTCTGCCTTACTCACATTTGTCTCCAAAAAGAATGTAATCTCTTCTTATGGTTTATATCTAAATGTCCCTCTAAAGCCTCATCTGCTCATAGGTGTGGTTTGAGGGAGGTGATTGGACCATGGGGGCATAGTACTCACTAGAGGATTAGTCCACTGATGAGTTTATAGCTAAATGTGATTTGGCAGATGAACCCTAGTTGGGGAAGGTAGGTCACTGGGGGTGTGGCTTGGAAGAGTCTATCTCTTCCCCCTTCCTCCCTTCACTCTCTGCTTCCCACTACCATGCCATGAACTGTTTCTCCTCTGCCATGCTGCCCTGCCTTGGAGCCAGCTGACTATGTACTGAAACCTCTACAAGCTGTGAGCTGAAATGAACCTCTCCTCCTTTCATTTATGGGTGTCAGGTATTGTGTCTCATCCGACAAGAAAGTAACTAAGACAGCTCTTGTTCCCCTGATTTTTTGAAGGATGCTTGAAAGTTTCTTACTCCATATTTATTAAACCTTCACTGAAAGCAATAAGCAAGACATCTAAATGTGTTTTTGTGCTGTTATCTAAAGGGAATATTTTTTTAAATAATAAAAATAAAAATAAAGGGAATATTGATTTCTAGATACAGAAACAACATCTAAAAGCGTCTTCTACAAATTTGTGAATGGCTATTACAGGGTTCAGCAAGTACAAAACACACATCCCTAGCAATGGCAGTAGCATCTTAGCATATCTAAGAGATCCACACAGTTCCCTGGGATGCCCATCAGGTAAATGACTATGGTGCAACCCTGGCAGAGACTGCCATATTTCATACATAGCAGACAATCTTCACCCACCTCCCAATGTCAAATATCTGGGAAGAAGAGGGGAGATTTGCAAACAAATTTACTCAAAAGAGATATCAAATTATTCACATGATTTTCACTAGCATTAATAATCAAAGAATAAAATCTTACTACCAGGTATGAATTATACTTCGGTAGTTTAGAAGATTTTTTTTCCAATCCTGTGGATTGAAAAAAAGCCTTCACACCAAGCTACATCCCCAACCTTTTTTTAGGGTGTATGTGTTGGGATTTTTTGAGACAGGGTCTTGCTAAGTCACTAAGTTGCCCAGGATGGGCTTGGACTTGCAGTTCTCCTGCCTCAGCTTCCCAGAGTTTAGAAGCATTTAGAAACTCGATGTCCTTAAGGAGTCACTGATGCAGGCAGTCAGGCTGCACTGCCTTTGCTTTGTCCCCTCAGTTCTACCCTTTGCCCTTCTCTTCCCTGCTGTCTGCTGGGACACTGCAGGTCTGGACTGCTTCAGTGGGGCTCCCAAGCCCTCTCATTTGCAGGTGTGTTTGACATATAGAGAGTAGCTGCAAAAGAGCAGATGCCAAAGAGAGTGAGGACAGGGCATTTATGCCTGTGGCTCCCTCTTTTCAGTCTTGCTTCAAGCTGGAGATATTCCTCAACCATCATTTCCAGGTCTCTGACTCTGTGGCAACTCAAAGTCTCACTCGCCCCTTCCCAGTTCCAAAAAACATTCCTTCCCTTCAAGCCTTCAGGCCTAGGAGTGGTGGCAACTTGGTTGCTACTAGTTACAGACTACTGCAGTAGCCTTTGTGGCTCCCCTATGGCAACTTTGTAAATAAATCCTCCTCATGTCATCCTTGCCTACGTGTGTCAACTGCTTCCTGTTAGAACCCGGATTTAATTTACATCTATTCGATAATACATCCATACGATAGATGTCTGGAGTTTTCAGACCTCTGAAGGACACTCAGGAGGCAATGCATTCAGTAAAAGTAGGGGACAACCATCCACAATACCAACGTGCAGTATAGGGGCTGAGTTCCCGGTTGGGGGATGTTGGCGGCTGCAGAAGGGAAGACTAGACACATTTTTATGATTTATAATTTACCACCTTCACGGTGCCTTTATTGTCTGCTCCACAATCAGGTGGAGAGAAACTGTGGGACATGGAGCCAAGAAAAGGGGACTTAGTCTCCCATCCCATGCCTCTCCTAGGGAACCATGGTCTGAGCCTATAAAGCCCCTCATTGACAGAGGTCTCTGTGAAAGTTAGCTTCAGTCAGCTTTATCATTTAGAAATGCGTGTCAGGTGTGGCGACACATGCCTATACTCTGGTCATTCTGGGAGGCTGAGGCAGGAGGATCACGAGTTCAAACCCAACCTGGGCAACTTAGTGAGAGCCTGACAAAATTTTTTTTTTTAATTTTTTTAAGGAGCAGGTGGGGATGTAGCTCAGTGTGAAGGGCTTGGGTTCAATTCCTAATACCTAAAACAAAACAAAGCAAAAAATTTCCCTTGAAATGATTTTCCCAAAATCTTTTAAACTCTAGGAAAAAAGTCAAGCAGTAAAAAATTATAGGAGGATACATTTATGATAAAGAGATGACATTTAAACATTCTCAAAACTTTTGTCCATGTACTTTTATCTTCCCCTCATGCTAGAAGATCTTTAGGGAAATGGTAAGACAACAGTCTTTAAAACTTATTATCGAGGTCAGCATTAAAAGAGAAATGAAGGGTTAACAGTTATTTCTGTAATGGGGGCTGTATAAGTGGTGACTATGGGATAGGCCAGATCAACATTTAATCTCTAATAGAATGTTTTTCTTCCTGTCTCGCCCATCCAGCACTGGAATTCAAGAACTAGACACCTGCCTCATGGTTAAAAATATATATATTGTGTCTAGGCTGATGAGAAAATATCCCGGGAGGAATTTCTGAAACTAGTACACAGTGATTATGTTGCCTTTTTCTTGCTCTGTCTATAGATCTTCTTGGTTAGGTTTTACTGCACAGTATATCCAGTGTTCATACAAAGACAGTAATTAATGGCTTGGTTGGAAAAAATGTTTTCTGAGTAAAGATAAGGATTTTATTTTATCATGATGTGGGAGTCTAAGGATCTGGGGTCAGGCCTTGACTCTACCACCAAACACTTGTACCTCAGGATTTGTCATCTCACTGCCAGGGCTTTGGTGCACTCATGAGGGGATAGTGATACAATAACCAATATTCTTTTCAGCTAGAATGAAAACCCTATTATCTGAACGTGGGAAGATGGGGGATCCCAGGTGTGCCAGTTAATTGTGATATCACATGCAATGGATTAAGAAAAGCCGATTGCACTAGTAGAGCATGTTCTGGGTGTATCTATGGATGACAGACTTGCAGGCTGCAAACTGAGGGAAGACCCACCCTGGATGTGGGGGGCACCAACCGATAGGCTTGTCGCCTGGATGGAGTAAGAAAGGAAAGAAGGGGCTGGGGATTTAGCTCAGTGGTTCTGCCACCTGCCTCACAAGTGCAAGGTCCTGAGTTCGATCAAGGTCCCAAGTTCGATCCCCGGTACCAAAAAAAAAGAAAGGAAAGAAGGAAGTCTTCCCTTTTGCTTCTTCAGAGGAGCCCCAGTCTTCACCATCACCTTTGGATGTCTGTCTTCAGTTTCTTTAGGCTTCCAGTGCAGACTCTCCAACCTTCCGGTGTAGACCTTTTTGCTTTCCCACATGGACTTGCACCAGATTCTGCACTGACCTCCAGACTTTCAGTCTTTGATTGGACCCTCCAGCTATCCAGCACACAGACGGCCATTTTGCATTCTTCTACCTTCATATCATATATATTATATTTTATATTAAATCTGTTCCTTCAGTGAACCCTAACTGATATACCAGGTATATTAGTCAGGATTCTGTTGAAATAAACAACTGCCTGATTATGTACAACTACATAATTAGTCAAGATTCTGCATAAAAGGGGCTGGGGATATAGCTCAGCAGTAGAGCATTTGTCTGGCATGCATGAGGCCCTGGGTTCCATCCCCAATACACACAGAGAGAGAGAGAGAGAGAGAGAGAGACAGAGAGAGAGAGACAGAGAGAGAGAGACAGAGAGAGCAATTGATTCTGTATAATAAATAACTGTGAAACTTTGTGGTTTATAACAATTAAGATCTATTTTCAGCTTTAAGATATGAGTATTAGCTGTGGTTCAGTTGGACTCAGCCAATCCGAGCTCCAACTTTCAACTTGGATTCAGGTTTACTCCATATTTCCCTTCATTATGGGACCAGCGACTACCCAGGTATGTTCTTCTGATAACAGATAGCAGAAATAAAAAAAAAGAAAGGAGTGAGTGGGAATATACAAAACCTCTAAAGGCCTCAGCTGGGAACTGCCACTCTACATATACTGTATTTCCTTGGCTGAAGCAAATCCCATGGCCATGACCAAAGCCAATGGGTCAGTAATATATAATCTACTTCCTCTCCTCTCCTGAGAGGCTCTGCAAAGTCCCATGGCAAAGGGTGTGGATGTATAAGTCCTTTACAAGAAGGGAATTAAGAATTAGGAACATAAAGGGCTGGGGATTTAGCTCAGTGGTTCTGCTGCCTGCCTCGAAAGTGCAAGGTCCAGAGTTCGATCCCTGATACCAAAAAAAAAAAAAAAAAAAAAGAATTAGGAACATATATCCAATCTACCATCCCATTGGCCACTGGCACAGCCAGAGATCTCTAAACCCTCCAGCTCTGTTTGGCATGCTCCCCCCTTGCCCTTGTACATGACGGTAAACCCCCCATATCATGAGTGAATGTTACCAGCCAAGCAGAGATCTAGCTCTTGGAGAAGGGGCTGCTGCATGTCAGAGAGGAAATACTCTGCTATTGGCCAGCCACCTCAAGACAAAACTGAGTTGGCATCAGTGGTTCAAATCAGATGGCCATTTGTGGAGAGTCCATATTCATCTACATTCAGGACAGCAAGAGAGCTAGCTTCAGATCCCAAAGACTTATTCGCCCTGATGGAGCCCCAAATGATTCACACCAGTCTTTAGGTTCCATAGTAAAACAGATTTCTTAGCTCTTCTCACAAGTTCCCATATAAGAGACCCAACAGAAAACTATGGGAGTTTCCCACAGCGGCAGGTCCAGAAGGTCTGGCAGAGTTGTTGACTGCCAGAAATGCAAACAACCAGACTTCCATCAACAGAAACCAAGAGTTTTGTCTCTCACTCAAAATCCATTGAGTCCTCTTGAAATCCAATCTTTATTCTTGCTTGCATGAAGATGCACATCCAAGTCTGAGTCAGGAAAATCACCAACCCACCCTTCTCAGAGAAGGCCAAGCCCCTGTGGGGTATTCTCTTCCTTGTTCTCATTTTGACCCTTAGAATTGTGGGTTGTAATGGAAATGTTGGCACAATCTGAAGTCTAGCAGCAGACTGTACAAGGGGAGCTCACATCTATAATTTTTATTTTTTTACATGCAAGCTGCCAACATATATACCCATAATGTAAACTTACTTGGTTTGGGTTTATAAATTGGGTGTTTTGGGCAACTCTAAGACCTGTAGGGAAATCACTCTTATTAACAACTCAGTTTATTTAATAAGCCCTTAGTGAAAGAAAGGACAAGAAAGGATGGAAGGGAAAAAAACAGCTAATTTGTGTCTTTCTTCTAAGCTTCTACCCAAGAAATACACCTCCTTCAGAAGCCAAGACCTCTCTTCTGTGGACAGTCATTCAGCATGACTGTGAAAAACCATCATGGGCTGGTTCCAGGCTGAACGGCAGCTATGACTTCATCCAGCTGCCTCGCTTTCAGACCAGACAGCTTCAGTCGCATGAACTTGCTGGCCAGGGAGGGAGAGAAGGCTCCCACAAACAAGCCACTGGCCACAAGCCAATCTGGTCATCTCTCAAGAGTGACACAGGCTTAGAGCTACTCCTGGAAAAAAGACTGTCTCCCAAGGATAGGAAGTGAGCTCAAGCATGAAATAAGACTTACACAGAGATGTGATTCTATTTGTGTGATTGCTTTAATTAATATCCTCTCTGGAAGCCAGTCCAGGATATTCTGTTGATAAAAATTGAATTTTTAAAATGGTATAAGATGAAGTAACTGAATAGCAACTTTTCCTTGAAGAGGAAATGGAGATTTAAAAGAGGAAATATTCAGTGAAAGTCAGTCTTTGCCCCAAAGACAAATTTTAACATTTGATAATGCTAACAATGGGCATTGTAGATGACCATCATACTGAGTTTTACCCCAACTGTCCTAGAAGAATTAATCCTACCCATTCATTGATCCCTTTGATTTAGTCATTCACATTTTAGAATAACATTTAGAATGTATAAAAATTTTATTATGTTATATGTATACTGAAATAGTGTTCTTCACAGACATAAAACAGTAGAAAGGAATGTTTCTTTCTGTGGTCATACTATACTAGTGATTCTATCCCCTAACTTAGTGGCTTAAAACAACATTTATTATCTCCTATTTACTGGGGGTCAGAAATATGGGGTGGTTTTGCTGGATCCCCTGACTCAGGATATCTCACAAGGCTGCAGTCGAGGTATTAGCCAGAGCTGTGGTTTCATCTGAAGGCTCTGTTAAAGATGTCCTGCTTCCAAACTCACCCTTGTAGTTGTTGACAGAACTTAGGTTTTCAGAGGTTATTGGATTGAGTATTTCCAGTAGTCAGTTAATTGGCTAGAGGCTTCTTTTAATTCTTTCCAAACAGGCCCCTTCACAGGGTAGCTTACAGCATGGCAGCTTACTTTCCCAAAAACAAATGTTCTAAGAAAAATAGAGTGTGTAAGAGGTCATAAAAAAAAAAAAAGGAAGTCATTCTTTTTGTAACCTAATCTCAGAAGTAATATCCCATCACCTTTGCTGTATTCTATTCATTAGAAGCAAATCACCAAGTCCAGTTCCATTCATGGGAGTGAATACTAGAGGGTGGAGACCATTGTGGAGCATGTTAGAGGCTGGCCAACCCAGATAGTTAAACCCTGTAATAAAATCCAGCTGGGGCTTGGGCTATAGCTCGGTGGCAGTGTGCTTGCTTAGCATGTATGAGGCTCTGGGTTCCATCCCCAGCACTCGGGGGAGGTTAATATCGAGAAAAATATTCAAGAATAATACAAGAATAATAGCACTTGGAACATAAATGCATTATATGGTATTGAACTAGATAGTTTGTAAAACTCTCATTATTCCAACAATGCCATCTTTACTAAAACTATTTTGCAAATCAATTTTATACATGCACGTGTGCATGTGTGTGTGTGTGTGTGTGTGTGTGTGTGAGAGAGAGAGAGAGAGAGAGAGAGAGAGAGAGAGAGAGAGAGAGAGAGAGAGAGAGAGACTGAGGATTAAACCAGGACCTTTGCACTGAGTTACATTTCAAACCATTTTTGTTTTTATTTTGAGACAGGGTCTCACTAAGTCACTAAATTGCTGGGGCTGGGCTCAAACTTACAATTCTTCTGCCTCAGTCTCCCAGAATTCTGGGATAATAGGTGTGCACCACCACGCCCAGCTTGCAAATCAATTTTTAAAATTCTTCTTCAGAGTTGCTTTCAGTGCCTGCGGCACAGTTTTCACACTCTCCAAACTTCACCCTACCAAAAATTATGGCCATTATTTTTTCATTGCAGGTGAATTTGAATGATGGAAAGAGTTAAGAGTCATTCCAATGAGTAAGATTAGTGATCAAGGTTAATAATATTGTTTTTAGTGTTAGCTTTTGAAAGCATGAAATAAAAACGTCTGTTTCTTTATGTGGCTCATAAATTGGCCTAGAGGCAGTGCCTGCAAAAGGATTATTTTGATTTAACCTTCATTTGGATAGTTAAAATCTGATATTCATCTGAAGAGTTTCAGTCTGAATCCTTCATAACCACCATGCCTGGCTAAAGAAACCATGTTGAATCTTGGAAACAGCACTGCCCGTGCTCACAGTAACACACTTCTGAGTATAGTGTGTATTTGCTTTCATAAAAAACTAAAGTCACAAGATGATCTTAGCAAGTATTTTGATTTCTAGGTTCCTTTCTACACCATTTCACTTTGATGATGACCCCATCTGATCTTTGGTAACCAGAATCTCTTACTTTTTGGTGGCAGGTTCTCACATTAGTGGCCTCTTATAAGCTTTATCTCTCTATATTTATGGCCTAAGAGTTTGGCTATGTGCCATTTGACCTGTTTTGGCCAGCAGGATATTAGCAAGCAGAGACTTAAATGCTTGTGCATTGGGACATATCCTTCTAGAGCACTCTGGAAGCCCACTATCATGCTATGAAGTCAACATTAGCTACTATGAGTTGAGAACTCACATGTAGAGAAACCCTTGAGGCTGACAAGTCAGTTTGAATGTTTCTAGCCCAAAGAAGCTCCCAGATGAATGAAACCATATGTATGACCTCAACTATCTGACATAAGAGTATAAGGTGGCTCTGCCTGAGCCCTGTCACCTCAGAGAACCATAGGAAATCACAAATCGTCATTTTAATATGTTTTGAAGTGCCTTGTTATAATGGTGGAAGATAACTGAAAACACTTTCCCTTCCCTTCTGTAACACTGCAAAACAGGAAGGTAGAAGATACCAGTCTTTACCCTCGAGAACCAGTTGCCTGGTTATAGATGGTCTGAAGGCCTTAGGACTGTTGTTTCAGCCAGTAATTGATGCCTCATTCATGTTGTGGATTGGAAGGTGAGGTCATTTGAGGAAGGGTCTCTTCTTACAGAATTGTCAGGAACAGAGGGCTGGTTTATTTAGGGGCACATTTCAGGATTCCTTTCTGGAATCACTTCATTCTTTCCCTGACCCACCCTTTACTTCCCTCCACATTCGCTCAATCTTTTCATCCACTTATTTTTTTAAAATTGATTGATTGATTGATTGATTGCAGTATGGAGAATTGTGCCAGGTCCTTCACATGAGCTACATCCCCAACACCCCCTTTTTAAAAATTTTTTATTACTTTGAGACAGGGTCTCACTAACTTGTTAAGTTGCCCCGGCTGGGCTGGGCGCAAAGTTGTGATCCTCCTGCCTCAGCGCCCAGAGTGTTGGGATTATAGGTGTGTGCCACCACTCGCAGCCTTTTCATCTATTTAGTACTGTCACTTTTTTCCCTTCCTTTTTTTTAGTTTCAGTGCTGAGGATGGACTCCAGTGCCTCACACATGCTGAGCACATGCTCTACCCCCAACCCCACTTAGTATTTTCTATTGCTTTAAAAGATATTGTAGTTTACTCTTCTAGACGTACATTTCTCCTTTCTTCTCTGTGCCCTGGGGTTGACATCTATAGGACTGCATCGTCTGGGCTCACCCAACCTCTGGTTTCTGGTTCGGTTCAGCAAAGACAGGCTATCCAAGGTTTGTAGGAGAGGTATCAGGAATTATACCTCACCCTACCCTATCTCCCTGAAAGCCACAGTTGTCTGTCATCCCGTAGCCCCTCTCCCCCAGCTATTGCTCTCTGGGTATCAGTAACAGCACCCTGTCCCTTTAACCCACTGGTTACCTGTCACCTTGGTTAGTCCCTGGGGTGCATCATCAACCTTGTTGGTTTCTCCAGCCCTGTTCACAATTCTAGAATCAGCAATTTTCTCTTCAATCTTATTAATAAAATACATGCCTACTTGTTAATAATATCTTCTCACCTATCTATAGCCCAAGCTCCCTTGCTTTTGGCTCCAGCCAAAAGCAAAGGAGTATAATGAGGTAGAAGGAGCAAAATGATTACTTCTTCATTTTACAAGGGGTAAAGAGGATGTGCCTCTGTCCCTGAGGTGAAGTCCCCAGAACTGAGCAGTGGAGTGGTATTTGTAGATCTGCCTGAACCCCATCTGGCTGGAGGATTATACCCTCCCAATAGGCTACAGTGGCCTGGGAGCAGCAAGAGTTCACTCTACCATAGCTAAGGCAGCAACAACAGGCAGATGGAGGGAACCAGGGTCCTCAGAGGGCTGGGAGAAGTCTGGGAGGGATGGCGGCCAGGCAGCAGCGGTCTGACCAACAACAGGCAAGGCCTTCAGGTATCTAAGATGACAGACTATCAGCAACTGAAGAGCGTGGGGGACAGAAGACACAAATAGAAGATGCAAGGCTCCTTGCCAATCTGGCTCTGATGTCATTTTAAATTTGATTTTGAAAAAGAAGATGTGGTGAGACTGGGTCCCCAAGGGTTTACACAGTGGATTTTGGAGAACTACTTGGTACTGACAATGCTTCCCATTATGGAAACATTTATGGTTTTATTTAAAAATCTTTCGCCCGTGAAAAAAGATTCGACAAACACATAGCAAATCACCTAGAATCTCCTGTGTAAGACACAAGCCAAGCTAGAATAAGAGGGTATAAATTATAAGCTCAATTGAAATCAATGATATAATCAAGCCCAGCCACAGGTAGTTAACAGAAAAAAGACAAGTTCAGTTTCTGGGGGTGTTTTATTTTTGGCTATGTTTTTCACTTATAACACCTGGAGCCACAGGATAGAGAATTTGAAAGCATTTAGTTGAATGTTAGGATAACTGAGTGAATAATACCTCTGGTATATTCTTTTTCTCTCCAAAAAGAAGGAAGGAAGAGAGGATGGAAGGAAAGACAAAAGGAGCTGTTGAAAAACAAAATATTTTCAATAATGAGGTTTCCAAAAATATATCTCTAGAAACATGGCCAGTCTCCCAATGTGCATCTTAGCAAAAAAAAAAAAAAAAATTGGCTTGAATGTCTGTTATGCTATATCTATGAGCTCGTGAATCATGATTTTTAAAGAAATTTCATACTACAAATTAGAACTTCCTGGACAAAGGAAACAAAATTTTAAATCTGTAGTAATAGCAAGAGGTGTGATCAAAATATACAGTGAATATTTAAATTTTTAAAAAACATTACAGTAAAAGACATTGCCATAATTCCCCTCAAAATATTCCCTCTTGTTTCAAACACGTTTATCCCATCATTCTTACCACTTTCTGAAGCAGTTCTGGAAGTCCTTTTTCTGTGTCTTTACGAGGTCTGATCAAAAATGCCATGATGCCAGGCATGGTAGCACATGCCTGTAATCTCAGCACTCGGGAGGTTGAGACAGAAGGATTGCCACAAGTTCGAGGCCAGCCTGGGATACATAGTGAGTTTAAGTCCAGCCTGAACTACATAGCAAGACCCTGTCTCAAAAAACAAACCAAAAAAGCCATGAATGCTGCTACCAAGTGCCATCCAGTTGAAAGGCAGGCTGACACAAAAATTGGGCCAGGGATTTAGCTCAGTGGTCCTGGCACCTGCCATGCAAGTGCAAGGTCCAGAGTTCAAACCCTGGTACCAAAAAAAAAAAAAATTACAGTGTATTCTCATCCACCTTATACACTAGATCTAGCACTGAGCAACTTCTGGCTCTTCCTCAAAGTCAAAATGACCATGAGAGGTAAATGTTTTGAATCGATTCAGGACACCAAGTCAGCCACCACAGCGCAACTAAAAATACTGATGAAAGAGGACTTTCAGAACTGCTTTAGAAAGTAGCAGGAATGATGAGATAGATATGTTTAAAGCAAGGGAAAGTATTTTGAGGAGAATTATGGCAATGTGTCTTACTGAAATAAATTCTAAAAATTTAAATGTTCACTATATTTTTCTATCACACTGTGTATTGCCACAGTTCAGATACTGTACTTACTTTTTCTTCTTTAACCCTCGTAGCAATTCTAGGCAACAGATATTGTTACTTCAATTCTACAAATAAAGCACCTGAGACATAGAGAGGTTAGTCAGTGTCTCCTGATCAGAAAGCAGTGAGCCTGGGGTTTCAGCCCAAGTTCATGCTTTTTCAACTATTCTAAATTGAATAGGCAGGGGATCAAGTAATTGACATTTCTGGGAGGTTTACTTATGTAACATTTTAAAGAATTTTATTTTGAAAAATTCCCACTGGTTTTTTTACGATATTAACACCCATGTTGTATTGGTTTAACAGTGGCTTAAAAAAAAAAAACAGTATTGGAGATTGAACCCAAGGAGCACTGAGCTACATCCCCAGTCTTTTTTATTATTTAAAAAAATTTTTTTCAGACAGGGTCTTGCTAAGCTATCCTGACTTGTCATGCTCCTTCCTCAGCCTCCCAAGTATCTGGGATTACAGGCATGTGCCCCCGCACCTGGCCGGACTACTCGCCCCACCACCCCACCCTGCCTCGTGCTAGAACCCAGGGCTTCCTGTATACTAAACATGGGCTCTATCACTGAGCTATACCCCATCCCCAACCAATTTAATTAGGAGAAAAAGAGTATATTTGGGGGACTTAGTCTGCAGGTTAGTTGGGCAATCCAACCACTTCTGTTTCCTCTTTCTATTCCTTGATGGTTCTTAGAAGGGGACAGTTTTGCTTCAATTCAATTAGTTTTGAGAAGTGCTTCCAAGTGCCTGTGCACCGAAGAATTATAGTTTATATATTCATGCAAGTCTCTAAAACATTTGGTAAGAATTCCAGAACCAAAAGCTCCTTTTCTTGCTGAAAAGCATGTGGATAAAATTTGAAGATGCTAATTTGTATTGAATGTGAAAAATAGACTCCCAATAGGCCATGAACTAGGTTTAAATTTTCTTCTCTACCTCTCAGATAGAGCTGATTCTGTTCCAACCTGTTGCATCCACCATGTGACTAGAATTTGTTCTCTCTTTTCAGTCTTCCCTTCTAGGGACATGGAGAGACATCATCCACAGGACACAAGGGAATTGACCCAGAGTGCTCTGAGCATATAAATCTGCACCACATCAATAAAATAAGAGGGAATAAATGGGAAGCCAAATGACTGAAAGTGACAAATTGTCATATGCTAAACCTAGTTCACCCTTGGTCTATTTCCTAAATGGCCATACCCCATGATCTTTACTTGGAAACTGGGTCACTCTGGCAAGGTGGATTTTGAATGTATTATTTATTCATCTCTGATACACACACACACACACACACACACACACACACACGGTGCTGGGAGAGAAACCCAGGGCTCTCCGCGTGCTGAGCAAGTGCTGTATCACTAAATTACAGTCCCGGCCTATCTCCAATAATATTTTGAACAGGTTGTTCATATCTGGGCAGCAAGAATCTGCTTTGGAAAATGAAATGCTAGTCTCTTCTGGATCCCTTAAAGTGGATGTAAGCAAAGATTTTGTTACTCACATAGGTCAACCTGAAGGTATGAAAATGAAGCTGTGGGGGTCTAGGTTCCTGTTAATAAGCACTTCTGTCTGAGGAAAATAGTGTCAATTTAGTTTTTAGCATATCTTTGACTTTAAAAACTGCTAATGTGGGAAAACTCACAGGATGCTGGCATGTGTGAATGTAGCAGGATTCACAGGCTGAGGAGAGCAGGGTGATGAATTTCTTGCAGTGAGTCCTGTCCTATCCCTCTTTCAGCTCAAGAACAGCTACTTGTGGGTGATGTAGAATAATAGGAAAACTATGTTCAGTTCTATGCGAGAAGCAGAATTAAAGCCACATCACAGATATATACTTGGAGTAGTATGGTCTCTAGAATTAGTATCCAGTGGTGATGTTACCAGCTCTGGGGCCCTGAAGAGATTCTTTCCAGGCTCTTGGTGTCCTGAACAAAAAATTGGACAAGACATGTGGAAAAGGTAGCAAGGGTTTACATTTATCAAAGGTGAAAAAGAAATACACTCTGCAGAGAGAAGGTGGGTGAACAGACTCACAGCAGTCAGGAGGACAATGGCAGAGCTCTTTTGTATAAGGAATTCCTAGATTGCTTCTCTCTCCCATGCAAACAAGCCATTTGGAATGGTTGTCCTATCCGAAACTCACTTGGCCTGGTGTCAGATTTAAACTGTCCTATCAAAGGCCTGCTTAGTTTCGCACCAAATGTAAATGAAGAAAAAAAAATGGCACTTTTCTGATTGGTCCCAGGTACAGGGTACAGGAATTGCATAGTCATCCTGGATTCTGTGCTCTGCGCATGCTCCCTGGGTCTCCATGACTGACAGGATCTTCATTGTTTAACCAGTTTGCCCTGTCCTAATTTCCTACCTCAGTATGTCAGTAAATATTTAACAACTGGGTCTCCAGAAAATAAAAAGCCCTGATCTGTGGCTGCTGCCCATTTCCATGGTATACATACTCTCACTATAGTCAATTTCGAGCTACCAACTGGACCCCATTGAACCTAGAGTTGGGAAAAATTGGGAAGCTGCCTCCAGCATGCTTCTGAGCCTGACCCTTCCCTCTTTCAGCCCCAAGGGCTCCACTTGAATGAAGCATTTCTATGAGTGATAATAAGAAACTGACTAGTTTCTGTTTTCAAAGGAAAGGGGGCAGATCAAACCTTTGGAATTTTCTCACACTGGCTTCTCTACTTCAAACATAGTCCCCTCAACCATCTTCATCCAGCTACACCTTATTTATCCTTCAGGTCAACGTAGAAGGCTTCCTTCATCCCCAACCCCAAACCAAGGAAGAATGACCCTCCTACAGCTCTGGGGTTCCTGCCTGTTAAGGTTTGGATACGGTTTGAGTGTGTTTCCCAAAGGTCATGTGTTGAAATTTAATCCCCCTTGTGAGGTATTGAGAGGGCAGAAACTTAATCTGACTCTGGTAGGAGGTGATTAGGATTAGATAAGGTTATCAGGGTGGAGCCCCCATGTTTGAGCCCCGGTGGCTTTATAAGAAGAGGGAGAGAGACCAGAGAAAACACACACACACACACACACACACACACACACACACACAGAGGCATGCTACTTGTCTCTTACTATGTGATGCCCTGTGCCACTTCAGAACTTCTTGCAAGGCCATCACCAGATGCAGCTCCTGACTTTGGACTCTAGAACCATGAGCCAAAATAGACCTCTTTTCTTTATAACTCCCCCAGCCTGTGCTTTGTGTTATTAGCAACAACAACAAAAAAATGGATTAATATGTTGCCTCAAAAACATTCTGCTTTAAGAGCCTATTTATTGCTCTGGGGGCTCCTTGAGAGCAGGGCCTGGGTTCTCATGGTCATTTTATCTCTGGTACTTAGCCCAGTGCCTAGTACAAAGTAGGAGTTAATAAATGCTTAAGTGTTGACTGGAGCAGGGAGGGAAGAAACAGTGAGGGATGGACCTTGAATTACAATCCTTGAGCTGCCTCTACCAAGAAGCACAGCTAAGCAGTTGATGGAGTCCCAAAAGCACTGTTGCAGTTTGAAATGTGTTAATTTATTTTATCACTTTGATTACAAATCATTTATTAGCTACCTAGCATTTCCGTGAGGACTATCTAATATAGTTTTGGACTGAGGCTCCAAGATTGGAACTCAATTCCTTTACTTACAAGCTCTGTAACTTTGAGACCAGCCTCATATTTTCTCTGTGCTTTTAATTTGTTCTTGTGCCTAATAAGTAGTATCGCAACACTATGGTGTGGAGCTGACACAGGAAAAGAAGAAACGAGGTGTGTTCAGCACAGAGCTGAGTGTTGGGTTCCCCATCAGGGTGTTTTTCTTTAAATTTTTACTTTTATTGGCACAGGTTTGCAGTACATGGTGATTGCATCCCTTGGGGGGAATTGGTACACGTACATAACACAAGTGCTAACTAGTACTGACAAATTGTTGTTCTCTTATTTTCTATCAATTGATTTGTTTAACCAGAAAAAACAATGAATTTCCCAAGCCAGGAACACCGAATTCCAGAGTGCCTTATACATAAGAACAATGAGTCAGTTTTTTCTTACCTTGCCCTTTGCCTACGCACCCCTGGCGGTTGCTCCCATTAGTAACTACAGCCACTTAGGTGAGCGCCAAGTGTCAATAGTACTTGTCACCACCTCCCTTCTTGCCACAGAGATTATTATGCACATTTCAATTAATTCTACCTCGGGCAGTTTTACTTCCTCTCCTTGTTCCTCTTTGCCTTGTCTCTTTCTGTTACTTCATAGAATCTCATTTTATCCTCCCATTCCTCCTATTTTTTCTCTCCCATTTGTGAGCTCCCAATATCTCCCTTCACACCAGTCATACAGTGACCTGAGGGAGACAGAAGGTAAAATAAAGCAAATGAGAAAATCATTATAATTAACCTCTAGAGTCCTCCAAACAAACCTGAGACTTTCAGTCACTCTTTGCCTTTTCAAAATGCTTCCAAGCTTGCTCCCCCCCCAAAAAAAACCATGCCAGCATTGTAAATCATCAAAAAGCAAAATACGCAATTTAAAATGTTTTCCTTAATAATTCATTTTGCAAAAATTTTGTTTCCAACTAAATGTGTATTATTTGTGCTGGCAATATTCTCACTAAAAATTTTCTGCTAAAAATATTTTAATATAATTGCAACTAAAATGGACATTGTGGGGTGGGAGGTGCAGAACAATCTGGAAACTTGAGTAGCCCAGTAACATTGCTTCTATTGGAGAATATTTTACAGTACATCCCGTTTGTAAATTTAGAACATGTCTGTCTGTTGTTGATCAAGAGCTAAGGTCATGGGTTTCTTTTGTTGGGGGAGATGGGGCAAGGATGTGGCTGTGGGATAGGCTGATATAATCCAGGCTCTCGTGTATGACAAAGAAAGAATTGCCAAGTGTACACCCAGCAGTAAGTAGTAAGCAGTTACATTTATTGAATGAAGATCATGGGAAGTTGTGCTCAGAGCAAGTCCATGACAGTAAAAGATGTACCAAGAATGGAGAAACATGCTGGGGTAAGAGAAAGGCAATGCACACAGAGCAAAGCACACAGAAATAGCAACAGAGCAACAAAATGCACAGATAAATCAAGTTTCTGGAATTTAAAGACCAGGCATCTTCATTTAGGTGCCTCCCACTGAATCTCTAGGTATGATTGACAGGATGATTAACAGGGTGCTGAGTTATCTTAGGGGCTCTCAACATGCATGCTTGTCCCAGAATTCACTCTGATCTTAATTAATTATACTTATGGCATGTAGTACATATTTATGAACCTGTAATGAGGCTGGAATTGGGTGAAGGTAACTGAAGGTCAGGCTAGAAGATCCAGCTGCATGTACTCTTGCCCAAAGCATCAGAGATCTCCTGGGTTTTTGTTACTTTATTTTCTACTCCTGGGCTGGGGATTTAGCTTAGTGGTTCTGGCACTTCCCTTGCAAGCACAAGGTCCAGAGCTCAATCCCCAGTACCAAAAAAAAAAAAAAATCCACCTTATTTCTACTCCTAAGGACAATGGAAGTAGGAATGGCCCTAGGGTGTTTAGAACTAAATAGGTGGAAAGGAGTGACTCCCTCAGCTCCCTTGTTTCCGTGTGTACTAAGGAGAATTTACCTTAAGCACCACCTACATCCTAACAAATACACACACAGGGCACAGCTTTTCTATAAGGAATCAACCTTTTTCCAGATGTGTAGAGAACCAGTACAGCCAGACGTAGCAGGATGTGTTTTGCTGAGAACCAGAATGTTGATCCTAGACACAAAACTTACCTGCTTTGTTCTGCTCAAAAAAACTATTTCTGAACTTTTGTAGTCTTGGATGGCAGTCAAACCGAGACTTGGCCAAGTTGCTCTTTAGAAGTCCAAACTGGGTTCGACTATTTCTTATTCAGTGACCTTTTAAACTCATTTTAAAACTCTTCACATCTCAGCCTTGTGGCACACACCTGTAATCCGAGCCTTCTGGGAAGTTGAGACAGAAGGATCTCAAATTTGACCCCAACCTGGGCCACTTAGTGACTTAGTGGGACTCTGTCTTAAAACAAAACATACAAAAAGGCCTGGGGCTATACATAGCTCAGTTCGAAGGCCCTAGTTTCAATCCTCAGTACTGTAAAAAAAAATTTTTTTAATTCCCAATGGAGGAACAATTCTATTACTCCAAATACATAGTTATTGTATAAATGATATAGTCACAATATTAGATGAAGACATTGGTAGCCTGGCAAGAAAGTCTTTAGAAGGCATGGAATCTTGGAATGTCATTTTTAATGGCAGTTGCTTGGAGAAGAAACATTTCTTTCCACCAGAAGCCAGACTCGAAAGCTCAAGGCCCCATGCAGGTAGAAGAAACTTGGCATGTGCAGTCTTGATTATACAAAGATCAAGGTATCTTGAAAAGCCCTGGATTATGTGCATGGCCACTAAAAAGATGGGCAGGTCCCTCACTGTACAGCAAACAGTACCTGGTTGAGAGTACAGAGAAGCTAAAATCCAGACTGCCACCTGCTCCTCAAGACAAGATACTGCAGGGCTGCATCCCCCAAAGGGGGCACCTGTGTCAATTTCACACACAGATGTCTTCAGTTGGCCAAGGTCGTGGGTGACAAACTTTGAGAAGGCACCAGCCACATGAAAACAGAGGCACAGAGATAAAAGGGTCAAGCAAGAGTCTGATAATTTGGGCTTTAGGACACATTTGCCAAAACATCCCACACACACAAAAAAAGGGTCAAAAAACTATTTTGTGAACCTTATAGCACTACTGTCTGTATTTATTTTCCTTTGTTTTTCCTTAGAATTATATCAAGCTTTTTACAAAAGTTCCAGTCTGTCTTGATTGTGTTTAGAGGAACCATGAGAAAGGTTTTGTTGGCTGTTTGGGTCACAACTGTTAGAGTCATCTGCCCCCAGGGCCCAGAATGTGGTAGGGGAAGAAATCAGAACTGCCTGCTTTCCCCACCTGCCTCCCAGAGGGTCTTAAAAAGTCTGGCCTATTTGAGAATCTTTGGCCTTCATTTTCTTTTTAAATGAAAGAAGCTAGTAGAATGTCTGTCTTTTGGGGGCAGATGCAGAGGACCCTCGAGCCAACCCTATAATCTTTGGGAGGAGAAAAGAAAATCATCCAGAAAAAGTAATTTAAAAATACTATTTTTTTTTTGAGGCTGTTAAGGAATTTCTTAACTTGGTAACTTTCATCTCAGCCTCTCAAAAGAAAAATCAGGAGTTCACTACAGCAACCACCTGAGTAGGAAGCCATCTGTCTGGGTGCCTGCCCCTCATAAAGTTGTGAACAATTTATTGCCTTTTCTAGAACCCTTGAGCTTCCAGCAAGTTCTGAAATCTTCCTGCAGTTGGCATGCAAGTGAAGAGAGAAACCCTTTCAGCCCTTATAGGACGATTTACCTTTTTTCTTCTCATGAGAAAAAGATAGCTCTGTTACCACAAGGGGTGGCACCTAAGAATGTTCAGGAATTTCGGAGACGAAGCTGGTTTTCCTCTCTTGTCAAAAACATCTTCTGTGGCCAAGGTACAGATTCCCTGGAGTCAGCCAGAACTTTCTTGAACTCTCAGGACGTTGCTCTGAAACCAAAGAAGGAACAATGCCCTGTGCTGTGTTAGATGCTTCATGTGCACTGGGACAGGGGAGATGCCAGGGCACCTCCAGTACCATGACTTTCCATTCATTTTTAACTTTACAATTTAAAAAGAATCAAGGTGGTGGAAAACACATAATATAAAATTTACCATCTTAATTATGCCTGCCTGTACAGATCAGTAATGTTAAGAACACTTACACTCTTGTGCAACCAATCTCAGAACTCTTTCCATCTTGCAAAACTGAAACTCTGTACCCGTTAACCAAGTGCCCATTTCTCAAGTTATAAAGAATCTACTTGTCAAAAATAGGCTTTTGAAAGGAAAGTTTATTCCGGTTAACAGGGACTAAAAATCAGGAGATTCTAGCAACTAGCTGGGAAAAGTGGAGTTTATCATATCCGTGTGTGAATGGGCTGACATTGGGAGAGAGAGAAAGTGGCAGCTAGCTGGGAGAGATTTCCTCCCTGAGTGGAAGGGCTAACACCAGGGGAGAGAGATACTAGCAACAAACTGGGAAAGGAATTAGGCTTATATAGGTTTTGAAGGGGTGAAGGAATCTGGGGTGAAATATTTATGACTTGAATGCCCAAGGACGGTCTGCTTAGGTGTGTACACAATTACTGGACTTCTCCATGCCAGGGGAGTTGTATACTTCATTTTGAGTCCATTTGTCCTATTTACCAAGAAGCTGCTGTTGTTTGCTAAAAACAACCTGTTTGCTTTGTCCCGATTGTTTGTGAAGGACTCACTTAAATCAGGCCTGACATGTTCCTCCTGGCCTCTGGCAGCCACCATTCTACTTTCTGAGTCTGACTACTCAGAATACCTCCTATAGGTGGAATCATGCAGTATTGATTCTACTGTACCTGGTTTATTTCTGTTAGCACGTTGTCTTCAAGGTTGATCTATGTTGCAGCATGTGTCAAAATTTTCTTCTTTTTTTAAGCTTGAATATACTCCATTGTATATGTAGCTTACATTTTGTTTCTCCTCCACTTATCCATCAGTGGACACTTGGGTTGCTTCTACATTTTGGCTTTTATGAATAATGCTGCCATGAATGTGTATATACAGAAAGCTCTTTAGGACCCTGCTTTCAATTGGTTTGATTATATACCCAGAGCTGGAATTGCTGGATCCTAAGGTAATTCTATTTTAAATTTTTTTAGGAAACCACCTTATTGGCTCCCATAACAGCTGCATAACACTTTTTTTTCATTTAGATCCGTGCAACTCCTGAGTATCTCATAGGAATTTTCACTCATGAAGATGGCCATCACCATCTTCGTCATTCACAACACCCTTTCCCCTTCCCCCAGCCTCCATCAGAAGCAGGGTAGCTATTATATGGATTAACTTCAAGGACAGTTTTGTTCCTTGAATTTGGAGGAAAACATTAAAGTCCCCATAATGATATGATATAGGTCAATCCATAGTTACTCTTTTTGGAGGTATCTGGGCCAAGACTATTCATTGGATATAAAAATCACTGAATCATTGGTGATTGTCTTAGTTGCTTTCCTCCTTGCTGGGACAAAATAGCCAACATCCACAACTTAAATGAAGAGAGGTTTATTTTAGCTCACAGTTTGTAGAGGTTTAAGTCCATGGTTCCAAGGCAGGGCAGTGTGGCAGACAGGCATGGCAGAAGAGGGTTGCTCATGCCATGGTGGCAGGAAGCAGAGAGAGTAAAGGGAAGAGTGAGGAAGAGATAACCTCTTCCAGGCCATTCCCCAGTGACCCATCTCTTCCAATTAGATCCCATCTCCTAACAGTAAGTCAGCTACAAGGCCCCATAATCTGATCACCTTCCAAAGCCCCACATATGGTCACATGAGGTTTTGTAGGACATTTTAGATCTAAATCATAACAGTGATTTAAATAGTTTTGAACTTACAACGACTATTTTCATCTTGGGATTACAAAAGACTTCACTCTTATGTAACTATGACAGTTCCTGGGTGTTGGGGGTTAACAGGATTGTACCCAGAACCTTGGCACTGAGCTACATGCCTAAGTCTTTACTTTTTGTTTTGAAACAAGATCTAAGTCACTATGTTTCCCAGGTTGGGCTCGAATTTGTGACCCTCCTGCTTCAGCTTTCCAGAATGTTGGGATTATAGGTGTGCACCACCTTGCTCAGCTGGGTATTGTTTTGTGACAGTAGGAAGACTGAGGAGTGGAATAGTTAAATGCCTGGCCCAGGAAAACTCCATGATGAGTTAGCTGAGCCAAGAAGGGAAGGCACGAAGCTATAGTTCCCTGGAACCCCTGACTAATCCCAACCTGCACCTCTTCTAAGAAGCACAGAGGATCCTGTGAGGGCCACGGGTTCTAGACACCCCCCTGTGAGAAATTTATAGGTCAGCCAGACCCACCCACAGAGAACCAACGTTTGACACTGGGCTTATCCAAGGATAGGAGGATCTGACCTTGAACAGTGAAAAAACGCTCAAGGAAGACAATTGTCTAGGGAGAGGGTTAAGGCAGAAGTAACACTCTGGAGGCTTTTATAAACAAATAGGAAAGCAAGCCAACTTCAGCGAGTGAAAGGATACTTCTTAAAGCCTGCTTCCTGGTTAAAATGCATGGGTGAGGGTTCAGAGAATACCCCCAATCAAGAAAAAGTTGTGGGCACATCTTGGTTTGTAGAAGCATTCCAACTCAGCAGAAGTAAACATGGGCGATATAGATCAGCAAGGCAGCCAAACATCTCCAGGGGCCATGAACACAGGCCCTGGATCTAATAAAAAGTCTCCATCCTGTTGTTTGTGGAGGTATACACAACTCCCAAAGATATTTTGTTAAATTCCTTTGACTTGCCTGCAACATTGTTATATTCCAGTGTTTCGCATTTTCCAGATTATGTAACAATAAGAAAAAAAATCCATGCCCAACTACATTAACATTTGCTTCTTTTCTGTGACATGATGGTAATTTACAGTGATACAGGGAAGCAAACACACTCCTTTCTCACAGAAATGCTACATAAACAGAGCTGTTAATCTTCTCAACAAATATGTTCTTTCTATTGTATATCTCTGGAAAATGTTCAACCCAGTTGGGGTCATTTGGGCTCAGTAAATTACAAATCAGTTAGGCCTTGTCCTTTGAGTGGCCATGCAGAAGTTAGAGACGGGAGAAAACAGATGGGCGCTTCCAGAGTTTTCCTCTTGTATATTCCCTACACATGCAAACAGCAAGAGAATGTTTCAAGTGATTAATTTTTATAAGGGCCACGTGAGTCTACTTCTGGTACATAAGTCACCCATAATAGACTCCAATAGGAGGACTTCCTATTTCTAAGGAGATTTTTAGGGCAAGTTTCTCTGGTCATGAGAGAAGCTTAAACAGAGCCAGTGCTAGAGCACTGGGGACTATGATCTGGGGCCCCTTAAACTAGGATGACTCAGGGGACATGGAAGGAGAAAAGATGAAGGTAGCTTTATCGGCTGGGGCTAAAAATAGCTGCAGATATAGGCAATTGTGTCACCTCCCCACAATTTATCCCCAAGGCCAGGTGGATATACTGTCACTTCCCCCTGGGAACATCTTTTCAAGCAACGGGGCATATTTTGTGGTTTTAATCTACTTCAAGGTTGCCTGGGGCTTATTTTAACCTCATTTTATGTTAATAAAAATGCTGCGATTGTAAGGGAGGGAAAGAAGGGAGGAAAAAAGTATATTTTGTCCTAGGGTTTAAATACTTGCCCTTCAGTCATCTTTATTTTTTTAGGTCATGTACTACAAACCCCAACCTAGAAGACTGTTCAAAGAGCCTCAAATCTTACTTTCTGTAAAAGTTTTGCATGGGGAGTTACCTGACTGACCATAAAGTAGTAAATCTGGAGTCATAAATTGGTTAAATTAGAATGTCTCGCTGTACAAAAGCCATTAGCAAAATGCACAGCCATATGAATGATGTTGGCCTTGTCATAAGTCCAGAATTTGTCACAATCCTACAATGCATTATTAATTGCTTCCCAGCTTGGGGTAAACCAGGCTTTCCATATTTATTTTTACTGAAGCCAAAAGAACAAAGCAAAAGGCGTTTGGTGAAACACAAGATGAGACACGTGGGATTATAAAATCCTGAGCCAGGGCTGATATGTCACCAAATGTATCTAAACCTACGGCTAAGGGTGCAGCTCAGCGGTGAAGCACTTGCCTAGCATACATGAGGCTCTGGGTTTGATTCCTAGCACCACACACACAAAACAATGATAAAAGAGTTTAAACGTCTTTCTTTTCGTTCTTGTTTTAAAGAAGTTCCCTTACTCTGTGGTGATTGCATTGGACGTATAGTCATGATACTCAAAAAGCAAAGCATCCGTTTCCTCTAAATTACAAGCATATCTCATTTTATCTGATTTATGACACTTTTTACAGATACTGTGTTTTTTACAAATTGAAAGTTTGTGGCAACCCTGCACCTAGAAAATCTATTGGTGCCATTTTTTCAACAGCTCAGATGAGTGTCAACATTTTTTTTTGTATTAAATTCTTTTATTGGTACATTGTACGTATACAACACAATTACATTTCTCATTGGGAATTGTACCTTTACATAATGCATCTTGGTTCTTATTTTTTCCCCATTCCTAGCCCTCCCTTCACGCCCTCCACCCTTCCCTATTTACAAAGACTTTATTTCCATTTTTTCCATTTCTCATCATTTTTCCTTTCCCTTCTTTCCTTTCCCCTGCCCCTCCCACTACCCCTACCCCTTTGGACCTTTTCTTCCTATTTTACATTATCGATTATTCATCCTAATCATTGGTACATTTTAGGTATACAATATAATGACATTCATCAATGGAAATTTGGACCTTTACTTAATCTCTCTTGGTTCTTATTTTTCACCCTTGCCCAGCCCCTCCAGTCCTCCCTATTTACAAAGATTTTGTTCCTATTTTTCCATTTTCTCATATTAATCCCATTCCCTTCTATCCTGTACCCTAGGCCTCCCACTTCCTTCCCCTTTGCCCCTTTTCTTCCTATTTCACATGACCTATTATACATTTTAGTCCTTATTTACACTTTCACTTTCTCACACCAGAGAAACTTCGGTATTTATCCATGTGTGTCCTATTTATTTCACTTAAGAGTATCTCCTCAATGTGCATCCATTTAGCTATAAATGTCTCTAATTTCTCATTTTTTATGACTGAGTAGTACTCCATTTTATTAAAAACCACATTTTCTTTATCCAGTCTCCAGTTGATGGGCATTTGGGCTGTTTCCAAGTTTTACCTATTACAAACTGTGCTGCTATGAACATGGGCGCACATATATCACTGTGGTATGATTCTTTTAATTCTTTGGGGAAGATCCCCAGCAGTGGAATAGCGGGGTCAAATGCGACTTCCAGTCCTAGTTCTTTGAGGTATCTCCATACTGATTTCCACAGTGGTTGCATCAGTCTACACTCCCACCAGCAGTGGAGCAGGGTTCCTCTTTCCCCATAGCCCCACCAGCATTTGTTATTGGTGGATTTCATGATAGCAGCCATTCTTTCTGGAGTGAAGTGGAATCTCAGCATTGTTTTCATTTGCATCTCTCGAATGACCAGTGATGCTGAACATTTTTTCATGTATTTATTTGCTATTTCTACTTCTTTATCTGAGAAATGTCTGTGCGTTTCAGCTGCCCATTTTTGAATTGGGTCTTTAAATTTGGGAGGTCTGATCTTTTGAAGTTCTTTATAGATTCGAGATAGTAGACCTTTGTCTGAGGAAGAGCAGGTGAAGATTTTTTCCCACATTGTGGGTTGTCTCTTCACACTCCTGGTGCTTTCTCTTGCTGTGCAGAAGCCTTTTAATAAGAAGAGATCCCATTGTTGATTGTTTGTGCTAGTTCACGGGCAACTGAGGTTTTGTTCATAAAATCTTTTCCTACACCAATGTCTTCAAGGGTTCTACCTAACCTCTGCTCCAACTGGTTCAGAGTTTCTATTTTAATATTTAGATCTTTAATCCATTTTGATTTTAGTTTAGTGCATGGTGAGAGATACAGGTCTAGTTTTAATCTTTGGCAAGTTGAAGCCCAATTTTTCCAGCACCATTTATTAAAGAGGCTATCTTTCCTCCAGTGAGAGTGTTTGGCTCCTTTGTCAAAGATGAGATAGCTGAGTGTGTCTGGCGTTGTTTCTGCATCTTCTAATCTGTTCTACTGGTCCTCAAGTCTGTTTTTTTGCGAGTACCATGCTGTTTTTATCACAGTGGCTTTGTAGTATAGTTGTAGGTTGGGGATTGTGATACCCCCTGCCATGTCTCTGTTACCTAGAATTGCTTCTGCTATTCTGGGTCTCTTCTTGTTCCAAATGAACTTTTGGATTGTTTTCTCAAGGTCTATGAAGTATGCTGCTGGGATCTCAATTGGAAATGCATTAAATCTATATAGCAATTTTGGAAGTATGGCTATTTTTACTATGTTGATCCTTCCTACCCAGGAGCAGGGTATGTCTGTCCATTTTCTGATATCATCTTCAATCTCTCTTTTCAGAGTGCCATAGTTTTCAGAGAAGAGGTCTTTGATTTCTTTCGTTAGGTTGATTCCTCGGTATTTCAGTTTTTTGGATGCTTTTGTGAAAGGAATTATTTGCCCTATTTCTCTCTCAGTGAGTCTGTCATTGGTGTAGAGGAAAGCTATTGATTTTTGTGTGTTGACTTTGTAACCAGCTACTTGAGTGAATTTGGTTATGAAGTCTAGAAGACTTTTGGTGGAGTTCTTGGGATCTTCTATATAGAGTATCATGTCATTGGCAAATTATGACAATTTGACTTCTTCATTACCTATCTTTGTTCCTTTCATTTCTTTCTCTTGTCTAATTGCCGTGGCTAATGTTTCCAGAACTATATTGAACAAGAGTGGTGATAGTGGACATCCTTGTCTTGTTCCTGATTTTAGTGTGAAAGATTTCAGTTTTTGACCATTTAGTATGATGTTGGCTCTTGGTTTTTCATAGATGGCTTCTATCAGTTTGAGGTAGAGACCATCTATTCCAATTTTTTGTAGGGTTTTTATCATAAATGCATGTTGGATTTTGTCAAATGCTTTTTCTGCCTCTATGGAGATAATCATATGGTTTTTGTCCTTGGCTCTATTGATATAGTGTATTACATTGATTGATTTGTGTATATTGAACCATCCTTGCATCCCTGGGATGAATCCCACTTGATCAGGGTGTATGATCTTCTTGATGATCTTCTGCATTCTGTTTGCCAGTATCTTATTAAGGACTTTTGCATCTATGTTCATTAGTGAGATTGGCCTATAGTTCTCTTTTTCAGTTGGGTCTTTCTCTGCTTTGGGGATCAAGGTGATGCTTGCTTCCAGGAATGAATTTGGGAGTATTGCTTCCCTTTCGATTTCACTGAAGAGTTTAAACAGTAGTGGCAGCAGTTCCTCTCTAAATGTCTTGTAGAATTCAGTGGTGAAGCCATCAGGCCCAGGCTTTCCTTAGTTGATAAATTTTTAATTACATTTTCAATTTCATTGGTTGATATTGGGTTGTTCAGAATTTTTAGGTCTTCTTCGTTCAACTTTGGTAATTCATATGTATCTAGGAATCTGTCCATTTCTTCTGTGTTTTCCATCTTATTGGCGTATAGGTTCTGGAAGTAGGTATTGATGACCCTCTGGATTTCTGCTGGGTCTGTTGTAATTTCACCCTTTTCATTCCTAATTGCATGGATTTGGGCCTTTTCTTTCCTTTTTCTGACAAGGTTGGCTAAAGGTTTGTCAATTTTGTTGATTCTTTAGAAGAACCAACTCTTGGCTTCATCGATTTTTTTGTATCATTCTCTTAGTCTCCATTGCATTGATTTCTCCTCTGATTTTTATAGTTTCCTCCCTTGTATGAGCTCTGGGGTTGTCCTGCTCTTCTTTTTCTAGAAGCTTGAGGTTCAGCATCAGGTTGTTTAATTGGGCTCATTCTGTTTTCCTAATATGCATATTCACTGCTATGAATTTCCCTCGTAAGACAGCTTTCATTGTGTCCCATAGATTCCGATATGTTGTATTGTCATTGTCATTTAATTGAAGGAACTGTCTGATTTCTTCTTTAATTTCTTCTGTGACCCATTGGTTATTCAGAAGTGTGTTGTTCAAGTTCCACATGTTTATGAAATTTTTCGAGTTTCTTTTGCTATGGATCTCCAATTTCATCACATTATGGTCTGATAATGTACAGGGGATAACTTCAATTCCTTTGCACTTACTGAAACATGTTCTATGTGTGAGTATGTGGTCTATTTTGGAGAATGACCCATGTGCAGCTGAGAAGAATGTGTATTCTGATTTTGTGGGGTGGAAGACTCTGTAAACATCTGTTAAGTTCATTTGTTCAAGAGTTCGATTGAGTTCTAGTATTTCATTACTTATTTTTTGTCTAGTTGATCTATCTATTTGTGACAGTGGGGTGTTGAGGTCCCCCACTACAATTGTATTAGTGCATATATGACTTTTCATGTCCGTTAATATTTGTTTTATATAGTTGGGCACACTAGTGTTTGGTGCATAGATATTTATGATTGTCATCTCTTCCTGTTGGATTGTTCCCTTTCCAAGAATGTAGTGTCCTTCTTCATCTCTCTTAATCAGTGTTGGTTTGAAATCTACTTGATCTGCCAAGAGGATAGCTACTCCTGCTTTTTTTCAGGTTCCTGTCACATGGAGTATTGTTTTCCACCCTTTAACTTTCAGTCTATGAGTTTCCTTTTGAATTAAGTGTGTTTCTTGTATGCAGCATATTGTTGAATTTTGCTTCTTGACCCATTCTGCCAGTTTACTTCTTTTGATTGGTGAATTGAGACCATTAACATTGATGGTTATAACTGAAACATCTTGACTTGTCATTGCCATGACTTTTTCTTTTTGTTGGGTTCTCCCCCTTTACATTTAATTTCTTGTCCTGCCAGATGGGTTCATTCTGCTTTGCTTCCTGGGGTTGTGATCCTCAGTGTCTGTTCCTAGGATATTGTGTAAAATTCTTTGGAGTGCTGGTTTGGTATTCACAAAGTTCCTAAGGTGCTCTTTGTCATGAAAGTATCTTATTTCTCCATCCATTTTGAAAGATAGTTTTGCAGGGTACATCAATCTGGGTTGGAGGCTGTTTTCTTTTAGGGCTTGGAGTATGTCACTCCAAGCTCTTCTTGCCTTGATGGTTTGTGTTGAGAAGTCTGCTGTGATTCTGATGGGCTTTCCTTTGTATGTGATTTGTTTCTTTTCTCTGACTGCTTGGAGAACTTTGTTCTTCTGTTGAGTATCTGGAATCTTAACAGTTATATGCCTAAGTGTAGATTTTTTTTGATCAAGGCTATTTGGAGTCCTATATGCCTCACTTATTTGTATGTCAAGCTCTTTTCCCATGCTTGGGAAGTTTTCTGCCATTATTTCTGTGAAGAGATTATTTATGTCATCTGCACTCTCTCCTGTTTCTTCATTGAGCCCAACCAGTCTTATGTTATTTTTCTTTGCATCATCTAGCAGCTGCTGGATTGATTTCTCATGTCCCCTTATGATTTTGAAGCAATTTTTCTTTTCCTGGTCACTAATTGCAATCTTATCTTCTATATCTGAAATTCTGTCCTCACATTGGCTCATTCTGCTGTGTATACTTTCAATGGAGTTTTTCATGTCCTGGAAATCTATTTGCATCTGTTTTATGGATTCCATTTGTTTCTTATGTTGGGATTCCATCATGTTCCTGAGCTCCTCTCTAGATTTATTAATCCTGTCTTGCACTAGGGGCACAATTTCTCCTGTTATCTGAGAAATTATTTCTGATTTCATTTTTTGCAGATCCCCTTTTGTTGCCAGTTCAGTGGGTCCAGGTGGTTGAGTATCAGAGTGTTACATCTCATTTCCCTTTGGGGTTGCTGTAGGTGATCTGGAAGTCTGGTTTTGAGACTTATTTACTTGTTTTCTCATTTCGACTGGGGCAGGGGGCTGTTAGCGTCTGCACGGATTACCTCCCCTTAGCTGGGTGAGGTGGGACAGGGGCTGCGAGCAGCGGTAGGGATGGTGACCCAAAAGCCCTTTCCTGTGGGCTGGGAACAGCGGGAGGGATGGTGGCCGGGAAGCCCCTTCCTCTGGACCAGCAGCAGTGGGATGGCGGCTCAGAAGCCCCTCCCTCTGGGCCGGGAGTGGTGAGAGGGATGGTGGCCCGGAAGCCCCTTCCTCTGGGCCAGGAGCAGTGGGACAGAAGGTGGCCCAAAAGCCCTTTCTTCTGGGCTGGGAGCAGCGGGAGGGATGGTGACTGGGAAGCCCTGTCCTCTGGAACAGGAGCAGTGGATGACGGCTCAGAAGCCCCTACCTCTGGGCCAGGAACAGCGGGACTCAGTACCTTGGTCTGGTGGTCTGGTGTCCTCTGCGTATTTGTAGTGTGGAACCAGGTGGCTGCCTGTCTGCAGCGGGGTGATTCGGTGTCTTCCGCGCGACTCAAGACCTCGGTAGGGCGTAAGCATTTTTTTTTTTTTGGTACCAGGGATCGAACTCTGGTCCTTGCGCTTGCGAGGCAGGCAGCAGAACCACTGAGCTAAATCCCTAGCCCGAGTGTTAACATTTTTTAGCAGTGAAGTTGGGGAATTTTTGTTTTTGTGGTACTGAGGATTGAACCTAGGGCCTTTGCACTGAGCTACATTCCCAGCTCCCCCTACCCTACCACTGAGCCTTTTTTTTTTTTCTATGACACAGGGTCTCGCTAAGTCACTAAGTTCCCGGGGCTGGCCTCAAACTTGTGATCCTCCTGCTTCACCCTCCTAGGGTGCTGGGATTACAGGCATATACTACTATGCCTGGTTTAAAGTTTTGTGTGTGTGCATTTTTTTTTTCAGTACCGGGGGTCGAACTCAGGACCTTGCACTTTTGAAGGAGGCATGGTGCCACTGAGCTTAATCCCTGGCCCTTAAAGTATTTTTAAACTAAGGTATGTACCTGGTTTTTCTTTAGACATAATTCTCCTGCATAATTAATAAACTACAGTACAGAGTAAACATAACTTTCATATACTGCAAAATTAAAAAGTTCATGTGACTCTATTATAAAATTCTCTTTACTGTGGTAGTCAGGAAACAAACCTACGATATCTCCAAGGTATGTCTGTCCTCCTCTCTACCAAAGTATTTTTACCTCTCTTTGGCATCACAAAATTCCTAGAATTGTCAGTAGGATTAGGACTGACTTCACCTGGCACAAAGACTAGGGGTGCTATTCCCGGTGCTCCCCTACAGCATTGTGGAAAGAATTGGACTGTCTCCAAGGTGCGGAAGACAGACCAGCCACAGAATTTCTACACTAGTGCTTCTCAGCTCAAGCTTAAAGGTTGCACTCCTGTGTTCCTATTTTCTCTTCTCATCAGCTCTGTTCTCCTTATTGGCCCAGGCCACTCAAGGAAGGCCGGGCTCACTTTTTCTGAGCCAGTCAAAACCACTTTCCAAGACAAAAACACCACAAAAGGTAGTTCCACCAACGTGAGTTGCCTTCTCCCTTCCTCATTTCATTAGGACTCTGAAAAGCTACAAGTGACCAAGCTGTCCCCAAGTGGGAATCAAACTAACTAACTTGTAAGGGAAAAGAGTCTGACTTGGGTCAACAGGCTCCTTATATTTTGGTTCCTAAGTGCTCTGTGTTTCTCTGTGTTCTGAGCCAATGAGTCCAGCATGGTACGTATCTCATGTGCAGAATACACTCATAATTCAAACTGAAAACCAGGACACAGCATGACCATTTGACTGTGGGAAAAATCGACTTGATTTATAAGTAATTATGACCCAGTGAGCCATACTGTACTTTCTTCTCTGCTGCCTGGCTTAACTGTGCTGGCCATGGGATCGGCCACTCAGCCTCACAATTGTAGGATTCATGGCCTGCCTCTAGCAGTGAGATGGGTCAAGGAGAAAGGGTGAAGAACAGGAGGAAGCCTTGCTCTTTAATTACTGCTTATTTGAATATTAAATTATTCCTCATGAAAACAACTAGATTCAGCATTCTGTGGCTCAGGCCACATTTTTCTGTTAATGTGACTGGGATCCCTGCCTCCTAAGAACTCTGAGAAAGCCCATGCTCAAGTAAATATTCTGGGAAATTTTGTGAATCAGGGGCAAGCTGCCATTTCCAAAAGGAACACCATTACAAAGCCTCCACAATTCCACTACTTTAGGGGAATTTGGTCTCCAGGGCACCTTGGGTAAATTAGATTCTTTTTATAATACTTCCATGGACATATTTCTTGCACATCAAATGGCATTTTGGTGGAGGCTAGTGACTTCCTTTGCTGAGGGTTTAGGAGCAGAAAAGTACCTGGCTTCCATTTGTATGTCTAGTGAGAGTGACTGGAAGTGGGGAAACTTCTCCCACACAGGTACAAAGTGACCAATTACCAGAATGGCCCACCCAGGAACACTGTTCTCAATAGAAGTACAATAAAGTAATCTGTGTTTCAGCCATCTCCACAGAAAGCCCAAGGCATGCTGGGAATTTCTGGTCATAACGAAAGGACAAGCCAAGAAGGGCTGAAGCAGGAATTGAAGGCAAAACTCTGTGAGACCAGCAAGTGTACCTCTTGCCAGGGAGGGTCTGTCAGAGCAAAGCTCTAAATCCAAATGTTCAAACATAGAGATGGAAGATGGGGACTCTACCAAGAAGCAGGGTTAAGGCGATCTATTTGAGCAGACAGAAATAAACTTGAAAGACAAAGCTAGGCTCAGGAAGAGGACCAACCAAACTACCCCAGACTGTAAACTCCATGAAAGTAGAGCCCCTAGCGGTCTGATTTACACACTCCCCAGCTGCACAGTAGAGGCTCTATAACAATGTGTGGAATAAACAAGATGACTGAGGCTTCCAGCTGGCAAAGCAAGAGCACTAATGGGTAGGATAATCATTGTACCTATCTTAAAGGATAGCAGTTAACAAGTAAGGTGACATTAGTTAACACGTACAAGATGTGATAGGAAAATACAATGTACATTTTAAATCTCTAAAAATGGGTTACAATAAAAGACACTTTGCCATCGATCCCCCTTAAGATACTTCTCCTCACTTTGAATACACTTATCCCACTGATCTTATCACTTTCTGAAACAGTTCTGGAAGTCCTCTTTCATGAGTGTCATAAATTGTAATCAATTCAAAATGTTTATCTTTCATGGCCATTTTGACTTTGGGGAAGAATCACAAGTAACACAATGCCAAATCCAGTAAATAAAGTGAAGGAGGACACATGCCAATGTTTTTACAAGCCTGTCTTTCTGTAGGATGACACTCAGCAATGGCGTTCACCATAATTTTCATCGCATCTCACGAAGACACTTTGGTGGGGGGGCTTGCACATCAGGCCAAGCCTCCATTGATTCCAGGCTGCAGACAGGAAGGGATAGACTGGCAGAGACCAGCAGACACATTTAGGCCTGGGCAAAATCTCAACTTGGGCCTTTATCCTCACTTCTCTGTAGACAAGTAGTTAGGAATTGAGGCTTTAGAGACAGAGAGGCAGGTTCAAGCCCCTGCTCTTATGTTTCCTGTGAGTCTAGGAAAGTCACAAAATTCTCTGGGCTTCAAATCCCTCATCTGAAAAATGGGGGTAATAATCTCACCTGAAGAGTTGTTGTGAGTCCTAAATGGGAAAATGACAACTTTTGACACAGGGACCGGCCCATAAGAAATACTTGAAAATGAGAGCTATGGTTGTGCTACTGTTTTGATCTTGAATGTCCCCCAAAATTCCATGTATTGAAGGCTTGGTCTCCAGCCTGTGGCACTATTGGGAGGTAGAGGAACCTTTAGTAGGTGGGGCCTAGTGGGAGGAAGTTAAGGCCATGTTGAGTGTGCCCTGGAAGGGGATATTGGAACCATGGACTGACTCTCTCTCTCTCTCTCTCCCTCCCTCCCTCCCTCCTTCCCTCCCTTCCTCCCTCCCTCCCTCCTTCCCTCCCTTCCTCCCTCCTCTGCCACATACTCCTGCTAAGATGTACTGTGCCACCACAAGCCCAAAGCAACAGGGCTAAACAACCACAGACTGAAATCTTTCTTCCTTATAAGTTGTTCATCTCAGATATTTTGTCTCAATGATGGAAAGTTGACTCACACAAGCTAGACTACTAGTAGTCAGCCAAACTCTTATCTAATGTCATTGTTCTCATGCTTAAGACCTTGAGACAGTGCCTAACAAAGAGGGAATGTTTAATGACTGTACCCTCCTAACCCCCCCTCCTTCTTTACTCCTTCTGCTGGGCTTGCTCATGTGTCTCTTGGGAGGTGGAGGGTAGGGAGAACCGGCAGTCAGCTGAAGAGTTCAGCTTCACTTCAAGCGGCAGGTCCAGCTGGCTCAAAGGAGCTCCAAGTGTGTTATCTCTTCTTTCTGGAATGAGCAGCTAGTCAAATTATGCTCTTCTCTTCAGAAACATGAGTGCAAGTCCAGCCATACATCCACATTTCAAAGCCTGCTCCAGTTATATTGGCTAGCATCTCATCGGCAAAACATGTCACATGGTCAAGTCTACAATAAAAGTGTGGGGAAATATACTATGGCAGAAGGCATAGCTGTAAGGAGGGGTAAAGAATCAGGAGCAATAATCAGAAACCCTTCCCTGATGATGCCCCAAGATACTAAATTTTAGGTAGCCTAAGATTACCCTTGGATAAGCCTCTGCACCAGCACTTGCTACACCAGCTTCTAGATATCTGTTCTCTGGACTTCCTGGATACAGTGGGAGGTTTTTTCTTATAATTTTACTTTTTATTAGTACATATTTGCAGTATATAATGATTGCATTCATCATGGGGAATTGGTACATGTACATAACACATCTTGACTCTTTTTATGTCCCCTTCCCACCTTTTCCCCCCTCCTGCCATCTCTCGGTCCCCTTACTATTTGCAAAAAAATCTATTTCCCTGTTTCCTATGATCTATCTTTTATTTTGCTCTTTAGCTTATTTATACATTGGGTTTCTCATACAAGAGAAACCATGTGATATTTAAGTTTGTATTAGACTGGAATATTTTTAAAGAAAAAAAATATGTCTTATTCCTTTTTCTATTCCCAGCACCTAACACAATGCCTGGCACATAGTAGGTATCATGAATGAATTCTTGTTTTCAGTGATGAATGCATATTTGTTCTCATGAATGAATGGATGTTTGTTCTCATGAATGGATAGATGTTCATTTCCCTCGGTTCATCACTCCTCATCAGTCCCTGGGAAGTCAAACTCTGAGGTAACTGGGGCCTTGGAAGTTTATGATAAGCCCACCTAGCACTCTTAGGGACCCAAACCCTAGATAGCCCCTTCCATAAGTGGCTTACACACCTCCTCATTTGCTGCTTCAACCTTACTCCCAAGCTCCAGCTTACTTTCCCATCTATATTCGGGATGGGACCACTTTTAGGGATAAGTCTCTGCCTTGTTTTACTCACAAAGAAAAGAAATATTTTCTCCTCAATCACAGATTTTAGACAACCTGGGTGGTTTAGTCATATCTCTCTTTTTTTAGGGTGGGTAGGTATTGGGGATTGAACCTAGGGCCTTCACACTAAACTACATCTCCATCTTTTGTTTTGTTTTGTTTTGTTTTGTTGTTTTTGAGACAAGTTCTTGCTAAATTGCTAATTTGCTCAAGCTGGACTCCAACTTGCTACTCTCCTACTTCAATGCCCCAGAGCTCTGGGATTACAGGAATGTGTCTCCACATCCAGCTACCACAGCTCTTTTTAGTTCTTTAGAAATTGCCCTTATTTTCACACCACCAAACTCTGGTCTGTAAAGAAACCTGTAGCAAGTTTGGGAAGGGGAGCAGGTTCAGAGAGCATTTCTGTGATGATCAACCAATATCTGAAAGCCACATACCTTTCAGCTCTGTCCCTTTCTAAAATGAGTTCCCAGTAACTCCTATCGCTCACATACTCCAAAGAGAGATTTACACAGCTTTCTGTCTTCTTTGTCTCGATTCTTAATCATAATATTCCAGGAGGCTATCAGGCCTTCATGTAACCAGAACTGAAGTCCTGCCCTGAAAGCCCACATTTCTGAAGATGGACAGCAAATTATTCTCCTTGGATGTTTACATTTGATACATGCTGCAAGCAGATCCACCAAGGAAGTTGAGAGTTGTTGGCTTTATTATTTTTTTAAAAATATTTAAAGGGCTCAGGTTACTTTTTCTTCTTTATTGGATTTCATAATAGTGGACAGCTCTATGTTCTGTCATAGATTATTTGCTTTTCTAAATACACTTTTACAGTAAATTAAGAAGTATTTTACTCAATAGGATACTTTCTGGATTTCCAATGGGAGTATTTTTGTCCTAAGGGAAACTAGTATTGTCAAACTTGTCTTCGTGAATTGCTCTTGAGGTCAAATTAAAAACAGCCTTTGGAGCTCAATTACAGAATTATAGAAATCATAGGCTTTGAAGGAAAAATAGCTCTTTTACTTCCTGGAAAAAAAAGTTGAACTTGTAAAGATCAAGCCACAGTAAGAGCTATGAAAAGAACATTTCCTTTTCTTTCTCTTATTCAAGGGCTGAATTCAACTGAGCCAATGGACTAATATTGCAACAAAAATGCCTCTTATACTTCTTTTGTGCCCAGCTAAGTGCTGTAGGGGAGACAAAAGAATCAGAAAGCATGGTGCGTGCTCTCCAGAATCTCCAAGACACACATGGGAAACAACTAGAAAGCATATCAGACGCACAGTGTACTTTAGTTCAGAAGCTGCTTAAATGTTAATGCACATACAAATCACCCCTGTTTCAAGAGTTCTGTGGTGGGGCTTGGCTTGAGATTCTGCATTTCTAATAAACTAGGAGGTGGTACTATCGCCACTAGTCTGTTGCCCACACTCTGAGTAGCTAAGTTCCAGTTGTGGAACATGCTGGAATCTTGTATAGGAAATTAAAGATGAGGGAGATAATGAAGGTGAGCATGTCAAGGAGTACGCAGTCTGGAACAATGTGCATCTAGCAAAGACAAAGTCCATTGAAGGACTCTGACTTACATAGGTCCCATGAAGAGCCAGAAAGAATCCTGGAATGAATTACAAACATGGTACCCCTTAACTTGGGCTTGCCCATGCACATTCTGGTAAATTGGTGAAATGTAAATTGATCTTGTTCCCACCTATGAAGACAGAATCCTAATATGTGTATATCATATTAAGTATGATATTAGATACTGTAATTATCCCTCAGTATCTGCAAGGGATTGATCCTAGGATTCCCCCCTCCCCTGGATACCAAAATCTTTGAATGTACAAAACCTTTATGTGTAGGTACAGTATTGGCATAGTATTTGCATAAAACATATGCACGTCCTCCTGTATACTTTAAGTCATCCCTAGATATTTATAATACCCAGTGCAATGTAAACACTGTTAATAGTTGTTTGGGGAATAATGGCAAGAAAAAAATCTGTACCATGTCAGTACGGATGCAATCATAGTAGGCCTCCCTGTATAGTACATGTCAATAACAACATAAAATTTCTTTTTTTCTTATTTTTTTTGAGATAGGGTCTTGCTATGTAGCTCAGGCTGGCCTCAAACTCACAGGGATCCTCCTGTCACAGCCTCCCAAGTGGTGGGATCACAGGCATGTGCCATCATGCCCAGAATAAAATTTCTTTTTACATTTTCAATTCATGGTTGATTGACTCTATGGAGGAGAATCTGCAGATATGTGGAGTCAATTGTGTGTGTGTGTGTGTGTGTGTATCTTGCTTATCTATTTCTATTGAAGGCTTTGTGATACAAACATGAAAATACTAAGACTAGTTATAATCAAATGAACTTCTGAACTCAAATAATGTTTGGTGAGGACTGTCTACCAAGAAAGATAATTTTAATAAGCTCCATTTTCAGCTTCTTAATATGCTTCCAAAAAAATTATGTGACTTGGGAATTTATAAAAGAAAACCAAAGAGAACAGAAACTCCTTAAAAGACAGAAAGGTCTTGTTGACTTTTTTCAAAATATTGACTCTGTTCAGCCCTTGGAAAGAAACTAGAAAACAAATCTGCTTCTTCATATTATTGTTATTAATAAGAAAACTAACTTTTTCCTCCATCACACATACTAAAAATTGTTGAGTAAATATTTAAAGAATATCGGTGTGAAGAAACACCAAATTATTGGCCTGTGGTGCCCACCATTACAAAAGGAAAGATCTTAGATTAGCTGAAAGGAAGAGCATTTTAGGTAGGCAGAGAGTTCAGGCAATGGCCGTAGGACTATGTGCTTAGAGCTGGAAAGGGCTTGTGGAAAATGAGGCTGCCAAGGCAGGTTGTGGCCAGATGGTAGAAGACGAGCAAAATGCCTAGCTGAAAGTCTGGATGCTCTTTTTTAGGCAAGCACATTTCTGACCCAGAGATGAAATAAAATACAAAAAGGACTGTATTGAAGTAATTGGTAGTTGGCACCTGGTGATGCTTACCGTGAGCCATTCACCCACCTGATGGCTCCTCGGGCAGTTCCGAGGGTGGTTCAGTGGAAAGAGCTGTCCAAGTTCAAGGTAATGCAACAGCAGACTGCTGAAGAGAAAGAGAGGCAAATCCCCAGCACAATGGGGCAAGACCCAAACCAGAGACTTCTCAGGGAGCCCAAAAGTCTTAAAGAATAAGTGGCCCTCAGAGGGGCAAAATGCCTAGTAGGTTCCCCAGAGGCTGGCAGGCATCCATATTTTTCTCATTAACTTATTCGTGACACGAAGTATTATGTCTTGCTGAGGATGGTGGAAAATATTTCACTGAAATCTTAAGTTGGAAAAAAATTAAGAGTTTTTTTCCTCTTTATGACCCTCAGCCAAAGAAAAAGTTTGTCACTCTGAATGTTTATGAGAAGGGTAGGCCAGAAGAACAGACACAGCCAAATCCCTCTGACTCATTACTGAGCTATAGGAGTAGCATGCTCACTTAGTGGGCAATATAATTTACCCAGCCCCCAGGGTGGGGGCAGAGGGAGATGGTGGTGGTGGGGTGAGGTGGAAATTAAAATTTTCAAAGGTATAAATCTTCCCAAGAAAGCAAGATGGCCCTCCTGAATGAAGCCAGGTCTACATGGCTATCATTCACTTCTAAGCTCCAATAGGTCACTTGTTTGACCCTGTTGTCTATATAGCTAAAATGAGTAATGGATTAGCAATATGGGAAGCCTCAGATCATAAAACCAAGGGGACTAAATCAGGCATGATTGTCAGGATGTGGAAGAGGTGGAGATTTAGACCTGGGAATCAACTAGGCTGGACATCATTCTTCTTGCTCTCAAGATGCTGGGTTTTGCTTCCTGTGGTCAGGGTAGCTGCAGAGTTGCCCAATACAAACGCCAGCCCTGGACTGAATTGAATTTCTTATGTTCCTGCTGAGGGAGAGCTGTTAGTGGTGAATAGTATCCCTGTGGACATTAAGATGATCTTGACTGCTTTGTCCATACACTTGTGTGAGCACACACATGTGTGTGTAACACACTTTTGTTCTCTGTTTCATTCTTACGCGTTTATTCATTCTTTTCTTCAATTAGCTAAGATAGTTTACATACTTCCTATGTGAAGAGTTTTGTGCAAGACATGGAATACAATGTTAGCTAAGCCTCAAGCCTGCTCTCAATGAGCTTTCAGTAGAGACCATGCAGGAATAGTCTACAGGTGTTGGATTCCAGATTATTTCAGAATCACCCACAGAAGAGCCAACTCCTGACTGAAGAATGGCATAGTTCTCATCAGAGAAAACTCAATCTCTTTCCCAGCTTGAACTGTGCAAGAAGTCTCTGAGTGCCATATGGTATGGGAGAAGAGGAGATTTAGTAGAAATTAGTCTAGAACTTTCTTCTGTCATATTGCATGAGTAATAAGATGCAGGCCCTTCTACATGGATTCAAAGAATAAAATCTAGGTCATTGTATGTGAGGCTTCACTTCTTCTGCTGACCAATCTTTTGAGCAAACCTAAGTATTACATATCCCAGCCCTGGTCCTAAGCTCACACTCCAAGCTGTCCTTTCCTATATTGATAGTGCTGTCAGAAATGAACACTGGCTCTTCCATAGTGATTATCATGATTATTTGATGGTGAAGCCAGAGGAATCTGAGTGATAGACTGATTTTCATACCTGAAAAATAAAAAGAATATACTTACCACAACATCCTTGAATAGGGATGTGTCTCCTAGGCAATCTCTCCTATCTCCATCTTACTGTGAAAAGATAATTCTTAAGGTATTAATTTCTGTCCTTCCCATCACTATGTATTGTTTCCCCTTTTATCTTCCTGCTTCCACCTGATACTAACTGCTGGGCTTCCTCATTTCAGAGAAAGCTGGCAATAGGGGAACTCAAGTTCATTGTGTGGTGTGCCACTGGGACTATTAGAAAAAACAGAGGGTGCTTACTATGGTTTGAATGAGTACCCCTCAAAACACAAAAGCTTATTCTCTAGGGTGGTACCCTTGGGAGGGGGTGGAACTTTTAGGAGGTGAGGTTTAGTGGGAGGTCCTTAGGTCACTGGGAGTGTGCCCTCAGAGAAGATTGTGAGACCCTACCGTGTCCTTTTTCTGTCTGCTTCCTGGTTTGTGATATAACCTCTCACTCTGACATGCGCTCCTGCCATACTGTGCACCATCAATGGGTCACATGATCTTGGAGTGTGAACCTTCAAACTGTGAGCTAAACAAACCTTTTCTTTTTATAAGCTAATTGTCTCTGGTATTTTGTTGTAGTAATAAAAACTTTAGTTGAAGGTGACTAATACATCATCTTAAGGCAGTTGCTCATAGAGGAGAGAGAGCCAAAGAAACCTAGAAGGGGCCACAGATTTTTGGCCTCTGAAAATATAAGAGACCTGCATTCGGAGGAGGAGGAAGAGGAGGAGGAGTAGAGAGGAAGAGAGAGAGAGAGAGAGAGAGAGATTTTAAATGAGGAGAGAAATTCATCCAACAGTGATTTACTGAACACCTACAACATGTCTAGGAACTCTGCTCAGAAAAGTTTTGTTGCAGACTTCAGAAAAAAATTATGAGAATTGCTATAATATTTTTAATTTTTAAAAAGTAAGAAATAAGCTGTGATGATATTGATCATGCTGATTAAATTGGCATATTCCCAAGTATTGTGCAGGCACCTTATTCTGAGAGAAAAGAGAGCTTCAAAATACAGTGGGAGTCAGGCATGGTGGCACAGGCCCTTACTCCTAGCTGAGAGTCTGAGGCAGAGGATCACAAGTTTGAGCCGAGCCTGGTCAACTTAGCGACTTAGCAGGACCCATTCTCAAAATAAATTTTAAAAGGGATAGGGATGTAGCTCAGGGTAAAAGCACTGTAGTCAATCCTAGGGACACACACACACACACACACACACACACACACACACACACACAACAATGCATGGAATGGCCAAGGCCTCCTTGCTTTTGAATAAGGGTTCCAAATCTGCTGAACTTTTCTGAGATTGAAAGTGATCTAATCTTTATTTAGCAGAAACTTTCTATAAAAATATCTAATCTAGGGCTAGGGATTTAGCTCAGTGGTTCTACCACCTGCCTCAGGGCAAGGTCCTGAGTTCGATCCCCAGTACCAAAAAAAAAATACCTAATCTCTCTTTGAGGAAAAACTTGATATTTTTCTAAATACTGAGAAATAAACTATGTTTTACAAGAAACCTATGCTAGGGAGAGAACCTAGATACTTGCGTTTCCTTCACTGTGTTACATTTGTTGCAGACAATAGTGTATATGGATGACCTTTAAAACTTTCATATCTGTACACTTACAAAAAACACAGACTTAAAATTTTCAATCTTCTTTAAGTATCTTCCAAATGAAGGTATCTTAAAAATCCTGCACTTTCCATTTCTTTAACCTTCCTTTTTTGAAAGAACAGTCTGACATTAAAATACAGAAATTCACTAGCCCAATGTCAACAAAAAATGTTTGCATAATTGACGTGATGGTTAATCTTATATATCCACTTGACTAGGCTTCAGAGGCCTAGATTAATTTCTGGGTGTGATTCGCAAGGATATTTCTGGATTCGATTCAGTTGAGGCTTCAGGAAAGTAGATTGCCTTCCTATGGTCAGTAGGCATCACCCAATCCATTGACAATCTAAATGAAACAAAAAGTTGGAGGAAGGGACACTTTGCCTTCCTGCCTGTTTGGTGAAGCTAGAACTTCAGTCTTCTCCTGCTCTTTGACTGGGATTTTACTCTGGTTTTCAAGCCTTCAGACTTGAACAAGAACTGCACCATGGACTCTCTTGGGTCTCCAGCTTATAGATGGCAGAATATGCGACTTCTCATCCTCCATAATCATGAGAGCCAATTCCTTGCTAATAGGAGACTGAGATATCTATATTTATCTATCACCTATCTATCTATCAATCATCTATTTACCTATTATCTTCTATTGGTTCTGTTTCTCTGGAGAAACTTGACTAATGAGATTGACGTATGGTTTTTAAACACATACATTATTTTGATTACACAACACAGCCAGTAATTTGCTTCTTCTTTTTGAATCTACAAATCTTTATCAGTGTCATTGCCAACCATGTCAAGTCATTCAAACCAAGTTTTAGCAAAACAAGCTGAAACTGGAACCAGGCTTCCAAACACATTTACATGAAGTGTTAAACTGTGGTTTTTCCAAAAGTGCAAAGTATATTCAGTCACATCACTCTTGCTTACAAAGTAAAAACAGGAAAGCATTTCTTTAGTTTATCATATCAATAAATTATTTTTACCATATAAGACTTATTCCAAGCAGGAAACATTTAAAAATCAGTTAATGCAATTCCTCATATCAATAAGCTAAAGAAGAAATATCACATGATTATATCAATACATGCAGAAAAAGCATCTGATAAAATCCAACACCCATTCATGATGAAAAACTTTCAGCAAACTAGGAATAGGAGGAAACTTTTTCAATTTAATAAAGAATATCTACAAAAAGCTACAGATAAAATACTGAAGATATAGCACTGTATTTTACAGTGAGACTCTAGAAGCTTTCACACTAAGATCAGGAACAAGACAAGGATGTTTTCCACATCATTACTTTTCAACATCATCCTGGAAGTCCTAGCTAATGCAATAATATAAAGAAAATAAGTAAAAGACATACAGATTTGGATGGAAAAAACAAAACTGTCTTTGTTTGCAGATATTGTTCATTTATGTAGAAAATCCAAAGGAATTGATGACAAAAAGACCCCTGGAACTTATGAGTTACTTTAGTAAGGTTTCAGGGTATAAGGTTAATATACAAAAGTTAATCTCTTTCTTTTCTACCAACAGTGAGCAAGAGGAATGTGAAATTAAAAACCCAACACTGGCCACGCATGGTGGCACATGCCTGTAATCCCAGCACTCAGGAGACTGAGGCAGGAGGATCGCCATGAGTCTGAGGCCAGCCTGGGCTACATAGTGAGTTCAAGGCCAGCCTGAACTACAAAGCAAGACCCTGCCTCAAAAACAAAAACGAAAACAAAACAAAAAAACAGCAATACTGTATCATTTACACTAGCATCCCCAAAATGAAATACTTAGGTATAAATCTTAATAAATATGTAGAAGAGCTATCTGAGGAAAACTACAAAACTCTGACGAAAGATCAAAATGAACAAAGAGATTTCATGTTCATGGATAGGAAGACTGTATATTGTCAAGATGTCTGTTCTCCCCACCTTAATCTACAGATTCAACATAAATCCAATCAAACTCCTAGCACATCACTTTGTGGATATTGACAAAATGATTCTAAAGTATATTGGAGAGATGAAAGAGTCAGAATAGCCAACACAACATTGAAAGAAAGAACAAAGTGGGAGGACTGACACTACTTGACTTCAAACAAGACAGGGTGGTATTGGTGAAAGAATACATAAATAGATCAATGGAACAGAATAGAGAGCCAAGAAATGTACTCACACAAATATAGATAACTGATCATTAACAAGACAATAAAGTGAAGAAAAGATAGTCATTTCAACAAACGGTTCTGGAAGAACCAGACATCCACATGTAAGAAAAATGAATCTAAGCCAGGTGTGGTGGCACATGCCTATGATCCCAGCACTCAGGAGACTTTGCAGAAGGATTGCCTCGAGTTTGAAGCCACTCTGGGCCACATGATGAGTTCAAGGCCAGCCTGAACTAAAGAGCAAAACCTTGTCTCAAAAAAAAAAAAAAAGAATCTAAACACACACTTTAATACTCCTCATAAAAAATTAAATTAATCCTAGACTTAGATGATCCAAAACTATAAAAATCTCAGAACATAACCTAGGAGAATCTCTAAATGACTTTAGATTTGGTAGTGATTTTTATCAAGATGGTGGTGATTTTTATTAAGAGCATGATCCCTGAAAAAAATAATTGATAAAACTGGACTTCATTAAAATTAAAAATTTATGCTCTACAACAGATGCTGTTAAGAGAGTAAGACAAGCCAGAGAGACTGGGAGATTGGGAGAAAACATTGGCAAAATACACATATGATAAAGAACTGTTATCCAAAATATACAAAGATCTCCTAAAACTCAACAATAAGAAAATAAACAACCTGATTAAATAATGGGAAAAATATCTGAACAGATATTTAACAAAGAAGATAGATGGCAAATGAACATATAAAAAGATGCTCAACATACATCATTTGTGAATTGCAAATTAAAACAATGAAACACCTCTCCACCCGTTGGAATGGCAACAATCCAAAATACTGACCATAACACCAAATCCTAAAAAGGATATGGAGCAATAATAACTCATGCAGTGCTGGTGAGAATGTAAAATGGTCCAGCACTTTGGAAGACAGTCTGGCAGTTTCTCGTAAAACTAAACAAATTCTTGCTATATAATACAGCCGTTGTACTCCTTGGTATTTATCATGAGTTGAAAGCTATGTTCACACATAAATATGTACACAGACATTATAGCAAACTTAGAATTGCCAATACTTGGAAGTAATCAGGATGTCTTTCAGTGAGTGAGTGGATAAACTGTGGTGTATCCAAACAATGGAACATTATTCAGTGCTAAAATGACATAATCCATTAAGCCATGAAAAGACATGGAAAATCCTCTAGTACATATTACTAAGTGAAAACACCAATCTGAAAAGGCTACATACTGTATGATTCCAACTATACGACATTCTAGAAAAGGCAAAACTATGGAGACAGTAAAATGATCAGTGGTTTCTGGAGATGGAAAGAGGGATGAATAAATGGAGCATAGAGGGGTTTAAGGGCAGTGAGATTATTTGGTATAACACATGCAACTGTATATTTTTCTAGATCCATAGAATGTATAACACCAGGAGAACCCCAATGTAAATCATAGATCTTGGATGATGATGACATGTTTATTGGGGACCCCTGAAACGTTATTGGAAACTTTTGTAGTAGGCTCCAGTCTCCTGTCCAGTGTATGACACAGGCCTGAGGAAAAATAAAAACTAAAAAACAGAACTAAAAGAGACAGGGCGCCAGGATGACCAATGCTGGTGCAACTGACAAAGGCCCTGGCCAGTCTAAGCCACTCGTTTTTATTGGTAATCAATTGGGGTAAAGATGAGCTACGTGCAAGGGCAGAACTATGTGTGAGGACACACAATCATGTAGTTTTTATGGAAATTAATGTAAGCAAGGCTCATAAAGGACAAGACAAAGGACTTTCGAATTAGGAACAGAATAGACAAAATATATGGCTGTAATTAGAACGTTGTCCTTCTAGTAAGAAGTTTTAATTGTGGGAATGGAATTTGGGTGCGAGTTACTCTGACCTTGGCACAGAGGCTTTGGCCAGACTTGCTTCTCAAAACAAGCCAATTGTGGGGTTAACTCTTCACAGCCTGCTTACAGCCTGCTTTGGGCATAATCAGTATTGGGGTCTCCTGCAGTGTTGATGTAGGTTCATTGATTATTCACAAACTCATCCCTCTGGTGCAGGATATCCATAGAGAGAAGGCAGTCTGTGTGTGGGAGCAGGTAGATAGGAGCTCTGTACTTCCACTCAATTTTGCTGTGGACCTAAAGCTGCTCTGAAAAATAAAGTGGAGTCTATTTTAAAATAAAATAAAAATAAAATAACTTGCTCAGAGTCACATAGTTAGAGTTATAGTATACATAATGGGATAGTATAATTGTAGCCAGTACTCACAAAACTTTTAAAAAATAAATACATAACTATTGAGGATGCATATACTAAATGTTTTACTGATGGAGTGCAAGTAAGAAAGTGGGAAATCACTTCTCTAGACTGGTCATTCTGTGTTTAAAAACAGACTCCACTGATGAGTATAGCATTCCTATGATCTAGTCACCTTCCAAAAGCCCTGCTTCTGAATATATGACTTTTGAGGGACATTTGAAATATAAACCATATCACCATCTATTCACTAGGGATTACCTCAAGGTTTATGTTTAGGATGAAAATGAAATAATATGTGTGTAAAGTGCCTGGCACTAAGACACCAACTAATGAATAAGGAGTTTTTGTTTTGTTTTTGTTTTATCCTTTGCCTCTCCTACCCCTGGACACAGTAGATATATATTTTCGGGGTTAAATAGTGCACATTTTAAGGCAGAAAAACTGGAATTCAGAGCCTGACTTTCTGGCTGTCAATTTTAGAACCAGAGTAAAATCCCTTAACTCTTGCTGAAACTCTCTAGTGAATTAATCTACCTCTTTGTCTGAGTACCTATAGGTTAGTGAGCGTAATTTAAATATTCTGACCTATCATAGTACTTCATACTTGCATCATACATCTCTTTTCTGATTTTTGTTTTCCCTCTTGAGATTTAGGATTTCTTTGTACCTTTGTTTACTCTTTCTTCAGTGTTAGGGATTGAATCTAAGGCCTTCACATTGACCTACAACCCCAGCCTTTTTCTATTTTTAATTTTTAGTCAGGGCCTCACTAAATTTCTAAGTTGCTCAAGCTAGGCTCAAACTTGCAACCCTCCTGCCTCAGCCCTCCCAGAGTGCTGGGATTCCAGGCATGCACCACCACCCCAGACTATGCTTACCATTTTTTATTGTGGAAAACTTTAAACAGAAACAAAAGTTAAAGAAAATAATGCAATGAGGTCCTATTACCCAACTTTAACAATTACCAATCTTTTTCATCATGTTTCATCTATATCCTTAGTCACTTTTCCCTCTTCCACATTATTTTTCTATAAATCACAGACATCAAATCATCTTCTCTGTAAATGTTTCCATCTGCACGTCCAAGTGATGCTCTTCTTTTAAAAAAAACACGATGCTATTACCATGTCTTAAAAAATTAATAACTCCTTAAGATCATCAAATAGTGCTCAATTTCCCATTTATTTCATAAATCTTTTTAACCACTTATTGCAACTAATATCTAAATAAATGCAACATATTGTGCTTGAATGTTTTGCCTTTTACATCATTTTGATTTTGTAGGTGCCTCCTCTCCCCTCCACAGGAATGTTCTTTCTGTAGATTATAGCTTGGATTTTGCTGATTATACCTTCATGGTGTTATGTTCTGTCTTCTTATTTCTTACAAATTGGTGGTAGGATATAGAAGTTTAATCACATTGGATTTGTTCTTTTTGATAAGACTACTTCATAAGTAGTGCATAACATCTGGTTGCCCCTTTTAGATGTTACCAACTAGATCCATTAATTTCTTGCTGCAAGCTGGTACTCTGGGCCATTAATAAAGATGGCACATAAGTGCTCACCTCAAGATGACCCTGTCTTAGTTATTTTCTCATTGCTGAGACAAAATATTCAACACCCAAAGTTAAAGGAGGAAAGGTTTATTTCAGCTCACAGTCTGAAGAGGTTTCAGTCCATAGTTGGCTAGCTCCAAGGCAGAGTGGCATGGCAGAGTAGCATCAGATAGGAAAAACAGTCCATGGCAGGACAGGCAGAAAGCAGCAAGCAGCAGCAAAGCCTGCCTTCCATCTTTCCCTTTATATTCCATCCAGGCTATATTGATTGGTGCCACCCACATCCAGGGCAGGGCTTCCATTATCCACACCCAGAACTATGCTAAACTAATTTAGTTATTATACACCCTTAATCCCAGTATAACACACTCTAATCCAACATCATTCACCCATGATCCAGCCACCTCCCAAAAGGCCCACCTATGAGCGCATGAGGCTTTGGGGGGACATCCAGTCACAAGCCATAATAGACCTCCAGCTGCTCTCCTCATGTCTCTTTCACAAAGGAAAGCCAAGAAGGGTGAGTTTAAGCAAGACACTCTTCCTTATCTCAATATCCCCTTGCTCATGACTTTTCAATCTGTTTGAATCCATTGGAAAAACCTCCAAGTCCAAATTTAAATCAAATTTAACTTGTTGCACACAAACATTCCCTTGGGCTCTGGAACAAATTGGTCATTAAAGACTAAATGTGTGACATGTTCCACACTCACTGGACCCACTATTTCTATAATTCACTGAAAGGGGATAGTTTGTTGTGATAACACAAAGTTTCCATTTTCCCTATTCCATGGCTCTTTAACAGAGTCACTGTTGTGGGGGAGAGGACTTTACAGTTAGATAAGTCCTTAGTTAACATCTTTATGAATGACCTACAGTAGATTAAAATACTTTTGATCAAGTGACCACTGAACAGCAAACAAGGTTGGGTCATTCCTGAAATGAGAGAATGTTAGCAATGTGCTGCGGTATTGTGGATAAGCTCATTGTATGATGGCCTGGTAACATGGGACTGGGCCAGACCAGTTGCTTCACTGTAGGACATATAAGAAAGTGACTGGCCCACCACTTGGAAAAAGAAATCTGGACTGAAAAAGCTATGTGTGGGAATAAGAAAAGGGCCCATGTAAATATTATATAACAAAATCTGTAAAGGGATGGCCCCAGAAATTACTGAACTCTACATGTCATTTCTGGGGTTTTGGAAAATACAAGGATAAAACTGAAGCAAGATGAATTGTTAAGTTCTAAGAAGAAAGTGGATACAGAAAAGTATCCTTCATAGCTTTGTAAAGAATTAAATCAACAGAATTTCTCTATTTAAAATAATTGGATAGACAATGAGTATATAATTGCTGTTGACTTTAAAGAGCTTTTGATTTTTTTTCTTTTTGGAAGAACAGAGTCACTAGTAAACTAGAAAAACCCATGTGCTCCAAACCACACAGATTTTGAAAGGGCACAAGCTTAAAACTCATACCCAGAGATGCATTAGGAATTGAGTTGTTACCAAATAGTGAGTGGTCTCTTGGATAGGCCAAGCACTTTACAAACTCCATTAATCCTGACAACTTTGTGAAGTTGCCATTATTATCTCCATTTTATAATAAGGAAACTGAGGCTCACAGAAGCTAAGTGACCTGTCCAAAGTCCTTCAGCTAGTAAGTGGAACAGCCTGCTTTAAATCTTAGGTCTGTCCATCCAAGCCTTTATATTACTCTGCTCAGTACATTTTGGAAACAGGACTAGGCCATGACACTTTTAAAGTATTTTCGTCTAAATTGTTCATGAGGAGCAGCAAGTAACTTGCTCAAAGTTCAGCAAATATGCAAGGTGCTCTTAACAGCTATAATCTACCACCCATGGCAAGGTAGTAGGAAGTCCCACACTGGAATGATGGCCTTTCAGGTCAGCTTTGGATCTATTACATTTTAGCATCTTCATGAGTGGCCTGGGGAAAGAATAAATCTGCCTAACATGTTTACACAAAACAACATTCTGGGCATGAGGTAGCCAGGAAAGAAGCTACCATGGAAGCTGGAGACTACAGTATCAAAATCCCCTAGGAAAATATCCAGAAACCAAGAGGAAGAAAATCAGCAAAGATAATTTCTTAGATTCAATACAGTGAAATAAATTCAATACAATACAACTCAATACAGCCATGCCTTCATGTGCTAAAACACCTGCGGACTTAACTCCCAAACATGTTAGCTAAGTAGCTCTGTCATTTAATCAGGGTCCAAGAGAGACCATATTAAGCAAGAATATTACACACAGGGTCTAAAAGAGTCCTTTCATGGTGGAGTATCCCCTTCTGAATTCTACCATTTAAAAATTCCAAAAGGCCTCATGAAACACTACAAGGAGGACTGAAAAGTCTAATTATAAAATCTTTGAAGGAAAGTGAAACAAAAATAGGAGTTTTACAATAGGCAAAAGAAAAAAGGAGAATAATTTTAATAATGGTTTCTAAAGAAGTTACAAGTTAATCTTATTGGAGATGATCAACTACTGTCAGTTGAAAAAAATTTCCCAGCATGCTCTTAATATTAATCCATTGTAATGAAATAATTAGCTCTGTCAAGAAAGTTTTTCTTCTACTCAACCCCAATTTCAGATTATTGTTCTAGTCTCTCTCCCTGGAATTGTGTAAGAAAGCAACTCTTCTGCATAACTAATTCTTTAATAATTATTTTAATTATTCTGTATTTCTATTCTTTGTTAAATGTTCAAAATAAAATTGAAACAAACTGGTTGCCTAGGCTATCTTGGGGGAAAAACTCTTGTAGGGGTTAAAAGTAATAAAATGGAATATGTTTATATTCATAAAAGCAAGTCCCAAGAGGGAAAAAAAAAATCACATCGCAACAGCATTGTAGTCAAATTGTTCTTCCCAGATGTGGGACTGGAAATTTATCCTTTTGGCTGAAGTTTCACTTTGAAGCAACCCAGAACCCAAGAGTGAGGAACTGGAACAACAGCCCAGTTTTATAGAACATTTTACAGTTTACAAATCACCTTACATTCTTTTCCCATTTGATGGATCTGCAAACTCATTGAGGAACATGGTATGGGAATTTGGGTTTTCTTCTCTTCTGGAAGATAATGGCTCTCTCTTCTCAGGAAATATTAGTGAAATAACTGGGGGCATTAATAACAGGACACTCAAATGTCTCCTGTATTATATGTTCTCCAGAGACACAGATATATATGGAGGTCAGGGAAGATTATGAGGAATTGGTTCAGGCAATTATGGAAGCTGAAAAGTCCCATCTGTAAGCTGGAGACCCAAGAGAGCCAGTTGTATAGTTCCAGTCTGAGTGCGAAGAGCTGATGGTGTAAATCCCAACTGGAGGGTAGGCGAAAGCTGATGTTTCGGCTCAAGCAGCCAGGCAGAGAGGGGAAATTCTCCTTTCCTCTCTCTTTTTCTTCTTCAGGCCCCCACCAGATTGAATCATGCTCACTCCCAGTGGAACAAGCCATCTGCTTTCCTCAGTCTACCAATTCAAATGCTAATCTTACCTAGAAACATTCTCACAGACACACAGAAATCATGTTTAGCCAAATATTTGGTCACCCTATGATCCAGTCAGGTTGACATATAAAATTAACCATCATCACATCCTCCAATCTGAGCAAGGTTCCATATCTGAGGGACCCAAAAAGGGGGCTCCACCTTTGTTCTGACCTAGACTCTACTTAGGCAGTTTGATGGGTAAGCTGACTTGACTGGATTAAGAGACTCCTGGAGAGGTGATAGGATCACAGGAGTTCTAGACTCATTATTGGATGAATTCACTGATGTTCATAGCTGAATGTGCCCTGTTGGAGGTAGCTCACTGGACGCACATCTTTGGAGGGATGTGTCTCCTGTGGTTTGCTTCCCAGCCATCTTGAAATAAGCAACTTTGCTCCACCATGCCCTCTTCCCATGATGTTTCTACTTTGGAGCCAGCTGACCATGCACTGAAACCTCTGAAACTATGAGCCAATTTATACCCTTCCTCCTTTAAATTGTGTATGTCTGGCATTTGGTCCCAAAGACTTAAAAACAGCTAATACAGGTGGTTACTTCAAGACACTTCCCCCAAGGAGGTCTGGATGAAACCATCTTTAAAGGTCTCATTTAACTATGAGCACCACAATCCCATCCAGGTGAAAACACAAATTCATTACCAAAAGCCAGACCAATGCATCCAGCAATAAGAATCAAAGAGAATTTCCAAATGCAGGGATCGGATATAGTGAATTCATTCAGAAACATGCAATCTAAGATATTTGATGTGATGCCACATGACGGAGAGTTTGAGATGGCTCTTAACTCAGACTGACCTAGATTTCAATATAAACCCTTCCCATATGACCAGGGAAAGCTGTCAATCTGTCCAATCCTCCGTTTATTCATGGATAATATAGGATTAAAAATATCTCACTAGCCTCTGTGAGGCTGAGGCAAGAGGACTGCAAGTTTGAACCCAGCCTGGGCAACTTACAAACCTAGATCCTGTCTCAAAAAAAAAAAAATTTTAAAGGGGCTGAGAGTGTAACTCAGTGAAGGCCCTGGATCCAATCCCCAGTACCACACACCCACAAAACAAAAATCAAAAACCTACACTAGAAACTACTGATACACCCAACAAGATAGGTGCCTCTCACAGTCCTCACGTTGAATGAAAGAAATGAGACGCAAAAGCATCACGCTATATGATTTCATTTTTATGTACTTCTAGACCAGCCAAAATGAATCCTTGGGGCTAGGAGTAAAAATAGTAGTAGCTTCTGGGATGGGGGAGTTAACTGAAAGGGGACACAGGGAACTCTCCGTTGTGATACAAATGGTCTGTATCTTGACTGTGGTGTGGGTTACATGTGTGCATCTATCAAAATTCACTGTACCCTTAAGATTGTGCATTTTATTGGGCACTGTATCTCAATAGCAATTTTAAAACATACATTCATTGGATTATTGTGAGGAATGAATGAGATGATATAAAGCAAGTGTCCAGTGGGGAACCCAAAAACACTGTAGATGTTCAAGAAACGATGGGTGGTTTTATGTTCTTCAAAGTGCCTGACTTCAAGCCAGGCATGGTGGCACACACCTGTAATACCAACATTCTGGGAGGCTGAAGCAGGAGGATTGCAAGTTTGAGCCCAGCCTGAGCAATGTAGCAGATTAGCAAGACTTTGTCTCAAATAAGAAATAAAAATGGGCTAGGGATTTAGCTCAGTGTAAAGGTCCTGGGTCCAATCCCCAGTAGCAAAAAAAAAAACAAAGTAACTGATTTCAGAAATCTTAATAAGTCTGTATCACCCAGAAATCTGAGAGGGTTCAAGCAGGTTTAGATGGGAGAGCCCATTGGATTCCCCTTCAGTATCAGTCCCCTGGCTAAGGAAGCTGCCTGGTAGCAGGCAAGGGCCCATAGATGCACAGACCTGAGACAGCTCGGGACAGGGCAGCAGCCCTAGAAGGCCAAGGAGGGATCTGGCTAAGGATCCCCATGTTCCAGAGGAAGTGGGCCCTGACTAGGGACCCAGAGATGCTGAAACGGGCAGCAGGAGTGAAGGGGCAAGACAGCGACCTGGCTTCTGGAACTCATTGCCAATGCAGGGCCTGGACAAGAGGTGGGGGCAGCTCTTAGGGCACGCAAGAGAAAAAATAGGGTCTTTCTGAGTACCTGGCCTGAGCATGAGACTTCCTGGAGCAAGGGATAAAAGCAATCTGGATGAAGTCAGTTGGCTGTGCTTTAACTCAGGTTACCCGGAATTGCCCTGGATTGAACACTACACCAACACTTCCTAAAGGTTAACATGGATTTTGTTAAAATGCAGATTTTGATTCAGTGGGTCTGGGATGAGACCCCAAATTCTCCATTTCTTTTTTTGTTTGTTTGTTTGTTTGTTTGTTAGAGACAAGGTCTCACTATGCAGTTTAGGCTGGCCTTGAACTTGCAGGGATCCTCCTGACTCAGCCTTCCAAGTGCTGGAATTAAAGATGTGTGCCACTACATCTGGCCCAAATTCTGCATTTTTGACAAGTTCCCAGATGATGCCCATTTTTTTTTCGGTCCACAGATCACACTAGGGTTAGCAAGAGGCTTCCAGAAGATGCACTTTGTAGCAGTCAAGTGACTGACATGATCCACTGAGTCTCTTCAAATAACTGTTTCCTCTGACTTTAGCTCAGATGGAGAGAAATAACACCCCAAACCCATTTTTATCCACCAGTCCCTAACAAAGCTCTAAAACCATGGAAGTCAATATTCTATGAGGCATTCTCAGAACTCCACTTCTATTTATGCCGGAATTAAAGCATTGCCGTAGATGGTGTTGCAGGAGATTTATAGCTTTTAATCTTCTCATATAGCACAACTGCTAAGTACAGTATAATATATGTGACAGGAATTAGTCCCGAATTTATTTAAGACTTTTTTCCCTCAGTTCATATGTCAAAAAATTGCCATTTCCAATTATTTATTAGGAGTGCGATGTTTTTCAAGGTGGATGCATTACTCTTGTTATCTGCTTTCAATTAACTGAGAATTTACTATGCTCAGCCAAATGTCCATTCATCAGCAAATTCCACATTCCTGGCAGTCTGATTAACTTCCCAGGGATCTTCCTTTATAGTTAAAATAAATGAGGCTATGTCTTACACTTGCTTGCTTATGGAAGGAAACAAAACAGGGCTTGGATAGAGAAGAAGAAAGAGGTAGAAGAGAAGGAGGTGGAGGAGGAAGAGGAAGTAGAGGAGGAGGAAGAGTTGGAGAAGGATGAGTTGGTGGAGAAGGAAGAGAAGAAAGGACAAAGAAAAAGCCTTAAGCAATCAAGAGAGATTAAAGATGGAGAAAACCACCTATTCATAGACCAAAAGCTACTCCACATTAGAACATATTCAACTTACCAGAACATAGCAACTGCAATCCCAGCACTCGGGAGGCTGAGGCAGAAGAATTACAAGTTCGAGTCCAGCCCAGACTATATAAGGAAAGCCTCAGAAACCCAAAATAAACAAACTCAGCAGCTGGACAGTGCTGTGCTTTCAGGGAAGGGTTGAAAGAATTGAACTCTGCCCTCGTTCCTTGCTGTGGGCTGGTATAAGGGGAGACGCACGGGCGTGAACTTTGACAATGAGTTCTGGTCTGACTGAATCCTGGCTCAGTCACCAAAAGCCAGAGCACCTTGGGTACGTTATCCAACCTCCTTTTCTTTTTGCCTTTTTCCTTGATGGTGCTAAAGACTGAACCCAGGACTTCCCGCATCCTAGGTGAGTGCTCTATCATCACTGAGCTACTTTTTATTGTTTTTATTTTGAGACAGTATCTCATTGAGCTGCCCAGACTGGCCTCAAACTTACTATACTCCTGCCTCAGCCTCCCAAGTAGCTGAGATTACAGGCACGTGCCACCTTGATGGGCTCCAACTTTCATTTCAAACTTTCTCAAGTTTCCTCTTCTGGAAAGTCACAATAGTAATGACTCACTTACAAACTGGTCACAAATTTAAGTGAAACTGGGTTTATGTAACAACAACATCAGCTAAGATAACCCTGCCCTTGGGTTTCAAAGGCCATTTGTTCAAACATCCTTCAATGTGTGCAAAAGATCTCAGCTCACTCCCACCTGGCCCTTGGGACCTGCAGAAGTGAGAAGACTGGGATGAGGTCGGGAATGTTTGCTGCCTGTGGCTGGCCACGCGATCTTCCTTCTCCTACATTAGTCCCGCTCTGGAGCTCTCTGCTGTACAACACAGGGTGGCCCTGTTTCTCCCTCCATACTCACACATCCCCAAACCGACCCAGCAGCCAGGCACGGGGGTGTGCACCTGTCATCTAGGCAAGTCAGGAGGCTAAGGCAGGAGGATTACGAATTTACGGCCAGCCTGGGCAACACAGCAACAACCTGTCTCAAAACAATTCAGTCATTCAAAGTCTTGTGTGTGGCTGACTTTATTACAGACAGTCAGGGGAGAAGTTTGTTCAACAGGAATTCACGCAAAATTGAATATTTGCCTCTGTACTTATTGCAGCCCGTATTTCTTTCTTTCTTCTTGCTTTTTCTTCCTTCCTTCCTTTCTTCCTTCTTTCTTTTCTTCCTTCCTTTCTTCCTCTCTTTCATTTTAATTTTTTTAGTCCAAGTCTCACTAAATTATCCAGGCTGGCCAAAACTTGCAATAATCTTGCCTCAGCCTCCAGAGTTGCTGGAATTACAGGCATGCAACACCATATCTAGATCCAGAGCCTTTTTCACTTGTTTTGTTTTATTTTAGACAGGATCTTGCTATGGAACCCCCCTGGCCTCAAATTTGTGATCTTCCTGCCTTGGCCTCTGGAGTAGCTGGGATTGTAGGCCTGCATCACCACATCTGGCTCCACAGCCATTTTTGCTAACTTTAATTCCAGCTGCCAAATATGTGACTTAGCCCTCTTTTGTCTCTGTCTGTGTCTTTTTCCCTTCTTGGATATGTAGGAGAGAAGGCAATGGGACTCAAACCCAAGTCCTCTTGAATTCCCTGACTCGGATCAGTCCAGCCCTCTTTTGCCTCTGACCTCTCTTTGGGAAACCCACCCACGCCCCTGCCATGTGAGTGTAGCCTGATTGGAAAGAAGGAAATCTTCCTCTTCTTTTTTTTTTTTAGTACGGAGGATCGAACTCGGGTCCTTGCGCTTGCGCAGCAGGCGGCGAAACCACTGAGCTAAATCCCCAGCCCCTGGAAGTCTTCCATTTGCTTCCTGGGAGGAGCTAGGGTCATCACCATTTTCCAGCCCTTCAGCTTTCCAACACAGACTCTTCAGCTTTCCAATGGGGACTTACACCAGACTCTGCAGTGAGCTCCTCGCCATTCTCCCCCCGCTGATTCCACAAGTGGCCATTGTAACCCTACTCAGTAAATCCTTTATATAATCATATATTTTTATATTAAATCTGTTCCTCTAGTGACCCCTAATTGATACACTAGGCAAGTGCTCTACTCCTGAGGCATACCCCAACTATCTACTAAAAATTTTAAGCACACACCTGTGACTCCAGCATTCTGGGAGGCTGAGGCAGGAGGATTGCAAGTTCAAGCCCAGCCTGGGCAATTTAGCAACTTAGCAAAACCCTGTCTCAAAATAATAAATTAATTAATAAATAAATAAATGGAATGAAGATGTAGGTCAGTGTGAAGGCCTCAGGTTCAAGTCCCACTACTGCCACCCACCCACAGACACACACAATTTTAAGTGCCCTATTTTAATTCCCAAGGACTTTGTTTCTCCGTTTGTTCTATTTTATCATGCATGCTCTTGTTTCATGTATCCAGTGTCTTATATGTTTAGGACTATTCATTACTATTGGATATTGTATTGTTATTAAAGTTTTCTTCTGTCCCCTGCATATTCTCTATTTCCTTTAAGAGTCTGGAGAACCTAGAGCAGTGATGGCAAACCCTTCAGAGCTTTCAATAACAAACAGCCCGCTGCATCACGCATGCTATAGGTTCACCACCACTGACTTAGAGGAACCATCCTTTCTGGTTCTGTGAGTTTGTTTGATCGCTGCCTTCTGTGGAGTGATTTTTTCCCCCAATGTCCACCGGCCCTTGGCTCTCTACTCATCTTTAAGAGAGGCACCACAAAGCCGATTGGAACTTCTGTAAGAAAAGGCAGCATTTGTCAACTGGTGGCTGTCCTTGGACAGAAACATGGCAAAATCTAAGCTGTTTCATTTGAGGGGATGGAGCGACGGAGGGAAAATCTGCTGATCTAAACAACTCTGCACACATGTAAGCCTAGAAGCCTGGGAGGCTGAGGCAGAAGGATCACAAGTTCAAGTCCTGCCTGGAGAACTTAAGGAGACCCTGTCTCAAAATGAAAAAGGACTGAGGCCTTTTTCAGGCCTTACCTCAGTGTGAAGGCCCTCAGTTCAATCCCTAGTACTATAAAAATAAATAAATAAAAACAAAAGAAGAATCTTGCAGGCTGGGGCTGTAACTCAGTCGCAGTGAGCTTTCCTAACATGTGTGGGGTCCTGGGTTCCATCCCCAGCATTGGAAAAAGAATGTTTTGCTTTAGCAGGACCCAGATCTTCAAGAGAGAAATCCTGACATTCTACCCTTAAAGCCAAGGTAGTAAAGAGTGGGGAAAGGATGGAAGAATGTAAAGCGTAAACCTTCCCAAAGAGAAGCACAAGTCTCACGATTTAGTATGGGACCCTCAATTTCTCAGCCTTAGTAGGTTCAATGCTGTATCGTATAACATTTTTCTCCAAATTCAGCTCATATAAAAATGACCCAGAAGGCTTGTTGAAATACAGAGAGCTGTGTCCCACCTCCAGTGAAGTGACAGAAATCCTGAGATATTTTCCCAGCCTCTACTAGTCAAACTCATGGGCAAATAGGAAGTGGCTGATGGGGGGCTGGGGATTTAGCTCAGTGGTTCCGGCACCTGCCTCGAAAGCACAAGGTCCTGAGTTCAATCCCTGGTACCAAAAAAAAAAAAAAAAAGTGGCTGATGGGTACCATAGAAGACACTGAAAAAAATCTCTCCTCCACTAACTATAGCAAATACACATCCAGAATTAAAGAGTCATGCTCCTTGGTTAACAAATTCTCCTTTTAAACTATAAATATTTGTGGACCAAAATTCACCAAGCATCTATGTCCCCTCCTTTTGAATATGGGCAGGCTGGTGATGGTATGGACCAATGGATTAGGTGGCAATAGGACTGGGTGACTTGTAACTCTGAGTCATAAAAGGCCACATGGCTGTGTCCAGTTCTCCTAAAACGTTCATTCTTTGATGACCCTGTTGGGAAGCAGCCTCTTGGAATTCGACTACCCTGCCCCAAAACACACAAGCCACATAGAAAGGTCACATGTACAGGCTTCAGTTAGCAAACCCTTCTGTGATAGTTAACTGATTGTGTCAACCTGAGTAAGAAATGCCCAACTAGATTGCCTCGGCACAGTTCTGGGCGGGCTGAGGGGATTTACCGAAGACAGAAGACCCACACTAGGGCAGCTTGTCGCCTGAATCGTATGAAGGGGAAACGAAGAAGGAAGGCTCGTTTCTGTTTCTTTAGAGGAGCTCCAGTCTTCACCTTCACCTTGGACATTGCTTCCTGGCTTCCAGTACACTCTTCAGCCTCCAGCGCAAACCCTTCAGCCTCCTGATACGGGCTCGCACAGGACACTACAGTGAGCTTCAGGCCTTCGACTGGATCCTTCAGATCCTCAGCACACAGACAGACCCTCTGCACTCTTCCACACCCGACTCTGTGGACAGTCATTGTAAGCCAATCTTGTAAATCCTCATGTATCTGTATATCTTGCATTAAATCGGTTTCTCTAGCATGCATTGACTGATACGCCTTCTAACCATGGAGCCATCCCCACAGTACCCTGTCCAGGCTATAGTCAAGTTTCAAACGGGCTCAGAGCTGCGCTAACCTGAGCTTCAGATCTGTGGTGGCCTGTGTGATGGTGTGGTTCGTGATTCCTCCTTAAGAACTTGAGCTCTCAGAGGTCAGAGACATGCTGCTTTCTTCATGTTCATATACCCAGAGCCTAAAACAGACTTGGCACATAGTAGGAGCTCAGTGATCTCACAGCACTCATTTATAAATGGACTGTGCTAAGCAAAGCCTCTCGTGTACTCTCTTTACAAGTCCAGAGTCCATTGTTCTTTCCCTCAAAAGCATAAAAATTAAGAAAAAACCCCATAAATATCAAGTTGGGCATGGTGACCCACACTTGTAATCCCAGCAGCACTCTAGGAAGCTGAGGCAGGAAAGTCACAAGTTCCCAGCTCAGGCTGGGCAACTTAGCAACTTAGGGAGATCCTGTCTTAAAGTAAAAAATAAAAAAGAGCTCAGAATCTGGCTTAGTGCAAAGGCCCTAGGTTCAATCCCCAGTTCTGAAAAGAAGAAGCAGGGGAGCAGAGTCTGGCACAAGGTTTAGAGTTTGGCCCGCCTATATGTGAAGGCCTAGCTCTGCTGTGTAGAGTACAGCTCTGGCTGTGTAATCTTAGGTGAGCTAATTGCTTATTTACCTGTGCCCCAGTTTTCTCATCTGTAAAATGGGTATAATAATGGCACCTGCTTTTTAGGGTTGTGAGGAGGATTGTATAGTGTTGGGAACAATGCTACGTAATTCTAGGGAAAAATCGTTTGAGTAGGCCTGGTTCTCCGGCCTACAGGCCAGCTATAACACTCCAAGACATAATTCCATTTTGGCCTCAGGTCACAAGGGAGATCTCAATGATCCCGTGATGCTGTAAAGCTCCAGGACAAGACCACACCTGCGGGAGACGCCCTGGGAGGAACCAAATCTTCATCTGCATAGTTCCTCATTGTTCTTAGATTTCCGCAGCCCCCACCCAGCCTTTTGTTACACCTTGTTTATCCCAATGTGAAGTACTGAACTCTATATTTCACTTGCTACATCTGTTTCCCCATGTACTGAATAAAGGGTGCTGCAAGCTAGGGGTCTTTTGTCTTTGCTGCCCAGAGCAGCACTGATCAGACCCAAAGCTCAGCTTCTTCTCAGTCTCATTTTTCTACCTTTCCTGTAATTCGCCGTGTGCTGCCGTGGCTCTCAGGAGACCAGGACTCACTGCAGAGGTTCTGGTAACGTCCCCTTCCCCTGTTCCCTACAGTATAGCTGTACATGTGATATACTTAGACACCGTTTAACATCCAGGAAGCACTCAATGGCTGCTGACTATTCTATCATTGTTATTATTACAAGGCAATACATCCAGAAACCAAATTCCCAGTACCCTTCCCATAAAAGCAGCCCCCAAAGGATGTTCCTGGCTCTGAGGCAGCTGTTGCCTCCCCTTGACTGTTTTATTTGTTGGCCTTAGAGACTAGGGGACTTATTGAATTTGCCACTCACCCCGCATCTGCATGTATCATGCAGTGGCATCGGGGACTTATAAAAACTGTCGCTTTTAACACAATACATCTTGGGTGCACCAGAATCACCAGGGGCATTTGATTAAAATGCAGCTTCTACGGTTCTGCCTTAGCCAGTCTGGAGTAGGGCCCAGAAATATGTTCGTTTAACAAGCCTTCCCCGGTCGCTGCAATGCAGGGGCTCCTGGAAACTCCGCCTCAGCAGATAGAGCCACCCAGACCTTGACGTCATCAGCAATCATTCAAGAAAATGGATTTTTTTCTAAATTCTTTAACATGGGTTATGTAAAAAGCGAAGGCTTATAGGACAGATGTACACTTAAACAATATCTTAGCTCTACTTCAAATAATATTCTCACTACATTTTTCTTCAAACTCCAGAAATCTTTCAAGAAGTACTCTGAAATTTTTTAAAAAAATTATTAGTACTTGTTTGCAGTACATAAAGATTACATTTATTGTGGGCAGGGGATTTAGCTCAGTGGTTTCGCCACCTGCTGCGCAGGCGCGAGGACTAGAGTTCAATCCCCGGTACCAAAAAAAAAAAAGATTACATTTATTGTGGGGAGCTTGTACATGAACTAACACATCTTAATTCTTTTTTCTTCCCCTCCCATCCCTCCTTGCTCTTTCCATCTCTTGTTCCACTTTCCATTTGCAAAAGCTCTATTTCCATTTTTCCTTCAATTTTCTTTTTTATCTCTCTTTCCCTTCCCTCCTTCTCCCCTCCCTTCATCTCTTGTTCTCCCTCCCATTTGACAAAGATCTCCCTACTTCCTATCATCTATCTTTCATTTTGCTCTTTATTTATATTTTGGGTTTCTCATATAAGAGAAATCATGAGATAATTAAACTTGTGTGTCCGATTTATTTTACTTAACATTATGGTTTTGAGGTACATCCACTTACTTATGAATGCTTAAAGTTTATCCTTCTTTATGGCAGAAGCGCTCTAAACTTTAAAGCAATTGATTCAATACTTAACGTGTAAAAGGTCATATAAAATGCCAGATATGTGACAATAACTATATTATAGAAGGTCTCTAGGGGCTAGGGTGTAGCTCAGTGGTACAACACTTACACAGCATGTGTGAGGCTCTGGGTTCAATCACCACACACGCGCACACATATGCACGGGCACACACACATGCACACAATGTCTGCAAATGCAGAGAAACAGTATATTTAGAAATAAGTGTATGTCAGTGTCCAGAAAGTCTAGAAATACAGAGAAAAGACTATAATTACCAGAAATTGAGGGAAAATACATGGAATGTATTATTTGAAAATGTAACTGACATACTGCTGGATGATCAATTTACCCTCCATTTCCCAGATGTTATGACCCCTGTAGAATGCCATCGAATTGTGGCTCACTGTGGTTACTTCGCTCAGATGTATCAGGGCCCGCATCACATCTTCCTCCCTTTCTTTCTTCCTCTCTTCCATCATTTCTCTCTTTTTCTTTTTTCTCCTACGGTCACTTTCTGAGTGCCTACAATGTGCACAGCCTTGTGCTAAACATGGTGTGTGGGGGAGGATGTGTGTGTGTGTCCCTGCTCTTAAGGAGCACTCTCCTTGGGGTAGGAAATACAAATATATGACACACTTAAATGTTATTACAAGCCAGCATCTCAGATGAGTGACTTAGAAAGTACATGTTGTAAAATTCTGGGACCGAGGGGTCAAGCTGTCCCATACATTTTGCATGGACAGATCACTTTTCAAAGCATTGCATTGTACTATGTGAAAACTTTCTTCCACATTCCTTCCATCTAGGATAAAATCACACATGACCCCAACGGCAGGCCATGAATGAGGCCTGAGATATAGTGAGAACTTTCTTTTTTTTGAACTTTGCAAATTGCAAATGAGAGGAGATTTTTAATTCAAGGTGATTATACTTAATTCTTCATACCATGAGTCTTGCCCCCAACTCAGAGATAAAGGCAATGGCACCTTACCCAATGTTAGACCCAGGCTGGATATTGCCAAGAGTGAGGAAGTAAAATGTTCCATCTCATTTCTCCTGGCTCCTTCCATGCAGATTACTTTCCTGGGGCATGCAAAGGGAAAAAGGATGCCAACTCTAGCCTGAAAAAGGAAGGAGAGAGGAGAAATTGCCTTGTTCAAAATTATAATTCATCATCCAATTCAAGGGAACCTACTGGAACAAAGCCTCAGGCTTTTAAAGAAATCACATCTATTCCCACTTGCCATGAGAATTTGCCTAGATAGGGTTTCTCAACTTCAGCATCACTGCCATTTCGGGCTAGTTGCTTCTCTGTTTGTAGGGTTCTATCCCTGACCTCTACTCACTAAATGCCAGCAGCACCCACTCCTCCACCTGCGACAACCAAAAATGTCTTGAGACATTGCCAAATGTCTTCCAGGGGTCAAGATTTACCCTGGGAGCTGGGCACTGTGGTACACACCTTTAATCCCAGGTACTTAGGAGCCTGAAACAGGAGGGTGACAAATTCAGGGCCAGCCTGGGCAACCTAGTGAGGCTCTGTCTCAAAATACAAGAAAGAAAAAGGTCTAGGGATAAAGCTCAAGGGTAACATGCTTGCCTAACATGCACCAGGCTCTGGATTTAGTCTCTAGAACCTTAAAAAAAATTCACCCTGGGGAGCAAAATCACCTCTTGGCAGAACAGCAGAACCAGTTGGGGAGCTTTAAAAAGTACTGATGCCTAGGATCACCCCTGGAGTGTCTGATATGATCAAAGTGGATGTGGTCTGGGTTTCAATGTTTTTAAACACTGCTAAAGGGCTGATCTCAAATTTGCCTGATGATTCTGACACTGGTAAGGACCCTGCTCAGATTTAATGTCCCATGTCCCATGTCCCATGTCATCATGACCTGGTAATACCCCTAGCCTGCATCCACCTGGTTGAATTGACTTGGTGTTGGTTTCCAGTTTATGGACCCAGTACTTGACTTCAGACCATCCTGCTTCAGCCTTTCAAGTCAGAACCTTACCTTTCTGCAGCTATTTGTCATTTATTTATCTTATCTTACCAAGGAAATTCAGGCATCAACCTGAGAACTTTGGGGGACATATCTGAGGCAAGAGGTCTTTGTGACAGCTCCCTTGAACCACTTCAAGAGGAAGGTGTTACAGTTTTGATGTGGTTTGTTCCCAAAGGGTTTATATGTTGGAAATTTGGTACTCTGTGTGGCAATGTTAAGAGGTGATGAGATCTTTAAGAGGTGGGGCCTGGAAGGAGGTTGTTAGGTTATTGGGGGTGTGGCCTTGGAAGAGATTAATACAGTTCTTGTGGGACTTCCAGTCTCTCTGGCTTCCTGGTTGACCATGTCATCTCTCCTTTTCACACATCCTCCTCCCATTGTGATGTCATCTGTCATGAGGTCCTCATCAGAGCTGAACCAATGCAGGTGCCATGTCCTGGAATGTTTAAAAATAGGAAAAAATAAATTTCTCTTCTTTATAAAGTACCTGTCCTCCAGGATTTTGTTTTAGTGTGGAAAACAGACTAATATAGAAGGCATCTCTGTGCAGCCTTTCATGTGAGAGTAAAGGTCATACATGTGGCACATGCCTGTGTGTGCATCTAGGAGGAAGCACTGGAAAGTAAAGCCAAGTGACAAGCCTACACCTGTTCTCTTCTCCTCTTGAAATTCCCTTGGACTAGCCCTGGGACTGTAGCATATGAAGACAGTGAGCACCCATGCTACCACTTTTTTTAACTAAGCCCATCCTAAACAATCACAATCTACTGCCCAGATCTTTTGATCTCATCTGCCTCTAGCTCTATATCCAACAGAAATGTTTGCTTCCATTATCAAAAGGTAAGTACTAAAATGTTCACAGCAGCAATTTCCACAATAGGCAAAATTATGAACTATCTAAAAATACCCACCAACAGCAGAATAGACAAATAAATAGCAATGAACTCTCACAAAGGAATACTATACAGCTGTAAGAAGGAAAGATCTATAACTGTGCACAACATATTGGTGAATTTCACAGATATGATGTCAGACAAATAGAAACCAGACCCCGGAAGGGTTTATATTGATGATTGAATTTATATAAGGTCCCAAACCTGCAAAACTTATGGATACTGTCAGATGACAGGATATAGGTGACCCTGGGGAATGGGGGTAGCAACTGGGGAGCTGCAAGTCAGTCTTTGTTTCTTGATCTAGGTCCTGCTTAGGTGGACGTGGTCACTTTGGGAAAATTGATCAAACTACGCATTTAAAATTCATGTACTTTTCTGTTTGTATATTTTACACCAATAAAATATCTTTCTCCCCTGCTGCATTCTCAATCCCAAATTGGGAGGCTGAGACCTTGACACAATGTTGAAGCAGGAGGCAGGCAAGTCCTAGAAAGCCCCTCTTGTCCTCACTGTCATCACTGTCCCTCCACTCCAGCTCTCTACTCTGGTGCACAGGCTGAAAACCACCAGCACAGTGATGAGAGGACTTGGTGTCCCACCGCCCTTCTATGGTGACAAGGACAATTCCACTACTGACCTTCCAGGACGGCAAACAGAGTCCAGCTCCAAATTGGGGTGTAGGGTTTTTTTTCTTTCAATCTATATTGTTTATCCCTAAATCAACAATCTTGCAATGAAGGCAGAGTCAGGCTGTGGCTCAAGGGTGGGAGCCACTGGTGTGGCCTTTTGGCGTTCATCACCCTGGCACATCTCACTCCGGGCTACACACCATCCCTGTCAAGGGCCTCTGCTCGTCACAGCAACTGATGTGTTTTTCCCACAGATGATCCCATTGTATTCATCTCAACATCTGGGTAATATTCTGGATTGCACACAAATGTGAATCGAGGTGTTTATTTTACTAGCAGAGTACACCTGCAGCCTAACTAGGGTATGCTGAGCAGCTGCTGATGACTATAAATCGAGACCTGCGTGAGGAGTTGTAAATCCCAGAGGTTCATCCTTAGCAAGATGGATCCAAGACTTTCAAATTCAATAAATGTGGACACTATTGAGGAAAGAGAGACATCATTACAGACAGACAATGGTTTGAAATGTCAGCTGGTGATGATTGGGGAAGCAGACGTAGGCCAGGATGATTTTTATATGTTTTGATAGCCCCTGCCGGGTGGGAGATTAAGTAAGCAAAAGGTCTGATCGGTAACCACATTTGGGTCACTGAGCAATTGCAGAGAGGTAGAGGCTTGCCAGAGGAAAGGAATGGGATTCAACTGCTAAAGGCAATCTGTTTTGTCACATAGCTTTATGTACTCAGACATTTTAAAGCCCAGTTATATAATTCACCTAAGATGCTGCCCATTTGGGACAGTGACTGTCCCCCTTTTCAATGTACCTAGTTTGTTCAGCCAGTCATTCTTAACATTTACAAAATTATTTTTAGAGAAAATTTGCTTGTGAAGTGCTGGGCATAGAATAATGTAAAATATGACCCTCTGCCCTCAAATTGGCCTGGTTTTCATCCCTGTTTAATAAACCAACTCAATGTAGGGTCTCAATACAAGCACAACCAAGGATGACAGTCTTAGTGCAAGCTGCTCTAATGAATATCATTGCCTAGGTGATTTAAATAACAGACATGTATCTGTCACAGCTCTGAGACTGATAAGTCCAAGCCCAGGGGGTGAGCAAATTTGGTGTGCTGTGCTTGGTGAGGTCTCCCTGGTTTGTAGGCCTCAGCCTTTTCACTGCGTGCTCACAACACAGCGAGTCTCTCTGTCTTACAAAGACCTGCACCCATTGTCCTGAGAGTCCTGCCTCATGACTTCATCTCTACCTGGTCACCTCCCAAGGCTGCAGCTCCAAATATCATCACACGGAGAGTTAGGGCTTCAATACAGGAATTTTGAAAGGACACAAACCTTCAGTCCGTAGCAGTCACCAACTCAGTCAATCTGCTTGAAACGCCATAACAAATACCACAGGCTGCGTGACTTTAATGGCAGAAACTTATTTTTCTACAGCTCCTGAGGCGGGAAGTCTGAGATCAAGTTGTCATCAGAGTTGTTTCCTTCTGAACCTTTGGCCTCGTCGTGTGGATGACCTCCTTCTTGCTGTTGCTGTCATAGTTGCCCCTTGAGCTGCATGTTTTGTGTGCCCTACTCTCTTCTTATAAGGACACCCGTCATATTGGATTACAGCCCACCTTGATGACCTCATTTTTAACTGAATTACATCCCTGTCTCCCAAAACAGTCACATTTTGAGGTACCATGGGTTAGGACTTTAACATATAATGAGGGTGCACAATTCAACCCAAAACACCAACCATTCTGATTTCCCTGGCACTGAAGGGATTCGTAGGATATGGGACTTTTGCTGCTAAAAGAAGGAAAGACCCAGGCAAGCCAGGACAAATTGGTCACCCAACTGACAACATTTTTGTTTGTTTGTTTGCAAACCTGTAACATGGGTAGGGCTCAGAAGACTCAACTTATATCTGCTCTACTCACCATGAGCAGGGGCAGCTTGAAGGCTGGGGGGCTGGGATTACCCAAGGCTCGCACAACCACACATCTGGCACTTGATGCTGGGAAGACTCAAACAGCTGGAGCTCCTTGGGCAAGTCTCTCCAGCTCTGTGTGCTCTCTCCGAGTGCCTCTCTAGCACAGTGGCCTCCAGTTAGCCAGGCTTCTTACAGGAAGGCTCCAGGATCTCAAATCAGGTATCCCAAGAGAGCGAGAGCCTGGCAGAAGCTGCGTTGCCTTTTAGCCCCGCCCCCCAGCCACATAGCACCCTTCTCCTGTGTGCTGTGGTTAAAGACAGTCACCATAGCCTTTAAAAGAAGAACACAAATAGACTCCATCACTTGGTGGCGGGGGGGGGGGGTTGACAAGAACAGCCGGGCCCCAAAATATTGTAGTTATTTTTTTGTTTTGTTTTGTTTTGTTTTTTGGTACTGGGGATCAAACTTGGGACCTTGCAAGGCAGGCGGTGGCACTACTAAGCTAAATCCCTGGCCCCTGCTCTGTTTTGTTTTATTTCATGTTTTGAGACAGGCTATAAGACAGATTGGCCTGAAATTTGCTATATAGCCCAGTCTGGCCTTGAACTTGAGATCCTCCTCCCTCAGCTACCACTGTTTTGTTTTGTTTTGTTTGCGGTACTGGGGATTGAACCTAGGGCCTCACACATGCTAAGCAAGCACTGTGCGACTGAGCTACATCCTCAGCCCTTAAGTTTTAATCTTGGTTAAAATACATATAAAATGCACTACCTTAATCATTTTTAAATGTACATTTCAGCAGGGTTAAGTAGATTCACAATGTTGTGAGAGCAATGTCTAGAACTTTACATCTTAGGAAACTGAAAGCCCTTGCCCTTCTCCCTAACCCAGCCTTTAGCAACCACCATTCTACTTTCTGCCTCTAAGAATGTGATTGTTCTAGTTCCCATATAAGTAGAATCATGTAATAACTGTCTTTCGGGGACTGGCTTATTTCACTAAGCATAAAGTCCTAAAGGTCCATTCATGTTGTTGTATATGTCAGAATTTCTTCTTTCTTAAGGCTGAATAATATTCCATTGCACGAACAGACCAGTGTATGAACAGACCAGCCATTTGGGATGCAGTCCATCCCACTAGAGGAGAAGAGAGACCATCTGACCTTGTTATAGCACTCTGAGGTGAGTGCCATGATCAGAACAGAGCAGGATGCTGTGAGGGCACAGAGGAGAGGGAGGGGCCTCCTGGAAGAGGTGGCCAGGTTCAGGTAGGCAGGCAGAGCGAACAGGAGGCACAAGGGCCCTGAGGGGCATTTGGGATGGCTGCTGAGGCTCCTTCATGGGGCCCATACCTGTGCAGCATAGAAGGACAGAAGAGCAAAGAGGTAATGTCTCATGGGGTGGGCTTTTGGCCTACATTACATGGGAGTTGTAGGTTCCTCCATGAGACAATGTGTGGCTTCTTTACAGCCAGCCCAGCAGCTGGAGCAACCGGCTTCACTTGCTACTAACCAGAGACCAGCTCCGTAACATGCCCTCCACTGCCTTTCCCTGCTGTGCTTCCTCCATCCCTCACTCCAGCCTCCTAAGACTGCACATTCTAATAGCGAGTTTTACCTCAGACTGTTCCCTGGAGGATCCTGGGGCTTAAGGCAGATATGTTCAGATTCACCCTCAAGGAAGGTCACTGTGACTTCTGTATGGACAACAAGTGCACAGGTTGGGAGAGACCCATGAAGAGGCCCTTGAAGGTGTCCAGAGAAGAGAAGATGGTGCCAGATGGGAAGGGATGGGTGGGGACAAGGAAGGAGGAGCAGATAGACTCGTTTCTTGGGGTCACAAGGCGACAAGCACAGCTAATGGATTGGCTATGACACAAGAAAGAAAGCAAGGCTGGCTCTTGGAGGGATGGCTTGGGAAAATAGTGAGGGATGCTGCCTTTTCTCAAGAAGGTGCATTCTGGGATATGAGCAGGTTTGGTATACTTTACATGTCCATCAAATGTTTTGGGAGCATCTACCATGCTCTAGTAAAGAGGTCCAGAATATGTTACAAGGGCATAAGGAATATTTTGAACAAAAGATATTTGAGAATCAATAGTTTTCAGGAATAGTATTTTTTTTCCTGAACTCCTTCTTTCTAAAAGCAGACCTTCCCCCTAAGTATTAAACTGTCATGAATCCCGTCTCCTAGAGGTTTCCAATCAGGGAAGAAGGACTTGTCACCAAGAAACAGCCTAACCTAAAAGGCATTTGTTCTCCCAGAAAGAAATGTGTCTCCTCTCTTCATCCCTTATTAAGATGGTATATAAGACCAAAATTTGAACACCTCTTTGAGTGACATTTCTTCAGGAACTCCATGTGTATATATGTAATTAAGTCTATTTTCTTCTCTTGCTAATCTTTTTTCTTTGTCAGTTTAATTTGAAGGCCCCCAATTAATGCACCCAAGAGGATACAGGAAAAAGTTTTTCCTTCCCAACGTTAGTCAGCTTGTTAGGTGTTTTGGAAACAGAGCTGTCTTGTCAAAAGAAGCTCAGCAGAGCTGTGTGCAAGGGACTAAGAAAATACCACAGGGGTCATCACATGTCACCTCTTGGGAAAGGAGTCAGGGAGAGAATCCTAGAAAAGCTTAGGTGAAGAATGAGAGCAAGTTGGTCAGAAAAAGGAGCAGGAAAAGGTGATTCAGGCAGCCAATGAAAATGTGCAGGGATGTGAGAAGGCATGACCCTTTTAATTAAGAAAGTTTAGCCAGGCATGGTGTCACACACCTGTAGTCCCAAGCACTCTGGGTGGCTGAGACAGGAAGATTCCAAGTTTGAGCCCAGCCTGGGCAACTTAGTGACTTAGCAAGACCCTGTCTCAAAATTTTAAAAATATACGTAAAAAAGAGGGCTGGAGTTGTAGCTCAGGGTGATGGCCCTGAGTTCCATCCCCAGTACAAGGAAAAGAAAAATAAAATTGTGGTGTAGGTCAAGAGGAAGGGAAACAATGAAAGGAAAATCTTGGGGCAGAGATAGGCTTTGTGCAGCCTCTGAGAGGGTTCCCCCAGCTATCCACATACTTCATTATTTTACCTGGGCCATTCTCCTCCATTCCCATGCCCACATCCTGGTGCATCTTTCCAGTGCTGCATCTCTGACTACTTCCTCTCTGTGGTACCCTTACCCTGGCCTCAGGATACAGCTCCTTGGTACCCCATTGGTGCCCGGCAAAGTGATGGCAAGAGCTGGCCATGGCCTTGCTTCCCCCTTGTCTTCCAGGCTGTGAGCCCAACCCAAGGCCTAAAGAATGTAAACTCTGCTCCGTCATTGGCTGAACTGAATGTCTTTGAAATGTGAGAAGCTTGCAACCAAGAGGAAAGACCCACCTGCATCCTCCCAGGAAATCCAGTCCCTGCAGCCAGGTGAAAGGAGAGTCAAGAGTCATCAGAGATTTTCCCACCAGCCCTTAGTTGGGCACACTGGTTGAGTCCAACCAGTCTTCAGCTTTTGTGTCATGGTGTCAGAGCTGGCTGTTCAAGCGAGTGATGCAGGCAGTTCCCCCATAGGCCCACCAGACCAAGACCACCAGCCTTTGTACCCAGCACAAGCAGTAGTAGTCACTGCGAGGCTGCTATGCTCTGCCAGTGCAGAGCCCAGCTGGCTCTGAACCAATGGCTGCAGGGGGAAGGTGAAAGTTTCCATGTCTCCTTTTCTGGTGTTATTCCCTCTTGCACATATGGGATTTATTCTTTACAGGTTTAAAAGTTGCATTGAAAATAAACTCAAATGACCAACATGTTTCTTTGAACAATCCATAATAAAGCTAAAAGCCACCTGCACTAGGGGAGGCCCAGACAGCCAATTCTAAATTGCTTTAGTGGTTGGAACTTCCTGAATGGAATTCTCAAGCACTTTCCCAACAATTTAAAGAGCTCATCTGTCCAGTGTAGATTAGAACTGTCCAAAAGTGGGGTCACCATATTTCAATCAAACAAAAAAGGAAAGAGAGAGAGCGAGAGAAAGTCTTCCTGGAAAGATAGAAATAAAATGAAATAAAATAAAATGACAACTTTACCCAATGGATTTGAATAACATCAAGTTTCTTTATTCTCAAATAGAATCTAGTACACACACACGTACATGCACATGCACATATATATACATGCACACATTGATGCACACATGGTCCATGGTGGAATCGCAATCCGAGATTATGACCCCTCCAAAAGAATAGCAATGTAATAAAGGGACTTTTATGGTCATCTTCAGTTAGATTGACCTCATAAAACATTGCAAGTTATATACACGCATGTACACATAGGCCAGATTCTTAACTTACGTAATTGTATGGGAATTCACAGAGTTATATTAGTTGAGAATTTGGCTTAAGTTTCTCTTACTATAGAAATTCCCATCAACTAGCATGAGATGAGACTCACACACTGCCACAAAGCTTCATGGGCTGAGAATCTGGCCCACAAGACAGAATAATGTCCATCCAAACATCAGCTTGGATTTTTATCTGCCCTTGCTTTTCAGAGCATGATGGAATGAGCAAATGCCTTTGGCCTCTGGAGCTCTATGAATCAGTGTGACCCAGCATGGAAAGCCCCAGGCTATCTATCCGTCCTGGAGAGGAGCAATGCCTCAGTCTCCCAGCCTGTGAATTGGGTGGGACTATTCCCTGCCTCTCTCCTCTCACCCTGAGTGTTCTCTGCTGTTTGTGAAGGTGCAAGTTTGTGAATAGGATTCCCAGAAAATAGGCATTAAGAGCTGGACCCAGGCATTGGTTACCAGAGAAAATGCATTTATTTGTCAGGTTAGTAAGTGCCAACACCACTAATTGAATGTGTGCCAAAACATGCATTTAAAAAAACGTTGTTCTGTTCCATTAATTATTTATAGAACATCACCTAAGGGCAGTGCATGCTACAAGCCAAAAATCTCATCCTGCATTTTATCAGAAACCCATTGCAGAGAAAGGGAGAAGGGAGAGGGAGGGAGACAATAAAATGAGATTTTTGGAAAAAGCTAAGGAACTTGTCTGGCATGTTTTGTCTGGACCAGCAATGCCCACAGGTCAACTTGATAATAATCTCCAAATGCAGGGGCTTTGGAGAGCAGCTGTTCCCTCTTCTAGTGGGGACAGAAGAAGGTAAACTTCCACCACAGCATGAAAGACTTAAGCTACTTAGAAGTCACTAGTTATGTGTTTAGTAGGGAATGTTACCAAGTAAAATTGAGAGCAGAAGAGGACCTTTAGATGAAGGAAGGGGCTCGTGGGCTCCAGTCAGTGTAAGAGTAAGAAGTCCATCAGTGTTTTTGCAATGCTGAGACAATGGATGCCCCTGGAGGTCAGCGACATACCAGGGAATTATCCTAGTCTACGAAAGGTGCTGTTCTCTGGGCAGGATGGCACATTGTCACATTATGAGCATGGGTTTTACTAGGCAAGACCTTGCTTTGAATGATGTGCTTGGCAAATTACTTGACCTCTCTGTGCTTACCCAAGCATCTGCAAAGTGTGGATAATCATTCATTCAATACTGCCACTACACCAGCCATTGTCCCAGGGGTGGGGATAGAGCAGTGAGTGAAAGAGACAAAAGAACTTGCCAGTGCTAATTAGGGAGGAGGGCTTCCTGTAATAATAAAGAATAAATAAGCAAAATATATATAGCATGTCAGGTGGTGATGTGTGCTATTAGGATAAATTAAAGAAGGAAAGAGGATGGGGAAGTTTGGATTTTAAGTCAGGTGGCAGAGGCAGGTCCCATGCTGACGTGGCAGCTTCTGAGAAAAAACCAGAAGGAAATGAAGAAGTAAACTAAGAGGCTATACTGTGTTGAGTATCGGCCCAAAGGAATATGTTCATGTCCTGATCTCGAGAATCTGTGAAGGTGACTTCATTCGGGAAGAGGGTCTTTACAGATGAGATCAAGTTAAGTATCTCAAGATGAAATTATCCTAGACTATCTGGGTGGGTCCTAACCCAATGGCAGGTGTCCTTATAGGAGAGAGAAGAGGAGAGGACAGACATAGAGGAGAAGGCCATGTGAAGATGGAGGCAGAGATTGGAGTGATGCAGCCATAAGTCAAGGAATGCATGGAGCCAACAGAAGCTGGAAAACACAAGAAAGGATTGTCTCCTAGAGCCTTCAGAGAAAGCATGACTTTGTGATACATAGATCTCAGACTTCCGGCTTCCAGAAGTATGGGAGAATCACTTTCTCTTGTTTTAAGCTGCCAAGCATGTGGTCATGTATCATGACAGCACTAGAAGATAGCATTAGTAAGGAGGATATCTCAGCAAAGAGAATAGCAGGTGCAAAGGTCCTGAGGCAGGTCTTTTGCCTGGCTGCTTTGGAAAGAGCAAGAAAGCCTGTGAGTGATGACTTTTTGAAGCTGAAGCATATCTGATGGAGTTAACGCTGAAGGTTGTCTGCTGACAGCACTTTCCACAGCTGGGCAACAGTCCTTCCTGGAAGAGGTAGCCAGGGTTGCATCTCCATGTCTAAGACAGGCGTTGCGCCCAAGTGAGAAAGTTATTGCAAAATGATGTGACTGGACCAGGTTGAAGTGACATTCTGACTATGTTTCTGAGAGATGAAGATAACTGGGTTACTAGTGAATTGGATGTGGGCTGTAAGGTAAAGAGGGAGATCGAAGATGCCTTCTGGCATTTTGGGCTGAGCAACTGGAAAAATGGAACATCCATCACCTGAAATGGAGACAGCTGGAGATGGGGTAGGCTTGGGGGGAAAGCTCAGGAGTTTGGTTTCAGGCAGGTTACATTTAAGATGCTTATTGAATACCCCAAAGTCTCAGAAATCTGGCTCAAGAGGAAATGTCTGACCTGAAGATGACAACTTGGAGGATCATTTCTTTTTTGGGACTAGGGATTGAACCCAGGGCCTCACACATACTAGGGAAGTGCTCTACTGCTAAGGTATACCCCCAGCCTTTGGGATTTTAAAATTTATCACTAAATGGCAAAATCGCATCTCTTTGTTGTACAGTTTCCTGAGTTTGGAAAAAGGCACAGCGTCACTTGACCGCTACTACAATCAAGACTCATACTTGCTCTATTCTTTGAAAGAATTTCCTATATGAAAAACCTGACATATAAATAAAGTGCAAACTAAAAGATAGATAACAAGAAGTAGAGAGATAGAGCTTTCTCAAATGGGAAGGGGATCAAGAGATGGAGGGAAGGCTGGGGTGGGGAAAAGAGTGTAAAACAATTAAGATGTGTTATGTACACGTATCAGTCCCCAAGAGGAACATGATCATTAAGTACTGCAAACATGTACTAATAAAAAATCCAAATTGAAAAAATATTCAAGGCTAGTAATACTAAAATAACATATAATTAAGAAAAAAAAAGGAATTCCCTCCTGCTGCCCCTTTGTAATCAAATCTCACTCCCCAGCCCTTGGCAACCACTAATCTGTTCTCTGTCCTTATAGTTTTCCATTTTTCTGAAATGTTATATAAATAAAATCAAACACTATGTAGCATTTTGAATCTAACTTCTTTCAGTCAGCACAATGCATTTGATATTCAATCGTGTTGTTCTGTTCATCGATTTTCCATTACTTTTTTTGCCTCAGTAATATTCAACTATGCAGAGGTAGCAGATTCTGTTTACCCATTCACACACTGAAGGGTATCTGGATTATCTCCACTTACTAGCAATTATAATAAAGCTGATATAAATATTCATGGGCGAGTTTTTGTGTGAACAAAAGTTTTCAATTTTCTTTTTTTTTTAATTAATTTTATTGGTACATTTTATTGGTACATTTTAGGTATACAATTCGTTTACATTTATCATTGGGTGTTTGTACCTGTACATGATGCATCTTGGTTCTTATTTTCTTCCCCATTACCTGTGCACCCTTCACCCCCTCCGCCCTTACCCATTTACATAGATTTCATTTCCATTTTTTTTCCTTTGCTCGTAGTTTTTCCTTTCCCTCTTTTCCCTTCCCCTTCCCCTCCCTTCACTCCTTTGTCTTTGGACCTTTTTTCCTATTTCAAATTATCAATTATTCATTTGAATCATTTTAACCCTTGTTTACACTATCAGTTTCTCACACTAGAGAAACTATTCAGTATTTACACATGTGTGTCCTATTTATTTCACTTAAGAGTATGGCCTCGATATGCATCCATTTAGCTATAAATGACTCTAGTTTTTCTTTCTTTATGGCTGAGTAGTACTCCATTTTATAAAAAAACCACATCTTCTTTATCCAGTTTCCAGTTGATGGGCACTTGGGCTGTTTCCAAGCTTTAGCTATTACAAACTGTGCCGCTATGAACATGGGTGCACATATATCACTGTGGTATGATTAAAAGTTTTCAATTTTCTTCGGTATATAACTAGGAATAGGACTGTTGGGTCAATGCTAAGTGTATGTTTAACTTTATAGGATACTGTCAAGCTCTTTTCCAAAGTAGCTGCACCATTTTACATTTCCAGTAGCAATGTCAGATATATTTATTGATTTATTTACCATTCTAATAGGTGTGCAGCAGCATCTCACTGTGCTTTTCATTTGTCTTTCCCTAATGACTAGTGATTTAAGTGTCTGTTTATGTGCTTCATTTCCATCCCAATATCCTCTTTGGTGAGGTATCCATTAAGTCTTTGCCCATTTTAAATAGGTTACTTGCTTTTATATGGTTGAGAATGGAAAATTCTTTATAGAGTCTGTTTAAAAGTCCTTTGTCAGATATGCGATTTGTAAATATATTCTGCAAGCATGTAGCTTGTCTTTTATTCTTTTAAAAGTGTTTTTGGCAGAGCAAATGTTTTAAAGTTTGATGAAGCCCAGTTTATCTTTTTTTTTCTTTTCTGTTATAGATTATGCTTTTGGTGTTGTAGCCAAGAACTCGTTGCCTAATTCAAGGTCACAAAGATCTTTATTTTCTTTTGAAAGTCTTACAGATTTCAGTTTTACATTTAAGTCTATGAACTTTTTTAGTTAATTTTTGCATAAAATGAAGTATAGTCAAGGGACATTTTTTGGCTTACAGGCATGGACTTCATCCATTCAAGCAACTATAACAAAATATCATAAACTGGGTGGCTTACAAACAACAGAAATGTATTTCTCACTGTAGTGGAGGCTGTGAAGTCCAAGCTCCTGGCATCAGTACATTCAATGTCTAGGTGAGGTCATGTTTTTGATAGCCAGCACCTTCCTGCTGTGTCCTCACATGAGAGAAGGGACGAGGTCACTCTCTTGAGGCCTCTTGTATAGGAGCACTAATCCCATTCTGGAAAGTTCCTCATAATCTAAACACCTCTGTCATCTTGGAGGTTGGGTCCCAACACACGAATTTGGGGAGGACACAAGTATTCACACCATAAGTGGCATTCAACTATTTAAGCACCATTTTTGAAGCTCTGTTCTTTTTTTTTGATCTCTGCTTTCCTCCTTTAAAAGAAAAATCTTTTCTCTTAGTTCTCTAGATTGATTAATTTCTATTGATCTATATTCAATTTTGCTCATTTTTGAGATACTCCATCTTTCAGTCCTAAAATTTCCACTTTGATCTTTTAAAAAAAATTTCTCTCTCGAAAGCATTTATCTTTGCATTCATTTCAAGTCTCTTCACCCTTACTTCATGGAGCCAGCCAACCATGGATTGAACCCTCTGAAACTGTGGGCCAAAATGAACTCTTCTTCCTTTAAATTGTGGGTATCACGTAATTGTTCCCAGCAGCCAGAAAGCTGACCAGTATAGAATAGAATGTCAGAGAGGTTCTTTATGGCCAGCTCTTAAACAAAAAGATGGGGAAAACTTGGGGTAATATTTTTAAGTTGTATGGCTGGCTTTGAGGCAAAGGGGTTCTAGTTTCTATGATCTACCTTGGGAAAGAGGAATTCTAGTTTCTATGGCTTGCCTCGGAGAAGAAAGAAGGAGAGGAGGCAGGAGGGCAAGAGAAAGCCAGAGAAACTTTGATTCTGAAGCTGCTTGTGAGGTCTTCACTTTGGGGTATCATTTTCTGAGCCCTATTAGGGTTGTGCCCTCATGTTCCTTTCGGTTCTCTGCTGCACTAAGCATGGGAATGGGTTCTACCTGTATCTGATCGGCATCAGAAATATCCTCTAACCCACAGTATGAATTATGCCCTGTCACAAACACATAGCTGTGGGTAACAAGTCATCAGGACTGCTTAGCTGGTCTGGACTGTTTCACTGAGAACGTCAGAAACGGAAGCTCTTCCTTCCTACAGACACGTCTTCCATCCAAAGAAAGCTTGGCACTTGTTTCATGGTGACAGTTACAAACCTTACAAACAGTGGTGGCACATGCCTGTAATCCCAGCACTGAAGGAGGCTGAGGCAGGAGGAGTGCAAGTTCAAATCCAGCCTGGGCAATTTAGTGACACCTTATCTCAAAAATAAATAAATAAATAAATAATAAAAAGGGCTGGGGATGCAGCTCAGTGGTAGAGCACCGTGGGTTTGATCCCTAGTACCACAAAAAAGAGACAGAGGAGAGAGAAACGGAATGGAAGATTTAAAGTCAGCAAAGTAATAGAAATGTGACAAACATCAACAATACTAAAACAAGCAGGTTTGGATGGAGTGCCAGAACTTGGCTGAGGCATTATGAAGAGGTGGAAAGAGCACTAGTCAGATAAACAGATAAACTGGTCCTAGGGGGTGCTGTGGTTTGCATATGGCTTAACTGTGCCTCTCTGAAAGTTTACGTGTTAGAAGCCTGGCCCCCAGCGGGGCATAACTGGGGGTGTGGGCACATTAAAGAAGTGGCGCCTGTGTCATTGGGAACATGAGATAGTTCTCGCAGAACCGCTGGGTAATTCTCACTAGAGTGTTGTTAGAAGAGGAGCAGGCATAGCCCCACCCACTTTTTCAGGGCTGAAGATGCAACCTCTGGCTCTGACACTTAGTCTTGCCATTACCATCTGCCTTGAGGTAAAGCAGCCAAAGGACAGCCCTCTGTCACAGTCTGTGGATGCCATTTGGACTCTGAATCTCTAAAACTGTGAGCTAAATAAACCTCTTTTCTTCATAAAGTAGTTGGTGTCAGGTACTTCATTATAGCAATAAAAAGCTGAATAATACAAGTGATTTTGAATGAGTTGATAAATCACCTCTCCCCACCACTACTTCACACATATCTTGGTCTCTTCTCTGAAATAAGGAAGCAGGGGCCTGAGTGGGTGATCTCTGAGGTCCCTTTCAACTCATGAACCTACTCATTCAACACCCATTTATCAAGGTCTCCTATGTGCATGGTACTGGACAAGATGCTGAGAATGCAGAAGAAAACTGTGACGCTTGGTAGTCACTATTCTGAAGCTAGACCATATTCAATTCCACATATTGTATCTTTTCAATTAATATAAGGAAATCCCACTCACTTAAAGTTGTTTCCTGTTTCAACCATTGTTCCTATGCAGTCAGCTTTCTACATGACCAAATGCAAAAACAGCAATGAATTTAAAGGAACGGGCTCCTTTTTTTTACCTGTTCTCCCCCTCACTCAGAGATAACCACACTCCACACTGAATTGTCCCCAAAAGACTCCAGGCTTGTGTTTCTCAGTGTCACACGTGGGTGACTTGCCAGCATCCTTATGTCCTGATCCCATTTTCTGACATGCACAGTTGTTCTGATAAAAGGAAATTCCTTCAGGGAGACATTGGCCTTTTTTAGGGAAGAATTAAATTATGGTAAATCAATTTTATGCTTTGTTTCTGGTCTAAATCAGCCTCACCTCTGGATCGGACCAAGCTTGAATACACTGAGCTATTACTGTGATTTATCGTGAGCTGATTCCCTGGCCCATTGTTCCCTTATTAGAATAAAGTGAGAAAAATCAAACTAACCTTCCATTCAATAGACGGTGTTCCAAATGGCAGTTCCCTGAAGACTCACGCAGAGATGAGGCAGCCCAGATGATCACCGTGCTATGTGATGCCCGGAGCTGCCTATCCCTCACGACGCTGTTCTCCAAAGGCCCTTCCGCTTCCGATCATTTATCGCTTCTCTTCAGCCATGCGTGCGGATGTGCGGGCAGGTGGCGGGGTGTTTGGGAGCCCCGGGCCACTGCCATAAATCAGAATCCCTAACGCCAGATTGCACGCTCATCCTTCTGCATTAATTTATTGTAAGGTTAGATTATTATTGTTCACACAAGGAGAGGCTACATTTATTTTTCCTGGGTGAGGAAAGGCAGAATTGGACATTTAAGTTTCCCGACCAAAGGTCCTAAGGACAGTGAAGTCCACACCGGTAGGAACTGGGTGGGGGGCGTTAAAGTTACCAGCTCCCTGGCTGTGACTTGCCTAGAAATGACGCCATCTGTAGAAAAACAGCACGCGTCTTTGGTCCTCAGACTATGGCCTCACTTATCTGAATTCAGAAGACCATTATAAAGTTTAAGGCCTGGAATTTGTTTTTGAGTTTAAAAGTGGCTACATTTCTAACCTGAAATCTGTAGAGCATCAGGTTTGTCTTTGATCCCAAGCCTCCACGTGAGTGAGTTACTCAACTCCCTCAAGCCTGTCTCAGCAACCTTGGGAGCCCTCATGAGGAGGTGAAAAAACCCTCCAATACTATATTGTTTTGTCTAATTCCTGTTTTTCCTAAAGCTCCCTAGATTCAACTTTGTTACACTGGGAATTAGAAAGATTCTGAGGCTTTATTATTTCGGAAGGGGAAATTTTTGCATACGCTGAAAATGGCTAACCAGCCTTTCTTCTCATTAGCACATTATCTCAGCTGTGAACTTGAATTTTTTTTTTTCAGGGCCTGTCAAGCACTCTAGTGCTGAGCTACATCCCTACCCCTTCTAAAAAATTTGTTTTGAGACAAGGTTTCACTACATTGCCTAGGCAGGACTTGAATTTGTGATCCTCCTGCCTCAGCCTCCCAACTAATTACAAGTATGTGCCACTGTACTTGGCTTAAATTAGGACTTTCTAAGAAGGAAGAAGAGCCAAGTGCCGCATAAGATGTTCATTTAGTTGGCTTTAATCAGCTTATCTGAATCGGCTATCTACTCATCTACCTCAAAACTACTGCGGTTAGAGCATCATAGAAGAAAAAAAAGTGTCTGAGCTTATTTATTAGAAATTAACATGTCTCCTTGGGGACTAGTTTTGTGACAACTTGTATCATTTGTAGAACTGGCTAGGGGGGTCTGTACACCATGGCCATTCATTTTCTCAGTTGCTGTGTGTCCCCATGAGTAAGTCTTCATCTCCCATTAGCCTCATCCCTAATGGCCCATATTAATTTATAACTGAGGGGAATTGCAAAAATGCACTATGTTTCACAGAATCCAGGCAAGCTGCAGCAACCCTTTTAAAGTCATAATAAATTAAGCTGCAAAGAATGCCCATATTTATCTTGCACCATTTTTATAGTTATTGCTGCTATTTTTCTTATGCTGGCTTAATTAAGAGATGTCTTTGGGGATTTAACTTCTGTTGAAAAAGAGCAGAATTTTTAAAATGGTTTTGTTTTATTTCTGTGAATAAAAAGTAGGTGCCATGGCTCAATGAGATGGTAGAGAACTGGCTTGGGAGTTTCAGCTGGGTTCCACCACACACTAGCCAGGTGACCTAGGTGTTCCTTTTCCTGTTGAGACCGCCCATCTGGAGGACGAAGTTGGACAACCTCTGAGGCCCTTTCCCTGGTTCTTTGACCACCCTTAGGTTGACGAGTCAAGCCCATCGCTGCCAGATTTGTTCACGTTAATCGCAAAACTCACAAAAATCTCCAAAACTTCGTTTGTTTTAACAACTGACCTGGGTAGGCTGCTCCACGTCCAGATTAATCATTCCACAGCTGGTTGTTATGACAACTCAAAACACTGCTGCAAAAGCCAAAGACTCAGTGGAGAGAAATGGACACAACCAGAGGCCCCTCTGCCATGGGAGCTTTAAAGGGACTCAGTTGACCCTGTGGATTTGTTCCCTCCAGCCCAGGGCCGACATTGGCCCCATTAGTCTTTCTATCTGACATGAGGTTTTGTGCTTACTCATTTTACAACAGCTTTGTATTTAATCTACAAAGCAACCCTGGTTGACTTGAAAAGTCCCTTGGTGTAGCTAACCATAGCCTGTGCAAGTTGAACTAATTATTTTGTTTATGAAAAATATCCATAGGCCTAGTAAATTCTTGTACATGTACATCTTTATTTTCATATTACTTTTATATGACATAGCTCAAGCAATAACTCAATCTGGCTGGTTAGGAAGGGCATACAAAGCCCTTTTAAGGTTTTGTGATCACAAAAGGCTTTCTCTCTTCAATTCCTCTTGAAAAGACCTACTTTTTTCCTGGTCAAAGATAAATAATACAGCAGTCATCCAGCCAAGCTCTCCTTCAACAGGCCACATTCCACCAAGCAGAACACTGGCTGCCGCCTACGGTAAATCACTAGGTGATGGTGCCATCTTTGCCTGTCAGAAATAGCTCCTCCCTGCTCTAGCAATGTGTGATTGCAGTTCCTGGCACAGGGAGAGCCTTTTCCTTCTCTGCCAGGTTTCTTTCAGACTTGCTACAGCTTAGTTTCAACTCTGGCTCAGAAACCAACTCAAAACCACCTTTCTAATTGCTCCTTTTGGCCTAGAGACTGCCATCTGGTTTCCTGTGAAGGCCTCAGTCAAAGGCCTTGTTGTTCCTCGAGCCCGTCCCCCCGTGGGGACAGGCTGCTGCCAACCACATCTCTCTCACCCATCCCAGCCCTGGGGACCATTGAGGGACTCTGAATTCCCACAGACCCACAGGGAGGCCCTGAGGGTCTGGGATGCCACTGGACAAGGTTGCAAGGCTTAATTACAGGTGTCTGAAACTCATGACTTAGAAACTAGACACTGTCTAGCCGACTCTGAAAACAAAAAAGAAAAGGTGGTCAAGCAACAGCAAATAATATGGATTAGTTCTCAAACTAACACAAATTATTTTGGGATTTCAGGTCACTTAGCAGCAGGAGCTCTCCTCCCTCCATGGTCCAAACTCTATCCCTTCTTCTGTCCATAAACACAATATTCCCTTTCTCAGGAAATAATTTCTGTTAAAAAGTTTCTATTGTCTGTTTTACGGAGATTTCATTCTCAGACTTCAAATACTTCTCAGACTATAACACATAACCCATGGAATCTTGATTTCTCAAGAGGGAGCAGTTAATCAAGAGAAAGTATTTCTTCAAAAGAAGACATGGGGTTTGGCCTCTGCTCCAGTTTCTTTAGGGAAAGACTTTGACTCTGGAACTGAGAAAGGGACAATGCCATGTGATCAGGAGTGGCTGAATCTCATCTGAACAAAGTCACCTCTGCATACAGGTTCCTCCAAACTGTGGTGGCTAAGATTAATTGTGTCAGCTTAAATGGCTTGGGAGCCACCTAAGCAATTAGCAAAGCACTCTTCTAGGTGTGTCTGGATGGGTCATGGAGGTGTGACTTTGGATACTATGTATGGTCCTTGGCCCCTTCCTCTCTGACACTGTTCCCCTGGTCTGCTTCTTGGCCATCATGAACCTCTTTGCTCCACCACATCTTTGTGCTGTTGTTTCTCCCTCGGAGGCAGATGACCAAGGACTGAGCTCCCTGAAACCATGAGCCCAATAAACCTTTCTTTATTTAAATTGTAGGTGTCAGGTATTATGTCTTAGCAAGAAGAAATCTGACTAAGACACTCACTCCCCTGCTTCTCATCCCTGCCTCTCTCATTACTGCTTCTGCTTACTTGATAATGGCATGGAAGACATCAGAGCATGATATTTATTAAGCACACTCTGCATGCAGAACACTGTCCAAGGCAAAAAGAATGGGACGAAGAGAGCCCAAACTGACAGCCCAGGCCCTACAGTCAGTCTCCAAAGCTCTTACTACAGCCTGATAATTAGCTTCTAGGTGGCCAGCTCTTTACTGTCCAATCCAATGATTCTCAAACTTTAGGGGCATTGGAAGCTCCTGAAAGCCTTGTTAAAACACAAGTTTCTAGGTCCCATCCCCAGATTGTTTCACATAGTAGGTCTGGGGCAAGAATTTGTGTGATGAAAACTTCCCGGGTGATTCTCGTGTTCATGGTCCCACTTTGAGAACTACTGCTCTAAGCCATTCTTCTCTCTGTTTCGAGAATGTTCCTCAAGTACAGAGTCTGATCAAATACTCCATACCAAGTTAGCATGGAGTAAAGTGTCACCTCAGTTTGGCATTTAGGGCCTCCACAATGTGGTCCCAGCTGGGGTGAGCAGCCACAACCTCACACATTCCATGTGCTAGTTCTCAGATTGGGTTCCCTTAGAAGAAAACCCTGAAACAAAGAATTGAAGGGTAACTCAGTAAGTATGGAAGGCAGCAAGTGAGACCTGGAGGAAGAAGAGTATAGGGTAAGTTAAAGAGACAAATACTGCTATAGGTAGTGGGCTCAGTGTCACTAGGAGTCTTTCAAGACTGTGTAGAGCATATCTCAGAGTTGTCCTATCTGAAAGAGTTAGGAACTGGGGATTTTCCACCATTTCTGTTAGTCACTGGTTAAGGACTACTTCTTGATCCAATAACTGCCCATCATTTTCACTGGGCCCTGTTTACAAGTTCAGCTTACTCCAGTGGCCAGAAAGCCCTTGGGTAGAGTCCTAGGCACTGGAAGCAGGAAGCCATCAGGGGAGGGTACATAACAATGGTGAGAGGTAAGGGTTCTGTGATGGACTACCAACAGATCTGCTCCATTAGGACAGCCCATTCTCTTCAAGCCAACTCTTTCTCACATCTGCTTTTCCACACAGATGGGCCTAAGCCTACCTTCTCCCACTCTGGCTCTCTGGAAGATAGAGCTTTGGACTAGGCTAAGCTGATTCCTTGGGCAGTGGTCCTGGTTACACACACAGAAGTATGTGTGACTGCATGAAGTTAAGGAGCCTGGGCCTAGACAGTGAGTAGAAACAGCAGACTCAAGAGGGCCATGAGTACTCAGGGAAGATGCTGCTGGGTGGGTATCAGCTTAGAGCACTCACAAAGCAGTTGAGATATCTGTGGGCACAGTCTTTGGAGATCATCGATTTGGGACAAAATTTGAGCCTTTTTGCTTTCTTTAGGTCAGTGGCAGCCACCTGCCCTGCAGTGATTTTGAAATATAACAGAATATAGAAGAAAATGGTGGTATTAGAACATCCTGCTGCCCAAATGAGAAGTCTTATGAAACACAGGATGAGCTAGTTCCTAGATGTCTTTAAAGACTGCTGGAGGGGCTGGGGATTTAGCTCAGTGGTTCTGCCACCTGCCTCGAAAGTGCAAGATCCCGAGTTCGATCCCTGGTACCAAAAATAAAAAACAAACAAACTCCTGGAGCTGGGCACAATGGTGTACATCTATAATTCCAGCTACTCAGGAGGTTGAGGCAGGAGGATCACAAGTTCAAGGCTAGCCTAGGTGACAGCATGACCCTATCTCAAAAAAAAAAAAAAGAAAAGAAAAGGGCTGGGAATATAGTTAACGGTAGAACATCCCTGGGTTCAATCCTCAGTGTAAAAAAAGCAAAAAACAAAACCCTCCTGGAGGTGGTCACTGAGACTGTACCCTGGTACTTGAGAAAGTGCCATCCCTACTGATAGATCCCCCCCCCCTTTGTCAGCCAGTCTTGGCCTCTGGCATCAAACCTAAGGAATTGCTAATTTCTTGAGAATCCAAATAGCAAGGAGCACGAGGACCATGTACAAGTTGAAACTATTCTCTCCCTCAGTTTTCACACAGACTTCTTGTCCATTGAGGTGATGAGGGTGCAGATTTATGAGTTTTCTCAAAGTGATGGAGCAGCAAATGTGAGTTACATTGGTCGTATGGGTGGGGATGAAAGACAAGAAAAATAAACAACCTAAAGTTCTCTTTAATGTTATATGGTAACTCAACATTCACTATATAAAGAATAAATCCCCTGACCTGAGAAAAAAATGAAAATTTTTTCCTAAAGCATTTCTGATCAGAGGTTTTAATGCTCATAAAATGTTACCAAGTAGTTGGTTCATACAATTTTTTTAAAATCACCTTATCCTTTTTAATCATGGTTGAAGTGATATATGCATGAGCTTTGCAAGGCATAAGATAACAATTTATTTGACATGATTTGAGGAAAGAAAACTGAAATATATTAAACAACTCTCAACCGCATTATTTAGAAAAAAGAAAATCAAAGACACTAATTGTCCATGATGGCTATTTATACAATACACCACTAGAGTGGAGGCATCCTGGCTGCTCTGGAAATAGTTTAAATTTGATCCAGAAGGCAACCAGCAGAGCCGGTAAGGACACATAATCTAGAAGGTGACATATTTTCTCTGGTAAAGTTTAGCTATTGAGAGTATAAAGAAACAAAACAAACAGGCCCTTAGTTTAGAAACCTCAGTGAAACTACAGAGTGGGAAAACTCCATTCTCCTTCCTAGCTCATTCCTCTCCTAAAGGTCCTTCCTTCAACCGGCCATCCTAAGGTTGATCCCTAAATGTTCCCATCTCAGCAGGGCAAAACGCTCCTTTCTCTTTTTTTTGATACTGGGGATCGAACTTGGGACCTTGTGCTTGTGAGGTAGGCGCCGGAACCACTGAGCTAAATCCCCAGCCCCTTAAACGCTCCTTTCTTTCCTCCACATCAACCAAAACATATTTGTGCTGTGTCTGAAGCATCACAAGTTTGCTGTGTGAGTAATTAGCTACCCACTGTGGTCTAGTAAGCAAATTCCCATGCAGATGTCAAGAACTAACAGTGGCACAAGGAGACTCAATTTCTGGTCTCAATCTGGGTGTCACATAGGAAGTTGTGATGGAGGAACACATTCAGTTGCCAAATCATTTGGTTTATAGTGTTTAAATTAGAAGAGTTCTATTAGATAAAGGGAAAAGATCAATAGTAATTCCTCCAAATACATATATAGGCTTGTTTGAATTTCATAAAAATAACAGGTCCAATTAAGCTCTAGGACCGGGGATTTAGCTCAGTGGTTTTGCTGACTGCTACGCAGGCACAAGGACCTGAGTTTGATCCCCGGTACCAAAAAAAAAAAGAATTAAGCTCTAATTTCTATTTCTCAAATCATTCCTTTAGACAGTGTATTTGGAACAGCCTCAGTCTCTCTAAGCCTTAAGGCATCTTTGTCTGACTTGTCAGGCAATAAGAATTGTCATCAGAGTGCAATATGGACCAACTCAGCCATTCAAAAGATACCAGTGGGAGCCAGATGTGGTGACAGGTGCATGTATACATCCCAGCACTCAGGAGGCTAAGGCCAGAGGATGTCAAGTTTGAGGCCAAACTGAGCTGTATAGTGATATCAAGTTTAAGGTCAGCCTGGACTGCATAGTAAGACTCGGTCTCAAAAAAGCAAAACAAAAGCAAAGAAAAAGACACTATTTGGCAAGTCTCAATAGTATAGCAAGTTCACCTCAAGTTCTCCAAAAAGGCTTTGTGGCCACTCCCAAGTGACTGTCACACCATAAACACTACTATTATACTCTCAAAGATGTTGCAGCTAGGGGCTGGGGATTTAGCTCAGTGCTTCCGCTGCCTGCCTCGCAAGCGGAAGGACCCGAGTTCGATCCCTGGTACCAAAAAAAAAAAAGATGTTGCAGCTAATGTCAAGCACAGTTACTTTGGGGGAGGAGTGGAGCATGGAATTCAAGCTAAACTGTGGACCACTGGCAATGTACCAGGCTGTGTACTAATGCCTCTGTAGATTTTTATTTCCTTTACTTGTCCCCACAAGTTGCAATATGGTTAGTACTATTTCCATTCTCCATTTCCCTGAGAGAACACTCAAAAAGAAAAAAATTCCTTGCCAGCTAAAAGTGATGGAATCAAAACTGGCTACAGGTACATGGAGTTTCTGCAAAATCAATGATTCTCCAAGTGGTTCTTAGACCAGCGGCATCAGCATCATTAGAAATGCACATAATTGGGCCTCATCCCAGACCAATTAGATTTAAAAAACTCAGAAAATGTTAAAAACTTGGAGAGCTGTGTTTATCAAGTCCTCCCAGGAATGCTGATGCTCCTGAAAGCTTTAGAACCTCTGTCCCCGATTACACTGATTTGTGTCCACCACAACCATATCCAGGGGTGAGCTGGCCAGACATGGGCCCCTGCCATGATCATTTAGTCCCTGTGAGCCCAGAGACTCTGTGACCATACTGTTCCCAGATGCCTTTCCTCCTCCAAGCCTCAACAGCCACCCTTGTCTACAGAATCCTTTTGTTATCTATCACTGATGTCTTATGACAACTCTTCCACTGGGGCCTGAAACTCTCAGACCTTTGTAGTTATTGAGTTTTTCACATTTGTCTCCCACTTAATAGTGTCTGACAACAGTGGTTTGCAGAATGCAACAGGCTCCATAAATACTAGTTTTGATTTCAGCCCACTGGGGAAGGACATCCAAATAATCAGAAATGTCTCTATAGTAAATAGGTTACCTCGAAACCTGTGAACTGGCCCCCCCTTCCCCAGCTCTAAAAGTGTTGATGCAGATGAAGGGACTCTTCAACAGAGGTACCAACAGAGGGGATTCTAAATGGACAAGTTGGATGAGATGGTCTTAGAGCCAATGCACCATCAAAATTTAAGGTACTGCCCAGCACCAAGGGAGGCTGAGGCAGGAATCACAAGTTCAAGGCCAGCCTTGGCAACTTAGTAAGACCCTATCTCAAAATGAAAAATAAAAGGGGCTGGGGATGTAGCTCAGTGGTACAGTGTACCTGGATTTGATCCCCAATTCCACGAAACAAAAAGATTTAAGTACTGAGCTCTATGGCACAACACTTTTGAAGCCCTAGGTTCTATTTCTAGCACCAAAAAGAATTTTAATATCCTGATTTCTTAGCATACATGTGTATATATATTCTCCTATAGTTTTATAAAGTTCCCCTAAATACGCTATTGCAAATATGAGTCTCCATTTCATTATATGTAAAGATATTTATGTTTTGTAATTTTTTATAATGGACTCATGATTTTTATTAATAATTTCTAAACTGGGCATGGTGGCACAAGCCTGTAATCCTAGCACTTGGGAGGCTGAGGCAGGAGGATCACTGTGAATTCAAGGACAGCCTGGGCTACAGAGTGAGTTCAAAGCTAGCCTAGGTAGCAAGACCCTGTCTCAAAAACAAAATACAAAACAAAAAAAAAGTCTATTGCTCTGCCACCTGCCTTGCCAAGAGCAAGGACCTGAGTTCAATCCCCGGTACCAAAAAAAAAATTCTATTGGTTGCTGATTTATTTCTGATCTTAAATCCGTGATTTTCTTCCTTTAGCTTTTGATATTTACCTATTTTTTCCTACAAATTTGCACTCTTCTTTATAAATCTAACATTATCACTGTATCTCTAAATACTTTATTCATATTCCATAAGTTGTATACAACTTTATTGAAATATAAAAGATATACAATAAATATAACTAATTTACTTCCAGTATAGAAGAGCCTGCATTCTTCGGAAATATGTATGCTTTTATTTCTGGATTTTTGTGGCCATATTTATCTTCAGATTCGCCTGTGTTGATGTATGAGTCAATAATGCATTGGGCTGTACTATATTCATTTGCCTTAGATGGAAAGTTGGGTTGTTTCTAGTCTTTAGCTATTATAAATAAAGGTACTACGACACCTGTATCCAAACTTTTATATGGAAATGTTCTTTCATTTCTCTTGGTTAAATACCTAAGAATAAAGTAGCTCTGAAGGTATATGTTGAACTTTTGAAGAAACAACCAAACTCTTCCAAGGTGGTAGTACCAGTCTACATTCCTAGCAGCAGCATACCACGGGCTCCACTTCCTCTCCAACACTTACTGTGATGTCATTTTAGAGGTTCTATTACATTGGTATAAGTTATGGCCTGGGGATTTAGCTCAATGGTTCCACCACCTGCCTCGAAAGCACAAGATTCTGAGTTCGATCACCGGTACGAAAAACAAAACAAAACAAAATACATTGGTATAAGTTATCTTGTGATGGATTTAACTCACAATTCCCTATTCACATTTCATGTGCTTATTTGCCATCTTTACATGCTTTCACACAATGCTGAAGAAAAGTGGTGAGTAAACTTCCTAGTGTCCTCCTGATCTTAGAAGGAAAGCAGTTCATGTTTCACCTCTTAAGTATGTTAGCTTTAGGGGTTTTTGTTTTTGTGGTGCTGGGGATTAAACCTAGGGCCTTAAGATAGGCAAGCCATCATTGAGCCACCTCCCCAGCGCTTTTAATTTTGAGACAAGGTCTTGCTAAGTTGCCCAGGCTGGCTTTAAACTTGGAATCCTTCTGCCTCAGCCTCCAGAGTAGCTGGGATTTCAGGCATGTGCCACCATGCCTGGTTAGCTGTAGAATTTGGGTTTTTTATTTTTTCTATCAAGGACTTTGGGTGCTCACTTCAGCAGCACACAGTGAAATTGGAAGAATACAGAGATTCACGTGACCTCTGCACAAGCATGATGCATGCCATATTCTGTGTATCTTAGTTCCTACAAATTCTTCAAGAATTTGCTGGCTAGCTTCAAGGAAATAGAATTAAAGTAGAATGGATAGAATTGATCCTGAAAATGTGATTTCTCACTACTAAGATATTTGTATAAGGTGATGTATGAACATGAGAACAGAGTTACATGCGGAATATCGTGTGCAATGTATTGTCGGTATGTACCTCACAAGTGACAAACTGTCAAATTGTGTCTTCTCTGTTGAACCTAAAGAATTTTGAATTTTGTCAAATTCTTTTACTAAATTATTGAATCAATCACATGACTGCTTTTTTAATCTGCCAGTGATGACATTTTTTTTTTTGAATGTTAAACCAACTTTGCACTCCTGAGCTAAATACCATTTGGTTGTGATGCATTATCATTTTTAAGGATTACTGGATTTTTTTCTCAAAAATTTGGTTAGGAAGTTTTGCATCTGTGTTCACAAGGAATATTGACCTATGTTTTCTTCTCTAAATATCTTTTTCTGGTTTTTGCATCAGAGTAATGCACAACTCACAGAATGAACTGGGAAGTTTTGCTTTCTCTTCAATTTTTAAGAAGTTTATATAGAATAGGCATTATTTATTACATTATTTATTACAATTCCCCAGTGAAGTCATTTTTCTCATATCTGATGGGACTATTTCATATGAATTTTAGAATCAGTTTATCAGTTTCTACAAAAATGCTTGCTCACTTTGTGATCAGGACTATATTGAATCTACAGATCAAATTTGATGAATCCTTCCATTTTTTTCTATATCTGAAAAAGGTTTTATTTTGCGTTCCCTTAAAAAATATTTGGCGATGCCCTACCGAAGTTGCGAGTTGCGCAGAACACGCCGAATCAGCCCGCTGCAGACAGGCAGGTCTGCGCACGCCACACCAAATCAGCCCGCGCCCCGGCGACAATCCGCTGGACACCCCCCCCTCCCCGGCTCCTCTGTACAGCCACCTGGTTCCACGCTACAAAGACGCAGAGGACACCGGACCACCAGACCACTGTAATGAGTCCCTCCGTTCCCGGCCCAGAGGTAGGGGCTTCTGAGATGCCGAGCCACTGCTCCTGGTCCAGAGGAAGGGGATTCCCGGCCACCATCCCTCCCACTGCTCCCAGCCCAGGGGAAAGGGCTTTTGGGCCACCTTCTGTCCCGCCGCTCTTGGCCCATAGGAAGGGGCTTCCGGGCCACCATCCCTCCTGCCTCTCCCAGCCCAGAGGTAGGGGCTTCTCAGCCCCCGTCCCACTGCTCCTGGTCCAGAGGAAGAGGCTTCCCGGTCACCATCCCTACTGCTGTTCCCAGCCCAGAGGAACGGGCTTTTGGGCCACCATACCTACCACTGCTCCGGCCCTTGCCCCACCTCTCCCAGCTCAGAGGAGGTAATTCATGCAGGCGCCAACAGCCGCCTCCCCCCGAGTCGAAATGAGAAAACAGGTAAATAAATCTCAAAACCAGACTTACAGATCACCTAAAGCAACCCCAAAGGGAAATGAGATGGAATACTCTGATACTCAACCACCTGGACCCACTGAACTGGCAACAAAAGGGAATCTGGAAAAAATGAAAACAGAAATAATTTCTCAGATAACAGGAGAAATTGTGCTCCTAGTGCAAGACATGATTAATAAATCTAGAGAGGAGCTCAGGAACATGATGGAATCCCAACATAGGAAACAAATGGAATCCATAAAACAGATGCAAATAGATTTCCAGGAGATGAAAAACTCCATTGAAAGTCTGCACAGAGGAATGAGCCAATGTGAGGACAGAATTTCAGATATAGAAGACAAGATTGCAATTAATGAACAGGAAAAGAAAAACTGCTTCAAAATTATAAGGGAACATGAGAATTCAATCCAGCAGCTGCTAGATGATGCAAAGAAGAATAACATAAGACTGATGGAGTCAATGAAGAAAGAGGAGAGAGTGCAGATGACATAAAAAAAACTCTTCACAGAAATAATGGCAGAAAACTTCCCAAGCAGGGGAAAAGAGCTTGACATACACATAAGTGAGGCATATAGGACTCCAGCTAGCCTTGATCAAAAAAAATCTACACATAGGCATATAATTGTTAAGATTCCAGATACTCAACAGAAGAACAAAGTTCTACAAGCAGTCAGAGAAAAGAAACAAATCACATACAAAGGAAAGCCCATCAGAATCACAGCAGACTTCTCAACACAAACCATCAAGGCAAGAAGAGCTTGGAGTGACATATTCCAAGCCCTAAACAAAAACAGTCTCCAACCCAGATTGATGTACCCTGCAAAACTATCTTTCAAAATGGATGGAGAAATAAGATACTTTCATGACAAAGAGCACCTTAGGAACTTCGTGAATACCAAGCCAGCACTCCAAAGACTTTTACACAATATCCTAGGAACAGACATTGAGGATCACAATGCCAGGAAGCAAAGCAGAATGAACCCATCTGGCATGACAAGAAATTAAATGTAAAGGGGGAGAACCCAACAAAAAGAAAAAGTCATGGCAATGACAAGTCAATACGTTTCAGTTAGAACCATCAATGTTAATGGTCTCAATTCACCAATCAAAAGAAATAGACTGGCAGAATGGGTCAAGAAGCAAAATTCAACAATATGCTGCATACAAGAAACACACTTAATTCAAAAGGAAACTCATAGACTGAAAGTTAAAGGGTGGAAAACAATACTCCATGTGACAGGAACCCGAAAAAAAAGCAGGAGTAGCTATCCTCTTGGCAGATCAAGTAGATCTCAAACCAACACTGATTAAGAGAGATGAAGAAGGACACTACATTCTTGGAAAGGGAACAATCCAACAGGAAGAGATGACAATCATAAATATCTATGCACCAAACACTAGTGTGCCCAACTATATAAAACAAATATTAACGGACATGAAAAGTCATATATGCACTAATACAATTGTAGTGGGGGACCTCAACACCCCACTGTCACAAGTAGATAGATCAACTAGACAAAAAATAAGTAATGAAATACTAGAGCTCAATCGAACTCTTGAACAAATGAACTTAACAGATTTTACAGAGTCTTCCACCCCACAAAATCAGAATACACATTCTTCTCAGCTGCACATGGGTCATTCTCAAAACTAGAACACATACTCACACATAGAACATGTTTAAGTAGGGCAAAGGAATTGAAGTTATCCCCTGTATATTATCAGACTACAGTGCGATGAAATTGGAGATCCATAGCAAAAGAAACTCAAAACATTTCATAAACACGTGGAAATTGAACAACACACTTCTGAAGAACCAATGGGTCACAGAGGAAATTAAAGAAGAAATCAGACAGTTCCTTCAATTAAATGACAATGACAATACAACATATCGGAATCTATGGGACACAATGAAAGCAGTCTTACGAGGGAAATTCATAGCAGTGAATACACATATTAGGAAAACAGAACGAGCCCAATTAAACAACCTGATGCTCAACCTCAAGGTTCTAGAAAAAGAAGAGCAGGACAACCCCAGAACTCATACAAGGGAGGAAATTATAAAGATCAGAGGAGAAATCAATGCAATGGAAACTAAGAGAATGATACAAAAAATCAATGAAGCTAAGAGTTGGTTCTTTGAAAGAATCAACAAAATTGACAAACCGTCAGCCAACCTTATCAGAAAAAGGAAACAAAAGGCCCAAATCCATGCAATTAGGAATGAAAAGGGTGAAATCACAACAGACCCAGCAGAAATACAGAGGATCATCAATACCTACTTCCTGAACCTATACGCCAATAAGATGGACAACACAGAAGAAATGGACAGATTCCTAGATACATATGAATTACCAAAGTTGAATGAAGAAGACCTAAAAATTCTGAACAACCCAATATCAACCAATGAAATTGAAAATGTAATTAAAAACTTATCAACTAAGAAGAGCCCGGGCCCTGATGGCTTCACTGCTGAATTCTACAAGACATTTAGAGAGGAACTGCTGCCACTACTGTTTAAACTCTTCAATGAAATTGAAAGGGAACCAATACTCCCAAATTCATTCCTGGAAGCAAGCATCACCTTGATCCCCAAAGCAGAGAAAGACCCAACTGAAAAAGAGAACTATAGGCCAATCTCACTCATGAACATAGATGGAAAACTCCTTAATAAGATACTGGCAAACACAATGCAGAAGATCATCAAGAAGATCATACACCCTGATCAAGTGGGATTCATCCCAGGGATGCAGGGATGGTTCAATATATGCAAATCAATCAATGTAATACACTACATCAATAGAGCCAAGGACAAAAACCATATGATTATCTCCATAGATGCAGAAAAAGCATTTGACAAAATCTAACATGCATTATGATAAAAACCCTACAAAAAATTGGAATAGATGGTCTCTACCTCAAACTGACAGAAGCCATCTACGAAAAACCAAGAGCCAATATCATACTAAATGTCAAAAACTGAAATCCTTCACACTAAAATCAGGAACAAGACAAGGATGTCCATTATCACCACTCTTGTTCAATATAGTTCTGGAAACATTAGCCACGGCAATTAGACAAGAGAAAGAAATAAAAGGAATAAAGATAGGAAATGAAGAAGTCAAATTGTCATTATTTGCAGATGACATGATACTCTATATAGAAGACCCCAAGAACTCCACCGAAAGTCTTCTAGACTTAATAACCAAATTCACTCAAGTAGCTGGTTACAAGGTCAACACACAAAAATCAAGAGCTTTCCTCTACACGAATAACAGACTCACTGAGAGAGAAATAGGGCAAATAATTCCTTTCACAATAGCATCCAAAAAACTGAAATACCTAGGAATCATCCTAATGAAAGAAATTAAACACCTCGTCTCTGAAAACTATGGCACTCTGAAAAGAGACATTGAAGATGATATCAGAAAATGGACAGACATCCCCTGCTTCTGGGTAGGAAGGATTAATATAGTGAAAATGGCCATACTTCCAAAACTGCTATATAGATTTAATGCAATTCCAATTGAGATCCCAGCAGCATACTTCATAGACCTCGAGAAAACAATCCAAAAATTCATTTGGAACAAGAAGAGACCCAGAATAGCAAAAGCAATTCTAGGTAACAGAGACATGGCAGGGGGTATCACAATCCCCAACCTGCAACTCTACTACAAAGCTACTGTGATAAGAACAGCATGGCACTGGCAAAGAAACAGACCTGAGGACCAGTGGAACAGATTAGAAGATGCAGAAACAACGCCAGACACACTCAGCCATCTCATCTTTGATAAAGGAGCCAAACACCCTCACTGGAGGAAAGATAGCCTCTTTAATAAATGGTGCTGGAAAAATTGGGCTTCAACTTGCCAAAGATTAAAACTAGACCTATATCTCTCACCATGCACTAAACTAAAATCAAAATGGATTAAAGATCTAAATATTAAAATAGAAACTCTGAACCAGTTGGAACAGAGGTTAGGTAGAACCCTTGAAGACATCGGTGTATCGAAAAGATTTTATGAACAAAACCTCAGTTGCCCGTGAACTAGCACAAACAATCAACAAATGGGATCTCTTCTTATTAAAAGGCTTCTGCACAGCAAGAGAAACCACCAGCAGTGTGAAGAGACAACCCACAATGTGGGAAAAAAATCTTCACCTGCTCTTCCTCAGACAAAGGTCTACTATCTCGAATCTATAATGAACTTATAAAGATCAGACTTCCCAAATTTAAAGACCCAATCCGAAAATGGGCATCTGAAATGAACAGACATTTCTCAGACAAAGAAGTAGAAATAGCAAATAAATACATGAAAAAATGTTCAACATCACTGGTCATTGGAGAGATGCAAATGAAAACAATGCTGAGATTCCACTTCACTCCAGAAAGAATGGCTGCTATCATGAAATCAACCAATACTAAATGCTGGCGGGGCTGTGGGGAAAGAGGAACCCTGCTCCACTGCTGGTGGGAGTGTAGACTGGTGGAAGCACTGTGGAAATCAGTATGGAGATACCTCAAAGAACTAGGACTGGAAGTCCCATTTGACCCCGCTATTCCACTGCTGGGGATCTTCCCCAAAGAATTAAAAGAATCATGCCACAGTGATATATGTGCACGCATGTTCATAGCAGCACAGTTTGTGATAGCTAAAACTTGGAAACAGCCCAAATGCCCATCAACTGGAGACTGGATAAAGAAAATGTGGGTTTTAAAAAAAAATGGAGTACTACTCAGCCATAAAAAATGAGAAATTAGAGACATTTATAGCTAAGTGGATGCACATTGAGGAGATACTCTTAAGTGAAATAAATAGGACACACATGTATAAATACCGAAGTTTCTCTGGTGTGAGAAACTGAAAGTGTAAATAAGGACTAAAATGTATAATAGGTAATGTGAAATAGGAAGAAAAGGGGCAAAGGGGAAGGAAGTGGGAGGCCTAGGGTACAGGATAGAAGGGAATGGGATTAATATGAGAAAATGGAAAAATAGGAACAAAATCTTTGTAAATAGGGAGGACTGGAGGGGCTGGGCAAGGGTGAAAAATAAGAACCAAGAGAGATTAAGTAAAGGTCCAAATTTCCATTGATGAATGTCATTATATTGTATACCTAAAATGTACCAATGATTAGGATGAATAATCGATAATGTAAAATAGGAAGAAAAGGTCCAAAGGGGTAGGGGTAGTGGGAGGGGCAGGGGAAAGGAAAGAAGGGAAAGGAAAAATGATGAGAAATGGAAAAAATGGAAACAAAGTCTTTGTAAATAGGGAAGGGTGGAGGGCGGGAAGGGAGGGCTAGGAATGGGGAAAAAATAAGAACCAAGATGTATTATGTAAAGGTACAATTCCCAATGAGAAATGTAATTGTGTTGTATACCTACAATGTACCAATAAAAGAATTAAAAAAAAAAATGTTTGGCTGGGCATGGTGGCACATGCCTGTAATCCCAGGTATTCAGAAGGCTGTGGCAGGAGGATAGCAAGTTAGTGAGACTCTGTCTTAAATAAATAAAAAGGAGGGCCGGGGATTTAGCTCAGTGGTTCCACCACCTGCCTCGCAAGCGCAAGGTCCCAAGTCCATTCCCCAGTATCAAAAAACAAAACAAAAACAAAAAAAGGGCTGGGGGTGTGGCTCAGTTGTAGAATGCTTGCCCTGCATGCACCAAGGCCCTTGGGTTCAATCCCAGTCCTGAAAAAAAAATTAGTGCATTCCTTTATTTTCATACAATAGCAAATTCACATCCAGTTTAAGAAATAATACAAAGAAATCTCTTCTCTCCTTACCTCAATTTTCACAAGAGTAACATCTTGAAAAACTATAACACTGTATCACAAGCACGATACTGAAGACAACTTTTTCATCATCACAAGGATTCCTTCTGGTGCCCTTTTGTAGCCACACCCATCTCCCTCCCTCTCATCCTCCACACTACCTCGTAACCTCTGGCAACCACCAATCTATTTCTAAAATTCTGTCATTTCAAGAATGTTATATAAATGGAATAAATGTGTGTAACCTTTTGGGGTTGGCTTTTGTCACACAGCTTAATTTTCTGCAGATTCACCCAAGTTGTCACATTGTATCAGTAACTCATTCCCTTTTATTGGTGGGTAGTATTCCACAGTATGGAGGTACTGAAAGACAGGTGGGTTGTTTGGGCTATTATGAATAAAGCTGCTATTCTTTTTTCCCCCCAATACTGGGGATTAAAGTGAGGGTCTTCACACTGAGCTACATCTTCAGCCCTTTTTGTTGTTGTTGTTCTTTTTATTTACTTTTTTATTTAGAGTCAGGGTCTAACTAAATCACTAAGTTGCCCAACTTGGGCTTGAACTTGTGATCCTCCTGCCTCAGCCTTCCAGAGTACTGGGATTACAGGTGTGTAATGTCATGCCCAGTTTAAACATTTTATATAGGTTTCGTACTTGGGAGTGAAACTGCTATCATGAAACCATCCTCTCCAAAGTCATTTGTTTCTCCATAAAAATTCTTTCTTTTTCCCTTCTAATAAATTATTTGTTCTCCCAGAAGTGCCCTCTGTCCTTCTCTGCCTCCTAGTAAGATGAACTAGAAGCTCCAAATTCTTTTCATTTCTTTTTGGTACCGGGATCAAACTCGGACCTTGTGCTTGTGAGGCAGGAAGCGGCACCACTGAGCTAAATCCCTGGTCCTAGAAGCTCCAAATTCTAACTGCCTACTTCAGTCACATTTCTTTGTGAACTCTTATGTGTACATACATAATTAAAATTTTCTCTTGCTAATCTGTTTCAGTTTAATTTGTAGGCCCCCAATTAATTAACTAAAAAAACAGAGCAGGGCCGGGGATTTAGCTCAGTGGTTCCTCCTGCCTTGCAAGTGCAAGGACCAGAGTTTGATCCCAGGTACCAAAAAAAAAAACAAAACAGAGCAAAAGTTTTCCTCTTCAACAATAGTTAATAATCAACCAACAAGATAAAGTGGAAGCATAAGTATGCACATGAGTGCGTGTGTGTGTGTTTGCGGTGCTGGGGATTGAACCTAGGGCACTGCACATGCTAGGCAAGCCTCTGCCACTCAGCTATGTAAAATTTGATTAATCCAAAAGGAAGAAGAAAAGAGAAAGAAAACAAAGAAAAATATGGATAAATAGGAAACAAATAGCAGGATGACAGATTTAAATCCACATCAATAATTACATTTAAACCAGGTAGTCCCAAACAAAAGACAGAGCTGGGCTGAGGGTGTACCTCAGTGGTAGGACACTTGTCTAGCATGTGTGAGGCCCTGGGCGCCATCCCCAGCACACAGCAGAAAAACTATACCATGGTAATGATATAGGAGGAAGAGATGTAACTCCCAAACCTACTAGATATCCGAAACGCAAGTTCGTATTCTCTAAAATCAAAGAATGAATTCTAGGAACAACGAAGGTTGAAAGTAGGAAAAATTTATTGGGAGAAAGATAGCTTCTGTCTAAGAGAGACAGAAGGGGGACTGGAAAGTGGGTTGCCACCCACCCCACTTTTCAAAGATGTTTTATACAGCAAAGCCATGTGGTGAGGCAGGTACAAAGTAGGACAAAACTATGACCCAATGGAAATTTACAAGGTGGGCATGAGGTGGGACAAAACCATGACCAACCAATAAGATGACAAGTACAGTCACCCAGGTAATATTGATTAAATGGGGATCAAATGGGAAGACAAGTCACATACAAGGAATTTCCCATTTAGAATAGCAATCACTGCTATCCATCTCTAGGGGAAGTACTACTTCTTTTCCTTTTTATAATGCCAACCAGTGAATGTGCCTCAATTGTTCTCCATGTTGGTTTCTTGCCATGTTGGCTCCTGGAGGGCTGGCACCTTAAGGGAGGCCCTGTCTACCTGCCAACAAGATATCTAATTAACTTACCTATCTATAATACCCCCCCCTCCCCAAAGAAGTACCCTTAACTGCTGTGAGGGGACAAAGGGTGAAGACATTTCTGGCTACTTCCAGCTGAAGAGGGTCGGAGTTGTGATCAGCAGTTAGAGTTACTCTACAGAGTCTATCTAAAGGCCCCCCATAGGTGCCAGGCATTGTCATCTTAGTAGCCATATAGCTTTGAGTCTGGAGAAGACAAAAGCCAAAGAAACAGTTAAGAATATATGGGCTAAATAATAAGGTCAGCAGGACTGCTATGAATATAGCCAACAAAGGTTTGCACTGGGAGGAACTAGAAATAGCCTCCCACAAAGAGGATAAGGAGAAGGTCTAGGGGACTTTAGAATCCAACATAGAAGTCCTATTATATAGTTTAGCAGTTATAAGCTGTTTACAAGGTCAATCTGGTGGATCACAGTAAAAGAAGTCTAGCACATTTGTCATTGGTTCCATTTGTATGACTGCTTAGAGTTGGTAGCCTCTAGGCAAACTTTTAAGAAATTAGAGCATGTATAATCTAAGCATGAGCACACTAGAATGGAAGGGCAGGTTGGGGAGAAAGTTACATTCAGATACTGTAATAGTGATTGTAACCTGCTGACTCAGATTTTTTTATTGATAGGTTATGTATAATTCTGATACTTTGTCATAAATCTCTCTAGTTTCAGCTGTAAGAAGAGACAATTTGAAGAACAAATCTCCCTAAGAAATTTAAAACTCTAGCTGAGCTCTTATAGATTTTATCATAGTTTTTTCTTAATGATCCATAACTGTGGTCAACTACTGGTGTAGCTACGAACTGTCAGAAGGGGTCAGAGACTGGAGCCCCTTTTTGTATCTAGCTTTATTACTATGGCATTATTTATACCTCTTTTGGTTATTCTTTTCTGCTGGGTGTTTAAGACCAAGTTAAAGTAAGACCTGTGTCAATCAGTACGAACCTCTTGCTATCTGTCAAGGTCAGTTAAGTCTCCTAAGGCATTACTTTGGAACCATGCATAGAGCCTCTCAGCTCCTCTGTCAGTGTCAGCCATCAGGATGGGTCATGGCCTTGCTTGGCCATGTTGCTTTCAGTGAAAGTGTGGGAGATTTTTCACTCTTGGTGACCCTCCTTTGGTACATGGTACATTTGTCCTCTCATGTCCAGCAATCTCCCTGTTCAGGAGGTTGAGTGACTTACCAAAGATGTAGGATCCTGTAGGAAAGGTTCCTTTGTGTCCTGGATCTTTGTTGACCTTGAGGGGCCAGGGCCAAAATATTGGCTGTCCTCATAGTGCAGTTACCTTTTTAGTTTTGGTCTTCAAACTTTAGTTGTTGAACACCCAGAAGAGAAGATCCGTGACATAAGTATTTCAGTAGGAGCAGTGAGCTTAACTATTATAATTTTATCTGGACATTAAGCACTTTTAAAATATATTTTATCAACCATGGTCATTTTAGTAGTTGAATTGAATCCCTGTAGAATGTTAACAGACAACAGTTACACATTATATAGAAAAACTTAAGATCAAGAGCCACACATAGTATTTTAGCACGACAATCATGATGACATCTTTGTAACACTTACATGTCCATCTTAGTATGGAATAGTCTTTTAGTCAAACACCTCCATCTGATCCCAAGACATTAAATGACATAAAAAAACCCTCTTATTTGTTATCCTTTAGTAGGATGCCATCTGAAGAGAACATATTGGCCTATAAATGCACCTTAGGAGTTCATAATGTTTAGTCTCCAATTTTAGTGTGTGACATTGTTTCAACTGTTTGGTGACTGAACATCCTTTAAGTGTGGTGACACATGTAACATATATCCATAAGTTTTTAAGAAAACTACTATTTGCCTGGTTTCCTCATGCTGGCTTGCCATGTACCTCTTATCACAAGTAGCTGGAGTGCAAGAAAAAGGCAGATACCTGAGTCAAAAAAGATCATTACCATAAACAATATCTTAGAAGACCTGTACACCCAGAAGGCATGAATGATATTTAATACACCATGAAATAACAATGAATATCAGTTACATAAAACCCTTTGTCATTTAATTTTGTTTTGTACCAAGAACATTTAAAATAAAACCTTGTTTTCTCACAGAAAACTTAGACCATGACCAATGTATACATATCACAGTGATATGTTTAGCAATGTATTTCCTTCCAGGCTATGGAAATTATTGGGGTCCCCTTTGTGAACAAAGGCTGGGAATAAATTATTTTCCAGGCAGCCGCTCCTTTATTTACCAAGGGGAGTCCTGTCCAGTAGTTTTCCTAAGCCCAAGAGTCTTTATTATTATCTTAACAAATTTTTAGATGACCTGTGAGAGCCAGATCATAACAATCAACACATTATTTTTGACCAATGAAAGATTCCTGAGTTATTATTGATAGACAACAATATGTACTGTATTTATAAAACCAGCTGACATTATTTGGATCATCTGGCAACCTGGGGGAACCATGTCTTTAATTACATTTGTCTATAAGCTTGAGTTATAGGCAAACATCTTAAAAAATCCAAAATGCCAAAAGAAAAAAGTTCAAACATAACAGCTGTAAATGTTGTAACAAATTGGACAGACACACACATAAGACAACTTGTTTATAAACCAGAGTGCACTCAGATGTATTTGGCCAAGTTGAATTAAAATAACTTTTATAATTTTTAGGTTTATAACTATAAAAAGACTAGTCAGAACTTTGTAGATCTCTTGTAATAAGAATCAAAAAGAATGAAAATCTTCTACACCTGTGAAAGCAAAGACCATTTTAAGATGGGGCCTAAGCTGACAATTTATCTGACTGGAATACTCAGCTACACAGGCTTCTCATGGTTGCTTTTATAGCCACAGTTGTTTAATACCCACATGTAATTGTTTCCTCTAAAGGGACAAACTGTTTGCATGTAGAAGAGACTAGGTGACACTCTTTGGAGCTAAGTATGAATTCCAAACAGTGAGGGAAGAAGGCCTGCCAAGGCTCCAACCTGCTCTGCTGCACATGTCTACCTATGACAGTTTTTTTGTTCTGTGCCCAATCTAGGGTGTCCTTTAGACTTTATCTTGTCCAGTGGTGACAGACTAGAAGTGCAAGGAAGTGGCCAGAGCCAGGTTAGCTGTTTTTACCATTCTCTAATTTTGCCTGAGGGCTGAAAGATAAATCTGAACTAAAAAGTTACATTTATCTTTTGAGAGTTTCAGGACTAAACCCAGACCAGTTTTCTACATGGCCCAGAGATAAATGGTTTCCAGGGAGGGGAGACTCACCATTCTAGAAGCTTTGTCTTGAAATCCAGCAGCCACAGAAGAGGGAATTGGCTTGAATCAAACTGTGGTATTTCTCAGGGGCAGGCCAGTGGAGAAGGGACAGAAGAGTGCCTTTAAGTATGCCACAAGAACTAAATCTTAACCATCTCAGGTGTAGGACAATTAAGATCAGGAGCTTTTCCAGAGTGGATCTGTGATCCTTAGCAACACACGTCTCCAGAGACAAAAGCTATGATTGACTCTAACTGAATTGCCAAGCCAAAAAGTCAAACCAACAATCAAAGAACCCGAATGTCTGCTTTTTGCCTCTTAAAAGAGAATAAAAGTGCTCTAACTATATTGTTTAGGGCTTTTATTTTTTTGGTACCAGGGATCGAACTTGGGACCTTGCACTTTCGAGGCAGGCGTCAGAACCACTGAGCTAAATCCCTGGCCCTAGGGCTTTTCTTTTTAAATAAATTATTTTGAATCTATAATATCTAATTTATGACTTAAATACCCTGCAGGCTGTTGAGCAGCTCCCCGATGTTGTAGAAACACTCCCAAAGCCGTGACTCACCTTTTATTAACATACAAACTGAACCTGTGTTCTGCAGGTAAGCACTTAGAAGTGCTTATTTGAGTTTCTGGAATGCGGTCTGGGAATGAGGTCCCCAGGTGTCTGTCTCTTGGGCTTTTCTATAAGTTAATAGAGGGGTCTTGCAATCTCACTATATCCTGCTATCTGAAGGCCACAAAAGCCTGTAATTTCCAGGAATCTCCTTAGCTGTTTTAGAGTCTTGGGCTGTGGAAAGGAAAGAATTGGTTTAATTCTTTCTTCCCCTAGTCTTTGGGTTCCCTTAGACATAATAAGACCTAAATATTTTACCTCAAGGCTGCAGTTTTGCCTTAGATCTAGAAACATTATAACCCCTGTCTGTTAGAAAATTCAGCAGAGCAGATGTCTTGGCTAGAAAGCTCTTCTGAGGAGACACATAACATTATATTACCTACACATTATAAGACTGTGACTTTGGAAAAAACTACAGTATTTTATTTTATCAAATCAGGATGTAGGAATGTCTTATTTTTCCTGCTAGGTGACAATTTAAAATAATTGAAGGACTTAGTTCTCATGTTTCCTAGACCTTTAAGAATACATGCCTGAAAATGTCTTCCATTTAATCTCCTATCTGATTGGCAGGCCAGTGGGGGTCTTATATAGGAACTGCTTGTGTTCCAGTACAAACCAGTTGTTCCCCTGGCTGCCCATCTTTTTGAGCTTCCAAAGTTAAAATATTTGTCTCTATATGTAGTAGCAGCTTGTAATACTACTTGTCTCTCATTAGAGATCAACGTTTGATTTAAGAGCAACATTACATCTTTTTAATCTAGTTCAAAGGTCTGGGTAAGTCCTCTAAAGACCTCAATGTACATATCAGGGTTATCTGAAAACTTTTAAGTCTCATTTGATCTGTCTAAGATTACTGAGAGAAAAAGACACATGAATACAGGTAGTCCTATATTTGCCATTTACTTCCTGCAAGGGACATTGTTTTTGAGGGACCCCAACAATTTAGCTAAGGATGGATATAGCCTCATGGAGATTAATTATAGCTGGCCTAGAAATTCCACTCTCAGCACCTGGTGGTTAGGGTGAGGAGTAGCCTTAGGCTTAGAGGTACTGAATGCCTTAAGGGTGAGGTGTCTCTCATTCTTCTATGGTCCACATTTACATTTCAACACAAGCAAGAATTATTATTATTAGTAGTAGTAGTAGTAGTAGTAACAGTAGTATTTGGTACTGGGGATCCAACTCGGGACCTTGCGCATGCGAGGCAGGTGCCGGAACCACTGAGCTAAATCCCTGGAAGAATTATTTTTTAATGTAAAGAAAATCTCAACATAAGATTATTTTGACCATTTTCTCTTTTACTATATAATTTTAATTGTGAGATAACATCATAGTACTTTTCTCTGTGCACTTGGCTTTAGGAGGTAGGCACTAAATTACTCCTTAATGGGCCGGGGATTTAGCCCAGTGGTTTTGATGCCTGCTGCGCAAGCGCAAGGACCCGAGTTCAATCCCATGTACCAAAAAAAAAGAACAAAATGTAATTTTAACAAAAGACAATGCATAAGAAAAACAACACATTTGCAAAAATTTAAAACACACAACTTAAAATTAAGACACTTTTGAAACAAAAGCCAAAACAAAGGCCAGAATTTATGAAACAGAAACCAGAATCTATGAATCAAATAGCCAGAGCCAATGAAACAAAAAGTTACATTCTATGAGCAAAAAGACCAAAGTGAGAACCTATGGAACAAAAGCAAACTCTTATCTCTGACCAGTAACTTTGGTGGAAGACCTCCAAAATGATATAGGGGGAAGAGATGTAACTCCCAAACCTACTAGATATCTGAAATGCGAGTTCGTGTTCTCTAAAATTGAAGAATGAATTCTAGGAAAAATGGAGGTTAAGAGGAGGAAAAATTTATTGGGAGAAAGAAAGCTTCTGCCTAAGAGAGACAGAAGGGGGACCGGAAAGTGGGTTGCCCACCCCACTTTTCAAAGATGTTTTATACAGCAAAGCCATGTGGTGAGGTGGGTACAAAGTGGGACAAAACTATAAGACCCAATGGAAATTTACAAAGTGGGCATGAGGTGGGACAAACCCATGACCAACCAATAAGATGACAAGTACAGTCACCCAGGTAACATTGATTAAATGGGGATCAAATGGGAAGACAAGTCACATACAAGGAATTTCCCATTTAGAATAGCAATCACTGTTATCTATCTCTCGGGGAAGTACTGCTTCTTTTCCTTTTTATAATGCCAACCAGTGAATGTGCCTCAATTGTTCTCCATGTTGGTTTCTTGCCATGTTGGCTCCTGGAGGGCTGGCACCTTAAGGGAGGCCCTGTCCACCTGCCAACAAGATATCTAATTAACTTACCTATCTATAATATTAACACTGATGAAAAGAAGGCTAGAGTGGTTTTATTATCAGATAATATAGATTTCAAGGCAAAGATTATTTCCAGGGATGAGGAAATTCATTACATAATGATAAAAGAGGTCAATTAATCAAAAGGACATTTCAATTCTGAATGTTTATGCAGCTCTTAAGAGGGCTTCAAAACACATGAAGCAAAAAATTGAGAACTACAATCAGAGACATAAATTTCAATACCCTCTTCTTAATAATTGTTGGAACAAGCAGGCAGAAAATCAGTAAGGTTACAGAAGAGTGGAGCAACTTGACCTAACTGACATTTATTGAACACTCCACAAAAGAAGTATATAATGCACATTATTTTCAAGTGCCCATGGTACATTTTACCAAGATGGACCATATTCAGGGTCATAAAACTAGTCTCAATGATAAAAATGCACCAGTCATAACAAGTATGTTCTCTGACCAAAGAGAATTAAATTGGAAAGCATTAGCAAGATCTTTGGAAAAAAAATTCCCCCAAATTTGAAACTAAATAACACTTCTAAATAATATGTGGATTGAAGAAGAAAGCAAAGAGAAATAAAGTAACTGAATGAGCAACTGAATGAAAATGAACCAAAACACTGAAATGTCTGGGATGCCATTAAAGCATTGTTTAGGAGGATTTGATAGCACTGGCAGCTGACCTTAGAAAAAAACAAAAGGCCTCAAATCAATTACTTCAGCTTCTACCCCAAGACACTAGGATAGGAAGAGCAAATTAAACCCAAAGTAAGTAGAAGAAAATTATAATGGTCAGAGCAGAAATTGATGCAATAGAAGACAGAAAAACTAAAGAAATTAAATAAAATGACAAGCTGCTTCTTTGAGATCAACAAAATTGATTTATCTCCAGATAGGCTAACCAAGAAAATAAAAAGACAAGTTACTAATTTCAGAAGAGAGATGACATCACTAGATTCTTCAGATATTAAAAAGATAAGATTTGAATATTAATGAAAATGTTTAAGTCAAGAAATTCAACAAACAAAAAAAAAAAAAGAAAGAAATTCAACAACCAACATGAAATAGACAAATTCATTTAAAGACACAAACTATCAAAGTCACAGCCAAAGAAATATATAACTTAAAATTGAGGTTGTAGTTTAAAAAAATCTTCCCACAAAGTAAACTGCAGGTCCAGATAGCTTCACTGGTTGACTCTATTAAATATTTAAGGAAGAAATAATACCAATTCTAGGTAAACTCTTCCACAAAACTGAGAAGGAAGGAATTTTAAAAGTCAACTCTTGGGCCAGGGATTTAGCTCAGTGGTTTCACAGCGTGCTGCGGCAAGCGCAAGGACTGAGTTTGATCCCCGGTACCAAAAAAAAACAACAAAAAAAACAACTCTCTCTTGCCAACATTATCAAAAAATCAAAACCGGACCAAGATATGATATGAAAACTGTAGCACAATATTCTTCATGAACATAGCAGAAACATTTAAAACAAAACTTTAACAAATTGAATCAAGCAATGTATAAGGATAGCACATCATGACCTAGTAGGGTTTATTCCAATAATGCACAGTTGAGCATTCAAAAATCAAGGTCATTTTCAATTAAAAAGCTAGCAAAAGACTTAGTAGACATTTCTTCAAAGATGTACAAATGGCCAACAAACACAGGAAAAGATGCCCAATCTCATCAGTCACTAGAAAAATATAAATCAAAACCATAATGAGCTACCAGTTCATACCCACCCAGATTGCTATAAATTTTTTTAAAGGAAAACAACAAGTGTTGGCAGGAATGTGGGAACCCTCATATATTGCTGGTATAAATATGAAATGGTTCAGTCACTGTGAAAAATCGTTTGGCAGCTCCTCAGAAAGTCAACTAGAGAATAATCTTATAACTTAGCTATTCTACTCCCAGGTATATTCTCAAGAGAAGTGAAAACTAGTATTCAAACAAGTACATGTAATACATGTTCATAGCAGCACTATTGACAATGGTCAAAAGGTGGAAACAAATGTCCATCAGTGGATTAATGAATAACCAAATTATGGTACAGACATAAAACTGAATATTATTTTAGTGTCACTAAATAAAAAAGGGGGTTGGGGGATGTAGCTCAGTGCAGAGACCCTGGGTTCGATACCCAGTACCAAAACATACAAACAAAAAACTCAAAAAACATTAGGCTGGGCTGGAGTGTAGCACAGAGCTGTCAGGTAGAACACTTGTTTACCATGCGCAAAGCACTGGGTTTAATTCCCAGGGCTGGGGAAAAGAATTGCTAAGAGAAAGAAGCCAAATGCAAAAGTCACACATTATATGATTCCATGTATGGAATTTTTAAAATAGGTACGTTGATAGAGACATAAGTCAGATTGGTGGTTTACTGGGGTTGAGAGCAGGAGATAATATGGAGTGACGGCTTAATGAGAACGGGGTTTCCTTTTGGGGTGATGAAAGTATTTTGGAACTAGAGGTACTGGTGCATAACACTGTAAATATGCTAAATGCCACTGAATGTTATAACTTAAAATGGTTACTTTTATGTGATAAGAATTTTACCTTAAGGAGTCGTGTGGAACATGCCGAATCAGCCTGCTGCAGACAGGCAGGTTTGTGCACACCCTACTGAGGTCCCGAGTCGCGTGGGAGACTCCGAATCACCCCGCTGCTGGCATGCAGGTCGGTGCACCCCCTACCGAGGTCCCAAGTCACGCGGAAGATGCCGAATCACCCCGCTGGAGACAGGCAGGTCTGCCCATGCCCTACCGAGGTCCCGAGGTGTGCGGAACACGCCAAATCAGCCCGTGCCCCGGCAACAATCCACTGGACCTCCTCACCCCCTGCTCCTCTGTACAGCCACCTGGTTCTACACCACAAAGATGCAGAAGAAAACGGACGACCAGACCATGGTACTGAGTCCCGCGGCTCCCGGCCCAGAGGAAAGGGCTTTTGGGCCACCTTCTGCCCCGCTGCTCCTGGCCCACAGGAAGGGGCTTCCGGGCCACCATCCCTCCTGCCTCTCCCAGCCCAGAGGTAGGGGCTTCTGAGGCACCATCCCACTGCTCCTGGTCCAGAGGAAGGAGCTTCCTGGCCACCATCCCTCCCACTGCTCCCAGCCCACAGGAAAGGGCTTGTGGGCCACCATCCCTAGCACTGCTCCCGGCCCCTGTCCCACCTCTCCCAGCTCAGAGGAGGTAATTCGTGCAGGCACTAACAGCCGCCCCCTGAGTTCAAATGAGAAAACAGGTAAATAAATCTCAAAACCAGACTTACAGATCACCTACAGCAACCCCAAAGGGAAATGAGATGGAACACTCTGATACTCAACCACCTGGACCCACTGAACTGGCAACAAAAGGGGATCTGCAAAAAATGAAATCAGAAATAATTTCTCAGATAACAGGAGAAATTGTTCCCCTAGTGCAAGACATGATTAATAAATCTAGAGAGGAGCTCAGGAACATGATGGAATCCCAACATAAGAAACAAATGGAATCCATAAAACAGATGCAAATAGATGTCCAGGACATGAAAAACTCCATTGAAAGTCTACACAGCAGAATGAGCCAATGTGAGGACAGAATTTCAGGTATAGAAGATAAGATTGCAATTAGTGACCAGGAAAAGAAAAATTGCTTCAAAATTATAAGGGAACATGAGAATTCAATCCAGCAGCTGCTAGATGATGCAAAGAAGAGCATAAGACTGATTGGAGTCAATGAAGACACAGGAGTGCAGATGACAGAAAAAAACTCTTCACAGAAATAATGGCAGAAAACTTCCCAAGCAGGGGAAAAGAGCTTGACATACACATAAGTGAGGCATATAGGACTCCAGCTAGCCTTGATCAAAAAAAATCTACACATAGGCATATAATTGTTAAGATTCCAGATACTCAACAGAAGAACAAAGTTCTACAAGCAGTCAGAGAAAAGAAACAAATCACATACAAAGGAAAGCCCATCAGAATCACAGCAGACTTCTCAACACAAACCATCAAGGCAAGAAGAGCTTGGAGTGACATATTCCAAGCCCTAAATGAAAACAGCCTCCAACCCAGATTGATGTACCCTGCAAAACTATCTTTCAAAATGGATGGAGAAATAAGATACTTTCATGACAAAGAGCACCTTAGGAAATTCATGAATACCAAACCAGCACTCCAAAGAATTTTACACAATATCCTAGGAACAGACATTGAGGATCACAACCCCAGGAAGCAAAGCAGAATGAACCCATCTGGCAGGACAACAAATTAAATGTAAAGGGGGACAACCCAACAAAAAGAAAAAGTCATGGCAATGACAAGTCAATACGTTTCAGTTAGAACCATCAATGTTAATGGTCTCAATTCAACAATCAAACGAAATAGACTGGCAGAATGGGTCAAGAAGCAAAATTCAACAATATGCTGCATACAAGAAACACACTTAATTCAAAAGGAAACTCATAGACTGAAAGTTAAAGGGTGGAAAACAATACTCCATGAGACAGGAACCCAACAAAAAGCAGGAGTAGCTATCCTCTTGGCAGATCAAATAGATTTCAAACCAACACTGATTAAGAGAGACGAAGAAGGACACTACATCCTTGGAAAGGAAACAATCCAAGACAAAGAGATGACAACCATAAATATCTATGCACCAAACACTAGTGCACCCAACTATATAAAACAAATACTAACGGACATGAAAAGCCATATATGCACTAATACAATTGTAGTGGGGGACCTCAACACCCCACTGTCACAAATAGATAGATCAACTAGACAAAAAAAAAAGTAATGAAATACTAGAACTCAATCGAACTCTTGAACAAATGAACTTAACAGATTTTACAGAGTCTTCCACCCCACAAAATCAGAATACACATTCTTCTCAGCTGCACATGGGTCATCTCAAAAATAGAACACATACTCACACATAGAACATGTTTAAGTAGTGCAAGGGAATTGAAGTTATCCCCTGTATTTTATCAGACTAAAGTGCGATGAAATTGGAGATCCATAGCAAAAGAAACTCAAAACATTTCATAAACACGTGGAAATTGAACAACACACTTCTGAAGAACCAATTGGTCACAGAGGAAATTAAAGAAGAAATCAAGACAGTTCCTTCAATTAAATGACAATGACAATACAACATATCAGAATCTATGGGACAGAATGAAAGCAATCTTACGAGGGAAATTCATAGCAGTGAGTACGCTATGAAACAGAACGAGCCCAATTAAACAACCTGATGCTGAACCTCAAGCTTCTAGAAAAAGAAGAACAGGACAACCCCAGAGCTCATACAAGGGAGGAAATTATAAAGATCAGAGGAGAAATCAATGCAATGGAGACTAAGAGAATGATACAAAAAAAATCAATGAAGCCAAGAGTTGGTTCTTCAAAAGAATCAACAAAATTGACAAACCCTCAGCCAACCTTGTCAGAAAAAGGAAAGAAAAGGCCCAAATCCATGCAATTAGGAATGAAAAGGGTGAAATCAAAACAGACCCAGCAGAAATCCACAGGATCATCAATACCTACTTCCAGAACCTATACACCAATAAGACGGACAACACAGAAGAAATGGACAGATTCCTAGATACATATGAACTACCAAAGTTGAATGAAAAAGACCTAAAAATTCTGAACAACCCAGTATCAACCAATGAAATTGAAAATGTAATTAAAACCTTATCAACTAAGAAAAGCCCAGGCCCTGATGGCTTCAGTGCTGAATTCTACAAGACATTTAGAGAGGAACTGCTGCCACTACTGTTTAAATTCTTCAATGAAATTGAAAGGGAAGCAATACTCCCAAATTCCTGGAAGCAAGCATCACCTTGATCCCCAAAGCAGAGAAAGACCCAACTGAAAAAGAGAACTATAGGCCAATCTCACTCATGAATATAGATGCAAAAATCCTTAATAAGATAATGGCAAACAGAATGCAGAAGATCATCAAGAAGATCATACACCCTGATCAAGTGGGATTCATCCCAGGGATGCAGGGATGGTTCAACATGCACAAATCAATCAATGTAATACACTATATCAATAGAGCCAAGGACAAAAACCATATGATTATCTCCATAGATGCAGAAAAAGCATTTGACAAAATCCAACATGCATTTATGATAAAAGCCCTGCAAAGAATTGGAATAGATGGTCTCTACCTCAAACTGATAGAAGCCATCTATGAAAAACCAAGAGCCAATATCATCCTAAATGGTCAAAAACTGAAATCCTTCACACTAAAATCAGGAACAAGACAAGGATGTTCACTATCACCACTCTTGTTCAATATAGTTCTGGAAGCATTAGCCACGGTAATGAGACAAGAGAAAGAACTAAAAGGAATAAAGATAGGAAATGAAGAAGTCAAATTGTCATTATTTGCAGATGACATGATACTCTATATAGAAGACCCCAAGAACTCCACCAAAAGTCTTCTAGACTTAATAACTAAATTCAGTCAAGTAGCTGGTTACAAGGTCAACACACAAAAATCAAGAGCTTTCCTCTACACGAATAACAGACTCACTGAGAGAAATAGGGCAAATAATTCCTTTCTCAATAGCATCCAAAAAACTGAAATACCTAGGAATTAACCTAATGAAAGAAATCAAAGACCTCTTCTCTGAAAACTATGGCACTCTGAAAAGAGACATTGAAGATGATATCAGAAAATGGACAGACATCCCCTGCTCCTGGGTAGGAAGGATTAATATAGTGAAAATGGCCATACTTCCAAAATTGCTATATAGATTTAATGCAATTCCAAATGAGATCCCAGCAGCATACTTCATTGACCTTGAGAATACAATCCAAAAATTCATTTGGAACAAGAAGAGACCCAGAATAGCAGAAGCAATTCTAGGTAACAGAGACATGGCTGGGGGTATCACAATCCCCAACCTGCAACTCTACTACAAAGCTACTGTGATAAAAACAGCATGGCACTGGCAAAGAAACAGACCTGAGGACAAGTGGAACAGATTAGAAGATGCAGAAACAACGCCAGACACACTCAGCCATCTTATCTTCGATAAAGGAGCCAAACACCCTCACTGGAGGAAAGATAGCCTCTTTAATAAATGGTGCTGGAAAAATTGGGCTTCAACTTGCCAAAGATTAAAACTAGACCTATATTTCTCACCATGCACTAAACTAAAATCAAAATGGATTAAAGATCTAAATATTAAAATAGAAACTCTGAACCAGTTGGAACAGAGGTTAGGTAGAACCCTTGAAGACATCGGTGTAGGAAAAGACTTTATGAACAAAACCTCAGTTGCGCGTGAACTAGCACAAACAATCAACAAATGGGATCTCTTCTTATTAAAAGGCTTCTGCACAGCAAGAGAAACCACCAGCAGTGTGAAGAGACAACCCACAATGTGGGAAAAAATCTTCACCTGCTCTTCCTCAGACAAAGGTCTACTATCTTGAATCTATAAAGAACTTAAAAAGATCAGACCTCCCAAATCTAAAGACCCAATCTGAAAATGGGCATCTGAAATGAACAGACATTTCTCAGACAAAGAAGTAGAAATAGCAAGTAAATACATGAAAAAATGTTCAACATCACTGGTCATTCGAGAGATGCAAATGAAAACAATGCTGAGATTCCACTTCACTCCAGAAAGAATGGCTGCTATCATGAAATCAATCAACAACAAATGCTGGTGGGGCTGTGGGGAAAGAGGAACCCTGCTCCAGTGCTTGTGGGAGTGTAGACTGGTGCAAGCACTGTGGAAATCAGTATGGAGATACCTCAAAGAACTAGGACTGGAAGTCGCATTTGACCCCGCTATTCCACTGCTGGGGATCTTCCCCAAAGAATTAAAAGAATCATACCACAGTGATTTATGTGCACCCATGTTCATAGCAGTGCAGTTTGTGATAGCTAAAACTTGGAAACAGCCCAAATGCCCATCAACTGGAGACTGGATAAAGAAAATGTGGTTTTTTTAAAAAAATGGGGTACTACTCAGACATAAAAAATGAGAAATTAGAGACATTTATAGCTAAGTGGATGCACATTGAGGCAATACTCTTAAGTGAAATAAATAGGACACACATGTGTAAATACCAAATAGTTCCTCTGGTGTGAGAAACTGAAAGTGTAAATAAGGACTAAAATGTATAATAGGTAATGTGAAATAGGAAGAAAAGGGGCAAAGAGGAAGGAAGTGGGAGGGCTAGCGGAAAGGACAGAAGGGAGTGGGATTAATATGAGAAAATGGAAAAATAGGAACAAAATCTTTGTAAATAGGGAGGACTGGAGGGGTTGAAGGGAGGGCTGGACAAGGGTGAAAAATAAGAACCAAGGGAGACTATGTAAAGGTGCAAATTTCCAATGATGAATGTCATTATATTGTATACCTCAAATGTACCAATGATTAGAATGAATAATCGATAATGTAAAATAGGAAGAAAAGGTCCAAAGGGGTAGGGATAGTGGGAGGGGCAGGGGAAAGGAAAGAAGGGAAAGGGAAAATGATGAGAAATGGAAAAAATGGAAATAAAGTCTTTGTAAATAGGGAAGGGTGGAGGGCGTGAAGGGAGGGCTAGGAATGGAGAAAAAATAAGAACCAAGATGCATTATGTAAAGGTACAATTCCCAATGAGAAATGTAATTGTGTTGTATACGTACAATGTACCAATAAAAGAATTTAATACAAAAAAATCCAAAAAAACCCAAACATTTTTATGACTGTCAGTATATTAACAAATTTTAAAATGAAAACTCATGATTATTTCAATAGATGCAGTGAAAGCATTTGACAAAACCCAGTATTCATTCCTGATTAAATCTCTCAGCACAGCTAGAATAGAAAAGGTTCCTAAACCTGATAAAGAATTCTACCAAAATCCTACAGTAAATGTTATACTTGATGATGAAAAATGGAATGTTTTCTTCCTAAGTTCAATAAGAAAGGGATACCCACCCTCCTCACTTTTATTCAACATTGGACTGGATGGTCTAGCCAATGCAATAAAACAAGAAAATGAAATAAAAGGTACCCAGATTTGAAGTGAAGTAAAACTTTACTTATTCACAGACTATCATCATCAATGTGGAGAATCTAAGTATCTTAATAATCTATGTATACTATGTAAAAAAAAAATCTGATGTCTATAAAAAATCCGCAAGACTAATAAATGAGTTTATTAAGGTTGAAGGATACAATGTCAATGTACAAAAGCCAATTTTATTTCTGGCTTTTAGTGATAAGAAATTAAAACTTTTAAAAATTACCCTTTATATTAGCATTGAAAATATAAAATACTTATGAATAAATTTGTCACATATATTCAATACTGCCACAATAAAATCTACAAAATATTGCTGAGATAAAGAAACCTTAATTAATGCAGTGATATACTGTGTTCATGGGTCAGAAAACTCAGTATTGTAAAGCTATCAATCCTCTTCAAACTGATCATAGATTCATTGCAATCCCAATGAAAATCCTACTAAGATGTTAGAACTGACAAGCTGATACCAAAATTCATATGAAAATGCAAATAATTTGGAACAGCCACAACTATGTAAAGAATAAAACTGGAGAATTTACACTGCTGGTCTTGAGATTTACTATAAAGTTCCATAGTTAAAAAAGAAAGACATTATGGTACCTGAGTAAAGACAGACATACAAGTTAATGAAACAAAATAGAAAGTCCAGAAATACAGATATTGACAAATGATTTTTAGCAAAAGCACAAAGGCAATTAACTGGTACTGTAATATGTGAAAAAATAAACTTGAAGCCATACCTTCCACTACATTTTTTTAAATGAACTTGAAATGGATTGTAGACCTAAATGATAAACCTAAAACTACACAACGTCTAGAAGACATAGGAGAAAACCTTCGTGACCTTAGGTTAAGCAAGGATTTATTAGCTATAATAGCAACAGCATAATCCTAAAAGAATATATTGAAAGAATCAACTTCACCAGAGTAAAAGGTTTCACCAGAGTAAAAGACCCTGTTAAGAGAATGAAAAGAGGGGGCGTACTGGGAAATATCAAATACAAGAGCTAAATTGGAATTTAAAAAATGGTCAAAACTCAATAATGAGAAAAGCAATCACAGTGAAATATTATTACACACCTATTAGAATGTGTGAAAATGTGGAGGAACTGGAACTTCATACAATGTTTTAAATGTGTGCAGTTCATTGTATATCAATGAACCTTTTTTTTTTTTAATCAGTTGGTAATATGCCAGGCATTGTGGTCAGAAAACATACTCCCCAAGGTAATCTTTCCAAACTCATGCATCTTCTGATGACTCAAACCTATTAATCTGCTGACTAATCAACATCATCACTTATCTGAGTACCCTAAATTTAGTTTGCGTAAGGCAAAATTTTGTAGCCCAGTACAATGAATAGCAACACCCTCTACCCAGCTGTCAAAATGAATCGATCATAATTTTTATTTCACCTCCCTCATCTGCATCATCCCATGTGTCACAAATCTACTCATCAACTCCACCAGCTTTACATTAATCCAAACCATCCATCACTTCACTGGAAATAGTCTCCTAATCAGCTTTCTCATTGCCAAACTTGGCTCTTAAGAGTTCACACACACAAAGCAGCCAGAGATTTTTAAATGCAGGCATGATTTTTTCATAACCAAGATGAAAATCTTTCAGTTCTTATCATTCCTTCAAGAGGAAGCTCAAACTTTTTAAGGTGAGTTACACACAAGTTGGTCCCCGTTCTCAACCCAACTCCTCTCTGCAATTGTCATTGCCACTTCCCTTCTCTCTGCTGGCTCTGGTTACAGCTAAAACTGGGGATATTTGCAGCCATCTGAAATGGCTTTTCAGCTCCTGTTCTGTATTCCATGGGTGGCCTCACAGCAGTAATGAAGAGCAGTGGTGGCACAGGAGAAAAAAGCAGGCAAAAGTAATTTTTATCAAGTTTCTATTTCAGTACAATGTTCTTGTATAGGGACAGTAGGAAAAAGGAAGCATAAAGATGACTTTGGCAGAGGATTTCTAAAGGAGAATGCATTTTTGTATTTTCATCAAGCTGTGGGCTCCTCTGGATTTTAATATTATAGTGGGGTCATAACAAGAATTTCCTCTATTGTTGGCTTTACACAGATGCAAAGCGGTGCTCAGGAAGCTGGGACATGGATGAATAGTTGGTTTGATGTATTTGAACCATTAACCACTTTGAGTTAAATGTACATATTCTGTTCAAAATAGACAATGGAGAGGGGCGGTCTCCCTTTCCTTCTCTAACTTGCATAACATCAGGCCTCGCTGCTTTAACTAATGAGTATTTAGAAGTAAAGGCTCCTACTGATTCCAGTGAGCCATTAATTCTCTGCTTGCAGAGCCACTGTGGAGTTTTTCATTGGCCACATTTTTTAGCTGTTTCCAGTTGCTTCTGAGCAGCAGTGCTGACCCCTGGGTTCCTGCGTATGTCACACACCAGACACATAATGGGCTTGAAAGTCCTCTTGGAAGGAATTTTACTGTGGACCAGGGACAGATGCTGCTGACAAAGATGTCTCAGAACTATTAGTTTTGGGGAACTTAACTGACCCTGAATGAAAATGTATATTTAAAACAATATAGAGCCTGGGAAAAGGTGGGTGGAAGAGTAAGTTGCAAAATTCTCTTAATTTGCAGTCACTGATGCCCTTTGTAATTATGTTTACTACATTACTGGTCTGGGTTTATTATAGGCTCAAGAGACTCACTGATTTTGCCTTGGTGGGCTTTGCATTTTCACACACTGCATTCTCTTGGGAATTGAAAAGCACCTTGTCACTGAAGATGCTGTCAACTTGAAATGGGTCCTTTTCAAAAATGTCTTAACCTGCCTTCAACTTCAAGTAGTTCAGACTTTGCCCAAGAAAACACGAGAGCAGAGCCACGTCACTGGACGATGTTTCTCCAATCATTTGGAAGCTGTTTGTCTAAAAGATTAGTTTGAAAGGTATTCAAGATGTAGGGATTTATACTCATAACTAAAAAGAAGGCGCATATAATTGAGAGCACGACAATTCATTAGTCAATATATTCTGCATTATTCAATATAATGAATATTTTGTGTGAAGCCCTACTATTTCATTAAGGCTCCAAGTTTTGAACTTACAATTAGTAAAATTCATAATGAGTGGAGGAAAGGGAAGGCAAAAGAAGAAACAAATGGATAAGGCTATAAAGCAACTCAAATTAAGATAAATCCAAGTTGGAAAGGCAAGAGGAATGGTAGTATTTGACATCCATTGAACCAAGGCAATACATGGAATAGGCAAAATGTTCAAACTATTGTTTCCACACTTCACAACAGTGACTAAGCAAACCACTTAATGTGAACCCTGACAGCTTTTCATCAATTTTGCATGAAGACATGATTTGATTTGGTCTTTCAAATGACTCTATCCATCATTCCCATGACTCAAAAATTACTAATAATTAGTTCAGAGGACATAAGGTTTGGCCATTATTAACCTTCAACTCACCTGACATCCACAGGCAGGCACTTGCTTTTCCATTAAAATTAGAAAATGTTAGGAACTAAAAATAAGTGTACACAAAGTATGTGAAACTTCTTTCAAAATCATTACCCTGGAACAATGACAATAGCCAGGATTTTTCTCAGAGGGAAGAGAAGAAGCAGAAATTTCAGCCCTACTCCCCATCTCCTAAAGGTTTGAGTCACAGGATTTCCTTGTGCTAAAATCCAGGTATCTACTGCTTGAAAACTAAGTAGAATACATCAGCATTCCAGGACCACCTGGGACCAGTAGGGCTGGGAGACTTCCAGATGGACCATAAGACAATTCATTGATATTTACATAACGGGAATAAATGTTTTTCCTAAGATAGCATTTCTCTTCAGTGTCTTCAGACCACCAGCAAAAAAGGGAGGTACAGAAATTCTATTACATTAATAGTCTTTGTTTTTATGGCTTTGGCATTTATTAACTAGTGGGAGCTGTTTATTGGGTCATAAACTTTACTAATGGGGACATTATCTGTAAATTATAAATCTCTCTCAGTGTATGGCTTAGTTATAAAAAGAATAATTATTTAAAGTGTCTGTATGGCTGCAATGTATCATGTTTATCGGCATGATTCCGATAACGGCCATTTCATTGCTAAATGTGGGCTTGAACCAGGAACAACCAGGGCAGTAACACACACAGAAAGAGCAGTTGTTGCCACAGTTGTTCCTTCTTTTCCTTTTCTCCTCCCATTTCTCAAAAGAAATACATTACAAGCTAGTACAAGGGCTAAATTATCTATATACTTAAACTCTTGAGGGAAAGGCAAATGAGTGGAGTGAAAAGTTGAATAGGTAAGTGACAGACATGTCAGGTTAAAAAGTTCCAGGAAACTGTCATTCTTCTAAAAGCTTGCTCTCTGGGGAATGGAAAATGTTAAAGCGACAAAATGGCTTGGCATTGTTAGTTTTCTTTTAAAAAGAAAAAAAAAGGTAAAAAGACATGGGGACAAAAATCAAGCAGTCAAAGTAAGGGTTACAGGTAGATGGTTCTAGTATATAACGCGAGCATACTGGTTTATAAGGAGGTCCTATGGGGTCTATGTTTACAATGGCATACATAGAATTATGCTAGCTTTACACAGAAAAGTAATTTATTGGTTAGTTTCAATTGAAGAAGAAAAAAAAGAGGCATTCTTGTCATGCAAATTGGTACATCCCAATACCAAGAAGCCAGCTCATTTCTGGGCAAGATGCTGCAAGAAGACCCTGAGATGTCATCAGCTCCTCTGCCTTTCCCCAGAGCAGTCCCTTCCTGACAGGGTCCTGTATCTCTGAAGAAACCTGATATCATAAATTCACTGGGCAAGTGGATTTATCATACCCAGAGCCTAATACTGAGGACTGGGGTAGATTGCGAAATATTTCTGACACTGAATCCCCAGAATTCCATGGCTATGAGTTTTAATCAAATGTACATTCTATGACAAGAGTTCTGCTAAAGAAAAATAAAAACAGAACCAGGGAAATGCAGGAGGTAAATGTAGTTTTAGAATATTTAAATCCCTGGACAGGGGGGCTGGTGGTGGATGAGTGTAAAATGAACCAAAACAAATCCTCGAAATCTGCAGCATTCACACTCTTTAATATTTTAGACATAATACATTTTTGGTCATACTATAATTATATACACAAGCAATTATCACAAAGTGAACAAGGTGACTTTAGAAACCAAAAGGGCATTAAAACTATAAACACTGCGTTATGTTTCAATCTCTCTCCCAAATGTATGTGTGTTGGCAAGAAGGTTCTTTCTCTTCCCATGACTTTACTAATTTCAGAAAATAAATACATTCACTCTAGAGAGATTTAAGGATTGTTTTGATAAGGCAAGTTGCTATAAAACTTAATTATATAATAAACGTGTCAAAAAGATTTCAAAAAATGTTTAATAGAATCACAACTTATTGCTCTGATATAATTTGATTTTATATTGCTGTGTTTAGGCATCAAAAGTCATTTTCTTTTCATATTGTAATTGAATCAAATTATGTTAGATGGAAAATTATGGTAAGATTCTTTGGTATTCATAAATCACACATACAATAAAAATGTTTGACATTTCTTTAAATGGCATTTTTCCCAGGCAGGAGGAGGCTTCGGGATGGGCGTGCCGCGGCTCCCAGCATAGAGGAGGTGAGCCGCTTGGGCTCCAGAAACACACACCCCACGCCTACCCCGTGTCAAAATGAGAAGACAGGTAAACAAGCCACAGAACCAGACTTCCAGATCACCTACAGCAACCCCAAAGGGAAATGAGATGGGATACTCTGATACTCAACCACCTAGACTCCCTGAACTAGCAACGAAAGAGGATCCAGAAATAATTTCTCACATAACAGAAAGATTGTGCCTGTACTGCAAGACATGATTAATAAATCTAGAGAGGATACAGATAAAAAAATAGAGGAGCTGAGGAACATGATGGAATGCAAACACAGGAAACAAACTGAATTCATAAAACAGATACAAACAGATTTTCAGGAGATTAAAAACTCCATTGAAAGTCTATGCAGCAGAATAAGCCAATGTGAAGACAGAATCTCATATACAGAAGATAAGATTGCAATTAATGACCAGGAAAAGAAAAAATTCTTTAAAATTTTAAGGGGCCACGAGAAATCAATCCAGCACCTGCTAGATGATGCAAAGGAAAATAACATAAGACTAACTGAAGTCAATGATGAAACAGGAGAGAGTGCAGATGACATAAAAAAACTATTTACAAAAGTGATGGCAGAAAACTTTCCAAGCAGGAGAAAAGAATTTGACATACAGATAAGTGAGCCATAAAGGACTCCAACTAGCCTTGATCAAAAAAAATCTACACATAGGCATATAAATGCTAAGATTCCAGAAACCCAACAGAAGAACAAAATTCTACAAGTAGTTAGAGAACAGAAACAAATCACATACAAAGGAAAGCCCATCAGAATCACAGCAGACTTCTGAGTGCAAACCCTCAAGGCAAGAAGAGCTTGGAGTAATGTGTTTCAAGCCATAAAGGAAAACAACCTCCAACCCAGACTGATGTACCCCGCAAAACTTATCTTTCAAAATTAATGGTGAAATAAGATACTTTCATGACAAAGAGCACCTTAGAAACTTCATGAATACCAAACCAGCACTCCAAAAAATTTTAGACATAATCCTAGGAAAAGACAACAAGGATCACATCCTCAGGAAGCCCAACAGAATGAATCCACCAGGCAGGACAAGACATTAAAAGTAAAGGAGGAGGATCAAACAAAAAGAAAAAGTCATGACAATGATAACTCAATACGTATCAGTTATAACCATCAATGTTAATGGTCTCAACTCACCAATCAAAAGAAATAGACTGGCAGAATGGGTCAAGAAGCAAGATCCAACAATATGCTGCATACAAGAAAAACACTTAATTCAAAAGGAAACTCATAGACTGAAAGTTAAAGGGTGGAAAACAATACTCCATGCGACAGGAACCTGGAAAAAAGCAGGAATAGTTACCCTCTTGGCAGAACAAGTTGATTTCAAACCCACATTGATTAAGAGAGACAAAGAAGGACACTATATCCTTGTAAAGGGAACAATCCAACAGGAAGAGATGACAATCATAAATATCTATGCACCAAACACTAGTGCACCCAACTATATAAAACAAATACTAATGGACATGAAAAACCATATAAGCACTAATACAACAGTAGTGGGGGACCTCAACACCCCACTGTCACAAATACATAGATCAACTAGACAAAAAATAAGTAATGAAATACTAGAATTCAATCAAACTCTTGAACATATGAACTTAACAGATGTTTACAGAGTGTTTCACCCCACCAAATTAGAATACACATTCTTTTCAGCTGCACACGTGTCATTCTCAAAAACAGACCACATACTCACACATAGAACATATTTAGGTAAGTGCAAAGGAATTGAAGTTATCCCCTGTATATTATCAGACCATAGTGCCATGAAATTGGAGATCCATAGCAAAAGAAACTCAAAATATTTCATAAACACGTGGAAATTGAACAACACACTTCTGAATAACCATTGAGTCACAGAGGAAATTAAAGAAGAAATCAGACAGTTCCTTCAATTAAATGAAAATGACAATACAACATATTGGAACCTATGGGACACAATGAAAGCACCCTTACGAGGCAAATTCATAGCAGTGAATAATCATATTAGGAAAACAGAGCAAGCCCAATTAAACAACCTGATGCTGAACCTCAAGCTTCTAGAAAAAGAAGAGCAGGACAACCCCAAAACTCACACAAGGGAGGAAATTATAAAGATCAGGGCAGAAATCAATGCAATGGAGACTAAGAAATCAATACAAAAAATCAATGAAGCCGAGAGTTGGTTCTTCGAAAGAATCAACAAAATTAACAAACCCTTAGCCAACCTTATCAGAAAAAGGAAAGAATAGGCCCAAATCCATGCAATTAGGAATGAAAAGGGTGAAATTACAACAGAACCAGCAGAAATCCAGAGGATCATCAATACCTACTTCCAGAACCTATATGCCAATAAGATGGAAAACACAGAAGAAATGGACAGATTCCTAGACACGTATGAATTACCAAAGTTGAACAAAGAAGACCTAAAAATTCTAAACAACCCAATATCAATCAATGAAACTGAAGACGTAATTGAAAACTTACCAACCAAGAAAATCCCCGGTCCTGATGGCTTCACCGCTGAATTCTACAAGACATTTAGAGAGGAACTACTACCACTACTGTTTAAACTCTTCAATGACATTGAAAGGGAAGCAATACTCCCGAAATCATTCCTGGAAGCAAGCATCACCTTGATCCCCAAAGCAGAGAAAGACCCAACTGAAAAAGAGAACTATAGGCCAATCTCACTAATGAACACAGATGCAAAAATCCTTAATAAGATACTGGCAAATAGAATGCAGAAGATCATCAAGAAGATCATACACCCTGACCTAGTGGGATTCATCCCAGGGATGCAGGGATAGTTCAACATATGCAAATCAATAAATGTAATACACCATATCAATACAGCCAAGGACAAAAATCATATGATCATCTCAATAGATGCAGAAAAGGCATTTGACAAAACCCAACACGCATTTATGATAAAAACTCTACAAAAAATGGGAATAGACAATCTCTACCTCTTCGATCTGATAAAAGCCATCTATGAAAAACCAAGAGCCAATATCATACTAAATGGTCAAAAACTGAAATCCTTCACACTAAAATCAGGAACAAGACAAGGATGTCCACTATCACCACTCCTGTTCAATATAGTTTGGGAACCATTAGCCACGGCAATTAGACAAGAGAAAGAAATAAAAGGAATAAAGATAGGAAATGAAGAAGTCAAGCTGTCATTATTTGCAGATGACATGTTACGTTATATCAAAGACCCCAAGAACTCCACCAAAAGTCTTCTAGACTTAAAACCAAATTCAGTAAAGTAGCTGGATATAAGGTCAACACACAAAAATCAATACCTTTCCTCTACACGAATGACAGACTCACTGAGAAAGAAATAGGGCAAACAATTCCTTTCACAATAGCATCCAAACAACTGAAATACCTAGGAATCAACCTAATGAAAGAAATCAAAGACCTCTTCTCTGAAAACTATAGCACTTTGAAAAAAGATATTGAAGGGGATATCAGAAAATGAAAAGACATCCCTTGCTCCTCGGTAGGAAGGATCAACATAGTGAAAATGGCCATACTTCCAAAATTGCTGTATAGATTCAATGCAATCCCAACTGAAATCCCAGCAACATACTTCACAGACCTGGAGAAAACAATCCAAAAATTCATTTGGAACAAGAAGAGACCCAGAACAACAAAAGCAATTCTAGGTAACAGAGACGTGGCAGGGGGTATCACAATCCCCAACTTGAAACTATACTACAAAGCTACTGTGATAAAAACAGCATAGTACTGACAAAGAAACAGACATGAAGACCAGTGGAACAGATTAGAAGATGCAGAAACAACGCCAGACACACTCAGCCATCTCATCTTTGACAAAGGAGCCAAATACCCTGGCTGGAAGAAAGATAGTCTCTTTAATAAATGGTGCTGAAGAAATTGGGTTTCAACTTGCCAAAGACTAAAACTAGACCTATATTTCTCACCATGCACTAAACTAAAATCAAAATGGATTAAAGATCTAAATATAAAAACAGAAACGCTGAACCAGCTGGAACAGAGGTTAGGTAGAACTCTTGAAGACATCGGTGTAGGAAAAGATTTTATGAACAAACCCTCAGTTGCCCGTGAACTAGCACAAACAATCAACAAGTGGGATCTGTTTTTACTAAAAAGCTTCTGCACAGCAAGAGAAACCACCAGCAGTGTGAAGAGACAACCCACAATGTGGGAAAAAATTTTCACCAGGGATCCCTCAGACAAAGATCTACTATGCAGAATCTATAAAGAACTTAAAAAAATCAGACCTCCCACATTTAAAGACCCAATCCAAAAATGGGCATCTGAAATGAACAGAAATTCCTCACATAAAGAAGTAGACATGGCAAATTAACATATGAAAAAATGTTCAACATCACTGGTCATTGGAGAGATGCAAATGAAAACAACACTGAGATTCCACCTCACTCTAGAAAGAATGGCTGCTATCATGAAATCAATCAACAAAAATGCTGGTGGGGCTGTGGGGAAAGAGGAACCCTGCTCCACTGCTGGTGGGAGTGTAGACTGGTACAACCACTGTGGAAATCAGTATGGAGATACCTCAAAGAACTAGGACTGGAAGTCCCATTTGACCCCAGCTATTCCCCTGCTGGGTATCTTCCCCCAAAGAATTAAAAGAATCATACCACAGTGATATATGTGCACCCATGTTCATAGCAGCACAGTTTGTAATAGCTAAAACTTGGAAACAGCCCAAATGCCCATCAACTGGAGACTGGATAAAGAAAATGTGTTTTTTTTATAAACTGGAGTACTACTCAGCCATCAAAAATGAGAAATTAGAGACATTTATAGCTAAGTGGATGCACATTGAGGCGATACTCTTAAGTGAAATAAACAGGACACACATGTGTAAATACCGAATAGTTTCTGAGTGGGAGAAACTGAAAGTGTAAATAAGGACTAAAAGGTATGATAATGTGAAATAGGAAGAAAAGGGGCAAAGGGGAGGGGGAAGTGGTAGGGGTAGGGGAAAGGAAAGAAGGGTATGGAATTAATATGAGAAAAGGAAAAGATGGAAACAAAGTCTTTGTATGTAGGGAGGGATGGAAGGGTTGAAGTGAGGGCAGGGGAAGGGGGAAAAAATAAGAACCAAGGGAGTTTGTAAAGGTGCATGTCTCCCATGATGATACTGTACACCTAAAATGTACCAATAAATGGATATACAAAAAAAATCGGCATTTTTAATAGCACCAGTTACATTAGCAATATATGATGTTCTGAAAAACTAAAGTGACAAAAGAAAATTAATTGTGGCTTATGGATTTTCATTCAATATCCACCTTGTTTCTTTTTTGTTAACTAAATTATACCCACTAAAATAAACTTGGCAAAATTAGAGCAGTGAATTAAAGAAAGTTGACTGAAACTGTCATGATCCCTCCTGGTCTAAGCCATATACATCCTTCAAAAGGTCTAAGTATCGAACGAACTTCACAGGAATAGGTGATGGCATCCCGAACCAAGTATCTTCACATCTCTAGAAAAAAAAGGGATGGATATAATTAGAGCCACATTTCAAAATGTAGTTTTGAAATTTCAACATCAGATTCTTTGTCTTTATAGAAGCTTTTACTTTTAAGGCAGAAGTTTCTATTGTCCACATGATCAGAAGGACTTGGTGGTAGATTGCATTCATGTTCTTGACTCTGCTGGCTCCCTCTAATAAAATTACATGCCCACACTCTTTGCCAGATGACTGTGGACCCTCCCACAGAGGAGGAGGAGGAGAAGAAGGAGGGGGAGAGGGGATGGGGAGGGGGAGTAAGAGGGGTACTTTCCTATCCCTTTGATATGGGCTTGGCCTCAGGAATGGCTGTGGCCTAGGCACTATTAGAAGATATGTCATAAATGGAGGCTCTAATATGCTGGCCCAAGAATGACAAAGAGATAGAGGAAACTAGGTACAACTTACAACCTGGAGACAAAACAGCAACGACCAGCCAAGCTCGGCTAACCCATAGCCCCTTGGACAAGAAAGTAAATGTGTGTGAATCACTGAAATGTTGGAGCTTAGGTCAGGCAGCATTACTGCAGTGATAGCTTCTTCTATAACTCTATTAAGAACTCGATTTTCAAAAGATTTAAAATCCTAACTGGTAGCTACTCTGGCTGCCTGGTTACTGTTTCTTTAATAAACTATTAAAAGGGCAATGGATCACTCACAGTGAGCTCTCAGGGATCAGCTCCTTTAATATAGACGGTCATGTGCTACATAATGCACTGCATATGACAGTGGTCCCTAAGACTAGAATGGAGCTGAAAAATTCCTACTGCATAGTGCCGCCGTGGCCATCATGATGTTGTAGCACAATGGATTACTACGTGTTTATGGCGGTGCTGGTTAAACAAATCTACTGCACTGCCAGTCAAGTAAAAATATAGCACATACAATCACATACCATACATACCCATAATAAACAACCATGTTACAGGCTTATTAACTGCACTTTTTATCATTAGCGTGTATGCCTTGCACTTTTAAAATAAAGTTTACTGTAAAACTGTGCTGTGTTATGCTGGCAGCAGCCTCATCCACCCCATGATTACTGCACCTCTTGATTATATCATTTTCTCTTGTGCTTGATTTAATCTCATATTGTTTTGTTCATCCTGGCCCTACAGCAATAGGCTATACAAGGTATCAAAACACACGGCATATAACCCAGGTATGCGTGTGTGTATATATGTACACATAATAAAGACTACATCAAGGTTAATTGTATTATATACAAGGTCCTATATTTCTTTTCTTTCTTTATTTTGCGGTGCTAGAGGTGGAACCCAAGCTCTTGCACATGCTAGGCAAGCACCGTACCCGAGTCACACCCACAGCTTACATAAAAGGTTCTAAATCTTTGCTAATGTTATATTAGTAACCAGAATCACGAAGTGTAACAGATACCCAAGGAAAGCCTCAATAATTCCAAGTAGGGTAATTTAGAAGCATGTCAGTGATGTTTTACGTGGGCCTTACAGGATGAGTAGCAGCTCAGGACAAGGTTAAAGCTCAGAAGAGTGTTCTAGGCCTAGGGAATAGTATATGCAAAGGCTTAGAAATCTCGCTTTCCAAGAGAGGATGAGTAGCTTAGTGTGGTCTGGGGCACATGGTGCAAAGCAGCAAGAGAGGTGGCTGGAAGAAGTAGGGGCCAAGCTTCAGGCCTTTGTACTATTTCTGACTCCAGGCTGCGATGAGAGGAAGCCACTGGTAGGGCCTGACCAGTGGAACAGTAATCTGATTTGCAACTGATTAGAAAACTCATTGGATGTAACAAGAGTGAAATGCAGTGACTGATAAACCTGACGAAAGACGGCTGTGGCGGCAGAGGCTGGGCTAGAGAACAGGGGCTATGCCAGAAAGATTCTGCTGCAGGACATCAAACAGTGTCTAGAAGGTGAAAGATTTAAAATGGTGATAAAAGAAAGGGGTGGTGTTTTGAGTTGAAATGCATCCCCCCCTCCCCCCCAAAGAAGATACGATGAAATCCTAAGCTCCATACCTCAGAATGTGACTTTATTTAGAAATAGGGTTTTTGCTGATGTAATTAGGGAAGTTAGCGTGAGGAAGAATAGGTTACACTGGAGTAGGAAAAGTACCTTAAAAACAGCCGCCATGTTGGACCGGGGATTTAGCTCAGTGGTTTCCCTGCCTGCTGCGCAAGCGCAAGGATCCGAGTTCGCTACCGAAAAAAACAAAACAAAAAACAGCTGCCACGTGAAAACGGGCACATGGGGAGAAGAATTGGATTGTGCAGCCCTGAACCATCACCCAAGGCCATCACCAGTAGGAGCTCAGAGCAAACAAGGAAACCACGTAAGTTTCAGAGAGTGTGTGGTCCTGCTGACACTTATTTTGCACTGCAGGCCTCCAGAACTGTGAGAGAATAAATGTCAGGTTTCTTGTATTATTTTGTGATACTGGGGTACTGGGGATTGAACCCAATGCCTTCAAACTGAGCTGTACCACTAGCCCTTTGTTATTTTGAGATAGGGTGTCACTAAGTCACTATGCTGCCCAGACTGGGTTCAAACTGGCAATCTTCCTGCCCGAGTGCTGGGATTACAGGCATGTGTCACCATACCTTGCTATTGTTGTGTCCAGATCGCGAAGTCCCCAAAGACCATCAAGGAGCCGATTCCGATGTAAACACACGAGGGTCATTTATTCAAGCTCGAGCAGGGCCACTCAATCGTCACCGACGCAGCGGATCAGGATTGAGAGCCCCGAATTTCAAATCAGCAGGGTTTTTATTGTGGCTACCGCAAGGTTTGGGGATGTTTCATTTAGCAGTTACATGATTGGTTGATATTTAGCAAGCATGAGGGGGTTGAGGGGTGGCTACATGTAGAGTTTATGGGAAAAAGGAACAATCAGCACATTGACAGAATGTTCTATAGATAATGGGCCCGGGAGCATCTGTTTTCTGGGCAGACAGAGGATTGAGTTAGGAGCTGTGTCCTTTTTTTTTTATCTGTTGTCCCACAGCAAGGACATTTTATCATTAGTTTATGGGCACAAAGGAGACTAGGGGAATAGTTGACTTCAGTGAAGTGGAATTTATGTCAAGGCCATTTTACTGTCTTATATTTAAGATGGAGTCAAACCCTAAAATGGAGTTAGTTAGGTCTTACACTATGTCTGTTGTTTTAAGTCACCTAGTTGTTTTGAGTCCCCTAGGAAATTAATACAGGAAAGGATGGCTCTAAGAATTCTAAATTTGGGGTTGGGGTAGTGGGAGGGGCAGGGGAAAGGAAAGAAGGGAAAGGGAAAATGATGAGAAATGGAAAAAATGGAAATAAAGTCTTTGTAAATAGGGAAGGGTGGAGGGGGTGAAGGGAGGGCTAGGAATGGGGAAAAAATAAGAACCAAGATGCATCATGCAAAGGTACAAGTTCCCAATGAGGAATGTAAATGTGTTGTATACCTAAAATGTACCAATAAAAGAATTTAAGTAAAAAAAAGAAAAAGAATTCTAAATTTATAGACAGCTGAGTGTCTATATTAGTTTCCTAGGGCAGAGGGAACAAATTAACACAAAAGGGATGGCTTAAAGCAACAGAAATGGTATTCCCCTCTCTCACAGTTTAGTAGGCCTGAAGTCCAAAACCAAGGTGTCAGTACAGTTGACTCATGCCCTCCCCTAGCTTCTGGAGGTTGTTGGCAATTGTTGGAATTCTCTGGCTTGCAGAGATACTACTGTCGTTTCTGCCTCCTTCTTTGCATGGAGCTGTGTGTATGTCTGTCTTCACATATCCATCTTATAAATCAATGGATTTAGGGTTCACATTAATCCAGTGTGTCCTCCTTTTAACCAATTATATTTTCAAAAACCCTATTTGCATATAAGGTCACACTGTAAGGATAGGGGATAGACATGACTTTTGGGGGTGGGGGCAATATTTAATCCAAGGCAATGTCATAAAGAAAAGAAGAAAAGGAGCTTTTAAAAAATTTTAAGTGGAGGGCCGGGGATTTAGCTCAGTGGTTTCGCCGCCTGCTATGCAAGCGCAAAGACCCGAGTTCGATCCCTGGTACCAAAAAAAAAAAAAATTTTAACTGGAGAAATGAGGATCAGAAGGAGACAATCAGTTGATTTTTGGACATTTTCTATTTCAAGTTCCCATGGGACATCAAAGTGAAGCTTTGGTTCTGGTAAGCCCCTGGAAATATGTGTGGCACAAAATTAGAGTTCAGAACTGTGTAAAGATGTGCAAGTCACTGCAATGTAAGCGATTTGTAAAACTACACCAATTGATAATATCAACATAGAATCAGAAGAGCACCATGTACTGGCATCCTTTAAAGCACCAAAATCTTTTTTTTCCCCCCATGGCAAAAACCCTCTTGTTTATTTGATTAAACAAAAATAAAATAAGCTGCATAGGAACAATTTTAAAGTCCAAAGAGACACCAAATTTGTTTTAAGGCTGTAGTAGCTGATACAGCATCTCCTTGCTACCTTCTCCAGCCTTCTCTGTGGACAACAGTGATACATTCAGAAGCCTGTTATCTAACACAGGAGTTTTTGAACACTTTTCCATTGGTTCTTCGCCTGCTCATTGCCTGTCATGCCTGCGGCCTATACTATTAACATTTAAGATTTAAAAGCAATAACAAGAGGGGAAATACATAACTCAAACAAACAAAAACCTACTTTTGCCTATAGGTCTGAAGTAAAATCTACTTCCCCACCCATCCACTGAAATGATGGCATGGGACGCACACTACCAAGGCAGTGGCCATGTAAAACGTGGCACGAGGCAGCCGGCACCCAGACAGGCTTGCAACACAGCTTCTGTGGCCAGGGAGGTATTCTAGGGGTACATATTGCTTATATCAGTTTGCCTTGGACAAATAATAAAAAGCAGAGGTTTAATTTAATCACCCTCACATCAGGCAACATGCCTTTTTGCTAGTTTCCCCCAATTCTTTAACTTAAATTTCTTAAAAAAAAAGAGAAAGAAAAAGAAAAAGACTCAACTGAGTCATGTATTCTATACTTAAAAATTAAAGCATTTTTATGACCAGGTATGAGAGCTAATGGACATTATTAAACAAGATTCATATAAAAAAATACTAACAACCCTCCCACCCACCCAACTATTCTTAACATGCTAGTTAAAAACATCCCTTTACCCACCCACCCTCACCTGCATTGACTTCAGGGGAAAAGAAAAAAAGAGACATCTTACCACCCTAAAAACAAGAAAACCCCAAAAGCACCAAAAATCTTAATTTAAGAGGTGCCTTAATGATGATGAACTACTTGCAGATTTTTGCAAGGTTACAGGAATCTTATACATACTTGCATTATTAGTAGAAAAAATAACATGTATTGAATATTTATTATATCAAAGCACGCTTAACATGTATTAATCATCACAGGAAAAAAATCTCAAAGAGGTAGGTGTTAGTGTGATACCTACTTACAGAAAAAAGAAAACTGAGACACTGAAGGATCAAATAACTTGTCGAAAGCCAAATGACCAGTCAGTGTAGGAGCCTGGACCATCACCAGCAGTGAGCCTGCAGAGCCATGCTCATCTATCTGCCGGGCCGCCCTCCAAAACCAAGCAGTGGAGCAGACTATTCAGAAGCAGCTGGTTCTTGTCCTATATAGTTACCTGGAGTCCTACCATTTTCAACAAGAAAAGTTGAGTAAGAAACAATGCGGTTCTTGAGGTGACACTCCTCTTTTCTCTCAAAAATTCTCCCTGTCAGAGGTTGAGCCCAAACCACCAATTGGCACCATGAAGAAAATGACAATTTGGACAACTAAAGCAATGCCTAAAGGGTGTGTTGTGCAATTAATACCACATGGAACTTAGTGAAATGTCCCTCTCTCACACCAAAAGGTAGTGAACCACTGTGAATACATTAAGCAATATATTTTAACCAATGAAGGCTGAGATCAACAGTCATTCAACTCCACTACTCAACACATCCTCAAAACTTTCATTATAAACTTTAAAGCAATTTTTGTTAAGTGGTATTTTTAAATTTAATCTTATTATAGAAGAATGATACATATATGCATTCAAAATCACTATTCTCTATTAGACATTTAAGTAAAAGTTTTTAATATAAAAAGAATAAAGCATATAATATAACTCATATAATTATTATGGGCTTATTTGAGAAATACATTCTCTTATGAAACAGTTCAGTATGAAAAGACCCCATCTCATAGCTTAAAAGTGGGTTTGGGTGTGTGTGTTTTGTTTTGGGGGGTGCTTTTTGAGCATGGAATCATGATTGAAAGGCCAACAATAAAACAGAAAAAAAGAAAAACTTACACTGGAATAATAACTCAAAAATTTGGAGGTTTATATCAAATGTATTAGCAACAAGCCAGACAGGAAAAATGTAACTCAAGTAAATATCCAGGAAATTTAAGAGTAATTTAAGCCAAAAAGATAATACTAGTCGATTTCTTTAATCCTGATGGTTTTCAACCCCTGGGATCCCACACAAAATTCTCCAGCCTCTCTGTGCTCTGTTTAGAATCCATATCCCTCGATTGTTTTTCCCTTTGTCACTGTTCTGTAGGTTCCAGGTAACCTTTTCTACCCAAAACAACTGATAAATGCCACAGATACATTTGCAGTGCTTGAGACACGCGAGATCTACCCACTGCCATGCTCCAATTTTAGGGAAATTTTCTCAGGTATTACCTAAAACTGGACCTAAAGAATCAAATTTTGAATCCAAGAGAGGATAGGAAGTAAGGAAATTGAATTTTGCCTATAACTGGATCCACCTAAAGGAATCACATGGCTGATTTTTTTTTTTTTATTAAATAGCAATTCTTGGTGACATAATGCCCAAACTATCACTAATTATTCTTTTTTTTTTTTGGTTTTTTGAGTCAGGGTCTCCCTTTGTAGTTCAGGCTGGCCCTGAACTCACTATGCAGCCCAGGCTGGCCTCGAACTTGCAGCGCCCCTCCTGCCTCAGCCTCCCGAGTGCTGGGATTACAGGCCTGTGCCACCACGCCTGGCTACTAATTATTCTTTCTAATAAATCAAGTGTTCCAGAGGTCATATATCTGGGCAGTGAGTTAAAATATTGAGCTTTTATTCATTCTACATTATAAAATGCAAAGAAAACTAGATCATATGGTTTTTCCAGCACATGTAAATTTTTGTAGTGCTAAGAATGGAACCCAGGACTTTTCGCATGCTCAGTCAGTTCTCTACCACTGTGCTGCATCTCCAGCCCATACATAAGTTTCAAAGTAGATATAACTGGTAATTCTACAACAGGAGGGCTCATCCCATAGAAGTTGATCCCTCCCATTGTAGATGAGGTGAAACCAATGGGATGGGCCTACGGGGGCAGGACAGAAGCTTGGCAGTGTGTGTTTGGAGTCCTAACTATCTTCATGTCACAGGCTCTACAAGTCTCCCTTCCCATCTTCTCACCAGCCCAACTTTCAATGGCTGGCATTTGCATTCATTTGCCATTGAGCTTCTCTTTAGCACTTGGGGCCCACTTTTCCTGCCCCTGTGGCAAGTGACAAGTGCCAGGGAATTATTTCCTTTCTTCCACTTCAAGAGCAGCCTTCAACCAATGACTAAAGGGAATTAACAGATGAATATTGCAGCTTCCTTTCACTTTGGGTATAATATCTCTGAGGCATATGCTGGCCCCTAGATCCCAGTCTTTCCAAGCAGCATTAAGCTTCTGTCATCCACATCTGTAAGTAGTTTGATAATATGCCCTTTAGTAGCTGCCTCCTTTCCCTTTCTCACTCTAATCCCTTACCAGTGTTCCTTTCACGTCCCTCCCCCAAATTACTCACGCTCAAATCCTTGTCTCCAAGTCTGCTTCAAGAGGAAATCAGATGAAGGCACTAAGCAATTTTGCCTATATCAAAATTAAAAACATATCTATGAAAGCCATAGCAGTTTGGAACACAACTTCCCAGCAAACTGTCAATGAATCCAGGATCTCTAAAGTGACTTCCAGATAACTCAAGAGACAGTGCCCAAATCTCAGAACAAAATTTAATGTAATCTGGAACATTAAATAATGTTTTACATAGCATTTTCTGAAAGAAGGAAGAACTATGAAGTACAGAGTGAAATTCAATGATACACAATCATGATTCTGAGTGGCTAGGAATCATTGTCTCCATGATGGCCCTATGACGTATGCCGAGCTAGCTGTCACTAGAGCCACTTAAGATGTCAGAGAAGTTGGAAATAAATTACATGTTCATCTATGGTGAAAAACTGTAGCTGTTGATCTGTTAAAAAAAACTGTACACCCTGGAAATGAGAAGCAAAGATGGTACTGGATGAAAACCCAGTAAACAGCAGCTGCCCAGTGAGAATAGCAAAGCTGTGTGAGCTAATAAGCCCTGGATTTATTTGCTTTGACATTTTTAAAAGGAAATCTAATTGGATTATGTCTTCTAGTTTAAAATTTTCTACTGTAGTACTGGCCACCAGATGCATGAGGGAAAAAGATTGGGAGCCAATTAAATTCCATGCTTCACTGAAACAAGGTTATTTTTATTCTTCCCAAATACAAGGCTGATAGAGTGATGTTAGTGATTTCACCATGTTACTTCCCTCTGCTTGCTTAAAAAAGGATGTTTCTATGGGAAATAGCTACAAATTTGTAGAAAAGTCCACTAACATATATGGAATCAAAATTATGGATTTTTTGGATTTTCTTCCTTCTAATAAGAGTGGCGTTACACCTCAAAAATAATCAAATTAGGTGCAAATTCATAAAAATAATTACATTTCAGCAAATCAAGTTGAAATACACTTTAGGAAGAGGATTTTGCATGTACTTCTTGTAGTAATCAAGTGCATTCTGGTAACATAAGGAAAAGCTCACATATAAAGAGAGATATGTATCTCATTATAGCCATGCCAGTATTTCACAATTGTTTCTCTTTGACTAAGACAATGCTTCAATAGAGTTGCCATCTGTGTGAGAGTATAGCTAAAAGACAGATACACCTTTGAAACAAGAAAGCTTTCCTTGGAACTGCATTATATGGAAAGTAAAGTTTTCGAGGAAACATAGAATTTTTGTAAAATTTAGTGATAGGCTTATGTGCACAATTCAAGTAGATGTCATCCAGTATAAATTCCAGAAGTATCATATGCTCCTGTGTTACTGCTTTGTGTTAGGTAGCAGGTGGCAGCACCACTGAGCTAAATCCCTGACTCTACCACTGATTTTTGACATCTAATGAGAATAAAAAATAACCTTTTATTTCAACCGTTAAATTCAACCACAAATATTAGAAACAACTGCTTATTTAATAAGCTGGCACTGGATTCTGACTCGATGTTCTTACTCTTAAGAATGCCTCTGAGTCTTAGCTTTCTATCTACAAATGGCGAGTCACACTTATTCTGGCAAGCCCGTTGGAGCAATAAGATGTCATGGGATATTCTGTGCTCTAAATGCCAACAAGTACGATGTCCAAAGTTATATCACAAGGCGTACCTAATTAACCCCTACTTCCCACTGCCAAGGGCATATATCATCCTGTTGTGAAAGAGAGAGTTTTAGAGCCAACTGCTAATGCTTCTGCAGTTACAATGCTCATAAAACAAAGCCATATCCAATTTTTTCTTAGAAATGTCAAAAGATAAGACACTAGTCATACAGTGTAAGTTATAAAGTTTATATGAGAACCGATTTAGTGGATTTCTTAAAACATGACTTCTGAGATTAACCAGACAGGCTGTACACAGAGGAACCTATTCTGCCAGTGTTATGGGTACCATCTGTGAACAAGCACAGTAGAGCAGTAGAGTGGACATGGGGTCTCCAGGTTATGACAGCACCAGGGCAACATGAAAGGTCACAGAAAGTCATATAACAGACTGAGAGGTAAATTACAGCTTCAGTGATTTCACATGGGCTCCTGAGGGGCTAGGCACAAGGATCACCATGGGACCCCCACTCCCACCCCAAGAAACCTGGTTACAGGTCATAGACAAGAATCACAATGGGTGACACAGGTTATACTCATCCATGCACGTAAAACCTCTTACCCAGAGGAGTAGGACAAATCAAAGCTACTAGCTACATCATAGTCCTCTTCAAATTTTGCTTGTGTGTTTTTGGACCCCACATCTATCAGCTGAGGCCACTTGACTACCACATATACAGGAGCTACATCTGAGTCTGGGAGACTGGTCTAGACATCCAGCAGACCAAGCTCCAGAGGCTATTAGTTTGAATGTGGCTTTATACCCTAGCTCTGGGGCTTGTTCTCCTGAATAAGTCTTTATTCTGGTAATAGACTGTGCTGGGTCATTCTCCATTTGACTCTGAAGATCCTTCACATTGCTCTCTGCCATAGGAAGCCAATCTATGTGGATCACATCACTCCCTGAGTTTCCATTTCTCTAGCTTCTAGAGATGGTCAGTGTGGCTTGTGTCCCCTCCCTGCCCACTCTATGCAATGGAGTTAATCAGACTACACTGAGAAGTTGTCCTAAATCCTTACCCAAACATTCATCCTATCCACTAACACTGATGCAGACAGAACTTGAGTTGAATCTATCATAATACTAAGGCCTATTTGGCTTATATCAGCCAATAAGGCCATTTTCATTTCTCAGTATGGTCCCCTATACAGGAAAGAGATAATGCTGAGGAAAAGATTCAGTCCAGGAGTGAAAAATCCTCTAGGTTCTGAGTGTTGGCAGTACAGGTAACTTCCACAGAGCTGTCCATGTCATCTCTGGAACTGTAGCCACAGCTAGCCTGTCTAGCTTATTATTATGTAGCTTTCCCCACACCAGACCAGGCCTTCAGCTGGGTCCTGCTTCCACACAGGTGCTCAGCCTTGCCACTCCTTATTGCCAAAGGACTTTTAACCTCATTACATCACACTTATGGGTAGGGCACTTTTACAACCTGAGAGACCTTGCCCTGAAGTTCCACATGTGGCTTTTGGCTATGGCACATTCATGAAATGTTTGGGATCTGAGCCAGAGTTTTTCTATCCCCAAATGGGCCCAGGGCCCCACACATCTGGTGTAACTTCTCCATGGCCTCTTCTGGCATAACTACTCTCCTATCAGTTCCCTGACATGTGTGGAAGATCAGACATAAGGAAGGAGCAGGAATCAAGAGAAGGCTGTGGAACGCTGTCAAGCTCTCATTGACACCAAAAACAATCAACAAGGGCTTCAAGAGTGGCTGTTTGCTAAGTTGTGATGGACCATGTAGAATCTCCATGTAGCCCAGCACTGGGAGTCCCCTACATGGACTGCTTCAGCTACAGAGAGATCTCGGCTACACACAGCCTCATTGTCCTAGGTCATATCCCTTCTTGAACCGACTCACATGGATAAAAAAAGTCCAGGCCATTTTTGCCCAACTAAGGACAACTCGGAAAGCTGTTCTAGCTCCAGAGAGCTCCCCACAGGTCAGCCATGGTTGTCTTTAGACATGCATTGCATCTCAACTTCTCCCTCTGCTCACTGCTGTTTCTATCCTGTACCTTCCACAGCAGTTGAGGCTAAGGATATTCTCAAATAAACATCCTCCATGTGCTTCCTGAAGAACCCAACCTGTGACAAGATCTGATCCACAAGAGTCCAGAGGCATTATCAAATATGAACATCTTAGCATACTTACATGGTTCAGCAGATACTATACAAGTCATTACTGATTCTAATCGTATGAACTATGCAACATTGTGCTCAACCTATTCACATTAAATATTTTCACACGAGATTATACAGTCTCTTTCTGAAAGAGGACAAGCTTGGCAATACAAAAGTGCTGTAGGCTCTCTGGAATTTAAGTTCTCATTGTTGGTTAAAATGATCAGATAGCATTTCATACTTCTTTTCTTTTTTCTTTTCAATTGACCAAAAGAGTAGTCCCTTCCAAATGTCTTCTACAGACTGAAACACTTCAAGGCTTGGCCAGAAGAACTGATGAGAGCCCTGTGAGTGAAGTTCTCCTCCCCATGGATAACTAACAATTGGAAGAGCCAACTGCTGAAGAACAGGCTCTTTCGGGTGTGACATTCCCGGTTATAACTGTCCTAATGTTTTCCATTAAGGAGAGAATCACCCATCTGAGCCTAGGAAGGTATTCCTGAGGGCATAGTCCCCTGATTTCAAGAAGGTTAAGGCATCTTCATTTTATAAACACTAACAGCATTTGATACAGAAGCCCTTACTATGAGATGGGAATTATGACAAGTGCCTAATGTACACTATCTTGGTCTTCACAATAACCTTACTGGTGGAATTAGTCTTACCTCCATTTTACAAATGGGGAAACCTGAAAGGCTGAGTAACTTGTACAAAGCCACCCAGTTAATTGATGGAAGAGCTAAGGACTTGAACTAGAGTCCCCGTGATCCCAGACCTTCAGCCCTGTACTGCCTCTCTAAAGCATCTGAATCCTCAGGTCCTTAGACATTAAAAGAGCAGGGAGCCAGTTCCTGGGCCCAGTAACTGTCTGAATTCAGAAAGATACCATATGTATCTTATGTACCATATGTAGTTAGAATAGTATTATTTTATGAAACTTTTGTTCCGTTACATACTGCATGCTGTGTTGTGAAAGTCTTTCTTACTGAGAGTTGTAATATAAAAAGGTGATTAAATTTCATTCAAACTCAACAATCATCAGGAAAATAAAAATTAAAGTAATAAGATAACATATTTTGCAAAAAAGAAGTAGAAATAACCTGATTGCCTCTTAACAGACAAATGGTTGAATAAACTATTGTATATCCACAGTAAACCTATTAAAAGAACGGCTCAGGTCTATACACATTAAGCAAGAGGAATGTCCCATGATTAAGCAGCAAAAGCATATGCAGATAAATGCATGTGGTTTGATCATAGTTTGTAAAATGAATGATCAAATTTCCAACACAGAGGTGAATTGGGTAGTAGGTGAGTGGAATGGGAGAGAAGTGGAAAAGACCAACAAAGGCTGTTGGTAGCCAGAAAAAATAAGTACGTGTATCATTTTGAGTGTTATGGGAAAGAGGTCATATGCAAACAGTACAAGTAAATACCAGTTTAATAGTGACTACAGTTGCCCTTCAGTATGGATCTGAAGGTGACCAGTCACAGGACGCCTCTTCCCCATACCAAATCCCTGCATGCTCAAGCCCCTTATATAAAATGGCAAAATATTTGGATATAGCCTATAGCAGTGATGACAAACCTTTTAGAGCTTTCAAATGATAACAAACAGCCCACTGCAGCATGTGCACCTTAGGTTCACCACCACTGACCCATACAAATCCTCCCATACACTTGAAATAATCTCTAGATGACTTAAAATACTGAATACAATGGTTTTTCCCCCCAGTACCAGGGATCAAACTCAGGACCTTGCGCTTGCAAGGCAGGCGCAGTGCCACTGAGCGAAATCCGCAGCACCTAAATACAATGTAAATGCCATATGAAGTTGTTATACTCTATTGTTTAGAGGAACATATACAAGTCTGTACATGTTCAGCACAAATACAGTTTTTTTCTTGAATATTTTCTATCCATGGTTGGTTGAATACACACCTGTGGATACAGAAGGCTGACGATATTAACAAAATTGTAGAAAATGTTTAGGAAAATCAATAGGGGGAATCCCCAGGTCCCTAGACATTAAAAGATCAGGGAGCCATTAAACCCACCTAGGTGTGCGAGGCATGTGAGGGTGGGCACCAGAACCAGAAGTAGGCAGGTACTGCATATGGACAGGATTTCCAGATAGGCCATAAAAACCTTTGTAGAAAGAGCGTGTGACTAGCAGGGAGGGAAATCATTTCATTCTCCCACCCTCCACTTTCCTGCTGGTGGATCTCACTGAGAAACTGAAAATGCAAGGGCCTGGGGACCCACGGAAGCAGCCACTAAAGGTCAGGCACCAAGGAAGGCTCAGAGCAGGGTAGAGGAGACTAGAGACAGTCCTAATGGGGCAAATGAAGGACAGCCACAACAGAAAATTAGAACATTAAATGAAAAGGCACAGTATCAACCCAACCATTTTTTTTTTCTTTTACGTATATAAAATTAAAATATTCACAGCCAGGCATAGTGGTGCATTATAATCCTGGAACTCTGGGAGGCTGAAGCAAGTTCCAGGGCAGCCCAGGCAACTTAGCAAGACCCCCTCTCAAAATAAAAAAAAGCTCTGGGGATGCAGCTCAGTACTAGGAGCCTGAATTCAATCCCTACTACTGCAAAAGAGAGAAAGAGAGAGAGAAAGAGACAGAGAGAGAGAGATTGAGATTGATTGAGAAAGAAAGATCACATGGGTAAGAATTAAAAAGTTACCAGGACAAATGAGAGTATAGAATTGATTTGCTTTAGTGATAGTACCTTAGATTTGGATTAACTGAATCCATTATTTTTAATAGTAACTATTTTAAAAAGATGTTTGTGCTTTTAGTTTTCTCTTTAATTTTATTTTATTTTTTGCTGCTGGGAATAGAACCCAGGGCTTTGTAAATGCTAGGCATACACTCTACTGCTGAGCTGCACCCCAAGCCACTATTTCTCTTTTATTTTCTTTGCAGTAGAACTGATCTGAATTAAAATTCTGGCCCTACCATACACTTGCTGTTTCTTTAACTGCCTTATCTCTAAAATGGGAATGAAGAAAAGCACCTGCTTTATTGGGTTTCTATGAGGAGTAAATGAACTAAGCTTTCGAGATCTTAGACCAGGGGTTGGCGCCTAGTAAATGCTGTTTGCTATTCTATGGTGACAGTGTGACATCAAGAGCCTCCCAGTAAGTTTGCCTAAAGGTAGGACATCCAAGAATCTCACAGTAGATCTGCCTGTCTCTATCCCCATTCTGCAGTCTACCAACCACCCTGCCAGAGCAAGCTCCCTGAACATGTTGCTCTCTTCCATGAAATGTGTCAGTGATATGTATTTAAGGCTTTTTAAATCAGGGCTGGAGATGTAGCTCAGTGGTAGAACACTTTTCCATCATGTGCAAGGCCCTAGTTTGAACCCCAGCATTGAAAAAAAAAAAAAAGCTTAAGGAGATGAAAATGCTATAAATACCCTAATTTAATCATTACACATTGCATACATTTATCAAATTATGACACTCTACCCTATAAGTACATACAATTAAAATAAATATTAGTGGTCTCCAGATATTCTAGGAAAATATTCATATGTGCCCTGCCCTGGCAGGTATCTCCAGCCTCATAGTCCTCCATCCCTCCAGGTGTGCCTTCCCTCCAGTCACACTAATCCCTCCTGATTCTGTTCAAGCGCTGTGCTGCACCAAATCTCAGAGGGCTCAGTTGGGAATGCCTTTTCCGAACCACATTACTTCCCTCATCATTGAAGTGGCAAGCATCACCTCTCCGAGAACGCTTCCTGTGCTTTATCCTGATATAAAAGCAGCTTCCTCTCCTCATCCCATGCAGGCTGTATCATACCACACTGGTAATCCTGAGTGCTCTGATTCCTCAGCAGTGGGTCCCTCAAGTGCAGCAATGAGGATCTTTGTCTCTGGACCCCAGGACAGTGCAAAGAACTTGCTGAGGGCAGATATTTAATCCTGATTTGTCTAAGAATTAAATCTATAAATAAACAAGGTAAATTAAACTCAGTGATTCAAATCAGTTGGCTCTGTTTTGACTCCAAAGGCCACCATTGTCCCCAACCATCTGGAAGTTCTATGGCTAGCCTTGACACTCTGGAGTAGCTGGATGCCTGAGGAAACTCCCAGGGCCGCTAGATGGCTGAGGCCAGAAGGAGTTGGTCAGCACAGACCAGGAGAAATAAATGCATCCTTTCTGGGAGTATCAACCACATGATATTTGCTTTATCAAGGGACTTTCTGAAGAAAATCAATTTCTGGAGCATGTTAAAATACAAACAAACCACCACCCACCCACTCGCTCCTTAAAGACAGTTGGTCCAAAGAAATCTTAGAGAATTTAGACAATTCCACAGTGTTGAGAACACCATCTGATCACATGAACTTTGTTTTCCCTAACCAAGCATTTTCCTACTGAATTTTTATTTTACATTTGGCTCCACTGTGAAACATACATCCCCACATTCTATGACTGCACCCTCAACAAACCTGTGCACATAGCTGCAGATACACTGGAGGTTCATGGCATAGGCACCCTTGGAGATTTGCTCTTGGTGGCTTATGATGATGTTACCAGAATCCCTTGATAACAGTGTTTTCATCTATTTATAACTGTACCCTATTATCCTATTTTTTATATAATTGGATGTGACTGAGGGTAAAAAAAATCAGCTGCATAAGAAAAGTCATGCTCTTATAGAGCAGATGTTTGCAGAGCATGGAAAGTGAATTAGCCTTTAACACAAATACCCAGAAACACATAAGCACTCTGTCCAAAAGCACCGATGCTGATATTTTACATTGAAAAATAATTTAAAGATACAGGATGTTGAAATGCAAGTGAGGTAGCCATAGCTGGTTTTTAAAATAGGTGCTAATTTTACCTCTTTAATGTAATCCAGGGCTTCTAATTCCGACATTGGATTCATTCTCCAGTTCAGGGCAAGGAAAAATGATTTATAATTTATTTGTCCTTCACTGTCCTCAAACCTGAAAATATATAATTTGATTCAATTTGCAAAATTCAGAACCATGAAAACATATTATCATGTGTTTTTCAATATCTGATTTTTTTCTTATCTCTTATTAGCTTATCTACTTCTGATCCGTCAGAATATAAATTTTAGAGAGCAGATGTTTTACCTATCTAATTCACCAAAGTACTCCCAGAACCTAAATCACTTAGTAGGTGTTCAATAAATGTTGTAGCTGCCAAAGAAACAAATTTTATATTTAGCAACTAAGAACATCACTATATTTTTAAAAGAATATTTCGATGTCCTGGCACCTGCCTCACAAGCGCAAGGTCCTGAGTTCGATCCCCAGTAGCAAAAAAAAAAAAAAAAAAAAAAAAAAAAGATATTTGTCTTTTTAGTTTAGTGGTTGGTTGATATTATGTCACTAAAAGAAAGTCTTTATATTTTTAAACCAATGCTATACCTATTAAATTTTTCAGACAAGCCTAGATTAATTTTGTCTCCTAGTATATTTTTAGGAATAATAAAACATGTCTTTATCATTTATTATATAGCCATAAAGGGGGTTTTTAGATCCAGATTTGCTAGCATCAAAGTATGTTCTTGATATATTGTTGACTGGAAAGGAGGTTATAAAATAGTATGTACACTTATGGTCCTATTTCAGGTTTATATTTATATAAAAAGGCACAAAAAAGTGGTAACAATATACTTATTACTAAGAACAGCTACTTCTGTAAAGAAATTACTATTTGGGCCTTTTCTTTATAATTTTCTGTAGCATACAGATTGTCTTATATTTATAATCAGAAAAAACAAGACCATTTTCCTTTTGAAAAAAATTAACATGATTATCTTGAGCCATAAAAGTATAACTCAAAAATAACACATTTATTAGACCACTCTTTCTGTTTTAAATTCATCCTTAACCATAATAGTGTTTTGGCCATTAAGGCACAATAATTTCAGCTAGGCATGGAGGCTCACACTTGTAATCCCAAACTCTGGGAGGCTGGGGCAGGAGGACGGCAAATTTGAGTTCAGTCTGGGCAACCTAGTGACTTAGCAAGACCTTGTCTTGAAATAAAAATTTGCAAAAGGGCTCAGTGTGAAGGGCCTGGGTTCTATACCCACTATTGCAAACAAACAAACAAACCCACAATAACTTCAACACAATTGTTATAACAACCTAAACAGTGCCTAATACTTTTTACTGCAATACTTAGGATATGTAATGCCACATATCCTACCTAAATTTGACCACATTCTGCCATTTTAGAAGGCCAAATAAATATCTCTTCATCTTGTAACACCATTTTTTTGAAGAAAGCAATAAGGGTAGTTTGTCACTAAGTTTTTGTTCCAAGCACCTTTCTCCAGGCTCCCGTTCTTAAACACTGTCTTCCTTCAAAGTGTCAAGAAAATAATAGTTCATATTTATAAACTAATAAAGATGAGCAACAACAAATGAAATATTACAAACTGAAGTCACGTAGACTCGGCCATCTAAACAAAGTGGAATAAACAGAGTAACCAGAAGAGGGGAAAGGGAATTCTGTAATTCTTTTGTGTACATTTTCTTTGGCCAAGGGTTCTGGGATACAGCTTTAACATGCCACCCCCTACCACTGTTTACCCTTTGAATTTTGGCTCGTTCATCATTTCAACTCCTTTAAAGGACATGCTCTGTTGAGCTTCTAGAAATGTAAAAAATAATTTTCTGTTGTTTATAAGCCACCTAGTTGTTGCATTCTGTGGTAGCAGCCTGAACGGACTAAGATAGGACCAAATATATTTTTTAAAAGACTACTCTAATGGATGCACTGAAAGTAGTGCCAGTGAGGGATGGCCAATTGTGAAGGTTTTATGACTGTAGGATTCCAGGAGTGTATACAGTAAGACACAGAAAGGAACAGAAGGAAGATTCAAGATGATATAAAGGCTTTTGCTTTATTTAGCAACTGAAAACATGGAGTTGCCCCAACTGAGATGAGAAAGACTACAGGGGCTGTAGGTTGCAAGGCAAGACTCTGATTTCAGTTTGGGGTATGTTACATTTTGATGCGAAGCGAGCAGTTGAGACTATGAGTCTAAAGTTCAAGAAAGAGGTTCACTTCAAGACTTATGTGGGGCCGGGGATTTAGCTCAGTGGTTTCGGCTGCCTGCTGCGCAAGTGCAAGGACCCGAGTTCGATCCCCGGTATGAAAAAAAAAGACTTATGTGTAGGCCTCATTAGCTATCTAGATGGTATTTAAAGGCACATGACTGGGAAAATGGATGGGATCACCAATGAAATAATTATCTTTATCTTTTCTTACAGTATGGAATTTGTTGGTAAATTCCCACAACATGAATTACATGAAACACTTATTTAATCCTAGAGTTCAGAAGTGTAGTATTTCAGTAATTTGAGACCTAGTCATTAGACTACCAAACAGATCTAGGATCATATCAGACTTCATTGCTCATATACAATCTACTAAGCAGTCCAGTGGGTTATACTTCCAAAGCATATCACAAATTTGCCCACTTCTGTGCATCTCTCTTACTGCTCCCTAATCCCAAACCACTATCATCTCTTACCTGTACTACAGCAATAGATTCCGATCTTGGCCGTACTACTTCTATCCACTCTTTTGTTGCAGCAGACCATCCTCAACCAGAGTGATCTGTCTAAAACAGGTCCACTCAATCACTTCCTTGCTTGAAATCCTCCAAGGGCTTCCCAATCCACTTACAGGGCAAACTAAACTTCTTATCGGGTCTTATAAAACCCAACTTGATCTGATTTCTGCTAACCTCTCTGATCGTATCTCCCCACTGAAAACTCTCTCCCTGTCACAATGTTTCAAATCTACTGGCCTTCTTCTGGTTCCCTGATCATGCCAAGGTTGTTCTTGGACATGCAAGGCATTTGCTCCTTCTGGTCACTTTGCTGGCAAAGTCTCAATTCAAATGTCACTTCTTTAGGAAGGTCTTCCTGAAGTTCCTCTTGTCTGAGTCACTCTGTGTGAATGTGCATTTGCCCTAGATGATGGCAATGGAACTTACAGAAAAATCCCTATGAGTCACTACAGAAAATTCTATGGGACCGTGTTACCACTAACTCTGATACCTCCTCATGTTTACTTGTTTTTTTCCAAATACCCAGACCTCTTCCCTGCCCAGTTATGATCTGTGAGACTCCATACATCCAACCATTTAGAAGGGTTTTGGGGAAGGATATTTTTGAGTCAAATGATACTCAAAAAGAGTTTTGAAACTAGAAGAGCCCATAAAGTGGTAAGCACGATGCATCCATACAAACATACACACACACACACACACACCATCGCCAACGTCTAAGACACCAGGAATAAGAAGAGGATCCTAAGAGCATACCAAAAGAACAAACAGTGATGGGAAGAATCAGGATTATGCTAAATTCTCAATCATCATAACAGGAAGTTAGTAGATACTATCTATAAAAAATAAATCAAGAAATCACAGTAAGTTCATGCTATTTAAAAATGCCTGAAGAAGCAGCTAGTAGGGTTGAAAGTCTGTGCTGATATTACCAGAGTCTGCTGTTGTTGGAATAAGCTTTTCAGAATGACTGGGTTATTTCTGACCTTGAGCATGCATCAGTTTGATACAAATAAAAATTTAAAGAGTGTTGAAAGAGATAAGAGACCATGAAACATGTTTTTCTAGGTAATAAACATAGAAACATCAGTATTGGAAAGAAAGGAATGCTACTATTTGAGAGCCTGTTCACTTGTCATGAGTCTCTCTGTCTTCCTCCCGCTCACTCCCAAAATCTGCATGTAGCTTCTTTCCTGGACTGCTAATGTGGTGATATTTTTCATGTCATCATTTGCTATAATATGTACTCTGATACACAATATGCTTGTTAAAGGAGGTTGTAGAAGAGAACTTGGATACAAAGATCTCCATTTCTAACAATAGGACCGGATGGAGAAAGAGGAGGAACTAGGGAAACAGTTCAGAGATGGAAAGAGGTTTGCATATGAAGGTAGGTCACTGCTCCATCACCTATCAGGGAAGCTTCTTTGTCTCATGATTAAAGGCATCATTTCCCAAACCCCAGCCATCCTTTCAAAATAATCTGGAAAAAAACCTATGAGTCATATACAAAATATATCTCCTTATTTCATAGTCACTCCAGGCTTTCAATCAAAAATAGAATCTAGATTCTCCACCTGAGTTCTCTACTCGCCAAAGGACATTTGGCTCTTGCTAAAACTGTGATCCACGGTTAAAGGAGAGAGATTTGCCACTCTGGAAGAAATTCGTTTGAAAAGGCTGTGAAAGCAATTCCAAAGAACTTTCTATGGCAACATTGTTGGAATCAGGGCACAGCCTTCCAGGATGACTGCCCTAAAGGGCAACACTAATTCGGCTTTTAAGTGTTTCTACGCTTGTTAAAAAGTCAGCCTCCTTACTTTTAAGTCCCAGCTCACAGTGCTAAAGTGTTTTCCTAAAGCCCCCATAAATTCTTCTTTCCCTTTGATACTTGGGCAATTCACCATCTCCTTCACTTCACAAACTATGAGACATGTTTGTGGAAGAAGGGGGAGGGAGGCCAATTTCTCTGGTTCCTCTCTAAATAATAATAGCCCCCAAACATACTTCCTGAGGCCTTGCTAGGTGGGAGTTCTTAGAAGTGAATCTAATGGGACGTTTGACTGATGTGTGTGCTCCCCCCTCCCCAAAATGATGAATGGCTTGAAAACTGCAGCAGCCATCCATCTCCTTGCCACAGGGAATAATGCTGAGCTCTTAATTTTCATCCTCTGCAGATGTAAAAGGCTTAGTGGCAGCTGTATTTTGCTGAAGCGGAGCCCACCTCCCCTCTGTTGCAAAGGCTACCTCACTGATGAGGGGAAGGGTCTGGAGGGCAGTGAAGACCCATTTTTGACTCACTTGGTTGCCCTTGGTTTTAGTTGATTACCAGCAAACACAGGGTGCACCCTGAAACACCTGGTAAAAGTCTTCGAGGTCAGACTCCTGAGAAAAAGAAGAGCTCAGGGCCACTACATTGGTAGGTAAGTTACTAAGCCTTAGGAGTGGCAAGGCTATGTTGTTCAAGGTGCCAGTGAGTAACTGGTTATGTCTAAATGCCGGGCCTCTAGAGTCCAATTTTCATTCCAGCACAGAGATCCTTGGTGAGGCGGGTCACAGCTGCCAAGTACACACTGTACACAGTCAGTGCTCTGTTGGTCTACATGGTTTGGAATTAAAAAAAAAAAATTCAAGTAAAAATCACCTTATATTTGAAAAAGCAGGAAGTATCTGAGCATCTGGATGGATGGGCGAGCATGTGGGACAGAGAAAAAGAAGAAAGGGTGTAGGAAAGAAAGCGAGAGGGGAGAAGGAGAGAGGGAAAGAAGGAAAGGGAAAGAGAGGGAGGGGAGAGCGGGGGAGGGCACTCCTTTCTGAAAAATGTCATTATTACACCAATCTACCAATCTGCAACAACAGCAGCCACATGGCTCAATGCTTGCCCCTCGGCCTCACTGCCAGATATTGCTGGGTGAAATGACAGGAGCCCAACCCTGCCTCTGGCAGCAGGGAAAGAGGCAGGTCTGGGTAGCGCATAATGAGATGATTTTAAAGCCCCGTTAACTTTTTCCATTTTAACTGTTCTTTCTGGATGAGGCACCAGCTCTCTTGGGAGGCCGGTTCTAAGGCATTCCATGGAACCCAAAGCCAGCTATAAGAGATGAGCTTGGGACAGAGCTGCTGGGGAAAGAGCTGCACTTGAATTTCTAGATTCAGAAGGCCACAATCAGGGGAGGAGAATACTTCTTTACTCCTGAGTCGCACAAGAAACACAAGAGGAAAAGACCTCCGAATTCTCTCCATCAATCGTGGATTGAGAATTGGAATTCTTGCTTATTGGTACCGAGAGACATTCACATCAACATGAAGGTGCAGAGGGGTTGACAAAACATGTACAAGGCCCACATTGCTGGGAAGAAGTAGAGCTGGGCTTCACAGTCGGGTCAGGCGAAATCTAAGCCTGTACAAGGTTTTTTCCCCCATGTACAGTGTCAGAGCACAAGACAAGTCTCTAGGGGTACAAAAGTGAAGGAGACACAGTCTCCACCCTAGGAGCTCTAATGGAAGCAAAGGTTTAGGGTATTTTAGGGAATCCTGGTTCTAATTCCATTTGTGATTCTCCTTGAACATACTCTTTCAGTGAGAGGCTCCCCTTAGGTCTCAATGATCACACTTATGAATGAGGAATAATAAGCATGATCAATTAAAATATATCTTTTAATGTGATAAAAAATTTACAGAATATTTTTAGGCCCTTAGCACTGTATCAATACAAAGTGCTACTCCTATTATTAATGGGTAATAGCCACCCCTACATATAACATTTATACCTGATGTACAGTTCATTAGTTGAAATGAATGTGTAGAGAGTAAAGTGACTTCATACTGGCTCTCTTAGCACAAACTGATCGGGGCTGGAGCAACTGGAGGTGAAAAGATTTTGACGTCCAGATTGTAACTTGGGTTGTGCAAAACCCAAATAAGTAAAAGACCTACTTGGATTACAAGAACAATAGAAACAGAATAGAAGGGAAATCTTAGTACCAAAACACAGGATCAAGGAGAAATGCCCGGGTAACAGTCACTGGGTGAAAGAAAGAACCCAATCCTTTAGTCATATTGTTTTTCATCTCACAATCTGAATTCATACAGAAGGGTGATAAATGCTCAGCAGATGCCCAGCCTCATCTCAAAGCAGGTAAATCTACCCACCTGGGCAGAGTATGCATTGAACAAAATCAACAAACTCCATGCCTGCCTCCCTCGGGAGACTACAGACGTCAGAGGGGGCTCTGGCTTAGCATGCCATGAGGAAGGCTGTACAGAAAGAGACTCTGGTCAAGGCTCCATAAAGCCCTGTCGAGTCTGTGGGGAACAATAAGAATGTAGAATATAAATGTGAGCTGCAGGCTGATGGGCCCATTAGGAATTAGGGCAGTCTTTGAAAGGAATCTGCGGAGATGATGCAAAACACCAAGCATGTGACCCAAATCATGGCAGGGCATATTGGAGAGAGAGGGGAATGGGAATGAGACATTTTCTAATCTGATTAGTCTGAAGTTTCCCCTGAGTGTGGAGAAGGGTCAGTGCACAATTAGAGGCAAAGTTAGACTGAACATGGTCTGCTGAGCAGCAGAGAGGGATGACCTCCTCTAAGCTAAGCTGGGCTTGGAGACAGATGTGTTGGGAGACTGAGACAACTTCGAAGCAAGTCGAGGAATCATCTTTTTGTATTAAATGTCAAATCATAAAGGCAAAGACAAAGCAGTCTGCTAAGAATGGGAGGATGATGACTTGGTGGCCTCAACACTGGATAGAAAACCTCTAGGTCCTCCAGAGGCCAAGCTCCCACATTATTGGACTTCCCAGGACAACTCGTCCGTAAGCCAATCAAGAGATAATCTAATAAACATCCACAGCTTCCTGACGAGAAGACAGCTTACTGTGTGAAAGGCATTCAGATCCAACTATCCAAAAACAAGGCTTCCTCCATGAAGAAAGCTATTTGCAAATGGGAAGGGGATCTAGAGGCAGACAGAGGGAGAGGGAGGAGAGAGGAAGGGGAATAAAAAGAATTAAGACATGTTAAGTGTGTGTAACCATTCCTTAAGATGAATGTAAACATTATATAATCCAAGCATGTACAAATAAATAAATAAATAAATAATAAAAAGGAAGGACACAGGATTTTTTTTTCTAGTTCATTTTTAGTCAGATTGTGGTCTATGGCCCCCAACTTGAACTTCTTTCCTAGTCTCTAGTCTATACTTAGCACCAGGTGGGAAGTAAATACTGTTATCTCTTTTTAGAGATAAGGAATTGGAGACTCAAGCAGGTCAAAACTGTTGTCCAAGATTACAGAGCTAATAAGTGGATTCAAAGAATGTAAGGAACATGGTAGCTAGGACAACTCAATTGTCAAACAGGATAGAAGCGGGTGACTATCTAAATGGATCAAAGGCTAAGTCAGCACTCTTTATTACAAGGGCAGAGACTAAAAGGGAAACATAAAGTGTTGTGAGAATTACTAAGGTGATAATCATTCCAATCATCAGCCAAACAAATGCAAGGCTTCATGGGGGGCCACGAAGATAGGACTTGAGGGAAGAGCTGCCTTTGAGAAAGCTAGGAAAATTGGTAACTGTTTCCTATTAAAGAAATAGCCGGAGAAGAGCTGGAGGTGTAGCTCAGAAGTAGAGCACTTGCCTAGCATGCATAAGGCACTGGGTTCCATTGCCAGAGAAAGAAGGAAAGAAAGAAGGAAGGAAGGAAGGAAGGAGAAAGAGGAAGAAGAAGGAGGAGGGGGAGGGGGGAGGGGGGAAGAGGAATAGGAAGAGGGGGGAGGGAAAGAGAAAATAAATAGGCAGAGAAAAAGTAAAAAAGTGAAAAGGCAGGAAGAGTATGTGTGAAATGGATGATGATCCATTCTGCTGGACCATGGCGAAGGCAGGGGGACACTGGGAATGTGCTAACTAGGGGCAATCTTAACTTCTAGGTCTGCTATTTCATCTTGGGTCTTTTATACTAGCATGACCTATTTATCAATCATACTGCTACTAGCAAATAAGAGCAAAAAGAGTTAAAGCAAAAGAAATAGAGCTGACAGTCTAGAAAAATCACTCCAAGGTCAATCCAATGCACATACTATACATATCTAGCTGGATGTACCCTCCTCTGAATTCCCCTCATGACACCTTCATTCTCCCTTATGGGATTTGTTTTTATTTGTTCCTTTTATTTCTCCTTTTGTCTCAGAGTCCCTACATGAGAACAGCACTCTAAAATACCTAAGCCAGATGAGAAGGAGTACAGTGGTACTTTGGTTCATGAAGAATTTGGTTCACAAACAGAAGCATTTGGCAAAATTTTGTTTTTGTTTGTGAACTCTGCATTGGGTGACAAACTCGACCACAGCCATCTTTTGCCATCTTTTCCAGAATCATGGAATGAATTATGTTCATGAACCACTGTAGTTCAAAACTAAGGAGTGCAGTCTTTTTGTAGAGAGCAAAGGGACATCACAGAAGGTTTGCAAGTAGAATAGTGACATGATGACATTTTTGCTCTTAAAAGATACTTAACTACTATATGTAAAGTTAGATTTAAAAATTTAGAGACTGGTGGAAGAAATACCAATGTAGAAGCCCCACAATAGTCAAGAAGAAATGTGGGTCAGAACAAGAATAATGAGAGTGAGAATAGAGAGGAAAGAATGAGTGCAGGCAGTAGGAAGAGGGTGGAACTGTTAAGGTACCCTAATACAGTGGTACCTCAGTTCACAAACTTAATTCATTCCATGATACTAGTTGCGAACCGAATTGGACAAGAGCCAAATCAAATTCAATGGTTACGATCAACATTGACCTTATGGGGGAAATTTGATTCAGTTCTTGTCCAATTCAGTTTGTGACCAGAATCATGGAAAGAATTAAGTTTGTGAACTGAGGTACTACTATATACTGGCTATTTCTAGACAATAATTCCAAATAATTAAAAGCAAAGGATGTGCATTTCAAAGGTAAGGGGGGAACGTCACAGCTCTTCTTCTAGATAAGTGTCTTTGGATAAAATACCTTATCTCTCTCTAAACCTCAACATCCTCATGTATAAGATAGGAAGGATAAAAGTTCTGACTACACCAAGTTGTTTTAAAAAAGAAAATGTGGCCAGGGATTTAGCTCAGTGGTTCCGCCACCTGCCCTGCAAGCGCAAGGACCCAAGTTCAATCTCCAGTACAAAAAAATAAAAAAAGAAAATGAAATAATGCATCAAAGCAATTATTACAATGCCTAGCACAAAGCCAAAAATACTAAAATTATCAAGATATGTTAAGTCAGAGGAGGAGGTGGAATGATGCCGTACAAAAGATAAAAGATGACCAAAATCTGGATGATGAGGAGGGTGAGACTGGAAAATCAAGTCAGATTCAACAGGAGAAGTGATGTGTTTTAGGAAGCAATTCATTGTACTTTCTAACCTATGTTTCACATCTAATGCTGGAGCAGTGTACGGCCCTGTGCTAATAACCCTAAGTCTCATACCACAATGTACATTTCCTTTTGTGCCTAGAACCTGTTTATGTGTCATTAATGTCAAAAAGACAAAACAATGATTCTTAACAGGCTCCATAAATTTCAAAATTATGAATAACTTTTCCTTTTGCATTACTTAAAGGGAGCTGGGTCATCAATGATATAATCAAAACAGACAAGGGTAAATGAGGATAGATGTAAAAGCAAGAATAACCCTTAAAATAAAACTACACACGATCTTTTGCTTACCTGGACAGTAAGTTTTCCAGAAGATCATCAGTCAAAGGAAACCTGTGGGACTTGCAGAGCCTTTTGATGTCTCTACTGGGCAATACATTTTTTCTGCATTAAAACAAAGCAAATGAAATTTTATATACCTTGTGTCCTTCTGGCAAAAATTACATTATAGGAGAAAAAATTAAAATATGATTATGTCCTAAAAATGTGCACATGGAAGTAGGCATGAAAACTGGTACTGGAATTCACAGTAAGGAAAAACAGATATATTACATTTCACTAACCGTTTCCATTTCAGTGGTCACCAGATTCTGTCCTAGGAAGGCCTTTCCTTCAAGATTTAGATTCATGGTTGGTAACAGTACCGACTATTAAGGCAATAGCCATGAGTGTTGCTCTAAGTAATCAATCTGCATTCTTGACCACCAGTCAAAACTGCTTTTCATATTTGAAAACATCCTAGTTTGAAAAGCATGTAGAGCGTACAACACAAATATGATATGACCGAAGGGTATTTTTCTGATCTTCTCCTTGGACCCAAACACCTTTTAACCTGGAAGCTAGCATGGGGGGGGGGGGGTTTGCACGGCTGGGCTTAACATTTACTTCAATTTTGTCAAATGTGAGTAGTTGTCTCTAGAGGAGCCCAACAGTCATTTTCCCCAGAAATGCTTGTGCAGTGTTCTCACTTAGCCAGTGTTCCTCCTACACCGTACAAAATCAGAATCAACAGGAAAGAAAATGGGCTCTTTTCTTTGCAATGAGGTTTGTGTAGAATCAAAGCTCGTCAGATCTAGGAGATCCAGATCTGATCAGATGACCTGTGCATGTGTCATTAATGTCAAAAAGACAAAATAATGATTAACAGACTCCATAAATTTCTTTTTTTAAAAAAAGGGGCCTTTTTTTGGATCTCCCCCCACCCACTTTTCTTTTTTGGTACCAGGAATCGAACTCAGGGCCTCGTGCTTGCCAGGCAGGTGCTGTGCTGCTGAGCTACATCTCTGGCCCTAGGCTCCATAAATTTCAAAATCAAGCTAGGTTATCTGATCAAGCAGCCCCATTATACCCAGAGGTATTCCTTTAGCCAAGGAGAATCACACTTCCATCCTAGAAAAGGGGCACCACCATGGGGGAAGAGAGGACCAGTGTCATGAAAGCTCACTCCACACATCCTCTAGGAGGCTCAAGGAAGCTTAAAGATTCAAAGAAAAAGAACACCTATATAATAATTCAGTAAGAATACATTATGGATTAAGAAAAAAATCATGTTCATTTTTAAGATAAGTTATGAGACCTTCAAAGATACTCAGGGCAGCAGCTGGCCACATGGGTACCAACTTCAAACCTGCAGATGAACAAAAGGGTCACAGAGAAGAGAGATGGCAGCGATATGCAATAACAAGGATTTTCCAACTCAAAATGAAATCAATAAATTTATATTTCCACCCACTGTATCAAGTCTATGGGTAAAATAAATCCCAAAACATATTAAGATGGCTGTATTCAGTTGAATATAACAATGATTTCATGAACTCAGCAAACATGATCAATGTATTAGAAATAGATTATGCTGAGCTCCATTATTTTTTGGTACCAGGGATCAAAACTGGGGCCTTGTGCTTGCAAGGCAGGTGGCTGAACCACTAAGCTAAATCCCCGGCCCTGAGGTCCATTAATTTTAAGAAGTAATTTCAAAGAAATTCAATATAAAGTTTACTTCTAAGTTTTCTGTTCTATGTATTATAAAAGGCCTCTTTATAAGAACCAGGTAGTACTTAAAATAATCTAAAATGATGCCTCAGAATTAAACCTTGTAACATTTTGATTTACTACATTTCAGTTGACAGCTTCTAAAAATGAACAAAAAATTGCAGGGGGCAGCCTCTTCTTCTAATGACACAGGGCCTCCCTTATTCATCCCTATCCCCGAATGATTTCAGGTGGTTTTGCTAAATAGTGGAGTATAAAGCGCTATGTCAATTTTCTTTTCACCCTGTTGGATAAAATATAAATTCCTTCATTACTTAAAGTACTTAAAAACTTTATTAGAATCAATAAAATAAAGCTTACTTTTTTCGATCTTCATACACACAGCTAGAAATGAGTCTGTCAAAATGCTCAAACATATTTTTCTTGAGCTTTTCTTGAGCCTGTGCAATTAAGAGATTCCCATCTGAACCCATGTCCGCAGGGACACGGTAGTGACGTGCAATGGTTAAAATCTCCTGGTCTGTGAGCCTATTGACAGTTATATCCAACAACAGGTCTCTGTTAAAAAAAAAAATGGGAAAACAATACCTAAGATTCTTCTATTAAAAAGATCCAAATTCCTTTTGACAGAACTTTTACCAACTATGCAGAGGACAGGTGATGACTATTCTTCTTTAACTTAATTCATTTATTTAATTTAGGAATAGTAGGAAGGCACCAATGCTAGGATTTTTAAAAAATCATAAGCACTTTAGTTAATAAATAAAATGGCATTTTGCCCCAAGTCAGAATTCTACTAGACAATATCCTGCAACCTAGAAGTAAATTAGTAGAGTCCATGAATAGTTAAAATACCTGTCACTAAGTACATTCCTTTATTACACAAAGTAGTAACTAAATTGGGTTTCTGGTTTCCCAGGGTACCTACTTACAAATTAATAAATTAGAAAGGTGTTTTGGGGATGGGGAAAGCAACTGTGCACATTTCTGTAGTGAAAAGTAAAAACTGACAGACCTTGGCAAGGAGAAAAAAAGGTAAAAGTTAAAAAGCTGTGTAAAGGTACAGCTATCTGAGTCTTTAGAAGGCAAGTGGCATTGAGATTATTTGGCAGAACTAAAAGAAAAAAAATAACAAGAACATATTAATGATATGGACCCAAAGCCTAACAAATTGGCTCTTCAATACATCCTGACTGAAAGCTCTAAACTATGGAGCATCCATCAGGAAAAACTACATCCAAACAATTAAAATATAAAATGTTATGGGAATTACATAAATAAAATTTTACAAGAAAATGTACTTAATGAAAACAATTCAGTGCCCAAGAATCCTGAATGAATGAGGGGAATTCAGATTTTATCCGCTCCTCTACTATAGACTGGTCTTTCAGATTAAGGGCTTTTAGTTCTTTCAGATAATTCTGGTCTTTATATCACAGTCATTAAAGAATTCTAGGTTCTCCTAGTCAGGAATTTCCTTACAGTAGTGAAGTCCACGATGGTATCCTATTCAAAGGAACTGCATTTTACCAGGTTTTTAAGGGGTTTTCATTGGAGTTTTACTGTTGTTATTTTTATTGGGAAATGAAGGCCAATTCTACCAAGGGAACCGTATCATTTCAGCAAGTCAGATCAGACAATTCATTAGTACTATTGGCAAGGGGCTCATACAGTGAAAGACACTAACAGACACACAGGCCCCTGGACTTTTCAGAGTGATACGCTATTTGAACACTCCAAGCACACAGATCAATTCAAAAATCCACAAGGTGGTACGGCCAGCTGAATGAAATAAGTGAATCAAATTCCACTATCCATCATTTACTGAGGATTCACCATACGCTGCCAAGTACTCCTGTCATAGACTGTCCCATCTGACCCTGGAGACAGTATTATCTTGATTTTACAGATGAGAACAGTGAGGCACAGGAGGGTTAAGTAATCCATCCAGTGTCACAAAAGCAAGAATGTGACCCATGCAGTCTGGCTTCAGAGCCCATGCTCTTGTACAATACTCTGTCCCCCTCTTCTACCGGGGGAGATGATGAAGTGACTAAATCAAGTGGGGTTCAGGAAAAGCTTTATGTCTTCAGAAGTGAGTTTTGAGCTGATTTTTTTAAGGCCCTCTTTTTCCTTTACTCTCTAATGCTACGGTTTGAGTATCTGGTTTGTTTTTGAGACAGGACCTTGCTATGTATCTCAGCCGGGTCTGGAACTTGCAATCCTCTTGCTTCAGCCTCCTGAGTGCTGAGATTACAGGTGTACTTTACCATGCCCAGCTCATGCTACAGTTTGAATGTGTTCCCTCAAGTTTATGTGTTAGAAACTTAATCCCCAAATTCATATATTGATGGTATTTGAATACAGAGCCTTTGGGAGGTAATTAAAATTAGATGAGGTCATGAGGGTGGGGCTCCCACAATGGCCCTGGTGGTTTTTTAAAAAAGGAAGAGAGGCCCAAGCTAGCACACTTGCTGTCTTGCCATGCGATGCCCTCATGTTATGATGCAACAAGAAGGACCAGAACAGATGCCAGCATCATGCTGATGGAATTCACAGCACAAAGTGTCATGAGCTAAATATACTTCTATTCTTTGCAAATTATCCTGTCTTGGGTACTCTGTTATAGCAACAGAAAACAGACTGAGGCAGGTCATTCCTTCTGGTATGAAGACTATCATTAGCCGGCACAAAAAACTAAGAGGAAATAAATACCAAAACCTTGTGTCATCAATCATCTCTGACAGAGGACTAATTGCCCACAGGGGAGTCACTGCAAGGAAAGGTCCTGCTTGGCTCATTCACAACATTGGTCATGGAATAATCAGTCAGGACAACACACAAAATGAAATACTACGCTGCCATTAATATGTTTATTAGTACTTCCTGGTAGGAACAACATCACTGCTACGTTGATAAAGGTAGCATGATCCCACAAAACTCAAATGCAGGTGCGTATACAGTCACAAGGGGAACAAAAAAAGTAAAAGAAAACCCCAGGACACATTCAAAAATATTAATAGCACTATCTCTGATTGCTTACACTTTTCTTTAAACATATTTTAATTTTTTATGAATTTCTGATTAATCAAACATTGTCAGAAATAAGATCATTCAAAAGGTTTTTTTTTCCTTTTGAAAGGAGAACACAGGGTGAACAGGGGCAAGTGGTACACTCCTGAGGACAAAGGAAAAAACTGTGTGCAGCAAGAACTAGAAACTTTCCATGCACCTTTAACTAAACTTATTATGGCACCACCAGATCATGAAAGTTTATTTTCCTTTTCATTGGATAAACTGAAATTATCCTAGCCTTACTGTAGTTAAAATTTATAACTGCTGGGTTTCTGTATGCTTGGATTTTAAACAGCTCAGTATTCTGTATGCTTGGGTTTTAAACAGCACAATTTTCCCCATGGCTTTACATGAGAAAGCATCCAACAAGCTGTAAGTCCCTCATGCTGCCTTTAGTCCTACAGGGCACTGGAGGAGCTTCAGCAGCCATGTGAGGTGCTCTCTGCAGCAGGGCTCTCTACCAGGATGCCCAAGTCTTGCCAAAAGTAGCATACTACATTTTCTAAAATTGTAGTAAAATATGCCTAACATGAAATTTACCATTCGTAACATTTAAGACATCGGTAATGTAGTGCAACAACCATCTTTACCTAGTTCCAAACATTTTCATCACCCCAAAGAAATCCCATACCCATGAAGCAGTTACTCCTCTTTACTTCCTCCCCCTAGACCTCTCTCCTACTTGGTAAACAGTAATCTGCTTTCTCTCTTTGCAGATTTGCCAATTCTGGATATTTCATTTAAATGGAACCATATATGGTCTTTTCTACCTGGCTTCTCTCACTTAACACAGTATTTTCAAGGTTCATCTGTGTTATACCATGTATAAGTACTTTGTTTCTTTTTGTGGCTGAATAGTATTCCATTGTACAATGTGCCACACCTTATTTAGCCATCCATGCATTGATGCACATTTGGGTTGTTTCTAACTTTTAACTATTGTGAACAGTTCTGCTATCAATAGCTGTATAGAAATTTTTATCGAACAATTATTTCCAATTTGGGGGGTATATATACCCAGGAGTGCAATTGCTGAGCCATATGGTAACTTATTGAGGAACCATCAAACTGTTTTCTTGCACATTCCACTTCTCCTTAGCAACAACCACAAAAACAAACACAGCCCTCCTTCACCTAACACTTCGGAGTGAACCTAAAATAATCAGATACCAACATCTGATTTCAGAACTTTTTAGTTGTTATTGGATTTGGGGGGGGGGGGTTACTGGGAATCAAACTCAGGACCTTGCACTTGCCACGCAGGTGGCAAAGCCACTGAGCTAAATCCCCAGCCACCATGTTGGTGTTTCTTGATTGGTTGCTTTTCTTTCCTTTTTTTTTTTTTAAAGACAGGATCTTGCTATGTAGTTCACGCTGGCCTTGAACTTACTATGTAGCCCAGGCTGGCCTCAAACTCATGGCGATCTTTCTGCCTCAGCCTCCCAAATGCTGGGATTATAGGTATGCACCATCACACTCAGCTGATTTCAGTACTTTGTGCCCATTCATTTAAGGGAAATGAAAATGCATTTTTACAAGCAGGTATTAACTGATTTTGTGCTTGCACATTAATATTAACTAATCTTAAAGATTTTAATGACAAGTTATCTTTGTCTTTGCCCAACACTGAACTCCATTCCTGGAACTAACATCTTATACAGTATAATACTACATTACAACAGTATTATTTAGTCTTATAAAAGATGCTGCCATGATTTTGTTTTTGTACCCAAAATCATGAAATTTTTTTAAAATGCCAAGCTGCTCTAGGGTATTGAGGTAGCTATGCAGAATTCTGAAATATGAAATGCCAAACAACTTTAGAAGACTTCATTTCATTAAAACCTTCCAGTCAAGTAATGATGAGTCAAAACTTCCCCATATAGCACGAAATCTCAGGGTATTTTGTTTTTTGGTTTTTTTGGTACCGGGGATCGAACTTAGGACCTTGCACTTGCGAGGCAGGCGGTGGAACCATTGAGCTAAATCCCCGGCCCATCAGGGTATTTTCTTACATATTGAATCATCAAAGTCTAAGCACTGTCTTTTAGATAAACTTTAAAAATAATTACTTTTTTTTTTTTTGGTACCAGGGATCGAACTTGGGACCTTGTGCTTGTGAGGCATGCGCCGGAACCACTGAGCTAATAAATCCCCAGCCTCAAAAATAATTACTTTTGGCACAAATAAAGCCTCAAGAGCCTAAGTCTTAGGTCCTAAGGCTTATAAGAAAATCTAGTTGAGCCTAAACTAAAGCAAGCAGCAGTTCTGATGACAATTAGGTAGCACCCTTTCTCATTTCCTTCACTTTAGTATTCATCAAATAAAGTGTGTTTTGCTTCCTCTCACCAGAAGCTACTACACACCTCCGTTCACATCCTATCCTCCCTCAGGCTTCTAACACTTGTGGGCATGACCAGCCCACACATAGCAGAAAACTCTGCCTCACTGTCACTTGCCCCCCAGGACAGCATAGTGTTGAACAATTATGCTGTCAATCATTAGAGGTTGGCAGAGTTAGCTGGTAGAATATATGTCAGAGGAAGAGAGATGGAAACATACATCAAAGTGGGACCAAAACAAATGTCTGACCAGACAGATTTTGTAAGGCCCAACTAAAGTTCATCGCCATTTACAAAGCTCTACCACCTCATTAAAGAACAAGACCATTACATACGACCACTTAGGCTGTGCCCTGCCCATCTTTAAAGAGTACATTTATAGACTTATGGTATAAGTAGTTTCCTCTGGAGTTGTGCAATGTGGTGGCCTTGCCAGACAGGACAAGGAACTCCAGAGGATAGGGGGAGAAGGGGACCACTGCTAAGAAATCATCTATTCCAGCCAAGATCACAAACCTGTTTTCAAATGGGAGGTGGTGTGGTTTGGTAGGAAAAGTGTGAGCTTTCGAATTACAAAGACCTGGATTAAAATTCTGATCCAACTCACTAATAAATGGGAAATGTGGTAAATTAGTGAAATTCTCTGAACCTTTTCTTATCAGTAGAATTAGGCAAGACCACTTGAATCACAGAATTTTATTCTGCCATAAGAGCCAGAATGATCTTTTTTTTCCCCCTCATTAAGTTTATTGGTACATTTTAGGTATAAAATACAGTTACATTCATCATTGGGATCTTGTACCATTACATGAGTCTCTTGGTTCTTATTTTTTCCCCTTCCCCTGCCCTCCCTTCACCCCCTCCACCCTTCCCTATTTGCAAAGATCTTGTTTCCATTTTTTTCCTCTTCTCATATTTTTTCCTTTCCCTTTTTTTCCTTTCCTCTACCCCTCCCAATTCCCCTGCTCCTTTAGACCTTTTCTTCCTATTACACAATATCAGTTATACATTTTTAAAATTACAATATCAAGATCTAGGAAACATTACCACAGATTTTACAGAATTTAAAAGGATATAGAAACCATATTTCAAAAATCTGTTTTGAAATAAATTTGACAACTTCAAAGAAGTACCTTGGAAGACAAATTAATGAAACTAACTCTGGAGGAAATATAAAATTTGAATAGTACCTATTAAAATAAGTACATTCCTAGCTTGAAAAACTACCTATATGACAACAGCAGGCTCATATACATTTTAACTGATAAAATATATTTAAACAATTAAAGCACAAAAAAGAAGGAACACTTCTCCCCTCATTTTAGGAAATCAACATTGTGCTAATCCTAAAACTAAAATGGTGCTAAAATAGTCAGATCATGCTATCACCCTGTCCAAAACCCTCTGAGGGCTTAGCATCTTTCTCAAAGTAGAACCCAAAAGACTCATGAGAGCCCACATGGTCCAGTGTGATCCGCCTCCTCTGTTATCCCTAGAAAGTCATCCCCTATAAAGCCCATCATGTCTCCCTGTGAACCCGCCTTATTGTACTCTGTTCTTCCTCAAACAAACCAGGTATGTCCCAACCTCAGAGCCTTTCCACTTGCTGTTCCTTCTAACAGGAATGTTCTTTCCCGAGTACGTTACAGTTTGGTCCTTTGTCTCTTTTAGGGCATCTTCTCATGTATCAGATGTCAGCATCTCCACAGGGCCTTGCTTGACTACTCTTGTTAAAAGTTTAACTTTTAACTTTTTAACTCCCATTACAATTCTAACCCCTTCCCTGATTTCTCTCTCACTGTCATGCATCATACTTTAACCGCATATATAATTTTCTCATTTTGCATATCGGTTTCATCATTCCCCCACCCTTACTAGAATGTAAGTTCCACAGAGGGCAAGGCTACTTGTCTGCTTTGTTAACTGCTGAATCCACAATAAATAGCACACAGTAAGTCTTGGATAATAAATAGCACACAGTAAGTCTTGCATAATAATTTGCTGAATAGATGAAAAATAAGGGTTAAGTTAGCAAGATATGTAAAGCATTTAGCATAGTGCCTAGAACTATAAACATTCAATAAGAACAATTTTTTACTATTCTAATCATCTCACAATGGAGATAATTTCAAGTTGTATTAAACTGGAAGAGTGACCGCTTTTAAGTGAGTTTATCTTGGAGAAATGGCAAATGATTTTGATGCCTTTGAAATATTAGAATTTATCTGTAGGCTGTAAAAGGAAAATGGTCTGCTTGTTGTAAATAGTCATATTGAGGAGTAAGGTAACAAGCTCAAGGTGGGCCTTCCGTTATACACTGGACAGAACACAAAAGCTCCACAAATACTCAAATTTTACAAACCAAACTAGATTCCCTCTTTCATTCTCTGCTATGAATCGATATGCTACATTCATTTTGGTCATTTTTAATTGGTAATGGCACCCAACATCTTTGCTGTAAATTCTTCTAATTTCTGTCAAGTTCTTAATGACAAACAAGCACACTGAACTTTGAAATAAAATCCTTTTGAAACTAAAGAATCTATGATAGTATAGCTGCTGCCTAATTCATCTACTTTGTAAATTAATTTTTATGAGATATTTTCTAAAAAGAAGTACCTCTACGTTGAAAATCACTGACCCAGTGTTCTTATTTGAAATAAATGTAGGCCTGGGAATTTAGCTCAGTTTTTCCACCACCTGCCTCGCAAGCGCAAGGTCTCGAGTTCAATCCCCAGTAGCAAAGAAGAAAAGAAAAAAAAGAAAAGAAACTGAAATAAATGTAAGCAGGTTATTGTTTTCTCTTTATTACGGATCTCATCTTCATGCCACATCAAATACTATGGCTTTTCATGTTTTGACATGTAGTGGAATGTACGTGGTAATTTTAATTTATTTAGTTTGAAATTCATTATATCTTGCTGCATTCAACTTTAGGACTGTTAAAATATAGGCAAATAAAAAGATATTCTCCTGCAGTTAGGAGTAATTCCTGTACATTATTAACAATCTATTCTTCATAGAGATATAATTTAAGACGTGCTTTAAAATAGCCATCTAGAGAGAAGCTCAGCGGGTCCCAGCACCTGGAAGGAAGCTCCCCACCTCCATCCCAGGCTCCTAGGGCAGAGAAGCTCAGCTGGTCCAGCACACGGAAGGAAGCTCCCCCACCACCATCCCAAGCTCCTTGGGCAAAGAAGCTGAGCCGGTCCCAGCACCCAGAAGGAAGCTCCCCCGCTGCCATCCCAAGATCCTAGGGCAGAGAAGGTGAGCCACTTGGGTGCCAGAAGCACCCCACCCCCGTGGAAACGAGAAGACACATAAACAAGCCTCAAAAACAGACTTCCAGATAACCTACAGCAACCCCAAAGGGAAACGACATGGAATAATCTGATACTCAACCACCTGCACTCTCTGAACTGGCAACAAAAGAGGATCTGGGAAAAATGAAATCAGAAATAATTACTCAGATAATAGCAAAGATTTTGCTCATGGTGCAAGACATGATTAATAAATCTAGAGAGGACACAGATAAAAAAAATAGAGGATCTGAGGAACATGATGGAATCCCAACATAGGAAACAAATGGAATCCATAAAACAGATACAAACAGATTTCCAAGAGATTAAAAACTCCATTGAAAGTCTGCGCAGCAGAATGAACCAATGTGAGGATAGAATTTCACATATAGAAGATAAGATTCCAATTAGTGACCAGGAAAAGAAAAATTGCTTTAAAATTGTAAGGAATCACGAGAAATCAATCCAGCAGCTGCTAGATGATGCAGAGAAGAATAACATAAGACTGATTGGAGTCAATGAAGAAAGAGGAGAGAGTGCAGATGACATAAAAAAACTCTTCACAGAAGTGATGGCAGAAAACTTCCCAAGGAGTGGAAAAGAACTTGACATACAGATAAGTGAGGCATATAGGACTCCAGCTAGCCTTGATCAAAAAAAATCTACACATAGGCATACAATAGTTAGGATTCCAGAAATCCAACAGAAGAACAAAATTCTACAAGCAGTAAGAGAAAAGAAACAAATCACATACAAAGGAAAGCCCATCAGAATCACAGCAGACTTCTCAATGCAAACCCTCAAGGCAAGAAGAGCTTGGAGTGATGTATTTCAAGCCCTAAAGGAAAACAGCCTCCAACCCAGATTGATGTACCCTGCAAAACTATCTTTCAAAATGGATGGAGAAATAAGATACTTTCATGACAAAGAGTACCTCAAGAATTTCATGAATACCAAACCAGCACTCCAAAAAATTTTAGACAATACCCTAGGAAAAGACAATGAGGATCACAACCCCAGGAAACCCAGCAGAATGAACCCATTGGGTGTGACAAATTAAACACAAAGGGGGAGAATCCAACAAAAAGAAAAAGTCATGACAAGGCTTTTAAAACTTTTAACTTCATCTCCCTAATGAGTGTATAATTCAATCTTATTATTGTACTGATTAGTATTTTTCTGATTCTAGACTTGCACACCATTCCTTGTGCTATACTGGCTATTTATCATCTTCTTACGTCTACATTTTAATTGGGTTGTCTATTAATGAGCTCTAAGAATTCTTTATATATTCTGGTCATAGGTTATATGCATTGTAAATATGGTCTGTTTAAGGACTACTTTTCATTTTAATGATGTCATTTAAAGTTCTAAATTTTGATGGACTCTCATTTATCAATTTTTTTCTTTTATACATCATGTTTTTTGTATCCTAGGTAGTTCTTGCCTACCCTGAATTCATAAATATTTTCCCTTATAATTTCTTCTTAAAGTTTTATACTTTTAGGCTTTCTTATTTAGGTTCATAGATCCGTTCAAGTTATTTTCATGTATGGAAAAAAAGGGTTGAGGTTCATTTTTTATATACGGATACCAGGTGTTCTAGTGCCATTTGCTGAAAACACTATCTCTTCCTCGGCTCTTGAATTGAGTTTATATTCTATAAAATGCTAATGTTAAATAATCTTTCAAAACTCAGTGGACCATATATGTGTGGTTCTATTTCTAGATTCTCTGTTTTATTCCAGTGATCTATATGTCTTTCCTTATACCAACACTGCCTTGATTACTGTAGCTTTAGAAGAAGTCTTAAAATTAGGTACTAAATGTTTTACAACACTGTTTTTGTTTTTGTGTTTGTTTTTAACTTTTCTAGGTCCTTTGTACTCCTACATAACTTTTAAATTTCAATATCCAATTCTTCATTTATAGCAAGTATACACAGACCTGAATTTTTATATATACCTTGTGTTTTCTAATCCTGCTAAATTCAAGTACAAGTTCTAGGGGCTCCTAGAGATTTCTTAGTATTTTCTCTGTAGATGATCATTTCATCCACATGTGAAGATTTTGCTTCTGCCGTGCCAATCCTATCCTAATTGTGTCATTTTATTGCCAGACTATTTTGGTGGGGACTAGGTTTCAAAGTTTAATGGACAGATAAAGAGTAAGCATATCTGCCCTCGTTCCCCACCTTAAGGAGAAAGCAGTGTATCTTCTCCATTTATGTAAGGCGTTCTCACTGGAAGTATGGAGTACATATCTTTAATCTGTTGAGAAGTTTCTGTTCTACTTCTAGGCTCCTGATAGCTTTTACCATGAACAGCTGTAGAATTTAGTCCAATACTTTTTCTCCAACTACTGACAGGATCATATGGCTTTTTCCTTTCCTCTGTTTAAATGATGACTTTTGGGGGTGGATCTTCCAATGCTGAACCAACACTGCCATCCCTACAACAAAACCACTTTCTACATCCTGCCAGATCTGACTTCTAATAGTTTGTTTTGTTAAACAAATTTCTATCTATGTTCATACATTTTTCTTCTATTATCTTTATCCAGTTTTAGGATTAGCACAATGTTGAGTTCCTAAAATGAGGGGAGAAGTGTTCCTTTTTTTTCTGCTTTAATTGTTATAATTTATCAGTTAAAATGTATATGAGCCTGCTGTTGTCATATAGGTAGGTTTTCAAGCTAGGAATATATTTTCTTTAATAGGTGCTATTCAAATTTTATATTTCCTCCAGAGTTAGTTTCATTAATTTGTCTTCTGAGTTACTTCTTAGAAGTTGTCAAATTTATTTCAAAACAGATTTTTGTAATATGCTTTCTATATCCTTTTAAATTCTGTAAAATCTGTGGTAATGTCTCCTAGATCTTAATATTGTAATTTAAAAAATGTGTAACTGATACTGTGTAATAGGAAGAAAAGGTCTAAAAGAGCAGGGGAATTGGGAGGGGTAGGGAAAGCGAAAAAAGGGAAAGGAAAAAATATGAGAAGAGGAAAAAAATGGAAACAAGGTCTTTGCAAATAGGGAAGGGTGGAGGGGTTGAAGGGAGGGCAGGGGAAGGGGAAAAAATAAGAACCAAGAGACTCATGTAATGGTACAAGATCCCAATGATGAATGTAACTGTATTTTATACCTAAAATGTACCAATAAAGTTAATGGGAAAAATAAATGAATAAAATAAAATAGCCATCTTTGATTCTACAATTTGGTACAATCTGCATTTAAATGAATTAAAGTGTTAGTGTTTTTTTGTTTGTTTTGGTTTTTAAATTCATGTCAACCTTTTTTTCCACAAAGCAAATAGAAATCTGGATGATGGTGACTACTTGGCAATATGGGCAAAAGGGATAAATATTTATTTCATTTTCAAGCAAAGTTCTTCATTTTCTAACACCTTCCTTTTCAGTAACACCCACCCTGTGTTCAGAGATCACCTGTCTGCAAGCAAACCTCATTTGCTGCCTTTCTGTTTTCAACTGTTTCTGATTAGCTGCCTAAAAGGCCATGCTGAGCTCAGCAGCAATGGGAGCAGGGAGCGAGGGGGGGGGGGCACGCCGCTGTGGGTGGGCGCGGGTGTGTTACACTACATGGAGGATGACTCCATATAAACCGGCAGGTACTTACTAATGACACAACAGGCTGAATCCAAAACTAGGCCTTTGCCCTCTCGGTGCTTATGACCAACATAGTAACTCAACACTTATTTGTGGCAAACAATGATGAATAATACAATCAGAATCTTCATTCTTTTTACACACACACTTTAAAATGTATTGGCTTCATTGTAAAAGTAACACACTTTCAGTTATAGAGAATTTGGATAATATATATAAAAGCAAGATAAAAAAGAAAAGAGAGTTTAGCATGCCTGAGGCCCTGGGTTCTGCGCCCAGCACCAAAACAAAACAGAAAAACCATACACACTCTATCACCCAAAAATAAGCAATTAAAACTTCTCTGGTACACTTCTTTGCAGTCTGCTTGCTACACGGAGGTTTTTGTCATTATTTTCTCAATGGTTGTAAGCATATTTTGTAATCTGCTTTTTTTTGTTTTTTTAGTTTACTGGATTTATTCTTTTCCATAGTAGGGCTTCTGTGGCAACAGACAATTAACTGGACCCAGGAAGAGTTTAAAAATAAAAATAACCAACTCATCAACAAGTGAAGCTTATATAGTTTTGTTTTGTTTTGAGTATTTTCTTGTTTGTCTCAGAGTGGGAGAGAAGGAGTCGAGGGGGAGCAGCAAAAGGATGTTTATGTACAGGGGTCCTCCTGGCAGAGAATTTGGGCTCTGGCTTTGGCCCATTAGGGGGGCATACAGGTCACACTGCTTTGGCCTCAAAGTCCAGGGAGCGATCTGGGAGATGTTTCCCCTTTCAAGAAAATGTTGTTTCCTTCCTGTGACCCAGCCCTGGCCTGGGAATCTGCGCAGGACGGCCCGTGATTGTCTCTGCCCTCCGGGCCCAGGCCGCCAGGGCACAGCGGCTCACTGGCCCCAGCTAGCCGTGGCCTCTCCAGCCTTGGCTTGGCCCAGCCTGGAGCTGAGTGGTTTCACAGAGGGAAGGCAGTGGAGGGGGTGTGGGGGACGTGCCTGCAGACCTGCCCCGAAGAGCCCTGCAAGCCAAGCGGACAGGTCGTGTGGCAATGGGCCCAAGGAAGAACCCAGATAGTGTGGGACAGCCCAGACCTCCCAGTCTCTGAGTCTGTTAGAAACAAGAGCAAAATAAATTATCTTTGCCTACTTCTTTTTCCTTCAAAAAATGGTTGTATTTGTCTTTTCCCTTACTCCTCCCATTTCTCGCCATGAAGTTGTCCTTGTTTGCTCTGCAGATAATTGTCCATGAAGGGACTCCACCTGGGCAGGGGATGGGGTCGGGGCGGCCTCTGGCCAGGTTGAGAATATTCATAGTTAAAGGCCGGCAGGCTGACACCGCTGCTCTTGCTGCTGCTGTGCTTCAGAGCCGTGGAGGAGGTGGAGGTGGCTCTGGCCGGGCTGGCAGGAGTGGCGTCAGTCTCCGGGGAAGGGTGGCCACGCAGGGCATGGTCCACCAGTCCTGGGAGCACCTCCCTCCCGGACATCTATGTGTCTGTGCAGCAGGATGCTGTCCCTAGTCCCCTAGTCACCATGCTGGACGGGTGGGAGTGGCCAAAGGAGAGGCTGGAGGACGGATGGATGGGTGTCGGCGTGGGCAGGATGTGCCCTGAGTAGCTGAAAGGTGGGAGGTGGCCCACAGGGGCCATGTGTCCGGCCAGGGCGGCCACGCTGAAGGGTGATGACTTCTCCTGTATGCACTTGGACAGCTCCTCGAAGCACTCAGCCCCTTTCTTGCTCTTCGTGGACTTGTTAGACATCTTCCTGTTCCGGGTCTGGATGCCTTCCTTCTTCATGGTCAGGGACCTGGCAACATTGTGCAGCTTGTAGTAGAGGCCACAGGCGATGCAGACCGGGTCCCCGTTGGCGTTGCGGCGCCATAAGGTGGTGGTTGTCATCTGACAATTCACACAGCAGGTGCCCGCTCTCCTGGCTGCCCACAGCCTCCATTTGGGCTTGATCAAGCGGCTGGTTCTGCCCGTTCATCTTGTGGTAGAGGCCACAGGCATTGCACAGATAGTGGCCAGTGCCGTCCCGACCCCACAGAGGGGTGGCCGTGGCCCCACAGTTGACACACTCTTGACCTTCTTCTGACCAGGAGTCTTGCTGCGCTGTTTCAGGGTGAAGCTGTAGGCTGGGCCACCCAGGAAGCCCCCTGGGTGGAAGAGTCCCCTGCCATAGTCGTGGGCGGCAGCGGGCACATAGGAGGGATAGGTGGGGATGTGCTGGTGGGTGGCAGGCTGAGTGCCCATGGAGGCCAGGCCTGGGCGCAGGGGACTGCCACCTTCCAGCCTCATGCTCTCAGACAGTGACACTTGGTACTTGATACCGTCCTTGTCCTCTCCCCGGGCTGCACTACCCCCAGCAGAAGAGGAGGCCGGGGGGGGCGGCCCCCGTGGTACTGGAGTCGGGGGACACTTCTTTGGGTGGTGTGGGTGGAAAGCCGAAGAGAACCAGAGTGGGCTGCTGAGGGGGTGAGGGAGGCTACTGAGCTCGCGCTGCCTCCTCCACTGCCACCTACAGCCCCGGGGTATACGGAGAGAGGCCCTCCAGGGCCCCCAGCAGCTGAGGGGTGCAGCGTTGTCTTAGAGAAGGGGCTCACGGTTCAGAGGTTGTGGTGGTGCGCTGCAGCAGCCGAGAGGGCGGCCTTTCCCCCGTCTAGGCAGGGTAGGTCAGGACTATGCAACAAGTGCGGCTGGCACATCTGCCCTCCTGTCAGACGGGCATGCGCGGGGCTGTAGGAAACGCGCAAACGCACGTGGGCCGGGTTGGCGTAGTAGGGGTTGCCCTGCGAGTCCAGGTGGTTGAAGAAGACATCCACCTCGTCCGGAGGCAGGAGCTGCGCTGGCTCCATATAGTTATACGCCAGGCCTGGGTGGTGGGAGTCGGGGTGTTGCGCGTTCAGCACCGTGGCGTGCGCCATCCAGCGAGGCTGCTCTGGCGCCACCTCCATGGGCTGCGGCGGTGACTCGGGGTCTGGACGGGACGGTGGCGACCGCACGCAGCGCCAGGGAGGCGAGGAGGCGCGGGCAGAGCAGGGAGCACCTTGGGGCAGGGGCAGAGGAGGCCCGCGCCTCGGCCTTGGGCCCGCCCCCGCTCTAGCCACTGGGCATTGACCAGCCGCGCTGGCGCCACCTGCTGACTCCTGTTCATAATCTGCTTTTTTAACTTAATACATTGCCATGTTATCACATATTCTTCTGAAAACAAAATGCTCAACCAAATATGTTGTATTAGATATTCCATTGTTTTCTCTCAACTTTTTAAATAAATAACATCATAACGAGTAACTATATGCATGAATATTTGCCTGTATTTATATTTATTCCCTTCAGATCGTGATTCAAAAGTACAATTAGTGGGTCAAAACAAAGGAAAACGTTGAAGGATCTTGATACACAGGGCTAAGTTGCTTTTCAGGAACTAGTGAGCTCACAGCCATGAATATTATCAATTTTCAAAGTGTTTGCTAACTCAGTGGGTAAAATGATGTATCATTTCATTAATAATGATAACTACTAAACTTGAACATCTCTTTGGTTTATTTAAGAAATAAGATGGGCCCACAACTGAATAGAGGGAATGGGGCAAGAGCTAAGAGCTGAGATGCATAAATAGAGCTGAATGTGTTCAGCCTAGGAAGGGTCCCAAGTCCCTTGTTGAGCATCTGGGGGATAAAGCCATCACAGTCAGAGGGACACCTTTCCTGGTGAGATGGAAAAGGTGGAATGCAATGCTGTGGGTGCATAGGTATGTTGGAGGTTTGCAACTCAGGATCTCTACATTCTCTGTTTATTGGAAAATGAGGTCTTCTCCTCAGAATGGGAGGAAAATGACGGGGCTAACAGCTTAAGAGTAATAAAGTTTGAAACATGCATTATGGGGAAAAGGAAAAAGCATAACTGGGTCTTGACTCCATCCTTAACTGCTTCTATCCAGAGCTAACCTATCAGGTGAAAAGTCTATCATCTGTGTCCTTAATTTCTTGTTCCCTACTGGTGCTTTCTGTTCAGCATATAGTCATGCTCACATCTCTTCCAACTTAAAGCAACTGCAAACTCAGCCCTTGACTTTCTTCCAGTGGTGTCCATCACCCTGGCAGAACCAGTTTCCCACAGCACCCTTACGGCAGCAAGGATCCACAGCAGTGGTGTTTGGCAGTTGTCGGACCCTCCCTAGAATTCCAGGTCAATTAACGAGAAGCAGAATAAAAAGAGGTCTCAAGAAGAATATAACGGCAAGGTTAAGGATCCCTAATCAGAAAACTCAAAATCCAAAATGCTCTGAAATCGAAAACGTTTCAAGTATCATTTCAGCATTCCAAAAGTTTTGAATTTCAAACCAGTCATGGTGGCATACACCTGTAATCTCAGGAAGGTCAGGCAGTAAGATCACAAGCTCAAGGCCATCCTGAAAAATTCACTGAGCCTCTGTCTCAAAATAAAAATTTTAAAAGGGCTAGACAAATAGCTCAGTGGTACAGTGCCTACCTAGCATATGCAAGGCTCAAGATATAATTCCTAGTAACGGGGGAAAAAAGTTTTGGCTTTCAGAAGATTTTGGATTTTTGGTTTTGGGTTACGGATGTTCAAGAGGTAAAGTCTATGCAAATACTCCAAAATTCAAAAAACTGCAAAATTTGAAACACTTCGAGTCCCAAGTACTTTGGGAAAGAGACACTATACAAAATGAGAACTCAAGGAATAAAATGGAAAGATAGAAGAAAGGTGACCACCTATAAACCTAGAGCAGGTAGAATGTGTCATGATGGTTCCAGGGGGGAATCAGAGAGTTTATATTTATCGTCAAGACCTCTCCTAGAATACCTCCCCCTACCCTATCATCTTGTTTTCAGGTTCAATTTTTCATGTACTGTTGTCATTACTATCTACTGCTACTTGTCTTTTATGATAATGACTATACTTTTGTTTTTAGGTTCTAGAATTGAATGAGTTAACCTGAAATTGCCTTGAAATATTATAAACCCACTGGGCATGGTGGCACATGCCTGTAATTCTAGCACTCTGGGAGGCTGAGGCAGGAGGATCACAATTTCAAGCCTAGCATAAGCAATTTAGTGATTTATTGAGACCCTGTCTCAAAATTTCAAAAGGCTCAGGATGTAGCTTAGTGCAAAGGCCCTGAGTTCAACACCTAGTACCACAAAAAATGAATATATTAGTAGACAGATAAGGCTATATTTACCTAATTATCAAAGATAAAGATGAAATATGAATTTACTCTCAGATGAAATGAGAAATTTAGCCCTTTTTCTCTACTATCTCTTTCTAAATTTTGGTAATTTCATCACTGGTATAAACCATGTCATTTGCCTTTTAAATTATTTTAACAGTATCATTTACTTCTTTGAAATGCTTTAGCTTTGAATTTACATGTATAAGCATGCCTGCATATGAAACATGTTTTCATGTTCAGCGCTGCTCCAATTTTTTTTTTTTTTTGGTAGCAGGAATTGGAACTCCAGACCTTGCGCTTGCGAGGCAGAAGGTGGAACCACTGAGCTAAATTCCCGGCTCATCCAATTTTTAAACATGTGCCATTTGGGTTAATTTTTTTCTCATGTATTAGATAAATTTTTTAAAGTAATGCGCTACTTTGATAAATTTACTAAAGAAACTGTATTTTCTATCTTTCTAAAGATTTAAAAACATTTCTATATCACCCCGATGCAGACAGGCAGGTCTGCCCATGCCCTACCGAGGTCCCCAGTCGCATGGAACACCCTGAATAAGCCCGCTGCACACAGGCAGGTCTGTACACGCCCTACCGAGGTCCCGAGACACACGGAAGATACCAAATCACCCCGATGCAGACAGGCAGCCACCTGGTTCCACACTACAAAGATGCAGAGGACATCAGACCACCAGACCAGGGTACTGAGTCCCGCCACTCCCAGCCCAGAGGTAGGCGCTTCTCAGCCGCCGTCCCAGGGCTCCTGGTCCAGAGGAAGGGGCTTCCTGGTTACCATCCCTCCCGCTGCTCCCAGCCCAGAGGAAAGGGCTATTGGGCCACGCTTTGTCCTGCTGCTCCTGGCCCAGAAGGGGCTTCCAGGCCACCATCCCTCCCACTGCTCCCGGCCCAGAGGTAGGGGCTTCTGAGCCACCATCCCACTGCTCCTGGACCAGAGGAAGGGGATTCCTGGCCACCATCCCTACCACTGCTCCCAGCCCACAGGAAAGGGCTTTTGGGCCACCATCCCTAGCGCTGCTCCCGGCCCCTGTCCCACCTCTCCCAGCTCAGAGGAGGTAATCCGTGCAGGCGCTAACAGCCCCCCGCCCCAGTCGAAATGAGAAAACAAGTAAATAAGTCTCAAAACCAGACTTCCTGATCACCTACAGCAACCTCAAAGGGAAATGAAACGGAACACTCTGATACTCAACCACCTGGACCCACTGAACTGGCAACAAAAGGGGATCTGCAAAAAATGAAATCAGAAATAATTTCTCAGATAACAGGAGAAATTGTGCCCCTAGTGCAAGACATGATTAATAAATCTAGAGAGGAGCTCAGGAACATGATGGAATCCAAACATAAGGAACAAATGGAATCCATAAAACAGATGCAAATAGCTGTCCAGGACATGAAAAACTCCACTGAAAGTCTACACAGCAGAATGAGCCAATGTGAGGACAGAATTTCAGATATAGAAGATAAGATTGCAATTAGTGACCAGGAAAAGAAAAATTGCTTCAAAATTATAAGGGAACATGAGAAATCAATCCAGCATCTGCTAGATGATACAAAGAAGAATAACATAAGACTGATTGGGCTCAATGAAGAAAGAGGAGAGAGTGCAGATGACATAAAAAAATCTCTTCACAGAAATAATGGCAGAAAACTTCCCAAGCAGGGGAAAAGAGCTTGACATACACATAAGTGAGGCATATAGGACTCCAGCTAGCCTTGATCAAAAAAAATCTACACATAGGCATATAATTGTTAAGATTCCAGATACTCAACAGAAGAACAAAGTTCTCCAAGCAGTCAGAGAAAAGAAACAAATCACATACAAAGGAAAGCCCATCAGAATCAAAGCAGACTTCTCAACACAAACCATCAAGGCAAGAAGAGCTTGGAGTGACATATTCCAAGCCCTAAAAGAAAACAGCCTCCAACCCAGATTGATGGACCCTGCAAAACTATCTTTCAAAATGGATGGAGGAATAAGATACTTTCATGACAAAGAGCACCTTAGGAACTTTGTGAATACCAAACCAGCACTCCAAAGACTTTTACACAATATCCTAGGAACAGACATTGAGGATCACAACCCCAGGAAGCAAAGCAGAATGAACCCATCTGGCAGGACAACAAATTAAATGTAAAGGGGGACAACCCAACAAAAAGAAAAAGTCATGGCAATGACAAGTCAATACGTTTCAGTTAGAACCATCAATGTTAATGGTCTCAATTCACCAATCAAAAGAAATAGACTGGCAGAATGGGTCAAGAAGCAAAATCCAACAATATGCTGCATACAAGAAACACACTTAATTCAAAAGGAAACTCATAGACTGAAAGTTAAAGGGTGGAAAACAATACTCCATGTGACAGGAACCCGAAAAAAAGCAGGAGTAGCTATCCTCTTTGCAGATCAAGTAGATTTCAAACCAACACTGATTAAGAGAGATGAAGAAGGACACTACATCCTTGGAAAGGGAACAATCCAACAGGAAGAGATGACAATCATAAATATCTATGCACCAAACACTAGTGCACCCAAGTATATAAAACAAACACTAACGAACATGAAAAGTCATATATGCAATAATACAATTGTAGTGGGGGACCTAAACAACCCACTGTCGCAAGTAGATAGATCAACTAGACAAAAAATAAGTAATGAAATACTAGAGCTCAATCGAACTCTTGAACAAATGTACTTAACAGATTTTACAGAGTCTTCCACCCCACAAAATAAAAATATACATTCTTCCTCAGCTGCTCATGGGTCATTCTCAAAAATAGACCACATACTCACACATAGAACATGTTTAAGTAAGTGCAAAGGAATTGAAGTTATCCCTTGTATATTAAACCATAGTGCGATGAAATTGGAGATCCATAGCAAAAGAAACTCGAAAAATTTCATAAACACGTGGAAATTGAACAACACACTTCTGCATAACCAATGGGTCACAGAGGAAATTAAAGAAGAAATCAGACAGTTCCTTAAATTAAATGACAATGACAATAACAACATATCAGAATCTATGGGACACAATGAAAGCAGTCTTATGAGGGAAATTCATAGCAGTGAATACTCATATTAGGAAAACAGAGCGAGCCCAATTAAACAACCTGATGCTGAACCTCAAGCTTCTAGAAAAGAAGAGCAGGACAACCCCAAAGCTCATACAAGGGAGGAAATTATAATGATCAGAGGAGAAATCAATGCAATGGAGACTAAGAGAACAATGCAAAAAAAAAATCAATGAAGCCAAGAGTTGGTTCTTCGAAAGAATCAACAAAATTGACAAACCTTTAGCCAACCTTGTCAGAAAAAGGAAAGAAAAGGCCCAAATCCATGCAATTAGGAGTGAAAAGGGTGAAATTACAACAGACCCAGAAGAAATCCAGAGGACCATCAAGAACTACTTCTAGAACCTATATGCCAATAAGATGGACAACACAGAAGAAACGGACAGATTCCTAGATACATATGAATTACCAAAGTTGAACGAAGAAGACCTAAAAATTCTGAACAACCCAATATCAACCAATGAAATTGAAAATGAAATTACAAACTTATCAACTAAGAAAAGCCGAGGCCCTGATGGCTTCACTGCTGAATTCTACGAGACATTTAGAGAAGAACTGCTGCCACTACTGTTTAAACTCTTCAATGAAATTGAAAAGGAAGCAATACTCCCAAATTCATTCCTGGAAGCAAGCATCACCTTGATCCCCAAAGCAGAGAAAGACCCAACTGAAAAAGAGAACTATAGGCCAATCTCACTAATGAACATAGATGCAAAAATCCTTAATAAGATACTGGCAAACAGAATGCAGAAGATCATCAAGAAGATCATACAACCTGATCAAGTGGGATTCATTCCAGGGATGCAGGGATGGTTCAATATACACAAATCAATCAATGTAATACATTATATCAATAGAGCCAAGGACAAAAACCATATGATTATCTCCATAGACGCAGAAAAAGCATTTGACAAAATCCAACATGCATTTATGATAAAAACCCTACAAAAAATTGGAATAGATGGTCTCTACCTCAAACTGATAGAAGCCATCTATGAAAAACCAAGAGCCAATATCAGACTAAATGGTCAAACACTGAAATCCTTCACACTAAAATCAGGAACAAGACAAGGATGTTCACTGTCACCACTCTTGTTCAATATAGTTCGGGAAACATTAGCCACAGCAATTAGACAAGAGAAAGAAATAAAAGGAATAAAGATAGGAAATGAAGAAGTCAAATTGTCATTATTTGCAGATGACATGATACTCTATATAGAAGACCCCAAGAACTCCACCAAAAGTCTTCTAGACTTAATAACCAAATTCAGTCAAGTAGCTGGTTGCAAGGTTAACACACAAAAATCAATAGCTTTCCTCTACACCAATGACAGACTCACTGAGAGAGAAATAGGGCAAATAATTCCTTTCACAATAGCATCCAAACAACTGAAATACCTAGGAATCATCCTAACGAAAGAAATCAAAGACCTCTTCTCTGAAAACTATGGCACTCTGAAAAGAGAGATTGAAGAGGATATCAGAAAATGGACAGACATCCCCTGCTCCTGGGTAGGAAGGATCAACATAGTAAAAATAGCCATACTTCCAAAATTGCTATGTAGATTTAATGCAATTCCAATTGAGATCCCAGAAGCATACTTCATAGACCTTGAGAAAACAATCCAAAAGTTCATTTGGAACAAGAAGAGACCCAGAATAGCAAAAGCAATTCTAGGTAACAGAGACATGGCAGGGGGTATCACAATCCCCAACCTGCAACTCTACTACAAAGCTACTGTGATAAAAACAGCATGGTACTGGCAAAGAAACAGACCTGAGGACCAGTGGAACAGATTAGAAGATGCAGAAACAACGCCAGACACACTCAGCCATCTCATCTTCGATAAAGGAGCCAAACACCCTCACTGGAGGAAAGATAGCCTCTTTAATAAATGGTGCTGGAAAAACTGGGCTTCAACTTGCCAAAGATTAAAACTAGACCTGTATCTCTCACCATGCACTAAACTAAAATCAAAATGGATTAAAGATCTAAATATTAAAGTAGAAACTCTGAACCAGTTGAAACAGAGGTTAGGTAGAACCCTTGAAGACATCAGTGTAGGAAAAGATTTTATGAACAAAACCTCAGTTGCCCGTGAACTAGCACAAACAATCAACAAGTGGGATCTCTTCTTATTAAAAGGCTTCTGCACAGCAAGAGAAACCACCAGCAGTGCGAAGAGACAACCCACAATGTGGGAAAAAATCTTCACCTGCTCTTCCTCAGACAAAGGTCTACTATCTCGAATCTGTAAAGAACTTAAGAATATCAGACCTCCCAAATTTAAAGACCCAATCCAAAAATGGGCATCTGAAATAAACAGACATTTCTCAGACAAAGAAGTAGAAACAGCAAATAAATACATGAAAAAATGTTCAACATCACTGGTCATTGGAGAGATGCAAATGAAAACAATGCTGAGATTCCACTTCACTCCAGAAAGAATGGCTGCTATCATGAAATCAACCAATACTAAATGCTGGCGGGGCTGTGGGGAAAGAGGAACCCTGCTCCACTGCTGGTGGGAGTGTAGACTGGTGGAAGCACTGTGGAAATCAGTATGGAGATACCTCAAAGAACTAGGACTGGATGTCCCATTTAACCCTGTTATTCCACTGCTGGGGATCTTCCCCAAAGAATTAAAAGAATCATGCCACAGTGATATATGTGCACCCATGTTCATAGCAGCACAGTTTGTGATAGCTAAAACTTGGAAACAGCCCAAATGCCCATCAACTGGAGACTGGATAAAGAAAATGTGGGGATTTTTTAATAAAATGGAGTACTACTCAGCCATAAAAAATGAGAAATTAGAGACATTTATAGCTAAGTGGATGCACATTGAGGAGATACTCTTAAGTGAAATAAATAGGACACACCTGTGTAAATACCGAATAGTTTCTCTGGTGTGAGAAACTGAAAGTGTAAATAAGGACTAAAATGTATAATAGGTAATGTGAAATAGGAAGAAAAGGGGCAAAGGGGAAGGAAGTGGGAGGCCTAGGGGAGAGGATAGAAGGGAATGGGATTAATATGAGAAAATGGAAAAATAGGCACAAAATCTTTGTAAATAGGGAGGAATGGAGGGGTTGACCACAGGGCTGGGCAAGGGGGAACAATAAGAACCAAGAGAGACTATGTAAAGGTGCAAATTTCCAATGATGAATGTCATTATATTGTATACCTCAAATGTACCAATGATTAGAATGAATAATCGATAATGTAAAATAGGAAGAAAAGGTCCAAAGGGGTAGGGGGTAGTGGGAGGGGCAGGGGAAAGGAAAGAAGGGAAAGGAAAAATGATGAGAAATGAAAAAAATGGAAATAAAGTCTTTGTAAATAGGGAAGGGTGGAGGGCGTGAAGGGAGGGCTAGGAGTGGGGAAAAAATAAGAACCAAGATGCATTATGTAAAGGTACAATTCCCAATGAGAAACGTAATTGTGTCGTATACCTACAATGTACCAATGAAAGAATTTAATTAAAAAAAATAAATACATTTCTATTGACCTGTGGGGAAAAAAACAACTGGCCTCCAGCTTATTTACCCTCAGAGCACTAAAGATTTAATTCATTGCCTCCTTACATTACCTGAGGCTGAATCATTTTGGTTTTAGGTCACTGGTTCTGTTGTTGGTGGGAGTATCTTTAAGCTTTGTTTTGTGTCAGTTTTACAAGTTTTTTCTTTTACATATCCATTAAAATTTTTATCAAGGTATATTTAGTGATCTCTTTTCATATATTTTGCTTGGAACATTGAATTCTTTCAATTTCCAGGTTTTCGTTTTTCTTTTTTTGTTTAGGAAAGTGCTTTGTAGGGTTGGGGTTTATCTCAGTGGTAGAGGATGTGCTTAGTATGTAAGAGGGCCTGGGTTTAATCTCTAGCACTTCCCCCCCAGAAGAAACAAATAATTGATCTCACAAAATTTTCTTTGACTATTACTTTATTTCCATCTGGTAAAGTCACAATTTCCATTTCTGCTCTCTTCACTTTCATTGTTTCAATCCCTTTCTTATTTTTTCTGTTTGGTAGTGTTTCTAAAGACAATTATCTGGTTTACTACCGATTTTTCTCCAGTGTCCAGTTTTCTATTAGTGCCTCTCGTTTAATATTTAATACAGAAAATGTTTTATAAATTTTAGTACAAGTCTTTCCCTATTTTGTTCTGTCTGTTCGTGAACTTTACAAAAAGATGTGTGGAGCACTCTAAGAGTTGGTGTGAAGCTGTGGTTTACAAATACTATAAGCTCTATTACAGATTGGGGGGGGGGAAGAGGTAGAGGGAGGGAGGGAGAGAGAGAGGGAGGGAGAGAGAGGGAGGGAGAGAGAGGGAGAGAGAAAGAGAGAGAGAGAGAGAGAGAGTCTGTGTGTGTGTCTGTGTGTGCTTGGGGGAGTAGTTAAAGAAAGGATCCAATTGTTTCTATCGTAAATATCCAAGGAAGTATGAAATTTCCTAAATTTATTTAGGGAGGGAAGCAGGGAGAGACGGAGGGAGGAGACAAGCTTTGGAGCTCAACAAGCTACATTTGGGTGGGAGGTTTGATAAGGAAAAAAGAGGCTAAGTGGAGAGTGAAAGCAGAAAGCCTTGTTCCAATACCCTAACCATTGACACTAGAATTTCAAGACGCTCTCTATGCACAGGGCCCCCAGCTATGCAGCTCACAATCTGTGCAACCCTTAGCAGTGGCCCTTCCCTAGGACCACTTAGTACAATCCTGAGCTTATGGTGAACTGACAACTTCTCACTAAGGCAACTGGGTCTCCCATGCCCAGACATAAATCAGAAAGGGAAGAAGTATAAATCCATCAACAAATTTAAAAATTTACTTCCTTACCAGAATATGATGCAGGAAAATTTCTTAAATTTTCAACATGGCCTACTTTTTCATTTGTTTTGGGTCTTCTATGGAGAATTCTGAGCTTGGAGAGGGGACAGCCCTGGGTTCAGGATTAAATCACTTATCTGAATCAGAAGTCATAGGCACAACCAAGGCAAACCACTCAATTACATTTTGACAGTGGCTGGAACTTTTTTTATTTTGGTACTGGGGATCAAACTCGGGACCTTGCACTTGCGAGGCAGGCGGCGGAACCACTGAGCTAAATCCCCAGCCCATGGCTAGAACTTTTTAAACTTTCAATATCAGTAAGAAATCATTTTCAGTCCAGGTAATATAATGACAACTTATTCCGGGCTTCTTATTTTAAACATTGTGTACTTAAAGTCTATGTAATGAATCCTAGTGTGTAACCACAGATCATCAGCCCTAAATACAGCAGTTTTAAAAGTAATAGAAGAAATGTATATGCTGATAGCTTCCTATATACAGTGTATGTGGCTCTAAACAAAAATAAATGAAATATGCTCATCTATTAAGTATTTCACATTTCCACTTAAAAAAATAACAGAAAAATGAGCATATGTCAATTAAGATAAAATATGAAATGAGGAAGCTAATTGTCATTAACAACCCTAACTTCCCTGCCACTTCAGGGCCCAGCCATATTCTCTGCTTCTGGAGGGAGTAAGTCACTCTGGCAGGTATTAGTGCACAATCCTTCCCAGACCACAGACTTGTCACTCACAGGGTCCAATTTGCACAGAGCTAATTTGCTGCACCAGTAACTAGCCACAGCCATGGCCAGTTCATGCTCAGCCTGCTGCAGGGGCAATTTAAACCTGTATGGAGGCAGAAGGAGTCTGTGCCTCAGAGGGTGTTGAGCTTGGCCCCTCTCTTCAGTGGGATACTATACTACTCTCCTTACTCTCCGAGTATCTAACACCCTATCCTACGCAACTCTGTTGTTTTAACCTCTAAAATGCACAGTTTCTTTCATGCTCCTTGACAATCAACCAGGTCAGCCACAGGGCTTGTTTTGGCCAACAGAAACTTGTACAAGTCAAAGTGTACCAGAAATGAGCCTAGGCTTTGTGCATGTTTCTCATTCACTAACTATACTTCTGCCATCACCATGAGGACGACATGACCAGGCTAACCAGCTACTTCATAAAGGAGAATGACAATACAGGGTAGTGGTGGCAAATCTATGGCATGTGTGCTGCAGCAGGCCGTTTGTTATCACTGAAAGTTCTAAAAGGCTCACCTTCACTGGTATAGGGATTCAGCTTGACCTGACCAAAGCTATCCTGAGTCATAACCACCATGATCATCCCTGAGTAATCCCAGTCTATTTTTCCTACACAATTTCCCAGCACACAATACACAGACAAAACCACTAGTGTGGATGCAGAGGTTTATGAACCAAGACTATGGCACTCCACGTAGGCCTCATATCCTTGATATTAACTTGAGATGAACCAGGTACCTGACTCAGATGAAATCACTTTTGTCCTGACCATTATATAAATCCCTCCTCCTGACCTTGCTGCCACCCAAGACATGTACTACACTAATGTCCCCAGGCAGTTGCACTCTGTACAATCTTGGATCTGGCCATCACTTTCTTTTTGGTCTTAGGACATCTTGCAGCTGATTCTCATACACTAGGACCAGGTTGTTCTGGAACAGACAGACAGGCTGTTCTGGAACAGAGCTGCCCCAAATGGGCCTGGCCCAGATCAGCGGACGCCCCCAGCCAACCCACAGATCTGTCACCTGAGTAAATGCTTATTTAGTATGACACTGATATTTTGACACCACTTATACACACGGAAATTGCAGCAGCAGATGACTGACTCACTCTCGCAAGTCCCACCAATCTGTACTCTTCTCAGCAGGTTAGCAAGAGGCACATTTGCACTACAGGTGAAGTGGGACCTCAGGAAGTTGGGCACCTGGGCCACGACACAGGATGCTCCTAGCAGAACTGCTTAACCCATATTCTGGTGGAAAGTTATCATTTTCTTCTGAAGAATACTGATAGAAACAGGCAGCTGGAGTTCATCCCTGGGTACCAAAAAGGAAGCTACTGAAACCACCATACACTGACTGGAGGGTCCTCTCGCTAAGTGGCTAAAGAATATCTTTCTTGGGTTCTAAACTAGGATCCCTATCCTTCAGTAATTGGCTTATTGTTGCTTTAGGACTACCATGAGTCCTGTAAGTGTTTCTAGTCTCCTATTTTGTACTGACTGTGGATGACTGCTAGTAAGTGCCCACAACTTTAAACCTGAAAATACACTATGGGTCAGCCCCACTACTGGACCCACTATTCTTTCCTACTTAGATGTTTACTTTTACCATCATTATCTGTATACCTGTTTTACGTTGTATCACTGTTTGCATCTTTGTTAACACATCTTAATTTCACTTCTGAAATAAGGCAAAATTGAAATAAATATAAAAATAAATGTAGGGCCAGGGATTTAGCTCAGTGGCACCATGCCTGCCTCGCAAGCGCAAGGTCCTGAGTTCAATCCCCATTACCAATAAATAAATAAATAAACAAACAAACAATAGTAAGAAGAAAAGTTGAAAGGAAAAATACCAAGAAACTTTTAAAAACCCTATCTCAACTGTTCCTATTCCGTAAGACAGCCTTCTAGAAAAGGCAAAATCAAGGAATATAACTTCAAAAAGAACAAAAGTCTTAAGTTGGTGAAGCAAGCTACTGCGCCACTGAGGCACATACACATACTTTCTATACCCACAGTGTAACTCCATGGGGTCCGTAGAAAGGGGAAATTATGTCGTCGATATTTCCTGCTGTGGTATGTAGCACATGTTAATTCATCTAATGCCTGCACAGTAACCTTCTGAATTATTCTTGTTTCATAGATGAAGAACTGAGGCACTGCACAGACAGAATGAATTATCAGCTTTAGGTAGTTTGAAAGAAAATCTTACCATAGGAGGAAATTGCTAGACTGCCTGGTGCAGGTCCCAGGTCCACACTTAATATATGACCCTGGGTAACTTCCTTAGCCCTCTGCCCTTCAGTTTTCTCACTTGCAAAGTGGAATATGATGGTGCTTGGTTCATAGGACTGTTGTGTGGGGTAAATAAGCTAATATGTAGAGTCATTTCATGCAACACCTGTTACAAAGTAAGCAGCACTGAACTGTTAGGTCTGAATATAATTATTAGTAAGTGGTAGAACTAGTTGCCCTTCAAGAAAGGCCACAATAAGTCTAAAAATCCCCTATTAATCAGACCCATAAGAATGAAAACTGGATCAAAACAAAGGTTACCACCTTTGATCATTCATTCTTCAACGAACATGTATGTGAGAATACAAAGACATGCTGAATGGCATTAAACATAAATGCAATGGGTTCAAAGTGTCAGGGATTACCATGAGCTGGGGGAGTCAGGACAAAACTGGACAGCATAGGACAGACCCCTCCAAAACAGTGTGGGAAGAGTGACTCAGATTGGGCAGCCCAAAACTAGCAGTGCAAGAACACAAGTAAGACTGGCTCCCCCAAGGTCAGCTCACACATCTCGGCCTCTCTCACTTGCCACAGGACTGGTCACATAGTAGGCGCCCATTGCATGTTTATTGAATGAACGAATGAATAATAACCTAACATGGTTTAATCTTGTACTATTAGGTACACTGTCCATAACCAGTACCTTAGGTTACAAAATTCGCTGAAATGAAAAGCTGTCAGGCAGGGCCTGCCCTATGGTGGTGTGTGTAGATGTCATTACCCTCCTGGCCCAATGTATCCTCCTACCTTATATCCCACTTTTTCCATCATAATTCTTCCTCTGTGGAACTACAAAATAGCATCTACTTACTGTTCCCATGTTTTAAACAAAATCTGGATTCTAATTAAAGAAGAAAGCATGGGTGGCATGTACAAGGTCATTTGTTAGCAACTGTGTGCCCACACAGCTGCCTTGCTTTTATTCACAGAAACTTAATTTAGAAAACAGATCATTAGCACATTGTATTTTGGATGAAATAGTAGTTTCACTGTTAATGATTTAACCAATCCCAAAAGAATATAATCATGGAAAAAGAAATAAACAATATATATATATATATATATCTGCAGAAAAAGAATTGGTTCTTTTACCACTCTTTAGAAACAGAAGAAATACTCTACTTTGGCACAACATTATTCAGTTTGTTTATTCTGAAATGCCAAGAGTTTTTTCTAGCATCCAATAAAACTTGAGGTTATAAGAATGGATATACTTCAAAAATAGAAAAAAGTCTGAGAGTGATTAAGATTTTTAATAGTGGAGCTGATTTTAACTTGGTCTATATGATCCCAGCCAAATCTAGTTCAGCGTAAGTGTTAATAATAATGTGACATTCCCTAATAATAATGTGTCTAGTCAGTATTTTCCCCAATGTAATTTAAGAGAGACTTACAGTATAGGAAGAAATTACTTGTGGCCAAAAAAAGGAGAGAAATTTCCCTGGTGTGAAGGCAAAGGAGGAACTGACAGGCAGAGAGGAAGGTGTGCACGCTAGTAGGTAGCAGCTGAGGGAAGGAAAGGAGAAAACTTAGGTAAGAGCTTATAGCTGGTATGTGTGTGTGTATGTGGGGGGTATATGCATGCTTTGTGTTTTTTTCAATACTGGGGATTGAACTCAGTGGTTTTCTACCACTGAGCTGCATCCACACCCTTTTTTTAATTTGGAGTCAGGTTTTCAGCTAAAGTGATGCAGCTAGTCTCGAACTTGGGATATTCCTGCCTCAGCTTCCCAAGCAGTTGGGATTAGAGGTAGGCACGACTGTGCCTGGAAGAGCTTAGATTTTAATGCTCACTCAGGCATGAGACAAGCAAGATCTCTAGACCTGGTGAGTAGGAATTTGAAATTGCCACATGGCAAATCTGTACAGAAAGCCAGAACTATAAACGGCTGCAATTGAAGTAAAAGAAAGATTAGTACACCACTCACTGGCCAAGAAAGATGACAAAGAGGCTTTGTCAGTTCAGTCTCTAGGTACCAAAAAACCTTATCTAATAGAACTCAAAGCCAATATTTTGCCTAATAAGAACTTGGAGCACAAATTTATTTTAGCCACTTACTATGTAAAGCTTCAAGGCAATAAATTAACATCAAACCTAAGATGAAATATGACAACCTATAAGCTACCTAAAGAGGCAAACACAAAGCTACTCTGAAAGTTCTATTTCTAGATATGAAAGCTAGCGGAGGAAAGTTTGAGGTACAGTAGGATTTGTATAGTCTCAAAATATCTCTATCAGGATATTTATTAACCAAAAAAGGAAAGAGAGCAACTTTATAGTGGAAAGCCTGGGAAACACTATTGATCAAGGTCAATATCGCCAGCAACAAGACATACAAACATCACTAACCCTTTGATGAGAGACACTAAAAAGACAAAATATCATTTCTATGGTATTTTGCCAAAAAATACATAGTCTCGGTCTAAGCATGAGAAAACATCAGACAAATCTAAAGTGAGCAACATTCTACAACATAACTGATCACTACTCCTCAAAAGTTATTAAGGTCATAGGGCCAGAGATTTAGCACAGTGGCACCATGCCTGCCTCTCAAGGGCAAGGTCCTGAGTTTGGTCCCCAGTACCAAAAAAAAAAAAAAAGTTTACTAAGGTCATAAAAGACAAGGGAAACCTGAGGAATGGTTATCACAGCAAAAGACTAAGAAGCATGACTAAATTTACTGTGGGGCCCTGGATGAGATACTGGAGTGACATAAGAGGGAAAATTATTGAAGTTCAAATAAGGATTTTTAGCTTATAGTATCGTCCCAAAGTTGTTTTGAGAATTATGCCACAGTAAGATGTTAGCATTAGGAAAAGCGTGCGGGGGGCGGGGATACTCTCTGTACTATTTTAGAAACTGTTCTGCAAGTCTACAATTAGCTTAAAATAAAAGATTTTTTAAAAAATACTACGCTGAAGAGCTAACCCAAGCAACAAATGAACTCTGTGGTGAAAGAAGAAAGTAAAGTTTAAGATAAACTCACAAAACACAAAAGGAAAGCAGCATCCATGAGTGAGAATCAGTAGATATAACAGAATGACTAGTAGTACCCCTTAAATTTGGGACAACAGAACAAAAATAAGTAATGAACTATGACATTATTATGTTTAAAATTATTCAAATTAGAGAAAACATGCAGAAGCCATAAGAAAAACATAATATGTCAGGAAGAAACCTGCATCTCCACTAAACAATTGGAAAGTGCAGCAACTGACTCAATGAACTGAAAGATTCAAGGAAAATTCAAACAATGCAGCACAGAATGAAAAAAACATGAAAATAAATGAAAACAATGACTAAGAGAGAAGAGACATGGAACAAAGATGAAGAATTTGGGAAGGAAAAGAGAAAATGGACAAGAGAAGCTATTGGAAGAAATATATAGCTCAAAATAATTCTCAAACTCAAGAATTACAAACAGCCCCAAGATACTTTGTAATGAAATTGCAGAATGTCAAACAGGGAAAGGCAACGAAAGAAAAAAAAAAGGGGGCCTCTGACTACAAAGAAACAATTATATTAATGAGAGATTTACCAACAATTTACAATGGAGGGCAGAACAGAACAATATCTTCAAAAGGTCAAAGGAAAATAATTGTAAATCCAGATTATTTACCCATTTAAAACTTGAAGACGAAAAAAAAATCCATTTCCAAAAACCAGAGTTTATTCTCAGTTAAAAAGCAAGTCTCCATAAATGTTAAGGATTCAGTATAATGCAAGCCATGTTTTCCAACAAATGTAATAAAAAGAAAAATCAAGAACTCAAAGTTAGCCTCATACATATTTGGAAATTTAAAAACAAACTTTCGGGCCGGGGATTTAGCTCAGTGGTTCCGCAGCCTCCCTCAAAAGTGCAAGGTTCCGAGTTTGATCTCTGGTACCAAAAAAACAAAACAAAACAAAAAAAACAAACTTTCAGCAATTAGACAAAATCTTTTTAGAATTTCCTTATTGTAAGAATACCAGAAAAGACAGGGATTTAGCTCACTGGTTCCACCGCCTGCCTTGCAAGTGCAAGTTCCTGAGTTCAATTCCCAGTACCAAAAAAAACCAAACAAGAATACCAGAAAATATTTATACATGAATTAAAATGGGGGATTAAAAATGGCAGCGTAAAGACTGCAAGCAAAATGCAGCCTCTCTGAGACTTGAAATCAAGACCGTCGAAAACAAGTTGGTAAAGAGAAAAACAGAAGTAGATCTCTGGGAATTGGGAGGGAGCTGACAGGAAAACCAGAAACTACAGAGAAGCTGGAGAAACCAACCAAGATACAGAGGAAACAATGACGCAGTCTTGGAAAGGTAGGCCTGGCTCCTGGAAGAGGAACTATCTCTGCTAAGACAAGGTAAGCCTGGAAGGGGTCAGCAGCTTCAGGGAGAAACAATAGACTGGGGTGGTAGCACTAGCTCCAAGAAAAGTCCAGTTATTGTAAACTGCAAACACAGCATGTGGTTTTACTCTGAAAGTGACTCCTTCCACATGACAGGCTAGAGTTGGAGAAGAATATCCAGTGCAGCAGCACCTGCCACATTTGAGAGTTTCATAAGGAACCATTTTGGGAAGGGGTTAATTGTTTAAGACTGAGCTACAGAACAACTGTACTTTAGGGTTTCAGGGGTTACCCTACCACAGTGACTGGGTGGGAGATGGCCACAAGAAACAATCAGAGGGAGGACCCAGGGTAGACAAAGACCTCCTGAAAAGTTTAAGCTCAGGCTGGAAAGGACAAGAGGGTCCCACCCTTTGAGTTATGATGCCAGGCTGGTAGGGTGTGGCTTTAGGAGAAGACTGGGTCTGAAGGTACTGGCATTAGGTCCAATGGTCTGCTTGACCCCACCCTCCACCGTGCTGTCTACATCCAAGGACAGACTCAGTGGTCTATTTATTTTCCCCATCTGCCAAAGTGATCAGGGATATGCCTTGGCCTGGACAGTTGCAATAGCTTGGGTTGTACAGAGGTGCCTCTAGAGAAAACCCAAAGGTCATAAAGTTAGGTGGAAAAAGCCATGACATGGGATGCACAGAAGGACATGGCAACTGGGAGGCTCTGGAGTTAATATAGTTCTAGAGTGGACTATATTGACAGACCATGCACACCAGGAGAGGCAGGGCAGGATTCAGCATTCAGACAAAAATGTGAGTGTAGAAACAAAATGGGTCTTAGTAGTGACTCATTATCCCTACCCTATAAATGGTGGATTATAATACAATAGACCCTGGAAATAAACCACTCATTGAAAAACAGAAGAATTTTTTTTTTTACTTTTTTCTCTTTTGTTTGTTCGACTCTATTATTGTTGCTGATTTTGTTGCTATTGCCAGTGTGACATAGTTACTGCTATTAATTGGTCTTTACTATATGGCAATATCTGGTTCATCTTTGTGTTGTCAATAATACTCCAGTTAATTTCCAAAGAACTGTGACACCAATTATGCTACACACCCCCCCAAATTAACAAGAGGGGACAGGATCTTCAGACAGAAGCAAAGGCCTATAGTTAGCCATGCCCATAGTACATCAGTGGAAAGCAGATGCCAACTAAAAAGATCTCCATGCTAGCAACAAGTCTTTCCACTATAATCAACCTGAAATGTTTAGCACCAAAAAAAAGGCAACAAAATGCCTCCAAAAGCACCCTCCCCATCAATGGGGAGGAAATCAATAGCCAAACAACTGAATTACACAAAATGATAAAAGAAGATATGGAGAAAAAAATACAGATCAATAAGTTATTTGGCAAGCTCAAAGATGATATAACTAAATAATGGACTTAATAAACAAAACAATCTGAGCTTTCAGAAGACACATGAAAAGCAAAGAAGGAATCTTACAAACTTTTAGAAACCAAAAAATCTCTTATAAAGGTAAATCCATTAGAATTACAACAGACTTCTCAGCACAAACCTTAAAAGCCAAGAGAAGTTACAGTGAAGTGTTTCAAGCCCTGAAGGAAATCAACTTCCAACCCAGACTAATGTATCATGCAAAACTATCTTTCAAAATTGATGGAGAAATAAGATCTGTCCATGAAGGGACAATGAAGTCAATAGTGGCAAAAAGCCTAATGGAATAAAAATATTAGGAGTTAAGTAAAAAGAGGGGGCAATCATCAACAGGAAAATAATGCAATGACAGGAATAAGTTAATACCTTTCAGGAATAATTCTCAATCTGAATGGTTTCAATTCCCCAATCAAAAGACACAGATTGGCAGATTGGAGAACAAAACAAACTCATCAGTATACTGTATGCAAGGATAATAAACACTAAACACAGTAAAGCTAAAGTAGTACTCAGAAGGCAAATTAAAGCCTTAAGTGTATTTCTTAGAAAAGAAAAACTGAAAATCAGTGAAATAAATGTCCAACGCAAGAAGTTAGAAAATAAACACAGAGAAAGTATAAAGAAGGACATACTAAAACAAGAGTAAGAATCAATAAAATGGAAAACTAAGTTTAAAAACAAATTAAGAAGATGAAATATAGTGAAGTGAAAAAACTGGTAACTGATAAAATTGATGATAAAAAGAAAAGACGGAAATCAAACAATAATACGGCAAAAAAGATGATATAATTTTTAAATTAGATGACAAGGAAGATCTTTTTTCTTCTTTTTTTGGTGGTGGTGGGGGTAATGGGGATTGAATTCAGGACCTTACACTTGCCGGGCAAGGACGGTGCCACTGAGCTGCATCCCTGGCCCTGGAAATTTATTTTCAAAACCAACTCAAGAATACATAAATAGCTGAAATAAAAATCAATGCCCTTAGAGAAAGTAAATCATTAGCTAATTTATGTACAGAAAATACTCTCATATGGTTTGACAATGCAACCTACAGAAACCTTCAGGGAACTAATCTACCTTTCACAAACTGCTCTAAGAAACAGTGAATATTCTGAAACACATTTTATAAGATTATTATACAGCACTGATATTTGAAGTGGACAAACATGGTATGAGACAGGAAAAAGTACAGACCTATCTCTTTTATGAAAAGATGTGAAAATTCTAAATAAAACATGTATCTACCAAAAACCTATGAAAAGTTTCGTACTTGATAATGAAATATAAATATCCCTTTTGAAGTCAGGAAAAAACAGGATTACCTGCAATTACAATTTGTTTTCCATGTTGCTTCTTGTAGGTGGTGGCAAATATAAGAAATACAGAAAAGATATCGTATAGATTCAAAAGGATGAAGCAAATCTGGATTATTTATACTTTATATGGTGTTGTCCAAAATAAAATCTAAGAAAATTTATAGACTGAGAATTGAAAATGGAAAATGAAGTCAATATAAAATTAGAAAAAACCCAATAACATTCAGAATCACCAGTAGCAATCAACTAGGAAATGTAATTTTTAAGTAAAAAGACACTACTTATAAGAGCACACAAATATAAAGTATTATAAAACAAAATATACTATATTTTGAGATGGGTCTCATATCACAGAGATAGAAATTCTACTCCAAAATCTACAGTCACCATACGTCCACTCATAATTTGACTAGCTTTTCTATACCGCAAGCTACACAAAGTGGTCATAAAATTGATAAGAAAACTTAAAAACCTAAGAAGAAGAGTATATTTGAAGAAAAGTAAGAATTTAATCTAATATATCACGACAATTCATGATACTATAACAACAAATAAAAACAGCCTAAGAATAGACAGTAGACCAATTTAACAGAAATATGTGGCCTTTTTTCCAAGACCACTTTTGATGTTTCAGTTTTAAATTTTAAATTGAAAGGGAAGCAATACGCCCGAATTCATTCCTAGAAGAAACCATCACCTGATCCCCAAAGCAGAGAAAGTCTCAAACAAAAAAGAGATCTACAGGCCAATCTCACTAAGGAACATAGATGCAAAAATCCTTAATAAGATACTGGCAAATAGAATACAGAAGAATATCAAGAAGATCACACACCCTGAGCAAGTGGGATTCATCCCAGGGACGCAGGGATGGTTCAACATATGCAAATCAATAAACGTAATACAACATATCAATAGAGCCAAGGACAAAAGCCATATGATCATCTCAATAGATGCAGAAAAAGCATTTGACAAAATCCAACATGCATTTATGATAAAAACCCTACAAACAATGGGAAGAGATGGTCTCTACCTCTTCAATCTGATAAAAGCCATCTATGAAAAACCAACAGCCAATATCATACTAAATGGTCAAAAACTGAAATCCTTCACACTCAAATCAGGAACAAGACAAGGATGTCTACTATCACCACTCCTGTTCAATATAATTTGGGAAACATTAGCCACAGCAATTACACGAGAGAAAAAAATAAAAGGAATAAAGATAGGAAATGAAGAAGTCAAACTGTCATTATTTGCAGATGACACGACACTCTATAAAGAAGACCTGAAGAACTCCACCAAAAGTGTTCTAAGACTTAATAATCAAATTCAGTAAAGGAGCTGGATACAAGGTCAACAAACAAAAATCAATAGCTTTCCTCTACACGAATAACAGACTCACTGAGAGAGAAATAGGGCAAATAATTCCTTTCACAATAGCATCCAAAAAACTGAAATACCTAGGAATCAACCTAACGAAACAAATCAAAGACCTCTTCTCTGAAAACTATGGCACTCTGAAAAGAGAGATTGAAGATGATATCAGAAAATGGACAGACATCCCCTGCTCCTGGGTAGGAAGGATCAACATAGTAAAAATGGCCATACTTCCAAAACTGCTATATAGATTCAATGCAATCCCAATTGAAATCCCAGCAGCATACTTCACCGACCTTGAGAAAACAATCCAAAAATTCATTTGGAACAAGAAGAGACCCAGAATAGCAAAAGCAATTCTAGGTAACAGAGACATGGCAGGGGGTACCACAATCCCCAACTTGAAACTGTACTACAAAGCTACTGAGATAAAAACACCACAGTACTGGCAAAGAAACAGACCTGAGGACCAGTGGAACAGATTAGAAGATGCAGAAACAACTCCAGACACGCTCAGTCATCTCATCTTCGATAAAGGAGCCAAACATCCCCACCGGAGGAAAGATAGCCTCTTTAATAAATGATGGTGAAAACACTGGGTTTCAATCTGCCAAAGATTAAAACTAGACCTATATCTCTCACCATGCACTAAACTACAATCAATATGGATTAAAGATCTACATAATAAAACAGAAACGCTGAACCAGCTGTAAGAGATGTTAGGTAGAACTCTTGAAGACACTGGTGTAGGAAAAGATTTTATGAACAAAACCTCAGTTGCCCATGAAGTAGTACAAACAATCAACAAGTGGGATCTCTTCTTATTAAAAAGCTTCTGCACAGCAAGAGAAACCACCAACAGTGTGAAGAGACAACCCACAACGTAGGGAAAAATCTTCGCCTGCTGTTCCTCAGACAATGGTCTACTATGCAGAATCTATAACGAACTTACAAAAATCAGACCTCCCAAATTTAAAGACCCAATCCAAAAATGGGCATCTGAAATGAACAGACATTTCTCAGACAAAGAAGTAAATGCAGCAGATAAACATATGAAAGAATGTTCAACATCACTGGTCATTAGAGAGATGCAAATGAAAACAATGCTGAGATTCCACCTCACTCCAGAAAGAATGGCTGCTATCATGAAATCAACCAATAACAAATGCTGGCGGGGCTGTGGGGAAAGAGGAACCCTGCTCCACTGCTGGTGGGAGTGTAGACTGGTGCAAGCACTGTGGAAATCAGTATGGAGATACCTCAAAGAACTAGGACTGGATGTCCCATTTAACCCTGTTATTCCACTGCTGGGGATCTTCCCCAAAGAATTAAAAGAATCATGCCACAGTGATATATGTGCCTCCATGTTCATAGCAGCACAGTTTGTAATAGCTAAAACTTGGAAGCAGCCCAATTGCCCATCAACTGGAGACAGGATAAAGAAAATGTGGGGGTTTTTTATAAAGTGGAGTACTACTCAGCCATAAGAAATGACAAACTAGAGAGATTTATAGATAAATGCATGCACATAGAGGTGATATTGACAATGTACAACTGGGAATATGAACTGGTATAAAAACTGGGAAAAGGTCTACAAGGTTTTTTAGAAAGCTAAAATTATACCTACTGTATAATCCAACAATTCGATTCCTAGGTATGTAACTAAGAGAAATAAAAATATATGCTCACAAGAAGATCTGAAGAAGTATGCTCATAGCAGGTTTATTTTTATTACCAAAAGCTGGAAATAAGCCAGGCATCCAGCAGCAGGGAAATGAATAAGTAAATGATGGCATATTCATGTAACAGAATGGTAACTCAGTACTATAGAGGAAAGAATTACTGATACACTCAACAGTATGAATGAATCTCAATAGAGAATGAAAGAAGCCACAAAAGCATACATACTGTACCATTCCATTTATATGAAATTGTAGAACAGGAAAAAATAAGAATAGTGGCTGCCCCTTGAATCGGGTATATGGGTAGGGGCTGACTAGGATAGACCATTATAGAACTCTGTATATTAATGATAATGTTGTGTCTTCATTGGGAGTTGTGTTGTACAGGTACATGCAGTCATCAAAACTCAGTGTGTGTGCACTTAATGTTTGTGAGTTTTACTGAATATAAATTTTACATACAAAAGAAAAAAACTATAAACAAATGGTAACCATGCTGAAATATTCAGAAGGAAATAACTGGTATCCTTGATTCTCTTAAAAATGTACTAAATGTAAGATAGATTATTGGACGGATAAAGAGACATTATACTAAATGGAGAGATGGGTGAAAAAGAAAATCAAATAAGACATAGATATTAGAACAGTAGATATACAAGTGTTCATGGTTCACTCCTTTCAATTTTTCTGAACATTAAAAAAATCTTCATACAACATTGGGTAAAATAAATAGGTAAGATTTTGGAACACATCTAGTAAGAATTTGGAATTTACAAAGAATATTCTATCTCAAATTTAATTTTAAAGCTGTAGAATTTTCTAATTATACTAATATAAATATTAATATAAGAATTTTAAGTAAGCCCACTAAGATTACTTGACTCATCAATAATGAAAGTAACATATCAACTGCACCAACTTGAATACTGCTCTGTTTTAATTTTGAGCCTCGTTACTTTTTCTCTGAACATTCCGCCAGGATCTGTCATTACCTCTTCCAGGAAACTTAAGAAATAAAACTATTCTTTTTGAAAAACTGTTCAAAAAGCTCTTTGCCCAGGTTGTTTTGTTTTGTTTCATTTGTTTAAGTTATTTTAATTGTTATTTAATACATACATATAGGTATGTATTTGTTTATTTTTACAATTATTCACTGCTTAAAAAAATAAGGCACACTCTATTAACCTAGTACATAGTCTGATAGAATTTTTTCAAAGCATTTTTTTCAAATTTTTCCAATTTTTTCAAAGCATTTACATTTCTTGAAATACGTATATAAATACACATGCACACTGAGACCATTAAATTTGGGGGACAAATATGACCATATTATACTTCATTCTGAATTTTGCTTTATCTATAAAACAACATGATATATATGTGAAAAGAGGCATCAGTGCTGTTCAACAAAATCTGGTTTCCTGTGTTTCTTCTAAGTGTATGTTCGGGGCCCTGTGACTAGTATTGGTCAATAAATTGAAGGAATAAATGAAATGTACTTTTTCCTAGGTGAGAATTATTGTGCTTGGCCCTCAAAATTGCTAGAAATTTCTCCTCCTGGCAAAGCAACTCGTCAGCATTCTTCCTAATACATCACATTATTTATATTTAATTTTTTCAGGAAGAGTTGAAATGCCGTTTTGAAAAATATATGCTGAGGTTCTCATCTTGAACATATGCTACAAATGCTGACAAGTATCTATTTGATTCCTAATAAGTACCTATGTTTGAATGCTTTAGGAATTTATTTTTGCTTTTGTTAATATGGGTTCATAGACCAGTAGTATTCTTAAAAGACGTTAGACAAAGTACAATAAAAACACCAACAGCAATGTACACAGAGTACTCCAAATAAAGACAGAGCAAAACCATATAAAGAGAGAGATAACTGTCTTAGATAAATTGGCATGAGTTCATTACTATGTTCTAAGCACTAAATTTACAATCTGCTTCCTTAAAGAAAAGGTCAATAACAGGGTAGATTATATAAATGTCTCCTAATCTGGATCCACAAATGATGATGTTTATTATTTTCCATCTTCATGGTCTCCAAGGTTTTTTTTTTAAGTTTCTTTTCCAATCTCATTTATTAGAGAATGTTTTTGAATGACCCCATACTGCAACAGCACAGATACTTACAACTATTGTTGGTGATGTCAACTTGCAAGTATTGGCATACAGGTTTGCACTTTTTTTGAGTATCCACCATGCACTAGTCAGTGTGCTACAGTACAAAGTACAAACATGATCACATTTATTATTCATAACAGCTCTATGCAGGAGGTGGTATTATGTGCTTTATAGATGAAACTGGTACAGTTCTCTGAGATCCTAGCCCAAGTAGGAATAAGAGATGAACACATGCAAATTACATGGAGCCAGGTGTCATCTCTGATGGGCAGACCAAGGCTCAGAATGGAGGACAGAGGGAGGCCCAGGCCACATCTTCTCTGGCAGTGAGTCCACACTGTGGCTGCAGCTGCCTGTGGTTTTGAATCAAGAGAGCAGAACTGGAAGCCCAACCCTGCCCATGTACTCAACTGTTTGAAACATGACCTTGCTCCCTGCTGATACCTACACCCTGTGCTGATAAAGACTCTCTGCAATCCCTCAGATACAACAGTAGCTCTCATAGGTAGAATCTGACAGATTGGGAAGAAAGGGTCTCACAGAAATAGGTCCAGCCTAGAGGCAGAAATGATGACCTAAACCAGGCAAAAGAGAAATGTTCCCCACCTAAATAAATAAAAAAAAAAGCACCATTCTCCACACTGCATGCAAAAGGAGATTATAAGCCCCCACCCTCAAAGTTTTCCTGAGAGGAAGGAGGGACTTGGACTACACAGCAGGTCTGGGCTCTGAGGCCCCAGGTATATAAGAAGCGAGTCAGGCATCTGAGCTGAACAGATTCTCAGGCCTACAGAGGTGAAGCACAGAGGCCTATTCTGCAATTCGGCCTCCACTTTTCTCGACTATTTCAACATATAAATTTGAATGGGGAACAGTTTACAATAGTATGATAACCCTACAGTTTTAAGAGTTTCAGAATGTCAAGAGCACAGAAAGGACCTCAGAGTCTAATATACAGACAAGAGTGAGAGGCAGGGAGGTAATGTGGGGATGCCCAAGTCATTTGGCTGGTGAGGGTGGGGTCTAGCTTTCCTTGACTCCAAAAAGCTAGAGACAGATGGCCCTGCCTCGTGAAAAGTAATCAATTATTTGTTTGCTGCAAGCTTTAGACTGAATGTTCCTCAAGAAATAGAAGCATTCATTAAATTATTCAACTAACATCTATTGTACTTGGCAGAATTGTGGAGGCAGGTAAGTAAACAAGTAACAGCTCAGGGGTTCCATGTGGACAGAAGATATAAAGAATTTAGCAGGCTGCTTAGCCCATAGTATGTGCTCAATAAATAGTGGATTCTAAAAAAGTATTCTTGTAGCAAGATGGAAATAAGGGGATAGAGGTAAGCAAGGGACAGATTATGACCAAACTCACATTACACTGAACAGCTGGGGTTTTTCCTGAAAACAACTAAGAACTGATTTGGGGTTTGAAGCAGAGGAATGATCTGATCAGATTTTAAGAAGGTCATTTTGGCAAATCACTGTAGTATAACAGTTAAGAAAATATCAGTGGTGCAACTTTCCAGAGAGTCAGGGGAAAGACTCATAGACTGCTATCTACAACTCTGAAGCTGGGGATGGAGAGTTGGGAAGTTTCCAAAGGTAGGTAAGAAATACAGTTCCAAAGTGTGAGTAGGAAAAGTGAGACAGAAGGGAAATGAGAGTCAAGCAAGACTCAGGCCTGAGTTGAGGGAACATACATAGTGACTTTTACCAGGACACGGTCCCAAGATACAATTTCATGAGAGAGGAAAATGAGGTTGATTTAAGGAAAGTTATTTGGGATCTTCCTTAGGCAAGGGAGTCCAAGGGGAGATATCCCAGAGATATTCCTATTTCCAGGTCAAGGGAAAGGTTTCAGCCAAAGCAGTAAGGGCTACATAAAATGTATCCAACTCATACTTATTATACTTATTATCAACTCATACTTATTAATCCTTCATTTGTTAGGCATTGTGATTAGGGATAAGACTAAAGCAGGTTAACTCCTGGTAAGAGTCAGAATACACACACAAACACGTAAAAGAGAAGTATTTACTAATGAAAGCACTGAGCACAGAATTAAACGAAGGTATGACTTGAAGTGACCATCATCTATGTTGTTCCTCTGTCTTTACCCAGGCAGGTGTGTGAGAATCATTAAGAGGACTGAAGCCAGTGTGCAGGGAATGACAGTGGTGAGCCAAGCACAGAAGTGGAGTCCCAAGCCCAGAGGGCTCAGTGTCTCACTGTGAGCATGTCATACGGACCAGGACATTGTGACTCTTGGCTATACTCTCATTTGGTGACTCCTCACGTATGGATGTGATCTGTACCCCAAGCATGGATGTGTGTGATGATGTGAGAGGAGGTACAGCTGTTAAGAGGTGAAGACTAGTGGGATGTGATTAGGTAATTAGGAGCACTGCCTTATGAAGGGATTAATATACTTCTCATGGGGCCCTGGTTAGTTCTTCCCAGATTTTTATAAAAGAAAAAATACTGGCCCCTCTCCACTCTCTTGACTTATTATCTCCCCATATGATCTCTTCTGCATGTGCTCCCACCATAATAACATCTGTCACGAGGTCTTCACCAGAGTTGAGCAAATGTTGGTACCAGGCCTTTGAACCCCCAAAACCGTGAGCTAAATAAACCTCTTTTGTTTATACATTACCTGGCCTCAGGTATTATGGTATAGCAATGAAAAAACAGGCTAATACAGAGACACTCCAAATACCTCCAAACTAGAATCTCTAAGGCAGTAATGGTAAAACTTTTCGAGCTTTCAATGATACAAACAGCCCACTGAGACACGCATGCCATAGATTCACCACCACTGCTCTAAGGAATAAATTTAGCAGTTTATTAATTCATTCAATAACTTTGTTTGTACTGAGCCCAGCCCTAAGGGCTGGGGATACTGCAGTGAACAAGACATCAAAGTCCCTGGTCTCAGAGAGCTCACATTGGAATAGAGGAAAACAAATACAAACACACTCCTGTCAAGTAAACAGATCTCTAAAACCACAAACTATGCTAAGTGCTATGAAAAACATAAACAAGGGACTAAGAATAACAGTGTATAATCTACTTTACATAGGATAAGTGGAGAAAGAAAGCCCCTCGAGGAATGAGTCCAAGAATTCCACATGGAAAGAAGGGTGGTGAGAGGGCCTCCTGGGCAGAGACCACTGCATGTGCACAGGCTTAGAGGCCGGAAAGAGCCTGATGTGACTGGGAACTAAAAAGCAGCCAGCAAAGTCAGAGGACAGGGCTGGGGAAAAACAACTGGTGAGACTAGAAATATAGACAGTCATATCACTCAAGGCCCTGTTAGCCTCAGTCAAATGTTTGGATCTTGGAAGGGCAATGACAAACCACTGAAGGATTTTTTCAGGAAGGGTGTAACCTGAGCTGATTTTTGTCTTAAGGAATTTCTGGGATGGGAAGCTTTTTCTTTCAGAGCATGCAGTGCTTTGAAGCCACCCCTCCAATCACACAGTGTGACAACCCTTTTTCCTCACCCATAATTTGAGTCAGGCTTCCACCAGGAGAGCAGTTTCTCTTCCTTGGTTATACTGCCTAGCTGAGGTACTTCCCAAAAATCCTCATGATTAAAGAGTTCAAGTCATGATATATAGTGATATGTGCATAGCTATGTTTATAACAACGCAATTCACAATAGCTAAATTATAGAAGCAGCCTATACCATAGGCCCATCAACAGATGAATGGATAAAGAAAATATGATACATACACAATGGAGTAATACTCAGCCATAAAGATGAATAAATTTGAGTCATTTGTTTGAAAATAAATAGATCTTAAGACTATAATGCTAAGTGAACTAAACCAGACACAGAAGCTTAAATATCACATGGTTTCAGTTATATGAGAAACTTGAAATATAATTTCTTTTCCTTAAATTCTTTTATTGGTACATTTTAGGCATACAATACATTTACATTTATCATTGGGTACTTGTACCTGTACATGATGTATCTTGGTTCTTATGTTTTCCCCATTCCCTGTCCTCCCTTCAGCCCCTCTACCCTTCCCTATTTACAAAAACTTTGTTTCCATTTTTTCCTTTTCTTATAATTTTTCCTTTGCAAAATAAAGGAGAAATGGTAGGAAACAGGGAGATAGACTTTGTGGAGATGGGAAAGGAATATGGGGAAGTGGGAGAGAGAAAAGCATGGAGGGAAGGGGAATAAAAATGATCAAAATGCAATATGTATATGAACCAATGCCCCAAGGTGAATGTAATTACTATGTATTGCAAATATATACTAATTAAAAAAAAAAAAACCCATGAACTCACTAAAGTATTTCCAGTAGTCTTTGTGAGAAGAGAATGGATGCTTTTGTAAAGGGACAAAAAAATAATAAAACAAAACCATTCCCTCATTTCTGCTGGAAATTTGTTTTCTCCTCCACTGCTCTCTATTAGTTCATGGCCTAAATAATTATCTTTGTTCTTTAATCTGTCACCATTTTATTTTCCAGAACACCATGAACATGTGTATGTGCCTATGAACATAACAAAGAACTATAAATTCTTACTGATCCAAGAAGGTTGGGAATTCTAAACAATAAAAGTATGTCCTCTGACTGCTTCTCTTACAAGTACATTTTGAAGATACAAAAGAGCTTTGTTAAAGCAACAGAAGAACTCATGGGACACTTTAGGCCTCATTGTGGGCTGTAGGCCACCAGGTAGTGATGCAACAGGCAGCCTTAGACAAAAAGTTGGAAAGACCTCCCTGCTACCCTCGTCTGGGCTCGCTACCTCACTTCAGCTCACATTCTGAGTACATTAAACCCAGTTTACTATATAGCTTCATCCACTATTGTTCTCAGGAGCCAAAATTCTCAGCCTAAAGAGAAAGTCTCCTTTGTCCTCCACACACGATTTAATTTACATTCTCCTGAACACTCCATTCACTTTGTTTTCAAGCTAAGAATTCTCACAATTGTGCTAGACCCTGAATTTGAATTTCCCTGTTTCGGCTGTTTGGAAATTTGCCTAGGTCACTCACTGGACAGTCCCAGAATTCTGCTTTACCTTACAGAAAATCTTTATTGTTCATGATTTCTTATGATAATTCTAACTAATGTCATATATTTTCCCCTTGATTCCTGTATTTTTGTCTTTCAGAATACATGTGTCTGACCATATATACATAGAGATACACGCACATTACCTTTCCTCTGATAATCAGTAAAGTTTTCACTACCTTTTCCAACTTAGTTGTATTTCTATCCCTTTGCCATCCAGATTTTGGAGGTAAACATTTTGGGGCTCTTAGCTGTACTTTTTTTCTGCCTTTCTCACTCAGATGCACCCTCCCTGACACCCCCTGATCTTTTAACACCACGATTAATAAGACAACATGACCAAGTGACTTAATATGCTTTTGTCTTTGTTTCCACCTATAAACTTCTCTTATATGTTAAATGCATAGAACTTACTATAATATTAGTGGCTAACACTTAACCACAAAGTACTACAATTTTAGTATATGCGCTGCCAAAACGAGCACAACCTCAAAGTACTACAAATGCAAGGAAACTGATTAAGAATCATTCGGAAAGTAACTGTTCTTTGTGCTCTTTGGACAATCATGAGGGATAAAAGGACTGTTGTAGCAGAATATAGCTTACCTGAATGTATTAAAATCCACCATCTTTGTGTGGTTACAGTCAGTAGCTGAAAATACCTGCCTGATCTTTGTTGATTTTGATTCTTCTTCTTTCAGCTTTTGTAGGGCAAGTTCAATACTGCTAAATGGGAACTAGAAGGGAAAAATGATAGACATATTTAATAAATATGCCTGAGACTTTTGGAGTCCAATATTTTCTTTTGATTTTTAATTTTATTTGTACATGCTTGCAGTTCATATAGTTTACAATTGTCTTGGCAGAATGGTTACATGTATATATTTTTTTCTTTTTTTTAATCTCCTTCCCTCTCCTTCCTCTCCCTACTCCTCCAGGTCCTCTATCCCATTTTTCATTCCTGTTGATATTTTGTCTTAGCTCATGTTATGGCCCATAATGTTCACATTAATTGGGGTTATTAGGTTCCTGTACATGGTATATCTTTATTCTACTTATTTCCCCTTCCCCTCTTCCTAACCCCTGACCCTCGTTCCCTTGGACTACATTCCTACTGCAAGAGATCCATCCCCTTGTACCTTTCTATCCATCCTTTATTATACTCTTTGTTTGTGCCTTGCTTTACTCAAATAAGAGATAGCATATGGTATTTAAGCTTGTGTATCCAGTTTATCTCACTTAACATTACAATTTCTAAGTGCATTCATTTTTCTACAAATGTCTCAAATGTGTCATTCTTTTTTTTTGGTACCGGGGATTGAACTCGGCACCTTGCCCTTGCAAGGCAGGTGCCGGAACCACTGAGCTACATCTCCAGCCCCAAATGTGTCATTCTTTATAGCCAAGTAGGTATTCCATTATATACAGATAGCACGTTTTCTTTATCCAATTGTCTGTTGATGGATATACAGACTGCTTCCAGGATTTACCTATTATGAATTGTGCTGCTACAAATAATGGTATGGATATCTCACTGTAGTATGATGACTTAAGCTCTTTGAGAAAGATACCTAGTATACATAGCTGGGTCACATGGAATTTCTAATTTCAGTTCCTTGAGAAATCTCCTTATTGATTTCCATAATGGTTGTACTAGTTTGCACTTCCACCAACAATGAAAGAGGGTTCCTTTTTCACCACAGCCATATCAGCACTCATTATTGCTTGATTTCTTAATGACTGGAACCCAATATTTCTGATGGCCTACAAAGAGACTGCACACAGTGTACCCAAAGAGGCCAACACAGAGAAAACATTACTAGCTTTGTGACCTCCTGAGTTAAGACTTTAGGAACAAGAGACATAAGCCTAAGATGCAGATCTGGGAAAAATTATCTTAAGGGACAGCAAACCACAAAGACCAGAAAACAGTCTGTGCCTCCACCTCAGCCTCCTCCCTGTAACCCTAGGATACCAGCCCAGTATTGACAGACCCTAATGAAAAGAATGAGAATTCAAACTCTGGTACTTAAGACTCTCATTTTCTCCTGATCTTTAGAATGGGTTCCCCTGGATCTGTTGGCCACCATGTGATGCGCTGATCAGAGCAAGGCTGAGTGTCCAAGATCCACATGGGCACCATAACTCCCACACATTCATTCTCTGGGTTGCTCACTGTCCCTGCCTCCTACTTTGTGATTAGCTTTTTGACTCAGTAAGAATACTTCTTATTCAATGCAGTAAAGCATAAGGTTGTAAATAATTACAGCTAAGAGATCAAAAATGAGAAGAGGAAATTCTAGAATAAAAACATTGATGGTAATTTAGTATAAAGCTCCTCTTTTCCACGAGAATATAACCCAGGTGTCTTGGCACCTACTGGAGCCCCCACTCCCTCTCCGTTTTGCATCATTTCCTGTCTCCTATTTCAATAATAGGATCTATTAGTTCTTTTGAAAAGACTCAGACTGGTATTAAAGAACATATTCATCTTTCTCTGCTTCTTAAAAGTAGTTTTAAAATTATGCAATTTTCGGGCCGGGGATTTAGCTCAGTGGTTTCACCGCCTGCTGCGCAAGCGCAAGGACCAGAGTTCAATGCCCGGTACCAAAAAAAAAAAAACAAAAACAACAAAAAAAAAATTATGCAATTTTCACTGGGGATGCTGATTTCAGATAATGCCCTATCCTGCTTTTATCATTCAGGAAGGAGAAAAGCTCTTTATATATTAAAACTATGTGTTTTGGCTGGGGGTGAAACTCAGTGGTCGAGTGTGTGTGAGGCCCTGAGTTCAATCTAGCACCACAAAAACAAAAACAATAAAACATGTTTTCTATATACAGATCGTCCTCAAATTGTGATGTGGTTATATCCTGATAAACCAATTGTAAGTTGAAAATATCTGATGTTGTAAACACACTGAATACATCTAAACTACCACACAGTGCCAGTTGTGTCCCCTTGCGATGGTGGGGCTGATGGGGAGCTACTGGTGCCACTGCCCAGCATCACGACAGAGGATTGGACCACACAGTGCTAACTCAGGGAAAGAGCAAAATTCAAACTTTGAAATACAGTTTTTACTGAATGCATACTGCTTTTGCACCATGGTAAGGTCAAAAAGTCCTAAGTTCCACAATCCTAAGTCAAGTATCATGAGTGTATCTCATATCAAGGTATAGGTTCACCCTGTGTTTGGAAAGAGAACTCTTAATTTATTGCTACAATGACTAAGCTTACCATGGGCCACACAAAGCTAACTACTTCACATTATCATCATATCTAATCTACCTAACAACTTTATGAAAAACGCAACGATGCTACTTTGCTTTCAAAGACAAGGAAACTGAAGCTCAGGAAAGATAACTGACTAGAGTCTCTCAGCTATGAAGTGTGGACTACAGATTCCAAGGTAGGCCCACTTGCCGGTCTCCGGAAATCTAACTGCCTGTTTACTGAATTTCCGCCTGGAGTCCAGTGTTTTCATACAGCTACTGCTTCGTGGTCTTACAATGACCTGACTCCCTTGCTACAAATGGAGAGGTGAGGTGGCAGCCATGGAGAGTGCTGCCCAGGGCTTCTCTCAAGAGAGACCCTGTAGGGAAAAGCATTGTTAATTAGCAACGTTCTGGGAGTGTGCCTTACACATCCATGCAGTGTTCACACATAGGCCAAACACTCCCCAGTCTATCCCACCTGATGAAGGAGCACAACAAATGGACTAGAGCTGGGCCACACTTGAGTGACTTGGGACCACTTGGATGGGCCAGCTTAACTCTTGGCTCCCCATTCACCTGGCCAAAACTTTCTCAGAGCTACACTGTATGGCTAAAGTCCTTCACACCCAGCCTTCCTTCCTCTTTCTTTTCACAAGGGTTAGCCTTGCACCCTGGTCTGAAGGTTCTGCACACATGATGCCTCCTCCTGCTCCCTCTCCCCTTATTCCTCAGAGGCATTCTGTCAACACACCTCTTGCACATCTAATTCTATCTTGGGATCTGCTACTCAAAAGACCCAAACTGATGTGAATGATGTGATATTCAAGCTAGCAACTTAACCCTGAGCATTTCATGGATAAAGGATGAGTCAAAATTGGTACTGTATATACATATATAAATGTTACAGATATTATTACAGGTGAACTTTTAAAATAAAATCTTTCTAGATAAGACTTTTCCATGTTAAGCAGTGATTCTCAAATAGACATGGTTGCACACTGAATAAGTCCACATTTAAAAGCAAGACTTTACCAATATGTCCTTTTTACTGAATAGCATTGCCATAATAGTACTTTTAGAAACACTACCCATCTTCCAGCTTACTTCAAGTAAAAAGAAAACCTCTTTGAGCTCACAGTGGCAAATTTTAACTTAAATTCTTATTTAGGCTTCAGGTGGCCACTGTCACAGGAAGTTGCAACCCCAGCAACTATGGAGTTCCCTTGGGATTTCTGTTTGTTCCAGTCTTGGCCTTCTCTGTTGGCCTGCACCAATTAACTAGGATGGCACAGTGTGTGGCACCGGATTTTCTTCCTTTCCTATAGCTGCTGGATTTCTTTCTGAAAACATTGTTAGTGTCAGCAGAAAACCCAGGAAACTTGATTCAACCCTGGGCTTGCCTCCTGCCTGTGCCTGGAATCTGTGATGCTGGGCAGTGGAGAGCCAAGCGTGTAAACAGAGGAGACAAGAACCTGGCCTCTGCAATGGGACCTGTGGCCAAGTCGCACGGATCCATTATTCATGCCCACATGTGTGAATGCACAATGTAAAACCAGTGGCAAGATGAAGAAGAAAAGGCCCTAGCAAAAGAAAAACACACACTGCCAAGGGCTGAGTGGCAAGTCAAGAATTATACAAAGTAAATTCACCCTGTCTACATTCTTCTCCATGTAGTTTAAGGTGTACTCATCAGCATTGAGCAACACAAATAGGTTGCCATTCACGTTCACTTTGGCTCCAACATACAGGTCCTGGACCTTGATATATTCTGAGAGCTCACTTTTAAAGACTTCTTGCCCAAACTTCTTCACACGACTTCTTTTCAGGAACAGCCCACCAGTGTAACCTGTAGAAAACCAGAAAAGCTTATGGGTGTCCTTTCTTCTTAAAAGAACCATGACTTCTCTTTGGAGGTAGTTCATCCTCAGACACAGACTGTACAACTTATCTGTGAAGTCTCATTGACTTCAGGGAAGAAGCAAGCAATGGGTAAAGAAAAAAGACCTTCTAGGTGAATGTGTTAAATAAACAAGTGCTATGATAGTCCAGCTTTTTCCTTCTTCTTTTCTTTCTCTCTTCCTAGACCAATAAACACATACAAGGATCTGCAGTCTTGCCCTACAGCATACTGGGGGCATGGCACATCTGGAGGTTGACTAACCTTAAAGCCTGTTTGAATAGTATCAGTTAAAAAATTCCTCAGTTGTGCTTATTTCCACCTATTTGTCTCACAAGTAAACTGACATGCAGATTAAAGGTTAAAAAGGCCCACTTCTGTAAAGGAGATTACTTAAGTGTTTGAATATAAATGTGGAGGATGCTTAACTCATTTTTCCTAAAAGTGTCTTTGTTTCTTTGCTTTGCCACCTATGTCTTACTTTCCAGAATTCTCACCATTTCATCTGTTCTCTTCCAGCCATTATGTGTTTAGGGATTTCTTGGAACACAGCAAGCAGAGGAGCCTCCAGTACCTATGAATATAGTCTGAGACCAGATGAGCTTTGCAATCAGCTTCATTGCACTCCTGCTACCATATTTGGACACCACAGGTGTTGGAAATACACAGGCTTTGGAGCCAAATAGAGCTATATTCCATCCTGGCTCTGTCACTGCCTACTAGATGATCTCTCGGGGCTTTCTAACTTCTCTGACCTTCTATGAATTCTTATTGGTAAAATGGGAATAAAATTTGCATGTGTATGGGGGGGTGCCTCTCAGATCATCACCTGTGAAGAACATAACTGATGGCAGGCTCCACCTGCCATGTGCTAACATCTATCCTCAGTTGTGTGCAAGGCCATGCTTCTCAAAGGCTGATGCCAACAAATGACTGCACAAAGTTCCTTCCTGCAAAGATAAGGGCTCCTCCACCAAGCAACTTTGGCTCAGCCTCACAGAAACTTCCTTAAAATTCCACTGCAGTCTAAGACCTCCTCTTTCTTCCTTCCCTCTATCTGACATCTAAGTCGGAACTGCACTGCAGTCTGATGGCTCTCCAGTCTCCTTTGGCCTCAACATTTTCTCTCACTAGCATTTCCTCTAATAAATCTCTTGCACATATAATCTCACCTCAGCATTTGCTTCTTAGAGGACCTAGTAGTGGAGAACAAAATTTAATCTTGAAAAGTAAGGATAATAGTAGGTACTCAGTGATGGCTGCCATTATTAAAAGTTTATAATCAATCACCACCATTTCCCTTTCTGTCTTAACACATGCTGCAATTTGCTTCTCATTTTCCCCATTCTAGCTGTACAGAGTTGATGTTTTGCATGGCATATTCATCCCTATTCAATTTTCCTATTTTAAGATTTTCTACTATTCAAATTACTGTGGGTCTGACTGACTTATACAAATTATTCATTACTCATGGGTGTGCTAAGTAGCTCATACCACCCCTCAGAAACCGACTGTTACGTTTTCAGGGATTTTGCAAGCCAAGTGTTAAACTGCCATTCTTTTTTCTGGTACCAGGGATCGAACTGAGTAAACTGGCCTTCTTGAAATTGGTCATGATTGAAGTATCCACACCATGAAAACCGACAAACAGTATCAAACAAAGCTTTTACATTTTGTTCAAAGAGCTGGTTGTATTCTTCTCAAATGTATGTCTTCAGCTCAGATAAAAGTTTTAAACATGTTCAAGATAAAGAATAGAGCCCTCTACAGTGGTACCTCAGTTCATGAACTTAATTCTTCCCACCCTTCTGGTCGCAAACCACATGCGGTGAGTACCCAATCAAATTTCCCCATGAGGTCAACATTGAACATAACCATTGATTTTGATTTGGTTCTTGTCCAATTCATTTTGCAACCAGAATCATGAATCATGGGAAGAATAAAGTTCGTGAACGGAGGTACCACTGTAGTTCCTTATTTAGTAAGTCAGTGGCTCTCCACAGCAATGGCTGTGGAGTGCATCCCATCAGCCTAGGGGCTGCAACTTTGGCAATAGTCTCAACAGACAGAAAAGCCGGAAAAAGACAGATGCTGAATTAAATTTGTATATTTGGGATCCTTGCCTTACACTTAAATGACAATTCTATAAGCAAGACTACCAAGAACACAAACTTTCTTTAGGCTTGCTAGCTGTGAGTAGGACTGGTGGCAGCCAGATTACCATGCTGAAGCCCTTAAGTTCCACAGAAAAACCTCAGAGACTACAGAGGAAGAGGGGATAGTGGCGAAAGGGATGTATCCCAGGGCTGAGACAGCCACAACTGTTCCTTGTTTAACATTTTACATGTTTGGATCCCCATTTTAGACATCTTTGTGAAATCAAGTACAATATACTGGTTAATACACACATATGTGTGCATGCACATACACACACACACACACACACACTCTATCATAGACCAACTAGGCTACAAAATCAGAACACATTGTCTAATTTTCAAAATGAAGATTCAATGTTTGAGGGAAATACTACAAATGATGTCTCTTACCTGAATTCCTCTCTATCGGTTCAAACACCGAAAGTGTGCCATCGTTGAGAAAATATGAAATAATGAACTTCCTGTCTGCATCAGCACATTTGGCTGTGATTAGTCTTGCAAAGAAACGGAGTATATTGCCTATGTTGCCATAGCTAAGTAGAAAAGAAATAAGGGATAAAACATCATACAAGTAATCTTCCATACATCTTATATGATGAAAATGTCTCCAAAAGGTGTATGCTATGTATTTAATATAGGAGGTTAAGCTTTCCAAAGTGAAAGGATCCAACCATCTTCTTATTAAGATTCTAAATCTAAATACAGACAGATTTTCTCAGTATATTAAAATATCTCTTATTCTTTACATGTCCTGAATAGTACACTGGGGAAATGGATCCAGTGCAAATGTCAAACACACTGCTCAAACCATCCACCACATTAGTTGGTTGTTCTCTAAACATACGGCTGGTCAAAAATCACAATGATCACGTCAGATAGAAGCATAAGTGCCCAGCTCTGCGTCCTGAGCCAATCTAGTGTGCACTCTACCTGTGTCTATGGCCACCACCCTCTCTCAGCACACACTGTCTCATGCCCCTGGCTTTTCTGCCTGGATTCCAACATCCACCCTTCCCTCAATCTCTTCTTTACCTCCTCAGCATCACTCCCCGTTCCCATCCAGGGATAAATAGTATAGACACACCCCTTTTTATAGCACTTATCACCTGTATTTTTAAGTAGCCATTTTAGGGTTTTCCATAGAGAAGCACTATATCTTATTAATTACTATCTAATAAAACACTTTTTAACACTGTAAGTACCATCCATACTCAATAAATTTTTGTAGAAAGTTATGCGCATACACATTGGAAGTTCTGCTTAAAACTTTATGCATGAACAGAATAGTAGGCTGATAGGATGAAACTGTAGAATTACAAGTTCCCAAAGTTGATTCCTTGGTCACTGAAGAAATTAATTTATGCTCTCTTCAGCAGATCCATGTCTGCAGATACCAGCTAGTGAAATATGGACCTCATAACAAATAGTAAACCCATGGTGAGATCGTTGATAATCAAAATCATTACTCAAAGGAGGAACACAATAAAATCAACCATGTCCTTCATCACTTCCTGTCACAACACTAAGCAGAGTGGTCCTCACTTGCAGTTCTCCTATGCTGACGTTCATTCTTTGTGTTCACAGTGACTAAAAAAACACAAAGTATTTTTGATTTGCAAGGCAGAAAGTGCGTTTCTCCACCCTTTGCTTGGATTGTGGGAGAAGCTGGGCTGAGAAAGCATAGGGCCAAGATTCCCAGCTTGAGGCGTCATGTGAGACAGAGCTCAGCAGTTTGTAAGGCTAGCCCCAAGGCAGCTGAGCAAAGCAGCCAGAGCACCATAGTTCTGTTTTCTTAGTGCCTAGTTCCCAGGACCTGTGGCCAGCTATACTTTCTCAACCATCTTCTCTGGTACATAATTGAACTAGTAACTAACAGAGAGACTCGGCAGCCCCTTTCATGAAAGACCCGTAACTTTGCAATAACTGAATGAGGTCTGATCCAGGGCAAACGAATACTACTATAAATTTAACTTCTTAGCACTTACATAAATTTTTAAGTGTATGTGTTAAGGGTGAACTTTTCAACATACCATTTTTCACATAATTCTTGTGTTCTGGAGAACTCATCAACCTGGAACATAATCTACTCAGTAAAATCTTTAGACTACCAGTTCACAAAGTCTATTGTGTATAAAAAAAAAAAAATCACCTGGGGCCTGGGATTTAGCTCAGTGGCGCCGCACCTGCCTGGCAAGTGCAAGGTCCTGAGTTCGATCCCTGGTACAAAAAAAAAAAAAAATCACCTGGCGAGCTTGTTAAATATGTGGAATTTCGAGTTCCACCCTGAGTTATTGACTTACTAGTTAGCTTGCATCTCCAGAAACCTACATTATTAATAAGCACCCCAGGAGATACTGATGACGTGGTCCCCAGAGCACAATGCAAGAAACACTGCAAGTATCTTCAGTTATTTCCTTGACTATGTAAGCTAGTTATAAAACTTCTCTAAATATTGTATCACTATAGTCTACCCTCCTAGCTGATCACCTACTCATACCTCACGCACCAAGCACAACAATGCACCCAACTGAACATTATATAGACTTTTCTCTTGGTTGGCTGTTTCAGAAATGTGTTTATTCCCATTGTCCCAAAACAAATTATTATAAGCTTTGAGATCCAGAAGCCATGTCTTAACTTGTCTACTTATACTTCAGAGTTATCTATAATCACTGTCTCAAATTCTTCTCCCATGTTCTCTTAAATCCACTTCCATTAGGGTTGTTCTACCTAAACTGCTCTTGTAGAGGTCAACAATGATCTTCACAATGCTAATTCCAATGTTTAATTTCTCTGTCCACATCTAATTTAACTAATCAACAGCAACTGGCACAAATAACCACTTCCTTTTGCTGGGATGCTATTGATTCACTTGGCTTCTGGGACTGTATATTCTCTTGGGTTTGCTCCTTCCTAGAACCTTCTTGTTTGGTCTTTTCTTAGTCTCCTTTGGTGGTTCCTCCTCTCTTCCTCAATCCAATATATAGTCATGCTCTTCTCTAAGTATTTTCACTCCACTGATGGCCTCTAATTCTAAAGGCTTTAGTACAGTTTGGCATCATGACTTGAAATACTATGTGATGATAACTCAGATCTCTCCTGAAGCCCACACTAACCAACATCTAGATATCTAACAGACATCTCAAAATTAACTTGTTCTAAAACAGAATTTCTCCTGTCCATAAACCTTAGTAGTCTTGCTGGATTCAATGGCTGCCAACTCCACTCTTGCAGGGGCTCAGGCCCAAATTTTGATGGACATCCTTAAATGCCTCACTTCTTTCACACTTCATATTCCATCTGTCAAGAAATCCTATTTGGTTCTACACTCAAATTATATCCAGAATCCATTATTTAATTCCATCACTTCCACTACACTCACCCTAACCAGAGCTGTTATAACTCATCTCCTGAACTAATGCAGTAGCCTCCTAACTGGTCTGAATTCCACCAATACCCATCAGCAGTCTACTCTGCAAACTGCATTGGAGGGATCCCCTCCCCCCAACGGAGATCGCACTCAGGACCTCGCGCTTGCGAGGCAGGCATGGCACCACTGAGCTACATTACTGGCCCCTGAAAGGATCCTTTTTATTTCCCCTCCGGTACTGGGGATTGAACCCAGAACCTCTGTACTGAACTACACACTCAGCCTTTTCCTTTCTTTCTTTCATGAGACAGAGTCTCACTAAATTGCTTAGGTTGTGCTCAAACTTGCAGTGCTTTTGCCTCAGCCTCCCAAATACACAACCATGCCCATGTGGATTCTTTTTTTTTTTTTGGTACCAGGGATCGAACTCAGGTCCTTGCGCTTGTGATGCAGGTTGTGGAACCACTGAGCTAAATCCCTGTCCCTACCATGTGGATTCTTTTAAAATGCAACACAAATCAAGTCACATCACTGCTCAAATCTCCCAGTGGTCCCTCGATATTATTCAAAGTCAGGGCCAGGGCTTTAGCTCAGTCGTTCTGGCACCTGCCTCATAAGCACAAGGTCCCGAGTTCGATCTCTGGTACAAAACAAACAAACAAACAAAAAAACAAAGTCAAAGAGTCCCTGTAATGGTTTGCAAGGCCTTCTGTGATCACATCTTGTTCCTTCTCTTACCTCTTCTCTGTGTACTCAGCCCTTTGCTCATCTACTCTATGTTGGCCTCCTGAATGGTTCTTGCACATCTCAAGGATACTTCCTGCTAAGGGCCTTTATACTTACTATTACTTCTGCTGGAAACATGTTTCCTTTCCTCAGTGAGATCCATCAAAACACATACTATCAACTGCAACCAAGCTGGGTGTAGTGGTACATGCTTGTAATCTCAGCACTCTGGGAGGCTCAGGCAAGAGGATCGCTGAGTTAAAGCCCAGCCTGGGTAATGTGGCAATTTAGCAAGACCCTGTCTAAAAATTAGAAAAAAATTTTTTAAAAAACTGGGGAGATAACTCCGTAGGAGGCCCTGAGTTCATTCCCCAGTACTGTCAATGAATGAATGAACAAAACTGTGATGAAAGGTTATTTGTCAGCCCTGTACTCCTAGTTCCCTTTCATCTTTTTTGTAATAACTTAATATCTTCTTTTTTTTCCATAGTACTTAACACCTATATACTACCTAAGGTCCTTATATATTATCTTTATCCTAATTATTTTTTTTTGGTACGGGGGATCGAACTCGGGTCTTTCCGCTTGTGAGGCAGGCGGCAGAACCACTGAGCTAAATCCCCAGCCCTATTATCTTTATACTATTGTGTACCTCCCACAGCCAGAATGAAAGCACGGTTTCCTGTATGTTTTGTTCACCAATATATCAAAAGCACCTAAGTCAGGGCCGGGGATTTAGCTCAGTGGTTCCACCACCTGCCTCACAAGCAGAAGGACCCGAGTTCGATCTCCAGTACCAAAAAAAAAAAAAAAAAAAAGCCCCTAAGTCAGAGCTCAGGAAATATTTGTTGACTTAAAAAAAAGCATGGCTCAAGCAGAGCTACGTATCTATTTAAAAACTCAAAAAATACCTACACCTATAGTGTCTTGTGGCTGAAATGAACATGAAGACTTATTTGAATTGATGGGGAAATTTTTTTTTTAGAGAGGAGAGGATGGCTGATGGGAACAACAAATAACTGGAACAAGTATGAGACTAAAATTATAAACCCTGAATTTTTGGATGTTTGATTGTCACAAATAGCACAAGTATGGGATAATAGCCTTCCTAATGGAAGTCATCTGAACCTTCTATCCATTATTACAAACTGGGCCAGTGAGTACTTATTCTATTTACTGTGCTCATTTATTCATCTGCTCCTTTTCTCATTGGATGAAACATTTATTGGCTCCCAGGTACTTAGCCAGCAACGTTCTCTTGAGGAAATAATAAAGCCAGTCCCCAACCTGAAGAACACCGGGGTCTGAGGGAGCCCACAAATTATATAAACAAGTAATCCTGACACCACGGAGCACAAAAAGGTGAATTCCGGAAGTCGGACTTTCCTGGATTCAAAGCCAAGTTCAACTACAAATTACTTGTGTGAGCGCAGGGAAGTTGCAGAGCCTCTCTGAGCCTCAGTTTCCTTATGTGAAGAACAGGTGTAATAATATTATCTACTTTGCAAGGCTGTTTTGAGGATTAAACAAGATAAAGTATTATAAAGTAGTTCAGGCACAGTAACCACTAATTATGATGGTAATATTATTAATGGAGGTATAATCAACAGAGCATTGTAGGCACACAAAGTAAAACTAACTCAGCACAATGCAGTGAAAAGGGTATTATTCTGGTTCTCCCAAGTAAGATTAGACAATCTGCCTAGCAAGCTACTACAGTGAATTTTACCCACAAAATAAAGAGCTTCATGACCATCAAACCTCATGTGCTTTAATTTGAAATGATTTCTTCCAATGACTCATAGTAGACAGCATTAACTTTCTAACAATAGCACTCACTAAGTTTGTTTTAATAGAAACAAATAAAACCAACATAAGTCATATACAATTTCATGTCCCAGTTCACAGTTTATCTGTGTTAAGAAACTACCCTTTGTATGCTCTGTGAGATCATCTTCCTTAGGTTCTAAGTTTTGAAACCTTGGTTTATTCAAACTCATGTATGAGTCTCCAGCCAAATGTGCAGTTACTATGGAAACAACAAGGTCATTGTTTGGGAGGAGCTTGAGGGAGTATACTCCTAGCACAGACTGAGCAGTGGACAGAAAGAAATGAAATTAAGAGACATTTATGCCTATACCACCATCCTTCAGCCACAGCAGCACAACACGAATGCACAATGCTGTCTGCAGTCAAGGATCTGCGGGCAAGTTTACACGGTGTAGACAGAAAGACTCAGTAAACTACTCACAAAAATCTACTTTATCCTAGGTTCCAGAAGCAACACCGAGGATAGCATTTGATCTTGTTTACTTATAAAAAACTTCCCTCTTCTTTTACAATAAGCACATTCTTCCTGCTCACCTCCTTCAGAAGGCTGCCCTTAAAAACAATAGTTAGTCAGGTCGGGGGTACAGCTCAGTGGCACCACGCCTGCCTCGAACGCACAAGGTCCTGAGATTGATCCCCGTTACAAAAAAACAATAGTTAGTGAAAAGCATCCATCGAAAGTCCAACCCTGGAACCTCCCCATAAACACTGTTGTCAATTAAGGGAGGACAGCGAGTGAGTCTGTGTCCCTCTCATGTGATGAACATCAGAGCCCTGGAAGGCCAGTGAAACACAGTGCTGAGTCACACTCCCAAAGTTTCTGTCTCAACTGGTTGGAGGGAGGCACAATGATTAGCATTTCCAGGGCCAAGGGATTTAGCTCAGTGACATTGTACCTGCCTCACAAGCACAAGGTCTTGAGTTCAATACCAGGTACCAAAAAAAAAACCCGGAAAACAAATAATTAGCATTTCCAAGAAGTACAGGGACCACACTGAGTAGCGCTGAGTTTATACCTAAAATTAAACTCTGAAGTTCTTAAATAGAAAAGGTTGTTTGTTGAACAACAAGAAAAATTATGTCATGGTAAAAGCAGACTTCCCCACATTCTATACAATTCTCAGTAAGAGATTTCAACCTATTTTATAGATACACCAAAACTATTGTTGTCTCTCCTTCAAATGTCAACAAGGGTAGGTGACCCCATTCGATTTGACTGGATGCTGTCTTTTCTACTCCATCTTCTAGTCTTACATCCTTTATCATGTTTCTCTGAAGGATCTCCCAAGCCATTATTTCCCTCACACAAGACTATAATTTTTGCACGCCCTACTGAGGTCCCAAGTTGCACTGAAGATGCCAAATCAGCCTGCGCCCCGGCAACAATCCACTAGACCCCCCCCCCCCGCTCCTCTGTACAGCCACCTGGTTCCACACTACAAAGACGCAGAGGACACCAGACCATCAGTCCACGGTACTGAGTCCCACTGCTTCTGGTCTAGAGGAAGGGGCTTCCTAGCCACTATCCCTCCCGCTGCTCCCAATCCAAAGGAAAGGGCTTTTGGGCCACCTTCTGTCCCACTGCTCCTGGCCTAGAGGAAGGGGCTTCTGGGCCACCATCCGTCCCACTGCTCCCAGCCCAGAGGAAAGGGCTTTTGGGCCACCTACTGTCCCGCCGCTAAAGGCCCAGAGGAAGGGGCTTCTGAGCCGCAATCCCAATGCTCCTGGACCAGAGGAAGGGGCTTCCCGGCCACCATCCCTCCCACTGGTCCCAGCCCACAGGAAAGGGCTTTTGGGTCACCAACCCTACCGCTGCCGCTGGCCCCTGTCCCACCTCTCCCAGCTCAGAGGAGGTAATCCGTGCAGGCGCCAACAGCCCCCCCCCCAAGTCAAAATGAGAAAACACGTAAGTAAGTCTCAAAACCAGACTCCCAGATCACCTACAGCAACCCCAAAGGGAAATGAGATGGAACACTCTGATACTCAACCACCTGGACCCACTGAACTGGCAACAAAAGGAGATCTGGAAACAATGAAATCAGAAATAATTTCTCAGATAACAGGAGAAATTGTGCCCCTAGTGCAAGACATGAATAATAAATCTAGAGAGGAGCTCAGGAACATGATGGAATCTCAACATAAGAAACAAATGGAATCCATAAAACAGATGCAAATAGATTTCCAGGACATGAAAAACTCCACTGAAAGTCTACACAGCAGAATGAGCCAACGTGAGGACAGAATTTCAGATATAGAAGATAAGATTGCAATTAGAGACCAGAAAAAGAAAAATTGCTTCAAAATTATAAAGGAACATGAGAAATCAATCCAGCACCTGCTAGATGATGCAAAGAAGAATAACATAAGACTGACTGGAGTCAATGAAGAAACAGGAGAGAGTGCAGATGACATAAAAGATCTCTTCACAGAAATAATGGCAGAAAACTTCCCAAGCAGGGGAAAAGAGCTTGACATACACATAAGTGAGGCATATAGGACTCCAAATAGCCTTGATCAAAAAAAGTCTACACATAGGAATATAATTGTTAAGATTCCAGAAACTCAACAGAAGAACAAAGTTCTACAAGCAGTCAGAGAAAAGAAACAAGTCACATACAAAGGAAAGCCCATCAGAATCACAGCACACTTCTCAACACAAACCATCAAGGCAAGAAGAGCTTGGAGTGACATATTCCAAGCCCTAAAAGAAAACAGCCTCCAACCCAGATTGATGGACCCTGCAAAACTATCTTTCAAAATGGATGGAGAAATAAGATACTTTCATGACAAAGAGCACCTTAGGAACTTTGTGAATACCAAACCAGCACTCCAAAGAATTTTACACAATATCCTAGGAACAGACATTGAGGATCACAACCCCAGGAAGCAAAGCAGAATGAACCCATCTGGCAGGACAACAAATTAAATGTAAAGGGGGAGAACCCAACAAAAAGAAAAAGTCATGGCAATGACAAGTCAATACGTTTCAGTTAGAACCATCAATATTAATGGTCTCAATTCAACAATCAAAAGAAATAGACTGGCAGAATGGGTCAAGAAGCAAAATTCAACAATATGCTGCATACAAGAAACACACTTAATTCAAAAGGAAACTCATAGACTGAAAGTTAAAGGGTGGAAAACAATACTCCATGAGACAGGAACCCGAAAAAAAGCAGGAGTAGCTATCCTCTTTGCAGATCAAGTAGATTTCAAACCAACACTGATTAAGAGAGACGAAGAAGGACACTACATCCTTGGAAAGGGAACAATCCAACAGGAAGAGATAACAATCATAAATATCTATGCACCAAACACTAGTGTGCCCAACTATATAAAACAAATATTAACAGACATGAAAAGTCATATATGCACTAATACAATTGTAGTGGGGGACCTCAACACTCCATTGTCACAAATACATCAACTAGACAAAATATAAGTAATGAAAGACTAGAACTCAATCGAACTCTTGAACAAATGAACTTAACAGATTTTAGAGTCTTCCACCCCACAAAATCAGAATACACATTCTTCTCAGCTGCACATGGGTCATTCTCCAAAATAGACCACATACTCACACATAGAACATGTTTCAGTAAGTGCAAAGGAACTGAAGTTATCCCCTGTATATTACCAGACCATAGTGCCATGAAATTGGTGATCCATAGCAAAAGAAACTCGAAAAATTTTATAAACACATGGAAATTGAACAACACACTTCTGAATAACCAATGGGTCACAGAGGAAATTAAAGAAGAAATCAGACAGTTCCTTCAATTAAATGACAATGACAATACAACATATCGGAATCTATGGGACACAATGAAAGCAGTCTTACGAGGGAAATTCACAGCAGTGAATACGCATATTAGGAAAACAGAATGAGCCCAATTAAACAACCTGATGCTGCATTTCAAGCTTCTAGAAAAAGATGAACAGGACAACCCCAGAGCTCATACAAGGGAGGAAATTATAAAGATCAGAGGAGAAATCAATGCAATGGAGACTAAGAGAACAATACAAAAAAATCAATGAAGTCAAGAGTTGGTTCTTCGAAAGAATCAACAAAATTGACAAACGCTTAGCCGACCTTGTCAGAAAAAGGAAAGAAAAGGCCCAAATCCATGCAATTAGGAATGAAAAGGGTGAAATCACAACAGACCCAGCAGAAATCCAGAGGGTCATCAATACCTACTTCCAGAACCTATACGCCAATAAGATGGAAAACACAGAAGAAATGGACAAATTCCTAGATACATATGAATTACCAAAGTTGAATGAAGAAGACCTAAAAATTCTGAACAACCCAATATCAGCCAATGAAATTGAAAATGTAACAAAAAACTTATCAACTAAGAAAAGCCCAGGCCCTGATGGCTTCACTGCTGAATTCTAGAAGACATTTAGAGAGGAACTGCTGCCACTACTGTTTAAACTCTTCAATGAAATTGAAAGGGAAGCAATACTCCCAAATTCATTCCTGGAAGCAAGCATCACCTTGACCCCAAAAGCAGAGAAAGACCCAACCGAAAAGAGAACTATAGGTCAATCTCACTAATGAACATAGATGAAAAAATCCTTAATAAGATAATGGCAAACAGAATGCAGAAGATCATCAAGAAGATCATACACCCTGATCAAGTGGGATTCATCCCAGGGATGCAGGGATGGTTCAATATACGAAAATCAATCAATGTAATACACTATATCAATAGAGCCAAGGACAAAAACCACATGATTATCTCCATAGACGCAGAAAAAGCATTTGACAAAATCCAACATGCATTTATGATAAAAACCCTACAAAAAAATGGAATAGGTGGTCTGTACCTCAAACTGATAGAAGCCATCTATGAAAAACCAACAGCCAATATCATACTAAATGGTCAAAAACTAAAATCCTTCATACTAAAATCGGGAACAAGACAAGGATGTCCACTATCACCACTCCTGTTCAATATAATTTGGGAAACATTAGCCACAGCAATTAGACAAGAGAAAGAAATAAAAGGAATAAAGATAGGAAATGAAGAAGTCAAATTGTCATTATTTCCAGATGACATGATACACTATATAGAAGACCCCAAGAATTCCACCAAAAGTGTTCTAGACTTAATAACCAAATTCACTCAAGTAGCTGGTTACAAGGTTAACACACAAAAATCAATAGCTTTCCTCTACACGAATGACAGACTCACTGAGAGAGAAACAGGGCAAACAATTCCTTTCACAATAGCATCCAAAAAACTGAAATACCTAGGAATCAACCTAACGAAACAAATCAAAGACCTCTTCTCTGAAAACTATGGCACTCTGAAAAGAGAGATTGAAGAGGATATCAGAAAATGGACAGACATCCCCTGCTCCTGGGTAGGAAGGATTAATATAGTGAAAATGGCCATACTTCCAAAACTGCTATATAGATTTAATGCAATTCCAATTGAGATCCCAGCAGCATACTTCATAGACCTCGAGAAAACAATCCAAAAATTCATTTGGAACAAGAAGAGACCCAGAATAACAAAAGCAATTCTAGATAACAGAGACATGGCAGGGGGTATCACAATCCCCAACCTACAACTCTACTACAAAGCTACTGTGATAAAAACAGCATGGTACTGGCAAAGAAACAGACCTGAGGACCAGTGGAACAGATTAGAAGATGCAGAAACAACGCCAGACACACTCAGCCATCTCATCTTCGATAAAGGAGCCAAACACCCTCACTGGAGGAAAGATAGCCTCTTTAATAAATGGTGCTGGAAAAATTGGGCTTCAATTTGCCAAAGATTAAAACTAGATCTATATCTCTCACCATGCACTAAACTAAAATCAAAATGGATTAAAGATCTAAATATTAAAATAGAAACTCTGAACCAGTTGGAACAGAGGTTAGGTAGAACCCTTGAAGACATCGGTGTAGGAAAAGATTTTATGAACAAAACCTCAGTTGCCCATGAACTAGCACAAACAATCAACAAGTGGGATCTCTTCTTATTAAAAGGCTTCTGCACAGCAAGAGAAACCACCAGCAGTGCGAAGAGACAACCCACAATGTGGGAAAAAATCTTCACCTGTTCTTCCTCAGACAAAGGTCTACTATCTCGAATCTATAAAGAACTTAAAAAGATCAGACCTCCCAAATTTAAAGACTCAATCCGAAAATGAGCATCTGAAATGAACAGACATTTCTCAGACAAAGAAGTAGAAATAGCAAATAAATACATGAAAAAATGTTCAACATCACTGGTCATTCGAGAGATGCAAATGAAAACAACGCTGAGATTCCACTTCACTCCAGAAAGAATGGCTGCTATCATGAAATCAACCAATACTAAATGCTGGCGGGGCTGTGGGGAAAGAGGAACCCTGCTCCACTGCTGGTTGGGAGTGTAGACTGGTGCCACCACTGTGGAAATCAGTATGGAGATGCTTCAAAGAACTAGGACTGGAAGTCCCATTTGACCCTGCTATTCCACTGCTGGGGATCTTCCCCAAAGAATTAAAAGAATCATACCACAGTGATATATGTGCACCCATGTTCATAGCGGCACAGTTTGTAATAGCTAAAACTTGGAAACAGCCCAAATGCCCATCAACTGGAGACTGGATAAAGAAAATGTGGTTTTTTTATAAAATGGAGTGCTACTCAGCCATAAAAAATGAGAAATTAGAGACATTTATAGCTAAGTGGATGCACATTGAGGCTATACTCTTAAGTGAAATAAATAGGACACACATGGATAAATACCGAATAGTTCCTCTGGTGTGAGAAACTGAAAGTGTAAATATGGACTAAATGCATAATAGGTAATGTGAAATAGGAAGAAAAGGGGCAAAGGGGAAGGAAGTGGGAGGCCTAGGGGAGAGGACAGAAGGGAATGGGATTAATATGAGAAAATGGAAAAATAGGAACAAAATCTTTGTAAATAGGGAGGAATGGAGGGGTTGACCACAGGGCTGGGCAAGGGCGAACAATAAGAACCAAGAGAGACTATGTAAAGGTTCAAATTTCCAATGATGAATGTCATTATATTGTATACCTAAAATGTACCAATGATTAGAATGAATAATCGATAATGTAAAATAGGAAGAAAAGGTCCAAAGGGGTAGAGGGTAGTGGGAGGGGCAGGAGAAAGGAAAGAAGGGAAAGGAAAAATGACGGGAAATGGAAAAAATGGAAATAAAGTCTTTGTAAATAGGGAAGGGTGGAGGGCGTGAAGGGAGGGCTAGGAATGGGGAAAAAAGAAGAACCAAGATGCATTATGTAAAGGTACAATTCCCAATGAGAAATGTAATTGTGTTGTATACCTACAATGTACCAATAAAAGAATTTAATTTTTAAAAAAAAAGAAAAAGAAAAAGACTATAGTTTTTAGTCTACATCACATTCAATCATCTGTAATATTTCCCCACCAGTTTCTCCCTGACTTCTTTCTCCAACGCCTGCTCTCCCTGTAGAAGCTGAAAGTAGCCTTGGCTAGAGATCACTTTCTAAATGTGTGACTCAAGAGGCACATTCTGCCTCATGTATATTAAGGTTATGTTTAAAAATCCATTTTTGACATTATATTGAACCATATGAGCAATCTATTGTTACTGAACTCAACCAAATCTCTGAAATCAAAACAACATCAATTGCCAAAATAACATTTTGAAAACCACTTACAGATCATTGAAAACTCTGTATCAGGGGTTGGCAAACCACAGTCATTGGGCCAGATACAGCCAGCCCCCTGTGTATGTATGGCCTGTGAGGTAAGAGTGGTTTTTAACCTTTTTAAATGGTTGAAATAAAATCAAAAGAATAATATTTTGGGATAGCTAAAATTCACATCAAATTCAAATGTCAGTGTGCATAAAACATTCTATCAAAACACAAGTCACACATGTAAACACTCTGTCTATGACTGCTTTCACACTACAACAGCACATCTGAGTGGTTGTGACAGAGATGGCATGACCCACAAAGCCAAGAATATTTATTATCTGACCTTTAAAGTTTGCTGACTCCTCATCCACATCCTTTTCTAGGAACTATGTTCAGGAGACAGAAAGACAAATAGATATGAAAGGCAACACACAATGTCAACAATGTGACTTTGACGCCCTCCAAAAGACACATTTAAATAAGTACTCAAGTAAGAACATGGCGATAACTACCTGTTAATCAACTTCACTAAAAAGCTACAACAATGTGCGCTTGGACTTGAAATAAGATGAGCTGTGTGACACCTGTTTCACCATGAGGACTATGTCATAAACCCCAAACACATTTGGGAAAGGTAGAACCAAAATCATGGTTCCCACAAGTACCTGTCTTCTTTTGAGAACTTCTGGTAAGGCACAGGCTTGAGGGACAGACAGGAACGGAGAGAATCCTCCTCAGACCCAAAGCCCGTGTAAGGTGGAAATTTCCTTTCTATTTTTGGAGGAGGACGAGGCTTGTATGAAATGGAGGTAAAGTTCTCTATAACAAAACAAAGGCAAACAAAACATCAATATTTTCTTTCACCCTGATTATGGCTGTTTTGAAAGGTCTGTTATGATTTCAAGATGAACATGGAGATCTTTGTAGACTATTTTAAACTCTTTCAAACAAAACACAGCAAAATCCTATGAGAAAGTAGGTTTCAAAACCACAAAACTCAATAATGGTCGTGGCTGCAAAAGAAAAAAAATCTGTTATCAAATAAGTGACCATTTATCTTTTGTCATCACATCCCCATTTCTGAATATTTTTGTTGCTCCCCTGATTTTTCCAATGATATGAAAATTCAAACTTCAAACTTTATGCCACCTATTCCATATTTTAACCTGTAATTTAGCCCACTCCTAGCTTCACTCAACACTCACTAATAAAATTCTTTTCCAAACAGGAATAACTCCTGACTATTTTACATTTCCCCTTCCTCATCCACCAGCTCCTGCTGGACCCACTTTTGCAGCTCCTTCCTTTGCCTCCAAATCAACTAGGACAGGATACTTCACTATCTATTTCAAAAACAAACAAAAAGAAATTTTTCTGCTTCTCACCAACTACCACTCCAGGTCACTCCTGTTACACCCATGGAAAGACTGCAAATGGATTCAAATGTAATGAAGCAAAGCAAACTAACAAACAAATAAACAAAAAATGAAAACTTGGGCCAGGGATTTAGCTCAGTGGTTCCGTCACCTGCCTCGCAAGTGCAAGGTCCAGAGTTCAATCCCCAGTACAAAGAAAAAAAAAACTTGTAAAATACCCAATTGTCTACTTTTTTGAGGGGAATGCTCATTTGTAAATACTACTGATTTTACTTATTTACCGTGTGTGAGGTAGGAGAGGTGGAGAGAGACCTAGAACATAACTGCCATAGCCTAGAAGCTCTTGCGTACTCATATGCAAGGCTCTGCAATCCGAGAAGTAACTGTTTGCTTTCCAGAAAAACCAACATATAGAACTGACCTACCCAAATCACTGTGTTTACCCACCATAAATAGCAAAGAAGCCAGCAGAATCTTCCCTAAAACCAAACCAAACCACATAATCCACTTTTCACTTCTTCCCCAAGCTTGGGTATGTCATAGGTGTTTCAGTTGTGAAAGGAGTCCTGGACAAGCAAAGATTTCCTTTTCCATTTTCAAAGCTCTAACAGAAGAAGAGTACAAATTTGAGCACAAATTTTAGTGCACACATTGATAACAGAAAATGGATATCAATTTGTAATCCAGGACAAGCGAACCCTAAAAAAAGGGAATAAGTAAGGTGGATTTTTTTTTAAAAACTGATTTATCAAAAGGCTGAGTTTGGAGCCATCTCTAACACTGACTGAAAACATTTGCAGCTTTCACCTTTTCTCAGACTTCCTAGCAGGCTTTGTGTGAAATTTCCCCAAACACAATCCCCAAGAGTATTATTCCATCCTAACAGAATGTGCTCACAGCAGACATGTTGACAAAGAGAACACACCATCAAATATTCTGCACTGGCTCAGTGAGAAGCGGTAGCAAATATGCCCGTACAGACTTGTGAGCCTCTCCTCTGCTATTTTTGCGGTGATTAAAGAGAAGACTTCAGAGGAAAGTTCAAATCTTGGGATTAGATAGAACTGCAGCAGACTCTATTGTTGCTTACCATTACACTATCTGGTACCTTCATTTCAGGACAAGAACCATGTCGGAAGAGGGCTCTATGTGATTATTAGAAACTTGGGCATGTTTGCCACAATGGGGGACACATACTCTACATATTAAGCTGAGCAGTCTAAACCAAAAGAGTAAGCATACTGAATTGCAATGTAATTAATATATTCTATACATCCCCCAAACCCACATCATAGGCTTCATAATGAAGTGTTGTTTGCTCAACTACCTAATTTTTGCATTAGATTTAAGTAACAAAAGAACCAATTTAGTTTTCCTCTGCACCCACAGTGCCATCTAGTGTATAAAATCTTAGAACTGTTGCACTCCATCACCCCTGACTTTTGTACACCACATACATCACTGGAAACCTGGCCAAAGATCCAACTTTAAATCACATTGCTCTGGGTAATTCGTATACATATACCACGCCATGGGCCCACATCTGAATGACAAGTTGACTGTCTTTGGCTTTTCATCATCCCAGCACCTGCTGGGATGTACTGTTTTATGTACTCAAAAATATTTGTTGAATAAATGAAATTATACATTTTTGTACAAGGCATCTTCCAAACGTCTTCTGTAACTCGTGCTCTGCTACCTCCTGAGACATACCCATCCTTCAAATGTTCTGATTACTCTAGTTCCAAATAACTTATAAACATACAGGGATTGAACACCTATCGATGACTAGATTCCAACAAATTGCAGAGTTGATATTATTAAAAAAAAAAAAAAAAAAAGGAGTCTTCATGTTCCTTCATGGTAATTTTCTATTCAGCATCTCAATTGGAAGCACTACTGGGAAAAGTCTTCAATTATCTCAAAGTTCATTTCTTATGTTCTAGTAATCCAGAGATGGATCCAGGGTTTGGGAAGCCTATATCTTATTTAATTTGAAAGAAGATTTTTAAAAGAAAGAATGCCAAACTATTAAGACAAAATTAAGCCAAGGCTTTGGGCTAGGGTTCTTGCAAAGGAAGAACTCTAAAGATTGTAATTAATTAGTTTCAAGGTAAATCTGCCTCTGCTAGAACTAATACGTAGTTCAAATAATTTCAGTTAAAAATTTACTGGGGGGTAAAATAGTGAATCACACAATGCTAGACCTCTGAAGTCCTTGGGAATCATCTGATCATCAACCATCTTTAGTATATAGGGAAGGTTGAAGAAGCAAAATTGTTAGGTCCATCAGTGCCATGATGCAACTTAGGGAGATACTGTCTTGAAATAAAAGTATACAAAAAAGAAGGGCTGGGGATGTAGTTCAGTGGTACAGTGCTTGCCTAACATGTGTGGGGCCCTGGGATCAATCTCTAGTACCAACAACAACAGGAAAAGAAAATAATACAAAGTAAGAAAAATAATTACCCAAACTAAGCACTTTCAAATCCCTGACTTTAGTAGAAAAAAACCTGATGAAGCTCTGGAGCCTTTTCCAACCTTCACCCTGCAAATAGATGTTATAGGCCTCCACCTGCCAGTCTATGCTCAATCACAACAGATACTGAGGGAGTAACCTGCTAGGGCCCATCATGATAACCTAATGGAACAGTCATACCAGGCTGTGATGTACAAGAAATCTAAGGAATCAAATTGCCCTTATAATTTTTAAAATGGATGTGGTGATACATATCTAGAATCTCAGCACTCGGGAGGTTGAGACAGGGGAATGGAAGTGAATTTAAGACCCTGTCTCAAAATAACAAAAAAAAATTTTAAATACATAAAGGGTTCTTTTCTTTTCCTTGTATGGAAAGGTAAGGTTTGAGACAAGCTCTTACTATGTAGCTCAAGCTGCCCTCAAATTCACAATCCTCCTGCCTCAGCCTCCCAAGTGCTAGAAAAACAGGCGTGTGCTATCACACCCAGCTGAAAGAATCTCATCTTTCTGAGAGCCAGATTGGGTTCTACACAGGGACTCTAATGTCTTAGAATTCTTTTAAATGCTTTGCTTCTACATGAACAGAAAGGCTAGCCATGCACTTTTCTTGGGACTGTGGGCAACTCTTCTTTGTCTGCCATTTTTTTCTTTCCTCAAAATAACCTGGAATGCCATTAGGATCTAAAGCATCAAGGCTGAATAATGCAATAGCAATCTACCCCGGGGCTACCTGCTACAGAGGTCACTGACTGTATTGCTGGCACTTGTCAGCTCCTTCCTGCCTGCTGCACAGTGACAACACATAAGTATTCTACTGACCACAATGACTGACTGACAAGGGAAAATGTGACTGTCACAGAGACCACAATTACTCATGGGCCTGGTCTGGGCTTCAAGGATACCAAAACAAAATATGTAAAATTTATACTGTCTGACAAAGACCACATTAATTATTTTTAAAATGCAAGCCCCCAACAACACCAAAATAATACCGAATTGTCTTCATTCAAAATGATTTTTAAATGCTTATGTCAACTGTTATGCTATATGACTGAATATTTTTCATCCTTATTGTTTTAGCAACATGTCCTAGAAACAGTGAAGAAAAACAAAGATCATTGATTCAAAAATTTTAAATGCCAGAAATAATTATCATTACTTACATTAAGTATATTAATTTAACCTTATCAAAAAATCAGGAAAAAAGAAACGGGAAAAGCAAATGTAAAGATTACCCGAGAGTATTTCTCACTTCCCTTCACTCCAGCATAGATATAATTTCTAGTCATTACTTATATTAAGTACAATGTTGTAACTCAAGATATATTGTATAATAATAGTGTCTTCTTAAACAGGATATTTCAACATATGTTATGAAAAATATAAAAACTCACTGTGACTATGAAATGCAGCATAATTTTGCCTTTGCATAATTTTCAGTTTAAATGCATAATGCTCATGTTATATTGGCTTTAAAGGCACAGACTAATTTTTTAAAAATATAATACAGTTAATCTATACAATGAACAAAAGAAGTGGAAAGAAAATTAAGCATCAGGACTCAACTTAGATGGACTCCAGGGCATTTCAAGCTGATGCATTTACCTAGGACAGCCAGATTTGGAGCTCACCAGGGGACTCACACTGCCTCAGAAAATTCCCTGTAGAAGTTGCTAAGACACGAACAATATATCAAGTCTCTCCAGTATGACATTCATCTTCTCAAATGCAAATTTCATTTTGTCAAAATCAAGCTGACAAACATCAACCAAATGCTAGACTCCATGTTGAAGCAATTATATGATGTTTGGGAAGATCCTTTACATATCCTTTACATATCCTTTATATATCCTTCAGCAGATCCTTTATATGAAGGTAAAGGTAATGTTTCACCGCATCCTTTATATAAAGGTAATCTTCAGATGCAAATTACACTTTTCAGTGACACATCATCAAATTTTCAATATGTATAGAAGACATATTGGTACGAAATAGACATCTACATCTATTATAGACCATATTTTTCTTCTTGATGACACAAGGGCCACTAGCAGCTTTTCCATAGCAGCCCACTACCGGCACATTACTGGCTGCTTTTTGCCTATATTATCAAAGTAAATATGCTCAATTGTTCACCAAAGAGGACCAATTTTAGAAAATAAGAGGCCACCAATTTGGCCCCTGTAGCGCCCACACACCTTGACTGATCTGGCAGACGCAGTGGAAATAATTCCCTGAATGAACCTACAAATAAAATGGAGAGTCCTTTTTGTTTTAGCCCTTTTGTGTGTTTTCTTACAACATAAAGATTCCCAGGAGGCCACAAATGCTATACAATGAGGACATCGAAACAGTGAAATAGCTTGGGGGGGGGGGGGGGTCCACCCTGGGTGGCACATTTTTTTGATGGAATTATTGGCCAAACGAAAAATGATAATAATGTATGGTTCTTTTGAACTATATTTGATATGAAGCTAAGGTTTCCTATGTGTGTCTGAACACAACAGTGTCTCTAGCTGCATGACTGCTTCCACATGAATTATACTGAGTGTTGCACTGAAGGACCGCCCAGAGCAACATGAACTCTAGCCAAGCCACTGCACCAAAACACAGAAAGTGGGCCTCGTCTCTTTCTAGACACAAAAAACCTTGTCTTTGAAGAAACCGTGCTTGCTTCTGGCCTCTACCTCACCCTCAGGGAAGTGTACCCATATGAACACTCCAAGGTTCAGAGGGAAGTACTATCAATCCTCGGGATCTGTGAGTTCCCTTGCCCAAAGAGAACCAACCAAAGACTGAAATAGTCAGAGGGGAAAATAAAAAAGCTCTCTGTATTGAACATTACAGACTTTTTTGTCATTATTCCCTAAACAATACAGTATAAAATTATTCGCATAGCATTTACATTCTATTAAGGGATCATAAGTAGGCAGGCACAATGGCATGTGCTTATAATCACTGCTACTTGGGGTGGGGGGCAGCTGGGGCAACTTAGTGAAGATTTGTCTGAAAACTTAGAAAAAAAGAAAAGTGTACAGGAAGATGTATGTAAGGTTCTATACAAACACTCTGCCATTCCACGTCAGTGACTTGAGCAATGTCAGACTTTGGGAAAAGCAGCTAGAACCAATGCCCCTAGGATACCCACACCTCAGCCCCAAACGCCAACCATAGAGGGCAGCAGCACTCATCAACTCCTAGTAACCACAGGGACCCAGAGCCTGGGTAGAAGGCCTAGGAAGGGGGGTAGGGCTGACTGACAGATCCTCAGACTGAAAATAGAAATCTACCAAGTAACGGTTTGGATTTCAGGTTTCCTGTCACGCTCTCTGCCTGCATCTACACTCTCATATAATATGCTGTGGGTTCCAACTCCCCTTGCAGCCTAGAAATCTTTTATACAACTCTGTATCACCTAAGTCTACTGCAGTGACCTACATATAGCAAGTGCTTGATAAATCACTAGTTTTCATTCTGAACTGAACTAACTGGGCTGGAATGGAATTGATATCTATAAAGAGAAAAGTTGAAAACCTGACTGACCCTTACCAGGAAAGGTGGAACAAACTGGCACAAAGAAAAATCTCTAGAGAATTCCAGTACCAAGAAATAAGAGAAGAAAACAGATTTAGATTTTAATTTCAATTGCCCAACCAAAATATTTTGATTACCTCATATGACAGTGAGGCATAAGGGCTTCCACAAGATCAAATCTTGGCTTGCTCTTTGCTTGCTATATGTGCTTAAACAAATGAGCCATTTAAGTCTTGGGTTCTTTATCTCTTAAATAGGAATAATGAGCCTACCCACTGAAGATTGTTGTTAAGAATAGATAAGAACAAATGCCTCAAAGAAGGAACCTGGTCAACAAATGGTCGAAATTGTGAGTGTAACATGCGAAACTCCAGAGTAAAATTTCAATCAGGAAACAAAGTTTTAAAATATTTTTTACTTGGCATATGTATTACTTACCGATTCCATATTTAGTCTTATAATAAGACTTTGTAAATTCATCACAGTCACAGAGGACCACTTTCCTTCCCCACACATTGATGGTGGCTCCTAAAAACAGGTCACTATCCTTGTAAAATGCTTGGTCTATTTTTCCCAGCTAATAAAAACAAAAGAACACAGCATTGACACCATGGACCTTCCAAAGAACTAGGTACCATTTTCCAAAGGAAAACTTTTTCTCAAAAAAAAAAAAAAAACTTCAATTATATCACTTATAATTAAATTTTAAAAATAAAAACCTGTTAATATTCTAAAGTATTATTTTAGCACCATAGTGGTTGCAAACAGTGATGCAATACATATAATTCTACATGCACTTAAGCACGTTTATTATTGCTAAATGGCTGTACAAAACATACATATATTTAGGTAGTCATGGACTGCATTCAAAAATCACACAAGGGAAAAATACATCACCCAACCTACTGCTCAGGTTCCATGAAGTTACACTGGAAGCCTTAATCAAACATGATAGTCCTCACCTTGTATTTATCCAACATGTAACTATACATCTGCTTGTTGGACAAGCCACCAAACACATTGAGAACTGAACGATCTGTTATCTGGCCTGGCTGATGGAGTCCAGGTGGGCCATACTGAAAGACAAAATCAAAACGAGGTGTGGTAGACAATGAGATGGTGTGGTCAAGGGTCACATATGGGAAACATGCATTGTATGGTTCTTTATCATTCAGAGGAAAACATGCAGGCCTCATCCACCTGTCCCCATGCTGCCACATCCCCTGTGGGCTGGCCTACACTCCATGCATCCTTCTTGGTCTTAAGGAAGCCTTATCTTTCCCCCCCAACTCCTCGCATAATATAGGTAACCATATACTCAGTTCTTCACCAAGCCACCATTCTGTGCATTACCTGTTCCCAATCCAAACCTCACCAGTACCTGCCACGGAGTTCAACGACTTTCTGTGGTTCTTTAATGGTTTTCGCCAACAGTCATCTTTCCACCAAACTACAACCCCACCCAGCCACCTACTTACTCACCCACTCCTAAGAAAACCTGATTCCTTTTCTTTACTCCACTTAGCACCCTGTTCATTGAGTGGAGACTCCGCTGGCCAACCGAGGTGGTGTGGTGAGGCAGAAAAAGCAATAGATGGGTAAGCTTCTAACAGAAATGTGGCCCAGAGCATAACCGAGCCCTGCTTGGTCCTGAATGGAGTAGAGGTGGTTCTAAGCAATGCTACGAGCTGCAGGAAATACTTTATTTAACTGACATAAATTGATAATGATCAGAAGTATCACATATAGATGAGAAATCAGAATCTTTCCTGAACTGTGTAACATAAAATGGAAGTCTAAATGTGTGAAATTTATGATGCATAGCAGAATGGTACATTTAGACACAAACTCTCTTCATCATTTACTAGCTACAAGCCCCAGTGCCAAGTATGTGTCTTCTCAGAGCTTCAGTTTCTTCCTCTCTCTCATGAAGCTGCATCACTTACTCCTGCTTTCTCAAAGGACACTGAATCGCAAGGGAACACCCATCCCTTTTGTAACTCTCCCCCATGAAAACCTAACCTCCACGAAGCAGGACTGCATTTTCTTTCATGCTGTAAGGCCAGAGCTGGCACATGGTAGGCCCTCATTAAATATTTGGGGAGTGAATGAATAAAACAAAGTAACTGATGGCAAGGCACACTGTAAATGTCAGGTGTGGCATTATTATTTTATATTTAACCTATTTTTCAAAGCCATTTTAAAAACAAGCTGCCTTGGCCCCCACTAGCCACCTGCTGTGGTTATCACACCATTTCCTTAGGACAATCTTGCCTCTCCCTGTCTCCAAAAAAAATCACTTCATGTTTTTATGTGTGCTTACAGGTCTTAATGTGGGGCCTCAGATAGTGCTTTCTACTATATTATCTCATTCAGTCCTTACACTTACCTTAGGACTCTGTTAACTACATTTTATAGATGGGGGAAATAAGATCAGAGAAGTTAACTGACTTGCCCAAAGTCACACAGCTATTGGGAGGCAGATCTGCAATTCTAATCCAGTATCTGATTCTGGGCTATTTCTCCAACACCCAAGTTACATTAGCCCTCAAATGACCATAATTATTTGTAGAAATCAGTCTGACAAGTCTTTTGAATAGTAAATAAAATGCTAAAGCTGGCAAAGCACTCAGAAGAGACTTTCCTGTGCATATGCTTTTGTGTCTGTCAGTGTATGACCTGCAAACGACAGTGTGTGTGTGTGTGTGTGTGTGTTCACAACTTAGAGCAACATCATCGGCTCCTCAGTAAGCTGCAGGGGCTACACGCTAGTGTGGCATGCAAGGCCAAGAACAATTTTTTACTAAGGGTTCTCTTACTTTAATACGACTGTCACCCCAACAACAATGCTGGTACTTTCTTTTTTTTTTTTTTGGTAACAGGGATTCAACTTGGTACCTTGTGCTTGCAAGGCAAGCGGCAGCCCCACTGGGCTAAATCCCCAGCCCTGGCACTTTCTCTTACATGTGACTTTTTCCCTTACTTGCTTTAACTTCAGTATGTTCCAACTCTAACTTGTCAGATTCTCTGGATTACTTTCATAGATGTACGAGGTGTGATCAAAAAATACAGTGAGTTTTAAAAAAATTTATTACAGCAAAGCACACTTTGCAATTAGTCCCCTTCAAAATTGGAGCACTCTTGCTCCATCATTCTTGCAACTTTCTGATGTAATTCTGGAAGTCCTCTTACATATCTTTTTTTTGGTACTGGGGAGAACTCAGGACCTTGTGCTTGCGAGGCAGGTGGCAGAACCACTGAGCTAAATCCCCAGCCCCCCTCTTACATATCTTTAGTCACACTGTCATAGCTGCCTCCATGTCCTGAACTGATTCAAAATGCACCTTTCATGGTCATGTTGACTTTGGAGAAGAGACAGAAGTCACATGGTGTCGGATCCAGTGAATAAGGTGAATAAAAAGACACATCCTGCTGTCTGCCTCACAAGCGCACGGTCCTGAGTTCGATCCCCAATATCAAAGAAAAAAGGAGAGAGAGAGACATCGTGTTTTTCTGAGCCTGCTTTTCTGTTGGATGGCTCAGCAGCAGCATTCACCGTATTTCTGATCACATCTTGTAAAGATGCCCAGGAAAGAGAATTTCAGAACTGCTTTAGAAAGTGGCAAGAACCATGAGATAAGTGTATCAAAGAGAGGAGGAATGTTTCAAGGGGGAGTCACAGCAATACTTTTTTTTTTTTTTTTTGGTACCAGGGATTAAACTCTGGTCCTTGCACTTGTGCAGCAGGCGGCGAAACCACTGAGCTAAATCCCCGGCCCAGCAATACAACTTTTAATGTAATAATTTTTAAAATTTAAACATATATATATATATATATATATATATATATACACACACACACACACACACACACAGTGTATATTTTGCTTAAATTCTTTTATTGGTACATTTTAGTTATACGTTTACATTTATCATTGGGTGCTTGTACCTGTACATGATATATCTTGGTTCTTAATTTTTCCCCATTACCTGTGCGCCCTTCACCCCCCTCCACTCTTTCCTAATTTACATAGACTTTGTTTCCATTTTTTTCCTTTTGCATAATGTTTCCTTTCCCTTCTTTCCTTTCCCCTTCCCCTCCCACTTCCCCTAACCCTTTGGACCTTTTCTTCCTATTTCAAATTATCAATTATTCATTTTAAGCATTTTCATCCTTATTTACACTTTCAGTTTCTCACACCAGAGATACTATTTAGTATTTACACATGTGTGTCCTATTTATTTCACTTAAGAGTATGGCCTCAAGATGCATCCATTTAGCTATAAATGTCTCTAGTTTCTCATTCTTTATGGCTGAGTAGTACTCCATTTTATAAAAAAGCCACATCTTCTTTATCCAGTTTCCAGTTGATGGGCACTTGGGCTGTTTCCAAGCTTTAGCTATTACAAACTGTGCCCCTATAAACATGGGTGCGCATATATCGCTGTGGTATGATTCTTCTAATTCTTTTGGGAAGATACACAGAAGGGGACTAGCTGAGTCAAATGGGACCTCTAGCCCTAGTTCTTTGAGGTATCTCCATACTGATTTCCACAGTGGTTGCACCAGTCTGCACTCCCAGCAATAATAGAGAAAGGTTCCTTTCTCCCCACATCCCTGCCAGCATTTGTTATTGGTTGATTTCTTGATAGCAGCCATTCTTTCTGGGGTGAGGTAGACTCTCAGTGTTGTTTTCATCTGTATCTCTTGAATGATCAGTGATGTTGAACACTTTTTCATATGCTTATTTGCTTTCATTTGTTTGAGAAATGTCTGTTCATTTCAGATGTCCATTTTTGAATTGGGTCTTTAAATTTGGGGGGGTCTGATTTTTTTTTCAGTTCTTTATATATTCTAGATAGTAGTCCATTGTCTGAGGTACAGCTGCTAAAATTTTCCCCACATTGTAGGCTGTCTCTTAGCTCTGTTGGTGGTTTCTCTTGCAGTGCAGAAGCTTTTTAATAAGATGAGATCTCAGTTGTCAATTTTTGTGTTAGTTGCCGGGCTACTCAGGTTTTGTTCATAAAGTCTTTTCCTATGCCAATGTCTTCAAGAGTTCTACCTAACTTATCTTCCAGCAAGTTTAGTGTTTGTGTCTTAATATTTAGATCTTTAATCCACTTTGATCTTAGTTTAGTGCATGGTGAAAGATAGGTGTCTAGTTTTAATCTTTGGGAGGCTGAAATCCAGTTTTTCCAACACCATTTATTAAATAGGCTATCTTTCCTCCAATGAGGGTGGTTGGCTCCTTTGTCAAAGATGAGGTGGCTGAGTATGTCTGGAGTAGTTTCTGCATCTTCTAATCTGTTTCACTGATCCTTGGGTCTGTTTCTTTGTCAATATCATGCTGCTTTTATCACAGTAGCTTTGTAGTATAGTTTCACGTTGGGGATTGTGATACCCCAGCCATGTCTCTGTTGCCTAGAACTGCTTTTGCTATTCTAGGTCTCTTCTGGTTCCAAATGAATTTTTGGATGGTTTTCTCTAGTTCTGTGAAGTATGTTGTTGGAATTTCAATCGGCATTGAATTAAATCTATATAGTAGTTTTGGAAGTATGACCATTTTCACTATATTGGTTCTTCCTACCCAGGAACAAGGGATGTATTTCCATTTTCCTATATTCTCCTCAATCTCCTTTTTCAGAGTGCTGTAGTTTTCAGTGTACAGGTCTTCTGCTTCCTTTGTTAGACTGATTCCTAGATATTTCATTTTTTTGGATGCTATTGTAAAAGGAATTGTTTCCCTAATTTCTCTCTCAGTGAGTCTGTTATTTGCATACACTGTATATTTTGACCACACCTCATATGTTAAAACAAAATGAAAGTTTTCTACAGATTTGTAATATAGTAACTGTGTTTACATAATCATAACATGCAACATTCCAAATAATGACTCCAATCCCTTGGCCCACAAACAAACACAGGAAGTGATTCTATCTCTGCTGTTTACCTTGGGTAGTTTACTCCTCCGGAGGAAGAACAACTTAGCATCCCGGCCTGAGTTCTCTGGCAATATTTCTTTGATTTCAACAGTATCATCAGACAAGAAATAATGCAGGACGAGTTCTCTACGTTCCCCAAACAATGAGCCTGAATCATCCCACAAGCAGAAGAAACGCAAAACTTTCCCATTGTACTCCAAAAACTGTCTCCGGGTGTCAAAGGATTCATAGGGACGAAGGGGCTCCACATGCTCCAATGTCTGCAAGTGGAGAAAATGCCAGAAAGAGCTACAAGCTTTGTTTGTGCATTTATGTGACGCAAGCCATCAACTGACATAAAGACAAATTTTCTATAGAATATTCTGTGACTTTTTAAAGATTTCAAATGACTGACATATATATGCATCTATAACCAGTTTTCTCCTGAAAAATATAGACAAATTTTCCACATTTTATTCAACATGATTTTAATATAGTAAACTATATGTTTGTAATACTTTTTAGAAACTGACTTTTCTCAAAGACTCAGCTGGTTAAGTATAGACAAAACTAACCTGTGGTAAAAAACCAGAAGAGTAATTGCCACTGAGTAAGGGCTTTGACTGAAAAGAGGGACAAAGGGCTTTTCTAGGGTGCTTTCTGGAGGTGAAGGAAGTATTCTATGTGAAGGCAGAGGGGTGTGCTAGAAATCAAACCCAGGACCTTGCACATGCTCTACTACTGAGCTATACCCACAACCCAAAATATCTGACAGCTTGACTTTCATATTGGTTACTTAGTTGTATACATTTTTCAATACTCACTGATCTGTATATTTTAGGATTTTTGTATCTGACTCTGTGGTAATTTATATCTCAACTAAAAACATCATGTGTCTTTTCATTGGAAATTCATGTCTGTATATGCTTGTTACTCATTCAGATTTTTATTAAGGTAAAAGGAAGGAATATACTTATGGTTCAATTTTGGTCAAAAAGCTTTCAATACCAAGATATGAGAGCACAGTGGAAATGGGAACAGAGCAAATGGAGAACTTCTGTTCCACACAAAAGCCCATCTCAGTGTCTTTTCCCCCCAAACTATGAGCATCGCCACTTCTGACATGTGCTCTTCACTCCCATCTGCATGGTCTCAGCGCTGTCTTAAGAGTAGAACTGCCCTATTCTACATGCTGTAGTTACATAGGACTCTATACAGTATAAGGAAGGCCACATTTGGCAAGGGAGGTATTGTCCCAAATCAAGCTAGGTAATCATTTCTGTAAATTCTTGAAACCGTGCATTTGGCCAGAGCAGTCCAGGTACAGTCTTACCTCAAGATGGGGGAGGGAACCCCGTCAGACTGGACACCACAATGGCTTTCCAGAGGCTCTTCGGCCTGATCCTTGATAGTTAAACGAAATTATAAGACCTCTACTTCCATCAATTAAAAACTGTTTCTTTGGTATTATCAGATCTCTAATAAAAGTATTATTAATTATATATCACTGGGATTCTTTGCAGTTTACATCAAATTGTTTGATTTTAACTTTATATTTCAAGGCACCAAACACTAAAGAAGTAAATGCATAAAATTAAAAATAAAAGCCTCTTATTAAACTACTAAGTTAATGAAGACTTTTCTCCCTGGAGAAATAAATGTTAAAATGATTCTCCCAATCTGAAAGGAAATTACTTAAAACACTTTTTGGCTATACTTGATACTTATTTTCAATTTGTGGCACAAAACTGTTTTCTTCTTTATAAACCTATGCAATCCCACAGTGTTCTTTGTAATTTCATGTAATACATCATTCTTAACCACTATCATATAATACCAACTATTAGTGAATAAGGGTAGCTACATGTGAGGAGTACTAATTCATATGGATACAATTTCCTTAGACTCTCTTTCGTGGTTCTAAAGACTTTGCATTTATCAATGAGGTGATTTAGAAAAACATACAAATAAACACAAACCAAAAAATCTCCTTCTACACCAATATACAGGCATTTTACGTTAGGGTTCTGTGCCTATGATATTAAAAAATAATTCTGGGGCTAGGAGGCAGTTATAGATGAAAAGTCATAAGGAAGCTTTTAACAAGAGATCAATCATAGCCAAATCAAAGAATTTCATTCTAAATTTTGGACTTTCAGGAAGATGCTGGAGTGGTGAACAGCAGAGAAAACAGCCTTTCTGAGATTATCACCACCGAGTTCGAGGCCAGCCTAGACTACATAGTGAGTTCAATCAAGGCCAGCCTGAGCTACATAGCAAAACACTGTCTCAAAAAAAAAACAACAAAAAAAAAACAGGGCGGGGGGGAACTAATCTGTGGGAATAAAAATGAAAACAGTGGTTATCCCTGGATCAGAAGAGGAACTGATTAGAAAAATGCATGAGAAGACTTTCTAGGGAGATGGAAATGTTCAACATCTTGATTTGAGGGCATGTTATGTGAGTATATGCTTTTGTTAAGACTCATTTTTAATTTTATTTTTTTATTTTTTATTTTTTTTTGGTACCGGGGATCAAACTTGGGACCTTGCGCTTGTGAGGCAGGCACCAGAACCACTGAGCTAAATCCCCAGCCCAAGACTCATTTAATAGTACATTAATGACTGTCTATTTTACTGTATGTAATCATATGTCAATTTTTTAAAAAAAGAAAAACAAATGATGATAATGGAAATCAAGGTAAGAGTCATGAGATTTGCATTCCAGTCCCGTCAAGGAGACTGACTGGGTGTGTGACCTTCCACATGACACTTCCTTTTTAGGATATTCAGATTCTTCTTCTGGAAAACATAAAAATTTGGGTGAAAGAATCACTTTTAAAACTACAGAGAGATAAAAATAATACTGACTCTTTACTCCTTACACTAACCAGGGTTCAATATTGAGGACAAGCATCCTTTCATAACAGAGGGACATCACAATAGTCACCTTTTTCACTCTTTCAGAACATCTCAGTATCCAGGGCCACCATAAGAGGAGTTGGGAGTCGAGAGGAGGAACAAAGAAGGTAGACTCAAGGCTTGGTTCACTAAATCAGTACTACAGATTTTAGTATATGTGCTGAAGTGAGCACTAAATCAATAGCACAGAAACAAAGATTTTCCCAGCCAGAGTTAGGCAACCTAAAGACAGGGCAATGAAGTGTGGGCCTAACTCATACACTGTTGGTGAACACAAAGCCAATTATAGGCTCTTAGAAATGTCCCACCTAAGCAGCTCACTGAATACTCTTTTTTTTTTTTTTTTTGGTACCGGGGATCAAACTCGGGTCCTTCCGCTTGTGGGGCAGGCAGCGAAACCACTGAGCTAAATCTCCAGCCCATCACTGAATACTCTTACAGCCTGCAAGGCAGACTCTAAAGAGATAAGTGAGATGGAGGGTATCATTCTTGTTCTGAAGCCAATACTGTTTTCTCTCCAACCCAAAGGGAGAAAAGGACTAGAGTAACTATGGCTCCAAAAGCTCTTTCACATCTGCATCAAGAATACTAACACCCTTTACTAGCTGAAAAAGGAATTCTTATTATGAAGACAAGAACTCACAAATACAATTTCTTACCTCTTTCCGCATCTTCAAATATGGATCTTGTGGACACTGTCCTGGGGGATTTAATTTGACTCCTATTTTTCTCAAAAAATTTTTTGTGAATTTATCACAATCATAAATCTTGAATGTCCAGCCATAGAAGATGATGTCAATGTTGATATTGAAATCACACACAGTATAAAACTGATCATCATTTGGAGGGGGGAGAGAAATCCGATGACGCCGAATAAAAGTCCCTGTAGCATGAAGTAAAATACAACTGCATGCAGCTAACAAGAAGTTACACAATGTCTCAGTAACAGCCTGAATGCTTTCCTATGACAGGGAAGTGGAGTAAGGGTTTGTCCTAGGAAGCGGCATTAGTACATTCAAACTCTGAGGGAGAGTGTCAGAGAGTGCTGACACTTTGGAGGTTCAGACTTTTTTAAGTGACCAAAAATGCCCCACTGCCATCATGTCTTTTCCTAGGAAAAGAGCCTCATTTTCAGCCACTAGCACTCAATGTGAATAACCAAAGAAGGCAGAAACGCACAAAGAAGAGTGCTCATAAAAATGTATCATCTTAGCTCAGCCAAAGAAAAAAGGAAATAAGCTTCAGTATAGTAGGTGCCAATACTCTGAGTTACAGCTTCAATAAACATGAATAGCTTTAAGCTAGTATGAAGCTTCACAGGATCTTCTTTCCTCTATCAACTTATTCTTCCTTCTTCTTTTGTAGCCTCTCCATCTCCATCCAACCATCCCCATTGAGTAGGGATTATTAGATACTCTGGGCCAAAAGTTCTTGATCTCTTCCCATCTCCCATTTCCAACCCTAAGATGCCCCTTCACTTCTGGTGAGAGACAAAGAGCAGTTTATTACTCAACAGCAGTAAGAGTAGCAACAGAACAACTGCATTTTTTGTACCAGTGTCCTAAGCTGTAGTTTCCACTGGGAGACACAATAAAGGCCACATAAAACCTACATAGATGATGTTTACATAACAGAACAGGATCCCTGATTTTAGGGAACTCACACCTTTTATAGTGAGCAATGAGCACCTTTATTAGACAGGACAGTAAGCATGTCATCCCTTTGTTCTGGAGAGAGACACTATCTCTACCTTCCCAGGCCATGCACAAACTGCACTTTTCTCTAGAGGGAGCCTATCTGTCTTCCACAGATATTTGCACAGATGAACACCCTTGACCCAGGCCTAGTGGCACATACCTGTAATCCCAGCACTCTGGGAGGCTGAGGTAAAAAGATCCCAAGTTCAAGTCTTGCCCAAGCAACTTAGAAATATCTCAGTATTTAAAAAAAAAAAAAAAAAGTTACAAATGCAGCTCAGTGTGAGGATCCTGGGTTCAATCCTTAGTAACACACACACACACACACACACACACACGAAATCAAAAAATTCTTGAAGAGACAGTCCAAAGAGCACATGGTGTCTCTGCTTGCAGGGTATACAAAAATACCCATGAAAAATGATCTGTCACCATCTGTAACTGACTTAGGCTTGAGAACCTACTACAAGAGCAAAGAGAAAAAAGGAAGCAGAGCAAGCTGAGGATCTACTGGTTCGATAACAAGTGGCTTGTGTGACCTGTGTATGGTGGTCTTTTGATAAAAAAATGTCAACCTATCTTCTTCATATTTTAGATAGCACTGAGAATGGTGCCTTCCCAAAGTCTAGAAATACTTAGAAATTATTCATTAACAAACATTTAATGAATATCTTTACGTGCCAGGAACTGTATTGGGCTCAGGTCTATTTCTCCACTTATCATCGCTTCACTCTGTTGAGGGGAAATTAACTCAAATCATTTTCATCTTCTTTTCTTTGTAGCAATTTTTAATTAGTTGGTACATTAAATTAAAATAATAAAACTATAAAATTAAAACTGGCCTAGAATATTTTTAATGTACTACATAAAAGATGATATAATTTTACTGCAAAAAATTACACTTCGATTAGCCTTTAATTCATGCCACTGAAAACAGTATGCAAATTATTTAATCATTCAAGATTAGATGTGTACAATAAATTACATACATAAACATTTATAAAAGGACGGGCATTTCAGGTATTTTTCAGGAACAATCACATACATCTTTAAAATACTTTGCGACAATTTTTTTTTTTTGTACCAGGGATCAAACTTGGGACCTTGCGCTTGTGGAGGCAGACGGCGGAACCACTGAGCTAAATCCTCAGCCCCTGTGACAATTTTTAAAATATGAAAGATGTACTCAACAGTCAGAAGATTCTCCAAGAATTTTATCTATCTTGCATTTGCATTCCATTATAAAAATTCAAATAAACAAGTTACTGCTGGGTTTTGTTCAGTAAGTCTCCGAATAGGAATTCTGTATTTTCCTAGATATGAAGAACCAATCTACCCACTGGGCTTTTAAATAATAATAATGACAATCATCATCATAGCCCTAGGATAGACTTTCATTTAGATTTTTTAATTTAATCTACAATAATCACACAGACAGATAATATATGAAATATAAATATTCAGTTTATGAATGAGAAAAATCAAAGCTCACAGTGCTTAAGTGTTATGTCCAGGATCATACCCTAACAAACAATAGAAAAAGATTTTGAACTTAGGATTTCAGACTCTACCTAAATACCACTATGTGCCATAGTTTTCACTGAACTGTATCTCACTGTACTACCGCCACAAATTATATAAGTGAAGGAAAGGAAGAAGCGCCACAAGCAGAATAGGTCAGAAATGGGCATTCAGAGCTGCCAGCCACCGTGAAAAGGAGAGGGATTCCTGATGAACTGTTTCAAAAGAGCAGCCTGTCTCTGCTCTGAGGGCAGGTTTCCGGTGCAGGCCACTTGATCTGCATCGACCCTGCCCTCCCATGGTGCCCACCACAGTTACCTGCCCCTTTCAGGAGGCTGTATATCTCAGGCCTCCACACTCCCTCATCTTGGGCCCACGATTTTCTCACTAGATGGTTCTCAGAAGAGGCCAGGAATTTCGTCGTGATAATGAAAAAGAGTCCTGACCAACCATGGATTGTAAAGAGAAAAAAGGTCTGACACTAAACATGAACATTTTGCTAACAAGAAAATCAACATCACAATCTCACGTTAATCAGAAAACCAACGTGTCATTTGAAATGTACAGCTGCACATGAGAGCTTTTGATAATACATTTCAAGGATCTCTCAACTCTGTCCATTGGGGATTAAAATTTTTATTTATTAGGATTTGTGTGTTTATGGCCTTCCATGATAAATGGCAGAAACTCCACCAGCAATTTTGTTCTGAAATATCAAAGAAATGGGCATGGTGCCATGTCTTTGGCACACACTGGAAAGCGGCTGAGGTCATCGAAGTAGACAAATAAAAATAATGTTACAAGATGGAAAACAAAACAAAAACACCATATCTTCCCCTTAAATTTTCAGGTGTTTAATCACTTTAACTGTCCCATAAAAACAACTGGGACACGTGTCCAGGCATCAGGTCCCTCCTTTCCAGCTTGTCCTCATTGACATATTTTACATCTCTCTTCCTTTTAAAAAGCTCTGCGGAGTATATTCTACAAGCTTTAACTTTCTGGCATTTCCCTGTGGTTTAGATCAAAGTGGCCACATATCCAGTTATGTTTAATGTGTTTTCATGTTATTCAGTTGGGACCTATCTTAGATTTTGCTCAAACCACTAAATTCTGTTTTTTGGAATTCACCTACCAGAACTAAGATCCTAGCCTCTTATATCTAGTGATTGCGGGGGTTTGTTCCCCAGTTTTGCAATGCTGCAGACCTAGAGGGCATCTATGACCAAAGGCAGCATTGCCTAGGTGAAGGAATGTACAACTGGAATTTACCCTTGTCACCATGCATACTAAATTTGTATGCTAATGATACTAAGAGCCTTACCCATTGAGTATCTTTTCCTCCACCTGTGTTCACTATATTTCTCCATTAAAATGACTATTCCAGTTTTATTATTGTTTTTTGAAAATGTTACCCTTGAAGTTTTAGTTTCATAAAGTAACACTTTTATATCTAGATAATATGGCACACGACTTGCAGCAAATGAATAAAAATTTAAAACTTCACATCTCTGATCATAATGAGAAATAATAACCTTATCCTCCACCTTAACCAACGAATAAGCAAGCACCAAGAACATAGCCCGAGGTATGCTAATGTCCCTTTGCCAAGTTTTCTTTACACATTCTGTGGTCTGGTCCGAACTCCTTCCCTGACCACTATCCCATCTTTGAAATCTCACATTGCTGCTTTTCACTGTTCTGCCCCTCTATTTCACCTTTATGGGAGGTGCCACCTTGAAGATACCACTCAACTACCATTTTCTCAAGTAGATACTCGCTTTTTTCCTCCTCTGATCCCTCAAGAACCTGGCACCACTGATGGTACCTGCACACTGTGTTACTCCCACTATCTACCATCACCCTTCCTTCCACAATGTTTATTGAGCAGCCACCATGCACAAGTACTTATCTTTAAACACTAGCCACTCATCTCTACTCTTAAATTCTACAAGATTCTATTCAGTAATTATTGCCTCCCCAATGTCTACCCTTCAGAGTTGCTATATTTAGCAAGCTGACAAATATAGGATGCCCAGGGACTTTTGAATTTCATGAAAAATGAGTAAGTTTTTACTGTAAGTATTTTCCATGCAATATTTAGGACAGTTTGTCTTATTTTTCTCATTGCTGAGACAAAATATCTGACACCCAAAGTTAAAGGAGGAAAGATTTATTTGTGTGACAGTTTGTAGACGTTTCAGTCTGGAGTTGGCTGGCTCCAAGGGGGGTGGCAAGGTAGAGGAGATGGCATCACAGAGGAGAAATGGTCCACAGAAAGCAGGCAGGCAAGAGCACATAAACCCTCTTTCTGTCTCTTATATTTTATGCAGGCTACCTGCCCTAGGGTGGGTGTCACACCCACAACCTTAAACCTAGCCAGAACTATGCCAAATCAATCAGTGAACTGACTTAGTAATCACACACCCTTGATCCCAGCACCACACACTCTAGAACCAGTCACCTTCGAAAAGCTCCCCCATGACTGCCTGAGGCTTTGGGGGTACATCTAGACACAAGCCATAACACAGTTATACTAAAAACTCCACCACTGCTTATCTGAAATGCAAATTTAACTGGGCATCTTCTATTTTATCTACCAACCGGACTGCTACACCTCTTTCACTTTATGAGATACAGTACTTAGATAGTGTATATGTCCAGTATGGATGAATGATATACAAATGACGGCTGGAATTAGGCATGTTCCACCACAGTGGGCTTCAATCAGATAAATTATCTCAGCGTCGGGGCTGGAGATTTAGCTCAGTGGTTTCACCACCGGCTGTGCAAGCGCAAGGACCGGAGTTCAATCCCCCGTACCAAAAAAAAAAAAAATTATCTCAGTGTATTAAAAAAATTTTTAAAAAAAGGGAAAGAAATACCATCCAATTGAAGAGCCAAAACAAGTCATTATTGAAGATCAGTGTTCTTAACCAAGGATGTACCAAGAATCATGGAAAAGCCAGTTCTTGACACCAGGCCTGTAGAACAAAAAGTTCTGGGGTGGAGTAGGAGATTCTGGTGATCACTTCCAATTGAGAGCAAGTGGGACAGACCATGCCAGAAATCTTGGTGTGGGCCGAGATTTGGCTCAGTGGTTCCGCCGCCTGCCTCCCAAGCATAAGGACCGGAGTTCGATCCCCAGTACCAACCCCCCCCCCCCAAAACAGAAATCTTGGTGTGTTTCTAATTGTTATCTTTTTTTTTTCTTTAGTACAGATTAGTTTGGACTCAGTAATAAAGTACTGGACTGACAATAATTCTGTTAGACAATTAGGGGTAAAACTACTGGGTTTGCCTCTGACACTCTTGGCCTGATATAAAATTGTTTTAACTACAATCTAGCAGAAAAGCAATAAATTCTATGAATAGAACACATCTAACTCAAAAACTAGTGATTTCTGCACACAAAATTAAAATTGCAACAGTGACTTACTTGACTCATAATACACATAAATCTCTTTTCCAATAAGAAATTATAAATATTGAAATATATTTTAAAATATTGCTCTGATAAGAAGCTGCATATAACTGAATGTCTATTTTTACACTGTGCTAATGGAAGCCTCTTATTTCTGGCTTATCCCAAACTCCTCCACCCTGAAAAAGCAATTACATGATAATAAAGACAACTAAAATGCAGATGAAAACAAAGCTGAGATTCCACCTCACTCTAGAAAGAATGGCTGCTATCAAGAAATCAACCAATAACAAATGCTGGCGGGTTGTGGGGAGAAAGGAACCCTTCTTCATTGTTGGTGGGAGTGTAGACTGGTGCAACCATTATGGAAATCAATACGGAGATACCTCAAACAACTAGGATTGGAAGTCCCATTTGACCCAGCTATTCCTCTACTGGGTATCTTCCCAAAAGAATTAAAAGAATCATACCACAGTGATATATGCTCACCCATGTTTATAGCGGCACAGTTTGTAATAGGTAAAGCTTGGAAACAGCCCAAGTGCCCATCAGCTGGAGACTGGGTGACTGACTGGTACTCCATTTTATTAAAAAAACCCACGTCAGTCATAAAGAATGAGAAACTGGAGACATTTGTAGCTAAGTGGATGCACACTGAGGCTCTACTCTTAAACGAAATAAATAGGACACGTGTAAATACTGAATAGTTTCTCTCGTGTGAAAAACTAAAAGTGTAAATAAGAATCAAAATGTATAATTGATATTGTGAAATAGGAAGAAAAGGTCAAAAAGAGTAAGGGAAGTGGGAGGGGTAGGGGGAAGGAAAGAAGGGAAAAGAAAAAATATGAAAAAAGGAAACAATGGAAACAAAGTCTTTGTAAACAGGGAAGGGTGGAGGGGGTGAAGGGAGGGCAGGGGAAGGGTGGAAAAAATAAGAACCAAGATATATCATGTAAAGGTACAAGATCCCAATGATGAATGTAACTGTATTGTATACTAAAATGTACCAATAAACTAAATGGAAAAAAATAATAAAGACAACTAAAATGGAGAAGGGGTATAATTCATCCAATTGTACTGATTTCTGAATGGGCAGGTCCACAAGAAACAGGCACATATAGCTTCCCAGTTCTTTGGGAAATACCGAAACCCTGTGAAATGACAGGCACACACATACCATCAGTGCACAGCATGTACACCTGACCCCCTAACCTCATCGCAGGGCCCATGAGTACATGAAAGGTAGGCACAGGCTACTCAAGACATGACTGACAAAAACATTGCCACCCCATCCTCCAAGATCTGAACCACTGGCTCATTAAGTTTGTTTTTTTTTTCCCAATCACTTAATTTAGGAAAGCCTGAAGTAGATGTTTTAATGATTTTTGAAACTACTGTCCAAATAGATCTTAACAAGAATCATCATATTAAATATTTCAAGAGACAGGTTTCTTTCTAAACTGATCTTGATGACAGAGTGGTTATTTATGTTTGCTTTCAACATGATATCCTACAGCCTTCCAGGTTTCTCCACTCTGCTGACAAATTCAATGTCATTATTTTAACCATGACCCTTGAGCTGCACCTTCATACAAGGAAATGTCCTGACCACAGTAAGTCAATCAGAAATTCCAGAGACTTTAAAGGAGTCTTTTACTTGGGCTTCTTTTTCTGAGTCTTTATGAATAAATACACATAATTTTCAAGTACATCATTATGACTATCTTCAAATTTCCTTTGGAATCTGCCTTTGTAAGACTTGAAATCAACAGGTTGTGAGAACTGAACTCTTAGTAAGAACCTTTCCCAAGATCCTCCTAGAGGTTGCCTTTCATGTCTCTTTTTAGATAGTTTTATAAAACAAAAGTAAACTGGACAGAGGCCAATGAACTACAGAAATATGAGCTTTCTCTTTAAAAGTAATAATAATAATAATAATGTAATTAAGGTTTGGGATATCTTGTGATCTTCTGACCACATTTAGGCAAATTTGGTGTCATGGTGAGGAAAGTGACCCAAAAGTAAGCAAAGCTTGGTTAGAGAATAGGAGAGCAAGTATTCAAGTGAAAAGCTGTAAGAAAGTAATTTTTGCTGAAGTAATACAGTTACGCACCTAACCAAATACACTTAAGTAAAACAGATACTCACAGAAATGAAAAGTTGTAATTTTCTCTTTCTGGTCTTAAATAACACTTTTCTAGTACATTCTTGTCAATCTTTACAAACTGTCTTATATGTGTTAAAAAATGACCCCAAAAAGTCTAAAACTGCTTGTCCCTTTACAAAATATGATGTCACACTTTTAACCTTAAAGTTTGTGAAAACCTTTTCTAAAATGTTAAGGCATTTTCATATTTCAGATTTGCTTACCATTCTGTTGTGAATTCTCCAAATAAAATGACAGTGGTGGATAGTGTGGGAGTTAAAACACAAAGAACAATGCAATGAGGACAGCTCATACTGATTGCCTCTTCATATCAAACCTCACCATCTCCTTCCAAATAGCAAAACCAGGAGAGACACTAAATTGAATCCTCTTCCTCTGTGCACAATGGCTTTCCTCCCACCCTAGACTATCTCCATGGCTATCTCCAGCCTAGATTTTTTTCCTGAAAACACATCCCAAGGTTCCAACTGCCTGGTGGACATCACCATGAAGCTGTCCAAACACTCCAAAGACTTCATCACATACACACCACAGAACAAATCCCAATCCTGTTTCATGTTCTCTACTCCTGGCCTTTACAAAGGTATCACCACCCCCTTGATCAGAGACCTCTTAGCAATCTGTTAAGATTCAGGTGGAATGGGGTGGGGGAGTGGCTCAGTGGTAAAGCCCTTGCCTAGCATGCAGAAGGCCCTGAGTTCAATCCCCAAACTATAAATCAAATTCAGATGGTACAAATCACCTTCCTACGCATGTTTCCTTTTTCAGTAAAGCTGACAAGGGCAGTATCAACTTCAGATGGTCATTAAGGGATGGTCTCTTTCCTTACTCTCTATATTTAATCACTGGATAAGAACTATCAACTGGATAAGAACTACCAACCACATGTCTCTTAAAGCCTTCCCCTTCTTTCTATTCTTACTCATTTGTACATTCACCATTTCTAGCCCAAAAAACTGTAAAACTCCCTGACTAGTCACCATACTCTCTGTCCTCTCCAACCTACTAGCCTGTACATTCCAGAAGATAGGGTTATGATGGGTCCTAGTCCAGGTGTTCACTTTCCCAAAGTCCACCATAGTGCATGGCACACACTAGGTGTTCAATAAACACTTTTTAGCAATGCTGACTGGCTCCAAGTTGATCATCCCAAGCACCAGATACAATGGAGAGAAACTGTAAGAAAAACTTCAATCTCATGAACATTGCAGGGAGTCCTTGTGCACACTGAATAAGAATGCATAACAACCTTTCTGTCTGGGGCCCCTGGCCTCAAATTCCTGTTTCTACCTCATTGTGGTATATATCTACGGAGGCATCAGGCCTAAGTAAGTGGTTAACAAGCAAAAAGTGTATTCAGCATGGACAGAAACCATAAGATTCATTAAATAAGAGATAGTAAGCAAGATGTGTGTGTTAAACATCAAAAGGAAGGGTAGAAGGACCAAGAGATAATGAATTTTCAGTAGGTATTAAATGTACATAGGGCACCTGGGCTCTAAATATTCATGATACACTAAATATACAAGAGACACTAAATATTCATGAGTACTCAATATTTATGAGGCCTTAATTCGGCCACTCAGTCATTGGCAACACCCATTCTGGCCCCATGTATCCTCTGTCCAAGAAACACAAACAAAACCCATGACTATTCTGCAGGCTCACTGGCAAGCTACAGCTGGGGCCAGGCACACTCAGTCCTGCAGCTCTGCAATACAGTAAGTGTGTGCCCTTGGCCCAGGGCCCTATCTGTCTGTAGTTCTCCTTCCATGACCCTCAATTTTGGGCTCCAAACCACACTTTTCAAAGTTAAAGCTAGCGAAACAGAGAGAGAGGCCCATTGCCCAGAATTCAGGAGTGTGGTCTTTCCACACACTTGAATTTGGTCCAAAGTGTAGAAACCTGTTCTGTCTCTTTCGCCTTGCTTCTTGCTGTATAGTTTTGTTTTTCTTTTCTCCCCCCAGGTGCTGGGGATGAATCCAGGGCCATGCACATGCTAGACAAGTGCTCCACCACTGAGCTACACTTCCAACTGTTGCTGTGGTTTCCATTACTTTAATCTACGGTGTGAATCGTGTAATTTAATTTGGCCCACGAGCCTTGTCTTCTATGGCCTCTTGGAGAACCTGCATGAATGCTTCATGGAGGCCATTACTGCAACAAGGTAGTATCTTAGACAACACAGAGAAAACAAACTGTAGAAGGAGCAGAAATGGAAGCAGGGAGACCACAGTAGGCAACTGTTTCATTCCTCCAGCAAAGAGATGAGAGGACCATGAGTTAGCTGGTAGTAAGAGGGACAAAATGACATAGGTATGTTCAGGATGTTTTGCTGGGAGAGTAAAGAACAGGGATGCTCAGTAGATATGAGCAAATGGGGAAAGTAAATGGAATGGAGATTGCAATCAGAGAAGGCAATTTCAGAGTCTGAGATATTGGAAGTAACAATATTCCAAAAGACAAGAAAAAAAAAATCTCACCCAAGAATTACCGGTCCTCGGCAAACAAAGGACTCTAGAAGGTCACTTACACCAACCACCAAATGCTTAACTCTTCTCCAATGCCTCTACCAAGCTATTAGTTAAGCACATCTGAACCACCACGTCCCAGGGGCATCCATCTAGACCAGTGAACAAATAAGTGACTCCACTCCTCAACCCTATAACAGAATCCACCTCCAACTCCACCTAAGACCATTACAACTTCTAGCAGCTCTCTGCTACAAACCTGACAGTGACCTGAATTCTGATCCCTAGATAGAGTCCATAAGGATACAGAAAATAAGGTCACCCCCCCCCCACGACATGCCTTTAGATATGTGAAGACATTTTCAGGCACATCTGTCTTCCCTTTATAGACAAATATCCCTTTTCACTATTTATTCTGGCACGTGACAATTTTCAGTCCTTTCTCAACACACAAAAATCAATAGCTTTACTCTACACGAATAAGAGACTCCCTGAGAAATAGGGAAAACAATTCTTTTCGCAATACCATCCAAAAAACTGAAATACCTAGGAATCAACCTAACAAAAGAAATCAAAGACCTCTTCTCTGAAAACTATAGCACTCTAAAAAGAGAGATTGAAGAGGATACCAGAAAATGGAAAGACATCCCTTGCTCCTGGGTAGGAAGAATCAACATAGTGAAAATGGCCATACTTCCAAAACTGCTATATAGATTCAATGCAATCCCAATTGAAATCCCAGCAGCATACTTCATGGACCTTGAGAAAACAATCCAAAGATTCATTTGGAACAAGAAGAGACCTAGAATAGTAAAAGCAATACTAGGCAACAAAGACATGGCAGAGGGTATCACAATCCCCAACTTGAAACTGTACTACAAAGCTACTGTGATAAAAACAGCATGGTACTGGCAAAGAAACAGACATGAGAACCAGTGGAACAGATTAGAAGATGCAGAAACAACTCCAGACACACTCAGCCATCTCATCTTCGATAAAGGAGCCAAACACCCTCACTGGAGGAAAGATAGCCTCTTTAACAAATGATGGTGAAAAAATTGGGTTTCAACTTGCCAAAGATTAAAACTAGACCTATATCTCTCACCATGCACTAAACTAAAATCAATATGGATTAAAGATCTACATAATAAAACAGAAACACTGAACCGGCTATAAGAGACGTTAGGTAGAACTCTTGAAGACATTGGTGTAGGAAAAGATTTTATGAACAAAACCTCAGTTTCCCGTGAACTTGCACAAAGAATCAGCAAGTGGGATCTTTTCTTATTAAAAAGCTTCTGCACAGCAAGAGAAACCACCAACAGTGTGAAGAGACAACCCACAATGTGGGAAAAAATCTTCACCTGCTCTTCCTCAGACAAAGGTCTACAATGTAGAATATATAAAGAACTTTAAAAAATCAGACTTCCTAAATTTAAAGACCCAATCCAAAAATTGGCATCTGAAATGAACAGACATTTCTCAGACAAAGACGTAGAAATAGTAGTCATTCGAGAGACGCAAATGAAAACACCTCACCCCAGAAAGAATGGCTGCTATCATGAAATCAACCAATAACAAATGCTGGCGGGGCTGTGGGGAAAGAGGAACACTGCTCCACTGCTGGTGAAGTGTAGACTGGTGCAACCACTATGGAAATCAGTATGGAGACAGCTCAAAGAACGAGGACTGGAAATCCCATTTGACCTAGCTATTCCACTGCTGGAATCTTCCCCAAAGAATTAAAAGAATCATACCACAGTGATATATGCACACCCGTGTTCATAGCAGCACAATTTGTAACAGCTAAAACTTGGAAGCAGCCCAATTGCCCATCATGTGGAGACTGGAGAAAGAAAATGTGGTTTTTTTTAATAAAGTGGAGTACTACTAAGCCATAAAAAATGAGAAATTAGAGATATTTATAGCTAAATGGATGCACATTGAGGCAATACTCTTAAGTGAAATAGGACACACATGTCTAAATACCGAATAGTTTCTCTAGTGTGAAAAACTGAAAGTGTAAATAAGGATTAAAAGGTATAATAGATAATGTGAAATAGGAATAAAAGGGGCAAAGGGGAAGGGGAAGTGGGAGGGGTAGGGGAAAGGAAAGAAGGGAATGGAATTAATATGAGAAAATGAAAAAAAGGAAACAAAGTTTTTATAAATAGGAAGGGATGGAGGGGTTGAAGGTAAATAGGAAGGGAGGGCAGGGGAATGGGGAAAAAATAAGAACCAAGAGAGATTATGTAAAGGTGCAAATTTCCAATGATGAATGTCATTATATTGTATACCTAAAATGTACCAATAAAATTCATTTTTAAAAAAATTTTCAGTCCTTTCATCCTTATACTCACTGTCCCCAAACAGCATCCAGAATTCAGTCAGTTCGCTCCCTTAATATCCAGCATATTCTAATATAGCCTAGGACTGAGTTCTCTGTTGGCCACAGAGCTAATTCTTATCAGCCTAAAGCACAGTACAGGTAAAGATGACCAGCATACATAGGGTACAAAACAAGACTCTGCTGAGGTACAACTGAGGTTTGGTTAATCACCATAAATGGTGTTAGTTAACAGGTATGAGGATGAGGTGAAGGCAGCTGAAACAAAAGACAAGAAATTCAAGAAGAAAGAGAGAATACCAGTCTGAAGTGGCAGAAAAAAACAGCTTCCTCTTCTGCCCTGAGGGTGTTGTAAAAGAAGCCAGTTAGCCAGGGCAAAGAGAACAAAGGTTTGAGGACAAGGTCAAAGACACAAGAGTGTCTGTTTATACTGCAGCAGCATTCGAAAAGACATACCGTGCCATAGAGGAGTGAGAGAAATGGCCAATATTGACTGTGGGGTATAGGAAGCTGATCAGTCACTAACACTAACTACACACTAGCAGCATGTTTATATTCACCAGTGCCAACAAGTTAGATACCTAAGTATTAGTATGAGGGCTTTTAAAAAACTAAAGAAAGATAGTATATAATGGCAAGAGTTAGAAGTTAAATAACCATAATGCTGCTTTTAAATAGATACCTTGAGGCAGTCCGCTATTTTTCACTTGAGGTTCATATACTTCGATTGTGTCATCTTCGGGGTAGAAGTAGATTTTATAGAATCTGATCCTATATATTTCTTGGCTTTTATCACGCACTTTGTCTTCCAAATAGGCATCAAAACATAGAACCTGTCAGAGTCACAATTAGAAACTATGAAAAAAAAATCCAACAAACTTAAAATCAATAAAGCAACTGTTCATATACTTTTTATTAGTATAAAGAAAAAAGGTATGGGAATTTTTTTCAAGGAGACATTTTATACATCAGCCATGTGGATGGATACACAATCTAGGTTACGATATATAAAGATTATTATACTTTCATTACTGTCTGGTTAGAACAAGGAAATTATATTCAAGCAATAAATCCATCATTCAGACCTACCATAAATTGAACAAGTCTGTCTGTGGAATTTTACAGTGGAATTCTAAATATATGAGTTAGAGAAACAAAATAGTCTTTCTCACACAATGAATGTTAGTTTTGTCATTTTTCCCATTAAAAATAACACAAAGCTACTTGGTTCTGGCATAAAATTAAACTGACTCTCCATCCTACTGATTGTTTACCATGAGGCAATCTAAACAGGCAAATCTGTAATTTTCCTAAAGCATAGAGACTCCACTTTATACTTCTCTGGGAACTTCAAAAAGTCAGGTCCATCTTGCATTGTGGGGGTTGGGGGGGGGGGTGTCCAAACACCATTATGGTAAAAATAACAGTCAAAATATTCTTGAGGGCTGGGAATTTAGCTCAGTGGTTCCGGCTACTGCCTCACAAGCTCGAGGTCCCAAGTTCAATCCCCGCTAACAAAAAATATATATATCCTTGAAAAATCCCTTAACTACAGTGGAAAACATTGCACTCAGCAAGTAAAACACAAGTCCTTTTTCCTCCACGTTGATGCACGTGACTGTCTGCCTCCTCATAAAGACCAGTTGAAATGGTCTTGTGTTTAGGTGCCATGTGGTATAAAAGTAATATTTAACCTTTGAAATCACTCTCCACAGGGCAATCTGCTCACACACTGAGGAGGACATGGTAATGAGGACAAGTGTGGGAACAGGATTTATGCTACGATTTCCTGCTTGACCTAGGGCACAGATTCCTTGAGATCCCTTTAAATATTCACTTTGCCTATCAGTTTTAATCAGCTTTTATAATAGAAGTTGCAAAAATTAATCATGGGTTAAAGGGAGGGAAGGGGAATGGGAAAAAAAAGAAGCAATATATATCATATACAGGTACAAATTCCCTATAATGTTATCATTATGTATATCTAAAATGTAACACCAATAAAAAAGGTTAACTGAACATATAACTCCAAGTTTATTCAACATGGACATTATGCATATGAATCTTCCCTCTATATACATTCCAAGACTGTTCAGTAAATTTCTATCAGAAGCCCATATTTCTAACAAAATGAATGATCAACACAAAAATCTGTTAATTACAAAAAAATTGATGTTACACCTGGGCAGGGTGGTGCACAACTGTACTCCCAGCCCTCGGGAGGCTGAGGCAGGAAGATCGCCACAAGTTTGAGGCCCCCTTGGGCTACATAGTGAATTTAAGGCCAGCCTGGACTATATAGCAAGATCCTGACTCAGAAAACAAAAACAAAAGGGCCAGGGATTTAGCTCAGTGGTGCCCTCACCTGGCTCGCAAGCGCAAGGTCCTGAATTCAATCCCCCCGAACCAAAAAAAAATGTTAGAAATTAGTCTTAGTGAAATGACTGTATTCAAAATGCACAGATCAGTTACTGATATTCACCAGGCACTGTTCTTACAGTAACAGGTTCTAAGCATATGGTGAGCCCAGGAATCCATACCTCTCAAAATGGCACCTTTGCCTTCACCCCCAAATGGGCCTATGTTCAGTGGCTTTCTTGAGGAATTCATCTGGCCTGACTCCAATTAGTTTAGCTAAACCCCTAGTGCTAGGTTTTCAATGCTGTGATGAAATACTCTATCTGATGTAAACCAACTTTCAGGAAGAAAGCTGTATTTGGGCTCATGGTTTCAGACGTTTCAGTCCATAGTTGGTTGGTTCCATTAGTTCTAGTCCAGTGCTGAGGAAAAGACATCATGGCATAAGGGCCTACCAGAGAAAAGCTGCTCATTGTGAGAGCCAGGAAGCAGAGTGAGAAGGAAAGAGCCACAGAGAAAGAGGGAAGGCACAAGATATAGTCCCCAAGGTCACACCACTAGTCACACCTTCAACTAGTCTCTACCTCCTAAGTTTCCATTACTGCCCAATACGCCATCAAATTAAATCTCATCAGCAGATTGGCCCAATGAAGAAATTAGAGCCCTCAAGAGCTAACCACCTTCCAAATGGCCCACCTCTGAACATGTGAGACTTTGGGGAACATTTTTCAGCAGCAGTTAAATTTTTATAGAACAAACATTTCAGGTAAGATGCTACCAGATGGGTACAGGGTATTTTGTTTTGTTCTAAAATGTTTTGGCAACTAGATAGAAGTAATAGTTGTACAACATTATGAATATGTTAAATGTCACTGAATTGCTCACTTTAAAATGACTGTGAACTTTATGCTATGTGAATTTTACCTCAATTACCAGAACGATGTTAGACACTGAATTGTGCTGGATGTTTTAAAATGGTGATTTTAGCCAGGCATGGTGGCATACACCTATAATCACAGGATTCTGAGTCCAGCCTGGGCAAATTAGTAAAATCCTGTCTCAAAATTTAAAAGAAAAAAAATTTAAAGCGGGGGTCGGGGGTGACAACTGGAGATAACAGTTCAGTGTGAAGACCCCGGGTTCAATCCCCAGTCTGTCAATCAATCAAAAGGTAAATTTCAGGTTATATGAATTACACCTCAATTAAAAAAAAAAGTGAGGGAGGGTGTTGGAACATCAAAGAGCTAGCCAGGCATGGTGGTACACACCTGTAATCCCAGCACTCGGGAGGCTCACCATGAGTTCAAGGCCAGGCTGGGCTATATAGTGAGTTCAAGAAAAGCCTGAGGGCCATAGTGAAACCCTGGAGAGAAGGGAAGGGAAGGGGAAGGGAGGGGAGGGGAGAAAGGAGAGAGGGGGGAGAGGGAGGGAGGTGGGGGGAGAGAGAGAGGAAGGAAACAAGGAAGGAAGGAAGGAAGGAAAGAAGGAAGGAAAGAAATAAAGAAAAGAGAAAACAGAGCTAGGGCTTCGTTACGCTTTCAACATAGGGAGTTTTCAATTTGAGGCTTTTTTTTTATTGCAATCAGGTAGGAGGAAAGTATGAAGAGAATATTTCTCACCCATTCCTATGTGTTGACTGCTACTGATAATAATTTGTGAATAACTAAACCAGTATAGGTCAGTTGACAATTGTCATGGATATAATCACCCAACTATTTGCCAGTTAAATGATGCTTCAAAGAGGAGAGATGCTAAGTGGAAATAAAGGGGAATAAAAAGACATTATTTTAGGCTGAGCTTCAATATGTGCAGAAAAGGGATCAACTGGTATTTCATGTTCTAGTCTCATGAGAATATAGGACTGCCAAACTCCACCATGAAAGATACAAAGCAATGATAGTGATAAAAATAGGAGGAAAAAAAAGAAATTCTAAAATATGGCAAAGTAGAATGTGAAGAGACACTAAAGACATTAAAAGCAATCGTAAAAAAAAGCAATATCAAAGACAAATGGCTTAAATCACATTTGACTTGGATATAGCAAAATTCAGGAAAAAAAAGAACCTAAAATGAAATAGAAATGAAAACTTGTAGAAATATACTTAGGACAAAAGGATGCAATTTATAAGCCCACAAGAGACTGGATAAACACAGGCCTAGCAGACTTCACTGGCTGCAGTGTTCTTGACAATGAGACCTAAACTTCATTTGGCAAGGTGTGTAATCTTTGGTTCCACACAGGCTTCTGCAGGCCTGGCGCTATTATACAAGGTTACTTGCCTGGTCCCCGAGGAATATGGTGCTTTGATCTTAGCTTAGAGGATATAAAATATGAAATTAATTAGCTATAAAGGAAAATTTTCAAATGTTTATATTTCTCATTAAGTTTATTGGTACATTTTAGGTATAAAATATAGTTATATTCCTCATTGGGATCTTGTACCTTTACATGATATATCTTGGTTCTTCTTTTTCCCTTTCCCCTGCCCTCCCTTCACCCCCTCCACCACTCCCTATTTACAAAGGCTTTGTTTCCATTTTTTTCCTTTTCTCATATTTATTTTTTTTATTCAGGCAAAAGTAGGTTTAATTCTTTAATACGCCTATAATTTCATCAGCTGGAAGGACTATTAACACAAATGAACTATGCATTTTTAAACTACAATTTTGACTGCCATATAGCATGGCGAATCCCTTCCCTGGAATTCAATTTTCTATCCCTCTTCTATGGCTTCTTTTTTTTTTTGTCCCCATGGTAATTTTTTTTTAACAGTATATCCTTTTTTTTTTGGTACCAGAGATTGATCTCGGGACCTTGCGCTTGCGCAGCAGGCGGTGAAACCACTGAGCTAAATCATCCCCGGCTTGGTACATTTTAGATATACAGTATGACATTCATCATTGGAAATTTGCACCTTTACATACTCTCTTGGTTATTTTTTTCCCCTTCCCCTGCCCTCCCTTCAACCCCTCCATCCCTCCCTACTTACAAAGACTTTGTTTCCTTTTTTTCATTTTCTCATATTAATTCCATTCGCTTCTTTCCTTTCCCGTACCCCTCCCACTTCCCCTTCCCCTTTGCCCCTTTTATTCCTATTTCACATTATCTATTGTACCTTTTAGTCCTTATGTACATTTTCAGTTTGTCACACTATAGAAACTATTCGGTATTTACACGTGGTGTGTCCTATTTATTTCACTTAAGAGTATTGCCTCAATGTGCATCCATTTAGCTATAAATGTCTCTAATTTCTCGTTTTTTGTGGCTGAGTAGTACTCCATTTTATTTTTAAAAAGCACATTTTCTTTATCCAGTCTCCAGTTGATGGGCATTTGGGCTGTTTCCAAGTTTTAGCTATTACAAACTGTGCTGCTATGAAAATGGGTGCACATATATCACTGTGCTATGATTCTTTTAATTCTTTGGGGAAGATACCCAGCAGGGGAATAGCTGGGTCAAATGGGACTTCCACTCCTAGTTCTTTGAGGTATCTCCATTCTGATTTCCACAGTGGTTGCACCTCATATTTTTTCTTTTCCCTTCTTTTTTTACCCCTACCCTCTCCACTTTCCCTACTCCTTTAGAACTTTTCTTTGTATATCACATTATCAATTATACCATTTGAGCCTTATTTACACTTTTAGCTTTTCACACCAGAGAAACTACTCAGTATTTACACATGTCTGTCCTATTAATTTCACTTAAGAGTATGGCCTCAATGTGCATCCATTTAGCTATAAAAGTCTCTAATTTCTCGTTTTTTATGACTAAGTAGTACTGCATTTTATAGAAAAACCACATTTTCTTTATCCAGTCTCCAGTTGATAGGTATTTGGACTGTTTCCAAGTTTTAGCTTTTAAGAACTGTGCCGCCATAAACATGGGTGTGCATATATCGCTGTGCTATGATTCGTTTAATTCTTTTGGAAAGATATCCAGCACAGGGATAGCTCGGTCAAATGAGACCTCTAATCCTAGTTTTTTGAGGTTCCTCCATACTGATTTCCATAGTGGTTGCCCAGTATGCCTTGCCATCAACAATGGAGAAGAGTTCCTTTCTCCACACAGCCCCACCATTTGTTGATTTCTTGATGTCAGCCTTTCTTTCTGGGGTGAGGTGGAATCTCAGTGTTCTTTTCATCTACATCTCTCGAATAACCAGTGATGTTAAACACTTTTTCATATGTTTATTTGCTGCTTTTTTTGTCTTTTTGGTCTGTGTGTCTTTTTTTGAATGAGAAATGTGTGTTCATTTCAGATGCCCATTTTTAAATCAGATCTTTATATTTGGGGGGGTCTGATTTTTTTGAGTTCTTTATATATTTTAGACAGTAAACCTTTCTCTGATGAACAGCTGGTAAAAACTTTTTCCCACATTGTAGATTGTTTCTTAGCTCTGTTGGTGGTTTCTCTTGCAGTGCAGAAGCTTTTTAATATGATATCCCACTTGTTGATTCTTTCTGCTAGCTCCCTTGTTACTGAGGATCTCTTCATGAAATCTTAACCTATGTCTTCAAGAGTTCAACCTGACTCATCTTCCAGCAAATTTAGTGTTCCTGTTTTAATATCTGGATTTTTAATCCACTTCGACTTTAGTCTTGTGCATGGTGAAAGATAGGTGTCTAGTTTTAATCTTTCACAGGTTGAAATCCAGTTTTTCCAACACCATTTCTTAAAGAGACTATCTTTCCTCCAGTGAGGATGGTTGGCTCCTTTGTCAAAGAGGAGGTAGCCAAGTATATCTAGAGTTGTTTCTGTATCATCTAATCTATTCCAATGATCCACGGGTCTGTTTCTTTGTCAGTACCATGCTGTTTTTTATCACAGTAGCTTTGTAGTATACTTTCAAGTTGGGGATTGTGATACCCTCAGCCATGTCTCTGTTGCCTAGAATTGGTTTTGCTATTCTAGGTCTCTTCTGGTTCCAAATGAATTTTTTGATTGTTTTCTCTAGCTCTATGAAATATACTGTTGGGATTTCAATCGGGATTCAATTGAATCTGTATAGCAGTTTTGGAAGTATGGCCATTTTCATTATGTTGGCTCTTCCTACCCAGGAGCAAGGGATGTCTTTCCATTTTCTTATATCCTCTTCAATCTCTTTTTTCAAAGTGCTATAGTTTTCAATGTAGAGGCATTTTGCTTCCTTTGTTAGATTGATTCCTAGATATTTCATTTTTTGGATGCTATTATGAAAGGAAGTGTTTACTTAATTTCTCTCTCAGTGAGTCTGTTCTTTGTGTACAAGACAATTGATTTTTGAGTGTTTACCTTGTATGCAACTACTCTACTGAATCTGTCAATTAAGTCTAGAAGTCTTTTGGCAGAGTTTTTTGGGGTCTTCTATGTAGAGTATCATATCATCAGCAAATAATGAGTTTAACTTCTTCCTTTCCTATCTTTATTCCTTTTATTTCTTTCTCTTGTCTAATAGCTGTGGCTCTTTCCAGAACTATATTGAACAGGAGTAGTGATAGTGGACATCCTCGTCTTTTTCCTGATTTTGGCGTGAAGGTTTTCAGTTTCTGACCATTTAGTATGATGTTGGCTTTTGGTTTTTCATAGATAGCCTTTGTTAGCTTGAGATAAAGACCATCTATTCCAATTTTCTGTACAGTTTTTATCATGAATCTGTGTTGGATTTAGTCGAATGCTTTTTCTGCATCTATTGAGATGATCATATGGTTTTTGTCCTTGACTCTATCAATATAGTGTATTACATTTATTGATTTACAGATGTTGAACCATCCTTGCATCCCTGGGATAAATCCGACTAGGTCAGCGTGTATGATCTTCTTGATGACCCTCTGTATTCTGTTTGCCTGTATCTTGTTGAAGATTTTTGCATCTATGTTTATTAGGGAGACTGGCCTGTAGTTCTCTTTTTGAGTTGGGTCTTTCTCAGGTTTTGGAATCAAAGTAACACTTGCTGCCAGGAATGAATTTGGAAGTACTGCTTCCCTTTCAATTTCATTGAAGAGTTTAAAGAGTAGAGGCACTAGATCTTCTCTAAATATCTTGTAGAATTCAGCAGTGAAGCCATCAGGGCCTGGGTTTTCTTTGTTGATAAAGTTTTAATTGTATTTTCAATTTCACTGATTATAATTGTGGTGTTTAGACTTTTTATATCTTCTTTGTTCAACTCTGGTAATTCACATGTATCTAGGAATCTGTCGATTTCTTCTGTGTTTTCCATTTTATTAGAGTACAGATTGGGGGGGGGGTACCAGGTAGAGTACAGCTTTTTTTTTTTTTTTTTTTTTTTTGGTACCAGGGATCAAACTTGGGACCTTGCGCTTGCAAGGCAGGCACCTGAACCACTGAGCTAAATCCCCAGCCCATGAGTACAGATTCTTGAAGTAGGTATTGATGATCCTCTGGATTTGTGCTGGATCTGTTGTGACTTCACCTTTTGCATTCCTAATTGCATGAATTTCAACCTTGTCTTTCCTTTTTTTGATGAGGTTGGCTAAGGGTTTGTCGATTTTATTTGTTCTTTTGAAAAAACCAACTCTACGATTCATTTTTTTTGTACTGTTGTCTTAGTCTCCATTGCATTGACTTCTGCTCTGATGTTTATAATTTCCTCCATTGTATGAGCTTTGGGTTTGTCTTGCTCTTCTTTTTCTAGGAGCTTAAGGTTCAGCATTAGGTTATTTGAGCTCACTCTGTTTTCCTAATATGGGCAATTACTGCTATGAATTTCCCTCCTAGAACTGCTTTCATTGTGGCCCACAGATTCCTGTATGTTGTACTGGCATTATCATTTAGTTGTAGAAACTGCCTAATTTCTTCTTTAATTTCCTCTGTGACCCATTGGTTCTTCAGGAGCATGTAATTCAATTTCCATATGTTTGTGCAGTTCTTGGCAGTTTCTTATGCTATTGATCTCCAGTTTAATTGCACTATGGTCTGATAATATACAGGGGATAACTTGAATTCCTTTGGATTTAATTAAAGATGTTCTATGAGCTAGCATGTGGTCTATTTTGGAGAATGACCCATGTGCAGCTGAAAAGAATGTATATTCTGATTTTGTGCAGTGGAACACTCTGTAAACATCTATTAAGTCCATTTATTCAACAGCTTGGTTCACTTCTATTAATTCATTGTTGATTTTTTGTCTAGATGATCTATCTATTTGTGACAGTGGGTACTGAGGTCCCCAACTACAACTGTATTAGTGCTTATTTGGTCTTTCATGTCCATTAATATTTGTTTTGTATAGTTAGGGGCATTAGTATTTGGTGCATATATATTTATGAATGTCACTTCTTCCTGTTGGATTGTTCCCTTCAGAAGGATGTAGTGACTATTTTTGTGTCTCTTAATTACTTTTGTTTTGAAATCTACTTTGTCTGCAAATAAGATTGCTATCCCTGCTTTTTTCCGGGTTCTTGTGTCATGGAGAACTGTTTTCCATCCTTTTACTTTCAGTCTATGAATTTCTTTGTGAACTAAGTGGGTTTCTTGTATACAGCATATTGTTGGATTTTGCTTCTTAATCTATTCTGCCAGTTTATTTCTTTTGATTAGTGATTTGAGGCCATTAACATTGATGGTTACAACTAATATGTACTGGCTTATCCTTCTCATGTTATTTTCCTGTTGTGGGCTCTTTTATTTTTTATTTTTCTCCCTCTCCCTTTAATTTCTTGCCTTGCCTGGTGGATTTGCTCTGTTGGCCCTTATGGAGTTCTGAACTTCATTGTCTTTTTCCAGGATATTGTTTAGAATTGTTTGGAGTGCTGGTTTGGTATTCATGAAATTTATCAGGTGTTCTTTGTTGTGGAAGTATCTTATTTCTCCATCAATTTTGAAAGATAATTTTGCAGGACACATCAGTCTAGGTTGGAGGCTGTTTTCTTTTAGGGCTTGAAATACCTCACTCCAGGCTTTCCTGGACTTGAGGGTTTATGTTAAAAAGTCTGCTGTGATTCTGATGGGCTTCCCTTTGTATGTGATTTGTTTCTTTTCTCTAACTGCTTGTAGTATTTTGTTCTGATAGGTTTCAGGGATCTTGATTATTTTCTGTCTAGGTGTAGATTTTTTTGATCATGGCTAGTTGGAGTCCTATATGGCTCTCTCATCTGTATGTCAAATTCTTTTGCTTTGTTTGGGAAGTTTTCTGTCTTTAATTCTGTGAATAGTTTTTTATGTCATTTTTACTTTCTCCTGATTTTTCATGGATTCCTATCAGTCTTATATTATTCTTCTTTGCATCGTCTAGGAGCTGCTGGATCAATTTCTCATGGTCCCTTACCATTTTTAAGAGATCTCTCTTTTCATAGTCACTGACCACAATCCTGTCTTCTATATCTGATATTCTGTCTTCACATTCACTCATTCTGCTGTGAATGCTTTCAATAGAGTTTTTTTGTTTGTTTGGGGTTTTTTTGGCACCAGGGATTGAACTCGGGTCCTTGCACTTGCAAGGCAGGTGGTGGAACCACTGAGCATTAAATCCTCAGCCTCTCAATAGAGTTTTTAATCTCCTGGATATCTGAATCTGTTTCATAGATTCCATTTCTTTCCTATGTTGGGCATTCATGGTTTCCATGTCTTTCCTATGCTGGGCATTCATGGTTTCAATCATGGCCCTGAGCTCATCTATTTTTTTTAATCTGTTTCTGTTCTAGAGTCTCTAATCATGTCTTTCATTTTGCTCACCATCTATCTGGTTATCTAGGAAATTATTTCTCTTTTGAATTTTTCTAGAGCTTCATTCATCTGTTTTGTTATTTCCCGTGCCATCAGTGCAGGGTGTCCAAGTGATTAACAGACTTTTCCATCTCGTTTCCCCCGGAATTTGGTTCTGGTGAACTGTTAGCCTGATTTTGTGCCTTGCTTAGGTGTCTTATCATTTCTATTTTTGTTGTTGGTACTGTTTTTGGTTCAATTCCTGGGTTAATACTTCAATATTGTTTATTTTAAGTATCTTTGTTGCTTGTATTTAGAACCTTGATGGAATGATTGTTTCTCAGAAGTGTCTTCCAGACTTCACCCTTAGGTTTTGAGTCTCTAATGACTCTTAGGCTACCTTGTTTTCCATATACCAGGAAGGACAACTGATTAAATCAGTCACAACACCTAAACCCAAGTGATACAATCAGCAACAACAATAGCATCAAGCATAGTTTAAAAAATGACAATTTGTGGTAGTTTTTAATCTATTGCTTTTAAACATGTGAATTAAATCAAAATTGAGGACCAGCGCAAAATATGTCTATAGTGAATAAACTCTTCAATATAGGAACTTTACCCTTTGGGATGGGGACTTAGAAGGAGTTGGGGAGGGAGGAATAGATAGGTATGATAGGGAAAGGTTAGAAGTGAGGCCAGAGGGCACAGGAAGATCATTTAAACTCTAGAAAGCTGTTGAAGAGAGGTGGAGAAGACAGAATGAAAAAACAAACACAAGAACAGAACAACCTAACAGCAATAGCTAGACTAGAAACTCTATTCACTTTCCTTTAAAACTAATGACAATTGAGAGAAGGAAAAAGAGAAGAAAAGTTTTTAAAAAGTAAGAAAAAAAGAAATTCAAATTAGGACAGGAACAGGAATAAAAAGGGAAAGAAATGAAGAACAAGGTGGAGGGGAGAGAGTGATAAAGAGAAAGAAAACAGTAGAAAAAAGGAAGAAAAATTTGAGAAGAGAAAATAAAAGAATAGATAAAAATTAGAAAAAATATTAAAAAGAAAAAGAAAAAATTACTTTGAATATAAAAAATAAAAATAAAGGGCCTACTTCAGGATATGTCTCTGCTGTCACTCTAGACAGCGTGGGCAGGAGTGTGCAGATGTAAGTCAATTAGTCTCAGAAAGCCAGCAGCTGTCCCCTGAGATTCAGGTTCATTTCTGCCTGCAAGGCCCAACTTGAGATCTCTGACCTCCTGCAGGGTTGAACTCTGCAAGGTTCTACTGCAGGTTCAAGCTGCCCTTCCCCTGAAGATACTCCAGGTTCTGATGGGAGGTGATGATCCCTCCAACTTACCAAGTACTGTGGTCTGGTGTGCCTTTATTGCAGAGATTCTTTTAACTTTTCCAGTGGGCATCAATTTTCATCTAGGAGCCTCAGAGAGCCCCTCTTTCTCTTGTTCACTTCTGTTTTATCTTCTGGGGCTCAGATCAGTGTCCTTTGTGACCCACTACCCCTCTGTGGTGTGGATCCAAGTGCTGGCTTGGGCCAGTGGTCAGAGGTGGGGGCATGCGTTGGCACTGGCGCAGCTCCTCTGCGCCGAAGGGGCAGGGCCATTGGACCCCATGCTGCTCAGGACCTCAGTTCCTCTGCGCCGAATGGGTGGGAAATGTTTATATTTCTGAATTCAAAATCTTTTGACAGTAAAAGCCTAAAGAATCTCAACGCAGTAGGAAATACATTTTTTTTGGTACCGGGGATCGAACTTGGGACCTTGCGCTTGTGAGGCAGGCGGCAGAACAACTGAGCTAAATCCCAGGCCTAGGAAATGCATTTTGATGGGCAAATAGTGTATGGTACAAATTAGCTTTCCAGGGAAGGAATTAATCCTATTTTCATGTCAATTAAGTTATTTATTTTCCACTGTATATCCTAAAGAGCTGGGCTTTAATTTGGCTTGCTAATTTTCACTTAAAATGTTAGCAAGATGATTACTGTCTGATGCAGCACGGACATAAAACATAATTGTGTGTAGAAGCTTGGCCTCACAGGCTGGGCAGTGCAGCCATAAGGCTAAAGCAAAAGCCTCATCTCTCAGATGCAATTTTTAAAGATGGGATGGTTGGTGTTACCAATGCATGAGTAAAGACTATTACTCAGAAATCAAACATCTAATTGTCAAAAATCCATAGCTGATGAACCAACACTGCCATCCCTATAACAAAACCACTTTCTACATCCTGCCAGATCTGACTTCCAATAGTTTGTTTTGTTAAACAAATTTCTATCTATGTTCATACTTTTTCTAATATTATCTTTATCCAGTTTTAGGATTAGCACAATGTTGATTTCCTAAAATGAGGGGAGAAGTGTTCCTTCTTTTTTCTGCTTTAATTGTTTGATATAATTTATCAGTTAAAATGTTTATGAGCCTGCTATTGTCATATAGGTAGGTTTTCAAGCTAGGAATATACTTTAATAGGTGCTATTCAAATTTTATATTTCCTCCAGAGTTAGTTTCATTAATTTGTCTTCCAAGGTACTTCTTAGAAGTTGTCAAATTTATTTCAAAAAAGAGTTTTGTAATATGGTTTCCATATCCTTTTAAATTCTGTAAAATCTGTGGTAATGTCTCCTAGATCTTCATATTGTACTTTAAAAAATGTATAACTGATATTGTGTAACAGGAAGAAAAGGTCTAAAAGAGCAGGGGAATTGGGAGGGGTAGGGGAACGGAAAAAAGGGAAAGGAAAATATATGAGAAGAGGAAAAAAATGGAAACAAGGTCTTTGCAAATAGGGAAAGGGGGAGGGGGTGAAGGGAGGGCAAGGGAAGGGGAAAAAAAAATAAGAACCAAGAGACTCATGTAAAGGTACAAGATCCCAATGATGAATGTAACTGTATTTTATACCTAAAATGTACCAATAAAGTTAATGGGGAAAAAAAAGAAAAAAAAAATCCATAGCTGAATTTCTAGAGAAACTGTTAGAAAAAAAAGATGAAACATTTGTAATGTTCAATAAGGCTTGACATTTTATACAGGTCAACATCATAACTGTAAAACATTTAGGATACCAGGCACTGGAGGCTGAGGCAGGAGGATTATTTGAGCCCAAGTATTCAAGAACAGCGTTGGCAACATAGCGAGACCCTGACTCAAAAAAGAAAAAGAATGGCTTGAGACACAGGTCTGTGATAGAGCACTTGCCTAGCATATAGAAAGCCCTGGTAAATAACTAAATAAATAAGTAAAATAAAATGTTTAGGCTCTATTTTATGAAAAAGGGTTTGATTTAACTGATGAAGTACTAAAGAACGTACATAATAGAAGATAAATGCATGTTCTTGGAGGTTAGTAAACAATAAAAATTTATATCCATTTCATGGTGTTTATTCTTCTTTAAAAAGCTTGTTTTAGGGCCAGGGATGTAGCTCAGTGGCTCTGTGCCTGCCTGGCAAGCACAAGGTCCTGCGTTCGATCCCTGGTACCCCAAAAAAAAAAAAAAAAGGTGGTTTTTAGCCAGGCGTGGTGGCACATGCCTGTAATCCCAGCACTCAGGAGGCTGCAACAGGAGGATTGCCATGAGTTCAAAGCCAGAGTGCATTACATAGTAAGTTCAAGACCAGCCTGTACTACACAGCAACACCCTGACTCAAAAATCTTAAAAACAAAACAAAAAAAGCTGTTTCTATTTTTTTTAGTAGTATATGTTTCCAGTACAATCAGTTTACAATCATATAGAGGAGTGGGTACATGTATATTATCAGCTTGATTCTTTGAAAAAAGCTATTTTTAGCCAGTGATTTAGATCAGTAGTGCCGCCTGCCTCGAAAGCACATGGTCCTGAGTTCAATCCCTGGTACCAAAAAAAAGCTATTTTTAAATCAATAGTGTCTGTCATGATTATATTCTTTGAATCAAAATAATAATAAATTTTATGTAACATATAGAAGATTGCTCTGTTATACATAATGGCAGGGTCATGGGCCGGGGATTTAGCTCAGTGGTTCTGCCGCCTACCTCACAAGCGCAAGGTCCCAAGTTTGTTCCCCGGTACCAAAAAACAAACAAACAAACAAAAAAAAAAAAACTTAATGGTAGGGCCAGGGATTTAATGGTTCTGCCACCTGCCTTGCAAGAGCAAGGTCCCAAGTTCGATCCCTGGTGCAAAAGAAAAAAAAAACATGGTAGATTTACAGAAAAAAAGTATTTCTCTTGAGTATTGGGAATCAGCGTCAGGACCTTGTGCTTATGAGGCAGGCAGCAGAACCACTGAGCTAAATCCCCAGCCCCCAATTTATAGAAAATTTTTAAAAATGGCTGGGCACGGTGATGCACTCCTGTAATCCTAGCACTTGGGAGGCTGAGTCAGGAGGATCACCATGAGTTCGAGGGCAGCCTGGGCTACATAGTGAGTTCAAGGCCAGCCTAAAATACATAGAGAGACCATATCTCAAAAAAAAAATTTTTTTAAATAAGAAAGTTTAAAAACAAATTATATGATATAGGCACTGATCACAAATTAATACAATTAGAAATTAATATAACTACAAACAAAACTTATGGCTAGAATTCACAATCGTGACTAGAAACAGTTATTGTGCTGAGGATAAATTTTACAATACTAAAAATAAGTACAAAATCTACTGAAATTCTAAATCATTATTTTTTTTTTCCAGTGGTACCTGGGGCCACGCACATGCTAGGCAAGTGCTTTACTGCTGAGCTACACCCCGAGCCCTTTTTATATTTTATACTGAGACAGGGTCTCACCATCTTCTCCAGGCTGGCTTCAAACTCATGATCCTCCTGCTTCAGCCTCCCCAGTGGGTGGAAGCATAGGTGTGCACCTCACCTGCCCTAAATCAGAATCTTTAGAGGAAAGGAAGATCAGTATTCTTTTTAAGCTATTGATGGGATTCAGGATGCACCATCCCAAAATACGGTACTGTTAACATATGACAAATCAGCAGGAGCAGGAAGGTCTTTCTGACCTCTTCCCAGTTCTCCTTTGAAGCAGGCCATTAATCTAGAAAGGTCACTCTCTGACCTTTCCTGACTTTCCCAGAAGACCCTCATGTGACAAGTGTCCTTCCTAACTCTGACGGAAGGACTGTCACATAGGGACACAGAAAAGATACTGATCAAACAGACCTTGCTAACTTCCCCCCAGTTTATTACCAGTAGATACACCCTGTTGTCTTCCTATCATCCGTAAGAATACTTTCAGCCTATTTCTTTGGGCCTTCAACTCTGAAGGTTCCTGTGTCACATGAGACTTTTATTAAATAAACAGGTATGTTTTTCTCAATAATCTCTTTTGCTATCGAGGTCTCACCTAGAAACACCGCAATGGGGGAGGAAAAGATTACTTTTTTTTTTTTCTCCTCATACTACTGAGATAATTTTGAAATTCTGCCAGAGTCTAGAAACAGTAATTGTTCAAAGAAAATTTCTGAAAGTAAAAAAAAAATTGTCATAAAGAAACAAGTAGAAGCCAGACACAGTGACACATGCCTGTAATCCCAGCACTCTGGGAGTCTGAGGTAAAAGGATTCCAAGTTCAAGACCAGCCTGGGCAACTTAGTGAGACTCTGTCTCACAAAACAATAAAGGGCTGGGGAGGTAGCACAGTGTAAAGGCCCTGGGTTCAACAAAGATAGAAGACAGAAAGACAGGAAAAAAACATGTAGAAAGCAAAAAAGGACACAAGCACAGACAGATGAATGTGAAAGGAAAATAACTGCTATAAATAAACTTAAGAGGAGTTTCAGAAAGGCGGCTATAGTGGTTGTAAAGAGAGCTCCCCAAGGGCTCATATCGTCTGCGAAGCACCGTCTGTGAAGCGGTGTCCATAATGTTCTCTTTCAACATATTTGACCACCCAATTCCCCGGGTCTTCCAGAATCACTTCTCCACACAATACCGCTGCTTCTCAGTGTCCATGCTAGCAGGGCCTAATGATAGGTCAAATGTGGAGAAAGGAGGGAAGATAACTATGCCGCCTTCAGCCCTCGATCAACTCAGCCATCTTAACATTACCTATCCCATGCTGTTCAAACTGACCAATAAGAATTCGGACCGCATGACACACTGTGGTGTGCTGGAATTCGTAGCTGATGAGGGCATCTGCTACCTCCCACACTGGATGATGCAGAATTTGCTGTTGGAAGAAGGGGTCTTGGTTCAGGTGGAGAGTGTCAACCTACAAGTGGCCACGTATTCCAAATTTCAGCCTCAGAGCCCGGACTTCCTGGATATCACCAACCCCAAAGCAGTATTAGAAAATGCACTATGAAACTTTGCCTGTCGGACCACTGGGGATGTGGTTGCCATCAAGTACAATGAGAAGATCTATGAATTACGGGTGATGGAAACCAAACCTGACAAGGCTGTGTCCATCATTGAGTGTGACATGAATGTGGACTTTGATGCTCCTCTGGACTACAAAGAACCCGAAAGACAAGTCCAACATGAGGAGTCGACAGAAAAATGAAGCTGATCACAGTGGCTGTGCTGGAGAGCTAGGCTTCCGTGCCTTCTCAGGTTCTGGGAATAGACTAGATGGAAAGAAGAAAGGGGTTGAGCCTAGTTCCTCCCCAATCAAGCCTGGAGACATTAAAAGAGGAATTCCTAATTACGAATTTAAACTTGGTAAGATCACTTTCATCATTTTGACCATTGTCCACTGGTCAAAAAAGTTGAAGAGGATGAAGCTGGAGGCAGATTTGTTGCTTTCTCTGCAGAAGGACAGTCATTGCGCAAAAAATGGAAGAAAGCCTTGAGTCCAGATTATTGGCTGATTGGAAAATAAAGGAATCAATTGCAACATAATGGCTTTTACTTACTGGCTCTGACAAGGATGAGACCATCATCAAGAGAATGCTATTACTTAAGGGTTTGTTTAGTGTTACCTAAGAATTACCAAGTTTGACCTGGAAGTGGAGCAGCAGAACACGGTGTGTGCTTGATTTTGGGAAAGAGAAAGCTATCTCTAATGTCCTGTAGATGGCCACCTTCTACTTTATTCTTTCAGCTCAAGGACTTTCCTCCTGCCCCAGCAAAACAGTTCCTTAATTTCTAACAAACCAGTGGAGGGGATTGAATTAAGTGTCATTCAAGGTGTTCTTTCTCTTTCTTCATTTTCCCTTTTTCCAGGTCATATGCAAAGCCACTGTCTTTGGCCTAGAAAAAAAGGAGTTTAAATAGATGTGTGCTTTATAAATAGTCCCTATCTCACTACTCTGGCTGCTATTTAAGTGTTTGAGAAAGGGTGTTTCTTATTTTATTTTACATACTGATTGTTTTCAGAAGTACCCTTCAAAAGGAAAACCTGATCCAGTTGAGTTCACACTTTTATTTTGATAGCACATAGAAATTACTGGCTCCTTAGTGAACTTATTCTAGAATAAAACAACTCCATGATGAACCCAAATATAAATGTTAGAATGAATAAATGCTAAAAGGTATGTCTCTCTGGTTCCCTAACCCCCACTTTGTAATTTTCAATTTTAATTTATTAAATTTTCCAAGGTTCAAAAAAATATATACCTAAGAACTCTTCAAATCAACAAAATAGGTAAGATTCTAGCAAAGCTAATAGTAAAAAAATATAATCGGAAATGAGACAGATCATGACAAATGCAATAAATTATAAGACAAATTATCTCATAATTAGACATGAAAATGAATTTTAAATTCACAAGTAAATGATTTTCTGTAGTAATTGTGACATCAAAAACACAATGAATGAACTAAAACCAAATCAGATGTGAAAAAGATGACCAAAGAATTACCCTGAACAAATGTTTCAACCAGGATGATTTACTAACAGAGTTTTCAAACTTTCAAAAAAAATAAAATTACTACACTTGTAATTCCCCTTATGATACCAAAATAATATGGAAAGCTCTGCAGGTGAATTCCAAGCCAGACTGTCAACTCATTAAAACATGCAAACCCTGGAGCTGTAGTTCTCAGCCTGGCTGCACAAAAGAAAGGCCTGTAGAGCTTAGCTTTCAGAAATCCTGGTTCTGGGCCACACCCACACAATGAAAGCACAAACTCTCAGCATGGGCTCCAGTGATTTTCAATTTTCTATGAAATTTTCTTTTTTTCATAGAATAAAAAAGGAAAAAAAGAAACAACTATTACCACTACAGATTTACTATGATTTATAGAGAAATAGTCTAAAATACAATAAAACAGAATAATCTGTAACAATCATAAGCTACAGACACACACACACACACACACACACAATCAGCATTCTCCTCACAAATGCAAAGACGGTTCCAAATTAGGAAATAAGAGCAAATATGTTATGATCTCATACCACTTTCTACCACGTTCATTTTAAAATGCAAGGGTAATTCTTTAACATGATTGCAAAAACACCTGCTTTAAAACCACAGCATAGCTCAGTGTGCTAGGAGAGCGAGCTGACGCACCCGGGCCGCAGAGTCGGGAACTATGGTGCTTCCGAACATCCTGATCACCAGTACACCAGGAGTTCGAAAAACCACACTAGGCAAAAAACTTGCATCCAGATCAGGACTAAAGTACATTAATGTGGGTGATGTAGCTCAAGAAGGGGCATTATATAATGGCTACAATGAAGAGCATGGGTGTCCCATTTTAGATAAAGAAAAAGTAGTTGATGAGTTAGAGAACCAAATGGCAGAAAGTGGAGTTATTGTTGACTATCATGGTTGTGATTTCTTTCCTGAACGATGGTTTCATGCAGTTTTTGTGTTGAGAACAGATAACAGTATATTGTACAAAAGACTTGAAACAAGGGGTTATAATGAGAAGAAACTAGGAGACCGTATCGAGTGTGAGACTTTTCAAGTTCTTTATGAAGAGGCCATGTTATCATATTAGGAAGATATTGTGCACCAGCTGCCCAGCAATACGCCTGAAGAGCTAGAGGACAACATAAACCAGATCTTGAGATGGATTGAGCAGTGGGTCAAAGGTCACAACGCGTGACTGGTCACTTGGTGGTGCCTGTTTGCCCACCTTGTAGACATGGCCTCCAAGTATCTGTAAAAACCAAAACTATGTGGAAAGCCCAGCAGGTATTTTTATGCCTGGGTTTCTTTTTCTCCATGAGAAAGTTAAACAATCACAAATATAATGAATATAATTATTATTAAGCATTTAAAATACGCATCAGTTGCTAAACAAATCTGATCAAATGGGTAAAAAAAAAAAAAAACCACAACATAAAGAGCCAACATTATATTTAATTAAACAGTATGTCTACCATAATCAAGACCAGAAAAATAACATCCACTGCCAGCAAATTATTTAATATTGTTTCTAGTTCTGGACAATGAAAAAAGATATGAAGTAAAAATATTAGCAAGAAAGACAAAAAATTATCATGGACAGAGAAAATTATGGTGTAGGCAAAAGGTGAAAAACTAAGAATAAAATATTTCAGAATAACCACGAGTGAATCAAAATTATTCTCATGCAATAGCAACAACCAATTAAAAAATACCATGGAAGGCAAAGTATGTGTCAATAGATTAAAAAATTATAAAACACTTAAAAAGTACTTTTAATTAAAACTGTGACCCAGATAAAACTCAAAATATTTACTGGAAGATACAGAAGAACTTGATTAAAAAGATATAGGAAGTATTTTCTGGATGAGCAGAGTAAAATAACATTTCAAGTGGATATTTCCCCCCACCCACCCATACCAGGGATCGAACTCAGGATCTTGTGATTGCAAGGCAGGCTCAGCTCCACTGAGCTACATCCCCGGCCCTGAATATTTCTTATTTTATTTAATTTATTTTTTCAGACAGGGTTTCTCTGTGGTTCAGGCTAGTCTTGAACTATGTAGCCCAGGCTGGCCTCAAACTGGGGATCCTCCTGCCTCAGCTTTGGAACTGCTATGATTAAAGGTGTGTGCCACCACACCCAGCTCAAACAGATATTTCTTTGGTGTTTTAGAGGGACTTAAAGTAATTCTCAAATGATCTGATAAAATAAACAGGATGTGAGGGCTATCTGCTGCTGTTACCCCATTGATCGCCAGGGTTTATTCGGCTGATCTGGCTAGCCAGGCCTCACTGGTGTCCCCTCTCTTCCCACCTCACGATCCATGTGTCTCCCTCTCTCCACATGCATCCCTGCAGAAGCTCTAGGAGGAAGAGGACAACTACCCCCATGGAGGAGGATCTCTTCCTTGGTCAGGGGTATATGAGTAGCTGCGCTTCCCTGCTAGAAACACCAAACAAGCTCATAGGGTCAGGGATTTAGCTCAGCGGCACCGCGCCTGCCTCGCAAGCGCAAGGTCCTGAGTTCGATCCCGGGTACCGCAAAAAAAAAAAAAAAAAAAAAAAATTGAGGCAATAGGAGACTTACCTCTCCCAGATTTTATACCTTAATTTAATGCTTCAATTATTAAAATAATGCAACACACCAGAGTAACAAGAGACATACTAATAGGTGAAAAGAATAGATGATCTGGAAATATTCTATTAAAGTACATTTAACACATAATGAAGTAGGAATCACACATCAATAAGCAAAAAAGGAAAAAAGGACTAACTTGGAAAAGCATGAATATATATCCCCATCTAAAATAAACTATAACCCCAAATAAATACCAGACAGATCAGAAGCTTTCATAAAACAAATTAACCTCATTAACAAATTTTTTAAAAATGTCAAATCCTCACGTACAAGGATAACGAGGTTTACAGAAAAAAAGAGAAAAACATGAAAGAAAAAATTAAAATTTGACTTTAAAAAAAAGCTGTAAATTCAATACATACTAAAATATAAACAAAAAGCAAATATACCAATGAAAAAAATTTTAGGAAATATGTCAAAAGTTTTTTAAATTAACAAACCCTAAAAGCTGGGTATGGTGTCACTTAATCCCAGTATTTTCTGAGCCTGACACTGAGGATCACAAATTCGAGCCCAGCCTGGACAACTTAGCAAGACCCTGGTTCAAAATTTAAAAATTTAAAAATTTAAAAAGGGCTAAGGAGGGCATGGTAATTCAGTATGAAGGTCCTAAGTTCAATTCACAGTAAGTACCAAAAGGGGAAAAACTTCATAGAAGAGAAACCAGGAAAGAGCATCAACAAAATTCAAGGGAGGGTCAACAAATAAAAAGAAAATATTCACTCTAAGAAATTTGTGTAAAATAAAATTAGTGTGATGAGGCCGCGGATGTAGCTCTGCGGCACGGAGCCTGTCTGTAAAGCGCGAGGTCCTCATTTCGATTCCCGGTACCAAAAAGAAAATTACAATGGGACATCGGGTTTGTTTGTATATCTCCTACTAAGTGGACCCTTTATCGTGGATGGATTTGGGGAGTTTTTTTCAGGGGGGGTTAGGGTTAAGGTTAGCCCAAACTCCTGGGCTCACGTTATCCTCCTGCCTCAGCCTCACAAGTAACTGGAAGTACAGATTCACACCACTGAGGCTGGCTTCCGGTGGAATTTTAAATAACTGCGATATTTCTGGAGCAATGTGGTGCTATGAGGAAACATTTAGAAATTTGTACACATCCTCTCAAGGAACTCCATTTCTGGGCATGCAGCCCAAAGAAACAAATGAAAGTGGAAAAAAACTTAAATGTACCAATATGTTCTTTGTAGCATTATTGTTATTATTATTATTATTATTATTTTATTATTATTATTTTTTGGTACTGGGGATCGAACTCAGGTCCTTGCGCCTGCACAGAAGGCGGCGAAACCACTGAGCTAAATCCCCGGCCCTGTGGCATTATTATTATTATTATTATTATTATTATTATTATTATTATTGAAAAAACTAAATGAGGAAACCTAAACAGTAATAAAAAGAAGGTTTTAGAAATCATGGCACCTCTATGTACTATTATTAAGATGCCATTAGTGTGATGTTTTGGGGCTTTATGTAATAGTAAGAAAAATACATACTTAGGAAACGCAGTAATGTCAACTGTAAATAACAAAGGACTAACAATGGTTATATATACCACAATTATGTTTTTCAACATGCATATTTCTGCTTTAAAAACCATAACTATGCTTCTCGAAAAGACGGGGGGGGGGGCGAGGGGGACCAACCGCACAACATGGCAGCAGCGGTGGCAGCAGTGATGGAGCAGCAAGGTCAGGCCAAGGCCGGGCGAGGCGCCTGGGAGGCGGGAACCACTGGGTGGCCAGGAGGGCCAGAGGGCGTACTCCCCTCGGGAGGGCTTCCGGACTCGCCTGGCCCCGCGTGGGGGGTAGGGGGAGTGGACGCTGGCAGGGCTGTCCTGTGCAGCTCCTGAATCGGAATCAGCCCTGTGCTTCTGCTCACCCTTGAGGATCAGGGCCCCCTGGGCCAGAAGCCAGAGGCGGGGGCAGATCCCTAACACTCCTAGTCCACTGGAGGGCCCCTATGTCCCCAAAGAGCCTTCCTTCCGTTCCAGAGGAAATGTTGCACTTTTGATGATGATCCGGAAGCACTTTGACGCCGCAGCGGCAGGGGCGCTTTCACAGGAAGTAGCTCCAGCACAATCCACTGTGTCTGGCAATCTGGGAGGCACGTCCAGGTCGAGGGCTATTCTGTGAATCCAAGATCTCAGACTTCTCCAGACCGCTTTTGAGTTGCAATAGAAGTACTTTCGCATTTCTAAGACTCTTGAAAAGCAGCGGAAAAAACTTCCTCAGGTGCCGCAGCAGCAGCGAGACTTCCAGTACCACCCGGACGGCCCTCAGGTAAGATCCCCTAACAAACACAACCGCCCCGGGGGTTTGGAAGGGGCAGGGAACCTCAAGTGCCTAAAAAAAAAAAAACCCCTCATTTTGGTATTGGGGACTGAACCCTACAAGAGGAAAACTTTGTGGACCTTGTGTGGAGGTTTTTCTGGGGCTCATTTAGCCACTCAATTCTTCCTCCCCTGTCCCCTCAGGCCCAGGTGTGGTTGGAGCAGCCTCGCTGACCTGGGTCCTGTAGTTCGTGGAATCCGCAGTGCCTCTGTGCACGCCACGCACCCGTTTCTAAAAGATGGCTTCTCGACAGGGCAACTCCCACCACAACTGCAAAAAGAGTTCCCATTGCTCCAAGAACTCTAAATTTACAGCTAAAGCTGAGGGTGAAAGTAAAAATGAGGAACCAAAGAAATTCCAAAAAAAGAGGAATGGGCTTGAAGAGCAAGGCCCTTCAATGATCCACCAGGGCTTCCAGGGGAAAGAAAAGGGGAGGCGTGCCCTGAGTGCAAAACCGAGAGTGCAAAACGATCCTCCGATGCCAGCCAGGAACACCCCCTCTCATCCTCAGAAACAGTCAGCCCCAAAGATGAGCAGCTCAGCTGAAAAGGAAGTGGTTTTATCTCCTGGTACAATGCTCAATGAGAAGCCACTTGGCAAACAAAGGATAGTCTTGAGTGAAAATTGCACTTCACCCCTACAATTTCTGGATCTTGATGACTTCAAATCATTAATCCTAAAGCCGAATGAGAAGATGGCGCTCGAGCACCCTTCTTCAAGAAGCAATTGGCATGATATTGATGAGACTGCCACAGTCAGAGTCTCTCGGGAGGAGCCATCCTCAGAGCTCCTCCCAGTAGTTTCACTGCCTTCACCCCTCCAGGATGACTGTGGCATCCAACAGCCTAATTTGTACTATAGCCCTTGGAATGACTACACCAGCTCTTGGATCAGCAGTCTCAGGCATTCATCCCATTATCACATGGACCGTGGTGATAGCAGCACCACTACCACATTCCAGGCAGAGAGGGACAGCAAGAAGTTCGTGGGGGCTTATACCTACTCTGCAGTTCTCTCCCAAAATTTGCCCAGAAAGATGAAGGTGAAAGAAGATAGACCCCAGAATTCTGGATCATTTCCTTTCTCCAGAAATTTAGAAGCAACCTCAAAGGGGATAATCGATCAAGAGGAGATGCTGCAGTGGCCCGATGGGGCACATGCATCTGGCTTCCAGCCGAGCAGTCACCCGCGGTTACACCAAGCGAAGGGTTTCATTGACTCTCACTGTCACTTAGACCTGCTGTATTCCAAGTTATCTTTCCAAGGGACCTTTGCCAAATTCAGAAAAATTTATAGCAATTCCTTCCCTGAGACATTTCAGGGCTGCATCACTGATTTCTGTGACCCTCGTACCCTATATAATGGTCTATGGGAAGAGATATTGAAAGAAGATCTGGTCTGGGGGGCCTTTGGCTGTCACCCTCATTTTGCACGCCACTACAATGACTATCAAGAAAGAAATGTCTTGCGTGCCTTACAGCACCCAAAGGCTGTGGCATTTGGAGAAATGGGCTTGGATTATTCTTTTAAGTGCAGCACACCTATCCCGGAACAGTTCAGGATATTTGAGAGACAACTGAAGCTGGCTGTATCTCTCAAGCTGCCATTGTTGATCCACTGCCGAGATGCTGATGAAGATCTTCTGAGCATCATGAAGAAATATGTGCCCCCTGACTACAAGATCCACAGGCATTGCTTCACTGGCAGTTACCCCGTCATTGAGCCCCTGCTGAACCATTTCCCCAACCTGTCTGTGGGCTTCACAGCAATTCTAACTTACACTTCCTCCTGGCAGGTCCAAGAAGCTCTGAAAAAGATCCCACTGGAAAGAATTCTCGTTGAAACTGATGCTCCGTACTTTCTCCCACGGCAGGTTCCTAAAAGCCTCTGCAGGTATTCCCACCCGGGTCTGGCCCTGTATACAGTGCAAGAGATCGCCAGAATCAAAGATGAGCCAATTTCCCATATCTTAGCCACTCTGCATGAGAATACCTGTCGCCTCTACAATCTTTAATCCAAAAGGACACAGTCAGGAGTCTTCCAAAAAAGGGAGACCAGCAGCCTGACAAAATACAGACTGGATTTGAACACTGTCTGTGTCCCAGGTCAACAATACATTCAAGATTCCATGGAAACAGAAAAAAAGATATCTTCCTAAAAACCTCTTCATAAGACTTCTGCTTCTGGCTGGTAGGGTTGGGTACACTGTGATGGGAGGAGGACTTAAGGAGAACAGCCCTTGCTGTTATTAAGGTTCTACCTTCAGCCAAAATGCTAAATAGTAAATAAGAAAGAGTTCTCTGCAGCCTATTTTTGAGCAGTTGGTGACTAAAATCACTCTCCTGCTTTTTTTTTTTTTAAGTAATGTTAAACTTTAAAAGTGAGGTGATTTGCTCTGTTTATTCTCAAAGCATGTTACAGGAATTTAATAATTCAAACTTTTAATAATTCATACATTCAGTGGTTATTCAAGTTGTTTCTTATTTCTAAAGATAAAACTAGCATTTAATGTAAAGAGAAATTAATTTAGATAAATAAAAATTAGTTAATAGTTATGACATGGCAAGGAGGCCGTGGAGGCTCTTAAGAGCCAACCATAAAGGTTGAGTCTTTGCCACTGAGATGAGTCTTGAATCTGAACTCCTAACATTTGTGTAAATTAGTATATAATAATAGCGTCTGTTCAGTGAAACTGTTCTGGTTCTTAAAGTTCAAATGTTTAGCACTTAGAAATACTGTTCTTCAGAAGGACTTCGAAAGCATCTACAAGGACAGAAACTGAAGTACTTCAGCTGTCCACTTGGCAAACAGCAGTTCTCCCTGAGAATATGACTCACGTTTTGGAAAAACATTTGAGCTGTGAAATTTAACTTTGTAAGCCAAAGCACACACCTAAATCCGAAGTCAGATGATGAGGCATGCATGTCATTTTAAAAAGGCAAAATCTGACTCTTGAGAACTGAATCCCTGGAAATCGAGTACTACAGACTTCTCTGGTTTCCTCTGTATTCATTTAGCTGGACCCAGAAAAATCAGCTGGCTCCTCACCGTTTAGTTCTCAATTCAGAAGTCACCTCCACAGAGAAGCCCTCTCTCTCTTTGGCCACCAATCTGGGAGATAAAAGACCTACTGACTCTGTTCTGTTTTGATCTTAGCACTTAGCCTATGCCAGAGTTACTGTTGTTAACTTATTTGTCTGTTCACTGGCTATCTTCCCACTACTAGGTTGTAAATTTACAAGCTTGTCAGCCTTATTCAGCACTTAATCGTTGATGTTAGACTAGTGCCTAAAACACAACAGGCAGCAAAAGATTTCTTGAATTCCTATGACTTCATTAATACTTGAGAGGTTAATAACAATATTAGGAGAGAGGGCAGTATTAGGAAGGAAATAGAGAAATAAGCCATCATGTTTCCAACACCCCTCTACTTCAAAAGCCAAGGCAAAGATTAAAGGCATGCTATTTATATATATTATTGTTAGGTGTCATACATAATGAAAAGAAAGTCAATCCTTACTAGGAAATTGACAGTTCGTATTTTCTATAAATAAAACTAAGTTTATCATAGATTTCCCCTTTGTTGAAAATAAAGTCTTTTGATAAAAAAGAAAGTTTAGATGTAAAAAAAAAAAGCCGTAATCCTTCATTTTCCTTTAGTAGAATGGAAGTTGTTACTGCAGAGAACATTTTGATGATAGTTTTCAAGACAAACCTGGAAACACTAAGCCAGTGTTTTAAGATAAGCTTTTTCTATGTAATACCCCTTTGAAACAAACATTGCTTAAAGTGTGTCCCACAACACACAGGTGCCCTGAGCTTGTTTTAAACAATGGTAGAAAACAGGGCTCCATACACACATTTTAGGCAAGTACTAACTTGTACAAAGTTTTGCAAGTTTTTTTTCTTAATTATAGGATCGCACATGTCCTTTGATACACCAGTAACACTATAAGGACCCCAAAAGATGTTTCTCAGTTACTGATGAAATAGTAGGGGGAATACCAGCATAGAAAATGCCGTCTCACTCACTCCTGATTATAATGCCCTGACCACATTTTGCAGTGGCATTTAACTGTGCCTACCAAAATGGCATTGCCAGGTAGACATTTCAAAGATGAGTGTGAATTAAACAGTTGCATTTAGGGCAGGGGATGTGGCTCAGTGGTAGAGTACTTGCCAAGAATATGCTAGGCCTTGAATTTGATCCCCGGCATAACACACACACAAGCAGAAAAAAACCTTGCAATTATAAGTACACATTCAACAAGATAAATAGGATCTACACATACAATGAAAGTACTTTTCCTTTCAAAACAAAAACTTTTTATATAGGAAAAATACTTTTCTAGCCTGCTCTACATATTTTATGGCAAATGTTTGTACTACACATACTGCACTGTCTCTAACATGCAGGAGAATACCTTGCCATAATTTAACTTTCTTTAGAAATGGGAAGAAGCAATGTCGTCCCATCTGCGTGGCTTAAATCAAAACTCACAGGCCCAGGGATCTAGCTCAGTGGTTCCGCTACCTGCCTCACAAGCACAAGGTCCCGAGTTCGATCCCTGGTGCAAAAAAAAAAAGTCACAATCTTCATTTACTTATTCCATGAATAGGGCAAAGAACACTTCACCTATTCATGTTACTAACAAAAAAAGAAAACTTGAAATGCAAATATGCAAGATTTGAGGCACTTTGTAAATAGTTTTCTCCTTAAGTGATAGATAGTCCATTGAAACTTATTAGAATTATTAGCATTTATCTGTTTGTGTGCCCCTTGGTGTGTCAACTTTCTTATTATCAAAGAGCCATGAAGTCAGCTGGTGATCTAGAAATTCAATTTGCCATTAGTGGTCCTGAGGCCACTAGTTAGAATCAGTCACCAGGTCTCTCAAGGCCATTTCATTACCAGCCTCCCTGAACCTCAGCAGTCCTTTCAGAAGACATCAATATTTTGCTTCATCCGCCACCTGCCTCTCAAGCGCAAGGTCCCAAGTTCGATCCCCGGTACCCAAAAAAAAAAAAAAATTTTTTTTTGCTTCACTTAATTTAGAAAGGTAAGACTGAGTATAGGTCACTGATAGAGTGCACACTTAGCATGTAGAAAGCTCTGGGTTCCATTCCCAAGCACTTAAAAAAAAAGGCAGCTGTTTCTGCCTTTAAAGTTCAAAAGTTTATCTTGCCGGGCATGGTGGCACACGCCTGTAATCCCAGCACTCGGGAGGGTGAGGCAGGAGAACTGCCACGAGTTTAAGGCCAGCCTGTGATACATAGTGACTTCAAGGCCAGCCTATATAGCCAGACTCTGTTTTAAAAAAAAAAAAAAAATTCTTGTCTTGAGACAAGGATTTTATTTTCGCAGTTTGTCTTTATTCATATTTAACTTCAAAATTTGTACCTGCTTAATGCAGAATTTTTGACACACTTAAAAAGAAAGAAGGGGGGAATAGCACATAATTCATCCACTTAGAGAAAATCACTTTAACATTTGGAGTAGCACTTAGGCAATTTTCTCCAACATTTCCATAGTTATTGACCAATTCCAGCATTGTATTCCTTGAGTCAATTTTGCTAATTAATATTTACTACAGCATTCACAAATAGCATAAGCTGGTATATGTTTTACTTCTGAATGTCATTTACATACATTAATTTCTGTACTTTTGTTTTTCTAAACTACTAAGGTGCATTTGTTAATTCTGTTGTTTGCTTTAAATAATCAACTTTGAGACTGCTTCTGCTTAATTCAGATCTATTCTGTATACTGATTTATAAGCTTGAGCTTTTAAAGTTATTTTTTTTCTTTCTGCTTTATTGTAATGTCTTAAGCAAAACATTAGTTTACTTTTAATTTGGGGGGAAGGAAACCATTTAATACCATAAATTTGTATGATTTAACTCTGCTGAATACGTAGAATTTTTATCTTGATAAGAGTTTAATTTTCTTCCTATAAAATTAATACATATGCATTACAAAAATATGTAAATGGTAACATAATGAAGTGTGGGATATTTCTATTATCTAGAACCCACTGCTGGTATCTTCCCTTTATATAATTCGATCATACAGCTATGTCAAATGCTTTTAAATAACTCATGTTTTTGTAATTATAAAACTCATACTTAAAAGAAGATTTATATGCCATGAAAATCTCACTAAAAACCAATATAAAATGTTAATGTTCTAGTGTATTTTTACTTATGGGCCTTTTTTCAAGTTAAAAATACAAAACTTGTATGTTTATTCATCAGCAGAGTTAAATGAAGAACATTTACAGGTTTGTCCTCCTGACTAAGAGATAGTTTAACTGTATGCTTTGTAATTTTTAATTTTTAGAGTCAGTTTTAATTCCAAAAATTATTTACTGAAACGCACCTGAATAAAGTAACATGTTTTTCTCTGTCCTTATTTTGCATTTAAGGTACCTTTTATTATTGTTGATAATTCTTTTATCTTTCAATAAATACTTAAAATGTTTACATTTTGTTTTGAATTTCATTTATATTTCATAATTACTATATGTTTCATTCCACTGCTCACCACTAGTCCTTTTATTTCATGACTTTCCCATGGTTGAACTGCTTAATTTGCTTTTTTTCTTAATTAGCTGGAATATACCTTCAAGCATTTTTCTCAGGAAAACTATGTGGATGGCATGGTTATGATAAATTACATAACTGAGATCATCTTTCTACTGTTTTCACTAATGAATAAACACATTGCCTGAGACTAGAATTTCTGGGTCACAAACCTGTTCCTCTAAAAGTTTGTGCTTTGTCTCCTGGCATCTAATACAGTACTGCAACTTCTCCTTGCGGGTGGGGAGGCTTCACTACTTTCTCTATGAGAATATTTGGTACTGTCTTTGCTTTAACCTTAAAATTAATAACAAAATTTGCCGGGACATGAATTATTATTGGTCTGCTTCTTTGTTTGGTTTTTCTCTATTGCAGAGTAAATATTCATTTTACATATCTACATTTTTGGTCTCAAAGGTTGATTGTTTTTATTGTTTTCTTATTATATGTTTAATTGATGCAGCTGCTTTTAATCTAACCTCTGATAACTTCAAGAATAACTCTGCATTCTAGCGCTCCATCCTCTGTCCAACCTTAAACTCTTTTTTTTGTTGTTTTGTTTTGTTTTTTTGAGACAGGTCCTGCTGTGTAGTTCAGGCTGACCTTGAACTCACTATGTAGCCCAGGCTCGCCTCAAACTCCCTGCCTCAGCCTCCAAGTGCTGGGACTACAGGCGAGCAAGGTTTAAACTCTTGCTCTTACATATGATTTTTTTCCTTTATTTTTGTGAGGCCTTCTCAAGTTTGCCTTCCCCGTCACTCATCCCATGCTCCCCAGTTTTAGGGTATTTTTCCATATAATGCATGCTGCTTTACTCATATTTCTTCATCAGCAAGCTCTCTTTGCTTTTTTGCCTAAAGCCTCACTGAGCGATATTTTTAATTATTTATTCTCTTGTTCTATTTTCTCCTTCCAGCTTTCACTTCACAGGTTTTGCTTTCACTGCTTATTTTGTATTACATATTTCCTTTTACTCAACAGAAAACACAAAGCACATTGTTAGCAGAAATACTCATTTCCTAAAGAAAACATACTTTTGAAGTAAGTATTTTTCTTCCTTTGCCTCTTGAACACTGTGCTGTTCACTTATGTTGCAGTCTTTTCAGAAACCTTATGCTGAGTTTCTTTATTCATTCTTGCAAAAAGAGCAGTCTATCCAGGATGATTTTCTCCCAAAATAGAGTAGGTGGGTCCCTTTCCACTCCATTTTACCATCCACCCTAATGTTCTCAGATTCTTCCTCTTAGTAGGAAGCTGAGAGATATAAATTCATATATAGCATGATACCACACTTCCTAGAAAAGCAGGGGAGGCGCTGAGGCAATGAGTACTCCCCAGCAGGAAACTTTTACATTTTTCCAAATACACATTTCATAAATTGACCTGACCTCCGCTCCAAGAACAATGGCCAGTCCTTTGTGTGCCTGCTTCGATCTTGCTTCCTAGGCCTTCTTGTGGCACTCTAAAGCCATCAACAGTTGGGAAAGAAAGCCGAGTAAAAGCCCCTGCAGGTTGTCCTAAACACCCAATTCAATTCTTTTCACTTTCTTAGGAAGTAAATTGCAAGTTGGTTTGGGTATATTTCTTCAATATGACCCATCTACAGTATACCAAGTGGAATTTCTAAGGTTGCAGCATGAAGATGAAACCCTACCTGACCACCAGCACTTAGTTGGTTTCTTCATATCAGAAAAGTTTGCAAGGGCCGGATTTAGCTCGGTGGCACAGTGCCTGCCTGGTAAGTGTAAGGTCCTGAGTTCAATTCCCCATACCAAAAAAAATGGGCCAGGGATGTAGCTTAGCGGCACAGTGCCTGCCTGGCAAGCGTAAGGTCCTGAGTTCGATCACTGGGACCAAAAAAGGGGGCCAGGTGTCAGCGCCTGCCTATCGAGCATAAGGTCCTGAGTTCGATTCCCCATTTCCAGAAAATGGGCCCAGGGATATAGCTCAGTGGCATAGCACATGCCTATCAAGCATAAGGTCCTGAGTTCGATTCCGGGGACCAAAAAAAGGGGTCAGGGATGTCAGCACCTGCCTATCGAGCATAAGGTCCTGAGTTTGATTCCTAGTACAAAAAAAAAAAGGGCCAGGGATGTAGCTCAGCGGCACAGTACATGCCTATCAAACATAAGGTCCTGAGTTGGATTCCCCGTACCAAAAAAAAAAAAAAAAAGGGCCGGGGAAGTAGCTCAGAGGCACAGCGCCTGCCTGGCGAGCTTGAGGTCCTGAGTTCCATCCCCAGTACCAAAAAAAAAGTTTGCAGTCATTTTAATTGGGATTGTGGAGGTAGGAAAACATTTAAATACCAATGCCAGGGCCAGGGATTTAGCTCAGTGGTTTCACCGCCTGCTGCGCAAGCGCAAGGACCCCAGTTCAATCCCGGTACAAAAAAAAAAAAACCAATGCCCAAGGGAAGGGACGTAGCTCAGTGGCGCCACACCTGGCAAGCGCAAGGTCCTGAGTTTGATCCCCAGTATAGAAAAATAAATAAATAGCAATGCCCAAGTTATAATCTCCAAATTCTCATTTTTTTCTCAGTTCATTTTTTGATGAATTTATGTACCTACGGATCCTGTGTTTAAATAGGCTTATTTTAAGAAAACTCAAATAATGCAAACCTGAATCTCATTTAGCTTGTTGAACTAAACAACAGTCAATAAAGTTAAATAAATGAATGGCAAAAAGGACATATTATACAAATGTGATTTCCAAAGAATTTTTTGTATAAAAATATCAATCTATTTATAATTTATGCTTCAATTTTCATGACTAAATCTATGGTTTAAAATGAAATGCACCTGTATGGGTATCATTAAGCATTCATGAAATTATTTTTACTTGTGTGCTTCATTTTAAGATACAATTTTATGATGCACAAAAGAGGAAAGGGAAGTGGCTAGAATGCTAGAATATTCTGCTTGTACCTTTATCACTATATAACTGGTGCAAAGCAAACCCTTTGTTCACTGGTTAACCTTTCAACAAAAATTAGAAAGTCAACACTTGCTAACCACAGGATACTACAGCACTATTTAAAGGATTAAGAAAATTATGTATATATAACAGATTTGGAGATAAAATGAAGGTATAAAAATACTGAATATATAAATCAATGTAGGATGCAAAGCTGGAAGCTTAAAAATACTGTCAAAAACATATCTAAAATAGTCTTTTCACATCTTTATGGAGTCTATTGAGCCAGGCAATGAAAAATATACTTGAAAAATATCAAGTAATACTTGATATTACTAAGAGAAGAAGTTCAGAGCCACTGTTTAAAAATCAGACTTCCTAGAAAAAATGATACTAGGACTAGAAGGAGGCCATGTTTCGCAATGTTAATCACAGTGCCAGTGATGGAGTTTCAAAACACTGGACTTCTATTAAAGAAAACTGATCTATTCAATGAGATACAAAAGAAAAATAGCACCTGCCATATAAAAGATTTTATTTATATATGTGTACATTCTATGTACATACTTGTTCCTTTATCCTTTGTAATGTTTTCCTTTAATATATAATATGTTTTACATGTACAGTAAGTGCTCGACTCATGAATGAGTTCTGTTCCGGGAGAACATTTGTAAGTTGGATTTGTTCATAAATCTTATACGCCTTTAAGACACATAGACAATGTATATTGCTTTGTGCTTCCTAGAAGTTCCCAACACATCACCACTGCTTTTCCTCTTGCTCCTCCACATCCTGGGCTCTGAGCACTGTACTGCTGTACATGATCACACTGTACAGTAAGCACACAGCAGCACAACTGTGACAATGACTGGCAGACACATGAGCTTCTTACTTCCACAATTTGTTCCCATCTACCAATTTTCCTAATGCGAGGTCCATTCATATCTGTGAAAGTCTGCAACTCAAATGTTTTAAGTCAGGGACTTACTGTACATAAAAATCACAAAGAATAACATGAGAACTAAGGCAAAAACGCTGCATGCCATCATTTGGGGGTATTACATATTTTTAAAAGGCTTGGTTCTGTAGGCATGGGAGTGCAAACCTTTAATCACAGCACTCTGGAGGCTGAGGCAGGAGGATCACCACAAGTTCAAGGTCAGCTGGACTACATAGAGACTTTGTCTCAAAAAAATGAAAAAAAAAGGCTAAATTCCACCCAAATCATAAGAAAAATGCTTTTATACAATGCCCTTTATGTTCTCTAATCTAAAGAATTTATTCTATAATCCTAGTAATTACCCAATAAACTAGACCCCCAGTATATGGGGACTATCTATTGTCCTAAAGTATATTACTGCCCACAAGTACATCAACAACCAAGGTCACAAAATGGATATTTGATTCTGAAAAATTTCTTCACTAAAACAAAATAATACAAACCAGCCCAGTGACAGAAAACCTGCTAAATTCAAAGATATTTGTGGTGGAGAGCTACATCGCTCAGTAACACAGTCTCTCCAGCTACAAGGATTGTACAGTCAAGTAAAGGGCAGTCATCCCCTCTCTCCAACATCTCCCCATTCCTGACATCCTACAATAAAACCTTGCTCCCTCAATTATTTATACCTCTGATAATATAATTATTCATACCTACAAAAGTGACATGTGTCCCTGGAGAGTCCTCTTTAGGAAACAAACTATTACCACACTAAACAGCACAATGAATGTCTTAGTCATGTGTTTGAATAGAGGCCCATAATTAAAATAAGTAGAAGGATATGGGCAATTTTAACAATTTAAAATCCCTGGAAGAGGTTAGAAGAATATTTTTAAAAATATAACTAACATGTTTAAAAATAAAGGAATATTGATCCATAGGACTAAAAAAAACCCTTCAAATTTTCCATGGTAGACTATTATGTAAACTTCCTGCACTTGGTTTATATACATATTATCATGTATTATTTGAAGCTGTGCTCTCAAATATTAAATTGCAAACAGTAAGGCAGATTCTAGAGAGAACACACTGTAGGGTTCCATTCATATGAAGTGCAAGAAAGAGCAAAACTAAGCCATAGTGAACCAAGTCAGAATAATGGGAGGGCTGAATGAGAGGGCAAAGGGGGAATGTTCTGAGGTGACAGAGATGTCCTGTATGACATCTGGAGTGATGGTCACACCAATATATCCATTAATCACAACTTGTTGAACTGTATGTTAAAACAGGTGCATTTTATTATATGTCATTCAGACATTTTATTGTATGTCATGAATTCATTTTATTGTATGTCGTCATTCAAACTTGATTTAAAACTTAGTTTAGGGCCAGGGATTTAGCTCAGTGGTGCCACGCCTGCCTCGCAAGCGCAAGGTCCTGAGTTCAATTTCAGGTACAAAAAAAACCAAAACAAAACAGTAAAATCCTGAAGGAATACATGTATTCTGTATCCTGACTGCTGTGGTTGTTACATTAATCCATACATGTGATCAAATTCAATATAAGTGAAAAACTAAAAGAGGGTGAATGCATGCAAAAACTGGTGAAATCCAAATTCTATTTGCAGTTAATAGTTTTATAGCAATGTCAATTTCCTGGTTTTGATAATATACTACGGTTATATGAGATGTTATTACTGACTGGAAAAAAGGGTACACAAGAACTCTGTACTATTTTTGTAACTTGTTTTTTTTTTGGTACCGGCCATCAAACTCAGGACCTTGCACTTACGAGGCAGGCGGCGGATCCACTGAGCTACATCCCTGGCCTTTTGTAACTTCTTTTGAGTCCAAAATTATTTCAAAAATATTTTTTTTGGCCAGGGATGTAGCTCAGCGGCACGGCACCCACCTGGCAAGTGCAAGGCCCTGAGTACGATTCCCAGTACCAAAAAATATATATATTCTTTAAAAAAGGAAAGAAGATAGATTTTAAAGTCAATATTTGTACTATCAACCACCATCAGCACTACAAATGGATGTGCTTATCACAGGGCAGAATCCTGCAAAGACAAAAATCAAAGAAGATAAATAATTTTTAAATGTTTCAAATCAGCCCGTAGCTGATTTGAATTCAGAAGGGGGAAATGTATAAATAACCATGCTTCTGTAGATCAAAAATTTAGGACAAAATATGAATCAGTCTAAAATTTAAGTCAGCAAATCAAATAGTGATTCTTAGTGCCTAACTTGTGAACTAAAATGTTACAAATGACAGGGATTTTATGTTCAATAAAAGAAAAATCAGAGTGCACAGAGGATGACAATGTGAAGAGGCAGCAAAACACCAAACAGAGGATATTGAATTTGAGGCTAGAATTTGCCAATCCAGGGCAACAAAGACAGACCCTTCGCAAAAAAAAACCCAAAATACAAAATAAAACAAAACACAAAGCTGTCAGCAAGGGGGGCAGAGATCGCCCAGCCAGGAGAGAGGCCTCAGGAGAAACCAGCCCTGCTTATCTCTAGACCTTAGACCCCCAGCCTCCAAAATTATGAGAAAAATAAATTTCTGTTGTTTAAGCCACCCAAGCTGTAGTATTTTCTTATGGTAAAATATTACAAACTAATATATTAAGCTATGATTTATATACCATAAAACATACCTTATAAGCTTTCTGTAAATTTATAGTTGTATAATGATCACCATAATCTGGAATATGCCTAAAAACAAAAGCTCCATCTCACAATGTTAGCCCTCAGCAACTAAGGATTTGCTTTTTAATATACTTCCTTTTCTAAGATTTCATACAGATGGACTCATGCAATGTGAAGTCTTCTGTGTACTTTCACATAGCATATTTTTGAGGACCATCCATGTTTCAACACACATCAGTACTTTGTCTTTATTGCTGAATAGTTTCCATTATGTAGATATATTATTTTATCCATTATGAATGGATATTAGGGTTCTTCCCTGGCTTGAGATATTATGAATAATGCTGCTTTAAAAATCCACATCCAAGTTTCTGTGTGAACACATTTTAATTTCTCTTAGATGTGTAGAAGTGGAATTACTCGCTCATATAGTCAGTATATATTTACTATCTGAGAAGCTGCCCGTCTTTCCTAACAGGAATATATGAAGGTTCCATTTGTTCCTGATCCTTGTCAATACTTGGTACTGTCAGACTTCTTAAATTACAGCCATTCTAATTATGGGTATATTGGTATCTACTAAAGTTTTATCTCAAAAAGAGTATTTTTAACTTTGGGCTAATGAGAATAAGACAGGCTTATTGTTTTTTGTTTTTTTTTTAAGTTTAGGCCTACAAAGAGGGCCTTAAAATTTTGTCTAGTAGCTAAACTCTAGGTTTTAAAAAAAGGACAAACTCTTCTTTAGTAAAAGTCTCATAAATCTCGTTCTTTTAATTTTAAAACATTTATTCCAGACTTCAGGACTGTATTAAATGACTTTTGAATTTCAAAAGAAGATTAAAGAACCCCATATTGTATAATGAACTGGAAAATTGTCACTTTAACATAAGGTTAAAGATTATAATTTTATGTTTTAGTAATAAATCCAGGATACATAACTGTGAATTTGGACATAACATATTTGATTTCAAGCAAGCCTGGTTTCTTCTCTAAAACTAAACAGCTACATATTTATATAATTGTGATGCAAAACATGGGATGAAAATGGCCATATACTGCAGTTAAAACTGTGTTACAATTATATACATTGGTATCTTTTATAAAGTAGTTCTAACAGAAGTCAGATAATTTGAACATTGCCTATGAAAACTTGTCCATTTGAAACTTGAGGTATAATATGACACATTTTCCAGTTATTTTAAAAAACTTAATTTAATTATACTTTATTTTTATATACTCTATTCTTACAACATTCCAATTGGCAGTATTTTTCTTTACTCGTCATGTGAAATTCTAACATGCTTGATTACTTCTTAATCTCCCTGCATGACAATTAAAAATTTGGGCTGGTACTGCTCGAGAAAGAAAGCCCAAGAGATGGCCTGGCACTTATCAGCTGGCCTTCCTGCTTCAAGCTGGCCTTGGTGTTGTCCTGTTGAACATGAAAAATTTCAGAGATCACCAACATCAAATAAGGCCATTCTTTGGCTGTGACGGATAAAGAAAAACTCAAGCCCACTCCATAATCACATCTGAACACAGACAAAAAAAGAATGTTATCCAAGCCACAAAATTCCAAACATCCCCCTTCTCCTGGTTCATAGTAGTGATGGCTGCTTTGCTCTCAGTTCTAGCACTTAATTCACCTAATCTGTTCTTTCTATAAATGAGCTTTCTTAAGATACCCAACCTGACTTCGTGACAGCACACAGTCCAGAACAAAGCCCTGCTTCCTTAAGCCCTCCTCAAAATTACCCAACACAAACCCAAATTCTACCGTAGTAAGTCTTTTCTAGCACCTGCTCAGGGTGTGTGTTTTCCCTCACTGCAGTGAATAAAAAACCAATTTGTTAGGGCCAGGGATTTAGCTCAGTGGTTCTGCCACCTGCCTTGCAAGTGCAAGGATCTGAGTTTGATCCCCGGTACCAAAAAAAAAAACAAAAAACAATTTGTTCAATTAAAAAAAAAAATCAAGGCGACCCAAGACATCAAATTATTTTTATATTGTTCAAGGCATACAGATTCATACAATACTACATAAATAATCAGCTCATTACAAACTCAATGTCAATTAATGCAAAGTTATTAAAATTCTGATTCTGTGGCCAGTAGTTTTGATAATTATTATATTTATATTTACAATAGATGGAAAAAATGAAATTCGTTAAATGCATGCATACCCCCATAAGATCAACCTTTATCCTGGCACTTACTATAATAGAATCATTTGTGAAAGAGCAAACAAATTAGGTTAACTACCAGCCATTGACAAATGAAATGAGAGCTAATTGTAGAATCTATGTAAATGGTGCTTAACACCCAGATAAAAGTCATAAAAACATTATTTGGGTATTTCTAAATATTGTGACTTTCTATAAAAGGAGCTAACCACAGGATCATGTATGACAGCAACTATAGCATTTCATAAACTGCTAAGTGCGACATTTTAAATTAACAAGAAAGTGGTGAGGGCCTGGTATAATCAGAAAGAGCTCCGGGCCATGGGATCCAGCTTCTAGGCTCAGTTCTAAGATGAACAAACTAAATTAACTTGAATCAAGACATAAACATAGACCGAGAGAGGCAAAAGGGTTTTAGAGATCAGCTAGCCATGCCCTGCCCTACATAAAGTCATAGAAACTGAGGGTCAGAGAGGGAAAGCAACTAAAACACAATTACCTAGATAGTTAATGACCAACCATGACCAGAACCAGTGTGTCCAACACCCGACCTCAGTCCCTGGCCCCTGCTCTACTTCTTGAGAAGAAATGATTCATCATTTATACAGTGAAGACAGTCATCTGTGTTTGTTTCTTCCTGGTGAAGGTACTAGGGTGATGATGGAATAACTGATGTGACTTGGACAATCTTCGTGATCTGTGTTCAAAACTCATTATGGAGTGGTCTTGTTTTTGTCTTGGTCTATCACTAGCCTTCTGCTGGCAGGTACAACATCAGACCAACCCCCCCTTCCCCCTGATAGGGGTTTAAACAAGTAGGGCTGTGTTTTCAGTAGGAGCATTGCTGGCATTTTAGGTGGAACAATCTTTCCAGTGTAGAGTTGCCTTCACCTTGCAGGATACAGGATGCATTTGGTCCCCAGGTACTCAATGGCAGCAGCACCTCCTGGGAAGGGCTGGCCCCAAGGTTAGGTGGTATCAAACATCAAAACTAATGCCAAAAAAAACCAAGAACCCAAAAACCTAAAGGACAAGTAATGATGAGAACAGTATTACTGAATTTTCCTTTTGCCCCAGGTTCTAATATGGTTCACATGGTTACTGATCCTGTCCTTAAAATATTGGTATTTTGTTCGTCATGAATTGCTTGCATTTTAATATGGTCTACTAAAATATTATCTAGTTTGGTTGCTAAATTTCAGGGCACCATTTAAATATAGCATCCAAGGCAAGTGCCTCCCTCGCCTTACCCTAGTCACTGTGACAACCCACATTATTTCCAAATGCATCTCAGACTGAGAACTTCTGAAATCACAGGCAGTTCTTCTCATACAAGTTCAGAGAGGCATCCTGAGCCTGAAATAGTGGCTGCATGATGCCAACATGGACCTAGGTTCCATTAATCCCTGCTGTCCTCACAAAAAGGCTGCCAGGCCCAAAGAATTATGTTCTAATTCCAAACAAGAAAATGTAGGGACAGTAAGAGGTAGGAAAACTGTACTAGTTGAGCCTGACTCTTTTCATTACAGAAGCAGTAACTGTCCCAGAAGCCCCACCCAATAAGCCCTAATGCATATGTCATTGCCAGAAGTGAGTTGCACAGCCAGCCCCAGCTATAAGAAGCCTGGGAGATGAATGCTTTTAAGAGGGCATGTTAATGGGGGGAAAGAAAGATCACAAGTTTGAAGTTAGCCTCTGCTATATAGCAGGTCCAAGCCCAGCACTGACTACATAGCAAGACCCTGTCTCAATGAAACAAAAAACCAAACAGGGCATGGTGCTCATCTATAATCCCAGTACTTCGGAGGCTGAGGCAGTAGGATAGCTGCGAGTTTGAGGCCACCTTGGGCTACATAGTGAGTTCAAGCCCAGCCTGAACTACACAGTGAGATGTTTATGAGCCTGCTGTTGTCATATAGGTAGGTTTTCAAGCTAGGAATATACTTTCCTTAATAGGTGCTATTCAAATTTTATATTTCCTCCAGAGTTAGTTTCATTAATTTGTCTTCCAAGGTACTTCTTAGAAGTTGTCAAATTTATTTCAAAAACGATTTTTGTAATATGCTTCCTATATCCTTTTAAATTCTGTAAAATCTGTGGTAATGTCTCCTAGATCTTAATATTGTAATTTAAAAAATGTATGATACTGTGTAACAGGAAGAAAAGGTCTAAAAGAGCAGGGGAATTGGGAGGGGTAGGGGAAGGGAAAAAAGGGAAAGGAAAAAATATGAGAAGAGGAAAAAAATGGAAACAAGGTCTTTGCAAATAGGGAAGGGTGGAGGAGGTGAAGGGAGGGCAAGGGAAGGGGAAAAAAAAATAAGAACCAAGAGACTCATGTAATACTGCAAGATCCCAATGATGAATGTAACTGTATTTTATACCCAAAATGTACCAATAAAGTTAATGGGGAAAAAAATAAATAAGTAAATAAAAAATAAAAAAAATAAATAAAATCTAGGGCCAGGAATTTAGTTCCATGGTTCCGTCACCTGCCTCACAAGCACTAGGTCCTGAGTTCGATCCCTGGTACCAAAAAAATACAATAAAATAAAATCTAATTTTCAGTCTGTACAAATGAAGGGGAAGCCAGGTGTGGTGGTGCACACCTGTAATCTCAAAACCTGAAAGGCAGAGGCAGGAGTACTGAAAGTTAAAGGCCCAACCTGGACTACAGAGTTTGTTTTTTGTTTGTTTGTTTTCTGTTTTTTATTAAATTCTTTTATTGGTACATTGTAGGTATACAACACAATTACATTTCTCATTGGGAATTGTACCTTTACATAATGCATCTTGGTTCTTATTTTTTCCCCATTCCTAGCCCTCCCTTCACGCCCTCCACCCTTCCCTATTTACAAAGACTTTATTTCCATTTTTTCCATTTCTCATCATTTTTCCTTTCCCTTCTTTCCTTTCCCCTGCCCCTCCCGCTACCCCTACCCCTTTGGACCTTTTCTTCCTATTTTGCATTATCGATTATTCATTCTAATCATTGGTACATTTTAGGTATACAATATAATGACATTCATCATTGGAAATTTGCACCTTTACATAGTCTCTCTTGGTTCTTATTTTTCACCCTTGGACTACAGAGTTTGAGGCCAGCCTGGACTATATAGAAAAACCTTGTCTCAGGAGGAAAAATAAAAAAGGCAAAAAGGCACAGGGCAGGGGGGTTCGGTAGTGGAGGAAATGAAAAAGAAAAAAAGAAAAGAAAATGAAGGAGAAATAACAAGTAAGTAGTGTCCACCATGGGGACCATGCAGGGTTACAAATGCCGGCTCTTTCTGATGGCACATAGCATTTTCTCCACTGGTAATGTGACGGTCTACCTAAGCAGAGCATTTTGATGATCACTTTTTTATAATTAAGGATAAAAACTGGAATGTCATCCTAGGTTCAGTTCTATAGAAGCACAAGCTGAAATGAATTAAGGCACAGCTGATTTATTAAGGTCCCACTTTGGAGAGAAACTTGTAAGAGTGAAAGAGACAGCCAGAGGAAAGGGAAATGAAACAAGGGAAGATGCAGTCTCAGGTCCGGACTTGACCTGATGCACACGGGACTGGGGAGAAAAAATCATAGCAGAGTTGTCCATCTTGAGGCAAGGAAGCTAAACTTCCTACCCTTGTTAAATCACTCAGTCACTGGCTGCCTACTCTTGGAAGAGAGGGTCCAACGTCACTTCCCAGGAGTCTCTGGGAGCTGCAATTCCCAGCAGCCAAGAGCAAATCTCCAGAGTGTTACAGGTCTGAGCATGCGTCAAAACATTTGCAGCTGGGGGATGGGAACATGGCCGGTAAGAGGGATCTGCACCACAACGCCTACTACAGATACTAATTTTAATTCACTCTCCAAAGAATTGCTTTTATTTTCACTTTGTGTGGTGACAGTATAACCCTAGATATATTGCTAGGATTAACAGCTACTGGAAAAACTGCCAATTAGTTGAAAGTATCTCGTTTTTAAGAAAAATGATTAACAGGCGTTGACTTGTTTTGTTTAACCGCTAATGGAGAAAGCGCTTTATAATTTGCTCTGGGTATTAACTAGGATCTAGTCTGTAGTTCACAATCTCATCAGGACACATAAATATTTCATAGTCTTAGGGTCTCATTTAAACCTCAATAAATATTTAATTGAAGTTGACCAACAAAATAAGCGAAAGAATTATGTTGCCTTTAGTTAGATCTGAAATGAGCAAGCTCTTCATTTTCTCAAGCAGTCTGAAGCTAAAGTTATTTCAACTTCATGAAATATTCTACATAATTTTATAAGTAATTAAAGGCCTGCAAAATAAGCTTAAAAGGCACATATTAAATATTGAGGAAAACATGAAATAAAATGAACTTTTAACTTTAAATGCAAGTGAATGGTTCAATAAACTGTGGCCTAAGTTACTTAATTCAGTAATGAATTAGTTAAAATACTGTCAAAACTCTCCTTTGGACATCAGAGGTTAAAAAAATTAATAAATCTTTCCTTGGCCCTTACAAAATAAATATCCTACAAAATTGTGACTAACAAATAACCATGCATAATCACCCCAAGTAGGTCAACCCACAAATTGTTTTTGAGTTCTAGCTCCACCACTGAGCCAGGTACTGAAAATAATAAAAAATAAATCAAAAGGAGAGAAAGAGAAATACTGGCCCATGTTGAAAGTAGAGATGGTTTCTCAGGAAAGGAACTCTCTCTGTGGTATGTTAGATCTCTATATTGTATTAGAACTCAGCTTCAAAAAAAGTGTGTGCTGTAACAATTACATGGGGATATGTCACTTCTACTATATTTGAGGACATTTTAACTAGAATCAAAGTATTGCCAACCAATCAAGTGTTAATAAATATTTAAAATTTAAAACACACACACCTGGTAAACTTAGACTACTATGATTTGAATTCTATATCTAGTCTTGAATTCTTTTTTAATTGCAGGGTCTAAAATAATCTAGTAACAGGTTCTTTTGTATAAGAGAACATGAGGTTATAACATAGGGCTGTCTTAACACAGTCTTCCCATATGGCTACCTTACGGGAAATAGCTGGTAATCTTGGGTTTCTTTCCCTTTGATCTTAGTCCCTTTTTTAAAATACTCAAGACCTGGGCCAGGGATTTAGCTCAGTGGTTCCACCGCCTGCCTCACAAGCGCAAGGTCCTTTCGATCCCCGGTACCAAAAAAAAAAAAAGTAAATAAATAAAATACTCAAGATCTGCTCAGCCCACGTGCTAGCAGCGCCTTCATGCTGGGCACCACCACTCTCCTCTCCTCTCCCAGCGAGGTATCAGCGGCTGCCCTAGCCAAGCTCCCCACCCCCACCCGGCTGTCCCATCACCGCTATCTAGTCAGCTCACTGATATTCCCACTGGTCACAGGAGACAGATGAGAAATTTGATGCACACTGGGTGACATACTTCAACAAGCCAGACACAGATGCCAGGGAATTGCTTAAAGGGATGAACACGGTTGCTGGCTACGATCTGCTTCCAGAACCCAAAATCACTGATGCTGCTTAGTGGGCATGCAGACGGTTAAATGATTTTGCTAGTGCTGTTCGGATCCTAGAGGTGGTTAAAGACAAAGCAAGACCTCATAAGGAAATCTACCCCTATGTCATTGAGGAACTGAAAGGAACTCTGAATGAACTGGGAATCTCCACTCCAGAGGAGCTGGGCCTTGCTTGACAAAGTGTAACCCACAGAGGGCTTCCCTCTCAAGGATTTCTTGACAGTGCCACTTGATTGTGAACAATCACCTGGAAATGCTGATGATAACATATTACATTATTTGAACAAGTTTACCTTTACTGAGTACCAAGCCATGTGATAGTAACCTGGACTTTAATAAATAGGAAACAAGTATGAACCAAAAAAAATAAAATAAAATAAAATAAAGATGCTCAAGACCCATGGATGTATCATAGTGGTAGAGCCCTTGTCTACCTGCTAGAGACCCCGGATTTCATCACTAGACTGAAAACAGAGATACTCAAACTGCATTTCGTTGTTCAACTATGGGTATGTCAGCGAGCGTGTGTGTGTGTGTGTGTGTTTGTGTGTGTGTTATCTGTAAACATATACATTAAAAACTTCAGACTTAGGCCAGGCATAGGGTGCATGCCTGTAATCCCAGCACTCAGGAGAGTGAGGCAGGAGAATCATGAGTTTTCGGTCAGCCTGGGCTACACAGCAGAGTTCAAGGTCATCCTGGACTACACAGTGGGACCCTGTCTCAAATCAAATCAGACTCTTGTTCAATAATGGCATATCTTCCTTTCATTTCTATAATTCTTTCATTTGTTTGTTTTTGTTTTTTCTGTTTTTTCAGACAGGGTCTCACTACATAGTCTGAACTCACTATGTAGTCCAGGCTGGCCTCGAAGCGATCCTTCTGCTTCAGCCCCCCGTGTGCTGGGATTACAGGAATGAGCTGCCACACCCAGCTCACTTCTGTAATTCTTGCCATGTCACCCTTTATTCAAGGATAGGAAACCATAATCAATATGAAGTGAATCGAAGGCATCTCTCTGGATTTTGGTTTTTGTTGCGGGGGAGGTTATTTTTCTTTTTGTGGTGCTGGAGAGTGAATCCAGGGCTTGGCACATGGTAGGCAAGTGCTCTACCACTGAGCTGCACCCCAGCCTTTTTCTGTTTCTACTTAACACCACATTCAAAATCCAACACAATTACTTGGTTAATAGCAACTCACTAGGCAAAAGTGACCATCTGAACAGACTCAAGTGTCTACAGAAGGACAGATTATCTTGTCCGAAGGAGATGAGAAAAAGGTTGATAAGCATTAGCCAAGAAAGATGGATATCTGGCATCCTGCAACCAATACAGAGGAAGGATAACTAGTCTTTGCTTAAGAGTGTTTTTCTTAAATTTGTCTTTTGGCCTAAGGCGAGCCAAGAAGCAGTCTAAGCGAAAACATATAAAACTTCCGTTAGGAGAAATGAGTTCAAGAGCTCTACTGTCCAGCATGGTGACTTTAACTAATAGCAATATACTTCAAAAATTCTTAGAGTAGATTTTAAATGTTCTCAACACACATACACACATACACACATACACACACACACAACACACAAAGTATGTAAAGTAATGCGTACGTTAATTAGCTTGATTTTGCCAGCCCATGATGTGGACATATTTCAAAGCAACATGTTGTACTTCAGAAGTATATAGTCATCCCTCAGTATTTGGTGGGGGATTTGTTCCAAGACCCCATGGATACCAAAATCTAAGGATATTCAAGCCCCTAATATAAAAGTGCATAGTATTTCCATATAACCTTCACATATCCACTCACATACTTAAAATCATCTCTAGATAACTTATTACACCTAATACAATGTAAATGCTGTGTAAATAACTGTTATACTACATTGTTTGGGAATAATGACAAGAAAAAAGAGTCTGTACATGTTCAATACAGGCTCAACATTTTCTTTCAAAAATTTTCAGTCACAAGTTGGTGAGTCCACATTGAACTCTCCAGATACAGAGGACTTCCCCCAACTGTACATAATTTTTATTTGTCAACTTAAAACAATAAAATTGGGAAACACTACAAATAAAGGCAATAATAAGTATGAAAGAGAAAAAAGAAAAACCAAAAGCTAGCTTTAACATTTACATTGAAGACCCTAATTTTCTCAAATCCACATTTAAAACTGTAAGATTGCAACGTCATATGACTTACCTGTCTATCAAAAGCTACCCATGACGGTACATCAGTTCCTTCTCCTTTCGGATATATCCTGTATTTAGTCTTCACTTTTTGCCCAATAAGTGGTTCTCCACCTATTCCAGGCTTCTCTTCACTCACCAGCATTCTAACATTGTTGCAAAAGCCCCAATGTTGAGATTTATGAAACTTCTCCTTTCCCCACTACGAGCACAAGAAACAATACAAAATGGCCAAAGTTACTCTTTATGACTGTTATCTATTTTCAAATGAAACACATTTTCCCATCATTTATTTTTTCCAACACAAAATACATATGGACTAGCAAATAATTATGAACAATCTTTATCCATAAGATTATGTCAATTTTAACATACAGGATTCCAAACTTCAAAAAGCAGTAAGAATAAACCTAATGCTCCATGCTATTTAAAACATTTCAAGGTAACAGTTACTTCAAGTGAACATTTAGAACATTAGCTTGCTAATTGGTCTTTCCCACTTATTTGCCAAGAATGCAAACAGAAAAAACAAAAACAGCCCCTCTAGTCCAGAGCAAATATTTAACAGTTTTTCACTTAAGTCTGAACATTTTTTTCACTAAAACAGAAAACAAAATCTTGTCCTCATTAAAATAAATGTAACAGGGGCCCAAGGATTTAGCTCAGTGATTCCGGTGCCTGCCTCACAAGCGAAAGGTCCCAAGATTGAACTCCAGTACCAAAAAAATAAAATAAAATAAAATACATGTAACAGAAATTGCACAGAGTTGACATTCTCTATCAAAACACCTTGCCTCCTACCTTAGCTAGTGATTCGGACAGAGAGGCAAACGCAGATAATGTCAGCAAAGGTTGTTGAGCATGTGGGCTGAGATCACCTCTCATGCACTGCCAGTGGGAAAGGCAAGCAGAACAGCCACTTGGGGGACAGATATGGAAATTTCTAGCAAGGTGATGGGAATGATGTATTCCATGGCATGGCAAGCTAACTCCTAAGTCTCTTGCTTCTCAGCACAAGGACTGGGCATCAAATTATCTGCTACAGTAGTGTTTGCAAGAGTGACAAACAACAAACTGACTGCAAATAGCAGGAAAAATACCTTGATTGTGCTCTCTTTATAAAAGAGAATATTAAAACAGGTCAAAAATTACCTGTCAATATAGACAAATTACTTGTCAATAGACAAATCTCAAAACATGGCAATCAAAAAATTGGTAGAAATATTCAAAAATACAGTATTACTTATGGATAATGCATTGGAATAAACAAATTCAAGATTACATAATATTCATGATAATATAGGATGTAATAATGAATATACAATATAACTACATGGCCAGGCATTGTGGCGCATGCTTGTAATCCCAGCACTCAGGAGGCTGAAGCAGGAAGACTGCTGCAAGTTTGAGGACAGCCTGGGCTACATAGTGAGTTCAAAACCAGCCTGAATTACACGGCGAGACCCTGTCTCAAAAAAACAAAAACAACAACAAAAAAAAAGAGTTTAAGGTTGGACAGAGAATGGAGCACTAGCATGCAGACAGTTATTCTTGAAGTTATCAGAGGCTAGATTAAAAGCAGCTGCATCAATTAAACATAAACTAAGAAAACAATAAAAACAAAATCAACTTTTGAGACCAAAGATGTAGATACGTAAAATGAGTACTTTCTCTGCAATAAAATATATAAAAACCATATGTGATGCAATCAAAAAGTAGAGTAATTTTTAAAAATTTATTACACTAAAAGACACACTGCCATAACCCTCCGCCCTCCCTCTGTTTCGAGCACACTTATCCTATCATTCTTGCCATTTTCTGAAGCAGTTCTAGAAGTTCTCTTTCACGAGTATCTTTAGTTGCACTGTTGTAGCTGCTTCCATGTCCTGAATTAATTCAAAACTTTGACCTTTCAAGGTCATTTTGACTTTGGGGAAGAGTCAGAAGTTTCACAGTGCCAGATCTGATGAATAAGGTTACAATGTAATATTTTCACAAGCCTGCTTTTCTGTTGGATGGTACTCTGTGGCAGCAATCGCCGCATTTGTGATCACACCTCATAAAGACACAAAAGAGGACCTCCAGAACTGCTTCAAAAGTGACAACAATGGGATAAATGTGTTTGAAGCAAGGGAGAGTATCTTGAAGGGGGATTAATGGCAATGTATCTTTTAGTGTAATAAATATTTTTAATTTAAACATTTACTATTTCAATCCCACAGTGGATATGATATTATAGAATGGACACCCACATGCCCTGCCCTGCATTAAAAATAAACACTTGGGGCTGGGGATTTAGCTCAGTGGTTCCGGTGCCTGCCTCGCAAGCGCAAGGTCCCGAGTTCGAACCCCGGTACCAAACAAATAAATAAATAAAAATAAAAATAAACACTTGAAGCCCACTCTTGAGTTCATGGCCCTGCCTCTCACTCCAAATACAACACTTATTGGGAATTTGCTACTTGCCAGTTTGCCGAGATTGTATACAACCAGGGCAAGAGCCTCTGGCAAAGCAAATACTTTAGCATGGCAATTCCTTTTGTGGTGAAGGCAGCCTGGAAGAATGGAGAAGTGCCTGGGCACTATTGTCCAGGGGAGCAAGGGCCATGACAGCTACCCAGGGCAGGTCAGAACCCAGGCTCTCAGACTTGGACAGGAAAGCTAGACGCAAAGGTTAGGATGCTGAGCTCCAGCCTGGTTCTGATCCTTGGAGAATCAGTTACCAACCCCTCCCATTAATACACACACAATCACACATACAATCAGATTACCATAAATAAGTCCCAAATTGGGCCAGGGATTTAGCTCAGTGGTTCTGCCACCTGCCTTCCAAGTACAAGGTCCCCAGTTTGATCCCCGGTACCAAAAAAAAAAAAAAAAAAAAAAAAATCAGTCCCAAATCACCAGAGAGCAAAGCAAAAGTTGGGTTTGTCAACATTAACGATGGAATAATACATAATTTTATAACAATAGGGGCTGGGGATTTAGCTCAGTGGTTCCGGTGCCTGCCTTGCAAGCACAAGGTCCCAAGTTCGATCCCCGGTACCAAAAAAAAAAGGTTAATGGTTAAAAAAAAGGTTAATGGATAACAATGTCCCCTCTTCTAAAGCAAGTAATTTTGGGTAATCATGAACTCATCTCAAACCAACAAATGTTTTTTAAGCATTTATTGTAGTACTAGCTTTGTACCAGATACACTAGTTAAAAATAAGCCTAAAACAGGCTGGGGATTTAGCTCAGTGGTGCCACCACCTGCTTCGCAAGCGCAAGGTCCCGAGTTCGATGCCCAGTGGCAAAAAAAAAAAGCCTAAGACTTGGCTCCTACCTTGAAACCCACAATCTTGCTGATGAAATAAGATTTAGGTATCAAAAACAACTAGAGAACAGTAGAGCTACCATGTTTGACCACTTACTTATTCTAAGCCGGACCTTTTCCTAAAGGATTCACTGTCACAAAATTATTTGATCAATGTCTTAGTTACTTTTCTCATTGCTGGGACAAAATACCCAACACCTACAAGTTAAAGAAGGAAAGGCTTATTTCAGCTCACAGTCTATAGAGGTTTTGGTCTATAGTTAGCTGGCTCTAAGGCAACATGGCATGGCAGAGGGGCATCACAGAGGACAAACAGTCCATGGCCCAGCAGGCAGGAGATAGTGAAGCAGCAAGCAGCAACAGCCAAGCCTGCCTTCCCTCTCTCCCTTTATATTCCATGCAGGCTGCAAGCCTATTGATTGATACCACCCATACCCAACGTGGAGCTTCCATTATCTACACCCAGAACTATGCTAATTCCGACCAGTGGATTAATTTTGTACCACACAATCTTAATCCCAGAATCCCATTGTGTAGACCCAGCCAGCTCCAAAAAGCCCTGTCTATGAGCAGCACATGAGGCTTTGGGGGGACATAAAGTTACAAGCCATAATAGTATTATCACTACCATTTTACAATGAGGAAACCAGGCAGAGAAGCAAATTGGCACACCCAGAGTTATACAGTACCTAGGGCTGCCTGCACCTGAACCTAAGGTTCATGCAGCACTAAGCTCCAGTGAGTTCATCTGACCAGAGCTGAGCACTGCTAGGGTGAACTGGTAGTACTGGGATTCTGTGGATAATTGGGATCAGTGCTGAGGCCAGAAGAATGAGAAAAATTTGACAGGAGAGGAGAGGCAATGGTGTTCAAGCAGAGTTATGAGGCTGCATAGCAGATGAGCTGATAGCCCCAGAGTGAGGGGCAAGAGACAGACAAGTCTAGTAAAAAGGACCAGCTCAAGTTTGGAAGCAAAGTGAGACAGAGTAGCATATATAAGGTGGTCTATATTATGGAAAGCCTCATATGTGAATACCTTAACATTCTCCTTTTATCAAGCTGCCAGATTATTTACTGAACCGTGTGCCCTATTCTAGGGAATGTGGCGTAAAGAATATTAAGTCACAGCCAGCCTTCCAGTCTCCGATGATCTTTCTCCACTACTCATAAGTCTCCTCCATGGATCCCAGTTTCCATCATCACATCCAAAAAGCTCTTGTCATTGTTGAAGGCCTCACTCAGCTACCCGATCCCCAGAATGCCACAATTTTTCCATATACATCCTCCTCTTTGGTCAGACAACATCTCACAGCTTAGAAAGCACCCTGAAGCTCATTCATGGCTCTTTTCAGGACTTCTACACTAGATCTCCTCTCCCAACAGCCAGGTCCTAACCTATCACACAGTCATCTCTCCCACAAACATTTAGTGAGCATCCATAGGTTGCTGAGCTATGTGGGCTCTAGGGACGTGGCCTTGGGCAAGCCACAGCTCCCAATCTTGGAACAGAAGCCAGACACTAAGACACTATGGCTCTGGATGTGGCAATGGTTTCTTGCTATGATACCAAAAGTATAAGCAACAAAGAAAAAATAAATAAAATAAACATAAAAATTTTAAATGTGTATGCATTAATACACTATCAAGAGAATAAAACACAACCCACAAAACAGAAGAACATATTTGGAAATCATGCATATGGAATCCAAAATAAATGAAGAGCTCTTACAACTCAGCAGAAGACAAATGATTCAATTTTTAAATGGGCAAAGACTTGAATAGACATTTTCCCAAGAGGATATTCTGATAGTCAAAAAACACATGAAAAGATACTCATTATTATTAATCATTAGGAAAATGCAAATGAAAACTAAAGAAACCACTTCACACTCAGCAGGGTGACTATAATCAAACGAGAGAAGAATAACAAGTGTTGGTGATGATACAGAGACACTGAAACCTTCATATATTGCTAGTGGGATTTTAAAATAGTATGGATTAAAACAGGTTAGCACTTCCTTATTAAGATAAACAGAATTACCATATGATCCTGCAATTCCACTCCTGGGTATATACTCAAAAAACTAAAGCCAAGTGAGGTGGCACACACCTGTAATTCCAGCACTATGAGAGCCTGAGGCAGAAGGATCACAAGTTCAAGTACAGCCTGGGCAACTCAGTGACTTAGTGAGAACCCATCTCTAAATAAAAATAAAATAAGGGCTGGGAATGTAGTTTAGTACAAAGGTCCTGAGTTCAATCCTCAATACTGCAAATACAAGAGACAGAGACAGAGAGAGAAATGTATGTTTACAGAAAATGTATGTTTACACAAATATTCATAGTAAAAACAAAATATTCATAGTAAAAAACAAAGTTCACAATAGTCAAAAACTGAAAACTCAGGGCCGGGGATTTAGCTCAGTGATGCCTGACTCTCAAGCGCAAGGTCCTGAGTTCGATCCCTGGTACCAAAAAAAAAAAAAAAAAAACAACTGAAAACTCAAAAGTCCATCTGCTGATGAATAAGGAAAATGTAGTCTAGCCAGGTGCAGTTGCACATGCCTCTTATCCCAGCACTTGGGAGGCTGAAACAGGATCACCTTGAGTTCGAGGGCAACCTGAACTACATGGCGAGACTCTGTCTCAAAAAAAAAAAAAAAAAAAAAAAGAAACCAGGGGTCTAGCCATACAATGCAATATCACTCTGCCATCAAAAAGAATGAAGTATTGACACATGGTATAACATGGATGAACCTTGAAAACGCTATGCTAAGTGAAAGAAGCCAGATGTAAAAGTTCACATATTCTGAGATTCCATTTCTATGAAGCATCCAAAATAGGAAACTCATAGAAGCAGGAAGATTAGTGGTTGCCAGGGACTAAAAAGAGGAGATAATGAGAAGTAACTGCCCGTGAGGAAGTTTTTCTTTAAACAGTCATGGCAGCTGTACAGCAGTGTGAATGTACTAAATGCCACTGAATTACACACTTGAAGTGGTTAAATAATAGATTTTATATTATGTGTATTTTACCACAATTAGAGGAAAAAAACAGCCAGTGTGAGATTCATACACCACAAATGAGCTAAATAATGACCATCCCCAGGGATGCCCAGGAGCTTGAGGCCCCTGCTGACCACCAGCTCTCTGTCACGCGCATATACCACAACATGGACACACACCCACATCTTATTTGTCTATCTAGATGACAGATTTTGTTTTTTAAAGAAACAGGGTCTCATTACGTTGCCCAAGATGACCCCAAACTCCTGGGCTCAAGCTATCCTCCAGCCTCTGCCTCCCTAAAAGCAGAAGTATAGGTACGTGTCACTGTCCTCAGCTTAGATAACTTTTCTTTATTTTTTGGCGGCTGAGAATGGAATCCAGGGCCCTGAGTACGCTAGGCAAGTGCTCTACCACTGAACTACATCTCCAGGCCTGGAGATCATTTTTTTTTTTTTTTTTTTTTTTTTGAGATCATTCTTGAAAAGAGAAAAAGAATAGGTAGTAGGTTATTTTGAAAACTTTTAAAATTTGTTTTGTAGGGTTTTCTTTGCAGTGCTGGGAATAGAACCCAGGGCCTCACATATGCTAGGAAAGTGCTCTACCACAGAGCTGCACCCCCAGCGTGACAAACGTTGTCTAACTCTGAGATTATGGTGTCTATTTCTTCTTTTTTACGTGTTGTCTCCCTATCTAATACATTGCTGCAGATATAGAAGGCCCATAAAACTTGAGGGATACATTAAACGGTTACCAAGTGAAAAATTGTGGTCTGGATCAAACAGGCAAGAAGGAGCCATCAAATTTTACCAAGGAATGGAGGGACAGGATGCGGTAGCACATCTGAAGACAGATTCCTTAAGATTGGGCAAAGGAGATTCAAAGGGGGACAATCTGAAATCAAAAAACTTGAAGAGGCCACTACCACATGTTAACATAAAGATCTTAAGGAAGCTGATTAAATCACACACAGTATACCAAGAAATTAAGAATCTACAGCTCAGCAGCAGAGCGCTGCCCTAGCATGTGCCAAGTCCCTGGGTTCTACCCCCAGCACTACAAAAACAAACAGAATCCCCACACACAAACTTCTGAGCTACTTTCCAAGTTTACCCTTTGCTAACCTTTCCCTTTTCATCAGGAAAGGGTAAGTCTCAGTTTAATGACATGGATTTAATTAAGGGTTTTTACCACCTAAACACTTGTCTATCAGAAAGAAAACAAGCCAAGCCTGGTGGCGCACACCTGTAATCCCAACTACTATCAGAAAGAAAACAACCAAGTGCAGTGGCACACATCTGTAATCCCAGCCACACGAGGCTGAGCAAGAAGATCATCAAATTGAAGGCCAGCCAGGGCAACTTAATGACACCCTGTCTCAAAGTAAAAAAAATAAAGAGTTGGGCATATATCACAGTGCAAGGCCCTGGCTTCAATACCCAGTAATGGAAAGAAAATACAAACAACAAAAAAAAGCAGGCCTTCAACTCATTGCATGCATTTGTTTGTTTGTCCTCACAGTACTGGGAATTAAACCCAGGGCCTTGTGCATGCTGGCCAAGAGCTCTACCACTGAACTACACCCTCAGCCTGACTCAGCTTTTTCCAGGTATCATATCTAAAATCGGTTGTTTTCATGCCTTTTTTTTTTTTTTTTTACCATGATCTTCCACTTAAGTAGCATGGCTCCCATTTATGGTGCAGATATTCAATTTCCCTTTTTTTTTTTTTTTTTGGTACTGGGGATTGAACTCAGGTCCTTGTGCTTGCGAGGCAGGCAGCGGAGCCACTGAGCTAAATCCCCGGCCCTCAATTTCCTTTTTAAATTCATTTTAGTTTTAAGTGATTCAATTTGCAGAGAGATACTAAGTACCACATAAAGCATCTGTTGGATCATACATAGGGTTTTTAAATCCTGCAGGTCGCATGCATGTTACCAAATTTTGGCAGGCCTTGAGTCCATGGTACAAATTCCACAGGAGTGCATCAGTTTAAGCATCTAGGAAAAGGGTAGAAATTGGGATAGAGACAAAAATCGTGATCTAGGAAGCAATGTGACCCGAGGATATGTGTCACGTCCCTTGATGGTGTTCAGGAACCCAGACACAGAACAAGGAAGAAGGTACAGAACTGCCAGGGGGGTACAGATCTGCCAGCATGACCAAAGAGCTAGGAGCTATAAAGGGTGGACTGAAGATGCTAAGAAGGCTCTGGCCAGAAGAGGAGATAAAGCAGAAGAAAACCATACAACTAAGCAAACAGGAATGACTGCAGTCCATTTACAATCTCCATGGTTACTCAAGTCCTAACTGCAATAGCCCTTTGCTTGGGCCTCTGGCCGTGACCAACATCCTTTGGCCCTCCTCCCCTGAGTTCCTTTCTCTAGACCATGAAGACATTCAACTTCTTTATTTCGTAGAGACCCAAGCCTCTTTCAGCCCTGAGTCCTGCTTGCATTTCTAACTTCACTCCCTCGAACCCACCACCTTAATTTCATGTTCCCAGGAATAGCATCCTGCGGTCATCAACAGACCTTTCTCCAGTTCTGCCCTCCTGTACTCCAGCCTGCCATGCTGCTCCCTGTCAGGCCTTACCTTGCAGGACACCACACTCTTCTTGCTCTTGACAGGCCTAGGGACCCCAGCTTGAGACATGAGATTAAGTGAATAAATAGGGGCCAAAGGCGTAGAGGCTTAAAGGACAATGGAGTTTGTTTTGAACAGAGGATACAAAGATTGAGGCAGGAAGATAGGATGTAACTAAAACTAGCTGGGAAAAGAGGTATGATTAAGATCCTGGAACACATGTGCAGAACAATTCTCAGAGCCCTGCATGTGGACTCTCACAAAAACTCACTCGGGTAGGTTTTTGATAGGATGACCTGGACACAACACCAGCTTGGAAATATAACAGAAGGACAATCACCATTAAGTGTTTGCTGTCATGTCTCTTCATGGTAGCCCACTCTATGCTGTAGAGTGTATTTTTATTTCTTCCTCCCTTTTTCCTACTTTTACTTGGCCCAAGCTCCCTCTGCAGAGCCCATTTTTTCCCTACCCTTCCGTGTTTTTCCCAACCTTTAATAAATGTGAAACTTTGCCACCATTTATACATGTTTAGTTCAATTCTTTGTTCAGGACAGAAAGAATCCAGAAATCACCACCAGAAGGAAATACCAGCACCCCAAAATCCAGTAACAGGATCACTCTGCCCACCATACAAGGAACTGAATATATTTCTATATAGCTCAGGCAGAAAACAATGGGTGGCCAACATCAAAGAAATAGAAATGGAAGAGTAAAAGTGATTGAATCCTACATGTTTTAGTTTTTTATATAGTAAATAAACTTTATTCAATGGCTCTTCCAAGATGATGTTGCCAACAGAGATTTGCATACAATAGTTTGTCTTGATTATTTACAATTTATAGTAGTATTTTTTCCTCTGAAAAATGTAAGTACAAAAGCTAAGTAAACAATGAGGTACTGCCGTTCGAGATTTATCATATGTTATAGCTTAAAGAACTAGTCATTAGCAAATGAGGTACAGGAAGAGATGAGTTGTTAATGATGCCAGTATTCTGACCTGAGCAACTAGAAGGATGGGGTGTTATGGGACGAGGAACAGTGTGCAGGGAACCTAGATCAGAGTTCTGGAGGGAGGAAGCAGACACAGGAGTCCAGAATGCTACTCTGGACACACTGAGTTGGAGATACCGCTCAGAGAAGCAAGCAGAGATGTTGACTGGCAGGCAGATGTGTGAGTCTGAAATTCAGGTCAAAGGTCAAGGTTGGATATAAAAATCTAACAGAAGTCAGTGGACGGCTGATGTTCAAGGCTACAGTAGTGAACTAAATGAAGGAAGTGCAGAAAAGAAGCCCAAGCCTGAGGTTTAAAAATATTCCCCTGTTACAAATCAGGGAGATGGAGTAGAATTCACAAAGACTTAAAAAAAAGAGTACCTGGGGAGTCAGGAAGAAAACTACATTTTTGTCACAGTAATTGTAAAGAAAGCAGTTGAAGAAGGAAGGAGTGATTACCTGGGTCCAATGCTACTAATAAAACAAATGAAGATAGGCTTTAGACTTGACGCCAGATTTGGCAACATGGAGATTGTGGTGACCTTGATGAGAATGGTCTCAGCATCCCCAGGGACAGAAATATCTCTGAACCACATGTCTTTTTTAATAGCTCTGGGTAAGGCATTGCAAATCAAAACTCTTGAGTTTCCAGTATTTATAATTTCCTTAAAATAACCCAAGCTCAGAAAAATGTAAGAAATAAATAAAAGATCATCTAAACGTCATCTCCTTTGAAGTCTTCCCTGGCTGGGAGAGGCAGAACATTCTGTTCCTGAACAGATTTAATGAGGTCTTGAAGGTCACCCTGTCTTTAATCATTTATGTACTTGCCCAATGCCCAATACTTATATCACCAGGATCAGATACAGTACTTAGAACACAGAACACAATAAATTCAAAAATAATAATGATAACAGAGGAGGTCCTTGAAAGAGCAGCAGTATTCTAGACAGAAACAATCTCACAATCAATAAGTTGCCAGGACCACTACAGAACCCATAAAGCTAACCCAAATGGAGAAGCAGGCAGCAGGCAAGCAGAACACCAGGAGCTGCTGATTCATTTGCAATCTTTCAGAGCTCTAGCACATCAGAGTCTTGTTTCTTCCTAGGCTACACGCCAAAACCCACATGATGTCTGCAAAAGCAGGAGGAACAAGGAGCTTGGCCTGAACCTTACAGCTCACTTATCTTTGCAGATATGAATGTTATTTCTATAGCCACAATAGCTAAAAAGTGTAGCTCGATTCTAAGTACCTTAGAAGCACTAAACACCAAATTCTCAGAGGAAATCTGTGTACGTCATATCTACATTTTATAAATGAGGATTCCAAAGCATAGTTTCATTTGCCCAAGGTCACTCAACTAACGGAAGTGATGAATCCAGAATGGAAACCCAAAGTCTGAAGCCTTAGCCTTAGGCCTCACATTCTTTGTGCCCTCTTGAAGAAAAGGAATAGATCCCTTGTCTAAATTGGTGAGGTTGAATTATTATTTTTTGCTTTTGACAAATATAACAGCAAAAATGACTACCATAACCTAGAAAGAAGGAAATAGGTCAGGTAATTGGATCTAGACTCAATCCCTTAAAAGCAGAGCAGGTATTAGAAGAGAGTGCTACAGAAATCCTCTACAGCAACCATCAGTTACTGGAGATGTGAGGACTGAAAAGAGCCAGTTCACGTTTAATATTTTAGGGGCTGAAGATACAGTTCAGTGGTACAGGGCTTGCCTGCCATGCGCAAGGCCGGGAATTCCCAGCAAATGGGAAAATTTTAGTATTTCAATAAACATTAATAATACTTATTTTTCTAACTTCTTTTTAAGATTCATGGAAAATTTTATATAGAATTATCTAAATCCATCATTCTTAGATATGTCTGCCTGGTTGAGTTTGGACTAGTTTCTGTTCCATGAATAGTGTAAGGTATTTTCCCCCCTACCCTTCATATATTTGTTTTAGAATTTCATTTTCTCTTTTGCTTTTTTCTATACTTCTATGGAGAAGAAAAAGTCATTCAGCAGATATTTTGAACCTCCTACAGAAAATAATGAAATTGCCTCAGGTAAAGTAGGATCTTAGAGCTCAAGACCATAAGAGTGTGAAAGCTATCATTACTTATTAATAAAGCGAAATCACTCTAAAAACAAGCCCAAATGTGCAAATAAAAAAGCATGTCAATGAAAATCTCAAACATTTTTAAGCTAATTTTCCTCTTTCCAAACCTAACTTGGAAAACTGTTGTGCTTGTGATTCTTACCCATCAATTCACTGTAACACTGATCTTATATATTTAATAATGTATTTCAATCAGCAGAGTGGAAAATAAATTTTAAATCAATAAGATCTAGAGAAATGTGCAGCACTTTCCTCAAGACTCTTGAGGGTTTTTTCTTTAAATAATTCAACCAAGGGCATCAATCAATAGAGAATTCTAAAACATTCCCCCAAAGTCAGTTAAGCTCCTTGGCTTCTTGTAGCTGATTTTCATTCCCAAATTGCTTCTCCCTACTCAGTCACCAATTAAAAATTCCAAAAAAAGCTAAACACTGCACTTGTTTCCTCAGCCTCTTTTTCAGAAGTCTGTTCTGTGATTCTAGAAAAGGGTTTTGCACTCTTGAGCCAAGAGACAGATGTAGATGATGCTGCCACTCATTTCCCTCTTCTTGCCTTGAGAGGTATGCATGATGGCTAGAGCTGCAGCAGTTGCCTTGGGATCACAGGCAAGAAGGTGAGGACAATTTGGGAAAAATAAGGAAGACAAAGAAGAACCCTGACAAAGAAAAATAAAATGTGAGAAACCACTGACCCTGATATAAAGGTTTACTATCTAGCTATAATAATAAAAACTAGTGTGGCTGGGCCAGGGATTTAGCTCAGTGATTTTGCTGCCTGCTGCACAAGCTCAAGGACCCAAGTTCGATCCCTGGTACCAAAAAAAAAAAATAGTGTGGCACTGGCAGAGGAAAAGACACATAGATCAATGAACAGTACAGAAAACCCAGAAGACACACATCAACATGCTCAAATGAGTCTTCACAAAAGTGCAAAAGCAATGCAACAGAAGGACAACCTTTTCAACAAGTGGTGCTGGAGCAACTGGTCATCCATAGGCCAAAAAATTAACCACAACCTAAATCTCACACCTTATACAAAAATTAACTGAAAATGGATCACAGACTTAAATATACAATTTTTTTTTAAAACTGGTGGTGCATGGTTGTAATCACAGCACTTGGGAGGCTGAGGCAGGAAGATCACCACGATTTCGAGGCCAGCCTGAACTACATAGGCAGACCCTGCCTCAAAACAAACAAAGAAAAAATTTTTAAAAACAAAAACAAGAAACAATCTTTATGATCTAAGGCTAGGCAGAGAGTTCTTAGACTTAACACAAAAAAGTACAATATACAAGAGGAAAAACTCCTAAATTGGACCTCCTCAAAATTAGAAACTTTGGCTATACAAAAGACACTGTTAATAAGAAGAAAAGACAAGCTACTGACTGGGAAAAAAATATATGCAAACCACAGCATAAAGGACTAGTATCAAAAATGTAAGAATTCTCCAAAATAAACATTAAAAATACAGTCCAATTAGAAATGGGCAAAAGGTAGATGTTACACTAAGATAGATATATAGACAGCAAATAAGCACAGGATGTTCAACTCATTAATCATCAGAGAACTGCCAATTAAACCCACACACACAAAAAATCACTACACACATATCACACAGCTCAAATAAAAAATAGTCAACACTAAATACTGACCAGGGTGCACTGCTGCTGCAAATGTAACATGGTAATGTGCTCTGGAAACTAGCTTGATAGTTTTTTATAAAATCAAATGTGTAATTATCATAATACACATTATCATACCAGCAATTTTACTCTTGGGCCTTTATCCCTTTTATCACATAAAAACTTCCCTCTCTATCAATATTCAAACCAGCTTTATTCATAATACCCAAAACCTAGAAACAGCCCTGGTGTCCTTCAATAGGCAAATGGTTATAGAAACTGTGGTACATGCCTAGAATACAACTCAGCAATAAAAATGAATTAACAACTGATTTATGAAACAACTTGGATAAAGCTCCAGGGAATTATGACAAGTTGAAAAAAAATTCCAAAAGGTGCATAAATTATAATCCTCTTTTGGGGGTAGTTCCGGAGACTGAACCCAGGGCTTTCACACTGAGCTACATCCCCAGCCACCCCTCCTTTTTTTAAACTTTGAGACACGGTCTCACTAAGTTGTTAAGGTGTCCTAGGCTGGGCCTGAACTAGCAATTGTCCTGCCTCAGCCTCCTAGAGTGCTGGCATTATCTGCATGTGCCTTCACATCTCATAACATTTTTGAAGTAATGTTTTAGAAATAGAGGTCAGATTAGTGATTCCCAGGAGTTAGGGATGGTGCAGGGTAGGCAAACTGGTAGGAAGTCGATGTAGTCATAAAAGGGCTTCAAGGAGGAATCGAGGTGGTACTTTTATAAGTGATGAAATGCGTGCGCGCACACACGCACTTGTACTCATGAGTACAAATAAATGAGTACAAACAAAACTAGGAAAATCTGAATTAAGACTGGTAGATTATATCAATGTCTATGTACTGGTTCTCCTGGGCATGGTGGCACACACCTGTGATCCCAGCAGTTGGGAGGCTGAGGCAGGAGGATCACCATAAGTTCAAGGCCAGCCTGGACTATATAGCAAGACCCTATATCAAAAAAAAAAAAAAAAAAAAAAGAAACAAACAAACAAACCTGGTTGTAATATCATATCGCAATACTGTAATTTAATTGCAAGATGTTATCACTGGAAAAATTGAATGAAGGGTATACAAGACCTCTCTGCATTATTTTCTGTCTGCTTGGTTTTTGGGGGGGGGGGGTTGGTACTGGGGATTGAACTCGGGTCCTCGCGCTTGCGCAGCAGGCGTCGAAACCACTGAGCTAAATCCCCAGCCCTCTGCATTATTTTCAATGACAATCTACCTGTGAATTCACAATTAACTTCAAAAATTTCAATAACAAAATGAGGGAGTCCACTTTCCTTGGACACTAAGAGGTTCCATGAAGGTGTTTTTTTAATAAAGTACTAAGTATGAGGACAAACACAGATAAGCAATAAAAGACTAAATTCTAACAAAAATGATACGGAAATAGTCCTATACATGATAAAACATTTCTGCTGCCATCTGATACAGCAACCTATTTCAATTATCAAGGGGTAATTGAGAAGAAAGGGCACTCTTGAAGTAGGATAGAAGAAATAAATATAGGTAGAAAGGAGAAATTTTAAAACCGTACTTCAAAGGTGACTGTGACTTCAGGACTCAGTCAAAATTACATTAAGATTAAAACCATGTGATTGGCCTGGCAGACTCCTAAAATCTAACAATGTTAACCATGCCCACCCATGGGATACCAAATATATCATTAGGAAAGCAAAGAGTGTGTTCTTCAACTGGTCAGGCTGGTCACTTTGTCACAATGGATTTGCCAGGTGAAACTGAGCACCCTGGGGCCTGGGTAGAGAAAATAACAATGCTATTCAATCACTTCCTTTGCTTTGCAAACCTCTTTTCCCTTAAGAAGTTGCCTCTGCCCTTTCTACAACCAGAGAACTGAATAAACTCCCCAGGAAATGGCTGATGAAACACCTTTGCTTTCATGCTATTAGCATATCCGGAACCCACTGCCCAGAGGCTGGCCTCCTAGAGTCCTGACTGATGAATATGCATAGAAAAATCTGCTGCTTCGGAAGAAGCCAAACAGGATGCCAACAAGGAAGACAGAAATCTCCCTCAGCATGGCACACAACAGGCCACAAAGCTTTGAGTCACAACTTGAAGTGACATCTTCATGCTGCCCCCATGGCCTTGTATGAGTCATGCATCCTAAGAGCCTTACAGCTGATGTAAGCCACAAAAGCAAATGACTTTCTTTCTCCTTTATATTCAGTTGCTAAAATAACAATTTTGTTCTATAGCAGCAATGGAGTACAGCATCGAGATGCTAATTCCAGAGATTTTCACAAGCTGTGTTTATCACGATCAAGTCTTGAACCAGAGCTGCTGCAGGTAGAGTGGGACAATGGACAATCCTGTTCAGGGCCACCCTTGTGTAAGGAGGGGGGACCCACAGACCAGTCATGGTTTCTCAGTGAGCTGAGGACTGCCACAAGCCCATGTGCACAGCACAGGAAATAAGGCCGGAAATGAAGGGTCGGGACAATACAAGTCTTTAGGGTAGGCAAGATGGTGCTAAGGACTGAACATGTCCTGGAAAAGTTCCTTTGTTGGTACTAGGGGTCAGGGGCTTTGGAAACTAAACAAGGTTAGATGAGGTGGAGCCCCTGACTGCATCAGTGGCTTCCATGATGTCCCTAGAGGCCAAGCAGATGCCAGTGCCAGGTCCTTACCCTTCCCAGCCTCCAGGACAGTAAGAAATTTCTTTCAAGTTACCCAGACTCTTCACAAATACTAAAAAAAATTTAATTAAAAAATAAACAAATTACTCAAGTCTGATATTCAGTTTGAGCAACAGAAAAGAGATAATGGCGGACAGCTGTTGCTTAGATGAGCCATTAAAGCTTTATTTAGTAAAGAAAGGGCTTAGAGACAATTCTGACCGAAGGCTGGGGTCTACATGGGAAGCTGAAGAAGTATCAGGATGCTGTTGGGGAAGTAAACAGATAAATTAAGAACCAAATAAGAAAGTGCTGGGGCCTGGGATTTAGCTCAGTGGTTCCGCCCACCTGCCTTGCAAGCGCAAGGTCACTGAATTCGATCCCCAGTACCAAAAAAAAAAGAAAGTCCAAAGTACACTCAAAGGACACTGCGTATGCTGGTTTAACAGGAGCATTCATTAGGCTTGTTTTTCATCATGCAAAGAACAATATTCCAATATTGGACTCTTTTACAATAATCCTATAAACGTGTCACTTGTATAATTTTAAAAGACAAAAAAATTTAAGGAAGGAACATTAGGGTGAGGAGAGTATCCCAACTCACAGGTATTAAATCTGTGGCTGCTATGGCAGACAAAGTGTGTTGGCTCCCAACAGTCAATATTAACCCCCTTTCTCTTTCTCACCTCCAAAAGTAGATGGTGAAAAAAAATCAATGTAACTTTCCAGCACCCCTTGTGGCAAAGGTCAACCATGTGACTCAGTATTAGTGTGAGACCTGAGTGACTCCATTTTAAAATTTGGCCCCATCTTAGAGTAAGGTGGCCTGGACATAAATTCTAGTTCCAAGAAAAACCACAAGATGCACTTTGGCCACCTGCCTGTGATAATGTTCAGCAGTCCCCTAGCAACTAGCCTAGCAACAGCTAATCAGTAGCTGCCTCAATGTCCCAGATGCTCTTCTCGATGGCCTGCAACAGCTAATCAGTAGTTACCCCAATACCCCAGTATCCCAGATGTTCTTTTCGAAGACTTGAGCAGCCGTTTGCAGTTCAGCGCGCAAGGCCCAACCAATTAGGTTTAAACTTTCAAAACTTGCTAAATGCTAGCCAATTGTGTGATTTGCGTGTGATTTGGAACCCCGCGCCTTTTTGAAACCCCACGCCTTGCTGTAACCTCTATAAAAACCCCTGTTTTAGAGTCCGGGCTCTCAATCCTGACCCGCTGCGTCGGTGTCAGATGAGAGTCCCTGCTCGAGCTTGAATAAACGACCCCCGTGTGTTTGCATCGGAATCGGCTCCTTGGTGGTCTTTGGGGACCTCGAGATCTGGGCACAACATTACCATATAAAGTAGGAGAGGGAACCTATTGGAGATTACTAGGAAACATTTTGGTTTCCTATGTAAGAACTATTTCCTCTTGCTCTCTTTCTGCCTATTCTAACATGGTGGTGAGTAGTTGTGATGACTGAAACTGAGGCAACTACTTTGCAGCCATGAGGTCACAAGCCTTAAAAAAGGACTCAGGCTCTTTTCATCTATTTTCCACCTTCAGAATATTGGCTTTTCTCTTGGGTATACACCTAGGATTGCTGTAGCATAGAGCAATAACTCCTTGTTTAACCAGCTGACAAACTGCCAGACTGTTTTCCACAGCCGAAGTACCACTTACCATGCCCAGCAGCAATGTACGAGGATTCTAATTTCTCTATAGCCTTGTCAACACATGGTATTTTGTCTTTTGTTTTACCATCATAATGGGTATGAAATTTGCATGTCTCTAATGAGTAAAGATGTTAAGAATCTTTTAATGCTATTTACACATTTATAAATAACAATTTACTTATACTTTCTTTGCAGAAATGTCTATTCAGACACTTTGCACTTTTTTTTGTGGTACCAGCGATTGAACTCAGGACCCTTGCACTTGCGAGGCAGGCATAATGCCACTGAGCTAAATCCCTGGTCCCCTTTCCCCTTTTTTTTTTTTTTGTACCAGAGATTGAACTTGGGACCTTGCGCTTGTGCGGCAGATGCCCGAACCACAGAGCTAAATCCCCGGCCCCCTTTGCCCATTTTTAATTGGATTATTTTCCTTTTACAGTTAAGTTTGGAGAGTTTTTTCTATATTCCTGATCTAAATCTTTTATCAGATATATGCTTTGCAAATATTTTTCCCCACCTATGGGCTGCCTCCATTTTTGCGTTTTGATGATGCGTTTTGGAGTGTAACTTTTGTGATTTATTGCAGCATTATTTGAAATAGCGAAAGACTGGAAATAATATAACTATACATCAAAATGGGATGGGTCAAATAAACAACTGTAAGTCTATACAACAGAGTAGCCCCATAGCTATGAAAGGAAATGGGAAATAGCTGTACAGTATATACTATTATGAAGTGAATTCCAAGATCTACTGTTCAAATGAAAATAGCATACCATTTATTTAATAAAGGAAAACATGTAAATACATTTAATAATTTGTTATTTCAAAAACCAAAAAGAGGAGGGCAAAGGAAGGAGAATGCATAGCTAAATAAATGGGGGGGTCTGTCATAGAGAGAGGGAGGCAACAAGGCTGCAGAGACAGGGACAAAAGCTAGCCCTCTCTGTAAGTATCGTATCTTACTTTACAGATTTGACTTTGAAAGCATATGAATGTTTTACATTATAATAAAGGAAAAAAAAAAAGTACACACATTCCTACAATCTCTGCAATTAGGGAGGCCAAGACAAAAGGATCACCAAGTTCAAGGCCAGCCAGAGCAACTTAGTGAGACCCTCTCTCAAAATTAAAACACTGAAAAAGGCTGATAGGGTGCCCCTGCGTTCATCCCCAGTACAGAAGGGAACAACAACAAAAAAACCTTCAGAATAAAAAATACAATGAAATAGGGTCCAGGGATTTAGCTCAGTGGTGCCACCGTCTGCCTGCCTGCCAAGCAGAAGGTCCAGAGTTCAATTTCCGGTACCAAAAAAAAAAAAAAAAAAAAAAAAAAAAAACAATGAAATAAAGTAGGTATGGTGGCACATGCCTATAATCCCAGCACTTGGGGGGCCAAGGCAGGAGGCCAGCCCAGATTACATAGTGAATTCAAGAGCAGCCTGATCTACATAGTGAAACCCTGCCTCCCAAAAAAACAAACAAAAAAAGTACACTGAACTTGAATATCAAGTTGGTGACTTAACTATACTCCTAATAATCATTTAAATGAAATTAAAACCCAGAAATTTGATAGTACATTCCTACTGGGATATAACCACAAAACAGAACTACAAAGAATCTTAAACTATGTTTTAAAACTCTAATTGATAATGTCATTAGTAATCAAAAAACTATTGTTTTAATCCGGATATATATTTTTATTTATGGTAAAATAAAAAACAAGTATGCTAACATCTTTGTGAATCAACATTTTCTATATAAGTAAAAGATAAATATAAAATCAAAAAAGTTAAACAGAAGTTGTATAATCATTAATTTGCATTGGAAATATCAGCTTGAATTCATGTTGTATTTTATCTTTTAAAATATATACTTTTTTTTTTTTGGTACTGGGGATCGAACTCAGGTCCTTGCGCTTGCGAGGCAAGCGACGGAACCACTGGGCTAAATCCCCGGCCCAAAAATATATACATATTTTATAATCTTGTTTTAAGAGAATGAAAATTCAAGCCACAGACTGGGAGAAAATGTTTGCAGCCCACATATCCAACAATGGACTTGTTTCCAGAATATATTATTTAAAACTCTCAAATTCAGCAGTAAAGAAACAACTCAATTAAAAATGAGTAAAAGGGCTGGGGATTCAGCTCAGTGGCACCGAGCCTGCCTTGAAAGCTCAAGGTCCTGAGTTCGATCCAAGGCACCAAAAAAAAAAAGAAAAAAAAGTAAAAGACATGAAACAGACATTTTACCAAAGGAAATACACAAATTGCAAAGAAGCCCATAAAAAGGTGCTGAACATCACAGCCATTAGGGAAATAAAAATTAAAATCAAGACACACTATACATTTATTAAAACAGCTAAAATCCAAAACGTTGCCAATTCCAATTCTCCCAAGAATTCAGAATAACAAGAACTCTCACTCATTGCTGGTAGGAATCCAAAATGGAAGACAGTTGGGTAATTTCTTATAAAGTTAAACACATATCTACCATATGGCCAGTTCAGAATTTATGGTGAAAGTCAATTGTCCTGCCATTCATAGAAAAGCAGTGACTGTTTCACTGCAGTTTTCAACTTCTTATGTGGGTAAGCAAACCTCTCTTTGTTTAACAAGTATTAAGAAGGCCAGACACCTCATTTCAGCTGAAAATGAAATCTATGTGTGTTTATCTCAAGTCTGACTCAGAAGATAAATTTTAAAGGAGATAAATTTTCTTTTTCATTTTAAAAAATACTCATTTATATATGTCTCTGAGGAAATCAAGACAATTTTAGAACTGCCTATATTTGAACCTGATCACATCAGTTAGTAAAAAAAGATTTCTCAACCACTATATAGAACTGTTTCATAGTTTGTACTTTTATTCATAATGCTTTGTTGAATGGTTTTAGTAACTTTATACTATTTAACATTGTCACCATATTTTCGCTTTATAAATAGCTTAACTAAAATAAATCTACCACCTTTATTTAAATTACATCAACTGAACCTACTTTCTGAAAAAGTAATCCTACCTTGGATTAAAACAAACATAATAATCTTAGATTGTTTACCAAAGACAGACTATGCTGATTTATCATTATTTTTTAAATGGATGAAAAAGAAAGAAGGGTAAGCTAAGTTTAACTACAAGTTTTTGTTTGTTTATTTATTAAAAATCTGGCTGGGGGGGTATGCCTATAATCCTAGCACTAGGGAGGCTGAGGCAGGAGGATTGCCATGAGTTCAAGGCCAGCCTAAACTACATAGCAAGACCTTGGGGGGGGGGACGACAGGGACCGAGAGGACACAAAAAGCAGGAACAACAACAAAAAGCAAATCTGGCTAATACCCAGCTGTACCTTGCCTGTAATTTCAGCTACTTGGGAAACTAGACAGGAGGACAGCAAGTTTGAGGCCAGCCTGGGAAAAGAAAAAAAAATTTTTTTAAAGGGCCAAGGATGAAGGTCAGTGCTAGAAAGCCCATGAATTCAATCCCTAGTACCAAAAATAAAACAAGCAAAAACATTTGGCTAAAAGTCGTTTTTTGTTTTAAATAAGAGAAATTAAATGGCTCATATCATTTACTTCACCATAATATCATTCCTCACTAGCAACCCTATAATATAAAATGAAAAGACGTTTTAAGACCTACTTCAATAAGATAAAAAGGGGGAAAAAATCAAGTAAAAAATTCAAGCTGGGTATGGTGGTGCAGGCCTATAATCTCAGCACTCAGGATTCTGAGGCAGGAGGATTGCCATGAGTTCTAGGCCAGCCTAAACTACATAGGGAAATCCAGTCTTAAAAAGCAAATCAATAACAGTCCCACTAAAACCTATCATTCCCCACTCAAAAAAGACAATGACTGCTATTATATCTACAACTTGCTGATCATGCCAATGTACCATCATGAGCTGTAGATATAATTTTTATGTACAAGTTCCTTGAGATCTGAAAATCATTTCAAAAATTTTTCCAGGGTAAAAAAGACTGAGGTTTAGAGTGATGGAAATGTCTTTAGGACTAGCTTCTGGTGCTGCTTGTACAATGCCAAATATATTAAGTGCCACTAAATTGCATACTGCTGAACTGTAATATTAATAAGATGGAGAAAGGTTGGTTAGGCTCTGTCTAGGCTCCCTGGGAGGATTGAGACTAACTAGATCTTGCTCTGAAAAAAACTGAAGATCTGAATTCAAAACACTGAGGCAAGAAATGTTGGCAGTGGCTCTAAGGAGTGTTTTTCTAACACTGACTGCAACCACAGGATCAGCAATGTTTTCCTCAGCCCGAGTCACACACAGATACACAAGCGCAGTGCATAGGAAGGAAGCAGAAGTTTATGAAACAACACCTATCTCCCTTCCCACACCTAACACTCTCTGGATTTTTAATTCTATTCTCCATTCTTTTTCTTTCTACCTTTTCTCCCCCATTTTTTTTCAATGCCAGTCATGACATATTAAATTCCTGTTTTATTTTACTGCGTGAATTCAAATAATTTTCTTTCTTTTTTAATTTTTTTGTTACCGGGGATCAAAGTTGGGTCCTTGCACTTGCGCAGCAGGCAGCGAAACCACTGAGCTAAATCCCCGGCCCCATAATTTTCTTTCTTCTTAAAGCACTTGCTTCATTATAAATCAGTGGTGGAGGCTGAGGTGCAGCTGAGTGGTAGATGGCTTGCCTAGCATGCAGGAGGCCCTGGATTTCGTGAAGGTGAGGTAGGTTTGTAAACAGCAGGACGGGGTTGAAGATGTAGCTCAGTGGGAAAGCACAGGCACAAGGCCCTGGGTTCCATCTCCAACACCACAAAAAAAGGGAAAAATTTAAAAAGCAGAAGAAGAGTGAGCTGCTCCTTGCTCATTAGAGGTATTCAGGATCAACTATTAGACCATCTGTCCAAAATGCTGTAGAAGCCAAACATGGTGGAGCACACCTGTGATCCCAGCACTCAGGGGGGCAGGATCACAGGGAGTTCGAGGCCACCCTAGGCTACACAGTGAGTTCAAGGCAAACAAACCTGAACTACACAGTGAGAGCCTGTCTCAAAAAAAAAAAAACAAAAAAAAACTGCTGTACAAAGAGTTTTCAGCTTTGGCTGGAAAGGCCCCTTTTAACTTTAATACTCATTTTGACAATATGCCTGCAATTCCCTTAACTCAGTACTAACCCAATAGTAAACTTAGAAAAAGAGGAGCCACGCATGGTGGCAGATACCTGCCTGTAATCCCAGTACTCTAGGAGACTGAGGCTGGAGATGCCAAAATCAAGCCCAGTCCAGGCAACTTAGTGACTTAGTAAGAACTTGTCACAAAATAAAAAATAAAAAAGGGCTGGGTTCTGTCCACAAAACAAAACAAACTGCAAAACAAAACAAACAAATACAGAATTTGGGGGGCCAGGGATTTAGCTCAGTGATTTCACCGCCTGCTGCACAAGCGCAAGGACACGAGTTCGATCCCCGGTACCAAAAAAAAAAAAAATACGGAATTTGGTTATGATCTTTCCCTAAGGCTTTTTTTTTTTTTTGGTATGGGGGAGGGTCGAACTCGGGACCTTGCACTTTCGAGGCAGGCAGCCGATACCTAAGGCTTTTAATTAATTCTCATCAAAATAATTTTAATGTCATCAGTGATACAAAATATCCCTATTTCAGAAAGCACAATACTTCTTGCATTTCAAAGATAGAAGTAGAGGTTGCATATCATCTAGCTGTGGCCAGAAATCAATCTATTGCTCATGACTGACTACTAGCAGCTAAGTCAAGGAAACAAGTTCCTTTTTCATTTCTGTAAATAAAAGTTATCTCATGTTAGGATTTTAAGTAATTATGTTATCTACACAAAGCCAAGGTTTTTCACTCCATAATGCAATTCAGCAAACTGGAGGCCAGGGGATTAAAAGTACAAATATAGCTTTACTGTCTTTCTGACCATTCTAAGTCAGAGAGCATTCAATCTTTTAAGTACAAGTTTTTTAAAATTATATTAATTTTTTCACAACACATAGCACATTTAGTATCAAGGCAAGTACAATAATTTTTAAAATGCAGCTATCTGATTCTGGTACATTCTAGGGTACACAATATTTAGACTTTTTTTTTGGTACTGGGGATGGAACTCAGGACCTTGTGCTTGCAAGGCAGGCATGGTGCCACTGAGCTAAATCCCCGGCCAGGGTACACAATAAATAAATACTGATTTATTGAATGACACCCCAAGATAGCTAATAAGTATAGCATCATTCTCCAGTTCACATGCACTTGCATTGGTCTCAGGCACAAAGTAAATAAACATTAAATAAATCATTGTTTTAAACACAAAGACAAAGCTGGCTCTGCAGGAAAATTTTAAAAAACAGCCTCTTCCAGAAATAATGGTCCTCAATCAACAGAATATTCATACAGTAAAAAGATACAACTAGACCTCTACCTGTTTTCATACACATACACAAAAAGATTGTAGATATAAATGTGAGAGGTAAAAGCTAGAACTTTCTAGAAGATAACATGGGAAATATCTTCATGACCTAGGTGATAATATTTCTAAAAGAGGAGACAAAATACAGTAACCTAATAAAGAAAGTATGTGTCAGAAACACCTTAAGGAGCTGGGGATGTAGCTCATCGGTGGAGCACTAAGAAACAGGCCTGCAAGCCTGTAGAAAATTAGGCAACATGAAACAGACTATTCAGAAGACGAGGAAGTATGTAACACATCTCAACTTCATTAGGAATCAAGGAAGTCAGAAGACTTGTACTATACTCACTGACCAAAATACCTAATTTAAAACACTGACATTAAATTTTAGAAAGAAAAATGATAAATTATATAAATCAAATGCTGGTGGGAATTTAAATTAGTAAAATCATTTTGCCTACTAAAGCTGAACATATGAACACCTTATGATCTACCAATTATATCAAAAGACTTAAACAAGAAAAGTCACAGCAAAACTATTTGTAAGAAGCCCAAACAAGCCAGTTATGGATGATACTGTATTCACACAATGAAATACTACAGAGTAGTGATGGCAAACCTTTTAGAACTTTCCATGACAACAGCCAGCTGCAGCATGCATGCCATAGGTTCACCACCACTACCAGAGCAATGAAAATTTACAAAATACATACCTCTACAGACAGCCACATGAACAAATCTCACAAACATAATGTTGAACTAAAAGAACCAGTCCCAGGTTGGGCGTGGTGGTACAAATTTGTAATCCCAACTCAGGAGCCTGAAGCAGGAGGACTGCTTTGAGTTCAAGACCAGCCTGGGTTACATACTGAGTTCAAGAACAGCCGAAATTACGTAGTGAGGCCATGTCTCAAGGATAAAATAAAATAAAATAAAATAACCAGTCACAAAAGAACACCAGACATTTCCATGGATAAAAAGTTCAAAAGCAAGCAAAATTTAATTATAGTGATAGAAACCAGGGCAGTGGTTACATTTGGAGAGCAAGGAAAGGGCAGGCAGTAAACAGGGTCATAGTTGGCACATAAAATACAAGATGCTAGTTAAATTTCAATTTCAGATAAACAAATGATACTTTAGTATAAATACGTCCCGTGAAGTACTCAGGACACATATGTTTACTTGCTAAATCAGGCAACCTTGGTTAAGAAAGGAGGGTGCTTTTGGAGTAGTGAATATTTTTGTTTGTTTTATTTTGTTTCTACAGCACTGGGGATGGAACCCAGCACCTTGCACATGCTAGGCAAGTGCTGTACCAGGAAACTACATCCCCAGCAACATTGTATTTCTTGATGTTCACTTCATGATCGTCCCATTGTACACTTTTGGGTATATGTGTTATTCTTCACAATTAAAAAAGTGTTAAAAAAAAAAAAAAGCCAAAGTACACTCAGTGCGATGTTGACGATTTTAAAATTATCTCTTCCAAGCCCTTGTTCCTTCCCACCCTTAATCACTGCATGTGAGAGCTGTGATACATCTGCAGGTGGTGGGCATGGGTATTGAGCCGAACACTGTAGACTCCACCTTCACTTTTATCAAAATTACTTTTACACAGCATGCTTCTTTACTTCTGGAATATTCTTTCATGCCCTGCCTCTCAGGAGGCTTTCTAACTGGGGTGACGTCCTTAGTCTTACCAAAGCCAATGCTGTGGCTGCCAAGATATGCATAATCCAGTTTCCAAAATTGAACTGAACAATCTATGTGTGGGGTCAAAAGGAACAAAAAAATCTAGTACTTTAGGGCCAGCAACAGAGACAGATGCTGTTCAAAATTCATTGTTAATCTGCTGTCTGCTTTCTCAACTCCTCAGAGGTTTTGAGTGGCTTCATCTAATTCTCTCCAATCAATGTATCACTTACCTTCTCCTGCAGATACAACTGGCAAAGCCAAGACAAAAGCCTGAATAATTTTCCTGCTGTTGTTTAAATAAGGTGCTATTAGTGTGGCCTGATGGCACACACCTGTAATCCCAGCACTCTGGGAGGCTGAGGCACGAAGATTACAAATTCTATTCCAGCTGTGGGCAAATTGGCCAATTAAAAATGAAATAAAATAAAAATAAAATAAAAAGGGCTGGGGATGTAGCTCAGCCCAGTACCACTAAATAAACAAATAAATAAGGTGCTATTTATTGCCAAAAATTCTATAACAGTCAGGGTTTTTGTGTTTTCTGCTATCATCTGACCCTCCAAGTTTGGATCTCTCTCTACAGATTAGGACTAATTTTTTTTTTTTTTTTTTTTGTTTTGGTACCAGGGATCGAACTCGGGTCCTTGCGCTTGCGCAGCAGGCGACGAAACCACTTGAGCCAAATCCCCGGCCTAGGACTAATTTCTATAGGCTGCTGGAACCCTTACCTATCTGCCACTTACCGCCCTTAACTGCAACATATTTCTCCAATTAATAACTGAAAACTACATTTATCTATTTCACTTAAGAGAATAACCATTAAGTTCCTGGGCTGCAGACAGGTTATCTGGTAAAAAAAAACCAGCTTCACCTCTAACACTGTGTCTGTTTCCTCGTAAAGTGAAAACAAAATATAGTATCTATACCAAACACACAGAAGAACCAGCTGCAGTCTCCATTGGGCTAGAGAAGGGGTGGGGAGGGGAGGATCCCGAGGTGGCCACGCCCCAAAACTGCCTGAACCCCAAACTCAGGTCTGGACTGCTTACTTTAGGCACCCTGGCTACTCACATTGCGGTTGAAGCTATAGCCCGGCAGCAGCGGCAGGACCATGGCTCTCAGCGTCTGAGGGTCGAGGACTCACCAGGAGACCTGTGGGCCGGATGCGGGCTTCCGGGCCGCTTTGTTGAGCCCCCGGGGGTTACCTAGAGACAGGGGGCGGTGTCACCGAGGGAGAGGGTAGGGCGGGGTGGGGGCGGGTGGGGGCGGGGCGCGGAACCTTCTGGGCGCCCCCTCCCTCCCCCCCTCCCATCCCCCACCCGGCTGGGACAAAGGAGCGACTGCCGCGCCGCTCCTCGCCCCCACCTCTGACATTGCGCTCTGCTCCCAGTCCCAATCACTCCTTCCTCTATTTCTATTGAGTCCCCATTATTTCTTGGGTAGTTAGGGGGAAAGGTTGCGCACATGTAATCCCAGCACTCTGGGAGGCTAAGGCAGAGAAAGATGGCTGAATTTGAGCCTGGTCTGGGCGATTTAGTGAAACCCTGTCTCAAAAGAAAAAAATATAAAAAGGCAATGATGTAGGGCCGGGGATTTAGCTCAGTGGCATCAAGCCTGCCTGGCAAGTGCAAGGTCCTGAGTTCGATCCCGAGTACAAGAAAAAAAAAAAAAGGCAATGATGTAGCTCAGTGCGAAGGCACTGGTTAACTCCCTAGAAATTAATTAATTAATTAGAAAAATAGACTTGGCCTTGCCTTCAGATCCATCGTTTTTGTAATTTATATTGTAACTGTTAGTCTTCTGCTTCAAGAAGATGACCCTCCCAGCTGCCTTCCAGCAGTCAAACGCTTTAGTTTGGTTCGAAGAGTCCTTGTCGAGTGGGCACCTACCCGGACTAATACAATACCATCCATCGCTGACCCGTCCTCTTCTCCAGCTGAGAAACCTTGGGCGGGTTCCAAACCAGGCTCTATTTTTGCAGATGATACTGTCTTCTAAAAGTTAGATATTCAGGGGCCTGAGGGACAAGGAGGAGGGGGGTCCAAAATAGCATGCTTATATTAAGGAACAAAGACTTCAATACATCATTTGTTAGGTCTCAGACCTGAAGTGATCCCACACAGCACAATGACATTTCAAGTTTACACGCTGTGCACCTTCCTTGTGATACCTGGGCCCTCTAGTTTCAGAACAAGGCATACAGTATCAGTGCCATGGCCTACAGTTCAATATCAGGAAAGGAATTGTTCTTTGAAGACCTTCAGCTTTGAGCCAGAACCTGGTTTAAATTAAGAACTGGTAAATTTCTTCCGTGTAAGTTTCTTACATGATTAAAGCTCCTGAGAAAACACTTGACCATCTAAAACCAATGGGAAGACATTTTGCAATTCCAAAGTAACTTTTAAGCAAATATTGGCAAGTATAATTTCCTTAGTTCCCTGAACCTCAGGAGCAACTCTTATGTACACAAAAATGTACGCAAACTGGCATTCCATGCAGATTTCTTTGTGGTACTGCCCATTTCCAGCTTCTACCTATACTCCTGCATGGCTGTATCAAAGACACAATGAACCAGCCTGGCATGGTAGCACTCGCCTGTAATTCCAGCACTTGGGAGGCTGAGGTTCCAGACCGGCCTGAACTACCTCTTGTCATTGAGCACTTGGTTCTGAAGCAGAGGACTGTTGCCACTTCTGGGAAATGAAACCTTCACCTTTTCCTGCCCCTCCTCCATCCGTATTGTGTCCATTTTAACTGCATTTTTCTTTGTCTTACACTTTGTTTACTTGACTTTTCTTTAAATGCCTGCAAATTTCTCCAGGACAGAGATTCTATCTCCTTTTTTATGCACTAACAAAATCCATTACTGTTTTCTGTGTTTTTACACTTCAAGTTTCTGCTTCCTGTTCTCAGTTTCTGTGTTGAGGATTGAACCCAGGGCAGAGACTCTACCCAATCTCCTACTACCTGCTTTTTTTCACCAGGATATTGTTTTTGAGATGTCTAAATGTTAACATATGTAGATAAGAGGTCATTTTAAATGATTATAACAAATTGCTTCTCCATCTGCTGTCATCTATTGCTGATTAGAGGTTGTTTCCAGCTTTTCACTAGTTATCAACAATGCGGCAGTGAATGACCTAATATTCCTTTGGAGATTATCTAAGGCACATACCTGTAAGCGGAATTGAGGAAGGACAGAAGGAATGATAGGTAGAAAGGAGACCAGAAAAATCTTGATTTTAAAACTATACTTTTAAGACAAATTGCAGCTTCAGAAACAAAAATTACTCAGGCCTTTTTTCCCTTCCAAGAGACGCACTCAGTGGCAATACACCAGTATAATCGGGGCTTTAGGCTGGTGCCTTTCACCTGTAAATTGCACTCCCTGCTACCAACCCCCATCCTCAAGAAAGCAAGCAGTCTAACTCAGCTTCAAACACATGGAAATAGTCTGCATTTTAATATAGCCCACCAGATGGTTGGCCTGGCAGACAGTAGTATACACATCCTGAAATCTTGAAGACCCCCAAGATTACATAAATATATTCAGCTCTCTCATTCTCTCCATGGTTTTTTCCATTGTAGAGTTAAGTTGCAGGCACTCTGGCTCTTGACTCCTAAATACTTCAGTGCTATTTCCTAAGAATAAAGGCATTCTCTTATATAACTGAAGTGCTATGGTCAAAATAAGAAATTAGCATACATTATTTTCTAATCTAACATTCAGATTTTATCAGTTGTTCCAATAATGTCCTTTATAGCAAATACTTTTTCTCCAGAATCTGATCCAGTGTCACACAAAGCAGTTAGTTGTTGCATCTCTTCTCCTTTAACCTTGAATAATTCTTTCATCTTCCTTTCCTCCCCCCCCCCATCCCTCCCACTGGGCAGAGCAAAGCCAGGGGAGGCTCCATCACTGAGCTACATTGCCATCCAGCTCCTCCCCCTTTTTGAGACTGGGTCTCAATAAATTGCCCAGGCAGGAACTCAAACTTGCAATCCTCATGCCTCAGCCTCCCTAAATGCTGGGATTATCGAACCCAGTCTGGATTTGTTGTCTTTAATTCTAGCTTTACTGCGACATGACAAAAGAGAACCTTTTGTAATCCTTCTATGGTATAGAATTTACTGATGTTTCTTTGTGATCTCATATTTGATCAAAAAAAATTTAATCCTCCATTAGCAGTGAAGGTACATTCAGTATTAGACTGTGAAGTCCAGCCACTGTAGTTCAATGAGATCTATTATGTTGTTGAGATTTTCTGTATCCTTAGATGGTGGTTTTCATGAATAAATTTTCATAATTATTATACCTACATTACGAAATGAGCTTTTAATTTTATACTATCCTTTTTGTCACAATTGGTTATTTGTTGGTCTAAATTTACTTTGTCTGATATCAAGATCACAATCCTCACTTATTTTCAATTTGCCTGGAACATCTTTATTTTTAGCCTGTCCGCATTACTTTTAGAAGTATCTCTTATATACCACATATATATAGTTGGCTCTTGCTTCACCATACTTAAGATATTTTCTTTCAGTAATTAGTTAAACCCCCTTCACCTTTACTGACAAGATGGATACTTTTGGTCCCACCTCTATATATTAAATTGTAGTCATTTCTGTATTACATATATTACTGTTTCTCTTTCTTCATGATGTGTCTTCTTTGCTATTATAATTTATAAATTTCTTTGAATATTTAGGGAGGATTGTACCTTTGTCCTGTTTACCTTTCTACTTACACAACTTTTTTGATAGGGTATGAATATCCTCAATTTTACTAAACAATATTAAATTCCCTTTAAAAAGATCATAGCTGATATATTGAAATCTTAATTTCAGTAAGTATATTTCTATTTCTAGAAATTTCATCTGTTCCTTTTAAATTTATGTTTTTCTTTTAAATACGATCTTGTTCTTTACTTCTAATTTCCTTTGCTTATCTCTCTCACTTGTTCTTTTGTTTGTTGGTGCTGAAGATCAAACCCAAGGCCTTATGCATTCTAGGCATGGGTTCTACTATACTACTGAGCTATACTGGCTTATTTTAGATCTTTAATCATTTTAAACATAACAACATTACTTTCATATCCATGGGAGACAGGTTGCAGGGCCTTCTGTGAATACCAGATGCTCAAGTCCATTCTATAAAATGGCCTAGTATTTACATATCCCCTACCCACATCCTCTTCCCCTTCTGATTCCATGCAGAATGTGGTCTAATATGCAGTAGCTCAAGTGCATTAACCACTGCTTAGTCACAGCCACACTCTACACACACAAGGTCTCTACCTTTCAGAGTGAGAATATTTTCCAAACAAAAATAGCAATTCTAGGGCTAGGGATTTAGCTCAGTGGTTCCGCTGCCTGCCTCACAAGCGCGAGGTCACAAGTTCGATCCCAGTACCAAAAAAAAAAAAAAAGCAATTCCAGTAAGAATGATTTTAAGGGCCATAGAAGAAAATATCTTAGGGCTGCCTGAAAACCCAAGGATCTAATGATGCCATATACATACATCACCCTGTATGTTCACACCTACAGCCTCCTTCCAGCACAGTAGCATCTCCACATTTGTACTTCATTGGATACTGCCCACATACTGTCTGCTCTCCCATATGTAATGTACACTGAGTCTTAGACTCATTGATCCAGTACTTCTTCTTTAAACTAATATGTACTGAGCATCATTCTAATGTGCCAGGACCTTTACAAACACCACAATAAATCTGTGACTAGGATAGATTAACACCTCACAAACTGCCCCATGCTGGAAATGAGACCCAGGCCCATGCCCATGCTAGGTAAGCACCCTTACCAGATACAGTGACACTTCTAAACACCCAGATGCAAGAGTCTCAATTTTTTGTAAATGGGAACTTGCAGTTGCTTTCTTTTCCTTCCATGACACATAGCTTCCCTTTCTGCCTCTCATGATACATGAACCACGAAGACAAACCATATATATGCTTTAAAATAAATGTAAATTTTCTCTGATAATTGCAAGACACTTCCTGAAAAAACTGAAAACATCTTGGGGCGTGTCAAGACCAGCTCTGTTATTGATGTTCAAATAGTCTATGTTCCACACCCATGGATGAAGAAAGCCCAGGGAAAGCCAACAGGGCTAACACTTCTGAGCAAGCTCCAACTGGCCTAGGAACAAGGCTATATTTGCCCCGTTGGAGAATTTCTTTTGAGGAATGAGGTCATCCTGCAATCTGGAGCCTTTCAGCAAGATGCAAGAGTGCTGGGCAACAGGAAACAATGCCTTTGACTGCATTTCTGTGCAACTCCCCTTTTCTCCTCTAGTAAAACCTTGCCCATCAGTTCCCCCTTGACTTGATATTCCCATAAATATCAGTCCCATTCTTTTCAGCTGCTGAAAGCTAACTCTTGTTCACTATTTTGTGTTCCTGAGCTTTTAAAGAACCAGCATTTCTTCACACTCTTCCAAACAATAGGAGACATCCAAACCAAAGACATCATAAGGAAACTACAGATCAATATTTCTTATCAATAAAGAAACAAACCCTCAATAAAATATGAGCAAACCAAATGCAGCAACATATAAAAAGTATTACACACAGAGACTAAGAAGGATTTATTTCAAAACTACAAAGTCGGTTGAGCATCTGAAAAGCAATTCATGTAATATACCATATTAATAAAGGACCCAAACCACATGGTCATCTCAGTACATGCAAAAGAAAAATTTTGTTTATAAAATCCAACATTATTTCTCTATAAAAACATTCAGCAGCTACTTCAAAGGCTGGGGCAGGAGGATTGCAAGTTCAATGCCAGTGTGGACAACTTAGCAAGACCCTGTCTCAGAATAAAATGTTTTAAAGCTAGGGTTATACTTCAGTGGTGGAGCACTTGCCTAGCATGTTGGAAGCCGGCTCACAGGAGCCACCTCTGCCATGGACTCAGGCAGCTGTCTCACCAGAGTCCCCGAACCCTCACTTCCCTTTTCACCCACTGCCAACAACGAGGTAGAAGCTACAGACAACAAGGCAGACCAAGAGGAACAGGGGTGGGGAGGAAGAAGATGATCGTAAGGAATAGGATGGAGATGAAGATGAGGAGGCAGAGGCAGCTATGGACAAGCGGGCAGATGAGCACGATGAGGATGACTAGACAGCAAAAAAGGAAAAATTAAACTAAAAAAAGGCCACTGTGATGTGGGGGCTGTCAGGTAAAAGTGCCGAAGACCAAGACCAGACCAGGCCACAACAAGCCTTTATTAGGGGAATAGATCTGCCAGGCTGTCTCTGAACAAAGGAGAGACAAAAGCAATATGGCCAGGGCAGGGAGAGTCTTTTATAGAGACTGGGGTGGGGCTTGTAGGGAGTGAGGTGGGGTTGAGTGAGGTAGTGACTAGGGAATGGAGGAGCCGGTGATGTCACTAGGTGGTAGGAGGTGAGCGAGTATTAGGTTACTTTCTAGGCGGGAACAGGGGCATGCTGGGAAGAAGGGTTTATTCTTTGGTGGGAGCAACCATCTTGGCATGACATCACACAGGGGAGGGGGCAAGGCACCATAGGAAGAGGGCAGCTACTATACATAATAGCTGCTGAGGTGGTGGGAGATCTATCATTGGCTTTTTTTTTTTTTTTTTTTAGACAGGGTCTCGCTTTGTATTTCAGGCTGACACTGACCCTGAACTCACTATGTAGCCCAGGCTGGCCTCGAACTCATGCTGATCCTCCTGCCTCAGCCTCCTGAGTGCTGGGATTACAGGTGTGCGCCACTATGCCCGGCTGCGCTTTTTTTCTTAAAAGTACTTTAAAAAGGAAATTTTTGTTTGTATTTTTTATTTACATTTTATATTTTGGGGCACATTGTTAGGGGTCAGCCGTTTTTTGTTTTTTTTTTTTTTTAGGGGGGTACTGGGGATCGAACTCAGGACCTTGAGCTTTCCAGGCAGGCAGCAGAACCACTGAGCTAAATCCCTGGCCCTGGACAGTCATTTTTGATGATTGCGGACATCCAAACCAGCCTTCAAAGCCGTCTCTGTCCTACTTCTGACTTTTCATGTAGTGTGACCATGTTCATTATAATCTCAAAGCAGAAAAAAACCTTGTAAAAAAATCAAGCAAAAACAACAACAATAAAACAATCTTATTCCGAGCATTCTAGGAACTTTTTTTGTGTATGTACTTAGCTGTACTATAAGTAGTTGGTTTGAATGAGATGATTAAAAAGGCCAAAGATAAAAGGTTTCTTCTTTTTCCTTTTCCTGTCTATGAAGCTGCTGTTGGTTTATTTATTTATTTTGGCCTGTTTCATGTATGTGTGAAACAATGCTGTCCAACAATAAATCGGAATTTTATTTATTTTAAAAAAAAAGACTACCACCAAAACACAAAAACAAAACAGGAACAAAAAACTTCCTTTACTCAATATCCAATAATAAACCATAACTAACATCATGGTTAATAGTGAAATGGTGGATGCTTTCATCCTAAGATCTCCCGATCAACAGTAGGATGTATGTTCCCTCTCACCATTCTGTTCAACATTGCATTGGAGGATTTAGCCAAGACAATTTGAAGATTTGAAATTAAGAAGCTAAATTACCTCTAGCCAAGCATAGGAGTACACATCTGTAATACTGAAGCAACATGATTCCAAGTTCCAGGCCAGCCTGGGCAACTTAATGAAAACTTGTCACAAAATAAAATTTTAAAACAGACTGGGGATAGGGATGGAGCTCTATGGAAAGCTTGCCTAGCAGGCACAAGGCCGAGGGTTCAATCCTTTGTACTGAAAAAAATAAAAAAATTTTTAAAAAGGGGGAAATTGTTTTTATTCACAGAAGACATGATCTTTTATATAGAAAATCCCACAGATGCAATGGGGGGGTGGCACACACTATTGAAAATAACAAACAAACTTAACCAAGATGCAGGATACATCAGTATTCCAAGATCAGTTCTTCCAAAATCAATTCTTTGGAGGACTAGGGATGTAGCTTGGTGGTAGAGTACTTTCCTAGCATTTGCAAGGCCCTAGGTGTAATCTTGGCACAAGAAAGAAAAACAGAAACAAAGAGGAAGAGAAAGAGAAAGGGAAGGGAGGAGGAAGGGAGGGGAAGAAAATTGTAAGTCTATGTGTTAACAATAAATAATTCAGGGCCGGGGATTTAGCTCAGTGGTGCTGCTGCCTGCCTCGAAAGCAGAAGGTCCTGAGTTTGATCACTGGTACCAAAAAAAAAAAAAAATTAAATAAATAATTCAAAAGAAAATCAGAAAAAACAATTTCATCTACAATAGTATCAAAAAGAATAAGGTATTTAGGAATAAATTTAACAAAAGAAGTATAAAAAACAAACTGAAAATTATAAAACATCATGGAAAGAAATTAGACCTAAATACAATAAATGGAAAGCCATCTATTCCATGGATTACAGGGCTTAACATTGGTAACTTGTCAATAGTCCCCAAATTAAGATTCAGTGAAATTTCTATCAGAATCTCAGCTGCCTTTTTTACAGAAATAGACAAACTGATCTTACAATTTATGTAGAACTACAAGGATCAAAGAAGAGCCAAAATCATCTTGAAAAAACTCTTTAAAGAGAACTTACTCTTCTGCTTTTAAATCTTACTACAAAGCCACAGGAATAATGACAAGAACTAGGACCTCAGAAATAAAAGTTTACATTTATAGTCAACTGGGTTCGGCGTTTTTGTTTTGTTGGTTGTTGTTAGGTTACTGGGGATTGAACCCAGGGCCTCTTGCATGCTAGGCAAGTACTGCTGTACTCTGCCACTAAACTACAACCCCCCCCCTTTTTTTGGTAAAACAGGGTTACCCCCTGTGTGGTGACACAAACCTGTAATCCCAGCAGTCAGGAGGCTGAGGGCTGGGCTACACAGTGAGTTCAAGGCCAGACAGAACTACATAGCAACACCCTGTCTCAAAAAAACCGAAAGAACAAACAAAAAAAGACAGGGTCACATTAATTTGCCCAGGCTGGCCTCAAAAATGTGATCTTACTTTAACCTTCCAAATAGCTGGGATTATAAATGTGCGCCATCCCATCCATCTTAGTTAAGATGTTTTTTGTTTTGTTTTGTTTTGTTTTTCCTTTGGAAACAGGGTCTCGCTACATAGTTCAAGCTAAACTTTACTCATTTTGCAGCCCAGGCTGGCCTTGAACTCAGGGTGATCCTCCTGCCTCAGCCTCCCAAGTGCTGGGATTACATTTGTGCACCACCATTTCCTAATTTTGCCAGTGAGAGAAGCCACCTTACTTTATATGAAATATCCAAAATAGGCAAATTCATAGCAACAAAAAGAAGACTAGAGGTTGGTAGGTGCTGGGACAAAGGGAGAATGGGAAGAGGCTGCTAGTTTCTTGTAAAGATGATGTAAAATATTCTGGGACAGATAGTACATATGGTACAACTTTGTGAACATACTTTATAAGGTTAACTTTATATTATGTGAATTTTATCCTAATAAACTTGTTAGTGGGCCGGGGATTTAGCTCAGTGGCACCAAACCTGCCCTGCAAGTGCATGGTCCTGAGCTAGATCCCCAGTACCATGGGAAAACCAAAAAAAGTTATTAGTAAAATTTTAGTAATTGAAATTAAAATTAAAAATCCATTCCCTCAGTTGCACTTGTCACATTTCAAATGTTCAACTGGATGAGGTGGTGCACACCTGTAATCCCAGCACTCAGGAGGCTGGGCCAGGAGGATCTCCACGAGTTCGGGGCCAGCCTGGGCTACATAATGAGCTGAATCAAGGCCAGCTGAACTGCATAGGGGGACCCTGTCTCAAAGGGGGAAAAAAACCATCCAGTGTTCAACAGCACATATGACTAGTGGCTACCACTGCAATGGGAAGCATAGCTAAAGAACATATTGGTCATACTGGTGCTGGGCACATGCCTGTCCCAGCTACACTAGAGGTTGGGACAGGAAGATTCAAGTTTAAGGACAGCCTAAAAAAGTCACTGAGGTAGACCCTGTCACCTAGGAAGACCCTGTCTCAAAATGAAACATAAAAAGAGCTGGGGATGTAGTTCAAGGCTCTCTGGTTCAATCCCCAGTAATGCCAACAAACAAACAAACAAACAAATAAAAAAATTTTTTGCAGTACCAGGAATTGAACTCAGAACTTTGTGCCTGCCAGGGAGGAGAGGTGCCACTGAGCCACATCCCCGGCCCAAATAAATGGTATTGTTGGAAGTTGCTGGCCTAGACTTAACTAGCACATCAAGCATATTCAATTGAAGGGCCTTATTTGAATTCTTATTTGAACAATCTACAAAATAAAGTTGAGAAATTGGGAGTAACTTGAATATTGACTGGATATTTGATTGTATTAATAAATTATAGTTAAATATTTTAAGCAGGGCTAGGCCCTTGTCTAGCACACCTGAAGCCCTGGGTTCAACATCTGCAGTTATACACACATACACACACACACACACACACACACACACACACTATATATATTTTCTCAAGATACTGACAAGCATTATTGAGAATGTGGCAAATAGAGAGCATTTGGACTACTGGTGGGAATGTAAATTAATAGTCATTATGCAAAACAGTATGAACATATCTCAGAAATAAGACTACCATATGATCCAGCAATCCCACTACTGGGTATATATCCAAAGGAAATGAAAACAGTATGTTGAAGAGATATCTATATCCCCATGTTCACTGCAGAATTATTCACAATGACAAAAGATATGGAATAAAGCTAAGTCCCTATCAATGGAGAAATGGATAAAGAAAATGTAATATAGACCATGGAACACTATTCAGCCTTTAAAAAGAATGAAGAGGGGCCGGGGATTTAGCTCAATGGTTTCGCAGCCTGCTGCACAAGTGCAAGGACCCGAGTTCGATCTCCGGTACCAAAAAAAAAACCACAATAAAAAGAATGAAGCTTGGTGAGGCAGCACATGCTTATAATTCCAGCACTTGGGCACCTGAGGTAGAAGGATCATCAGTTTGAGGACGGCCTGGGATAGTGAGATTCTGTCTCTCTCTCACACAGTTACTCTCTCATATACAAGCACACATGAAATGTCATTTGCAACAACACAGGTGAACCTAGAGGCTACTGTGTTAAGTGAAGTCAGGCACAGAAACAAACCACATGATTGCACACGGGACACTTCAGTACATAGAAGCAGAGTTGGGGGAAAGGTTGGGGAGATGTCAGTCACAGGACTCAAAATTGCAGTTAAGAGAAAGAAGCTCATGTTTTGTTCATATTCTTGTTTCATAATTAAAATATACATTCAGTGTATGTGGGTTTTTTTGTTTTCTTTTTCTTTTTAACTCAATGTAAGGTGGATATTTCTGTCATTTTACATGGTTTCTTACTGAGATTTTATATATAAATTATAAGATGTTTCCCTTAAAAAGAGAGGAAAAGTTTAAGAGCTCTATTTTACAACATGGTGACTATAACTAACAACCTAACAACAATATATTTTTTTTTTGTCTTTTTTTTTTTTGTACCGGGGATCGAACTCGGGTCATTACGCTTGCACAGCAGGTGGTGAAACCACTGAGCTAAATCCCCGGCCCTTTGTCTTGGTTTTTTTTGGTACCAGGGATCGAACTCGGGACCTTGCACTTTCGAGGCAGCCAGCAGAACCACTGAGCTAAATCCCTGGCCCAACAATATATTTTTTAAATTGTTGAGAATAAATGTGTTCTCACAACAAAAGTGATGTGCAGATTAAACATGAGTTTAATTATCATAAAAGTATGTGAGATAATTAATGTTACTTAGCTCAATTTAAGGGCCGGGGATTTAGCTCAGTGGTGCTGGGCCTGCCTCGAAAGTGTGAGTTCAATCCCTGGTACAGAAAAAAAAAAAAAATTAATGTTTTAGAGCCGGGCATAATGGCTCACGCCTATAATCCCAGCACTTGGGAGGCTGAGGCAGGAGGCTCACCAGACTGGGCTACATAGTGAGTTCAAGGACAGTGTTAACTACATAGTGAGACCCTCTCTCAAAAAACCAAAAAAAAAAAAAAAAGTTTTAGCCAAGCATGGTGGCACACTCCCCTAATTCTGCACTGAGAGAGACTGAGGCAGGAGGACCACAAGTTTGAGTTTGGCCCAGGGAAATTTAGTGAGCTAGTAAGATCTTGTTTCAAAATAAAAGGGCAGGGGTTGTAGCTCAGTGTGAAGGCCCTGGGTTCAATCCCTAGTATCACAAAACAAACAAAAGAAGCTTTTATAATTTAGCTACTCAAGAGGTTGTTGAAGGAAGGTCACAAATTCAAAGCCAATCTGGGCAACTAATAAAAAGGGCTAGGGATGTAGGTCAGTGATAGAGCACCTCTGAGTTTGATACCTAGCAGAATCTCCCCCCCCAAAGAACAAAAGAATAAATTTTTAGGGGCTAGATTATTGCTCAGTGGTAGAGCATTTGCTTAGTGTGAGAGAGACCTTAGATTCAATCCCAGTACCTAAATAAATTTAAATGGTGTAAGGTAAAAGGGCCGAAAACCAAGACCAGACCAGGCCACAACAAGCCTTTATTAGGGAACAGATCTACCGGACTGTCTCTGAACAAAGGAGAGACAAAAGCAATACGCCGGGCCAGGGAGAATCTTTTATAGAGACTGGGGTGGGGCTTGTAGGGGGTGAGGCGGGGTTGAGTGAGGTAGTGATTAGGGAGTGGAGGAGCCCGGTGATGTCACTAGGTGGTAGGAGGTGAGCGAGTATTAGGTTACTCTCTAGGTGGGACCAGGGGCATGCTGGGAAGAAGGGTTCTTGGCATGACGTCACACAGGGGCGGGGGCAAGGCACCATAGGAAGAGGGCAGCTACTATACATAATAGCTGCTGAGGTAGTGGGAGACCTATCAAATGGAAAACAAAAACATTTAATTGACATAGAATTGAGAATTGTTAAATCTTATTAATGGGTACCTGAGAGTTTATTCTCCTCTTCTCTCTTAGAAAATATTTGAAAGTTGTCATAACCGGTCAAAAATCAAACTGAGTTCACCGCCTGCTGGGCAAGCGCAAGGACCCGAGTTCGATCCCCGGTACCAAAAAAAAAAATTAGCCACCTTAACAACACTATTTCCATGTGGTAATAGTTTAATTGGATAGGGGCACTCAGTTTGATTTTTTTTTTTTTTTTTTTTTTTTGGGTACCGGGGATCGAACTCGGGTCCTTGCGCTTGCGCAGCAGGCAGCGAAACCATGGAGCTAAAAATCCCCGGCCCACGGTGTCTAATTTTTTAAAATAATTCAGAAATCCAGATTCTAATGCAAATTCTTTGGTGTTTGCTGATCCAGTTTTTAAATCATAGGGCACAAAAAACAATGACATCTGGGGTTTGGATTCAGCACACTGCTTCCACTTTGCAATATCCAATTTAGAATTAATGGATTCTGAGGCCATCCATCATAAAAGTGATTTATCTTGAGCACATAGTTAACATTGCGTATTTTATTTTTAAAATTACAACATATTTCAAAAGAGTACAAAGAATAATAACACAATCACTCATGTGTCTGCTATGCAGCCTTAACAAATCTTAGTATGTTGCCATTTTGCTTCACAAAGAAATAAAATACTATGCATAATATTAATGTCCTCTTTGTGCCTTTCCTTGATCCCACTCCCTCTGCTTCTCCAAATAATACTATCCTAAAATTTGTTCCCATCTTTCCTAACCAAGTTTATACTATTTCACTGGAGCTGTTACGTATTCTAAAAACAATAAATGTTTTCCTTTTTCTAGACTTTAAATGGTTTCAGTACAAAAAAAAAAAAAAATCAACTGCTTTTCTGTCTAGCACCAACGAAGAGCTATAAAAGTAACTTGTTAAAAGCTGTTTAAATAACATCAAAAATAATTTGTTACTATATAAATCTAGACAAACACAGGAAAGACACTGGGAAGGTAGATGATAAAGTGTATTGAAAACCATTAAAAAAAAAAAAGAAAGAAAACCACTAAATAAGACCTAAATAAATGGAGATATACATTACATTCATGAGTTGGAAGATAAACATCACAAAAATATCAATTCTACTCAATGTCATTCCAGTGATAATCTCAATGGGATGTTTAAAGGGGTAAGAGCATACAGAATGATACATTTATATAAATTTCAAAAGCACACAAAAACAAGCCATATATTGTTATATAAACATATATGCAAACTATAAAGAAAATGAAAAATGGCAAAAAATGATAAAGGTTACAGTTGAGAAGAAAACTAACATTGAAAGGTAACAATGTTCTATTTCTTAAACAGGTTTTTACAAACACTGGTATTCGACGCATGAAAATTCTTTATACCTTACATAGACTTCATGAATAGTATTGTGTTCAATTAATACTAAATAAAACCAGCCAAAAGTGGCGACACACACTTATCCTGGCATTCTAAGAAGTTGAGGCAGGAGGATTGTAGTAGCCCAGCCTGAGCAACTTGGCAACTTAAGGAAACCTTTTCTCACAATAAAAAATAAAATAGATGGAGATGAAGGGCGGGGAATTTAGCTCAGTGGTTCGAAAGCGCAAGGTCCCAAGTTCGATCCCTGGTACCAAAAAAAAAAGAGCTGACAGTAGATGGAGATGTAGCTCAGTGTGAAGGCCTTGGGTTCAATCCCCAGTACTGATAACTGTCAGTGAGGGATTCCTGGGAGATAGGTTCCAGGTTTTTGTGTACAACGAACAAAGACTTGGATATTATACACACAACAGTAAGTAAAAAGTAACTAAAGTTTTTGAAGTTAACATGTTAACAGAGGAAGGTGCACTCAGAGCAATTTTGCAGGAAAAGAAAATAAATGGCACCTTCAGGGAGAAGAACAGCTGGGGCAACAGGAAAAAAGGAAAGAGACAGGGAATAAATTGGGCTTAAATTTAAGGATTTCAAACGAGGTGCTCTGCCTAGGGCACCTCCCATTGGGTCTTTCAAGGCATAATTGACAAGGATGGATGGAAAGTCACCTCAATTGTATCTATCTATCCTTTCCCATAATTCACTTAATTATCATTGGATGTGTGGCATGTAGTCCATATGTATGAGCCTTTAAAAAGTTACAAGTGAGGAAAGGTTGTTGTAGGTAATGCAGATAGATCTAACATACAGGTATTCCCTGGCCTGGAATTTTAGGAATTTCCTAGTCTTTTTGTTATTCTTATTTCTGCCTCCCTTACGACAAAGGTTAGAGGGGGTTGGCTCTGGGGCGTTGCCCAGGTTCCAGTGAGTGGAGGGGGCGTGGTCCCATAACCCCAACTGTTCCATCTATATTACCCCTCCCCAGAGACCTGTTCCTGATAATCTTTAAGGGTTGCAGAGGGTGGAAGATCCATCTTCTGTACCTCCTTCAGGCTGAACAGAGGCACTGGCCCTACCTCCACAGAGACCAAGAAACTCTCAGCCTGTCTGATCTAGGGGGCTGAGAGCCATGCTCTAGAGGATTTACTGATGAGCCATTGGCTTAGGCCATCATCTGTAATTCAACAGCTGTTAAACAAGAAGAAACAAGTCTGACTAAAAGATTAAGTATGTATGTTCCAAATAGTAAGGCTATGAGAAGTATTAATAAAGAATTAATAAAAAGGCCCTGTCAAGGGAAGTAACCAGACTGCCCAATTCTAGATTTTTGGCTGGGATGCCCAGGACTCAGATAGTTCCCGGCAGATCTTGGGAGTGTGGTCAGCTACCTTTCATGCGGTATCTCTCACTACTCCAGACCAATTAACATAGAAGTAACACTTTTCTTCTGGAAACATAATCCCTCCTCAGAAGCTAGATCTAATCATCTATGGTTTTCTATGCCCACCACTGCCTGTGAATCGGCTTGATTTTGAAGGTCGGCAATACTCTGGGCAATTTCATGTAGAGTCTGTCAGATTCTTGTGTAACTGTTAATAATAGGAGATGGATCTGGTTAAAACGAAGGTTTTGGGGCCAGGGATTTAGCTCAGTGGTTCTGACGCCTGCCTTGCAAGCACAAGGTCCCGAGTTCGATCCCCGGTACCAAAAAGAAAAAAAAAAACAATTAAGGTTTTGTGTAATCACTGTTATCACTTCTAGAGGCAATTTTTGAGCAATCCAAGAGGATTGCAAACAAGAACAAGCCAAAAGAGGTCATTTATACCTCGGAGTAGCAAATTTAGCTACACAAGTCACTCAGAGAGGGACCCTATTTCCAGCATGCAGCTAATTTTCCCTTTTTTATAGGTGGTTCCACATGCCACCATTGTAAACAAAATGGTTTACTTACCTGGCTCAGCAGGTTGGTTGGTGTTTTCTTTTTTTTTTGGTACTGAAAATCGAACTCAGGACCTTGCACTTTCTAGAAAGGTGCAGTACCACTGAGCTAAATCCCCGGCCCAGTGTTTTCTTTTTTCAAAAGAAACTTGAGGCCATTCCCTGGTTCACAGGTGTACTAGGTTGGTGGCCTCTCTCTTTTGGTTTCTGATGTCTCAGGCGGCTTGGATTTTTTTACCCTAGATGTGAATCTATTCCCTGTACCTTAATGGCAGAGGGTGGTTAGGAGGGTTGTGTAAGGGCTTTTCCATTTGGCAGTGGGTTGGTCCTGGGGCCAACCCTCTTTCCAGGTCTTGATTTGGACCTGGTCACCAAGGTGGACCTTGAGCTGACAATTATTGTTAGACCCTGGGAGAAGAATGTTCTTTCCATATTCCTGGAAGACCTGTTAGAAGTTTCCCAGATGGGTGACAAGTTGGAAGAGCTGAGTTTTAGTGTCAGTAAGCAGGTCAAATGTGGAAAAGGGCCTCACATAAAGGATCTCAAATGAGCTGAGATTAACTTTGGCTTTGAGGGTAGCCTGAAGGCTCATTGAGGCAACTGGAAGGAGATCTAGCCACTTAGGTTGGGTTTCCTCACATAGCTTGGTTAAGGGCCACTTGAGGGTTTGATTGGCTCATAGGACCTTCCCTGAGGAGTAGGGCATCCAGGCAGTGCAATCTGCAATGTAAAGGAGGGCCAATTACTGGTAGTATGGGGGACTTCATTCATTATCATGCAAGAAAGGAGCTTGGAAAAAGAAATCTCCCAATAGGCAGTTCAGAGCGGAGGGTAAAGAAAACTGACCAGTTAACTCCTTTATGGGCACAATAACTGAGGAATGGGATGATAACTCAACCCAATAAGAGGTTAGAATTGAGTAAGATGCCCAGTATTGAAAAGAAATGTAATCTGTTTACCTACTACCAGAGATGCCTGAGGCTCCTAAAAGGTAAAGAAGATGTCCTTGTGAAGCCACACAAGCTGTCTCAGGCACCATCATTGACCGTACAGGCATTTTTCTCTGGCCGCCACGGTGGTGGATGACCTCATTTCCTTCTGGGAAGGAAGGCAGTCCCTGTTCCAATTCCAAGGATCCCCACCTGTGTTCAGACAAGCTTGGCAAGGACTTGGTGGCTTTTGAGGGCACTCTTTTGCCCAGTGCCCTGATTGTTGGCACTTGAAGCACTCAGACTAGTTTCTATTACTCTGTTTGCTTGCTTGCTTGCTTGTTTGTTTGTTTGTTTGCAAGTCTAATAAATCAGTGGTTTATTTAGCGAGGTCATTTCTACACAGGACTGTGGCTATGAGAGCAGTTATGTATGACATGTGATATGAAGAGACCGGTGTACAATCGTAGATCTTACATCATTCTTCCTCAGATTCTCCATCTTCTCGCTTAGCAGTAAAAGGCATTTTTGATTTACATAAACACACATTCTTTACAACTGCCATCTTCACAGAAATTGGAGTATAAATAGCACTGAGCATTTAGTAAATCACAGGCCAAAAAGTTCAACTGTGCAGTTGTGACATCTATATCAAAGTCTGAAGCCTTAAAATTGGGTGATCTGCAATGTTTCCAACATGTCTTCAACTGCCTTAAGAAAGTATTTGGTTTCCTTCTTACTTCGACCTGCAAACTGGTAAGCCCTGTTGATCTGATCAGCTGCCCAACCTACATACTTCATGCTGTCCTTCATTTTTGCACTTGCTTTTGGATTAGATGCAATATGACTTACAGACATGTAAAGCCCAAACAAAGCTCTCATGTTTCTGTTGTTCAGTTTCAATGCCTGTGCAAAATACTTTCTTGAAAGTTCGAGGTTTTCAAGTCCATCTTGGGTATACTTAACCTCCTTGTACTGCTGGCAGTACAGGTGGCTGTGGGGATTGGTCATCATGAGCTCCTCCAGACAGAAGGCTGCTTTTGTGTAGTCATGTTCATTCATATAAAGCTCTGCAAGCTCATGCCAGGCTTCTTGGTCGCCAACAAACTGCTCCAGATACTCATTCAGCTCCCAAATGGCCTCCACATTTTTCCCCTGGGCTTTGCAAAGGGCAATCTTACGCTTTCTTGCAGCAGTGTTAGTTGGATCTTCTTGCAAAATTTGATCATACAGCTATATAGCATCATCATACCATTCCATGGCTTCAAATCTCAGGCCTGTTAATTGCTTGACTCTGTGGCTGCCAGGGAACTGTCTTCTTAACTCCTGAAGACAATGCCAGGTCATCCCGACCATAGTCTAGGGCTGCAATCATGACCTGCTCATATATGATCCAAATATCATCTCCAAGTTTAGAGGCATACTCATTAATTAATTCTTCTCCAACTTCCACAATTTGCTATTTCTTGAGTTTTCTTCCCTCCATTTTCTCATTTTATCTCTCATTTCTTCCCAAGTGACATCGTAGAGCTCTGAGACCTTCACCATCTTCCTGGAACCTGCAGGCAACACACTGAGGGGTGGGGCGACTGTTTTTTGAGACAGGGTCTCACTATGTAGTCCAGGCTGGACTTGAACCCACTATGCAGTCTAGGTTGGCCTCACAGTGATCCTCCTGCCTCAACCTCCCCAGTGCTGAGATTACAGGCATGGGCCACCACGCCCAGCTCTATCACTCTTTGGATTACCTCAATTCTCCTTAGTGGGGGCTTTATCATGAACCTTATCCATTAGGTGCAGTGTGGCTTTTATCTGCATTTTTTTTCTTCAATGCCAAGTTCTTCTCTATTTTGTCACCGTTGTTAAAGACCTATAAGCCACAATTATGGCCTGTGTTTGGGTGCCTCCCCAAACCTCAGGCAAATGAAGTGGTGCTTTTTTGGAGGTGGTTGGATCTACAGTGTGTGATCATTCATCATGCAATGCTAGGCTTAAAGGCACTAGGCTAAAGGGTGTGAGTGCTACCTGCCCTAAATAGTCTGGATAAGATAAAAGAGGCAGGAAGACACTTTTATGGTCTCTTGTTGCTTTGCTACTTTCTGTCCATTGTGAATTGTTTCTCCTCTGCCAAGCCTGTCTGCCACACCACCCTGCCTTAGAGCCAGCTGGTTATGGACTGAAACCTCTAAAAACTGAGAGCTAAATAAAATAAACCTTTCTTCTTCTTTTTTAAAAATCTTTCTTCTTTTAACTTTGGTCATCGAGTATTTTGCCTCACAACAAGAAAAGTAACTAATACAGCCACATCAACCAACTAATTGACTTATCCCAGCTTGTGGAGCCTGTTGGGAGTTGTTGGAATTTCCTCCTAATATTTGGAGTTGACTGGCTAACAAAATACACTCTCAGGATTATTTGGCCCTCTCTAGACTCTGGATTTAAATTTGGGTATTTACAGAGTGCCTCTTCCACTGGATTCTCATCAGAGCCCCGGCTGGCAGTCCTGAGCTCATGATAATTTACAGCATTGGGCATGCCTTGAGTAGACCTGCCAAGAGGGCCTGAAGGTATAAAGTTTGTTTGTTTTCACTACCCCCAGTACTATCATCCCAATGGGCCCTTCTTGGGGCCCAAATAACACATCAGTTGGCTGATTATAATTGGGTGCACCCACAAAGGCTTCATCGATCAGCCTGTCTTGTAGCTCTTATAATCCTCTGTTTCTTTTTCTGTGCAGCAAGAAACCAGGACAAACTGGACATCTGTCCAGGTCAGATCAAAACCCATCGTCAGGGTATGGAATCTGTCAGCAAACCTTTCAGGGTACTCAGAAAATTGACCCAGTTTCTCTTTGCATTGCTGAATATCCATGACAGAAAAAGGAACCTAAACTCGGTTCATAACATCTATGCCTGCCAGTTCTTGAAGGTGTGAAATGGTGCCTGGCTTACATGTTGGCTTCTATGAGTCCACAGGCTTAAGGCGGGCAGGCCCGGACCTAGTATGGGGTGGGCTCAGGAGGCTGCCTTTATCTCCTGGGGGCACTGCCTATGTAGGTGGTAAGGAGATGGGGGGGGTGGCTAACAAGAGGGAGTATTCAGCAGCATCAGGTCCCAAGGAAGGATTAGTTCTAGGGCAAAAATCTGACTTTAGGTAGAAAGCCATGAAGGCTTGAATATAAGGCAATTCTGACCATTTTACCTGTCTCTTATAAAAAAGATTTAATTAGAGTATGATATTATATTTTAGGCAGCCGTAGGGTGGCCACGCCACGCCTCCTGCTCCCCAAGTGAGTATGCAGACCACACTTCATTACACAGGAATATAAGATGTTCTTCCTTGAGGCTCTGGAGGTTGAATTTATCCCAGTGCCTAAGAAGACATCCAAGTGTGGAGTCGGGAGGAATGGATGAAGTGTTTCCTATGATAGGTCTGTGGGTAGAAAGAGTAAGAATTAGGTGGAGAGAACCTTACAGAGCATCCATCCCTTGGGTCAGTTCATGGTCTGTTCAGCCCCAGAGTCCCCTGGTAAAGCTGAACTCCTTGGGATTCAGATGCCAGATATCTCTGGCTTGTGTGGGCACCAGCATCAATTCCTTTGGACCTCTGCATTTCCCGCTTTGGCCACAACCCATCTCCTGGTCAGGGGGCCCGGAGCTGGGATGCCCTACTAGCTGGATGCCTCTAGCCAATACTAAAATCACCTAATACTATGGTATGCCCATCTAAGAAAAGGTTGGAACACTTTGCCCCTGAGAAACCACAATAAAACCCTGACAAGTTTTCCTGCACAGGTGTCTCTTGGGAACTCTGGCTGACAGAGGTGACTAATTCAAGTATTGGTCTTTAATCATGACCCACCATCTAGGGGAGCAAGTCCTCTGGGTCCCACTAAGTTTTTCCCCAACCACTGGAAGTGGGGCCTGTAGAGCATGCTCGCTTGCAAAGGGATGGGGAAAGTCTAATGAGTGAGGAGCAGTTAGGTGGCAGCCCAAGGACAGGGGACAGGACACATCCATAGGGAAAGAGACCGAACAAACTGGGAAGGCCATCCTAGCAGTTATTATCCTAGTGGGATTTTGGACCCTGATGATGCTAGTAGCACAGACAGGACCAAGCTTTAAAATCTGAGCCCCTGTATAATACCCCCACCCCTTCCTCTGTCTCCAACTCCCCTCCACTTTTGGTAGGTCACACCACAAAAGTATACGAGTTTCATGATACATAAAAGCTCCACAAAGAAAAATCAGTTAGTAAACAAAGTTTACATATCATTTTAGATAAGGGAACAAACTTGAGGCCAAACTTATCCTAACACCAGAGCCACACAGTGTGAACAGAGGAAGAAAGCTACGTAGTATTACAGAAGCAACCCAAGGAAGAAATACATATGAGCAGGCTGGACAAGCTGCCCTAGGACCCGGAAGGGTTGTGGACAGATGGCTAAGATGAACTGGAGCATCGCTTTCCCCCGAAACCTGTGGTCCTTTAAAGCACAGAGGGCACACACTTCTCATCCCCCCTCCTTCTTGGGGTCACCCTAGAGGGAATTACCCTCTAATTCCCTGCCTCACCCTGCTAACGAATATCAGAAAAAAGTTAAAGGATCTGAGTTTTTTGACAGATGAAAACCTGAGCGGGACAGAAGGTGCAAGAAGGGGATTGAGGGGCAGGGATTTGGCTCAGTGGTTCCGTCGCCTGCCTTGCAAGTGCAAGGACACAAGTTCGATCCTTGGTACCAAAAAAAAAAAAAAAAAGGTTGGGCCAGGGATTTAGTTCAGTGGTTTCGCTGCCTGCTGCCCTGCCCAAGTACAAGGACCTGAGTTCGATCCCCGGTACAAAAAAAAAAAAAAGAAGGGGATTGAGGCTGTCTTGGGGTAGGAGAAAAAAAACCTGTGGGCTCCATCTTGGTGTGAGACATAGATTTCACCAGTGAATACCATAGTACCCTATTACCTCTGTGGCTGCTTGAATTTGCACTACTTAGGACATATTCCAAGCCACACAAAAAGAGGAGCTATGGCATCAGGTGGACTGAGCTTATGCCCTTTGGTTTTCAGAGACAAAGAGCTAAGAAGCAGTTTGGAAGACCTCCCTTAGACTAAGGTGTTTTGGGTCCACAGTGCATATGCTTTAGAGATTGTTTTCTCCAGTGCACCCCAGAGACTGGATCTATGGCTCCACTGTGTCTAAGGACTGGGCTTTCCCATGCCAGTTGCACAAGAACCTTTGCTCAAGGCACTGGATGGGAAGATTCAACATGACTAAACAGAGGAGGAATCAAGTTGGAGATAGAGAAAATAAATTAAAAACATACGTAATTGGAAGAAAAGAATAAGGATAGTAAAGGAAGAAGTTAAATTGTCATTATTTGCAGATGACATAATAATCTGCACAGAAGACCCCAAAAACTCCACCAAAAGACATCTAGATTTAATAACAAAATTCAGCAGCATAGCTGGATACAGAGTCAACATTCAAAAATCAACAGCATTTCTGTAACAAATAACAAACTCACTGAAAGAGAAATTAAGGAAACCACACCTTTCAAAATAACATGAAAAAATGAAACAGGAATCCATTTAACAAAGTAAAAGACCTTTACATTGAAAACTACAGCACTCTGAAAATGGAGATAGAAGAGGATATCAGAAAATGAAAAGATATTCCTGGTTCTCCAGTAGGAAGAACCAATATAGTGAAAATGGGCATACTTCCAAAGCTTTTATATAGATTTAATGCAATCTTAATGAAACTATCAACAGCATACCTCACAGAATTAGAGAAAACAATCCTAAAATTTATTTGGACCAAAGAGACCTAGAAGAACAAAAGCAATTCTGGCCAGCAAAGGCAAGGAAGGGGGCAGGGGGCAGGGGGGGATCACAATCCTCAACTTTAAATTAATACTACAAAGCTACTGTGATAAAAACAGCATGGTACTGGGAAAAAAAAACACAAAACATCAGAGGATCAATGGAACAGATTAGAAGATGCAGAAACAACTTCAAACATGCTCAGCCACCTTATCTTTGACAAAGGAGCCAAACACCTCACTGGAAGGAAGATAGCCTCTTTAATAAATGGTGCTGGAAAAACTGACTTTCCACAAGCCAAAGATTAAAACTAGACCTATATCTCTTACCATGTACTAACCTAAAATTAAAGTGGATTAAAGATCTAAATATTAAAATAACACTAAATCTGCTGAAGATAGAATAGGTAGAACTCATGAAGACATAAGTGCAGGCAAAGACTTTATGAACAAAACCTTGATTGAACAAGGAAATATCACAAACAATCAACAACTGGGATCTCATTCTATTATTTGTTTGACTTTATTGAGACAGGGTCTCGAGCATGCTGGGCAAGTGCTCTACCATTGAGCTACAGCTACAGCCCTAAGGAAGCCCTTGAGCTGCTCTCTGGATATTTCTCAAGTGCGTATCTTTCCATTCTGCCAGTGCCCAGCAAGTTACTCACCAGCAATCCCAGTAAGGCTCGCAGCGAACAACACAAATCAGCTTCTTGTCTCTAGGCCTTTGTCTTTGCCATACCCTCCCCCCACCTTGACCAGTTACTGTTTGTCCTCATCATTTGGGGCTCTCTCTTCCAAGAGAAGGCCCACTCTGTTTCCACAATCCCTGGGCATCCTGCCAGCATGCATGCTTTGTTCGAACCCTAACCCAAACCCTAGCCCTAAGTGTAAGAGACTCCATCTGATTCAGCTTTGGATCTTAGCATACGAAACAGTAGAAACTCAATAGGCATTTATTGTCTGAACTGAATCTGAAACAGAGTAAGTTTTTGCAATCAAATAATGACATATTGACTTTATAAAATTGAGAAATGCACTTTATTCTTAAAAAGAAAAAATCAAAGATGAACTGGGCATGTTGGCACACACCTGTAGTCCAAGCTACTTGGGAAGCTGAAGCAGGAGGATTACAAGTTCAAGGCCAGCCTGGGAAATTTAACAAGGCTCTGTCTCTCAAGATAAAAAATAAAAGGGGCTGGGGATATAGCTCAGTGGTAGAGCACCTCTGGGTTTGATCCCCAATACAGAGAGAGAGAGAGAGAGAGAGAGAGAGAGAGAGAGAGAGAAAGGAAGAAAGAGAAAATCAAGGAAGACATCAAAGTACAAAAAAAGTAATCTCACAAACCAGGAGACAGAGGCAGGAGGACTGCATCACGTTTTTGAGGCCAGCCCAGGCTACATAGTGAGTTCAGGGCCAGTCTGAACTACAAAGCAAGACCCTGTCTCCAAGAAAAAAAAAAAAGTAATCTAACAAATTCCCCAGAGTCCCACTGCATGAAACTAGCTGGTGTCAACAGATCCAGGGACCAGTGATGAAGACAGATTATAACCCAAACACCCTAAAATATTCAAAATAATAGAATTTCCAGGCATACTGCACATGCCTGTAATCCTAGATACTTAGGAGACTAAAGCAGATTGATGAAAAGTTTGAGGTCAGCATAGACAACAAACAAAAGACCTCACCTCAAAGTAAAATTTTTAAAAGGGCCAGGGAAGTAGCTTAGTGGTAAAGCACCCCTGGGGTTCAATTCCCCAACTCTGGGGAAAAAAAAGAATTGGACTAGATATACTGTATCTAGTAAAAGATGAAAGCTGGTAATATTCCAACTTGAGAACAAAACTGAAGCAAATCTGCAGAAATTTTCAGAACTATTCATGAATGCACCACATGCAATATTAGGGAGCATTTAAAAGTGATTCAAACTCCCAGGCAAATGATCTGCATTTGGCAGAGTAGTTAGCAACTTCCATTATTGTGTAACTTCGGGATTGGTTCGGGGGCTCCCAAGAGGAGAGAAAAGTTTTCACTCAGAAACAAAATGTATTGAGTTAAGCAATAGGGTGTTCAAAAACAATTATTAAGAGCCTCACTGTTTTTTTAACTTTGCAAAATTGGTTTTCATTACTTTCACTCTTGGTTCAATAAAAAGGCTTTTTAAATTGGATCTTTTTAGAATTTAATAAGCTCCTTAAAAGTGATGGAAAGATTTCTTAAATCCTGAAAGAAGCTTCCCCCTGCATTCAGATGTGCCCACCTGAAAAGGTTGATTCTGATCAATGGAATTTAGCACGTGCACCTAACTGAAGGATTACTGAGTGCTCACCTTACTGATCAGGATGTCAGAGAGCCACTGCCTGTTTTTCAGGGATGTAAAATCTGGTAGAAAAGCATTCATTCATTCCTTAAATATTTGTCACAAAAGATGACAATGTGCCTGGCACTATGCCATGCACAGTAGTCATAATGTTTACGTTAGCCTTGACAAATGGAGAGTTAACAGGTCATTTTCAGCCAGGCATGGTGGCATACTCGTGTAATCCTAGCCACCCTCAGGAGGCTGAGGCAGGAGGGTCACCATGAGTTAGAGGCCAGCCTGGCCTATGTAGTGAATTCAGGGCCAGCCTGAACTACACAGGGAGACTATCTCAAAACAACAACAAAACAAAAAAGGTCACTGTGGACTGATACAGTCGTGGAGCTCAAACAAGCCTCTGTTGTCATTCCTGCCCCATCTGGCCCCTTGAGAGAATTAGAGGATCTGTCCTCTCTCTTCCCTTAGTATCAGGTACATGTGCAGATTGTAACACGCTGTGTATTAGCCATCCCTCCTCCCTATGGAAGTATGGGTATCTGAAGGGCAAGGATGAGCCTTGGATATCTTTTTTTTTTTTTTGGTACCGGGGATCAGGGATCGAACTCAGGTCCTTGCGCTTGCACAGCAGGTGACGAAACCACTGAGCTAAATGCCCAGCCCCGAGCCTTGGATATCTTTGCACTGATAATCTAGAGCAGTGTCTGGCACCAAATACTTGATAAATAAATTAAAGAATGAGTAAGCTAGGTGTGGTGATGCATGCCTGCAATTCCAGTACTCTGGGAAGCTGAGGCAGGAGGATCTCAAGTTTGAGCCCAGACTGGGCAACTTAGGGAGACCCTATCTCAAAATTTACAAGAAATAAAAAAGGGCTGGGGATGTAGCTCAGTGTGAAGGGCCTAGGTTCAATCTCCAGTACTGGGGGGGTGGGGGGGGGAAGGATAGAAGGGTGGATAGTGGCAAAAAATTTCTGACAAAAGGAAAAACATCGGAGTAACACTGAGAATGAGTGAGAGTTGGCAACAAACTGAAGAGAGGCTTATAAGCGAGACTAGGGAGCAAGGATATTATTTATTTAGTGGCTAGAGCTCTACTCTGGAGAAGGTAGAGGGTACAGTGAGGCAGGTGGACACTTTGGGAGACTACAACAGAATAGATGAGAAATAACAAGGAATAACTGAAGTGAATACAAAAGACAGAAGCATAGGAAAAAGAATCTTCAGTCCTTGGAAATTGACTGGATTTGGAAAATGAAGGAAAAAGGCCCAAACATAACTTGGATTTCTCGTCCAATGGCAGAATCAAAGGAGTACCAGTAACACCGAGGAGGCAAAAGCACCAGGGAGCACACTGGCGTCAGGATGACCAAGAGCTTCTCAGTTGCCTGGTCTCAGCTTAAGAGCCAGTGGCTTCTGTTTTAAGGAAACTGATCTTAAAGTCCCTTTGAGAAATTCATAAGAAACCAGCCAATCCTCCATTTTCCCATACTCAATACTCTACTGCAATTGGTTTCCAGACCCTCAAACTAAAGGGTCTTGTTTTTTAGATGTTTTCTAGAAAGAGGGATGGAGTAGCTGAGAGACTGGACTCTAGAGCCAGGCTGCTGAATTTTCACCCCAGCCTCTGCCCTTACAAAGTATGATTTTGTTTGTTTGCAGTAGTGGAGATCGAACCCACAGCCTTCACACTGAACTACATTCCCAACCCATCCACTCCCCCTTTTCTGAAACAGGGTCTCTCTAAACTGCTAAATTGCCCAGGCTGGGTTTGAACTTGTGATCTTCCTGCCTCAGCCTCCCAGATTGCTGTGATTACAGGTGTGGACCACCACACCCAGCTTTACTTAACTTATTTAGGCCTCAGTTTCCCCATCTTTAACATGGGGATGATAATAATACATATATAATAGTTTGAAGACTTAATTAAATTGTAAATGCTTGATAGTTTGATTGTTGCTAATGATCAAATAGGGAGAGAAATAAAAAGAGGGCAGCCAGTCCTGGTGATCTATAATATGAGCACTTGGGAGGTTCCAGGTGGGCCTGCACTACATAGCGAGATCCTGTCAGACACTACCTCCAAAAGGGAGAAAGAAAGTAAGGAGAAGGGAAGGAGGGAGAGGAAAAGGAAGAGAGGGCCATGGATGGCCTAAGAGTGAATGAGTGCAGGTGTCTTAGAAAGCAAGAAGAAAAGACACAGGCAGCCAGGACTGAGGGCACAGCTCTGTGGTAGAGCTGCTGAGGGTGCCCTATGTTGGATTCCCAGCACCTCCTTCCCCCCAAAAAGAGAAGGCAACATTTTCAGGCCCTGCAGAGGGTTAAAGAAGAAAAGGCCACCATAGTTGGTAAGTAGGGAGTCCTCGCTGGCCTCTTAGAGATCAGCAACATTGGCTGCAATTGCTTTTTTGCACTCTGGTTTGTTTGCAAGTAGTAGTACAACTATTCACTCTTTGCCAATTTCTCTGTGATCACTGGTCAGTTTCTAAAAAGACGGAATAATGGAACACAAGAGGCTGTTTGGCTCCGTAGCAAGAGTGATTCTTAACTTTGAATTCTCAAATGCCAGGACTTTTTTTTTTTTTTTTTTAATCTCAGGAAGCCACTAAATTGCCCAGACTGGGCTGCAATTTGCTGTCTTCCTGCCTTGGCCTTCCAGAGTGCTGGGGTTACAGGGATGCGTGGCTACAAGGCCCACCCGGGACTTAGTGCTACTGATAGAAATGTCAGTGATGATGAAGATTAATAGTAATAATAATCAGGAGCAATATAATGCTTTCTGCTTTGTAAAAGATTTTCAAAATCATTCAATCGCATCTCAGAACACAAAGTCCTCTAAACATAAATATGTTTAATCTGCGAATTAAACAGATGCCTCGTGGTTTATTTCCTGTTATGTGATGACGAAGTTGAGAACACACTATCCCCCAATATGGCACCCTGGCACAGGAAGTATTTTAAACTGAAGGAACCTGAGCTTCCCTTGAAGCAGGTCCTAAGAGCCTCATATGAGAAGCCTCCCATCCACTGAGAGTACAGAAGCATCCCTGTCTCCCAGGTGCAGGGATGCCAGCAGGGACCTGAATGAACCGCCCTTGCTAAGCATCCCCCAGTTTACTACCTTTGCCACCCACTTTTTGGTCCTATCACAATTTTTTCCCCCAGGCTTTGCCACTATTCACCACACTCAATGTAAAAAACACTCAGATGTAACCATTTCTTCCAGTCTTTTGTTCCCTAGTGAAGGCCCCTCCATCATGTAAAATTTATATTAAAGAAATTTGTAGCTAAGCATGGTGGCACATGCCTGAAATCCCAGCCCAGGCTGAGGCAGGAGGATTGCCAGTTTAAACTCAGCCTGGGGAATGCAGCCACTTAGCGAGACCATCTCAAAATAAAAAATAAAGAAGGGCTGGGGATGTAGCTCTGTGCAGAGGTCTTGGGTCAAAACTTAGAGAAAGGAAAGAAAAGAAGGAAGGAGAGGGAGGGAGAAATTTGTATGATTTTCTCCTGTTAATCTATCTTTGTGAGTCACTTTTGAGACCCAGAAAGGGACCCTAAGAAAGTAGAGAAGCCTGGCCTGGTGGTGCATGCCTGTAATTCTAGCACCCTGCAAGTTTGAGGCCAGCCTGGGCTACAATACTGAGTTAAAGGATAGCCTGAACTACATAGCAAAACCTTGTCTAAAAGAAAAAAAGTAGAGGAAAAGCTTTTCTATCCCTACAACAAGCAGCCATTTCTGGACAGCTGCTTTATGGTGCGAGCACCAATGCACCATACGTTCAGGGACTCGGTAGAAGGTCAGACAGAGTGTTGAGCTTCAGTGCTCAGGAGAGGAAGAGAGAAATGATCTTAGTGTAACATGATCAATCTATGAAAGATGTGGGCACAAATCACATTGTGCAAGCTATTAATGGGCAGACACACACACACACACACACACACACACACACCCAGTCTGAGCTGCACTGTGGAGGTGACATTTGAACTGAATCTTGAAGGCTGAGTGGGGATTTGCCAGGTGGAAAAGAAAAAACAGGAAAGCTCGGGCTTTCTTATCTTTAGAAAATGAGTCAAGGGCCGGGGATTTAGCTCAGTGGCACTGCGCCTGCCTCAAAAGCACAAGGTCCTAAGCTTGATCCCTGGTACTGGGGGGAAAAAAAAAGTCACGTGTCTTGACATAGAAACAGAATTGTCCCAAAGGGCTGCACGTGCCTACACACTTCTTCACTAAATCAGTTCGTGTTTAGGTAGTTTAAGTCTAGACAGTACAGGCTGGCTTATTTGGGGGAAAATTTCAACTTCAAACCACATTGTGCTTTATGAACTATGTATGTAACAATGAGATTTTTTTTTTCTGTTTTTGGTGCTAGGGATTAAACCCAAGACCTCATGTATGCTAGGGACTTGCTCTACTAGAGATTTAAAAAAAAAAAAAAAAAAAACCTTTTGACTGTATATTTGCAGCACATCATAAGAGAAAGACGTTAGCAAGGTGAGGTGGTGCATTCCTGTCATACTAGCACTTGGGACACTGGGTGAGAGGTTCGAAAATCCAAAGTTCAAGGCCAGCCTGGGCTACATAGAGAGGTCTGTCTCAAAAAAACAGAACAAACAAAAGAAGAAGATATGTTGAGAGAGTGTCTAAGAGTAGTAAATAAGAATAATTTTTAGAGGGGCCGGGGATTTAGCTCAGTGGTTTCATCATCTGCTGCATAAGCGCAAGGACCTGAGTTCGATCCCCGGTACCAAAAAAAAAAAGAATAATTTTTAGGGGCCGGGAATTTAGCTCAGTGGTTCCACCACCTGCCTCACAAGTGCAAGGTCCCAAGTTCAATCCCTGGTAACCCCGAAAAAAGAATAATTTTCACCAGATGTGATGGTGCACACCTGTAATGCCAGTCCTCAGGAGGCTGAGGCAGGAGAATCATCAGTTTGAGGCCAGCCTGGGGTACATAGGGAGTTCAAGGCCAGCCTGATTACAAAAAATGTATTTCAAATAAGGTCATAGAAACATCCAAATATGGTGTTTCAGGGTCCCCAAGATCACCCTTAAGTTTTATGATTTGCTAGGACAACTCACAAGACCTACCATAAAGTTGTACTCACAGCTCTGACTTATTACAGTGAAAGAACATAAAGCTAAATCAGCAAGGGAAAGATATATGGAATGAAGTCTAGAGCAGGCTCCCGAGTCTTCACCCAGTGGAGTCACACAGGCTGCACTTAATTTTCCCAGCAATGAGTTGCGACAACACGTGTGACATGTGGTCTCCCAGGGAAGCCCTTAAGATTCAGCACCCAGGGCCAGAGATTTAGCTCAGTGGTTTCCCCGCTTGCTGCGCAAGTGCAAGGACCCGAGTTCAATCTCCGGTACCAAAAAAAGAAAAAGAAAACAAGATTCAGCACCCAGGGCTTTTGCTAGGGGCTGGTCGTGTAGGAATCCTGCCTGGCACAAACCCGAATTCCAGACCCCCAGAAGGACAGAAGGCGCTCAGCATAAACCACAGTTTGCACATAGTTTAGGCAGTTAGCCACTCCTTCCATTCTGGAAATGGTGGAGACTGGGGCATAGCTCAGTGATAGAGCATGTGCATGGCATGTGCGAGACCTTAGGTGTGAGCCCCAGGGCCAAAGAAAAAGGAAAAAAGAAAATGAAAAAAAGAAATAGAAACTGGATGTGGTGGTGCACATCTGTAATAACACCACTCTGGGGAGGCTGAGGCAAGAGGATCGAAACTTCAAGCCTAGCCTGAAGACCTTGCCTCAAACTGGAAAATAAAAAGGCTTGAGGACATAGCTCAATGTAAAAGCCCTGGGGGTTTAATCCCAGTACAGAAAATAAATAAATAAGGTCCAGGGATTTAGCTCAGTGGTTCTGCCGCCTGCCCTGCAAGTGCAAAGACCTGAGTTCAATCCCTGGTACCAAATAAATAAATAAATAAATAAGGCCCAGCATAGTGGTGCACACTTATAATTCCAGCACTCAGGAGGCTGAGGCAGGATGATCGCTGTGAGTTCGAGGCCTTGTCTCAAAAAACCAAAATAAATAAATATTTAAAACTACAAAATAAAAAAGGGCTGGGGATGTAGCTCAATATGGAAGGTTTGGGTTCAGTCTGGGGGGAGTGCTATAATAAATGTCTATTAGTAGAATGAATCAACATGTATTTGGGCTTTGAGAGGTGTGTGTGTGCTTAAAATAGTTATCATAGCTGAAACAGCCAAAACACTGTGAGTTGTAGGTTGTCTGTCTGGAATCTTTCCTTTATGGCTAATGTATCTGGAAGCCCTTACCCCATGAGTAATTCAAAGACAGTGCTGTGGCTGACTGCTGCCGCTCTATTTTGAAAGAATTCCCCAGCCATTAGCATTTCTTCATCTGCTCTAACATCAGTTTTTTATATGCAGTTACTCAGTGAAAGAACAAAAAACAAAAACACACCTATGAGTAGCATTTTCTTCTGTACCTCAGTCCCGCTCTCTTTTTCGTTAAAGTCCACACCTATCTGTCCTGTGTGGAACAGCAATGTGTTTTAGTACTGAGTTTGCCTATGGCTCTGACTTTTTCACCTTTCTTTCTATGCTGTGCGCTCAGTGTCAATAACACACCTATATAAAGCCAAGCTGAAGCTTCTAAGGTGGGGAAATAGTTGAAATCAGTGCTAATCACATTTTCTGAAATTAAGACTCTTATTTCCTGAAAATTCTGTCATCTGGTGCCCAAATCTTACAGCTCAACTGCCTTCCACTTTAATCCTATAACATTATTTTGATAATGACCCTCCTGTGTATTCTCGTCTTCAAATCCTAATTTCTCCAAATTTCCTTCAATTAATTATGTCTTTATTTTTTACTTATTAGCAGACAAAACAAATATGTATTTAATGTCTATCACATGCCTTTTAGGTATTGGGTATACAATTAATAAAGAAAACAACTTCACCATCCTCAAAGAATAAAAAGTCTAATAGGGGGCCGGGGATTTAGCTCAGTGGTTCCGCTGCCTGCCTTGCAAGCGCAAGGTCCTGAGTTCGATCCTGGTACCAAAAAAAAAAAAAAATCTAATAGGAAAATCAAATGAGTTTTAAAAAATACAAATATGAATCAAATACCAGGTATAGAAGATGCAGACTAAGTAGAGGAGAGTTTAGGGAGATGAGCAAAAGATAAATTGAAATTCATCAGAGAAACCCCAATATTCTCCATATACAATGATCCAAAAGTTGAATTGCCAATAGCTTAGCAGGCCAAAGAGGTGGGCGGCAAGTGGCAGGTGATCAAACTGAAAAGACTGTCAGAGGCCAGATTATAAAGGAACTTGGACACTGTGAATTTTTATATTCTCTGACAGGCAATGTTTAATATTTGAAAAGTCCTTACCCAAAAAAGAGATGTGATGAGGTTTATGTCAAAGAAAAAAAATCCTGGGATAGACTGAAGGGATTTGGAGTAGAATACAATGCGTTCATATGTAAAGATGTTAGGTAGAGCAGGGTAAGGTGCTGTATGCCTATAATCACAGCACCTTGGGAAACTGAGGCTGGAGGATCCTAAGTTTGAGCCCAGCCAGGGCAACTTAGTGAGACCCTGTCTCTAAATTTTTTCTTTGCTGTTGTTGGAACCGGGGATCGAACTCAGGTCCTTGCGCTTGTGCAGCAGGCAGCAAAACCACTGAGCTAAATCCCCAGCCCCCGTCTCTAAATTAAAAAATAAAATAAAATAAAATTTTAAAAAAAGGACTGAGGATGAAGCTCTGTGTGAAGGGCCTAAATCCAATCCCCAGTATCACAAAAAAAGAAAAGATACTGGCTAATCCCAATGGGAACCATATGAAGCTAGATCTTAGGGTTCCCAATTCAAGCTGTATTCTAAGCAGAGAACATGACTGGCTTCAGAAACTTTGGTAAAATGCTTCCTCTTAGGGTCATCTTGAGGCTGCTCCAGATGACTCACACACATTGTCCGGCAGAGTGGTGATGCACACCTGTAATCCCAGCCCTCAGGAGCCTGAGTCAGAAGTATCACTGAAGTTCAAAGGCAGCCTGAGCTACACAGTAAATTCAAGGGCAGCCTGAGTTACCAAGAGAGACTGTTTCTGAAAAAAATAAAAATTTAAAAAACCTACCAGAGTAGCCTGTCATAGGATAAATACTTTGCAACACTCTCTTTTCTCAGGCCAGGGATTTAGCTCAGTGGCACTGTGCCTGCCTCGAAAGCACAAGGTCCTAAGTTTGATCCCAGGGACCAAAAAAAAAAAGAAAAGAAAGAAACACTCTCTTTTCTCTGCCTTCTATAGAACATCTTTAACTTTACTTCCTCTTATTCATGGGGTACATGATGTTCAAGGGAGAAGTGTGGATGGGTATGGGTGTGAGTGAGAGCCACTGATGATGATGAAGACAACTATTAAATAAAACCGTGAGTCTGTGTGGACGAGACCTGAACTGGGCACCAACAAACCAGCCTGAACCAAAATGGAGTCACTCATGCTAAATGCCACATAATCACACCAAAACCTTACCAAAGCAGGCAAATCCTGAAACAGATCAGATTTTTTGCCCCTGAAAACAAGATTCCAGTTTACCTGAGTCAGCATGATAAAATCTCCTCTGCTTTAACCCTTACAAAAAAGGGGAAATAACCTGATATTAACCACTTTTAATTGTTTTATTTCCTCGTTCCCACCAACAAAACCCACTGTGCATTGTCTACTAGGTGCTGAAACCAAATTAAAATTTGTGAATTTCCTACTGAGACTAATTCCAAACGGACCAAGTCCATTTATGATGGAGACAGAGTGACATCAATGCCCAAAATTCTGGCCAACCTCTCAAACCTGAGAGTGTAAAGGGCACTGCAAAATGGAACTTTTATTTTCCTCTGGTGTCAAGTGGCTTCTAATTTTCCTCAGACCTAGGGCATTCATGGTTTCCCAATCCCTCCTCTGCCTAGCAGATCCTGGCACCCAGAGGTCAAGGCCAATTTCATTCCCTTAGGCAAAGGAGGGAGAGAACTGGGTCCATGAAGGGATAGAACTAACCTTAAAATGTCTATTGTTTCACCGTATTCTCTCCCACACGGTTCCTGGTTAAAGAGGCCCCAGCACACCTGTACAGAGTGAGATGATGATTTGAGGCAAATGGGCCCGCTCCATCTCCTCAGAGCTAGCTTTGAATAAATCTGTTTCCCTTTTTACCAAATACATGGTTTCCTTTGATTTGATCAGCAGTAGCAGGTATGAACCTAAGTGGCCAGTAACTAGAGGATGAACAAAAGGGGAATTGTTAAGACAAAATTTGGGCTCAGGATATGGGCTTTGGGAGCACCTAAGGAGCTGCAACCTAACTTAGCCCATAAAGCAATTAGTGCACTTAGAAATGTCTTTGAGAGGCCAATCTCACTAATAAACATAGATGCAAAAATCCTTAATAAGATAATGGCAAACAGAATGCAGAAGATCAAGATCATACACCCTGATCAAGTGGGATTCATCCCAGGGATGCAGGGATGGTTCAATATATGCAAATCAATCAATGTAATACACTATATCAATAGAGCCAAGGACAAAAACCATATGATTATCTCCATAGATGCAGAAAAAACATTTAACAAAATCCAACATGCATTTATGATAAAAACCCTACAAAAAATTGGAATAGATGGTCTCTACCTCAAACTGATAGAAGCCATCTATGAAAAACCAACAGCCAATATCATACTAAATGGTCAAAAACTGAAATCTCTTACACTCAAATCAGGAACAAGACAAGGATGTCCACTATCACCACTCTTGTTCAATATAGTTCTCGAAACATTAGCCATGGCAATTAGACAAGAGAAAGAAATAAAAGGAATAAAGATAGGAAATGAAGAAGCCTAATTGTCATTATTTGCAGATGACATGATACTCTATATAGAAGACCCCAAGAACTCCACCAAAAGTCTTCTAGACTTAATAACCAAATTCACTCAAGTAGCTGGTTACAAGGTTAACACACAAAAATCAATAGCTTTCCTCTACACGAATGACAGACTCACTGAGAGAGAAGTAGGGCAAATAACTCCTTTCACAATAGCATCCAAAAAACTGAAATACCTAGGAATCAACCTAATGAAAGAAATCAAAGACCTCTTCTCTGAAAATTATGCCACTCTGGAAAGAGAGATTGAAGGTGATATCAGAAAATGGACAGACATCCCCTGCTCCTGGGTAGGAAGGATTAATCTAGTGAAAATGGCCATACTTCCAAAACTGCTATATAGATTTAATGCAATTCCAATTGAGATCCCAGCAGCATACTTCATGGACCTTGAGAAAACAATCCAAAAATTCATTTGGAACAAGAAGAGACCCAGAATAGCAAAAGCAATTCTAGGTAACAGAGACATGGCAGGGGGTATCACAATCCCCAACCTGCAACTCTACTACAAAGCTACTGTGATAAAAACAGCATGGTACTGGCAAAGAAACAGACCTAAGGCCCAGAGGAACAGATTAGAAGATGCAGAAACAATGCCAGATGCACTCAGCCATCTCATCTTCGACAAAGGAGCCAAACACCCTCCCTGGAGGAAAGATAGCCTCTTTAATAAATGGTGCTGGAAAAATTGGGCTTCAACTTGCCAAAGATTAAAACTAGACCTGTATCTCTCACCATGCACTAAACTAAAATCAAAATGGATTAAAGATCTAAATATTAAAATAGAAACTCTGAACCAGTTGGAACAGAGGTTAGGTAGAACCCTTGAAGACATCGGTGTAGGAAAAGATTTTATGAACAAAACCTCAGTTGCCCATGAACTAGCACAAAGAATCAACAAGTGGGATCTCTTCTTATTAAAAGGCTTCTGCACAGCAAGAGAAACCACCAGCAGTGTGAAGAGACAACCCACAATGTGGGAAAAAATCTTCACCTGCTCTTCCTCAGACAAAGGTCTACTATCTCGAATCTATAAAGAAGTTAAAAAGATCAGACCTCCCAAATTTAAAGACCCAATCTGAAAATGAGCATCTGAAATGAACAGACATTTCTCAGACAAAGAAGTAGAAATAGCAAATAAATACATGAAAAAATGTTCAACATCACTGGTCATTCGAGAGATGCAAGTGAGAACAATGCTGAGATTCCACTTCACTCCAGAAAGAATGGCTGCTATCATGAAATCAACCAATAACAAATGCTGGCGGGGCTGTGGGGAAAGAGGAACCCTGCTCCACTGCTGGTGGGAGTGTAGACTGGTGCAAGCACTGTGGAAATCAGTATGGAGATACCTCAAAGAACTAGGATTGGAAGTCCCATTTGACCCCGCTATTCCACTGCTGGAGATCTTCCCCAAAGAGTTAAAAGAATCATACCACAGTGATATATGTGCGCCCATGTTCATAGCAGCACAGTTTGTGATAGCTAAAACTTGGAAACAGCCCAAATGCCCATCAACTGGAGACTGGATAAAGAAAATGTGGTTTTTTAATAAAATGGAGTACTACTCAGCCATAAAAAATGAGAAATTAGAAACATTTATAGCTAAGTGGATGCACATTGAGGCGATACTCTTTTTTGGGGGGGGGTACCGGGGATCAAACTCAGGACCTTGTGCTTGCAAGGCAGGTGCTGGAACCACTGAGCTAAATCCCCAGCCCATACTCTTAAGTGAAATAAATAGGACACACCTGTGTAAATACCGAATAGTTTCTCTGGTGTGAGAAACTGAAAGTGTAAATAAGGACTAAAATGTATAATAGGTAATGTGACATAGGAAGAAAAGGGGCAAAGGGGAAGGAAGTGGGAGGGCTAGGGGAAAGGATAGAAGGGAATAGGATTAATATGAGAAAATGGAAAAATAGGAACAAAATCTTTGTAAATAGGGAGGAATGGAGGGGTTGAAGGGAGGGCTGGGCAAGGGTGAAAAATAAGAACCAAGAGAGACTATGTAAAGGTGCAAATTTCCAATGATGAATGTCATTATATTGTATACCTAAAATGTACCAATGATTAGAATGAATAATCGATAATGCAAAATAGGAAGAAAAGGTCCAAAGGGGTAGGGGTAGTGGGAGGGGCAGGGGAAAGGAAAGAAGGGAAAGGAAAAATGATGAGAAATGGAAAGAATGGAAATAAAGTCTTTGTAAATAGGGAAGGGTGGAGGGCATGAAGGGAGGACTAGGAATGGGGAAAAAATAAGAACCAAGATGCATTATATAAAGGTACAATTCCCAATGAGTAATGTAATCGTGTTGTATACCTAAAATATACCAATAAAAGAATTTAACAACAACAAAAAAAGAAATGTCTTTGAGTCTCAGCCAATCAGAGCAGCTAAGCTTTAGCCAATCACAGATGGCCAACTGTTCAGAACATTCTGTTTGAAGCAAGTACCTAGCTATATAAGGGATCCAACTATCTTTATACCTTACTTCCCTTTGTCACCTTCTTTTCTCTAGCTTTAAGTATACCCAACACACGTGTATGGAGGGGCAGAGCATTCACAGCCATTTTTGGTCTGGTTTCCAGCCAGAGAACAGAATCACAAATAAAAGCCAATTAAGATTTACAAAACTAGGGGAGGGAAAGGGGAAAAAATAAGAATTAAGATATATCATGTACAGGCACATATTCCATATGATGAATGTGATCATTATGTACATCTAAATTGTACCAATAAACTTAATTTTAAAAAAAGATTTACAAAACTAAACCTGGCATGGTGGTGCACTCAGTAGGCTGAGGCAGGAGGATCACCAGTGATTTCGAGGGTAGCCTGGGGCACATAGTGAGTTTAAGGCCAGCCTAAACTACATAGCGAGACCTTGTCTTAAAAAAGTGTGCGTCTCTTCTCAAAAATTTTTACATACTTAAAATATATAGACACATAATTTGGGGTTATTTTGCTTTGCAAAAATATGGAAGTACACATAATGTTTTTGGGGTATTTTGGTACTAGGGATTGAATTCAGGATCTTGCGCTTGCCAGGCACATGCCGTGCCACTGAGCTACATCCCCGGGCCTTGAAGTACACATACTGTTTTGCAACATGCTTTCCCATTCAACTGTATGCCTTGAAATCCTTCCAGGTTATTGCATTAAGACTGGCCTCATTCTTTTTTTTTTTGGTACTAGGGATCGAACTCAGGACCTTGTGCTTGGAAGGCAGGCGGTGGCACCACTGAGCTATATCTTCAGCCCTTTTTTTTTTATAGACAGGGTCTGCTATGTAGGTTCAGGCTGGCCTCAAACTTGTGGCGATCCTTCTGCCTCAGCCTCCCAAGTGCTAGGATTACAGACATGCGACACTACGTCTGGCCTGGGCACAAAATTCCATAGAATGGCTAAACCATACATTTTAACTAGCTCTACTGAGGCATTTCAAGGTTATTATCATTATTACTATCATTGCTATTACAATTCTCACTTGAAAGTCAAGAGTATATTTTTTAACTTTCTTAATTAACACTGGGTATTTCCTTAGCCCAGAGATTCCCAATAGAGAGAGTTGCCTTTGTTTCCTAAGTCAAAACCACCAGGTGCCCACCCCTCAGGCCAAAGTGACAGGCTCACTCCCATGACACCCCAGGGCACACTTGGGAGAGAAGTGACACCGCACTTCCTGGGGGAGTTGCTCCATGCCTTCCTCTCCCAGGGACTATTGCCTAGCTCTTCTAATTAGGAGATGAATGCTCTGAGCTAACTCACTTCCCACAGGAGTGAGTGAGGTTGGCCACAATCCCTGAGAGAAAGTATCTCCTTAGTATTTACAGACTCTGCATTCTTCAAGAAGCAACTCTTTTCTCCAGAGTCAACTTTGTTTATTGGATACCTCTGGGTCAGAACAGCACCAAGCCAGGGTGTTGTGGCTCCTGAGCACAGGTCTAGCCTGCAAGAGGCTCTGGGCTCCACCCCCAGCACTAGTGAGAGACAGTGATAGTGTTGACTTTAGCTCTTCCACAGTCCTCAGAGCAGGGAGGAGCCCAAGAGGGTCTCTATTTCCAGGCCTCCACACACTGACCATATTTAAACCACCCTAGCAGGGTGGAGACAGGGCCTCCTGCCTCCCCCTCATCCTGGTCCCGTACTCCAAACAACGCACTTGAAAACTCAAGAATAAGAAGATGTGAGCTGGGAGTGATGGCCCATGCCTGTAATCCCCACACTCAGGAGGCTGAGGCAGAAAGATCATAAATTTGAGGCCAGCCCAGGCTACACAGTGAGTTCCAGGCAGGCCTAGATTACATAGGGAGGCCCTGTCAAGAAATAAAATATAATAAATAAAAAATCAATTTTTTAAAAAACCAGGGGCCAAGGATTTAGCTCAGTGGTTCTGCCGCCTGCCTCACAAGCTCAAGGTCCCCAGTTCGATCCCCAGTACCCGCCCTCCAAAATAAACCAAAGAAACAAAAACAGGAGCTGTAGAGGAACATGCACAAGGCCCAGGGTTCCATTCCCAGCACTAGAAAAAAGTTAAAAATTAAGAAAAAGAATAACAGGGGCCAGGGATTTAGCTCAGTGGTTCTGGCGCCTGCCTCGCAAGCTGAGGACCCGAGTTCGATCCCCAGTACCAAAAAAAAAAAGAATGACAGGCAAAATAGCTGAACATGGTGGTATACATTTGTAATCCCAGCTTTCTAGGCAGTTGAGGCAGGTGGATCACCAAATTCGAGCCCAGCCTGGACAACCTACCTACTTAGTAAGACTTCATCTCAAAATAAAAAATAAAAAGGTTTTGCAAAAGGGAAGGTGACCAAGAGATGGAGGGAAGGGGAAAAAAAGGGGAAGGGAGGGAAGGGAAAGAAAAAAGAATTAAGATGTATTATGTGCATGTACTAGCTCCCCAGTGAAAGTAATCATTATGTAGTGCAGACATGTACTAATAAAAATTTTAAAATAACAATTGGGTAATGTTTCAAAGGCCTTAAAAATGTGCAAAATTACCAATGCAGAAATTCTTCAAGTAGTATAACCCAAAAAATATTACAATTAAGTTTACTGAGTAATTTCTCAATGAGCAAATAATAATAATAATGAAGAGGCTGGTGATGTGGCTCAGTGCTAAGGCTCAGGGTACAATCCTCAGTACCAAACAACAACAAAACCAGTGTGGTTCTCAGCAAGACAGGAACCTGGAATTGACCATCAAAGACAAAAGACCTCCTTAACAATTTCCACTGTGAACAATGTAATCTTCCTGTCATTTCCCTAGAAAAGAAAGTTAAACCTCAAGGAGAACCTTACCAGAATTCAAAGGTCCAAGATGTAAAAGAAAAGGACTAAACTTTAGAACTGGTATTACTTATCTAAGAGGGGGAAATGGAAGATGAAGAAATGGCCCCAGAGCCAAGGAAACACACCGGTGTAGATGGTGAGCGGAAGCCGCTGTTTTCATCGCCAGTGAGTCCCTAACACTTCAGTTCGAAGTGTACAACGGAAGCAGATTCACACATTTCTCCCAGCAAGCCCTCATTATAGTTAAAGCATTTCGGCATTTAAAAGAGAGATAACTGATTCTCCTTTCCCTTTAAAATAAGAATCTGTATTAAAAGTACACAGTACTAAGTTGTATCTAGCCCAGTGACAGCCTCCCTTACTTGCAAGGGTCATTGTCACCTGTTAAGAAGGGGTCAATTTTACATGAGGACCCTTCCTCCTGGATGATCCACTCCAAAGTGACTCCAAGGCCTGCACAGGGCAGACGTCGCCATTTCTAGGCACTGCCCAAGGTCATTTCAGGGTCTCCATCATCTAAGAAGGGCTGGAGAACCAACTCTGTGCCCCCCCCCATTATTTTTAAGATGCAGCACATTCTAAATCTATAAGAAGTATTTGCTTCCGTATTTCTTAATTGCCTTGATATGCAGGCCTTCCTCCCACAATAGAGTTGGTGTTTCCATTATTATGCAAAATACTAATACTCCTACTTAGGAGCCTTCCTGAGACCTCAATTTCCGCCCCCATTCACTTGTCGCCCCAGAGGCAGGCAGTGGCAAAGAAAAAGGTGCCTTTCCGCCCCCACCTGTGGCCTGAGCACTTGATGGCTCATCTTTGTTCCTGGATTATACCAGGGCCCGGCCAAAGCTTTGATTAAGAGCTGAAAAGATTCAGGAGTTTCTTTGACCCCCCACTGTCAGAGCAGCAGAGGGAGGGTAAAGATGATTTTTATTTTTCTGGTTGTAACTGAATTCTGTACATCTTACTCTTCCTACACATTATAGATTCTCAGCAAAAAACACTGACTTACAAGCAAAGATACAACAGTGAACAAAATAGAAAATCCTTGTTTTGCCGGAGTCTACATTCTGGTGGGAGAAAGACAATTAACCAGGGAACTAGACCATTCTCTAGGTGTTTGCAATTTTTCATTGCAATTTCAATTAGGATGGTTGTGCCATTTAAGGTGCAGGTAGGCATTGGAAATATCCCCAGTTCATTGAGAAGACACAATTTACTATAGATGTATGCCCAGATCTGGGATGGCTGCATTATACGTTAATTCTATTTTTTAATTTTTTGAGGCACCATCATAGTTTCTATAGTGGCGACACCATTTTCCATTCCCACCAATAGTATACAAAGATTTCTTTCACCACATATCCTCACCAATACCTGTTATTTTCCATTTTCCTCCCACCCCCCTGCCCCCTGCCCTGCCTGGCCCAAGGATTGAAAGCAGGGAGTACATCAGCTTACTTATCATTCATTGGAGTTTAATATTTATTTCCAGTTTTTTATTTTGACATAGAGTTATATACTAAGAACTGTTCAAGCTATTGTCACCAGGTGTGGTGGAGCACGCCTGTAATCCCAGCACTCATGAGGCTGAGGGAGGAGGATTTCAAGTTTGAGCCCAGTTTGGGCAATTTAATGACTTATCAAGACTGTCTCAAAATAAAAAATAAAAATAAAACTGCTAGGGCTGGGGATTTAGCTCAGTAGTTCTGGCACCTGCCTTGCAAGTGCAAGGTCCCAAGTTCGATCCCCGGTACCAAAAAAAAATTAAATAAATAAATAAAACGGCTGGGGATGTGCGAAGGCCCTGGGTTCAATCCCCAGTACACAAGGTAGGGGGTCACCAACAATACTTCCCTGTCAGTTCACAAGGTTTTGTTAAATGCCTACTGCTGTGTAACCTCAGTCCTTATAGAGCAGGAAAGTTGTTTCTGTGGTGCTAAGCACAGAACCTAGGGCCTAGCATATGCTACACAAGCGCTCTACCACTGAGCACGTGCCCAGCTCCAGTTTCCCTTCACACTCTCAGGTTAGCCTCTACCCTCAGCCAGCCCCACTCCAGCAAGAAACCACATTTCCGATTTTCTTGTACCATAGATTCAGTTTTGCCAGTTCCAGAACTTCATATAAAGGTAATCAAGCTGGGCATGGTGGCGCATGCCTGTAATCCCAGCACTCAGGAGGCTGAGACAGGAGGATCGCTGCGAGTTTGAGGGCAGCCTGGGCTACATAGTGGGTTCAAGGCCAGCGTAAACTACATAGCGAGACCTTGATTCAATAAACCAAACCAAAAATTTTTTAAAAAAGTAATCAAACACGTTGAACTTACAGCATCCGAGAAAAAGAAGGCGCTCCTCAGACGACCAACTCCAGCTAGCAAAAGGTACCTAGCACCCAGCTACTGAGTAGGAGTCGGGCATCTGCATGGACGCCACCCCTCCCTGGCTGCTCCCAGCCAATGACTGAGTGCGGCGCAGCAGAGGCAGGACGATTCTTTTTAGAAAGGGACTCCTCTGACTCCTCCCACCAAAGTCTGAGGACCGCCTGCAGCCCTGCTGGACCTACCACGGCCCGCCCACAGTCCTCGTCTCTGTCCCTCACTGAAGGTCACCCGGGGCGGCACAGCCTTGGGGCTCTCTTAGCCTTTGCCAGCTCCCTCCCTATTTCTCTCCTGGTCCTTTCCCGTGTGTGTGGGGGGGGGGGGGGGGTGTGGGGTGATTCTTACCCATTTAATGTTACCTTGGTATCTACTTTTTAGAAGACCTGGGTTAGGAGAGGTTTTGTTTGTTTGGTTTTTTTTGGGGGGGGGGTTGTTTTGTAAAGTTTCACTCAGCACTCTTCCTTTTTGCCATCAGAACTAAACACCATGCCTCCAAGGAGATATGGAACTCTTGTAACCATATCTTGGGTCAGGTTAACATTTTTAGTATCTCAGAGTTAACCCAAAGAATGTCCTTTATACTAAATTACTTTGGTAATTGCCATAAGTGCTGCTGCTGAGCCTCCCCTTTTTCCTCCTTTATATGTACTGTTGATGGGTGGGTGGGTGGGTTGGTTGGTTGGGTTGGTTAGTTGGTTGGTTGGTTGGTTGGTTTTGCTGTGCTGGGGATAGAAGCCAGGGTATTGCCCTTGCTAAGTGAGTGTTCTACCCCTGAGCTATATCTCCAGGCCCTTGCACTGCTGGGTTTTGGACACAAGAGAGTATGACAGGTAAGCAACTTTTCCTCCTTAAAGCAGCAAAGGAAGTGGTACTGTGTACAAAGATGTTCAGCCCAGATTGTTAGATACACAAATGTGCACAGTAGTGCCTAGATTAGAACATGGGCTTTACTTTCAGACTGCCTAATCCAAATCCTTGCTCTACTAGAATATCAGGTAAGAATGCTTTAGGTTGCAAATTACAGAAAAGCAGACCAGCAGCTGCTTAAATAAGAATTCGCTTAGCTAGGTGTGGTGGTGCACACCTGTAATCCCAGCACTTGGGAGGCTGAGGCAGGAGGTTCCAGTGAGTTCGAGGCCAGCCTAGACTACATAGTGAGACCCTGTCTCAAAAAAAAGAAAAAGAAAAATTTGCCAGACACAGTGGTACATACTTGTAATCTCAGTTACTCAAGGGGCTGAAGCAGGAGGATCATAGGTTCAAGGCCAGCCTGGGGAACTTAGCAAGACACTGTCCCAAAATAAAAAATAAAAAGGCCTGCGGATGCAACTCAGTAGTACAGTGCCCCTGGATTTGAGTCACAGTATTCCTCCCACCCAGTAAGAAAAATCATTTTTCTAACATTCTATGAAATATAAAAACAAGCAGCTCCTGGCATTAGTTTTCAAGCTTTGCAATGTCAGGGTGGTCATCTCTGCAATTCCCTTATATTTGCAAGATGGTAAGATGGCTGCATCACCTTAAATCATCTAGTCTGTATTCAAGAATACAAGAAATCCAAAGTATTTGCTAGAAACTCCCAGCAGACTTCGGCACCTACCTTGTTGACTTCTTCTACCGCCAAAGAGAAGGCTGAGAAAAATAGAATTGAGTTTTCTAGTTAAATGGTGGAGGTGGACAAAGAGAAAAGGGTTGGGAATGGACAATGAGTTTGCTTTGTTTTTGTTTGGTTTTGTTTGAGACAGGGTCTTGCTATGTAGCCTAGGCTGGTCTCAAATTCATGATCTTCCTGCCTTAGCCTCCTAAGTACTGGGATTACAGGTGTGTATCACCACACAGAGATAGGGCACTGCTTCTCTCTCTTTTTTTTTTCTTGGTACCAGGGATGGAGCTCAGGGAGGTGCAGCACCTCTGAGCTAAATCCCTGGCCATTGCTTTTGATAATAATATAGATGCTGGAGCTACTTACTACCTGGACAAACCTGGGCAAGTTATTTACCTCTCTTACCTCATTTCTTTCTATCAATAATGGGATAATTATATACTTCATAAGTCTTGCTATGGGGATTAAATCAGTTGTAATATACAGAGTGTTTAGAACAGTGCCTGGCACACAGCAAATCTTCAGTTATGATAGATATTATTTACCGTAGGGGAAAACAAAACATAACCTCAATGTCTATAAAAATGAGAGATTATGTGAATGTTTCTGGTGGGAATACTATACAGCCAGTAAGATGACAATTGATCATGATTAATACTGAAAAATCTACCCCATCTTGTTCAGTAAATATAACTAGTTGTGAGATGAAATATTGTTGTGGCAAAGTAGAACAGCTCAGTGCCATAGCCAAGTGTTGCAGATCAGTGTCAGAGCCAAGTACCACAGCTCTGAGGCACAGCTCAGTGTTACTGCAGCTCTGGGTCATGGCTATCGCAATTTGAAGACTTGAGAATCCAATGGTCACTCAAAGAAGTGGAGAAAAACCTTCATTTTATTTAATTTTTTTGGAACCGGTAATTGAACTCAGGACCTCATGCTTGTGAGGCAGCCGGCGACACCACTAAGCTAAATCCCCGGCCCCCCCAAAATACTTTTATTACACCAGCAGGCTTAGAAGAGTCCGTATTCTGAAGTCTGAGCATCTCATCAGAAATGAGAGCCTCCTTATATCTACAGGTAGAGAAGCATGGTCACTGAAGCAGAGGGGTGGAGCTAAGGGAACATTTCTGAGAGGGGCGGAGCTTAACAGAACATTCTTGTAAAGGGTGGAGCTTAACAGAACATTCTTGTAAGGGAGTAGAGTTTTTTGGCACCGGGGATCAAACTCAGGTCCTTCTGCTTGGGAGGCAGGTGGCAGAACCACTGAGCTAAATCCCTGGCCTGTTAACAGAATTCTTGTAAAAGAGCAGAGTTTAACAGAACATTCCTGAGAGGTCACAAAGTTCAAACAGTTGTACCAATAAAATTAATTTTTAAAAAAAGAATATTCCTTGGAAAAAATGGAAATAAAGTCTTTGTAAATAGGGAAGGGAGGGCTAGGAATGGGAAAAAAATAAGAACCAAGATGCATTATGTAAAGGTACAATTCCTAAAGAGAAATGTAATTGTGTTGTATACCTACAATGTACCAATAAAAGAATTTAATAAAGTGCAAAAATAAATAAAAGAACATTCCTGAGAGGGGCGGAGCTAATAAAACATTCCTGAGAAGGGCGAAGCTAACAGAACATTATTGCAAGGGGGTGGAGTTAACAGAACATTCTTAATAGGGGCAGAGCTTAACAGAACGTTCTTGTAAAGGGTGGAGTTTAACAGAACATTCTTGTAAGGGGGTAGAGTTTAACCGAGCATTCTTGTAAAGGAACAGAGTTTAACAGAACATTCCTGACAAGTCACAAAGTTCAAACAGTTGTACCAATAAAATTAAAAAAACAAAAACAAAGAACATTCCTGAGAGGGGTGGAGCTAAACAGAACATTCCTGAGAGGGGCGGAGATAACAGAACATTCCTGAAAGAGGCAGAGCTAATGGAACATTCTTGAGAGGGGCGGAGTTTAACAGAACATTCTTGGAAAGGGTGGAGCTAACAGAAACAGTTACAAAACAGTTTGGTACATTGGGCAGGAGTACTGCCCAGCAACATAAACTTGTATTTCTAGAACAAAGTATTCTGGGGCGGGGGAGGAACATGGAGGCAAGGCAAGGACCTGTCTTGCTGTATAGTATTATTCTACCGGTATGATTCCTGTTATATAAAATTATGTTCACAAGGTAAACATACTATAAAAACAAATGTCAGGGCCGGGGATTTAGCTCAGTGGTTCCACCGTCTGCCTCGCAAGCGCAAGGACCGGAGTTTGATCCCCGGCACCAAAAAAAAACCATGTCATTTTTGCTAGACATGGTGTCACACTCCTGTAATACCAGCACTCGAGAGATTGAAGCAGGAAGATCACAATTTCAAGGCCCCTTGGGCAACTTAGTGAGACCCTGTCTCAAAAGAAGAAAAAAATTCCAGACTACAGCCCTGCAAAAAAAAAAAAAAAATCGTAAGTGTTCACTTTCAGCAACACATATACTAAAAATTGGAACGATACAGAGAAGAGTAGCATGGCTCCTTCACAAGGATGACAAGCAAATTCGTGAAGCATTCCATATTTTTAGTGAGATTGAACCACTGAAAAAGTAAACATCAGTCTTTGCCTTAAAGAGTGGGTATTCAGCAACAACAACAAAAAAAATTAAATTTTTTTAAAGAAGAAAACAAAAAGAAAGAAATTTCATTTTTCATGGATCAGAGATCCTGTAGGGCCTCAACAACTTTCTGCTTATGTGAACCTTATATAGTTTTCAGACCAAAAGTTGACTTTGTTCCCTGAGGAAATGACTTACTGTGTAATTTTCTTCAGTGTCCCAGAAGAATTTAAAGAAATCATCAAGATGCCTAGTTTAAAATTGACTTACTCCCAGAGAGGGCTTGACTCAATGAGTATGCCCTATTTTTTTTGAGACAGAGTATGTATGTGTGTAGTGCAGGCTGGCCTTGAACTCACTATGTAGCCCAGGCTGGCCTCAACCTCACAGGGATCCTCCTGCCTCAGCCTCCCAAGTGTTGCCACACACCTGGCTGTAGGGAGTTTCTTGTCTCCAAAAGTGTCCTCATGTCTGGGTCTCAAAGGTAGCTCAGACAGACCCTCTCATCCTGTCATTGAGCCCTGTTCCTCTTTTGTCTCCTTTCAAGGCACATTTTCTGTTATTAAAATAGAAGTGTTAGGGGCAGGGGATTTAGCTCGGTGGTGTGCCGCCTGCCTCACAAGCACAAGGTCCTGAGTTCGATCCCTGGTAGCAGGAAAAAAAAAATAGAAGTGTTGACTAATGGTAACAGCTTATCAACTTGTGAGTTTAAGCTTCAATGTAAAGAAGCACTACCTTCAAGGATTCATTTTAAAGCTTTACCTCTCCATAAAATGTTCAGTGTGATTTGGGTTATCGAATTTCCTATGGGGTTTGTCTATTTTACAAGCCTCTGAGTTACTCGTGTGCTCAAGGATGGAAAGACTGGTAAAACCTGAAACTGAAATTTAGATTGGAGAGCATAATTGTAGATAAGATTTTAATGACACATGCTAATTGCTAAGAGACCTGGGAGAACCTCTGAAGAGTGTTACACAACATCCGGGGTGAGCTGGGACTCTGTGACTGGAAGAATCATGTCCTCTCTGTCATAGCCCTGTCCCTGGCAGTGACTTTTAGATATTTTGTTTTTGTATCTCCTGTATTAATCAGCTTTTCACACTATAACAGATGCCTAAAATAATCAACTTTTACCGGGAATCGAACTCAGGCCCTTGTACTTGCCAAGCAGGTGCAGCACCACTGAGCTACAGCCCCGGCCCTTGAAATAATCAACTTCTAAGGAGGAAAGGTTCATCTTGGCTCACAGTTTTTACAGATTTCATTCCATGATCAACTGACTCGATTGCTTTGGGTCAGTGGTGAAGTATCCTCTCATGGTAGAAGTATATAGTGGAGCAAAGTCACTCTCCTCGTGGCCAGGAAGCGAAAGGGACAGGGGTCCCCTGTCCCTTCAAAGGCAGCCCCTCAACAACCCAAAGACCTCTCACTACCCCCTCCCACTATATAACATAGCCCAGGCTGGTCTCAAACCCTCGATCCTTCTGTCTCAGCCCCCCAGAATGCCGGAATCACTGGCATGGGCTACCAAGCCCAGATTAGGCCCCACCTCTTAAGGTTTCCACCACCTTCACATAACACCTGTTCTGGGGGCCAAACTGCCAACACTTGGACATTTCAGATCCAAACTCCTTAGATAAAAATAATAACACCACTGTTCCCTCTGCGTGACACAGTGGTCTGACCTCTGGCAAGATGGTACCTGGATTCCCTGCCACTCTCACGTGGGGGCGGGTGAGCAGAGCCGGGGATCAGTACCAGTTAAGCCTCAGTGCTAAACACCAAGTTAGCCCGCACTCCGGGCACAGGAGAGGTCCATAGTCCCCATCTGTACATCTCTTGCCTCAACCTTGCCGCACCAGTGCATGCCAGCCGGATCTCAGTGTTCAACGTCTGGGATCACCAGAGCCAGCTGTCATGCTAGGGAACCACCCCCTGATCCCCCAAACACTGCAGCCTTCAACCAATGAGGAACAGGAGCAGGGGATATGTAAATGCACCAGCTTCCTTCTCCCTCAATCAGGATAGCTCCTTTTCCAAAGTTCTCCTGCAGAACTGATTCCCAGTCACCCATAGCCAGCAACTTGTTCAGTAATGCTCTTCCCTTTCACCCCTCCCTCCCTCCATCTTTCTTTGACACACTCTCCCTCAACTGCAAGGGCTGGCCTGGAACTCACAATCCTCCTGCTTCAGCCTCCCAAGGAGCTAGGATTACGGGCATGTGTCACCATGGCTGGCAAAGTACCATTTCTTGACTGCCTTCCTTTCCTTAGTTCACTTCCCCACTTCCCTACCAGTGTTCCCTGGGATCACCTCCCAAATAAACTGTTTCCAAATCCTGGTCTCAGAATTGTGTCTGGAAGAATCTAAGTGAAAACGCAGGCAGGGAGGGGGTGCAGAGCACAGAGAGGAAAGCCAACAATATCCCACCTCTGGCTTCCAGTGAGGGGACACCAGTACATGCCTTGTGGAGTGAGACAGGGCTGCAATGGAATCTCTAAATCCATATCCCAATTCTGTGACCCTGGCAAGTTCTATACTATCTCCAAGCCTCAGTTTACTCAGTTTTTTGGGTTTTTTTGAGATAGGGTCTCACCGTGTAGTTCAGGCTGGCTTTGTACTCACTATGCAGCCCAGGCTGGGGCCTCGAACTCACTGTGATCCTCCTGCTTCAGCCTCCCGAGTACTGAGGTCACAGGCATGTGCCACCACGCCTAGCTCAGTTTACTCATTTTTAAAGCCCTTCCTTCCAGGGTTGTGGTGAGCGTTAAATAAGATGACAGGTAGCAAGGGCCTGGTGCCTAGGAGGAAATAAAAAAGGAAAAAGATTATTCCTGCAAAGCCCTCAACTCCCAGCTTTAGGCTGTGTGATAGAAGAGAAAACAGGTATTTTCTATATGAAAATGGTTTCCCCAACAGAACTCCCTTTCACACTCAAATACACAGTTTCAACTTCTCACATCTAGAGTGGAACTGCTTCCTGCAGGGCACCGTTCCAACGTCTCACAGATGAAAATCTACCACCTTTCTCCAAGGCTTCATGTGTGACCCAACTCATCACCTAAAACCTGAGCAGATAGTTCACAGCCATACACACCACTTGAGATTTTTCAACAGAAGCAAATCAGCCATTTACATTGAGGGAGCAGCAAAGCCTGTGGAATCCACAAGGTACTCTCCTGGGAATGTGAAGAAGCAGGCAGAACATGTTCGGTCCCCAAGGGACCTCAGCCTGCAGCATAATCTCATCTGGTCCCAGGGGAAGTGGGACTTGTATTTTGAAATCTGCAGGCACTGCAGGATCACTACTTCTCTACTGCTCCCAGTGTTCTAAGGGTGAGGTCACCACCATCTCCCTTGAGGGATGAATAATAATGATGCTTTGACTTTGCATAGCACTTTTACTCTTCAATGTGTCAATGTATTTTTTTTTTTTTTTGTATTCCAGTAGTTGGCACATCAAGAAATTGTTCCTCTTTTTCAATCAGAAATTTTTGTAAATAGCACTGTCTTTCTCGTGGTTATGTTCCCTGGGATTGTGGAGTTTTTTGTTTTTTTGCTTTTCAGTTCTGTGGCTTGAACCCAGGGCCTTCCCACTTGCTAAGTACATGTAAGCAGATGCAGCTCTTATCACTGAGCTACATCTCTAAAATATCCAGGCTGGGCTCCAACTCGCAGTCCTCCTGCCTCAGCCTCCTCAGCTTCCCAAATACTGGGATCATAGGTGTGTGCCACCATGCGGGGCTCTATTCCTTTCTTGCCCTCACAATTTTAACCATCAAATTCACTGGAGACCCCTGGGTGAGCAGTTTAGAATGCCATTAAGCCCCATAACTCCGTCAGTGATGTCTTCCCATATACCTTTCAGGTTGCCGCACTTTCTTTTCTCCAATTTCTTATAATTATTTTTGTGTTTCTTCTCTGGCTTCAAGAGAAAATGAAGCCGGGTGTGGTAGCACACACCTGTAATCCCAGTATTTGGGAAACTGAGGCAGGAGGATTGCTGTGAGTTCAAGGCCAGCCTGGGCTACATAGCGAGACCCTGTCTCAAAAAAAAAAAAAAAAAGAAAGAGAGAAAATGAATATTCTATGTTAAAATGATACTAGCATTAGGGCTGTGGATGTAGCTCAGAGGTAGAACAATGACTTGCCTCTGTGTGTGTGGCCCTGGGTTCCACCCCCAGCAAAGCAAAACAAACACACAAACAAAACAAGTTTAGCTGGGTGTGGTGACACCACCTGTAACTCCAGCTACTCAGAGACTGAATCAGGAAGCTCTTGAGTTCAAGGTCAGCCTGGGACCTTGTTTGAAATAGGGAGAACCTGTTTCAAACAAATCAACACCAAAATGATGGGGAAAAATGATTTTTTTTTAAAGTCTCAGGCCTATAGAGTCTCTTTAAGACAAAAACAACCAGGGGTTGGATATATAGCTCAGTGGTAGAGCACATGCTCAGCAACACACACACACACACACACACACACACACACACACACACGCATGCACCCCCCCCCAAAAAAAAACCAATCCTAGTCACCTTGGACCTTGTTACCTTTCTTAGCTTCCCTCCATCCCTGGTGTTGAGGGCATGTGAATTCTTATACAAAATTTCTACAAAAATGCCAGGCATGGTGGTGCACACCTGTAATCCCAGCACTTAGGGAGAGCCAGCCTGAACTACACAGCAAGACCCTGTCTGAAAACAAACAAAATTCTACAAAATCAAAGCCAGGTGTGCTGACGCATGCCTGTGATTCCAGCACTGAAGGAGGCTAAAGCAAGATTATTAAAAGTTCGAGTCCCACCTGGGCAATTTTGTGAGACCTTGTCTTTTTTTTGGTTTGGTTTTGTTTTGTTTTTGGTACTGGGGATCGAACTTGGGTCCTTGCGCTTGCTAGGCAGGCGGTGGAACCATTGAGCTGAATCCTCAGCCCAGTGAGACCCTGTCTTAAAACTGTAAAAATTAAAAATAAAAAAGGGGCTGGGCATGTAGTTCAGTGGTAGAGCACCCCTGGGTTTTATCCCCAGTAATGAAAAAAAAAATCAAAGAATACAATTAATGTAGATTCCATTATTTCTCTCCTTTATAGTCCTCCAGAAATTCTGACAGTCTTGGTGCTTGAGAAGACTTTGCTGTAATTATGCACACACACGTGCACACGCACACAGCCCCGCTGGCTTTCCAATGCACAACACCCCTTCTCACTTGGGAGCCGGGCTCCACGTGACTGTCACAGCCAATCTCCCACCAAGCCATGTCCTAGATTCAGCTTCTGACTCAATTAAGGAAGCCTGGGAGACAAAGGAACACTTATTTTTCAATTGAAGAGCCTCCTGGCTTCCCTTCCAGACTGTCTTGAGTGTGCTGCCCTGATCAAAGTGGCTTTGAACAACTCTTCTGGCCTGGCAGGGTTGGAGCCAGTGCGGCCCATGGAAACGTTAATGGGAAACGTTAGGGGTCAAGTGACATTCAAGGGGCTGAGGTCGCAGTGGAAGAGACTCCAAAGTTTGTCTTCATTCCAAGAGTTCTCGAAGAACATGATTAAAAATGGCGATTATATGGTTTTAAATCTTTCTGCGTAGTCTAATTTTATAGGTTTTTCCTTTCTCACTTCCCTACTTGCTTGGTTGTTTATTGTCGCTTCTTATCCTTGTGCAATTTGAATACTTCTCTTTTTGAATTAATTTTCCCTTCGGGTTATTTCTGAAGGACTCCGACCACCGCCATCCTGATCAGAGACCCCTCTAAACCGCCCCTCCCAGCACAGCTGCACCTGGGACTCAGCATAGTCAGCCCAGCTACTGATAGCAGCCGCTACTCCCTGTGCCTCCCAAGCCACATCCTGGGGCAACCATGACCGCTATGCTCTCTCAAGCCTTGTTCTTGGCAGGAGCCACAACCCCCCTCTCACTGAACTCCCCCCTCCCCTGGCCCTACAAAAGGCCCCACAGCCTGTCTGGTCTCTAGTGCCAGAACAGTCCCTCCCAGATTTGTCTTGTTTGAGCTCATACCTCTGCTTCTCCTCTTCCTTTTTCCTAACAATCTCTCTAAAGCCTTTTGGTCACATTTTTCATCCACTCCTCCTCTACCTGCAGCTACATTCCCTGCTTCTCTGTAGCTTCTCTCTCTTTTTGGGAAGTGGGAGTGGGTGGAGAGGCAGTGTGAGGCCTGGAACCTAGGGACCTGAACATGCTAGGCAAATGCTCTACCACTGGGTTACACCGTCAGCCACCATAGCTTCTTCTTAAAAAAGAAAAGAGAATAGGGAATGTGGTTCTGTGGTAGAGTACTTGCCTTGCATGCATGAAGCCCTGGGTTTCCCAAGCAATGAAGACAGAGAAGAAGAAGAAGGAGGAAGAGGAGAGAGAGGAGAGGGGAGAGGAGGGGGATAGGGAGGAGAGGAGGAAGAGGGGAAAAAGAAGAAGCAGCAGCAGCAGAAGAAGAGGGCCGGGGATTTAGCTCAGTGGTTTCGCCGCCTGCTGCGCAAGCTCAAGGACCTGAGTTCGATCCCCGATCCCCGACACCAAAAAAAAAAAAAAAAAAAAAGAAGAGGAGGAGGAAGAAGAAAAGAATCACCAACCCATCTGTCATTTTTTTTTTTTTTTTTTGGTACCAAGGATCGAACTCAGGACCTTGTGCTTGCGAGGCAGGCGCAGTACCACTGAGCTAAATCCCCGGGCCAAGCCATCTGTCATTTTTACTATTTCTCAGTCTACAACTACTTTGAAAAAAAAAATTGTTTAGAGTAGTAGTATTCATAACAGACCCTATTGGAAACAACTCAAATGTCTACCAACTGGTGAAAAGACAAATTGCAATATGTCCATATTATGGACTATTACTAACAATGAAAAAGCATGTAATTCTGACAAATACAACATCATGGGTGAATCTCAAAATAATTGTTGAGCAAAAAAGAAGCCAGACATAAAAGGATATATCTATATATACTGTGTAATTGCTCTTATGTGAAGCTCAAGAATAGGCCAAACCAATGTGTGGTAATAGAAATCTGAACCTTGCTGCAGGGAGGTAGAATATTGGAGGCTGGTAGAAACAGTCCTTATCTTGATCAGAGCGTGTTTGCATTTGTCAGAATTCTGACAACTGTATGCTTTAGATTTGTGCATTTTACAGCCTATAAATCATATCTCCATTTTGAAAGAAATCTTTTAAAGATTGAGAAAAGAAAACAATTCGATTAATTGGAGTACTTACAAAGCATGGCTCATGACATGACTTTCTAAAATCATTTTTCAGTAGAATGGTAGTTACTAGATATTGGGCTGTGTGGGGTGAGAGTGGAAGAAGGGAGGTTGGATTTATCGGTACATGCTGTGTTCGTGATGGAAATATCTCGCTGAACCCCACTAATGTGTACAATTACTGTGTACTACTCAAATAATTTTTTCAAAGAATTAAAAAATGTAAATGAACAAAAAGTTAAAAAGTTGAGATCTTTTTCAGGAGACTAAATAACTTAAAGAAGTGCTTACATGTGGAAAAGGCAAGAGACAAGATTTTGCATAAGAATGGCCCCATTTTTTATAGGAAACTTCTACAAAATAAAAATAATACAATTTCAAATTATGGCCTACACAATAACAAAAAAGAAATGGTCCAGGCTGGGGATTTAGCTCAGTGGTTTCCCCGCCTGCTGCGCAAGCGCAAGGACCCAAATTCAATCCCTGGTACCAAAAAAAAAAAAAAAAGAAAGAAATGGTCCTTTTTTCATAGGAAAAATTTTATACAGCATATGCATGGAAAAAGAGAAGTTAATACATCAGTAAAATAAAATAAGAGTACTATTTCTTTCTTTTCTGTATAAGAGATTCTACTTTCTGTAATGTTTAGTCCTGAAGTGTATAGAAAGCAGGATCTTTAAAAAGGCAATAATCCAAAGGTCCAAAGGGGTAGGGGAAGTGGGAGGGGCAGAGGAAAGGAAAGAAGGGAAAGGAAAAATCATGAGAAATGGAAAAAATGGAGACAAAGTTTGTAACTAGGGAAGGGTGGAGGGGGTGAAAGGGCGGGCTGAGAATGGGGAAAAAATAAGAACCAAGATCCATCATGTACAGGTACAAGCACCCAATGAGAAATGTAAACATATTGTATACCTAAAATGTACCAATAAAAGAATTTTTTTAAAAAAGGCAATAATTCACTGGATGTGGTGGCACACACCTGTAATCCTAGCACTCAGTAGGCTGAGACAGGATTGTGAGCTCAAAGTTGCCTGGGCAATTTAATGAGACTGTGTTTCAAAAAGAGAAAAAAAATCAGGGTGTGGTGCTGCAGCATGCCTGTAATCCCAACACTATGGGGGCGAGAGGCAAGGGGATCACAAACTCAAGCTAAACTTAGGCAATTTAGGGGTTCAGTAAGAAGTGAGGGGAGGCTGGAGATATAGTTCAGTGTGAAGGCCTTGGGTTCCATCCCCAGTACCAAAAAAAAAAAAAAAAAAAAAAAAAGAAGACAATAAAAACGTATATATACTGTGTAATTGCCCTTATATGAAGTTCCAGAAAACCACAAGCCTGCTCGCTCGCTCTCTGTCCCTCTCCCTTTCTCTCTGTGCTGAGAGTAAAGGTCAAATAGAGTAAAGGGAAGTTCTTGGTATGAAGCTCTCTCTAGTCAGGTTCTCTTTTCTGATGATGGCTTCTGTTTTCTGTTCTTGGCTTTATTTGTCAAGCGGTATTGTTTACTGTTTCAACCTGTTTGGTTTAATTGGGTTGGACTCCCTCACCACACTTGGCCCTGAGGTCCAAGCCAGGCTCTTCATCCTCAGGTGAGTGAGACTGAAAGTGAAAAAACCTCACAACCTGCTCAGATCTCTTCCTCTTGGTTGGCAACCCTCCTCATGCCCTTTTTGTCTCTTATGTCAAAGGTTATTTTGTTTTGTTTTTGTTTTTTGTTTGAGCTGGGGTCTCACTTTGTAATCCATCTGGCCTTGAACTCATTATGTAGCCCAGCCTGGCCTTGAACTCCTGATGATCTCCCTGCCTCAGCCTCCCCAGTACTGGGATTACAGGCCTGTGCCACCACACCCAGCTCTGTATTTGTCTCTTTGTTTGATTTGTTGCTTGAGACAGGGTCTTACTTTGTGGTTCAGGCTGGCCCTGAACTCACTATGTAGCCCAGGCTGGCCTTGAACTCACAGCGATCCTCCTGCCTCAGCCTCTGAGTCCTTGGACTACAGGCGTGTGCCACCATGCCCTGCCAGCTTATTTCTATTACTCCTGCTGGAAATAACCTGACTGATACAGGTGTTCCCTACCTGAAGCATATAATCAGTTTTTACATCATCTTTTACTCACATATATACATAACTTTTTGCTGCATTCTTTGGCAACCACATACCCTCAAAACATGTCATACAGTTAATTATGTTGATAATATAATAATAAGACTAACCAAGAACCTAAAGTCATAGGCTTGGTAAAATCTGTCAATAATTTATTCATCCAACAAGCAGTTATGGACAGCCTACTATGCATCAAGCATTAAATAATGTAAAGCCTGCTTCAGCCTAATTCTGTCCCTTTAAATTATATTTGAGTACAAAGAAAATAGGGCAATCTGTGATTATGCATATATTCATTACAAACTACTGCACAAATATTTGGCTCATAACTATGAGTTAAATGGTATGACATTTCCATGAGAAAATTAATTACTTGAACATGTGTTGTGTAAAATATGTCAAATCACTTATTTGGATGTTGTAGATTGCATATTAGTTTTTCATCAGAGGAAATACATGAGAAATAAACATGAAATACACACTCTATACATTGTAAATGTCATGTTAAGCCCAAGGGCTTTTTGCAAGTGAACAATTTTTTTCTGGATGAGAGGAATAGTATCTGAAAGATTACAAGATCACAGAGCCAAAGAGGGAGTCATTTTGCAATGAGTTCTTCATGGATTCAGAGGTTGCACCTATTGATAACTCATCTATTTAAAGACCATGTTTCTTACAAATAGCCTTGTGTAGAGAATGCGTAGATGAATCATTTCAGATACCAAACTGTCATCTGAAATAGTTTGGAATTCTAACTGCATAGGAATAGGAAATTAAGATTTATGGTGTGGTTTGAGTACCTACATTCTGATGCTTTATATGGTTTCAACAATTTTGAGGGAGAAGGTCCATATAAAGATCTATAAGTTATTGTAACAAATACCACTCTAGATAGGTACATAATACCATAGTAAATGATGGTGCAAGAAAACTAAATTTTAAAAAAGAAAGTAATAGGGTCAGGGGCATACACGGATAAAATGAAGGCTGTGTTGTTTATGGAGGGCTGAGAAACAGTTCAGAAATAGAAGAAAATTCCCCAAGGAAGCATATGTGCCTTGCTCTGAATGCTCCAGAGGGAACAGACTTATTCAGCCAGGCATGGAGCAGAATCTTCTCCATATTAATATAGGTACAGAATAAGAAAGACGTTCCTTATGTAAGTTAACCAGATTCATCCTATACAATATCCAAATTTGCTTAATTAAAATGTCTAATGTCAAACTTCTCATTCACAAAATGGTATTTGTCCTTCAAGTCACAGACTCTACAAATGGCTTCACTTATTTCTAATTTTCTAAATTTCAGGACAATCATTCTCTTGGCTGGAATTCCTCACTTAACCACATTTGCACTGAGATTGTACTTTTTTGTTGGGCACCGAGGTGCATTCTTTTGCTCTGATTCAGTCTCCTCTATGTGTGAATTGTGCTGCCACAACTGCAGTGGACAGGATGAGTTCACCTGGAGCGATGTGCTCACAGTCCGTGGGTGTTTTGCTTCAGGAAGCAAAAAGAAGAACTTTTCTGTGCAGACTTGGATACAATCCATGATCTGAAACTACTTTAAACTGTGTAGGTGGAGGTCACAGTATTGTTTATAAGACTTTTAAAAGGATATGTATAGAGGGTGGAAAGGAGGAATATGCAAAGAAATGTTCTCTGCCAGGGCATGGTGGCACACACCTGTAATCCCAGCTACTTGGGAGGCCAAGGCAGGAGGATTGCCAAGTTTTATGAGCCCAGCCCAGGCAATTTAGCAGGATCTTGTCTCAAAATAAAAAGTGCAAGGGATATAGCTTAGCTCAGTATTCCCTGGATTCAATCCCTAGTTCTGAAAAAGAAATAGATAAATAAATAATTAGGTAATTAAATTCTTTGGTTAAGCTGGTAATTTATCTACTGAACTTGACACCCACAATGGATCATTTTAACATATCTATTTCTGTAAGAAAAAATACAGTACTCATTATTTTCTTGATTCCTTATTTAGTTTTAAAATGAATAATTAAAGAATACATTTCAATTTTAATAATTGCTATGGTCTGAATGTTTGTGTGCCCCCTCCCGTTCATGTTGAAATCGTAACCCCCAAGGTGATGGAATCAGGGGGTAGTGCTTTGGGAGGTGAGTAGGTCATGAATGTGGAGCCCTCAATAATGGGATTAGTGCCAGGTGTGATGGCACACTCCTGTAATCCCAGCACTCAGGAGGCTGAGGCAGGAGGATCGAAGTGAGTTCAAGGCCAGCAGCCTGAACTATACAGTGAGACCCTGTCTCAAACAAACAAAAAAATGAGATTAGTGTCCTTATAAAAAACTAGAGGTTCCATTTGACCCAGCTATACCTCTTCTTGGCATCTTCCCGAAAAAATTAAAAGTATCATACCACAGTGATATATGCACACCCATGTTTATAGCAGCACAGTTTGTAATAGCTAAAACTTGGAAACAGCCCACATGCCCATCAACTGAGGAGTGGGTAAAGAAGATGTCATTTTTTTATACAATGGAGTACTATTCTGCCACAAAGAAGGATGAGCTTCAGACATTTATAGCTAAATGGATGGACCTAAGACCATACTCTTAAGTGAAATAAATCGGACATACATGTTTAAATACCACATTGTTTCTCTGGTGTGAGAAACTGAAAGTGGAAATAAGGACTGAAATGTATAATGGATGTTGGGAAATAGGAAGAAAGTATTCAAATGTGAAGGGGAATAAGGGAGAAGGGAGGGAGAAAGGAAGGGACAAGAAAAAAGTGAAAATAAAAAGAATAAATGGAAACAAAGCTTTCGTACATAGGGAGGGGAGGGGGCTTGAGGGGGGGAATGGGATAAAATAAAATAAAATTTAATTTAAAAAAAATAGAGGTTCGTGGGGCTTGTTTGTCCCTTCCACCATCTGAGGACACAGCAGGAAGCTGCCATCTATGCATCAGGAGATAGGCCCTCATCAGAGGAATCTGCTGGCCCCCCCCCCTTTTTTTGTTGTATTAAATTCTTTTATTGGTACATTGTAGGTATACAACACAATTACATTTCTCATTGGGAATTGTACCTTTATATAATGCATCTTGGTTCTTATTTTTTCCCCATTCCTAGCCCTCCCTTCATGCCCTCCACCCTTCCCTATTTACAAAGACTTTATTTCCATTTTTTTCCATTTCTCATCATTTTTCCTTTCCCTTCTTTCCTTTCCCCCGCCCCTCCCACTACCCCTACCCCTTTGGACTTTTCTTCCTATTTTACATTATTGATTATTCATACTAATCATTGGTACATTTTAGGTATACAATATAATGACATTCTTCATTGGAAATTTGCACCTTTACATAGTCTCTCTTGGTTCTTATTTTTCACCCTTACCCAGCCCCTCCAGTCCTCCCTATTTACAAAGATTTTGTTCCTATTTTTCCATTTTCTCATATTAATCCCATTCCCTTCTTTCCTTTCCCCTAGCCCTCCCACTTCCTTCCCCTTTGCCCCTTTTCTTCCTATTTCGCATTACCTATTATACATTTAGTCCTTATTTACACTTTCAGTTTCTCACACCAGAGAAACTATTCGGCACTTACACATGTGTGTCCTATTTATTTCACTTAAGAGTATTGCCTCAATGTGCATCCACTTAGCTATAAATGTCTCTAATTTCTCATTTTTTATGGCTGAGTAGTGCTCCATTTTATAAAAAAACCACATTTTCTTTATCCAGTCTCCAGTTGATGGGCATTTGGGCTGTTTCCAAGTTTTAGCTATCACAAACTGCACTGCTATGAACATGGGCACACATATATCACTGTGGTATGATTCTTTTAATTCTTTGGGGAAGATACCCAGCAGGGGAATAGCTGGGTCAAATGGGACTTTCAGTCCTAGTTCTTTGAGGTATCTCCATACTGATTTCCACAGTGCTTGCATCAGTCTACACTCCCACCAGCAGTGGAGCAGGGTTCCTCTTTCCCCACAGCCCCGCCTCTGCTGGCCCCTTGAGTCTTGGCTTTCCCAGCCTTCAAAACTGTAAGAAATAAATTCTGTTGCTTATAAGCCACACGGTCTATGGTATTTTCTTATAGCAACCCAAATGGACTAAGACAACAATATTATTCAAATACACTAAAACATCTCATATTTTTCACATACAAACAAAAATATTAAATACCAAACTGGGCTTGGTGATGCACACCTGTAATCTCAGCACTCTGGGAAGCTGAGGCAACAGGATCACCAGTTTGATCCCCAGGCTGGACAATTTAGTGAGATCCTGTCTCAAAATTTTTAAAAATTGTTCAAAGGTGTATCTGGGGATGTAGCTCAGTGTGAAGTTCTAGGCTCAATCCCTGATCCAAAATAAAAAGAAAATATAATCACAATTTGTACTTTACTTCACTGTTTTAGAATTTAAAACCAAATACAAACTCAAAGGGGTAACATAGAAAAATAGACTTGAACCATCTTGAGTTTTGTTTCTTCTAGTTTGCAATCACTGCTTATTATTGTTCATTTTTAATCTACTATTTAATCTTAGGAATGTGCAGTCCCATAGCAATTAGAGACAAAACCCATGCCTAAACCCGCTCTAATAATTGTGAGCTATTACAAACTTAATCTGCAAACAAATTCATGGGCCTGAATCCTCACATTTGAGAGGGGTGATGGTATGATGAAGAGTTCTTGAAACTGCCTTTCATGTAGGCTAGAATGTTTATTAAAGGATAAGTAATAACATCGTGCTAAGTTGAAGCTCTTAACATATTATTACAAGGCAACCGTAACCATAGCTTTTGTTTAGATCTTAACTATGTACTATGCACTGGAGTGGCCGTGAGCCACATGTGAGTACTGAGTGCTAGAAATGTAGCTAAATTGAGATGTGGTGGAAGTAGAAAACACATACCATATTTCCTACATTTCATATGAAAAAAATCTGTAAAATATTTCACTAATATTATAAATTTTTTTTTTTTTTGGTTCCAGAAATTGAACTCGGGACCTTGTGCTTTTGAGGCAGGCACTGGAACCACTGAGCTAAATCCCCAGCCCTAATATTATTACTTTTGATTGCATCTTGAAACGACAATATTTTTGGCATATTAGGTTAAATAAAATATATTATTAAAATTAACTTTGCCTATTTTTTAAAAAATGTGGCTACTGGGAAATTTAGAATAACATATGTGCTTGCATTATATTGCCAGTGCTTCTCTAGACTGACAAAAGATTTTATTTGGAGGAAGTATTTTATCACTAACATTACTTAGAATTGCCAGTCCAAGGTGCAAATACAAAGGAAACTGATTTTTTTTTTTGGTACCAGGGATTGAACTCGGGACCTTGCGCTTGAGAGGCAGGCAGTGGAACCACTGAGCTAAATCCCCAGCCAAGAAACTGATTTTTCAGTCTTTAAATTCCTTCTAGGCAGTGCAACTGCTTATTGCTTGCATTCAAGGCCTGATGTACTAAGGCCTCTCCCTTGATATAGGGGTGTCTCCATCAGTTTTGTGTTGCTATAACAAAATGCCTGGAGGCAAAGAAGCTTTTATGGGCTTGCAGTCTGGAGATGGAAAAATGCAAGCTCAGGCAGCCACACCTGGCAAAGGCCTCCTCCTGCATCATAAACACAGTAGATGGCATCCTGTGATGAGAATGCGAGCAAGAACAAGTGTCACACATGGAAAGGGCCAAGCACATGGGATGGGCTTGCTTTGTAACAATTCCCTCTCAGAGTAACAAATCTAGTTCTGAGAGACTTAGCCCACTCCCAGGGGATGCGCCTTAGTTCTTTCTCATGGTAAGAGCCCCAGAACCCGATTTCCTCCCACTAGGCCTCACCTCTTAAAGGTCCAACCACTTGTCAATACCATTGGGAGACAAACCATATCCAAACTACCCGCCACTAAATCAAGCCTGTCTGGCTCACACCACTGCAGAGTCCTCATCTTGGCCACATACCAGGCAGCCGAACATGGAAGGTCCTCTCCTCAGGTCTGTGGCCCCTTTTTCCACTGTCTCTTCAGTTTTCCAGGCTTTGTTTCTGACACTGTACCTTCTCACCCCAGCGTTCCAGCCAAAGCTCAGAAGCACCTGTCTCTTTCATTGGACTCCTCCCTCAAGCCCCCTCCCAGGGCTCCAGCTCTCAGGACTCACTTCTCTTCTGCTCTCAGCACCCTCCTCCGACTTGTGGAGACTCGCTGGTTCTGTGCTGCTCACTGGAGTGGGTAAATGGCACCTTGTCATTCCTCAGAAAACATCATTAGCCTGTCTAACGAGATTAATTAGGCTATCATGCCTCTTCACGCTGTAGGGTGTATTTTTATTTTTATTTTTTCTTCCCTTTTCACTCGGCCCAAACTCGCTCTGTAGAGCCCGTTTTCCCCTATTCTTCTGTTATTTTCTTGTCTTTAATAAATGTGAGGAGGGTATGGTAACACATGCTTGTAATCTCAGCACTTGGGAGGCTGAGGCAGGAGGATCACTGCAAGTTTGAGGCCAGCCTGGGCTACGTAGTGAGTTCAAGTCCAGCCTGAACTGCATATCAAGACCCTGTCTCAAAAACAAGGCAAACAAACAAAAAAGTGAAACTTTACCACTGTTAAAAAAAGATTAATTAGACATTAACATTAATAGCATGTTTCATCTTTCCAACTGATTAAGAGCTTCTTTCCATTTTTAGAAATTTTATTTACTTAATGTTAAGTGCTGTTTTGTTTTGTTTTGGTGGTAGAGGTACTGGAGAGTGAACATCACTCCTCCTTGACTTCAATACTTATTACAACTTTATTATAGTAATTGAGACAGTGTAGTGCAAGCACGAAGATAGACATAAAAACCAATGGAATAACATTCACATTTACAGTCAACTGAATTCCCCTTCTTCTTCTCCTTCTTGTCCTTCTTCTCCTTCTTCTTCTTTTCAATTTTGGAGATGCAAGCCAGGGCCTTGGACATGCTAAGCAAGTGCTCCCCCTCTGAGCCACATCCCCCAGCCCTTACAGGGAGTTGATGTTTGAAAACAGTGCCAGGACAATTCAATAGGAAACAACAGTCTTTTCAACAAATGCTGCTGAAACAACTGGATATCCACATACAAAAGAATTAACTTGCACCTCTACATCTCACCATACAAAATTCATTTACAATTGATCATAGGAGCAGCACTGGGGGGCTGAAGCAGGAGGATCACCACAAGTTTGAGACTATCCTGGGGTATATAGTATGTTCAAAGTCAACCTGAACTACAAAGCAAGATCCTATTTAAAAAAGAAGAAGAAGAAAGAAAGAAAAGAAAAAAGAAAAAGAAAGAAAATGTATTATAAAAGTAATTGCCGGGTGTGGTGGCACATGCCTGTAATCCCAGCACTCAGAGCCTGAGGCAGGAGGATTGTCATGAGTTCAAGGCCAGCCTGGGCTCCTTAGTGAGTTCAAGGCCAGCCTGGACTGCATAGCAAGACTGTCTCAAAAAAAACCAACCAAACAAAAACAAACAAAAAACCTCAAACCATATATATATAGGAAGGAATTTATAAAGATACTGCAGTAATTCTTTCATGAACTTAGATTTGCCAGTGGATTCTTAGCTATCATACCAAAAGCACAAATGACAAAAGAACAAAATAGATAAATGGGACTTCATCAAAATTAAAAACTGTGCATCAAAGGCCACTATCAAGAGAATGAAATGTTCAGGCTGGTTTTGAAATCATAGGTTTAAGCATTTCTCCAGTTTCAGCCACCCAAATAGTAACTGGGACTATGCTACATGGTGAATAATATTCTATTGTATCTATATGCTAGGTTTTATTTATTCATTCATCTGTCCAAATTCACTTGGGTTGCTCCCACGTCTTGGCCACTGTGAATAATGCTGCTGTGAACATTATACACTTGAGTCTCTACTTGCAGTACTTTGAGGGTTATCTGCAGAAGTGAAATTTTATATCATATGTTAATTCTAAATTGAACTTTCCTGAGGAATCACTGTACAGCATTCTACAATGGCTGTACCATTTCACATTCCCACCACATGCAAAAATTCTCTATTTTTTCCACATCCTCATCAACACTTGTTAGAAAATGTTTGATTTTTATAGTTTCATATCATCCAGGAATTCCAAACTATTTACAGCTATTAAGTCATGACTGATCACAGATAAGAGCTTTATCGTCTGTTAACTTTTTACACATTTTTTCCATTCATCCTTTTTTACTTCTAAATTATCACATAATATCTATTACACTAAGGTAATAGTAGCAGTTTCTCAAAATTTGAATAAAGGAATGAAGCTCATAGATTCTGAATGTATTTTATGGACAAATTTAAGGAATTTTCCCAGATTCCCAGAACATAATATTTAACAGAATTTGAAGTGAATACACAACAACCTTTGAAGTTCTTGGTGCTTATAAGCCCCTTATATGTTCATAGAGGAAGAAACATCTAAACCAAATTACTCAACTAGATAAGTTTTGTAGATTACTGGCCAACACATAATACATGAATAACATTCAGGCTATAACACATTAAGTCTCCTGGCTTAGCATTTTAAGTTTTATCTGAGTAAACAGATATATCCCGAAGACTTTTAGATTTCCTTAACACTTATGTGAATCAGCTGCTCCTGGGATCGATAAGCAGAAACATTAATATTTTAAATCATTAGCAATGTACAATTAGCAGTATTCAACTCATGTTTAAAAAAAATACTGGAGGGCCAGGGATTTAGCTCAGTGGTTTCTCCGCCTGCTGCGCAAGCGCAAGGACCCAAGTTCGATCCCCAGTACCAAAAAAAAAAAAAAAAATACTGGAATATTTACTAATTCTCTGGGCTGAGAAATTCCAAGAACATTCCACAAACCAGCCAGAATTTATTGGCCTTTAGTCTGATCTTTCTCCCAAGCATAAAGTCAGGACAATAAAGCAAAGATATTACTTACATGAGGAACACAGCCTAAGAATAATTCAAGAATTTAGCTGTATGCATACATGTTAAAGCAACAGGTGATTGGAACTAAATAATTTTTAACCAAACAAAAAGTTTATTGAAAATCCTGAGCTATCTGACCTCTTGCTTAAAAGTCTGTAAAAGGTTATAGCAGCTGGTAATTATAGAACATAAATATCACCTAGGAAATCAGTAATGGTCTCAGTTTGACTAAGGATCTCTTCTGAACAACATAAGATAGGAAGAATCTATTTAATTACTTTCCAACTTGAAGGTATTACCTTACCCAGGTACACTCTGAGGCAACCAATCATATTAAGGGAAATATGAAAAAGTTAAATTAACTTTTACATAACTTAAATCTCAATAATAATGATTATACTTTTAACTAACATTTTGTTCTAGTTATGTCTTTGGAGAAAGGTTTCATTTTGTAAAGCTTTTTTTAGAAGGTTAAAATGATAGGTTTTTACCTATCATGGTGGCCATGGACTATATTTCCAGTATGAATACATTTCAGTATGAATAAATAAATTTCAGTTCTGCTTAATAAGAAAGAAGTGTTGGGCTGGGGATTTAGCTCAGCAGTTCCGCCGCCTGCCTCACAAGCACAAGGACCCAAGTTTGATCCCGGGTACCAAAAAAAAAAAAAAAAAAAAAAGAATAGAAAGTAGTGTTAAAGTTAGTATTCATAGTACCTACATCATAGAATTACTGAGGATTAAATAAACTAATATTTATACAGATACTGGAACACTGTGTGGGACTGCTTAACCTTTGTTCCTTTTCTCCAGCCCCATTGTGATTAAATGTGAGTTAATGGATAAAGATGCTTGTTAGTTTTGGGACACTAGATAAAAATCTGTAAGAGACCTAAAGTCCCAAAGTAAACTACTCAACTCTTTGATTGCCCGGAACTGATGTTCCGGACACCACAGTCTATAGAACAAGCTGCAAATGTCTGCGGACCATCAATACGTGACAGTCGACCACTAACCTTTGTCCCCTTTTCTTTAATTCTATATGTTAACTTCCCCCTCAACCCCCTATAAAAACAGCCTCGGACTCTGAGCCAGTTGCCTCTCTAAGCTATTTTGCTTTGGGAGTGCCGTCTGGCCAGACTAATAAAGGTCTGTTTTATTTTCCAACTTGTCCAGTGTGTTCCTTCCTGGGCGCTCTTCACTGCAGTCAGCTCCTCGGAGCGTTTGGTAAGGCCCTCGGTCTTACAACTGGCATAAAGTGTTTTTCCAAATATAGCAGTAGTGTTAATAAGGTCAAACTGGTTGGCAACGGTGCAGTGTTCACTGGTCAAGAAATGTAGGAAAATTTGCTGATGTTAGAAGCAAGTAAAATTCACATTTCCTCTGTAGGAAAATACAAAAGGAAACATTAGCATTTAAGACAATTGGGTGAAGTGCCCTAACTAATTAGCATCATACAACTTATAATTAGAAAATGTTAAATAAGGTCCACACCAGAGTGATTTTCTAACTGTGGCCTGAGGAATCAATTTGTCTGGTAGTACTCTTTTCAGAGTTTGAAAGGAGCATCTGTGAAATACATTTCTGGGAAGAACTTTCAAGAATGCCAACTCCTTTGTATACAAGTTGAAAGGAAATAAAAAATATTCGGATCCTACACATTACAGTTTTAATTTTTCACAATTAGTTCACTATAAAGAGAATTTCTTTAAATATCATTCTCCAAGTTTTCCTTCTTCTATAACCCTATTTGTTAACCATTTGTTAATTATTTTCCATCTCTCTTATGAACATATGATTTTATTAGCATGCAAACATAACTATGTTAAATTACCGTTGAAAACACATACAAATCAGTGGGACATAATGCTTTCCTCTTTACACTACATGAAATCTACTCTAAATATATTAGAATATTTTAACAGAGAGCTTATTTTAGCCCTGATTCTGACACAGGTTGGGCTGACTGAACCAGTTAAGGGAGCCTGTAGTTCTTACCATGATTTTCTGGACTGTTACACAAAGGTATATCCAGGGTGAATGTAACTTTTCTCAATCTCCCATTTAATTTTTTTTTTTGTACCGGGTATTGAACTTGGGCCCTTGCGCTTGCGCAGCAAGCGGCGAAACCACTGAGCTAAATTCCCCGACCACTTTTCTCAATCTCAATGTAATCAATAAATATATTCAGAAGTGATGACAAAAAATGATGACACTCTTAACCAGCTAGCCTTAAAATTTTATCTAATGTTTTTATGAACAATTGTTTCCTTTAGAAGATAACTGTGACAAATTATTTCCTTCATTAAAAAAGTGTATCAGGGCCCGGGATTTAGCTCAGTGGTGCCGCTGCCTGCCTCGCAAGTGCAAGGTCCTGAGTTTGATCCCTGGTATCGAATAAATAAATAAAGTATATCAGAAATTTTGAAACACATTCTACATTGCCTAAGTCATGTGAAGGGAATTATTTTTTAATCTTTCATTTTATCTTCTGATACCATACTAGGCCAAACTATGGTATCCTCCCTCCTTACATTCTTGGCTTGCTGGCCAGAAAGCAGTGATTTACTGATATTCAGTAAACTGTATAACTGTCATGAATATTATGAGTTTACAATCATAGATATCTGTGATTATTTCTGTTTTGTTAGCACTTGTGAGGCAGTATGTATGGATATGTGTATGCATGAGAGAGAAAAATGGGGGGGGGATCAGGGTGGGAAGGACTACATTTCATTCATCTTCTATCCTGAAGAATGATTGACAACTCTCAAGAAATGTTTGTCAAATGAATATTAGCTTAGTTAAAAAGCTAGAATTCTAGTATATAGATTACATTTTTTTTTTGGTACCAGGGATCAAACTCTGAACCTTGAGCTTGGGAGGCAGGCGGCTGTACCACTGAGCTAACCCCCTGGCCTAGATTACATTTTTAAATGTGATAAATTCATTCATCCTACCTCCTTTCATTTAATCATGCATTGAATTTTATTTAAAATTACTTTGTTGGGGCCGGGAATGTAGCTCAGTGGCACAGCGCCTACCTGGAAAGCGTGAGGCCCTGAGTTTGATTCCCGGTACCAAAAATGAAAAAAAAAAGCTCCTTTAAAATTATTTTGTTAATTTCTACCAGTCTTGTCTTCATTGATAGTACATATTTATTATCTGTATGTTCATTCATTTAATCAATAAATATTTGTGGGAAACTGCGGTGTATCTGGCATACATAAGCACTGGTCTGTTTTGATGGTGAAATATTCATATATGTATTAAGTTCCTCTTAATGATACAATATACATCAGTATCAATATAGGAAAGTATTAATAAGTCTGCCTTTACTACATCAAGGAAATATAGCCTCAATTCAGGAAGGATAGCTCTCTATCAGAAATATGATTCTAAAACATGAAAAATTCTTTTTTAACCAAAATGAATGGTCAGTTGAATAAAATATCAACAAAACTATTAGTTTTAGGTAGACTAATTTTTGAATAATTATTTTATACATCAGCAAATTACAATAGTATTATATTAATAACAACAAAACAGTAATAATACTATAAATTTATACAACGTACATACTTTTATATGTTATTCCATTTACAAGTCTGCATTAGTTGAGCACCTACAGTGTGGAAAACACAAAGGAAAGTGAATGAGTATCAGACATTCTTCCTCTTCCAGACAAACTAATTAAATATAAGGATGGACAATGTATAAATTTTATGGTAGCATGGATTATAAACATGGTAGCTCTTAAAAGGCTTTGAGGGAAAGTGGCTCTTGGGTGAAAACTTACAGCAAGAGGAAGAACTGGCCTTGCAGATGTGCAAGAAGGGAAAGCCAGACAGCAGGAATAAGAAGTAAAAACCCCAAGGCTTGTTAAAGAGGCAGTGAGGAGGCTGATGTGGCTGGAACTCAGTGAAGGAGGGGAGAGAACAGGACGTGAGTTCAAGGCACAGTGGAGACCCAGGTCATGTAGGAATTTCCAGTGACTGCACAGATTTGGCCTCTTATCGTGTGAGAGATGGGAAGGCAGTGGAAAAGATTTAGAAAGAAGAATATGATCTAAACAACTTTTAATGACCTATTGGGTTATTCTATAAAATGAAATGTTTCTGCCTATTCTGATATCACAAATCATATCAGTACAAAAAAATGAGTAATTACAATCTGTTAAAACCTCTGAGAAAGAAAAAGAATGAAGGCTGGGTTGCAGCTGGGTTTGGTCACCAGCGCTGAGGTGGAGGGGAAGGGGGGAATGAAAAGACAACCACATAGAATGGGACAAGATATTTGCAAATCATAGCTCCGGTAAGGGATTTGTATCCAGAATGTATAAAAGCTTTTGCAATTCAACAACAACAACAACAAAAATATCCTAACTTTAACAAACAAGCAAAAGACCACGTTCAGTGCTGCAAGGCTGTAATCCCAGCTACATGTGGCCCTGAGGCAAGAAGATCACAGCCTCAGGAATATGCGGAACTATAATAAAAGACCTAATGTGTGCAATTCTTGGGTTTGAGCCTTAGGACTTAAAAAGAAAAAAAAAAAAAGATTGATGTTCATATCTTTGGAGTCAAGAGAGAAGTAATATAGGGCTTGCAAAGTTTTTGCAATTTTTCCCTTTGTAAAATTTTTCTTTTGTACTGGGGATTGAACCTAGGGAGTGCTGAGCTACATCCCAGCCCTTTAAAAAATGTTTTCATTTTGAGACAAGATCTTGCTAAGTTGTCCAGGCTGGCCTTAAACTTGCAATTCACCCACTTCAGCCTGCCAAGTAGCTGGGATCACAAGCATGTGCCACCGCACCCAGCTCAATTTTTCCAATTTTGGAAAAAATATATAAATCTATAGATTCAAAAAGCTCAAGAAAATCTCAAACAAAGTAAACTCCAAGAAATTTGTGTTGTGTCATATGACAAACTTTTGAAAACCAAAGACAAAGTCTTAAAATCAACAAAAGGGATATGACACATCACCAACAGGGAAATGGTTCAAATAGTAATGGATTTCTCATCAGAAACCATGTGGGCCATAAGAAAGTGACACAACACCTTTGAAGTGCTCAAAGAAAAGAACAATTAGCTCACAATTTTATATCCAGATAAAATACTCTTCAGGGATGAAGGGAATATCAAGAGGTTCTCAGATAAAGGAAAATTAAGAGTATTTGTCACTGGCAAATCTACTCTAAAAGAATGGCTAAAGAAAATTCTTGAAAAATAACAGAAAAGATAAAAAAGAAATCTCAAGCCAAGCATGGTGGCACATGCTAGCACTCGGGGGGGCCTGAGTCAGGAGCATCACAAGTTCAAGTCCAGTCTGGACAATTTAGTGACTTGGTGAGACTGTCTGAAAATAAAAAATAAAAAGGAGCTGAGGATATAGCTCAGAGCAATTCCACTACCAAAAAAAAAGAAAAGAAAAAAGAAATTGCAAAACATTAGTAAGGAATAAAAAGGGGAAAGAGTAATGATATGAGTAAATGTAATAGGCTTCTTTTTCCCCTTCAATTTTTATGTTTTATTTTTTGGTATTTTTGAGACAAGGTCTCTTGCTTTGTAGTGCAGGCTGGCCTTGAACTCACGATGATCCTCCTGCCTCTCAGCCTCCCCAGTGCTGGGATTACACACTTGTACCCCGCGCCCCCAGCTCCTCTTCAGTTTTTAGTGTTTCATATGACTTTCTTTTTTCTTCACCTATGCTAGATAAGTACTGAGCTATACTCTAAGCCCTTGTTCGACTTGTCTGTTTTGTTTTCTTTTTTTAATGTCCATGTTCATGATTTTCAGAAATGACTACTTCAAATACTTCAGTCGTATTCTTTTAAAAATCCATCTAGCCAGGGATTTAGCTCAGTGGTTTCACTGCCTGCTGCGCAAGCGCAAGGACCTGAGTTCGATCCCCGGTACCAAAAAAAAAAAAAAACAAAGGTAAAAAAATCCATGTAGGGGCTGGGAATATAGCTCAGCAGTGCAGCATCTGCCTGGCAAGCACAAGTTTGATTCCGAGTTCGATTCCTGGTACAAAAACAAACAAACAAACAAAACCATAAAGAAACTCATGGAAAACCATTATTTATTTATTTATTTTTTGGTACCAGGGATTGAACTCAGGACCTTGTGCTTGCGAGGCAGGCGCTGGAACCACTGAGCTAAATCCCCGGCCCGAAAACCATTATTCTTTATGTTCTGGAGAATGTGAGGGAGACTTCAGAGTAGAAGTGAGGAGTGGTGTATGAAGACTGTTCTCCTTCATGTCTTTCCATTGAAATTTGCCTTTTTAGAGTATCATATCTGTTTGTAACTGTCCCCCTTTAGTTCAAAGCATGGTGTTTCCCCAGCTTTGACTAGTTAATTTGCTTTCTGAAAGGATTAACTTCTTCTTATGTAGATGAATTTGTGTATCTTTCTCATGGAAGTTTAAATGAGAATGAAATTCTTTATCGCTATTTGTAACCAACAGTAATTCAAGGTTTTTTGTTTGTTTCTTGGTACCAGGGATTGAACTCAGGACCTCAGGCAGGTGCAGTGCCACTGAGCTATGTCCCTGGCCCTCAAAGTTTTTAATCATGTATCTCTCACTTGAAAGTTGTTTTTTTAATAGGCCTGATTCTGACTATACATTTTCTTTTTTCTTTTTCTTTTTTTGGTACCAGAGATCAAACTTGGGTCCTTGCGAGGCACGTGTCGGAACCACTGAGCTAAATCCCTGGTGCCTGACTATACATTTTCTAATTCTACCAGAGCCCTCTCCAACTCAAGATTTTTAGAATTTGACTGTTGGGTCCTAACATCTTTGCCTGAATCATGCTTAATGCAAAGTTCTCTAAAAGAAGACAAATCATTTAATACTGTTGCTTTCTCATTTTCTTGATGTCTCAGCTCTTCTTCTAATCTAGCATGGCTTTTGCCATTGATGAAATCTGAGATTCATAAGCAAGATGTGCATTTATGTGCACCTGACTTTCTTTTTCTAGTAGGTCCACTCTTTCCCAAGGTGTCTTGTCTCTGTGTCAATAGAAAGAAGTTCCAGTTGAACTGAGCTGCTTTCTCCTTCAGCTTGATGAGCTTTGATCTCCCAGTCTTCCACACAGGTATCTATCTATCTATCTATCTATCTATCTATCTATCTATCTATCTATCTTGGTTTTCTTGCTCCTTAGCAGCCATTAAGCTTTCCGATCGGGACACCTCAGTTATGTAATTATGAACTCTTCTCTTGGTTTCTTCTTTTTCTTGCAATGCGGTCTCCAATTCCAATGAGTTGTCCTGATTTTCTCTTGCCATTGTAGCCAGGTCACCTTGTAAACTTCTGTTCTCCTTGAAAGATATTTCTCTAGACTTTCCTACCTCATCAAGTTCTTTGAGAGTTGCATCAAGCTGACACTGGAGGCTGCATATCTCCCGGTCTGGATTACTCAATGTTTCCTTTCAGTTGGTTCATAGATAAAATTCATACTTGAAGACAGTTATCTTCATCTGAGCAACAGCTTTTTCTTTACTAGCAAGAATTTTTTGCAAGTTTGCAGTCTTTTCTGTCTTCTCATGCATAGTCTCCTGGAGGAAGTCTTTTCTCTTTATCAGTAACATCAGTAGTCTTTTTCATTACATGAGCCTCTTCATTCTGTAAAGTCATCTTAAGGTTTAGCTCATCTATATTTTCCTCCAGTATTTTAATTTGTTCTTGGGAAGATTCAAATTCACCTCTTTTTATGGACAGTTGGTGCTGATAGTCATCAAGTGACCGCTGTAGCTGCTCATTTACTATCCTAAGGGAGTTCATCTCTGTTGTTTGATGGAATGAGTCACCAGCCACATGGCTAAGCTTTTGAACTTGGAGTTTTGATTTGTTCTGTAGTGACTCTATTGTTTCTTTCATTATTAACACTTTGATTGTAATTCATATTTTTCACTTTCAAGCTGATAATTAACACACATCAAATGTTCGATAGTTTTCTCTAATTCTGATTTGCCAAAAACACTCATTTCCTGGATATCTTCAAACTTTTCTCTTAAATCTTCCTTTTCTCCCATAATTCTTCTTCTTCTTCTTCTTCTTCTTCTTCTTCTTCTTCTTCTTCTTCTTCTTCTTCTTCTTCTTCTTCTTCTTCTTCTTCTTCTTCTTCTTCTTCTTCTTCTTCTTCTTCTCTTCTTCCTCCTCCTCCTCCTCCCCCTCCTCCTCCCCTCCTCCTCCTCCTCCTCCTCCCCCCTCCTTCTTTTTCTTTTCATAATTTTTTTAAAGCCAGGTAAGGCAAGTTCCTTTTCCATAAGACTAACAAGACTACTGGGCACAGTGGTATGGGTTGATTCCTATCTTAGTGCACATTCTTCCTGAGCTTCATTATATAAGACATTTAGTTTATCTCTTTCTGCTGCCAATAATTTAACATTGCATTGTATATCTTCCATATATTTTTCAAATCTTTCTAGCATATACTGAAGTTCATCTCTTTCTCTTGTGACCAGATGAATTTCTGAATTGTAATCACTCTTTTCTGGTGTTTTAAATTCTGGGATTCTTTTTTTTACATGGACAGTAATTTATAGAGCAAGATCTGCTCTGTATTATATGTTGGAGTCTTTCTTGCTCTTATAATAATCACATTCTTCTTCTATACCTTTGAGAAATGTATCTAAAAGAGAAGGTAACCTGTCTCGATATTTTATTCCATGTTCTAGCCTCTTCCTCTAGACTTCCAAAGTAAGCTCTCTTTCTGTAACTGCAAAACTTTCTATTTTTTTTGCTGTCTTTTTTTTTTTAAATATGGAATGCTTCACGAATTTGCATGTCATCCTTGTGCAGGGGCCATGCTAATCTTCTCTGTATCATTCCAATTTTAGTATATGTGCTGCTGAAATAAGCACTTTGCTAAGTCTTTACTTTTCTTGTTCAAGCTGATAAACAACAGTTTCCAGGTCTGATTTTAGGAGGTCATCACTCAGTCTCTCCTTTTCTTTATGGCATAAATCTAATTCCTGTTGAAATTTTGCCATTGTTTCTTCAAGATTCTGCATTTCACAGAGGTTTCTTTTCATCTCTTTCTTTGCTTCCTCAAGTTCTTTATCAGCAGTCTCAAGGATTTCTTCTTTATGTCTTTTTAGTTGCTGTATGAACTGATCTGTTTCAGTTAATTCTTGGCAGAGTTTTTCATTTTTGAGAGCTTGTTTGGAGGTTCTAGCAGGGAAGCGCTGCTACTCCTATACCTATACTCCTATACCTCAACTGAGCACACAGCTTCGGGAGGGACACACATGCAGTGAGGGAGGAAGAGGACACCCGCCAGGCCAGCCAGATCAGCCGAATCAACCTGTCGATCAAACAGGCATCAGATGTTGCAGCCAGATTGCCCTCACATCCAGAATTTTTCATTTTTGTTACTTAAATTAACTACTTCATTTGCTACTGTTTCCTTGGTTTCCATAAGCTCTGGAATATGCTTCTCCAGGTCTTTATTAGCTTGCTGAAGAAAGTCAACCTGCACATTTAAATAAGCTATCAGCTTCACTTTTTTTTTTTTTTAAGGTACTGGGGATTGAACTCAGGACCTTGCACTGCAGTTTCGAGGCAGGCGCAGTGCCACTGAGCTAAATCCCCAGCCCCTACATTGGTTTTATTTCTAGTTTCCAGAGACAGGATATCCGGGGAGCGACCACCATCCGAAGCAACTGACAACTGCTCAGTCTCTCATTCTCATAGTTCAATCCATTTGCTGTAATCTCTTACACTGTTTTCCATCACTGCTAGCTTTTCTTGTAGCTGATGAACTTCCTGCTGAAGTTCTTGAATCCTGTTATCAACCACTTGCAGGTCTGTGATAGAAGGGGCATCTGGCTGTGGAGCTGGGTAAGAAGTGACTTCATAGGGAGGAACTAACTCATCAACTTGCATATGCTGGCATCTGACTCCAATGCTTCTTTTCTTGCCACCTGGAATTGGTAGTAGAGCGTGCAAATTCTTTTCATGAACTTGTTGAATTTTTTTCAACTTTGCTCTCTTTCTCCAAAAGTTTGAATTTGTGAATATATTGGTTATTTAGAAATTTCAGGTCTGCTGTTTTACATGCACACTTCTTGAATGTAGTTTTCAACTCCTTTTTTTTTTGGTACTGGGGATCGAACTCGGGACCTTGCACTTTCAAGGCAGGTGGCAGAACCACTGAGCTAAATCCTCGGCTCCATCAACTCTTTCATATTTTGTTTTGAGCAGTTTCTTTAACTCCAGGTATAATTCATTATTTTTTTCTTTCTCTCTCTATATATATGTTTTGTCTTTATTATTTATTTTTATTTGTTGAAAGTTCTGGAGATTAAACCCAGGGTCTTTTTTTTTTTTTAACCCAGGGTCTTTTGCATGCTAGGCAAGGACTCTACCACTGAGCCATGCCCCTACCCATATTTTTAAAAAGTTTTAAAGAGATATATTTATCATTTTACCACAGATTTGGGAGTAGTCCATACCAGTTACATTGAAAAAAATGTTTGATGGGTTGGGAATGTAGCTCAGCGGTAGAGCACCTGCTTAGCACCTATAAGGCCCCAGGTTTGATTCCCAGCACATAGATACACACACACACACACACACATTATATCCATCTATAGGGTAAGTTTTTTAAAAAAAAGATACATCCATAGGATTGAATACTCTGCACTCATCACAAAGGATATTAAAAGATATCACAGAACTATATTAAAGTAGGAGAAAAGCCAAGACATATCTGAATGTATATATATTCATATATATCCACATATAATATTCATGAATATATATTCATATACATAATTATTTGGCTATATATTCTTTTTTGTTTTTTTTTTGGTACTGGGGATCGAACTCAGGACCTTGTGCTTGCGAGGCAGGCATGGTGCCACTAAGCTAAATCCCCAGCCCAATATATTCTTATGATTATATAGAGATTTAAAAGTCAGCCAAAAATAAGAACCAAGATACTCATGTAAAGGTACAAGATCCCAATGATGAATGTAACTGTATTTTATGCCTAAAATGTACCAATAAACTTAATAAAAATAAATAAATAAAAGTCAGCTAACCAAAATTTGGTGGTGACTGACTCTAGTCGGTAGAATATTAGGTAATTTTTCAACATACTTTTCTGTATTATTTAAACTTCACAAATGTTCACTTAGGAAAATATTATCTTTATGAAATATTTTAAGACTAGAAAGTGACCAGAGATGTTATAAGGAACAGTAATGCTAACATGAGAAGTTGACTATGTACTAGACATTATTTTAAATGTCTTATATGAATTATCTAACTTCTTACAACCCTATCAGATTATTCTCATTTGCAGTATTAAGCAAACTGAGGCTTGAAGAGTTTAATTGTTCAACTCTCATTCCTTATTTTCTTTACTCAATCTTGCATTTTCAAGTTTATAAGGTTCCAAAACAAAATCAAAATGGGCATTTTCCTCTTCAGCTTTCACAGCAGATAATTTTGATTGTCGAAGGCTTTCCTGTTATATGAACTAGGTCACTGAACAGGTTTTCTACCAAAGGTAAACACCGGTACCCAGCAGATCCAATCTTCTCCTAACATTAATATACTTCCTCTCTGCAGCTGCCCTCTTCTTGACTTTCAAAACCAGTTTTACTCACTTCCCAAAATTAAGGTCCCTCGGCCTGCGGCTGCATCACCCTCCCCGCTCACCTCCCTGCCGCCCTCTCAGGCCGCTTCAGCAGTTTGAGAATGTCGCGGTCTGGGATCTGGGCCCGGAAAGGGAGGCGCCGCGATTGGCGGGCGGGCTTGGTGCTAAGGGCGCGCTGGGCAGCAATTGCAGCCTTGATCTGTTTTTTGAGACAGGGTCTCACTGTGTAGCCCAGGCTATCATGCACCACCACATCCGGCTCCTTGTTTGACCTCCCTCCCCCGCCCCCCAGTACTGAGGATTGAATCTAGAGCCTTCATACTGAACTATGTCCCCAGCCCTTTGTATTATTATTATTATTATTATTATTATTATTATTATTATTATTATTTTATTTGAGACAGGGTCTTGCAATGTAGTTCAGGCTGGCCTTGAACTCACTATGTAGCCCAGACTGGCCTCGGCCTTGCAGCAATTCTCCTGCCTCAGCCTCCTGAGTGCTGGGATTACAGGTGTGTGCCACCACGCCTTTTTTTTTTTGTACCGGGGATGGAACTCAGGGCCTTGTGTTTGCAAGGCAGGCGGTGGAACCACTGACCTAAATCCCTGGTCCTTTTTTTGGTTTTTGTTTTTTATATGGCTCAAGTGAAATATTCAGTGTTTATTTTTTATCAGTACATGTTTCCAGTACATAAGGATTTACGTTAGTTCTGGGGAGTTGGTACATATACAGACACACCTCAATTCTTTTTTCACCTCCTTTCCCTCCTCCCCCTCCTCCCTTCTTCCATCTCTTGATCCCCTTCCCATTTGAAAAATATTTAGCTCCCTACTTCCTATTACTTATCTTTTATTTTGCTCTTTATTTATATTTTGGATTTCTCATCTAAGGGAAACCATGTGAAATTTAAGCTTGTGTGTCTGATTTATTTCACTTAACATTATAGTTTCAAGGTGTGTCCATTTTCCTAAAAATGCCTCAATGTTATCCTTCTTTATGACACAGTAGTACTCCATTGTGCATAAATGCCACATTTTCCTTATCCATTCCTCTGTTGATTGACGTATAGGCCACTTCCCTGATTTAGCTATTATGAATTGCACTGATATAAACATGGGTATGCATGTGTCACTGTAGTATGATGACTTTAACTGTTTGGGAAGATACCTGGAGGAGGAATAGCTGGGTCAAATGGAATTTCTACTTTTAGTTTTTTGAAGAATCTCCGTACTTATTTCCATAGTAGTACTAATTTATATTCCAGCAACAATGTAGTAGGGTTTCTTTTTTATCACAACCCCCCAGAATTTGTTATTATTTGATTTATTGATGATGGCCATTCTTTCTGGGGTAGGGTGGGATCTCAGTATTGTTTTAATTTCCATTTTTCTAATGGCAAGTGATGTTGAGCATTTTTTCATTTTTTTTGACCATTTGTATTTCTTCTTCTGAGAAATTTCTATTCGTTTCAGCTGCCCACTTTTGATTGGGCAATTATTTTGAGGGGTCTAATTTTTTTGAGTTCTTTCCAGATGTTAGTCCTCTGTCAGAGGTATACCTTGCAAAAATGTTTCCCATTCTATAGGTTGTCTCTTTGTTCTGTTGGCTGTTTCCTTTCCGGTGCAAAAGGTTTTAAATTGATATAATCCCATTTGTTGATTGCTGGTATTATTTCTTGTGCCATTGGACTTTTGTTCAGAAAGTTCTTGCCTACTTCAAAAGGTTTTTTTGGGGGTCGGGGGAGGTACTGGGGTTCAAATTCAGGAATTTGCGCTTGCGAGGCAGGTGTGGTGCCACTGAACTAAATCCCCGGCCCAATTTTTGTTTGTTTTTGAGGCAGGGTCTCATATAGTTCAGACTGGCCTTGAACTCACTATGTAGCCCAGGCTGGCCTCGAACTCCTAGTGATCCTCCTGCCTCAGTCTCCCAAGTGCTGGGATTACAGGCCTGTGCCACCACGCCTGGCTTGTTTTGTTTTTGAGATAAGGTTCCACTGTGCAGTTCAGGCTGGCTCCTTTTTTTTTTTTTAATTTATCCTGAATCAATCTCTTTATTTAGTAGTTGTAAGTCCTCCAAGTCTCACAGGAGTATTGGTCACAGGTCTCTCTTTCCTTAACTTCTCAATCTTGGGCCAGGAATTTAGATCAGGGTGCCTTGCCTGCCTTGCAAGTGCAAGGTCCTGAGTTCGATCCATGGTACTGAAGAAAAACAACAATAACTTCTCAATCTCGTGTTCTAGAAAGTTTCATTGCATGTCTCCAAGATTTCCTTTGTGTACTTCTTTTTGGTAACCAACAGAAAAAAGTTAAAGGGTTTGAGTTTTCTGCCAGATGAATTCCAAAGGATGCCTCTCTCTCTCTCTTTTTAACCTCCTGCTGCTGGCTCACCAAGAAAGATGTCAGGGGCTGAGTCTGAGGATCCCTGAGGCTGATATAAGGAACTTTACCCACCCCTTTAACATAAGTATGAAGGTTTGATGACTCCCATCATGGAAAAAGAATTTTCAGGACATGTCAGTAAAAGAGGCATGAGTAGGATTTATTTGAGGTAGATATAGGATGTACTCAAGAATGGAGTGCAGGAACTCAAACAAATGAGGCACCCAGGCTGGCCTTGAACTCACAGCAGTCTTTCTGCCTCAGCCTCCTGAGTTCTGGGATTACAAGCAGGCACCACCACACCTGATTACTTCAAGAGTTTTACCTATTTTACCTTGCAGCAGATTAAGTGTTTCTGTTTTAACATTTAGATCTTTGATCCATTTTGATTTTAGTTTAGTGCATGGTGATATATATGGGTCCAGATTCAATCTTCTGCATGAAGATAGCCAATCTTACCATCATCATTTATTATTATTATTTTTTTTGGTACCGGGGATCGAACTTGGGACCTTGTGCTTGAGCTAAAATCCCTGGCCTCCATCATCATTTATTAAAGAGGCTATATTTCCTACAGTGTAAATATACAGTGCACATTTTTGGCCCTTTTGTCAAAGATTAAATAGCTGAATTGCCTGGAGTTATTTCTGCATCCTCTATTCTGTTCCATTGATCCACATGTCTGTTTTTGTGCCAGTACCATTCTGTTTTTATCACTGTAGCTTTGTAGTATAACTTGAAGTCCAGCATTGTGATGCCTCCTGTCTTGGTCTTGCTTGTTGTTTAGGATTGGTTTTGTTAGTCTAGGTCTCTCCTGGCTCCATGTGAATTTTTGGATTGTTTTCACCAGTTCTGTGAAGAATGCTATTGGTATTTTGATTGGAGTTGTGTTAAATCTGTGTATCAATTTTGGACGTAGGGCCATTTTGACTATATTGGCTCTGCTTCTTCAGGAACAGGGAGTATCTTTCCATTTTATCATATCCTCCTCAATCTCCTTTTTCAGAGTATTGTAATTTTCATTGTAGAGGTCTTTCACTTCCTTAGTTAGGCTAATATCTAAGTATTTAATTTTTCTTGATACTCATGTGAATAGTATTATTTTCCCAATTTCTTTCTCAGTGAGTTCATTACTGGTGTACAGGAACACTACTGATTTTTGTGTTTTGTATCCTGCTACATTGCTGATTTTTTTTTATATCGGGGATCGAACTCAGGACCTTGCTCTTGCCAGGGAGGCGTGGGGCCACTGAGCTACATCCCTGGCCTTGTCTTCCTGATTTTAGAGGAAAAGCTTCCAGTTCTTCCCCATTTAACATGATGTTGGCAGTAGGTTTGTCATAAATGGCTTTTATCAGATTGAGTTAAGCTCCTTCTATACTTCTTTTCTTTTTTTTTCTAATTTATTTTTTATTGATACATTTTAGATATACATAATGATCACAGTCATCATAGAGAATGCATACCTCTATATATTATATCTTGCTTCTTTTTTTCCCATTCCCCTTCCCTCACTTCAAGCCCTCTACCCCTCCTTATTCACAAAAGCTGTTTTCTTTCTTCCTTCTATTCTTTTTTTTTCTTGTCTTTACTTTGCTCCCTCTCCTTGTTCCCCTTCTCATTTGAACATTTTTCATCCCATTTCCCAATATCTATGATATATTTTGGTCTTTATTTCCACATTTGCTTTCTCACACCAGAGAAACAATGTGGTATTTAAACATGTGTGTCTGATTTAGCTCACTTAAGAGTATGGTCTCAAAGTACATCCGTTTAGCTAGAAATTTCTCCAGCTTGTCCTTCTTTAATGGCAGAGTAGTGCTCCATTGTATAAAAAAAAAATCTTTACCCATTCATCAGTTGATGGGCATTTGGGCTGTTTCCAAGATTTAGCTATTATAGGGTTGGGTTTTTTTTTTTTTTTTTTTTTTTGCTACCGGGGGATCCACCTCAGGACCTTGTGCTTGCAAAGCAGGCAGCAGAACCACTAAGCTAAATCCCCAGCCCTAAGATTTAGCTATTATAAACTGTGTTGCTATAAACATGGGTGTGCATATATTGTTGTGCTATGATGCTTTTTTTTTTTTATATACTGGGTCTCACTATGTAGTCCAGGCTGTTCCTAAACCCACTATGTAGCCCAAGCTGGCCTCAAACTCGTGGCAATCCTCCTGCCTCAGCCTCCTGAATGCCGGGATTACAGGCATGCACCACCACCCGGCTTGTGGTATGGTGCTTTTAATTCTTCCAGGAGATACTAAAAGGGGAATATCTGGGTCCAATGAGACCTCTAGTTCTAGTTTTTTGAGGAATATCCACACTGATTTCCACTGTGGTTGCACCAGTATATACACCTACCAACTGTGGAGAAGGGTTCCTTTTTCCCCACAGCTCCACCAACATTTGTTATTGATTGATTTCTTGATAACAGCCATTCTTTCTGGAGTGAGATGGAATCTCAGTGTTGTTTTTATTTGCATCTCCCAAATGACCAGTGATGCTGAACATTTTTTCATATATTTGTCTGTTGTTTGTACTTCCTCATCTGAGAAGTGTCTATTCATTTCAAATGCCCATTTTTTGGATTGAGTCTTTAAATTTGGGGCGGGTCTGATTTTTTTAAAGTTCTTGATATGTTCTGGATATTAGTCCTATGTCTGAGGAACAGCTGGTAAATTTTTTTTTGCCACATTGTGGGTTGTCTCTTCACTCTGTTGTTGTTTCTCTTGCTGTGCAAAAGCTTTTTAATAAGATGAGATTCCAGTTGTTGATTCTTTGTGATAGTTCCTGTGTGATTGGGGTTTTGTTCATAAAGTCTTTGCCTACACCAGTGTCTTCAAGAGTTCTACCCATTCTATCTTCCAGCAGATTTAGCATTTTTGTTTCAATATTTAGGTCTTTGATTCATTTTGATTTTAGTTTAGTGCATGGTGAAAGATATGAGTCTAGTTTTAATCTTTGGCATGTGGAAAGCCAGGTTTTCTAGCACCATTTATTAAAAGGCCATCTTGCCAGGGATTTAACTCAGTGGTTCCGCTGCCTGCCTAGTAAGCACAAGGTCCTGAGTTCGATCCCTGGTACAAAAAAAAAAATCTATTCTGGTCTCTTTTCCAAAAAAACCAAAAACAAACAAACAAACAAACAAACAAAAGAGTGTGTCTACTATTGGGCCGGGGATTTAGCTCAGTGGTTTCACTGCCTGCTGCACAAGTGCAAGGACCCGAGTTCAATCCCCGGTACCAAAAGAAAAAAAAAAAAGAGTGTAAAAGGCTATCGTGGTTTTTTTTTTTGTACAGGGGATCGAACTCAGGTCCTTGAAGTTGCAAGGCAGGGGGGTGGAACCACTGAGCTAAATCCCCAGCTTAAAAGGGTATCTTTCTTCTAGTGAAGATGTTTGCTTCCTTTGTCAAAGATAAGATGGGTGAGTATGTTTCGGGTTGTTTTTACATCTTCTAATCTGTTCCACTGACCCTTGGGTCTGTTTTTTGTTTTGTTTTGTTTTTTTGTCAGTACCATGCTGTTTTTATCACAATAGCCTTGTAGTATAATTTCAAGTTGAGAATTGTGATGTCCCCTACCTTGCCTTTGTTGGCCAGAATTGCTTTTGTTATTCTAGGTCTCTTTTGGTTCCAAATGAATTTTAAGATTGTTTTCTCTAATCCTGTGAGATATGCTATTGGTATTTTCACAGGGATTGCATTAAATTCATATACTAATTCTGGAAGTATGGCCATTTTCACTATATTGGTTCTTCCTACCAAAGAACAAGGGATATATTTCCATTTTCTGATATCCTCTTCAATCTCCTTTTTCAGAGTACTGTAGTTTCAAGGTAAACGTCTTTTACTTCTTTTGTTATATTGATTCCTAGATATTTCATTTTTTGGGGATGCTATTGTGAAAGGTGTTGTTTCCCTAACTGTCTCTCAAACTTCTGGGAAGATGAGGGAATGGTGAGCAGCAGAGAAAGAACCTCTCTGGGATTTGGTGTCCTGACATTGGAATATAGTGGCATGAGGAGAAGGAGCGAAATGAGTCTGGGACCCAGGAAGAATCTGAAGTGAGAATTGAAGTCCACAGGGAGAGCTAAGAGAAAGACTTCAATGAAACAGATGGAGGTGGTAGGTGGTGCTTTGTCCCAGAGTCTGGACTCACAATGTGGGAAGGGTGGCTTGAACCCACAGACACACGCTGACTACTGGTGACCCCAGAGGCCTCCATGGAGAAATGCACCAGTGGAATGGAGCAGTGGACACAGCTGACTACAGTGGCTGGTGAGTTATTCAGGTTCAGACACCCCCAGGAGAGGGCAATTGGCTGATAGCCATATTAGATACTACACTTGATCTTAGCCAAAAGGCCGAGAAGCGATGGTAGCCATATTAGAGAGGGCCCAACTGAGCTTGGAACTCAGAACAGTTACAGGTCAGCTCCATCTAGTGGCTCCTGCTGTTGTGGTGAGGGTGCCAAGTTCAAGCCAGCAGGAGGCATATGGACTGTAGTAGACTCAACAAATCCAGTCCCAGCCTCATAGCTAGAAACTAGCCTGAACTTCAGTGTCACTAAAGGTCCAGACTTGCTAGGATTATCTACAAACCCATCATAAATCAACTGTCTTGCTGGGATTAAACAACTCGGGTCTGGACTTTGCCTGTACCATCTCCCAGGGACAGCAGAGACACACCTTGAATTGGACTTTTTTTCTCTTTTTTCCCTTTATTTTGTTCTTCTTTTTCATTCTTTCTTTTCTATTCCTCTTTTCTAGTTTTTGTTCTTGTTCTGTTATTTTTCTTTCTTGTTTGTCCTTTTTTTTTCTTTTTGGTACCTGGGATTGAACTCGGGTCCTTGCGCTTTCAAGGCAGGCTATGAAACCACTGAGCTAAATCCCTGGCCCTTGTTTGTTCTTGTTTTTACATAACTGTGAACACAGTTTCCAGTTTTTTTGTTGTGAATGTCCCGTACTGTCCTTTTTTGTTTTTGGTACCAGGGATCGAACTCAGGACCTTGCCCTTTTGAGGCAGGCAGCAGAACCACTGAGCTAAATCCCTGGGCCTGTTTTGTCCTTGAAAATGACAGAAAGAAAATGACCAGACTACTCTCCTAATGACCATGTTAGATAATGACTACAAGCAAAGAGCTTAAATAGGAAATTTTAGAAAGTGTACTGATCATTAATCCTGTAGTGGTCTATGATATTATCTGAAGGTCACCGGGTATTCCAGAGTCTGTAAATCTAAAGAAAAATCATGGATCAGGAGGCCTTATGACCAATGTTTCTCTTTTTCCTGGAATAGATTACTCTAGCAGTTTGTATCTTAAATTATTTTCATGTGTGTACTGGTCAGCTTTCTTCCCATTGCTGGGAAAAAATCCCTGATACTTGCAATTTAAAGGAGAGGTTTATTTTGGTTCACAATTTGAGAGGTTTAGTCCATGGTCAGCTTTCTCTAAGACAGAGACATCATGGAGGAAGGGTATGGTGGAGGAAGGGTGCTCAACTCACTGTGGCTGGGAAGAGCAATTTAGAAAGAGCCTGAGAGGTAGGGTTCAGGGTCTAGACATAGTCCCCAAAGCCACATCCCCATGACCCACTTCATCCAACTAAGCTTCACCTCCAAATAGCCCGGTCAGTGATGAACTAACCCATTCATGAGATTAGTGTCCTCATAATCTAATCCTCTCCAGGAGCCTCTTAATCCAAGTTAGTTGACAATCAAGATTAATCGACACTAAACATCTTTTCTTTGGAATTTAGAATGTCAGGCAAAAATAAAACAAAAAGAAAATTTGTGAAGGACAATTGCAAAAGACAAGTTAACGCCTTTAGGTGGCTTCAATTTGACAATAAACAGATGAAATGGAGAAAAAGACAGATAAATTTATTACATGCAGAGAGGCAGTCACATTGTATAATTAACATTATTCAATTTTTTTTTTTTTTTTTGGTACCGGGGATCGAACTTGGGACCTTGCGGCAGGCGGCGGAACCACTGAGCTAAATCCCCAGCCCTGTATAATTAACATTTGCTCAACATGATTCAAAAGCTTATACACCCCTTTTCTATATGGGAGGATGAGAATGGGGAATGTAGATAATTTGGAGGAGTTGTAAATGATTATTAGGGGAAAGGAATAATCCTGAATACAGACATTAGCTTGTAAAAGAATTCTTTTTGGAATTTAGATGAGTCCAAGGGACAATCATTATTTTGTAATAAAGTCTGTCCAGGTGTGGTTACATTCCTCATTCTTCTTTCCTGCCATAGATGAGATTTCAGAGTGGAAATGGAAGGCAACTGTGTTTCCTTTGGAGAGTCTGGTCTTAAGGTAGATAAGGAAATTTCAGAGACAACCCCTCCCTATCACAGGGTGGGGGGCAAGGTTAGAAAGACCTTCAATTTGAGGCAAATTCGAAGGTACCTTGGCATGTCAAAGCTCTAGTCTTTGCAGTATTGCTTTTGGAACCCCAATACCAGCAAAAACAGGTTTTCCACAACCACTACCTCCTTGTCTTTTTAAAAATCTTTCTAATCTAGTACATAGTTTGGAGAATAACTTTTTATTTTTTTATTCTAAGACAGGAGCTCACTCAGTTCCCCAGGTGGAGCTTGAACTTGCAGTTCTCTGGCCTCAGCCTCCCAGCATGCTGGAATTAGAGGTGTTCACCACCATGCCTTGCTTTATTTAAATTCTTTACAACAAACATATTATTTTTGTAATTTTTGTGAAGTCATTATAGATTTTTAAAAAAATACTATAGGTAAATCAAAAGAGAAACCTAAAGTATATTCAAGTAACCCGCAGAAATACAAGTGAAGGAAACAAACAAAAAATCCCACAAGAAACAAATAGGAACAAAAATTAAAATAAAGGGCCCGGGATTTAGCTCAGTCGTTCTGCTGCCTGCCTCGAAAGCGCAAAGTCCTGAGTTCAATCTCCGGTACCCAAAAAACAAAACCCAAAACAAATTAAAATAAAAATCTTAAAACTTAATATAATTACTTATATTAAATGTAAATGGTCTGATTATACCAATTGAAAGACAGAGTCTGGCGAAGTAGATTAAAACATGTGACCCAGGGCTGGGGATTTAGCTCAGTGGTTCCAGCGCCTGCCATGCACGCTCAAGGTCCTGTGTTCGATCCCTGGTAGCAAAAAAACGAAAAAACAAACAAACAAACAAAAATGTGACCCAAATATGAAATCCACTTCAAATGCAAAATAGGTAGATGAAAAGTAAAAAATGAAAAAATATACAATCAAAAGAAAGCAGATTTGGCTATAATACTATCAGACAAAGTAGTTTTCAGAGCAATGAAAGTTACCATGGGCAGAAAGGAATTTTATATAATGATAGAAAGATCCATCTATCACAAAGTACAAGCCTGGTGGGGTGGTGCAGGCCTGTAATGCCAGCACTTGGGAGGCTGAGGCAGGAGGATCACCCCGAGTTTGAGGCCAGCCTGGGCTACATAGTGAGTTCAAGGCCAGGCTAGGCTACATAGCAAGATCCTGTCTCCAAAAAACAAAAACAAAAAAACAGCAATCCTAAAATATGTGTGGACAAATTAACAGAGAAGCAAAGCACGTGAAGCAAAAACTAATACAACTGAAAGAAATAGAAAAATCCACAATTTTAGTTGGAGACCTCAACACTCTTTTTTTTTTTTTTTTAAAAAAAACCCCACAAAAACAGGATCTTGTTATGTAGCCCAGGCTAGTCGCAAACTCATTATCCTCCTGCCTCAGCCTCCTGTCTCAGCCTCCCAAGTGCTGGGATTACAGGCATGCCCCACTGTACCCAGACAGATGGCATATTCTCACCTACTCGGGATTTCCATCTGGAGTAGACGGTCTTCAGCTAGTAACACTGAAGCTCACGGGGACCAGCGCTGTCAGCTGCGAGGTTAGCAGCATGGTAGAGCAGCCTCAGGCAGGCACGGAAGTGTTCCTGAAACCAGTGGTAGCTGCCGGCTCCTAAAGGCAGAGGGCGGACAACAGGGAAAGGGCTAATAGCCCCCAGCATTCAAAGCCCAGGGGTGTAACATTGCCAATTCCTGATTGCTATACAAATTAGGCAAGAACCCTCAGCTGACTGGTAACACCTAGGAAGTCTGTACTAGGCCCCTCCCCTTTAAAGGGCCCAGAAGAAGAGAGCAGAGGATGAAGACAGCTGTCTGCAGGCTCAAGACCAGCCCACGTTTAATTTCCATCCTAGGTGCAGCTAAAAACTCATGCTAGCTGGTGACAATAACAGTAGAATACACCGTGGAATATAGAAAAAAATAGTTCATATCCTGGGCCATAAAAGAAATTTCAGAAAATTTAGAAGAATTGAAATCACAGAGCTTATGTTCTCTGACCACAAGGAATCAAGCCAGAAACCAATAAAAGAAAGATAAAAGAAAAATATCTAAGCACCAAAAGAGGAAAGACCACACTTGTAAATAACACACAGGCCAAAGAGAAAGTATCAAAGGAAGTAAAAAAAAAATACATTTAATTGGATGAAAATAAATATAGCACATCAAAATTTGTGAGATGCTCCTAAACTGGTGTTAAAAGGAAAGTTCACATTATAAGGAAATGTTTACATTAAAAAAGAGGAAAAGTTTCAAATCAGTCACCTAGTCGCCTTTAAAACCTACAAAAAGAGGTAGGATATGTCATGTACAGGTGCAAATTCCCTAAGATGAGTGTTATCATTATGTATATCTGAAATGTACCAATAAATGTTGTGCTTCAAAGAAGAAAAAAAAGCTACCTAAGGGCTGGAGGTGTGGCTCAGTGGTAAAGCACTTGTCTAGCATGTAGGAGTCCCTGGGTTTAATCCCCAGGGCAGCAAAAACAAAACAAGCAAAAGCTATGTAAAGAAGCGAGGCAGTAGTGTGCACCAGACCTGTAGTTCCAACCTGGGAGGCTGAGGCAGGAGGATCACGAGTTTGAGGCCAGCTTGGGCAATGTAGGGTGACTCTGTCTCTTATTAAAAACAGACAACAAAAACAACAGACTACATAAAGAAGGTCAAACTGAATTCAAGAAGGAAGAAGAAAAAGTGCAAATAAAAGTAGAAATCAATGAAATTGAAAACAGAAAAACAGTAGAGAAAAAATATAAAGGGAGCTGGTTCTTTAAAAAACAATGAAATTGGCAAGTCTCTAACAAAACTGACAAAGAACAAAAAAGAAGGCACAAATTACTAGTACCAGAAAAGAAACAGGATATCATTATAGACTTTCTGACATTAAAAGGATCATAAGGGAATACTGTGAACAGCTCTATGCACATAAATTTGATAAATTAGATGAAATGGGCCAATTCCTTAAAAAGCACAAATTACTGCAATTTACCCAATATGAAACAGATAATTTGAGTAACCCTGTAACTATTACAGAAATTGAATCTGTAACTTAAAAACTCCCAAGAAAGTAATCCCCAGGCCCTTATGAATTCTACCAAACATGAATTCCAGGTATATTCTATCATATACCTTAAAAAGAAATTTTTTGTTTGTTTGTTTTTGAGACAAAGACTCGCTATGTAGTTCAGGCTGGCCTTGAACTCACTATGTAGCCCAGGCTGATCTCAAACTCGAAATAATCCTCCTGTCTCAGCCTCCCAAGTGCTGGGATTACAGGTGTGCGCCACCATGCCCAGCAAAAAAAATAAACATCAAATTCACAAAATCTTTTTTTAAAAAATAGAAGAGAGGGCCAGGGATTTAGCTCAGTGGTTCTGGCCCCTGCCTCACAAGCACAAGGTCCAGAGTTCGATCCCCGGTACCAAAAAAAAAAAAAAAGAAGAGAAAGGAATATTTCTCAACTAATTTTATTACCAGAGAAAGAAACCAAAACAAGAAGAAAGAAAATTGCTAACTAATAAACCCCATGACATAGGCACAAAAGTACTTAAATTATTCACAAATAGCATTAAACTTTTATAAAAAAAGAATTACACATCACAAACAAAAGGGATTTATTCCAGAGATACAAGGTTGGATCCTTGATTGAAAATCAATCCATGCAAATTATCATATTAACAGGCTAGAGAAAGAAAAGAATATGATTGTATTAATTGAGAAAATGTATTTGACAAAATTCAACATCCAACAAGGATTTCACTGAAAATGGTAGGTAAGAAGTTTCTGAAGTCCATTTTTCCATCAAAACCATTTTGTTAAAAACTGGCAAAAACTGGAAAAAAATCAACTTCTTAGAATTCTAGAAATTAATTAAAAGTTTACAATGATTGGTACAGGATTTAATTAAGAAAAACAAGCTGAGAAGCAGGCATGAGGGCACCCTGCCCCCACGGTTATCAAGTGAGAACAGTGATGCCCAAGCCCGGGACTTATTTTAGCAGCCTGTTCACAAATGTCCCACAGCCCTGCCACTCCATCAGGTCCTAACCATGTCTGTCTATTGTTGCCTTTTTATTTTTTATTTTGGTTTATTTTATTTTTGTGGTACAGGAGACTGAACCCAGGGAGTGCTGAGCTACATCCCCAGCCCCTTGCATTTTTTATTTTAAGACAGTACAGTGGACCCTCGAGTTACGACCAGCCTGGCATACGAACAACTTGGGTTATAACCAGAATTTTAGTTTTAACCCAAATGCCAGCCACTTGTGCTTCCAGATGGTCTCAGACACAGATTTAACCCTTAAAGAGTTCTGGAAGAAACCTTACAACCTCCTTTCCTGTATGGGGTTGAGAAATCCTGGACCAATGTCTCTCTAAGGACACTGAGATCTGTCTGTATAGAGGAGAGAGACTTTGAAGGCTGTATAGAGGAGGCTGAGCCTTCAATTGACCAACTTGAGTTACAACCAGCCCTTTCGAATGAACTGAGTTTGTAAGTCAAGGGTCCACTGTATCTTAGTTGCCCAGGCTGACCTTACATCTATGAACTTCCTGCCTAAGCCTCCCATGCAGCAGGATTACAGGTACAGCTATACCAGTTCCAATAGGAAATCAGGAGCTGACACCAACGCTGAGCCCAGGATCTTGGTATAATACTGGTTGGTGTTCAGCTCTAAGAAGAAGTTGATCTTGGAGTTGTGCCTTCAGACCTGGGAAGTAGTAGAAGATGTCATCAAGAAAACAAATTAGCCGGTGCCTGGAATGCTGGTGGGCCCTGGACAGGATGGTCAACGGGCATTACACCAGCCAAAACTGGTGACTTAGAAGGGTAGATCAGCCCTCAGAACCAAAAAAGTCATTATCAGCACCTCAAACCTCAGGAGAAGCCCTCTATCATGCAGAGAATCTAACCTGGGTGCCAATTGCCAAGGCCACCAAAACTTCCTTCTGTTGTGGTGGAGCCTTACACTGTCACTGAACTGCAGAATCAGCCTCCCCTTCCTTCCCTCCTTCCTTTCTCTTCAGAGTGCTGGGGTTAGCAACATGTGCCACTGTGCCCAGCTGGGATCAGCTTTCTGAGCAGATGAAAGGCAGAGGTCATGGAGAAGATCTCAGGGAGCAGGTGGTGTGTGCAGGTGGCTGGGAAAGATCCCTGCATCATTCATCGATAAGCACAAGAAACTCAACCTGAGCTGCAGCACCACACACAAACCCAGCCCAAAGTTTCCTGATTGCTGCCCTCGGCACACTCAGGGAGGCTGGGAGGACCCTGCAGGGGCCAGTGAGAGCCGGGGCTCTCTGCTGCAGCTCAAGTACCAGGAGCCTGAAGATGACATCCACTTGGCCTTGACTATGAGCCGGAGCTGAGTGAGGAGCCTGTACAGGACAGAAGAGCAGGGCCCAGTGTGGGGCTGCCAGCCTCCACTCTGCCTTGGCTGGCTTCCCGGTGGGTAGGTCTTCTAAGGGCATGGCCTGGAAGAGACATCATCCATGATAATGAAGGCTTCAGGCCAGGTGCAGGGGACCTCTTGTTGGCTAGAGGGTCCTCTGGGGACCACAACTCTCCAAGGGGATCCTTGCTCTCCTTACCAAGAAAAACTCCCCCAAGTCAGCCTTCTGCAAGTCGTCATTGCTCCTACAGTCACAGCTCCTAAGGCTGAATCGAGAAGTACCACTCCTCTGCTTCTTTCTTCTCACCCGTTGCTACCAACACCACCTTCTCCTCCTTGTCTAGGAACAGTGGCCACTCTGCTACAGGCATCCAGGGCATCTCCAAGGTTGGGGTGAACCAAGATGCTGACATGAAGGTTAGGTTGACCTCCGGTGCCCAGGCCAAGACATTGGTCCAGCTCAAGCTGCTCCAGAACCAAGCAGTGTTATAGCATCAAGAGAAGAGGCATCAGGACTGGGGATTTAGCTCAGTGGTGCCACCAGCTCTGGGCTGGGGGTCTCAGGGTCTCTAAGAGTGGGGACTCTGAGCTGACCTCCCCCCAACACACACATATACAGCCTTCGAGAGTCCCAACTTCATCATGTTCAGGACTGTCCTTCTGCATGTCCCTCCAAGAAGGAACAGGACGGGAAGGCTGCTGTCTACATGACGTGTGGCTCCTACCATCATGTTCAGGACAGAGATCAGCTTCTTCACAGGCATGGGGGTACAAGTGAGGAAGCTGGAAAGCAGGTGGGGGTATGTGAGGCTTAGGGGGCTAGAAGGCTGGCCCCCTTTCTAGTGTTTGGTGCAAGAATGAGCAACCTGATTCCTTAGGTAAAGAGTGCCGTGCAGTAATGGCCCTGAAGCGGTAGAATGAGGGCAAGTCAGAGGGCCGGGAAAAGATGGAGAAGCCAGAGCAAGACGGCTATGCTGCCCATCTCCTCTAAGACTCCAGGTGCCATGGCAGTGAAGATGAGGAATGGTGTGGGGCAGGTGGCAGTCACCCCCCAGTCAGTGTTTGTGTGCCTGAAACCCAAGAACAATAACGTGTCCATCTGGGAAAGAATGAGTCACTCGCAGCCAGCCATGATCTCTGAGGCATCTGTCCAAACTCTTCCTTTAGCACTGCTGGCTTGGTGGCCACTGAGGCCAAGGGCTGCTGAGCCTACAGGCCTCCAGCTAGGGCTCAGGTTCACCCTTGCTTGCCACGCAGCACAATGGCACCCCAGTGCACCCTGTGCTCCTGAGGCCCACGGAGAAGTACTGATTTACAATTTCAGGGATGTGTAAGTCCCTTTTGCACCCTACAAAGATGTGTCCCTTGGTGACTTCAATGGCCAGCTGTGTGCCATTTGAGGCAGGGGACACGGGAAGCCCCAACTGTGACTTTGCTGCAATTCTGCAAAGGATGTGGTCCTACACTCTGTTTGGCCAGCTTTTGGTGGCTGGCATCTTGCCACCAAAGGAGGCAAGGATGGTAACTCTTGTGTCTTAGTTACTTTTCTTGTTGCTGAGACAAAGTACTGGACACCACAAGTAAAGGAGGAAAGTTTTAGGGGCTGGGGATGTGACTCAGCAGCACAGAGCCTGCCTGGCAAGTGCAAGGTCCTGAGTTTAATCCCTGGTACTGAGAGAAACAAAAAAGGAGGAAAGGTTTATTTTGGATCACAGTTTGTAGAGGTTTCAGTCCACTGTCAACTGGCTCCAAGGCAGGGCAGCATGGCAGAGGGGAAACAGTTCACGGCAGTCAGGAAGCAGTGAAGCAGCAGCAACAGGCGGAAAGCTCTGTATCACTGAGGTATATCCTTGGCCCTTTTCATAATTTTATTTTGAGACAGATTCTCACTAAGTTGCCCAGGCTGGCCCTGAACTTGTGATCCTTCTGCCTCAGCCTCCTGAGTAGTTGGGATTACAGGGATATGACACTATGCCTGGCTTCAAAGACTTCTCTTAGCTGTTGTCCTGGATGCAAACAGAAAGCCCTCCCTCCTCTGGGCACCTGACAGAGGGGACAATACCAGAGCTTACAGAGAGGCTAAGCAAAGCTGTTGGGATCTTCATAATCTGCACAGGGCTGGGTTTTCTGCACAGCAGGTCCTTTGCACGTTCTGGGAGAGGTTTATATTTTGGGGGTGATATGCCAGGCCTTTGGTTTGGGTCTTCTTTGAAGGGTTGTTTGGGGGCCTCAGAGGCTCAACCTCACATGCAAAAGGGTAGGTAGTGGGTGGGGCTTTTCTGTTATATGATGGTGGGAGTGTTGTTTTACGATTTTTGCTCTTCACAAGTCAAAGTAGTTTCCTTTGGTTTCTACTGTGTGACAGTGCCCAAGCATGACACTTACAGGAAGGATTTGGGCTAGGTAGACATGGGAAACAGACATGGCAAAAGAGAGAAACTGCTTTTGATTCCTGCCCAACCTCTGTGGGGCAAAACCCCTCCTCAGGAAGGCAGAGGGTGTTGTTAGGAGGCTGACTTTGGAGAGAAAGTTCTTCCAGCTTGCTGGGTGACCACCATCCTGTGCATGTTCTCCCTCCTGCACAGGCCCAAAGACTTACGTAGGAGTAGTGGAGAAGCAGCCTTGGCTGAGGGGACCCCAGTTGGGTCCCCAGGATCAGACTGAAGCAGATACCACCAGTCAGTCCCTTTGATCTGCTGGCATAGCCACAGGTGCCAGAGAAGACGATGGATCCCTGTGCCTGGAGCCAGCCAGGTTGTCCGAGGGACAGTGCCCAGTGAGAAGAGAAGGGAGAGAATGAAGTTCCCTGCAGGGCCTCTGTCAACTTTGGGTGGAGCTAGGCCTGGTGGCACGCGCCTGTAAACCCAGCACTTGGCAGGCTGAGGCAGGAGGATTCCTGCAAGTTTGAGGCCAGCCTGAAATGAACTACATAATGAGACTCCCATCTCAAGGAAAAACAAAACTGGGCCAGGGATTTAGCTCAGTGGTTCCCGCGCCTGCCTCACAAGCGCAAGGTCCTGAGTTCTATCCCCAGTACCAAAACAACAAGAACAACAACAAAATAACCAACTTTGGGTATTGTTTTTCTTTTTTCTATTTGTTTGCTTTTGGTGTCTTTCTTTTTTTTTTTTTTTTTTTTTAAGATAGGGTCTTGTTTTATAGTACAAGCTGGCCCTGAACTCACTATGTGGCCCAGGTTAGCCTTGAACTCACAGCAATCCTCCTGCTTCTGCCTCCTGAGTACTGGGATCACAGGCATGCACCACCATGACAGGTGCTTTTGGTGTTTTTCTATTGTTAATATTTGAGAGGAGACTTTCAGAACCCCAGCCAGCTTCCCCAAAGAGTCACCCATTGTCTGGAGTGAATTTCCATTTGTACCTTTGATTTTGGACAAATCAAACTTACAGCCACCAACGGGGGAGCTGCCTGAATTGCTGGAATAATGGTCTGCTGTTTTCTACAGCGGAGGAAAAGCCCACCCTCGCCCTGGGCAGGTCCCCCCTGCCCCTTCCCCCATTCCCAGAGACCTTACCTGGCTGGGGATCCTCCAGCTTTTGTCCCTGGTCATAGATTGATGCCTGGCAGCCTCAGCAAGCTGCTTCCGGTCTTTGTTGAAGGGTTATAGTAAGATTGTTTTGTTTCCTTTTTGGTTTGTTTGTTTCTTTTTATTTGGTGCTGGGAGGGGTGGCAGGACCTCTGGCATGCTAGGCAAGCACTCCACCACCGAGCCATAATCTCCAGGGTGGTTTCCTTGTGTTTTGTTTTTGAGTTGTTTTAAACTGAAATTGGGTGGGTGGGGTGCATGCTGGTGATCCCAGGACTGGGTAGATTGAGGATTGTGAATGCGAGGCCCTGTGAGCTTAGAGAAACCCCGTCTAGAGAAAAAAGGAGAGGGAGAGAGATTGAACACTATGAAAAATTTAATATAAACAAATTTAGAACTTAGACAAAACTCTTAGGAAATGCAACCAACCCAAATTGACTTTGAGAAAAATGGAAATCTTGGATAGTCCTATAAGCATTGAGGAAATAAAATCAATATGTAAACATATCAGGCACAAATGGTTTTATAAAGTTCTACTGAGCATTCAAGGAAAAAAAATCATTCAAATATTAAAAATTCTTCCAAGGACTAGAAATAGAAAGGAAATTCATCATCTCTCCAACTGCTACAAACAGTACAACTTTGCTAACAAAAGCAGACAAGAAAAGTGGAAGAATAGGGCTAGCTGCCAGGCCCTGGGTTCCATTCCTAGCACTAAAAAGGAAGAAAAGAAAAGAAAAGAAAAGGAAAGGAAAGAAAGGGAGGAAGGAAGAAAGAAAGGAAGGAAAGAGAATACTGTAGCACAATCTCATTTGGCAACAAAGATACAGAAACCTTGCACAAAGTATGTGCAAACTAAATTCAATAATAAACAGAACAGATAAACATCACAAACAAGGTGTACTTATCCCAAGCAGGTGAAGTTAGTTTAATTTTAGAAAATCTATTATTATTATTATTATTATTGGTACCGAGGATTGAACTCAGGACCTTGTGCTTGTGAGGCAGGTGCGGTGCTACTGAGCTAAATCCCCAGTGAAAACCTAATATTTTTATTCACTGATAAAATACAGTAAAGGCATTCAAGGCAATTCAATAACTATTTAGAATAAAATTGCCTAACACTCTAGAAATAGAAGATAACCTAATAAAAGTTATTTACCAAAGTCACTAAACAAGCCTAATACCTAAATCTGAACATGAGAACATTACCTTTAAAATAAAATCAGGAATGAAATAAGGACTATTAGCACCTCTATTCAACATCAGATTACAGATTGTGTCTAGTTAAATAAAATGAGAAAAAGAATTTATAATCTTTCTTAGGCTATAACATTTGGAAAGGAGGAAAGTATCATTATTTGAAAATTCAAGGACATTTCAATTCAGCGAAGATATTTACATTTATTTAGGTTTATATTGGTAATAATGTGCTCCTGGCATTGCTTTCTAGGGACCTAACAATACAGGATATGAGCTTAAAGAAAAATGAGTGGTATCTAGTTTCCTGTGGCTGTTACTGATAAATTACCGTGAAGTGTATGACAGGCATTTTCTCTTACAGTTCTGGAGACCAGAAGGATTTCTGCTCTTGTTTTGCAGTACTGGTGACTAAACCCAGGGGCTTTACACTGAGCTATATCCCAAGCCCTTTTTTAATTCTTTATTTTGAGACAGGGTCTCACTAAGTCACTAAGTTGCCCAAACTGGGCTCAAACTTGCAATCCTGCTGCCTGGGATTGAACTCAGGACCTTGCACTTGGAAGGCAGGCGTGGGGCCACTGAGCTAGATCCCTGGCCCTGTATGTCTCTCTCTCTCTCTCTCTCTTTTTTTTTTGGTACGGGGATTGAACTTGGGTCCTTGCTCTTGCGAGGCAGGCAGTGGAACCACTGAGCATTATCCCCGGCCCCCTGTATGTCTCTTATAAGGACAATTAACGTTGGATTTAGGGTCCACCTAGATAATCCAGGATAATCTCATCTCAAGATCCTTGATTAGTCACGTGCAGTGGTGCAGGCCTATAATCCCAGCACTAAGGGAGGCTAAGGCAGGGAGATGGCAAATTGAAGTTCAGCCTGGACAATTTAGTGACTTGGCGAGATCCTGTCTCAGGAAAAAAAAATTTTTTTAATTAAAAACTTTTAAAAAGGGTTGGGGAGGTAGCTCATTGAGAAGGCCCTGGGTTGAATCCCTAGTCCTGGGGGGGAAAAGATCCTTAATTTAGCTTGGGGATGTAGCTCAGTGGTAGAGCACTTGCCCAGCCTGTTCAGGGCTCTGGATTCCACCCTAAGCACTGCAAAGAAATCACAAAAAGATCCTTGCCTTAATTATATCTAAAATGGCCCTTTCTTCAATGAAGGTCACATTCACGAATTCTAAGGATGCAGATGTGAACATAGGTTTTGGAGAAGGTATCATTCAACCCATACCACAAGTGGTACCAAATCCCCAAATCCGTCAACGAAGTGGCTCTCAAATTTCAGTAAGATCAGGGCTGGGGATTTAGCTCAGTGGTGCCATTGCCTGCCTCACAAGCACAAGGTCCTGAGTTCAATCCCTGGTACTCCCCCCAAAAAACTTCAGTAAGATCAGATCACTTCTAAATAATGACACAGGAGCTGAGGATGTAGCTCAATGGTGGAGCACTTACCTAGCACGCCTAAGGCCTGGGTTTGATCCTCAGCATGGCAAAGAAAAAAAGAGTAAAATTTATGTGGTAGAGCAGACTTAAGAGTGGCCCAGACACCCCTGGAGAAGAATGATGAGGTGAAGGAGATCTTGCTCCAAACCTTATAAATAGGCAACGATTAAGTCTGTCCTTTGTGTGGTCAGGATACCAAGGACGGTTGTACTCAAAATTTCACCTAGGTCTTCTGCTTGCTAATGACTCTGCATGTGTTATGGGGCCCACACATACACAGTGAACAAGTAGTCTGTGTTATGTAACTTTTGGGGACCTTGCCGGCTTTGTGTGATATTGTATATAAGGGGGTGGAACTTTGCAGTGTTGCTTCCCATGCTGCTGAGACAGTAACGACATATCAGACATCCCCATGGCACCTCATCTTTTCTTTGGGCTGAACTTTCATGGCCTGGATGGTGGCAGAACAACACTGGCTCAGAGACAAATGAACTCTAGAGAGCATTAGGGAGACTGAGGCAGGAGGATTGCAAGTTTGAGGCCAGCCTGGGCTACATAGCAAGTAAGTTCAAGGAAGGCCTGAACTACATACATAGTAAGACGTTGTTTCAAAAAACAAAACAAACAGAATCAGAGAAGCATGCAGAAACTTCAGTGGTCTTGGTAACAATCTATTGCCTCAGCTAGGTGGTAGATACATGGGTGTTTGTTATTTATATATCCTCCCCCCCCTCCTCCTCCCCCTCCCCCTCCCCCCTCCTCCTCCCCCTCCTCCCCCCCTCCCCCTCCCCCTCCTCCCCCTCCTCCCCCCCTCCCCCTCCCCCTCCCCCTCCTCCTCCCCCTCCCCCCCCCCCCCTCCTCCTCAGGATTGGCACTTGCCAAGCAGAACTGTACCACTGAGCTGCATTCCCAGCCCTATATTCCATTCTTTTGTATGTACTCTGGAATAATGGACACGGACATGACAAGGACAGTTTACAGAGAAGATCTAGTAGTATGAATTCTACTTGTAGGGGCTGGCGTCTGCACTGGGGTAACGTATGTGTTGAGCATGCATCATGCCCTGGGTTCGATTCCCAGTACTAAAAAATTGATTTGTTAGGTTAGCTTTGTGAACATTTGCTACATTTTTCTTTACCACATAATATATGCCAGGCACTTGGGATGTACTGATGAATAAAATAGGCACAAATTCCTGTCCTTTTGTGGTTTTCCTTTTTCTTTTCTTTTTCCTTCCTTCCCTTCTTCCTTCCTTCCTTCCTTCCTTTCTGGAAGTACCGGGGATTGAACCCAGGGAATACTGACTATATTCCCAGTCTTTTTTATTTTTATATATTTTTATTTTTGAGACACGGTCTTGTTAAAATTGCCTAGGCTTGCCTTCAACCTGAGATTCTCTTTCCTCAGGTTCCTGGGTAGCTGAGATTATAGCTATGCATCACCGTGGCTGGTTCTTTTTATTTTTCTTGGACACAGTTTTTTTTTTTTTGGTACCTGGGATCAAACTATCAAACTTGGGACCGACCTTCCACTTTTGAGGCAGGCGGCAGCACCACTGAGCTAAATCAGCAGCCTAATTTTCTTAATGATCACCAAAAAATAGGGAACTACAATAGAAGCAGTAAGACCCAGATTGATGTACCCTGCAAAACTATCTTAAAAAAAAAAAAAATAGAAGCAGTAAGTATGGTAGAGGACATCAAGGGGGTCACTCTCAGTAGACAGTGTGAAAACAGCAATCACATGACTGCAGGTTGGTTGGCCTTGAAGAACCACCAAGTGCAGCCCCCAATTGTAAACAGTATCAGTGATCAGGGACTCCCTCCCTTCTAGATCACAGCTCTCTTCCCACACCCTCTTCTTGATACCAGAGTACTGGGTGCATCCATTATGGCTTCTTGCATATGTGATTCTGTGTAAGTGAACAACACAATGCACTATACCTGTAGTTTCCAAAATGTGACTTGGATTTAGGCTTTCAAAATGAATTTCTGTTGTCCTTTACACTTTTCCACTGAAGCCCATGGTAGGGTGAGGAAAGAAGCGGGCTGGGGCAGAGAGTAAAGAAAGAAGAATTTGAGGATTTCTTATCAAAGAGGACATGTGGGGGCGGGGGATTTAGCTCAGTGTCACCACACCTGCCTCATAAGCGCAAGGTCCTGAGTTTGATCCCCAGTACCAAAAAAAAAGAAAAGAAAAGAAAGAAGGAAAACATGTGGACCTCAGCTCACCCCAGGCCTAAATGTTTGGGTTTTTATTGGTTTTACTTTTTTTGAGGGAGGTTCTCACTACATAGCTCGGGCTAGTCTTGAACTCATGATCCTTCAGCTTTAGCCTCCCGAGTGCTGGGATTATAGATGTGAGCCACCATGCCTGGACTGAGCTAGGTCCCTGACATATCATCGAAGACAAGCATTTCGGGCTATGTCAGTGAGAGGCACAGGCAGGTTTACTAGGCAGAATCAAAAAGTACACAGCCAGAGAGAAAAGAGTGTGGGCACTTGAGGCTGAGGCACGCTATGGTTTAGGGTTAGGGTGCTGGTAGGGTCTTAGGGTATCCTCAAAAGGCTGATCTGGCATGTTTATTTTTTGAGTTATCATTTACCTAGTCTCTGTTTCCTTAATGTCAGATTGCTCATTAGTGGACTAAAGCAAAAACTGACTTTGTCAGTCTGGTGAAAATACAAACCATTTGCACATTTGAAGTTTGGAGATTTGGTACCTAACAGTAAATCTCTTTGAGAGCTGAAGTCATTGGAATTTATGGATCTATGGTATTAGAAAAAAAAAAACACAGGCTAAATTTGTGGACTTACTGTATTTTTATTTTAATTATTTATTGTTTTTGGTACCGGGGATCAAACTCAGGACCTTGCACTTGCGAGGCAGGCGAGGAGCCACTGAGCTAAATCCCTGGCTCTGGGTCTGGGCTTATTGTATTTTTAAGGCTTATAGGAGCCAGGTGTGGTGGCTTACACTGGCAATTCCAACACTTTGGAGACTGAGGCATGAGGATCACAAGTTGGAGGCCAGGCTGGGCTGCGCAGGGAGTTCATGGTCAGTCTGGGATATGTACTAAGACACTGTATCAAAAACAAATAAACAGACAGACAAATAAATGTCACTCTTGGGGACTTAGGAAAAACAGACCTGGGAAAAACAGAGCTGGGATGAAAAAGGCATTGTAACCTTTGGTAACTTTGATTGTATCATAAAGCTACAGTTTTCTTAAAATTACGTTTTTTGTTTTGGTAACTGGAACTTGAATCCAGGGCTTTTGCAGGGAACTACATTCCCAGCTTTTTAAAAATATTTTTTATTTTTGAGACATGGTCTTGTTAGATTGCCCAGGCTGGGCTTGAACTTGTGATCTTCCTGCCTCAGCCTCCCAGAGTGCTGGGATTATAGGTGTAAGCCACCATGGCAGGCTGAAATTATAATTTTGAAATTACAATTTCCTTGTCTCCTTTCTACCTGTATTTATTTCTTCTATACTACTGCAGTATTACTCAGAGAGTATATGATAGAGACAAAATCTAAACAGCTCATTCTAGAAAGGCCACAGGTAAGCTTATAAATGAAGAAAGAAATAGTCAGCTTTGCTTTACAAGATAGAAGGTGACAACATTAAAGAGAATCTCAACCAAGAGTAGTAAATATAGTAAAAATTCTACCTGGGCATGGTGGCACATGCCTACAATCCCAGCACTCGGGAGGCTGAGGTAGAAAGATTGCTGCAAGTTCGAGGCCAACCTGAACTACATAAACTCTGTCTCAAAGAAACCCAAATAAATAGTCTAACAAGTGCTGGCAAGGATGTGGAGAACAAAATATCGCTGTAAACTGTTGGCAGGAATGTAAATTAGTACAATCACTATGGAAAACAGTACAGAGGTTCTTCAAACAACTAAAAATAGAAATACTCATGTGATCCAGCATTCCCACTACTGGGTGTATATCCAAGGAAATGAAATTAATGTGCCAAAGAGACATCTGCATTGCCATGCTTATTACAGCACTATTCACAGTTGCCAAGAAATGGAAACAAACTGCATGTCTATCAACTGCTGAATGAAAGAGAAAATGTGGCCCATGTACACCGTGGAATACTACTCAGCCATAATAAAAGATGAAGTTCTGTCATTTGTGACAGCATGGATGGAACTGAGATCATTATGATAAATCTGGCACAGAAAGAGAAGGAACACATGATCTCATTCATATGTGGAATCTGAAAAGGTTGATCCCATAGCACTTGAGACTAGAATAGTGGTTACCAGTGCCTTATCTTACTTTCTGGAAACCACGGGGAAAGTTAATTACATGTGACATGAGTGTGTCGTGCAGAAATGTCACCCACTCCGAGCTCCAGGGGATGTGATTTAGGGTCATGGATCTGAGCCTTTGAAACAAACACGTGTAGCTTCGGCCTGCATTGCTTGGCCTCAATGTTCCTTTGCAGGTGCTGAAAGACTAACAGATCGATCAGGGCTGCTGAGTGAGGCCTGCAGGTGCCCAGAGGGGACAGGGTTCCTAGCACCTTCCTCTGGGCAGCCCCGGGGGGACAGGGACGGTACAGACCCACATGGAGGAAGAGTTCAGGCCGGAAGGAGCTGCCCGGATGCTCCCTCCCTAAGGAGTCAGCTTTGTGTTAATTAGAATCTACCTCTCATGTTCAAACTAGAGCAGGGTTTTTGCAGAAAGCAAAAGTTTTAGCAAGCAGAGTTGGGGGACACCGGTTGTCTGTGTAATAAAGATGATAAATTGCATCGTTCATAAAATTTTAAAAAAAGAATAGTGGTTGCTAGAGGCTAGGGAGAGTGGAAGGTAGGTTGGGCAAATGTTGATCAATGGGTATTAAATTACAATTAAGAGCAAGAAGTTTTGATGTGCTATTGGGGCACCTATATATATATACTGAGAATGTATATCTCAAAAACTGGAAGAAGGGATAGTGAATATTTTACTCTGAAGAAATGATAGCTGGGCTTGGTGGTGCATACCTATAATCCTAGCATTCTGGGAGACTGAGGCAGGAGGATTGCAAGTTTGAGCCTAGCCTGGGCAACTTAGTGACTTATTGAGACCCTGCCTCAAAATAAAAAATTTTAAAAAGCACCGGGGATGTAATTCAGTGGGAATGGGAAGGCCCAGTACTTAAAAAAAAAAAAAGTAGATACGTGAAGAGATATATTCATATATGTATTGAAATATCACATTACACCCTGTTCATATGTACAATTTTTGTCTTTATGCATCAGTTAAAATTTTCAAGTATAAAATTATAATAAAAGCTATATTTTATTGGTAGAGGAGGCCATTATAATTGTGACAGAGATATTTTAGATATCTGAAATGGTTGTAGATACCATATTATGTCTTTGTGACAAAAAAACATTGAGAGAGGAACAGCACACTGTTGAAGGACCGCTCACTGAGAAGTACAAAACACTCCTTAGGTACCTCAGCCAGTGAGAAGGGACAATTGCTATGCAGCAGCAATGTTGAATGAGCCTGTTTCGTCTTGAGATTCTTAAATTTCCGTCCAACATTTTCAAGAGCCACTCAGAAGCTAAGATGTCGTAAATATTGCAAGGTTCATCATGCACTGTCTTTTCAGAGGATCAGCGTGCCATTCTTAAGAGGTGGTTTTGGGAAAACTGGGCACATATGTATGGACCACTTTGAGACACTTGTGATAGGGTATAAGAAATGGAATAAGGGATATTTCAGCAAAGAACACTTCTCTAAGAGGGAAGACAAAGATGGCAAAAGAACTGTGTGGATGAAATTCATTCAGAGCTCAATTCTTTGCAGACTAGTCTGTAGTTATGGTGGAATCTACTGTGTGAGTTTTAGGCAGAGGATTTTTCCCCAGATCTATCCAAACATAGAGTCAATGGCAGGAGAATAGAATGCTTCTGAATTTTTTTTTCCAGTGCTAGGGATGGAACCCAGGCTCTTGAGCATGCTGGGCAAATGCTCCACTGTTACAGGGTTTTGGGGTGCTGGAGTCTCCTAGAGATGGTTTCTAAGTTCTTTCTGTCCTGTACAAAGAATTGGTCAAGACAAGTGCAAATGATAACAAAGTTTTTCATTTATTATAGGTAGGAAAAGAAACATGCTCTGCAGAGCGAATTTGGGCTAAATACAAGTAGGGAAAGAAGTGCACTGTACAGTGTGAGAGCAGACTACTGTGACTGAGAGCGCACAGTAGCCCAGAACCCAGTGGCGATGGTCCTTTTGTATCTCCCACTTCTCCAGATGACATCAGGTCTAGGCTGTCCCATCCAAAACTGTTTGAGTTTTCAAAAGAAGCCCACAAGCAGGGCTTTGGGAACTGTCCTGTGGATGTGCATGTGTCCTGGAATTTTGTGATAAACCCACTTTCCCAGCCAGCCTGCCATGCCCTAATCTCCTGCTACAATCTGTGGTCCAGTCTTGTGCAAAAACCTGTCCGACAGAGGACAATTGACAGAGAAACCCGCGTTCTCCATGCTTATGGGGGATCAGCCTCTATCCCTGTCTTCCCAGATGCCAGCCATACCTGTTTTCTCCTTGAGCCAATAAATCTCTCTTTGCCTAAGGTGGTTCAAGGTGAGTGTCAATTATTTGCAGCCACAAGAGTTCTAAACCATGAGCATTCTTTGCATAGACTTTGCTATTGTGATATTTATATTTCCTGGCTTGTAAGTACTAAATTCCAAAGAATCTCCAAAGTGCTGTCTTTTTGTATGCTAATGATTGGCGGGTGCCTGGCAGCACCAAGGTGGGTAGACTGTGGCTGAGGGCTGGTCACCTGACAGACCAGGCAGGATTAGAGGGTTGGACTTTCAGCCTCATCCCTCAACCCTCCCAGAAGCGGAAGAGCTGGAGGTTAAATTTAGCACCACTGATCAGTACTTTAATCAATCATGCCTTTGTAATGAAGCTTGTGTAAAACACCCAAAAAGGACTGGGTGCCAAGATTTTCTGGATGACCTTCCAGGAGAGTAAACAGGGACACATCCACAGGCCTAGAGAGTGGTGTGTCCCAACCCCAGGAGGACAGAAGCTCCTGAGCACAGAACTCGTCACCCGCACCTCACTCTGCAGCAGGACACACAGGAACTCGACTCAGTGATAACAGAAAATGAAAACAGGCTATGGTAACTTTCTATGGTAGCCCATGCTTTTTCCCAGATGCAGTGTGTACTTCTTTTCCTCCTCATTAATTGCAATCTTATCTTCTATATGTGAAATTCTATCTTCACATTGGTTCATTCTGCTGCGCGGACTTTCGATGTGTTGTGCCCAGATTGTGAAGTCCCAAAGACCACCAGGAGGCCGTTTCTGATGTAAGCACACAAGGGTCGTTTATTCAAGCTTAAGCAGGGACTCTCAATTGTCACCAACACAGCAGATCGAGATTGAGAGCCCCGAGTTCCAAATTAGCGGGGTTTTTATAGAGGTTACAGCAAGGTTTGGAGATTTTCTACTTAGCAATTACAATGATTGGTCAGCGCTTAACATGCATGAAGTGTACATTTCTGATTGGGCGAACTCATCAGGGGTAAGGGGTGATTACGTATAGGTTTTTACAAGGAAAATGGGGACAAAGGTTAGTGGCCCACTGTCACGTACTGATGGTCAGCAGACATCCTGACTAATGGTCACGACCACCCTGTGTGGATAGTCAGCACATTAACAGATTGTCCTATAGATAGTGGGCCCAGGACATTTGTTTCTAGGGCAAACAGATGGCTGAGTAATAAACTTAGGAATCTTGAGTTACAGATTGTGTCTTTTGTCCTAGATCAAGCACATTTTAATCATTAATGTGAGAGGACAAAGGAGACTACTCCATTTTGGGCAAAATGGAGTCATTCCGGTCTCACATAAGCAAAATGGAGTTACTTTGGTCTCACAGATAGAGTTTTTAATCTCTTGGAAATCTGTTTGTATCTGTTTTATGGATTCCATTTGTTTCCTATGTTGGGATTCCATCATGTTCCTCAGATCCTCTATTTTTTTATCTGTGTCCTCTCTAGATTTATTAATCATGTCTTGCACCATGAGCAAAATCTTTGCTGTTACTGAGTAATTATTTCTGATTTCATTTTTCCCAGATCCTCTTTTGTTGTCAGTTCAGAGAGTGCAGGTGGTTGAGTATCAGAGTGTTCCATCTCATTTCCCTTTGGGGTTGCTGTAGGTGATCTGGAAGTCTGTTTTTGAGGCTTGTTTATGTGTCTTTTCATTTCCAGTGTGTGTGTGTGTGTGTGTGTGTGTGTGTGTGCTTCTGGTGCCCACGCAGCTCACTTTCTCTGCCCTAGGAGATTGGGATGGCAGCGGCGGAGCATCCTTCCGGGTGCTGGGACTGGCTCACCTTCTTGGCCCTAGGAGCCTGGGATGGCAGCGGGGGAGCATCCTTCCGGGTGCTGGGACTGGCTCACCTTCTTGGCCCTAGGAGCCTGTGATGGCAGAGGGGGAGCTTCCTTCAGGGTGCTGGGACTGGCTGAGCTTCACTGCCCTAGGAGCCTGGGATGGAGACGGGGAGCTTCCTTCCCAGTGATGGGACCGGCTCACCTTCTTGGCCCTAGGAGCTGCAGTGTGTACTTCTATCTTTGCTCTCACTCTCTTTTTCTATTTACTTGGTCCAAGCTCTCTCTGTAGAGCCAGTTTCTCTGCCACTCTTCATTTTTGCTTTCTTGAGTAAACTTTGCCACTGCTGTTTGAAAAATAAATAATTAAATGAAAACGAAAACTGAGAGGCAATGGCATCAAATCACAGGCAAAGGTTTTATAGAGGCTTAGGAAGCAAAAAAGGAGGTGGGGGTGGCACTGATACAGTAATCAGATTGCCCTCTGTGGAGGCAGGAAGAGAGTGTGGCTAAAACTGGCTGGGAAAGGAGGTGAGACAAGATCCTAGAACGCATATGTGGAACAGTTCCCAAAGCCCTGCACGTGGTCTTCTCACGAGAACTCCAGCCAGTTTTTGATAGGACCTAGACTTTGTGTCAGCCTGAGGAATGGGTGATGCAAAAAGGATGGTCTACATTGAGTTTTTGCCACTGTGTTCTCTCTTGCATGGTGGGCACCCTCATGCTGTAGAGTGTGCTTCTTTTCCTACTTTTACTTGGCCCAAATTCGTTCTGCAGAGCCTATTTCTTTCCCTACCTTTAATAAAACATTCTACCGTTTGTGTTTGTCTTGACCAAGTCTTTTTTCAGGACAGAAAGAACCTAGAAACCATGACTCCAGCACCCGCAAACTTGGTAACACTCCTTTCCTTCTCCTCTTCTTCCTTCTTCTTGTACTGGAGATTGAACCCGGGGCTCTCACACTGAGCAACATCCCAGCCTTTCACTTTTTATATTTCAAGACAGAGTCTTGTTAAGATGTCTCAGCCTCCCAGAGTGCTGGGATTACAGGAATGTGCCACCATACTTGGCCAATTTTCTTAAAAATTCAGTTTTAAAATTATCATTTCCCCACTATGAATATAATCATTTTGTACTGCAAACATATACTAATAAAATATGATTTTTCTTGTCTTCTTTCTACCTATACCTATTTCTTCTATCTCACTCAAGGGAAGGGAGCATCACATACATCGTTAGCAAGGGAGTACGTACCTTAGCAGGCAACACATCATGGATCAAGTCCAGAGAATTCCTCCATCTCTTGTCCCCATGAGGCTCTCCATCCTATGGAGTGTTTCTGTCCTACTTCAACCCTATGCATCTCTTTCTCAGCCTCCTTTGTACTACCCTGTATAATAACCTGGTAAATGTGTTTTCTTGAGTTCTATGAGCTACTCTTGCACACTTGAGGACAGGGTGGTGGAACCTCAATTTATAGCTAGTAGATCAGGAGTTCTGCAATCCCAGAACTGCAACTTGTGTCTGAATGGGGGAAAGGGGCATCTTGTGGGATTAAGCTCAATCCACAGGATCTAGCACTATCTCGAGGTAGACAGTGTCAGCACTGGATTGAACTAGAGAACACCTAGCTGGTGTCCACATTGCTTGCTTGGTGAGGGGGGAAAAACTCCCACATTCATGTACAGGGCTAGTTTTCTCTTTCACCCAGTCAAAGCATCTCTGAGTGGTTTACAACCTGAGCTCATGCTCTGTTTAATTTCCATCCTCAGCTTGTCCAGCCTTGGCAATGGTAGCTGATCCACACCCAAGGCTTCTGTATGACATCATTTTTGGTTATTCCAAGTCTCTGTGCTCATCAACCTTGCACAAAGCAGGATATAGAGACAAGGCAGGATGTGGTGCTTCCTGCCTCCTGCTCTGTCTTGCCCAGCCCTTTACTGACCCAGCTCTATAGCTATCCACATCCCATTTGGCTGATCTCCAGACGCTTCTGCCATATCTGCCTGTATTGCCTCTCTCTGCCATGGTTACTGTAACAGGGACCTAGAGGGTAGGCTTGCAGATGCCCAATGGGGAACTAAAAGCAGGATAAATCTTGGCATCTCTGTCATCATTTTATGTCTCTGTTACTACTTTAAACTTTGGGACAGATCCCTTCTCAGCTCTGCACCTAGACACGTTAATCACTTATGAAGCATTATGGAGTTTATTAGTCCTAAATTTGCAAAGCCTAGCTCATCCCCCTTCAAGACTGAGGACACTGAGTAACTAAAATAATATTTTTGTTGTTGTTGTTTTGAGACAGGATCTCTCTCTGTAATTCAGGCTGGCCTTGAACTCACTATGTAGCCCAATTTGGCCTTGAACTTGTGGCAATCCTCTTGCCTCAGTCTCCCAAGTTCTGGGATTACAAGAGTGTGCCATCATATTCAGCTGAGTAAGTTTTAGGATCTGCAGGAACATCCAATTACCAGCTTTTACAACATCTGGTTCCAGGCGCCCCTGGAGTGATGCTTAGAAATCTCAAGTCATTGTCTTAAACCTGCAGCCACCTCAGATTCCAGGAAAAGCAGAGCCTTGCAGTCCACCCCATGATGAGACCCCTCCCCCAAGCAGGAACAATTAGCCCATGGTGGGAGCTAAGGCTGCCCTTCCCAAAGCAGGAGCTAACATCGCCTGATGGGAACGTAATTGCTCCCTCAAGCAAAGATGGCTCTCCCAGGACCTCACAGAAGCAGTCCTGAGACAGCCACTTGGCCAGGACTTAACTATGCTTCCAGCTGTGTAACTTCCACCCCCAAACATGCAACCCCCAACACTTGGCTTTGTTCCCCTTTTCTGTAAAACAGCAAGGATTCTGTCAGCCCTTTGGAGACAGATCTTGAACCTCTATATGTGTCCTTCCTAGCATGGTCATGCTGATTAAAGGGGCTTTATTCATCTCCTCAATTGACATCATGGAACAGATGGCCAAGCTTGGTGTGTTGTGACCCTGGAGCCAGGACTTTTGCCCTAAAACTCTAGTATTATTACCACTAATCCTACCTTACCAGTCAGCAATTGGTAACAGAGATTAAGGAAACCAAGGATCTTGTGGCACATCAAGAATATCTTCACTACTTACCAAAATGTCTCAACCTAATGGTTGGGAAATAGCAGCTCAGAAAAGTAGCATATATGCTGTTCATTTGGTGAAAATTTAGAAAATTTAAGATCCCTATTTAGCCTGGTATGATGGTACATGCCTGTCATTCCAGCTGCTGAGGAAGGAGGATCTCAAATTTGAGGCTAGCTGGGGCTACATAGTGAGATCCTATCTCCAAAACAAGCAAAAACAAAAGCAAAGCCTGTTTAGTAAAAATTTAAAATCTAAATAAACATACAGATTGGTGTAATGGGTCTATTTCGTAGCTTCTTAGCCAATAGGATGAAGTGCTCACATACCAGTGCTGTTAACCAGTGCTATCATTCTTCCATCCAGTCATTCATTTGGCAAACATGACCTGAATCTCTAGTTTGAGCAGACATTGCCAGGTGCTGGGCCCTGAAGGAACGTACAGACTGGGATGAGAGACAGCCACACAACAGACTGGTATAGAAGCACCAGGTGCAAGATATTTTGAAAGCAACATGGAGAAAAATCACTTGTTTTGGTGCTGGAGATGGAACCCAAGGCCTCGCACATGCTATGCTTGTGCTTTACCACTGAGCTACATGCCTAGCCTGAGAATCATCTTGTTTTAAGCCGTCCAGAGAAAAATCTTGGAGTGGATTATGCCCCAGGAGTCAACAGGCCGTGTTGCATGTAGAAATATGCTTCCCAAATCCCCCTACCAGGAAAGACATGGGACCTCAACTGTAGGAGTGTTGGGAGCAGATGGCACCCAACTGTCAATCCCTTCAGAGTCTCCCTAGCTGCACAGAACCACCTTACCCCAAATCACACCATCCCGGGGACTGCCCAGATACAACGACCAACTGAGGAAGAGTATTAAGGGTTGGTCACCTTGGCCCAACTGGAGACAACTTTGAAAGGCAAACTAGCTCTAGTGTTCCCAGGAGGATGGGCCAAAGCTCTCTCTTGGTACTGTGGATTGAAGCCAGGGATTTTAGACTGAGCTACATTCCCAGCCCTTATTTTATTTTAAGACAGAGTCTTACTAAATTTCTCAGCCTGGGCTTGAACTTGTAATCCTCCTGCTTCAGCCTCTCAGAGAACTAAGATTGCAGACATGTGCTATCACAATGCCCAAGATCTCATTAATAAACACCTGCACATTAACTAAGTCTCAGAGTCTGCTTCCCAGGAAACCCAAACTGTGACATAGATTATTAATGCCTCTTAAGAAAACTGGACTTAAGCTCTGCTGGGGTCTTAAATAAGTTGCCTTTTCACCACCACAGCCATGTATTTCCTTTCAGAAATGATGCTGGCAGTCACCAGTGACACCCTTTTGCTTAGCCCAGCAACCACCCCTCAGAGTGGCTACCTAGGGGACAAGTCCAGCTCTGCCCTTGAGGTTTTCCCTAAAGGTGACCAGAGTTTGTCTGAAGAGAAGTAGTCTTTCTACAAGACTCCACCTAGGGCTCGGCCACACTCACCCTCCCGATTCACTTATGCACACAAGAAACGCATCATGGATCAGGGTGTTGCTTGATGGTAGAACATGTGCTTAGGGTATGCAAGGAGGAAGAGGAGGAAAAATAAAAAAGGAAAAAAGAAATGTCTTGAATATATGCTAAGGCACTGTGCTAAGTTAGTACTTGTAGCTCCAGTGCTAATCTTTAAGATTATTTTAGGGCTGGGGATGCAGCTCAGTGGTAGAGCACTTATGAAACATGTGCAAGGCCCTGGGTTGCATGAGAGAGAGAGAGAGAGAGAGAGAGAGACCGAGAGAGAGACAGACAGACAGACAGACCAGGGTCCCAATATCCTTCTCCAGGGCAAAGTCCCAATGAATTAATGTTTTAATGTTTTCCAATTGAGCCCCACCTCCTGAAGGTTCCAGTTCCTCCCAATAGCATCATCAGTTTAGGCCTTCAAAACATGAGCTTTTGGAGGTCATTTAATATCTAAACCATAACATATATCAATTAAAAGTTTAAAAATGACATTTAAAAAGAGATAAAAACACAAAAGGAACTTTATCATAGGAACACTGGTGTGCATGGTTTGCCTAGGAATTTTTTTTTTTTTTTGTACCAGGGATTGAACTCAGGACCTTGTGCTTTCGAGGCAGGCAGCAGAACCACTGAGCTAAATCCCTAGCCCTTGTCTAGAAATTCTTTAGCTGTTATCTGTGTCCAAACACCATAAATGAACCTTTGCCTGTAGTTAGGCTTCCCATATGTGCTCAAGAGAGAAATATGGCCAACCAGAGTGCTGTCAGAGTTCTCATCACTATTGAGAATCCACAAGTAGACATTCTGGACTCTGGCTTGTGTGATGAATTGATGAATTGTGGGCCACAACATGGAAATTCTTGGTTCCAATGACAAACTAGATTTTTTACTCAAACTGGTATTCAGTTCAACAACATTTCTTAAGCTCTTTTTTCTAAGTACTGTGTGAAAACAAAGACAAGCAAAGCATATTCTAGCCCTCGAAATGCCCAGAGCCAGATGAGACTAGCCACCAAATGATAGGATCAATAAAGACACGAGCTATCATAAGGGAGAGAAGCAAGGAAAATGTGGGAGGATCTTGAATTTAGGCACCTCATATTGCCAGGCACTTTCTTTATGTTCTCTCTCTCTCTCTCTCTCTCTCTCTCTCTCTCTCTTTCTCATCCCCACCCACTCCCCTGTGATGCTGGGAAATGAACCCAGGACCTCATGCACACTAGGCAAGCACTCTGCCACCAAGCTACACCCCTAGCACTTTCAGTTTTATTTTAAGACAGGATCTCACTAAGCTACCTGGGCTGGCCTTGAATTCATGGTCCTCCTGGCTTGCTAGTAGCTAGGATTACAGGCATGTGCCATCATGTCTGGCTGTGTCATCTCATTTTTAATACTCACAATAATTCCATGAGGTACCCCCCTGCCCTGTTTTAAAAATGCTGTTTCAGCTGGGCATCGTGGTGCATGCCTGCAATCCCAGCACTCAGGAGGCTGAGGCAGGAGGATTGCCACTAGTTTGAGGCCAGCCTGGGTTACATAGTGAGTTTAAGGCCAGCCTCAAGTACTTAGTGAGACCCTGTCTCAAAAGAAACAAAACCAAAAAACCCAAACAAACAACAACAACAAATAAAAATGCTGTTTCACTGATGAGAGAAACTGAGAAACCTATGGAAGGTATTCTGGATGGAGTGGATGGCACGAGCAAGGATTCCAAGGTGCTAGCACTCTGGGAAGCTGAGGCAGGAGGGTCACAAGTTCCAGCCCAGCAATTTAGCAAGGCCCTGTCTAAAAAAAAAAAAAAAAAAATTAACAGTGTGTGGGGGGGGCGGGGGTGGGGGAGTGGCAGCTGGAGATGCAGCTCAGTGTGAGACCCTGGGTTCAATCTCCAGTAATGAAAGGGGGGGGGGGTGTTCCAAGGTATGGGAAAGGCCCAAGGACCTGTAAGGTATGTTTTACATCAAGTTCCCCAGGAAGTTGAGCCCATATGGGGAGAGAAGGAGGTAGGATTGTGCAGAGGAAAGTATTGGCTTTGTTATAGTCCCCCAAATGCCCTATCCAATCTCATGGGTTGTTCTGAAGTTGGGATGCCTTTTCAGAGACAAGGGGGACAGGTCTCTATAGCACGGTCATTGGATGTGGCTGCCCCTGAGAAGGGAATGTGAAGCTTGGGTGAGGTGGTTTTTCAGCTGATAGCAAGCCCAGAGAGCAATGCATCTGAGAGCCCTCATCCCCCAGTCCTTCCAGCAGCTGGGCCGGGGGTGGGGGGTGACCTTCATCCTGAAGAGGAAATCTGAGTGGCCTAGCACAAAATTCCCTCTAATATGTGCCCTGGGCAGTAAGCAGGTTGAGGAGGGCAATCATGAGAGTGCAGGAGTGATAGAAGATGAGGTTAGGAGACAGGTGGACATTGAGACACTGCATCTTGTAAGAAGAAAGGGTCATTAAGCTCTGTATGAGGCAAGGTCATGGCTAGAAGTCTCACCATCATATTCCATGGGCCCTCCAAGGGTGAGCAGAGCCTAGAAGAGCAGAACAGCATTGGTTCCATGGTCAAGTTGGGAAGTTCAGAGGAGAGAAGTGAACAGGTGGTGGCAGGAATGGGAAAGAGGGGATGGAGGTGGCAGAAGCTTGGAGGACACTGAGATTCTGTGCTAAGCACTTTCTATAAAAGGCCTATGAGCCTGAAAGAGAGATAACACTTTACCATGATTCCACTAAGCCATGGATTACTACCCAGCTTTTCAGTGTAATTTCTATACAGGCAGGAATTTTTGTTGTTTTCCCAGCATCTAAAATGATGCCTGACAAATAGCAAGTGTTTATACCAGTTAACTTTTCTGTGATCACACTGAGTTACAAAAAATCCCAAAGTTTCAGTGCCTTACAGCAACAAGTATTTACTTCTTGCTCATGGTCCCACAGTCAACTGTAGCATTTCTGCTCCAGGGAATGGGTTGGGTTGAGGTCTGCTCTCTGTATCTTCTATGGCGGGGACCTGGTTGAAGAAATGGGGGACAATTTGTTATTATAGTGGATGGCAGAGGCCCAAGAAGGCTAGAAGAATTTGCAATGCTTCTCAAAGCTTCTGCTAGGATCTGGTACACTGTCTTTCCCACCATTTCCATTCCACTGGTGTAAGCACTTCATACAAGCAAGCTTCACATCAGTGGGGCAGGGTGACATAGTCCTCCTCTGGGGAACTGAGGGAAAGGGAATGAATATTTGCTGAACAGCAATGAAATGTACAATAATGTTCAATAAATGTTCGCTGAATGATTGTATGAATGAATTTAAGCGCACCAATATGGGTTGATTCCTGACACATCCTATTAAGTAAAAAAGGCAAGTTGCAAAGCAAAGCATACACTAGGATCTAATTTACAAACACATCTACCCCAAGCAAAACTGTACATTGATATGTGCCCATAGCTTTTCATAGATACATAGAAAAGAAGCTGGAAATGAATGCACTAGAGTTAGCAGTGTGGCTTTGGCACAGGGAGCATGATTAGGTAGGGATTAAAGGTAACATTTGTTTTCTCATCACTTGAAATTTTTTCCTAAGAAGGTATTTGTGCTTAATTTGCATTAAAAATGTTATAAAAAGAAGAAGAAGTAAATGAAATTGAGGCAATGTCCATTGTGAAGCTTCTCACAGAGTCTGGATTGGAAAAATGTCAAATGAGTAATCTGGGGGAAGGAAGTTAATGTCATAGTAAGAGTGACAAATTAATAGCAAAATTTGTGTTAACTCTTATAATTGTTCAGTTACTGCTCTGACATTTAGAACATATTACAACCTTTATGGTAAGTGCCTTTATCTGGCTTATGGAATGATTATAAAATCACTCTAACAGTATCTTGCACTTATGTTGCATAGAGAGGAACATTTGCTTAACCCATGCTACGTACATAGTAGATATTCAGTGTTTGTTGTACTTAATAAGCAAAAGTCCTGCAAAGTCTATTAGTAGCTTATTTCTAGTTCACATAGGAATATTAAGTCTCCTTAATGAAGAGTAATATTCTCTAAATGACATACTTTATCTTGAGGATGGTGCAGTAAGCCGTACTGTGAAATTGGACATTCAACTTTTTACCCTTCCCCTAATGCCTTACTAGGGTAGTTGTGAGTGTAAACTTCCTGAAGACATGTCACTTTATTAAGTAATATCTTAGAACATCCTACCAGGGTTGTGATGGCCAGCTTTCATAGCTAACATCTCAGCAACAACCCAAAGGATCAAAAAGGGGCCTAAAAGTGTAGTTCAGTGGTAGAGCTCTTGCCTAGTATGCTGGAGGCTCTGGGTTCCATCCCTCAAATCACCATCACAACAAAGAAAAGTGTGTGGGGGTGGGGGTGGGGTGGGGATCAAAACACTTGATGGTGAAGACTTAGAAAAGCAGGCAGGTCAATCAAACCCCAATTGATCACTGATCACCCAGTACATTGTATCTGGAACTTTGAAAGAGTGAAATACACTGCAAAAAATGAATGTTGACTTCACTCCTCCCTCTGGAAAAAGACAGCAAAAAGCTCATTTTAAAATTTGGTGTGTTTGTTTGAAGTGCTGGGGATGAAACCTAGGGCCTTGGTTAAGCTAGGCAAATGCTCTACCACTGAGCTACACACCCAGCCCTCAAGTTTGGCACTTTTTAAGAAATCTTCAAGGTGGCTCTTTACTTTGCCGTTAACTATTTCTGTTTTGGGTGTGATTTTCAAATTTGCAGGTAGGCTCCAAAATTCAAATTTGTTTAATTACCCGAGGTTGAGCTCCCTAGTGAGACTGGCTCACGATAGGAGCCATTTACAGGAGACTCACTTATGAACTAGATCATGAGTTTCTTCATTTACTTTTACTTGACCAAATGTCTCCCAGAGCACCAGTTTCACTTCTATCTATACTCCCTTCCCAGTAAAGAAAAGCTAAATTAAGACCAAATGAGTGGTTGACAAACACTGGATTCAAGAAGAGGGCGTTACACGGTTTAAATAAAGGTTGTTGATTTGTGGCACCACGGTAAGCTCACAGCTAATGAAAATATTTGCCTGGCTTATTTTATACCTGGTTGGTGCATCACAGAGAGCTGCTTTCTTGATGGTGCCCAGGGACCCTGACAAACTATCCTCATCAACGCCTCATTAAGGGTTTACTTCCAATGTTGGCCTGGCTGTTAGGGGTCACTGACTGATCACCAACTGATCTTGACTTCCCACTATACTATTGAAGATGGCTCTTTCAATAGAAAGTGTTAGAAAGTTAAAACTCACACTAGTTTAAGCAAAAACTGGAAGTTATTTGTTCAACTTTGAACCAAATTGTTATAGTTTTAAATGGAAGTGTCCCCCAAAGACTCATATATTAAGGGCTTGATCCCCAAGGCAGCAATGCTCAGAGGTGGGACTTTTGGAAGGTGATTAGGTCATGGGGTACTAACCTCACCTGCTGATTAATCTGTCGATGAGTTCATAGCAGAATGTGTTGATAGGTGGGATCTATTTGGAGGAAGCAGGTCACTGGGGCATGCCATTGAAGGGTATATCTAACTTGGGCTCCTTCCATCTTTGCTTCCCAGCTGCCAAGAGGTGAGCAGCTTTTCTCTGCTATGCCCACAACCATGATGTTTCTGCCTTGATACAGGCCTAGAAGCAAGGGAGCTAAGTGAGCAGAGACTGAAACATCCAAAGCTGTGAACCAAAGCCCGCATTTCTCCTTTCCAGTGTGTATTTCAGTCATTTTCTCCCAGCAACACAAGGCTGACTAGTATATAAAAACAGTGGCCAAAGGAAGTAAAAGGGCTGATTGTACAGTCTTGGATTTCTCAATTTCCTGTAGGATGCATCTTACTCCCAACAAATCATAAAGAGAGAATTTCTCCAGTGGAGAAGAATTGGGTGCTGGGAAAGCAAATAACAACAGTAGCAATAGATATCCACTACGTTAACTTTGTGACTAAAATTCTTGGCCACAAAAGCTGAACATGGTGGTGCATGCCTATAATCCCAGCACTTTGGGAGGCTGAGGCAGAAGGATCAAAAATTGGAGCTCGGGGGCTGGAGATTTAGCTCAGTGGTTCTGCCGCCTGCCTCGAAAGTGCAAGATCCTGAGTTTGATCCCCGGTACCAAAATAAATAAATAAATAAATAGGAGCTCAGCCTGAGCGTTTAGTGACTCAGACTCTGTCTCAAAGTAAAAATTAAAAAGGACTGCACATGCAGCTCAGGGTGAAGGCCCTGGGTTCATTCCCTAGTACATCCAAAATATTAAAAAAAAAAATTCTTGGCCACATTCACCTCACCAGTTGAGAGTTGCTTTCAGCAGGTAAGGGAGCATTGATCCCAATCACTATTGCAATATAATGAACTGTCAGTTCCTTCTGGGGAGAAAAGAAAAACCTCAAATAAAACAGAGAATGTTGGAATAAGCTAATGGCTTAATTTCATTCAAATACTTAAAATGTCTACCTTTCTGTTTGCCCATTAGCCTGTTTTATCTACTTCCCATTATTCCAGAGATATAGGATCCAGAGGACAACATGACAATTAAATACGACAAATAATTGTGGAAGCCTTGTGTGCATGTTTATGAATTAAAATTTCAAATTTAAAATGTTGATGCATTCACTTGATTTGTGCTTGGTGAAGATCTTATAGTTAGAAGAGCAGAAGGAGTTATAACAATCAAGAAGTCTGGGCCATGATGAGGGGACCAACACCCAGCTGCTACAGGGATTGTATTAGTCCAATTTCTGTTGCCAATGATGCAATACCGGAGATGGGTGGATCATGAAGAACAGAGGTTTATTTTGGCGCACAGTTCTGGATGTCCAAGGCCAAGAGGTAGCCTGTGGTGATGGCCTTCTTGCAGGTAGAGTCCTGAGGTGGTGTAGGGCAACATGTGGGAAGAGACAGAGAGCCTGTATGTGTGTGTGTCCTTTGGTCTCTTTCCTTTCAAAAAAAAATTCTTAAATTTTTATTAGTACTTTTTTCTTTCAAGGTCTGGCTATGTAGTTCAGGCTGGCCTTGAACTCACTATGTAGCCCAGGCTGGCCTCAAACTTATGTGGATCCTCTTGCCTCAGCCTCCTGAGTGCTGAGATTACAAGCATGTGCCACCTACCCAGTGTATTAGTAGTGTTTGCAGTACATAATGATTACATTCATCATGGGTATTGGTGCATGTTTTCTCTTTCTTCTTATAAAGCCACCAGGACTCAGTCATAGAGGGTGCTTCTCTGATGACTTTATCTAATCCTAATCACCTCCCAAAAGCCCCACCTCTAAATGCCATCATCAGATTATATTTCCACACTCTCAATATCTCACCATAGGAAAGCAGTCTCACTGTGGGAATTAACTTTCAACACAGGAACTCTTGAAGGGACACATTCAAACCTTATGAAAACCATTCAAACCTTATGAAAAAAGTCACTGGGGGCATGTCCTTAAAGGGGATATTGGGATGCCCCAGCTGCTTCCTCTCTCTCTTTGCTTCCTGGTTGCCATGAGGTGAGGTGAGCAACTCTTCTTCACCAAGGGCTCTCCACCACCATGAGCTGCCTCTCCATTGGCCGGAAAGCAATGAGGCCGAGTGAACATGGACTGAAACCTCTGAAACCATGAGCCAAAATAAACCTTTCCTCCTTCAAGTTGTTCATCTCAGTGCTTATTATTCTTTTAATAAGAATATTATATTATAACAATCATGGAATAATTACCAAGTGAGTAGAGGAGAAATTAAGGGGCCTTGGGGTTTGTCAAGAGAGGAGCCAGGCAGATATTTAAATTAAGATGACCTCTGCCTTCAGCAGAAACTTCTTACAAAATCCTTCTGGAAGCTAGGTGTGGTGGTACAAGCTTTTCATTAAAGCACTCTATGAGACTGAGGCACAAGTATAGTAAATTCAAGCCCAGCCTGCCTGGGCAATTAGCAAGATCTTGTCTCAAAATAAAAAATAAAAAAACTGGGAAAGGTGATGCACGTCTGTAATCCCAGCACTCAGGAGGCTGAAGCAGGAGGATTGCCATGAGTTTGAGGCCAGCTTGGGCTACATAGCAAGATCCTGTTTCAAAACAAATAAACAAACAAACAAACAGAAAACAAAATAAAAAATAAAAAAGGCTGGGGGTGTAGTTTATTGTGAAGGTCTTGTACTGGGAAAATAAATCCTTCTGGAGAAAAGGTCAGTCCTGCAAGATGGAAAATCCATGTTAAAAAAATTCAAGCTTAAATAGGTTGAGCTGTAAGTGCCAGGTACTACATTAACATTGCTTGAGTAGCCATAAACATCCTTTGCTCAGACTCACACAAATTGAACAATGAATTTTTCCAACTTTACTTGATAAGAATCAATATCATTAAAATGTTTAAAACCTAACTAAATATAAAGTAAAAAGAAAAGAGGAGGCCTCTTTATTTTTTTTGTATTTATTTTTTTGGTACCAGGGATCGAACCCACAACCTTGTGCTTGTAAGGCAGGTGCGGTGCCACAGAGCTAAATTTCCGGACGAAGTCCTCTTTATTAACCTCTTATTAACCTTGATAGAAATGTAGTTCCAGCTAGTTGGGAGACAGAAGCAGGAGAATGCCTTGAGCCTAGGAGTTTGAGACCAGAATGGGCAACACAGTGAGACCTCACCTCAAAAAAAAAAAAAGAAGGGGCCGAGGATTTAGCTCAGTGGTTTCACTGCCTGCCCTGCAAGCGCAAGGTCTGGAGTTTGATCTCCAGTACCAAAAAAACCAAAAACCAAAAAACAAAAACCCCAAAACAAACAAACAAATAAACAAAAAAGGGAAAGAAAAGGGTAAACCTGTGCAATGGACAGAATGCTTATGTCCCTCCAAATTCCTATGTAAAAATCCTAACCCCCATGAAGATGGTGTTCGGGAGTGGGGCCTTTGGAAGCAATTAGATCACGAGGGTGCAGCCCTCACAACTGGGACTAGTGCCACTGTGGAAGAGGCTCCAGAAACTTCCCTTGCCCCTTTTGCCATGTGAGGACACGGAAGATGCAGCCCTCATCAGACCCCGAATCTGCCGGCACTTTGATCTTGGACATCTTACTTTCAGAACTATGAGAAATTCCTTTGTTTATGAGCCACTCGTGTATGACATTTTGTTACAGTAGCCCCAACTAAGATACCAGCTAGCATTTTGTGTTCAGGACTTCATTAGCTTACTCAATGAGGTGGCATATAACAGATATTCAGAAAACATTTATTTGTAGTCATCTGGTCAAAACTCTGATCCCTGGTAGCTCATTCTTTCATAGCTCTCTGTCAGTATCAGGACAATGATAGTCTGTAAGTAGTTTTCATGAATATTTTCTCTCCTTCTGAAATCACAGAGAACCTATCTGTGGGAGCCAAGGCTCCTGACATAAACAGTGCCTTCAGGTAAACAGACACATTCAATCTGGGAGAAGAACTTCCTGAAGAGCCCAAAGAGAGGGAACCACTTTGCAAAGTGCACAAAAGGTGCGCTCTCAACTTACAGAAGAACTGCGAGTGCTGGGCGGCTGGAACGAGGCAGAATATAACCACAGTTATCTTCCTATGAACTTAGAGAAAATAATAGATGATTGTCACGAGTAATGTAACCTTTGGACTGCTCTGGAATGCAATATCCTTTCCAAGTGGGAAAACCCTTGATGGTGCTGATTTGGTTTTGTGTTTGTCTCTAATAACAAAAAGGAACTGGGAGATTTCTGGTGGCAGGCTGCCAAGCCATTCATCTAAAGACTTGGTATGTGTGTGTTTACTTTGAATTACGTAAGTTATTCCCGTTTAATCATTTATATTGACTTTAAGGAAGCAAGCAGTACCTATGCGAAAAGTGGAATTTATCAAGTGATACTTTCACAGATAGCTTCAGAAACCTCCCATTTAAAAAGACAACAGCAATTTGTCTAATCTCAATCACATCCAGTGTGCATGGAACAGATCACAGAACCAGAGATGAAGCAAATAGCACCTGCTGGGTCTTTTGAGAGACACATAAATTATGAGCGAGGAAATTCTCAGTAAATATAGCACAGGACACATCTCCATGTGCTGTCTCTTCTCTGTTTCCTTCCTCCCTCCCTCCCTGGCTCCCTCTCCCCCTCCCTTTGCAGGCCAAGAGGCTCTAGATTCACTCAACCTCCATCCCAAAAATCTACATGTGTGCAACGCCACACACATTATGGCAGTTATTATCCCAGCTTGCATCCTAAAGAAATTTTCTACGATGAAAATAAGTGCGCTGAGTGGAGGTCCAGTTGCATCAATTCCCTGGCTCGGGAAGGGGGTCATGCAGACCGATAGCAAGGCTGACATCCTCAGCGTGGACATGGTGGGGCCTTCACTCCATCCTCTTCTCTGAGCCAATCCAACCATTCCTCAGCTGCCAGGAATGGTGGTTGCTGAGAGCTCACAGCTGCCTGATTCTCCCGAGAATTGCTCTTGGCTGAGTGGAGCCATCTGGCAGGGGAGATTGATCACACCCTCTCCACCATCTCTGGGCAGTCCAAAACCCATGCCTGATTGCCCTTAATCTCATCACTAAGTTGCTTCTCAGTAAAATCCAGACTCAGCGTTCTGGCTCTCAAAACTCTTGGTAGACATGACCCAAAATTTTCTAAATTTCTCTCTCCCAATTTACCATATTCCTCACTGCAGCCATAGCAGACAACTTGCCATTTTAAAAACACACTTTCAACATCTGTCTGTCCTGCTCCTGTTGTTTTATCTGACTTGAAGGTCCTTTGCTCACACCTCTACCTGTCACAACCTTGTGGCAGACTGTACTTTGCAAGGATGGCTGCGGTAGTATTTCCTATCCTGTTGTCTCTTTCACAATGCAACCCTGACCTTCCTTCCATTGACAGATGGGGCCTTAGGGTCTTTCCTTTTGGATCTGGGCTGGCCTTCATGACTCTATTCTTACCAGCAGAATATCGCTGATGTGATTCCATGTGATTTCCACAGTTGGTCAGAAAAGCCCAAGCAACTTCTGCCTGAGCTCACCGCGCCAGTGGAGCCCCGTGTCCTTGCATGTCCCATGCATGTCCCATGCAAGCTGGGGCTCCAGTCCTCAGCCCAGCTGAGCTCCTACCAACGCACAGTGGCAATGCCGTCCCTGTGACCACGCCATCCTGCGTATCTAGCCTCTTAAGCCTTTTGGGTGACTACAGCCCCAGTCACACCCTATTGGTAATGACTTGAAAGGCTGTAAGCAACAACTGCTTAGCTGCACGCTTCCTAAATTCTTAAATATAAAATTGTGATCAAACTAAAATGATTGCTTAATGCCACCAACTGTGCTGGTGCATAGTTACACAACCACAGTAATCATGATAGCACTAAAATCTTCCAGTGCCCTAATTAAATGCCAACTCCTACAGGAAGCCTCACTAGTAGGAATTAATTTCTACCTTCTTTAAACACGCTTAGCAATTACCTTCTCAACTATGTCACTTACTACAATTGGCTTAATATTGCAGTTACGTGTATACTTGACTTTCCCTGCAATTCATACATCTTGAGAAGAACCGTGCAGTACTGGTATTTCTTAGTCTTGGTGCCTGGCACCAAGCAGATAATAAATGTTTGCCATCCTGAACTACACTGAAGACATAGGGACTATCTTACTCTCCACCCACAGGAGAGAGTTGCATATCTCTATGCCTAATGGAACTACAGCCTTTTGCTGCATTCCAGACCCCGCTAAGACAGTAATTGTCAATAAAAGACTAAAAAGCTCTCATTTAATATGAGATCTAGGGGCTAGGGATGTAGCAGAGTGCTTTCCTGGCATGTAAGACTCTGAGTTTCATCCTCCCCAGCACCAGAGAAAGCGGGGGGGGGGGGGGGAGAAAGAGAACAATGCCATTTTTTGCTTTGTTTTGGTTTTTGTACTACTGAGGCTACTGGGAATGGAGCTCAGGGCCTTTGCACTGAGCTCCATCCCCAGTCCTTTTGATTTTTATTTTGAGACAGGGTCTCACTCCCTAAATTCCCTAGGTTGAGCTTGAACTTGTGATCCTCCCGCCTCAGTCTCCCAGAGTGCTGGGATTAAAGATGTGTGTCACCATGCCTGTAAAAAAGAACATCTTAAAATGAGTTGGCTTGCCAGCTTCTTTTCTGACAATACAAACCTCAAAGTGTTGCCATGGAGACTTGAACTATAGAATGCTTCCTGGGGACACTAAATGAAGGAGGACCCCAAAAGTGGCACATGGAAGCAAAATGTGGATATTACTAGGTGATGCACAACTCCAGGGCTCAGTATTTATGCTTTTGTAATCCACAGGGTGCCACTCACATAGCACACAATGTAATGGTGTCCTTCAGAGTCCCTCAACAGGGCGCCTGGACCCTAATGAAAGCTACGTGCACTGCCTGTGCCCTTATCCAATCTGCCTTCCCGACTGCAGAGGAGGAAAAAAAAACTAGGAGCACACTTCACTCTCAGTTTGCATTTGTAAGGTCTCTCCAGTCTAAGTGCCAAGAGGTTCTTTGTTCTGGAAAAGAGGATAAATAATTTGTGCAACAATTATTTTACAAGATGCAAAGACATCTTCTCAAACTATTGTCTAACATGAAAGGATCCAAATGGCCCTAGTTTTCTTGTTTTTCCAAAAGAGAGAAAACTCTTCCAACTTAAACCTTTTTTAAACAACTATTCTAATTTTCTCTTTTCAAAAAAATTCCCCTTCCTCCACCAAAACAAGTAAGCAAATAAACTTGCTTATAGCCCTACCCATTATACAACATCAGTATCTAAGAGCAGGCAAACAGTGAGAAATATAATTTAATGAAAGAAGATAATTTGAACCCCCCCCCAATGATTTTAAGCATAATGAGGGTTTTGGAAACAATACAATTCTTGGCTTTGTTCTTAATGTCTGCATTTTGTATTATGTGTAGAGATTCTTTTGGGTGGCTCAGACAATACAAAGCCAATGCCGAATTATAAAATTGAACTATACTCAAACCCAGAGGCAATGTGCTCAAGAGTGTGGAATCTTCTAGCACTGAGGGTCTGGAAAGAGGTTGCTTAAGTTCTTCCTTGTCCCTTCTGCTTCAGTATTTTTTTGGTTTTGTTTTGAGTTTTGAGACAGGATCTTGCTATGTAGATCAGGCTGGCCTTCAACTCACTATGTAGCCCAGGCTGGTCTCAAACTTGTGGTGATCCTCCTGCATCAGCCTCCTGAGTGCTAACATTACAGGAGTGGGCCACCATGCCTGGCTTGACCTCGAACTTCTGGAAACCAATTTTTAAAAAAGTACAGATACACCACGCCAAATATACCATCGCCAAAATCAGATACAGCACATATTCATAGTTTCATTGATATTTGATGAGCGACTCTGGAGGTGAGTTTTTCCCTAATGCTTTCTTACATTGCTAGGACTGAGACTCCACTGGCACAGCTTCTCTGGAGGGCAGTCGAGCAGTGACTATGAAGTCTATAAAAATGGCAGGTGCACATAGCGTTTGTCTTGGACTAGGCTCCCTGGAAACAGGCTGAGACAGGAGTCTGCACAGATGACTCACTGAGGGTATGTTCTGGGGAGAAGCAAGCAGGGGAATGAACGCAGTAGGACTGCAGGTGAAGGGGCGAGGGCAAGTGTCGATCCCCAGGTCTAGGCTCAGCCTGATCCCACAAGGGAGCTCTTGAATGAAAACTGCAGGGCTGAGCTTGTCCGGCCCTGAGGCAAGGAGGCTGGGCTGCTGTGCTCAGACATCTTTTTTGTTTTGTTTGTTTGTTTTTTCAGACAGGGTCTTGTATGTAGTCCAGGCTGGCCTTGAGCTCACTATGCAGCCCAAGTGGTGATCCTCCTGCCTCAGCCTCCCAAGTGCTGGGATTATAGGAATGTACTCTCATGCCCAGCTTATACTCATGCATCTGTCAGTCATTGGCCAAGGGCTGCCCTGAGAAGCTTGCGTCGCTGTCAAGACATCTCCAGGCCAGGCAGCAACTGTCAGCCAGCAGCAGTTCTCTAGCAAAGAAAGCAGGTGTGAGCTTTTAGCAGATAACATCTGCGGCAGCTAAGGGATGGGTAGGATAGCTATGATTTATCACCATATCCACACCTGGAATGCATATTACTCCTTTTCTCACATTCACCTAGTGTTCCATTGTATGAGTGTACTGCAATGTCATTTATCTGGCACCTTTTTTGTATGTGTGGTACTCGGGATTGAACCCAGGGCCTTTGCACTGAGCTGCATCCCTCTTTTCTTATTTTTTATTTTGAGATAAAGTCTTGATAAGTCACTAAGTTGCCCAGGATGAGCTTGAATTTAGGATTCTCCTGCCTCAGCCTCCCAGATTGCTAGGATTACAGTATAACTGGGTGCTTGTGTGTGTGTGTGTGTGTGTGTGTGTGTGTGTGTGTATTACTGGGACTTGAATACAAGGCCTTTGCAGTGAGCTACATCCCCAACCTTTTTTATTTATTTTGAGATAGGGTCTCACTAAATTTCTGAGGCTGCCCTCGGACTTGAGGTCCTCCTGAGTAGGTAGGGTTACAGGCATGTACCGCCACACCCAGTGTAGCTGGACTTCATCCGTGCTACCTGGCTTCTTCCACAGCATGTGTCCACAAGAGAACCACCTGGAAGCTGCATAGCCTTCTATGGATTAGCCTCAAAAGTCACACAGATACTTCTGCTGACTCTATTGGTGGAGAGGCCATAGGATCCACCTGGAAAGAGCTCAAAGAATTTGCAGATACATTTTTAAACAGTCACAACTCATTATTGTAGTGATTGTACATATGGGACTCCCATCTGTACATCCCATCCCATCTCAAAATATATATGACCAAAAACAATTGATTCTATGTTGCTGGAAAGAGGAAGTGATGGCATTATACATTTGACTCTCTGTATCTGCAGCTTATGAAGCTGCAGATTTGACCAACCACAGACCAAAAACAGAAAAAATGTTACCTTGCTGCTGACATGTACTATGTAGTTAAGCCTATGATGGTTGTGTTTGTACTGAACATGTACAGTCTTTTTTTGTCATTATTCTCTAAACAATACAATATAACAGCTAGAATTTGTATAGTATTTATATTGCATCTGGTATTATAAGTAATTCAGAGGTGGCCTAAATTGTGTAAGAGGATTGTATAGATTCTATGAAACATTGTGTCATTTTATATAAGAGACTTGAGCATGCTCAGATTTTGGCACATCTATGGGAGGTTCTGGAACTCATCCCCTGAAGATATCAAGCACTGCTGTATATGCACTTTAGCCTCAAATACAGTACAAGATTTCCTTAAGTAACATGCAGTGTTATTTAATCAAAGGCAAAACTGGTTTCAGTATGAACTTGCTCAGGACCATGAATTATAGCTATTTGTCACAGAGTTGCAGCCATGTGTTAACTGCATGTTTCACTGATTTATTTTTGAAAATTGACAAATAAAAAAAAAAGAAAATTGACAAATAATACTGATGTCAAGATTAATTACAGTGCATAAGAAGGAAAGAGCTATCAAGTGTTCTGTGTCAGTCTATTTGACAATCATAACCTTTTGCAACTATGAAGGAATTGTAGCATTTCTGATCAATTAATTTCATTGTGTTTATGAGCATAGAACTGTACATCATTTTTGAAAGTAAAATTTGAGGGGATGAAATGATGCTCTGTGCTTTGCTTTGACAAATAACCAAAAAACCCATTAAGTGCTGGGTGTGGTGGTGCATGGCTGTAACCCCAGAACTCAGGAGGCTGAACCAGGTGGACTGCTGTGAGTTCAAGGCCAGCCTGAACTGCAGATTGAGACCCTGTCTCAAACAAACAGATGGATAGACAGACAGACAGACAGACAGACAACAACAAAAACATTAAGCTTTAGTAGGAGAATTTTGAGTTCTCTGCTTAGACTATCAATATTATTTCAGTCTTTCAATGGTTTTTGCCTACAGAAGTATAGTTGAACATCTAGATTTAAAAAATGCTGATTTCCTTACCATCTGATTAAAAGAAGAAAATATCAAAAGGAATAGGTTTCACTGGGACAATGAATCAAAAATGAGAAGCCCCACTTAGGTATATTATGGTGGTGAAATTTCCCTTCAGCAAGTCTGAGGATTATGTAACCATTACAAGTACCATCTCCCCAGGCCAGTAAAATGACATTAGCAGCCAAAGCTCAGAGTGCGAGTAATGGATAATTAACACACTTTGAAAATCACGTCGTTAACACAATAAGTCTTTCCAAGACCTTAATGTACAAGACAGATTTTACATATTCAGGGAAGAGAAGAGCGCAAAACAGGCTAGCTGAAGAAGCGGTCTGAAAAAAGTTAGGATAATTTTTTTCAGTAGGAGGAAGGCATGAGTTCTTGTCCCTAGATCGCTTTACATACAATACTTGGTTAGGGAGACAGAGGAACTGAGCTGGGAGTAATGATTTTATTCTTGGCCTGTCACTAAGCAGGTAAGTGGGGGGGGTGCGGGAATAGACGTTCTCAATGGCAGGTCATAGCACAAAATTCAGGGGACAGAACTCAGGATTAGAGGGAGGACTGGGCTGTCCAGGAAAGCCAAAGTTATGAGAAAATGAACTATGCTAAAACCTCGCCGATGGCCTTCCCAATCACAGCCACTGTGCCAGAGGCCCAGGGCACTTTACTAAGGGTGGCCCAGCTCCACAACCTCTCATTTTTGCTTTGCTATTTAGGAGGCTACAGGAGAAATATTCTGGCCCACACTAAAGATTCAGCATCTTAACCAGGTGTGATGGTACACACCTATAATCCTAGCACTTGGGAGGCTGAAGCAGGAAGATAGAAAGTTCAAGGCCAGCCTGGGCAACTGAGACCCTATCTCAAACTAGAAAATAAGAAGAAAGAGCTGGGGGTGTAGTTCAGTGGTAGAGTGCTTGCCTAGCTTGTAGGAGGCCCTGCCGGGTGGGGATGGGGAGTTCAATGCCCAGTACAGAAAAAAATAAAAATAAAGCCAGATTACTTCAAAAGCATAGGCTGGAATCAAAAGATGTCCTCCATGCTGAACATGGTGGCACATGCTTATAATTCCAGCACTGGGGAGGCTGAGGCAGGAGGATCATTGTGAGTTTGAGGCCAGCCTCTGCTACATAGTGAGTTCAAGGCCAGCCTGAATTACATAGTGAGACCCTGTCTCCAAAAAAAAAAGTCCTCTATGCTGCCCACAACTTCATATATATGCTTTCCAAGATAGTTGGTACATATGCAAGGATATATGTATATGATTATATGTAAATGTATCCTTTTTGAAAAACACAAATGAGAAACTAGGTGTGGTGGCACACATCTATAATCCCAGCTCTCTGGAGGTTGAGACAGGATGATCGCCTTGAGTTTGAGGCCAGCCTGAACGACACTGTGAGACTCTGTCTCAAAAAAACAAAAAACAAAACAAAACAAGCAAACAAAAAACAAATGATAACACACTCTAAGTAAATGGTAAATCATACAACAGGAGTACAAGCAAGCCATCTTCTATTTTCCTTCTTGAACACCACCCCTGCTGCCAACTTCTTTTTTAACAAATTTATTAGTACATATGTGTAGTACATATGTTTACATTCTTTGTGGGGAATTGGCATATGCATATAACACATCTTAATTCCTTTCCCTTCCCTCCCCCCTCCATCTCTTGATCCCTTTTCTTTTTGTTTTCTTGTACATGTTTGCAGTAATACAAGATTATACAAATATATAAATATATCTTTTTTTTTGCTTTTTAAGACAGGGTCTCACTATGTAGCCCAGGCTGGACTTGAACTCGCAGTGATCCTCCTGCCTCAGTTTCCCAAGTGCTGGGATCACAGGCATGTGCCACCACGCTCAGCTATATCCTCTTCAGAGACAAATGACTGAGTGTAGTGATGCCTCCCTTCGTTGGGAGGCTGAGATAGGAAGTCCACAAATTCGAGTCTAGTCTGAGCAACTCAGTGAGTTCAAGGCCAGCCTGTCCTAAATAGAAAAACCTTGTCTCAAAAAAAAAAAAAAGAAAAGATTCAGTATATTTTAAAACTGGAAGGAACCTCAGAGATCATTTGGTTTTAACATTTTTACTTTGGAAAAAGGTCTCTAACGCTTAATACATGACTATTTTTTTGTCTTTGAAGGTCCTTAGATGAATGTTAGTTATCAACTTCTGAAACAGTTATTGCCCACTTCTAAGGGCTCCTTTGCAAATTCCACTTTCTCAGAGTTCTCTGCAAGCTCCAGACTCTTGCACTCGGCCATGATTTCCCAAGAGGCAATCATCTCGTGTATCATCTGTATCATCTCAGCCGAATGATACAGCTTCTCAAACTCCTCAAATTCTCACTTTGCTGCTAGAAAGTGGGACCTTTAGTGGGATTGTTTCTGGGCACTTGAGAATTATAGTATTTCCTGGAAAACTTCTGAGAACCACCTGCCCTGGTCCAGTGCTTCATGTGAAAAGCATCAGTGAGTGTTTCTCCATCCTTCCATCTGTAGCCTTCAGACCTTCGCTCGCCCCGCTCCCCCACATTCAGATGAGCCCTGAAGCCTTCCCCTCAAGTACATACACTTCTTTTGTTTGTTTGTTTTTTGCTTTTAGCAATGCTGGGGATGGAACCCAGGACTTTGCACATGCTAGGCAAGGGCTCTACCACTGAGCTGTAGTCCTAATGCCCTTAAGCCCTTTGATCCCTGCAAAGAGTCAAATGGTGACTTTTTTTCCTGGCCATAGCCCATCTTCCTATCACAGTTTGCTTGCAGCAACAGGTACCCAAAATCTACTGCTGGCCAGATTGCTACTCTAAAGCAGGGGTTCAGGGAGTGGCAACTCTGAGAATGGGGTGCAATAGTTGGCTGGCACGGGAATCAGTACACCGTGCCGAGGCACACCCAAGAGACACAGATTCACTCTATGTCTTCTGATTACAAAGATCAAAACCCAGAGGAACTAACTTAAACAAGTATACAGGGGGGCTGGGGATTTAGCTCAGTGGTTTTGCTGCCTGCTGCGCAGGTGCAAGGACCTGAGTTCCATCCCTGGTACCGAAAAACAAAAAACAAACAAAAAACCAAGTATACAGGGGACCATAAACCCAGCACTCAGGAGGCTGAGGCAAGAGGGTCCCTTCGAGTTCAAGGCCAGCCTGGGCTACATAGTGAGTCCAAGGCCAGCTTCGGTTACATAGCAAGACTCTGTCTCAAAAAACAAAAATGTATGCAGGGGAGGTATTACAAGGATATAGAGGTATCTCTGGGGGTCTAAGAATTACACAATCAAACTTCAGGAAGCGCAGAGAACAGAGTTAGGAAACTCACAAATTCCTCTCTCCTCATCTCTATGATTTATTTCCCTCTGCATTTCTGTTTTGCTCTTGTTTTTCATGGCAACAAAGTTTTCTGTTTCCCACACAAATGGAAGCAAAAATTCTAGATTAGTCTTTACAGAAGAAGCAGGTAGAGATTGGATGATGGCCGTTCTCCTGCTCCAAACCTTGAAGTGAGTCAAGTTCCCAAAAATACGGATGCAGTCCGTGCACACCGAGGCCGGAGCCTCTGCCTAGAAAAAGGACATGGCTGATACCCATGAAGAAGGAAGTCTGAGCTGGGGGGGAATCGCTTTCCAACAGGTGCCAGCAGTTCACTGTGAAAGTAATGGCTTTGTTTTTCCCGGATGATGGCTCTTCAATTATGTATGGAGTAACAAACACAAGAAATAGATGTGTGCTATAATTTGGATCTTGAATGGGCCCCAAAAGCCCCTATGTCATCAGTTTGGTTGCCAGCCTGTGGTGAGTTGGAGGAGCCTTTAGGAAGTAAGGTCTAATTTGAGCAAGTTAGGTCATGGGAGTGTGCCCTAGAAGGGGATTTGGGGGACCTTGGCTCTCTCTGTCTCTCTCTCTGCTTTCTGACCACCATGAGGTAAGCAGCTTCTTTGTCACACGTTCCTGCCATGATGTACTGTACAACCACAGGCCTAAAGCAACAGGGCCAAGTTACCATGGACTGAAACCTCTGAAACTGTGAGCTAAAATAAACCTTTTCTCCTTATAACTTCATTATCTCAAGTGTTTTGTCACAGTGATGGAAGGCTGACTAACACGACTTTTTTTCTCAGTACTGGGAATTGAATCCAGGGCCTCATGAATGCTAGGCCAGCACTCTACCACTGAGCTACATCCTCAGTGCAGAATTTTTTTTTTTTTTGTGGTACTGGGGATCAAACTCATGACCTTGCTCTTTGGAGGCAGGTTCAGCACCACTAAGCTAAATCCTCGGCCCCAGAATTCTTGAAAAATGCTAAGAAAGTGGGTACAAAGTGTTCTCCCTACAAAATTGATAACTATCTGAGGAGTTATATATATATATATATAATTTTCTGGATTTAGTCATTCCATAATATACTTATACTTCAAACCATCATGTCATATAGGGTAAATATATATGTGTGTGTGTGTGTGCGTGTGTGTGTGTGTGTATGTGTGTATTTTTTTTTTTTTGCAGTACTGCGAATTGAACCCTGGGCCTTTGCACTGAGCTACATTCCCAACCCTCATCCCTCTTTTTAAAATTTTGAGATAAGGTCTTCTGATGTTGTTAAATTGCCCAGGCTGGGCTCAAACTTGTAATCTTCTTGCCTCAACCTCCTCAAGTGCTGGGATTACAGGCCTGTGGCCACCATACCTGGGTAAACACATATAATTTTTATATGGCAATTTAAAGATTAAACAATAATTTTAAAAAGAGGAAAAATCTCCAAAGAAGGGGAGGTTGAAAGAAGGGATCAAAAGAGAAAGCAGAAAGCAGATGACACTTTCAACAAGGAGAAAGAACAGACAACACACAGGTTTTCCACAGCTGCTTCATAATTCACAGTGCTACTAAGGAGAATAAGAAATGCCCCTGGGGCACTGGACGATAAAGAGATGTTTGCAAAATTTCACAGAGAGAAAGAGACCCAGGAAAAACAGACTCGGAGCACAAGCCTGTGGGAACTGGGGAGCACCTCCCCTCCCCTCGCTTTCAACCTTCTGCTCTGCTTCTGACGAGAGCTTGTTTCAGAAGGCCACTGCCATGGTCTTTCTGACAGATTGGGACCTGAAGCAGCTGCTAGAGTCTCCTGTGACAGGAATGATGAAAGAGATTCTCTTGGGGTGGGATTGGCAGATGGCTTTAGAGAAGGAACTGAACTGATTCTTTTTGAGATGCTCTGGGCTTCACAGCTAAGTCGCTGGACAGCTGGTAGAGGGACAGATCTTAGGATGGAGAGAGTTCTGGTTGGAGTATGGAAGCATGTGTGTTCCCGAGTTCCCACACTGTGGCAGATCAGTTTGTACATTTTAAATCTGTCAAACACTTTGTCATTTGGTCAGGGAACCTCACAAGGTTCCCTAGGCCAAAGGCTCCTTCTGGCCACGAAAGGAACCATGGAGTGGCCACAGTATTCAACCCACCCTCAGACTGTGTTCAACAGGACAAAAATCTGGACTAAAGCCCAACTGAGGGAACCTAGCCTCGTCCCTCTGAGAATATATTAAGAACACCTAATGCACACTTCATAGTGGGGACGCAATTTCCCCTCTGAAGAGGATAATGAAGCTCTTTTAGAGATAAGACTCTTAGAGATTCATCAATTGTGAGACAATTGTGATAGGATTTTTAAAGGCACTTATTTTGGGCTCGGTTTTCAGCATTACCATCAAATGCACTGGATAGAATGGAGCTGTTCATGGCCTGTCATATTACAGGAAGACATGATTCTAGTGCATTTAGGGTAGAGCAGAATTAGATAACTCATATCCATTTCAAGTTCAAAGCACTTCTCAAGACCTTTGTAAAAAGACATATTAGTTTTTGAGACAGAGCAGATTTTATTTAGTTGAGCTTTCTTGCTCTTGGTACTGGAGATTGAACTCAGGACCTTGTGCTTGGGAAGCAGGCTCTGTGCCACTGAGCTAAATCCCTAGCCCTAGATGAGGTTTCTTATAGTCACATTCTGTAAATCTGTGACATCCTGGCTTGAAGGTCATCTGGGTCCCAAAAACCAGGTTTCCAACCCAGCCAGAGTTCCAGTTTTATTCTTCCAGGTTCATACAAGTGGACCCCAGAGCTCCAAAGTCCTGGTTGGCCAAACTCTTCTTTTTTGATTTGTTTGTTTGTTTATCCAGGGTCTCACTATGTAGCTCAGGCTGGCCTCGAACTCCTCTTGCCTCGAACTCCTCTTGCCTCAGCCTCCCGAGTGTGAAGATTACAGGTGTGCGCCGCCACTGCTGGCTGAAACCTTCCTCTCTTTATGGGCAGAGGTTACAAGAAGTTGCACTTCACAGATAGACATGCTGGCTTGTTTCCTTTTGGAAAACAAAAGGTGCTGCCTCAAACAGCACCATAGTCATAAAGAGAGACTGTCATGTAGAAAAAGTCCCAGGATCCTCCAAGCACTATTAATTTAAGGTAACACATGATGGTCTTAGAGCCTGGGTCAAGGGTGGACTAGAATAGATAAATATTCTAGAGTTTTCCACATCACTATGAGGCTCACTAAATGCTTCACAAGGCTCTTTAGAACTGTGTCTGAAATTTCTACTGCAAGGTATGTCTGAACTCTCTGTGCTAGCTAAATTAATTACAATATGTTAAGTGTAAACAGTATCTGGGTGGATTTTATAGTTATGTAATTTATGCAAAATCTAGAATGTGGTAGACTCTATAGAACACATGACTCATTTTCTTCTACAAATAAATTATAAGAAAAAATAAAAAGAGGGAGTCTGCCTATAAACTAAAAGAACCTTAGGATATATATCAGCCAAGCACAATATGTGAAGCTTTGTGAGGACACTGACTTGTTGAAATCAACTATCTTTCAATGAGATAATGGGAAAATTATAACATTTATTGGATATTTGATGAAAATAAAGAATCACTTTAGTTTTTTTAGATGTAATAATGGTATTGTGGTTATGAAGGAAGAAGAAAGGAAGGAAAAGATGAAGGGAGGGAATAAGGAAGGAAGAAGAGAGAGGGAAGGAGGGAGGGAGGGAGGAAGGAAAGAAGGAAGGAGGAAGGGAGGCAATCTGACTGGCCTTTGTTCCCAGTTTCTGGGAGATAACCGAATCCTTGAAATTTCCTAAGTGACAGAACTGGCTCTGTTACTCACATGAGCCCTCAGGCCCACCTGATAATTTAAGCTAACAGATGGCTCAGGGTGGATTGAAGGATGACAGGGATTTGACACAAGGCAGGTTCTTTGTAGCTGCCTTTGAAGATGGAGGGGCCAGACAGAAGGAATGCAGATGCCAGAAGGGGCTGAGAACAGCCTCAGACTAATAGCTGGCAAGGAAGTGGGACCTCAGTCCTCTCCCACATCATGTTCTAGATGTTGACAGCCAACAACCTGATCTCAACCTTGTGAGCTCCTCTGTGGGGAATTGAGATCTGCTGTCCACATTTTTTGAGCTATAGGTGCTAGGTTTGTGGTAATTTGTTACTTAGTAAAAAAGAGCCAGTGCACACAATAAATAAAAATAAATTCCAGTTGTAAAAAACAAATCTTTTCTAATTTTTGAACCAAATTAAGAAAATTATATTTGTGACCATGGTGCAGAGAAGGATTTTCAAAACATAAAAGGCACAAACTCTAAGGGAAAAGATCAATAAATTCAACTATGTTAAAATTACATACTGATGGATTATAAAATGAACCAAAACACAAAGTGAAAGAAAAATTCATGAATTAGGAGATGCTATTTGCAATTCCTAAAACTTACAAAGAATTTTTTTGTTTTGGGTTTAGTTTTCTTTCTTTTTTTTTTCCTTTGGTACTGGGGATCGAACTCCGATCCTTGTGCTTTCGAGGCAGGTGGCAGAACCACTAAGCTAAAGCCCCGGCCCTGGGTTTGGTTTTCAGAGACAGACTTTTACTATGTAGTTCAGGCTGCCCTTGAACTCACTGTGTAACCAGGGCTGGCTTTGAATTCATGGCAATCCTCTTGCCTCAGCCTCCCAAGTGCTGGGATTATAGTCATGTGCCACCATGCCTGGCTATAAAGAATATTTTTGAGAAAGTTACTACAAATCAATAGGGGAAAACAAGCAAAACAGAATATGAATTGGTAACTCACAGAAGAGGAAGCTTGGAAAGCCAACAAATACAGGAAAAGATGTTCAATATGACTATTTATCAGAGAAATGAACAGGAAAATAGTAATGAACTGCAACTTTACTCTTGCCAGACAGGCAAAAACAAAAAAACTCAAACAATACAGACTTTGGGTGAAGATGTAGTTTTTTTTTTTTTTTGGTACCGGGGATCGAACTTGGGTCTTTGTGCTTGTGAGGCAGGCGGCAGAACCACTGAGCTAAATCCCCAGCCCAAGAAAAGCCTACATCCCAACAGATTCACTGCTGAATTCTACAAGAACTTTATTTTTTAATTTTCATTCATTTATTTATTTTTTGGTGCCAGGGATCGAACTCAGGACCTTGAGCTTGCAAGGTAGGCGCTGGAACCACTGAGCTAAATCTCTGGCCCGATGAAGATGTAGAGTAACAGAAATGTTGTGTCCTGCTGATGGGGATGTTAACCAGTACAGGCACTTGGAAGAGCAATGTGATAATATCTAGTAAAATTGAAGATGTGACTACCTGCCAGGTGTGGTAGCACATGGCTGTTAACCCACCCATTTGGGAGACTGAGGTATGAGGATCACAAGTTCAAAGCTAGCCTGGGCAATTTAGCAAGACTCTGTCTTAAACTAAAACAATTTTAAAAAATAAGAGCTGGGGGTTATGGCTCAGTGGTAGCATGTTTGCCTACCACGCCCAAGTCCCTGGGTTCCATCTCCAGAAGAGAAAAAAAATGTGTACACCTCTTGATCCAGCAATTCTACTAATGGGAATATACTCTAGGAAAAAAATAGTAAATATAGAAATACATATACAAGTTATCACTGCAATATTATTTCTAAATTGAAAAATTGCAAGCAACTTACATGTACATTGACAAGCGAAGTTTTAAGTTTTCTTTCTTTTCTTCAAAATTCTCAATATGCTCCTTTAAACTTGGTGATCAATCTATCTGCAAATCTGCAAGTGAACTGCCCCAGTTGGAAATGAACAGCTTATTTCATCAGCTCTGAGAGTCACCTGTGGTTCTCTCAATTGTTGTCCACAGAAAAATGTTTTCACTGACTGTGATCTTCAAAGAAAGCCTCTGAGCCCACAAGATTCAAAGTGCTCAATATATCTGGAAGTGCAGTCCCACCTAAGGATGAAGTAAAGGACTCGCTAAAGTGAGCTGGGAATCGCTGAGCCAAAAGAGGATATGCATAATCCCAGTGAGGCAAATAGAAGCTTCTAAACTGCTGAAAAGTGAACTTTCTTTTAAAATTTACCCCCATCCACATGAGAATTAATTTCATTTAAATGAAGCTGAGCATAAATGAAGCTTAGAGTCTAAAAGTCAATCTGTGGATACCTCCAGACATTAGGGTTCATGTCTTACTGTTTAAAACACATCCAGCTTTTAGCTGGGTGTGGTATCACATGTCTGTAATCCTAGCACTCAGGAGGCTGAGGCAGGAGGATTGCAGGGAGTTCGAGTTTGAGGTAGACTAGGCCAGCCTGAACTACATTGTGAGACCCTGTCTCAAAAAACAACAACAACAAAAAATGAAACAAAGCAGCAAAAAACCCAAAAAACAAAACACAAACAAATAAAACCTACATCCAACTTTTTAAAAAGCCTCCAAACTTTACCATCTTCATTTTAATTTATATTTACACCTCCTATCTCAGATGGGAAGTGCTTGAATAAGATACTACCTAGTAAAATATGAGATACACACCAACAGTTGCTTATGTATGGATTTAGTAAAATTATGTATGGATTAGTAAAATTAAAAATGGAGAAAGATTTTTTTGTCCTTTATCTGTTCCTGACAAACTTACTTTTAAAGAGTTTCTAAAAAAATATCCATTCTAGGGGCCAGGGATTTAGCTCAGTGGCTACGCTGCCTGCCTTGCAAGTGCAAGGATCTGAGTTCGATCCCCAGTACCAAAAGAAGAAGAAGAAGAAGAAGAAGAAGAAAGTCCATTCTAATCCAATTAGTAATTTATTTATATTGGATGCTTATCAGGGAGTACACATTGGAAGCAGGTATACATTGTATTATTTATAATTGTATTTCTTGGATGCTAACAATTTCCATTATAATAATTGATTAAAGAGAACTAGCCAAGATATATTTTTCCATTTTTGTTGATAGTTACAATGAAGTGGTATGTAAAAATTCAAATAATATATTTTCCTAAACTATTCTAATTGCAGGATCATATAGAAGATGCTACAAAATGTATGTGTTTGATTAATGATTTTATGAATACTCATGTAATTATTCAGATACATTACTTTAAATTAAATGAAAACTTTTTATGGGAGAAGGTTTGTATGAATATAAAAGTGTTGATTTTTGTTCTCATTTGCTCAATTTGAACCATGCCACATTGTGAGTTGCGAAGCCATTTTCTTTGTGCTAATTATTCTAAAGTGAGTTCAAAGTAGTTTCTCATTTACTTAAGTGTGCTAAATCAAAAACTTAATTGCAAAGTCAAAGAGCTGAGTGTAGGCTCTAGATTTTTTCAGTTCCAATCCTGCAATTCTTGTGTTTTGTTTTTCTTTGTTTGTTGTGAGACAGAGGTCTCTCTGTGAAGTGCAGGCTGGTCTTGAACTTGAACTCACTGCAATCCTCCAGCCTCGGCCTTCTGAGTGCTGGGATTACAAGTGTGTACCACCACACCTGGCTTTCAACCCTACAACTCTTAACACATTTTATGAGACCAAGGAAAGTTCTACTCCTTAAAGCAATTACTGAGCTCAAGGTAAGAAAGTGTCTAAATAAATTGTCAGATATGGTGGTACATGCCTGTAATTTCAGCACCTGGGAAGCCGAGGCAGGAAGATCACAAGTTTTTGTTGGAGGCCAGCCTAGGTACATAGTGAGACCCTGTCTCAAAACAACAACAAAAAACACAATAAGATGATGAAAGATTAAAATAACAAAATAAAATAGTTAAGCCCCTTTACGTGCTACTCAGAAAGAAAAGAGGCAGCACCATATCCTTAAGAAGTCAACGAAGGAGCCAGCATGGGGGTGCATGCCTGTGACCCAAGCTACTTGAGAGGCTGAGGCAGGAGGATCTCAAAGCCCAGCCTATCCTGGGCAATTTACCAAGACCTTGTCTCAAAACAAAAAAAATAAAAAGGGCCAGGGGTGGGGTTCAGTGATAGAGTGCTGCCTAGTGTGCATGAGAAGGGGAAGGGGAAGGGGAAGGGGAAGGGGAAGAAGGAGGAGGAGGAAGAAGAGAAGGAGAAGGAGAAGGAGAAGAAGAAGGCAACAGCAAAGGACCAGATGGATGTTCCTGGGTCTGCACCCTACTCAAATGAAGCATAAATGCTCCTTTCTCCATAGTGGGGCTGAGATACTGACTGTCTGCTCCCCTCTGGCAGCCTCCATACAGGAGTCCACAGCAATTTCTGCTCTCCTGAGATCACTCATTTGGGCCAAAGCCCCAGCAGTGTCCTGGATTTCCTGAGGTACACCTGCAAAGGCAGGAATTATATGGCACCCTGCAGGGCAAACCCCATCCGTCTTCCTACTTCTCTCTTCCATGCCCCTCTCGCACATCTTGCCTTAAGATCACCTCTTCCTGACCCCCCCCCCCCGCCCCAGCAGCCTCTGCCGTGTCCTGTTTTCTGCTTCTCCTGCTTTGGGCTCCCTGATTTGCCCTGTCTTCAGCATCTCAGCTGATTCTTATGGAAAGCAGTTTAGCCCTGTCCCAAGTCCAAACTGGTGCCCTATCACCTGCTCAGAGGAGCATCTTCCCACTACGAGCACTTATAAGTGGCAGTGTTTCCAGGGTCTGGGTGCCTGTTCTTCCTAGGGATGCTTTCCAAGTTCTTCTTGTCTCGAACAAAGAATTGGACAAGAAATGCACAAAAGGTAGAAAGGCTTTTACCTTTATTTTTTTATTTCTTAAATTTCTATTTATTTTTTTATTTTGGTACTGGGGATTGAACTTGGGACCTTGTGCTTTCAAGGCAGGCGGTGGAACCACTGAGCTAAATCCCCTGCTCATCTTTACCTTTATTTATTTATTTATTTACTTATATTTGGTACCAGGGATTGAATTCGGATCCTTGAGCTTGCGCAGCAGGCGGCGAAACCACTGAGCTAAATCCCCCGCCCTCTTTACCTTTATTAAAGGTAGGGAAAAAAGTAGGCTCTACAGAGTGCAGAGTGGGCCACTGAAAGAGCTTACAGTGGCAACAAGGTTAGTAGTGGCTGTCTTTTGTATCCTCCACTCACTCTTCAGGCTGACGTCAGATCTAGATTGTCCTATCAAAAACCTGCTTGATCTCATGCCAGAAGAACTGATGATAGCATTTTCTGATTGGTCCTGGGTACAGCTTGGGTGTCCTGGATTGACAGGTGATACCCATTTGATCAGCTGGCTGGCCATGCCCTAATGTCCTGCCTCAGCAAGTTTTGAAAAGTTGTTTGTTGGGTTTTTTTTACCTCATCATGTCTGCCTACCTGCTCTGGCTACATCACAGTATTCAGAGATAATATATAATATGCAATATCTTTTGGTCCTGTAAAGATACTTAAAATCAATAGATGCTCAAGTTCCTTGTATAAAATGGTGTCATATTTGCATATAACCTACATACATCCTTCCATATACTTTAAAGCCTCTCCAGATTATTTATAATACTGGATACAGAATAAATGGTAGGCAAATAGTTTTTATACTGTATTTTTTAGGGCAGTGGTGGTGAACCTATGGGACATGTATTGTTTTTCTTTTAAGACAAGAGATACTGGGGCCGGGGATTTAGCTCAGTGGTTCCGCTGCCTGCCTCGCAAGTGCAAGTTCCCGAGTTTGATCCCCGGTACCAAAAAAAAAAAAAAGACAAGAGATATTAATATATCAATTGTTTTTTCTAAACTAAAAACTCAGTATTCAGGTTTAATTGCAGTGTTGGCACTTTTGCATAAATAAGTGGGTTTTGGGTTGCAGTTTGGGCACTCTTCTCTAAAAGGTTCACCATCACTGGTTTAGGGAATAATGACAAAAAAGTCTGTGTGTTCAGTACAAATGCAATTTTTTCCCCAAATATTTTTAATCTGGGGTTGATTGAGTGAAGGGATGCAGAATCCACAGAAATGGAAGGCCAGCCAGGTGTGGCAGCACATGGCTGTAATCGCAGCCCTCCGGAGGCTGAGGCAGGAAGATCACTGAATTCGAGGTCAGCCTTGGCTATATAATGACTTCAAGGCCAGTGTAAACTACAAAGCAAGACCCTGTCTCAACAAAAAAAAAAAAAAAAAAAAAGAAAAAAAGATATGGAAGGCCAACTGTACATGTGAAAGAAAATTTTAAGCCATTAACATGCTACCTACTTTTTCTCAGTGATTATTTATTCCAATGTCTCATTTTACAAATGATACAACTGGAGTCTAGAGGGTTAAATAACTTGCCCAAACAGTTGACAGTAAAGATCGACTTTAATCCTGACTTCCACTCCACTGTTTTATAATTCCTTTCATTCATTTATTTATTTTTGAGACAAGGTCTTGCTATGTAGCTCAGGCTAGCCTCCAAGTCACAGTAGTCCTCCTGCCTTAGCCTCTGGGTGCTGGGATTAAAGGCTGGTGCCACCACATTCAGTTAATTCCTTTCATTCATTTGAACTGCTTTGCATAATTCATGGATTTCTGGGGGCTCTACTTTCCCACTGTCCACTAATTTGGGATTAAATGCGACTTTCCCTTTGGCCCTTTCCATCATATTCATGCACCAGCATGCAATCATTTACATGGATTCCCTAGTCAAAGAAACAATAGGAAGGCACCAATCATTCTTTCATTAACTGAATCAGTCAACAGATATTTATTGAGCACTTACCAGGTTCCAGGAACTACTCTAAACTGTGAAGATACAGCAGTAAACAAAACAGACAAAAAAATAAAAAAAACCTCTGGATTCCCCTGTGGAACTTGTATTCTAGTGTGTGTGTCGGGGGTGATAAATAAATACATAAAATATTTAGCAAGGAAGATGGTGGAAAATTCTGTGATGAAAAATAAACCAGGAGAGGGGGATATGCAGTGTTGAGGGGAGAAGGGGTTTGAAAATTTAAATAGGGTGGTCAGAGATGTCTTCGGTGAAAGTCATGAGGATCCAACCATGTAGCTAGTGGGGAAAACTGCCGTCCCTGTGTGACAAGCAGGTCTGGCCTATTTGAGGAGCCAGGGTAGTAGGAACAGAATGAACAAAGAGGAGGAACTGTAGATGAGAGCTGAGAGGAGCTGGAATGTCGCTGCGTGGGCCTTAGGGGACACAGCAGTGAAGAGGCTGGGAGTGTCTTGCAGCTCCACATGTCTTCTGCTGTCTTCCCCCTTCAACACTACCCATGGCAAATTCCAAGACAAGGCCATGGTGACACTAGGTTTAGGTGGGATGTTCAGCCACCACTTCCCTTTCCACAGGAATATCTGTGCTGTGAGTCTGTCTTCTTTGGCAGGCAAAAGAAAAAGAGCTTTATTAGAGAATTTTCGAGAATCTGGAGGAAGTGTTTTCCAAGACCCCTGTGGATGGTCTAAAGTCTCTTTGCAGAACAAGAAGTAAAACTTCTTGGCGGTTAGAAGAGGCAGTCAAGCCAGGAAGCTTTGAGGAAGTTGAGGAACCAGGAAACCAGTCAAGAGAGTACAGAATTAATACCCGATATGTGTTCAGGGCCAGCGCATGCCTTTGGTCTCTGTTCATTCTGTGTCCCAGGGAGTCAGGCAGGGCAGATAGAAGTAGTCCTGCCTTGTAAGGAGGAAACAGGCACAGAGAGTTCTGTGATTTGCCAATGGCATCCACGTCAGGGCACAAGAGCAAGGGACTTCCTTGCTTAGCCACCAGTCAGTCCATAACACTCTTGGCTTTTTGTTTTTGCTGCTTCGTATTAGAAAGGTATTTGTGTGTGACAGTTTAAGGCCCCATCTTTCCTCTTGAGGAGGGCTGCCTCCACTTCCTGTTATGGCTCATATCAGGATGTTCCCCTAAAGCCTCAAGTGCTCAGAGGTGGGCCTTGTGGAAAGTGATTGGACCACAGGGTGACTTAGCAGCTGACTTGCCTTGAGGAGGTGAGGCCTGATAGGAGGTGCTTCATTGGGACTGTGAACTGAAGTGCATATGTCCCACCCTGGCTCCTCTCTTCTCTTTGCTTCCTGACATGAACTTGTGATCCTCCTGCCTCAGCCTCTCAGAGTTCTGGGATTACAGGCATGCACCACCATGCCGGCTCACTCTTTCTTTTCTTTTCTTTCTTTCTTTCTTTCTTTCTTTCTTTCTTTCTTTCTTTCTTTCTTTCTTTCTTTCTTTCTTTCTTTCTTTCTTTCTTCCTCTCTCTCTCTCCCTCCCTCTTTCTTTCTTTCTAAGGAGGAGAGGTTTATTTTGGCTCATGTATTTTTTTTTTTTTTAACCAAGCAGATAAGATCAACTCTGTGTACCTTAGCTAAGTGGGAGGAGGAGGAGAAACTTTCTTACATATGGAGCCATTAAACTTCCTTTAGGTGGGTGTAGTGGCCCACGCCTGTAATCCCAGCACTCAAGAAGTTGGGGCCAGAAGATCGCCAAGAGTTCAAGGCCAGCCTGGGCTACATAGTGAGTTCAAGGACAGCCAGGACTACATAGGGAGACCCTGTCTCAAAATAAATAAACAAACAAACAAACAAACAAACAAATAAATAAATGTTCCTTTAACTCTAGGTTAAATTCTTGAGCATGTTCTGGTGGTGCATTGGTTATAATCCCAGCATTTGGGAGGCTGAAGCAGGAGGATCACAGTGAGTTCAATGCCAACCTGGGCTACATAGTGGGTTCAAGGCCAGCCTGAAGTACATAGCAAAACCTTGTCTCAAAAACCAAAACAAACCAAAAAAGTCCTGACTGAAGCCTGGATGTGGTGGCACAGTCCTGCAATCCTAGCGCTCTGGGAAGCTAAGGCAAGAGGATCACAAGTTTGAGCTCAAAATAGAAAAAAAGAGGCTGGGGATGTAGCTCAATGCAAAGGCCTTTAATTCTTAGTAACTTGTGCGCGCGCACACACACACACACACACTCATGCATGCACTCACACACATCCTAACTGAGCAAGAAAAGAAGAATCCATCGGTGTTTCGGCTGTAGGTGCCACTATTCTGAAGCCTGGCTTTTGGAGGGAGTGTTACAGTTTGAGGTGGAGGGCAGCCTTCAGCTCCTGTCAGAACTGCAGTTTTTCATCAGGAACGCAAGTACAGAGCATCTTCCTATTCTAGTACTTCTCCAAAATGGCAGCCAGGCCTCTAGGTGGGCTTCCAAGATGGCACCTGTCTACCCCAGAGTTCCAGAAATCTTCTCCCACCCTGGTTGGGGACTGATGAGGGTGGATCATTTGAGTCACAGCTTTTGCCATTCTCACACTACAGCCTCAGTATCGGGCAAGACTCCTCTCTCTGAGAGGGCCTGGCAGGAGCCAGCAGGAACAGGCAGGCAAAATAAACAAGCAACTTGTTAGAATATTTCGTTGAAAGGGAATTCTAACCAATGGAAAACGTGACGCACCTGAATGATGTAAGGGTCTCACTGTTCTGTTCCTTTTCCTACTCAGCAGAGGCAATGAAGAGTCATCCTCACAATATTTTGTCTTCACTTTGTGTCTTAGTTTCTTGGGGCTGCCATAACAAACACCACAAACCGAGTGGCTTCCAATGACAGAGATTTATTGTCTCTTGGTTCTTGAGGGTAGGGTATGAAACTGAGGTAATAGTAGGACCACACTCCCTCTGGAACTGTCTGGGATGCCTTCCTGGCCTCTTTCTAGCCTCTAGTGGTCTGCTAACAATCTTTGGTGCTCCCAGGCTCTCATCTGCTTAGCTTCATTCTCTGCTTTTGTATTTATATGGCTTTCTTACTGCTCCTCCTCCTCCTCTTCCTCCTCTTCCTCCCCTCCCCCCCTCCCCTTCCCCCTCCCCCTCCTCCTCCTCCTTCTATTCCTTGTTTTTCCAGTACTGGGGATTCAATCTAGGGCCTTCACACTGAGTTACATCTTCAGTTTTTGTGGTTTTTTTTTTTTGAGGCGGGGCTTGGATTTTGGTTTTGTGAGACAGAGTCTTGCTTTGTAGTTTAGACTGGGGTTGAACTCACTATGTAGTCCAGGCTGGCCTCGAACTCATAGCCATCCTCCTGCCTCTGGCTCCCAAGTGCTGGGATTATAGATATGCACCATCACCATCATGCCGGGCTTTCCAGCTTTTTTGTTAATTTTTTTACTTTGAGACAGGGACTCACTAAGTTATTCAGGGGCTGGGCTCAAACATGCAATCCTTCTGCCTCAGCCTCCTATAATGCTGGGACAACAGGCGTGTGCCACCATATCCAGCAACATGTCCATCTTCTTTTAAGAACATAAAGTCAAATTGGATTAGGATCTACCCTATACCAGTATAAATTCATCCTCCTTATCTCAACTTACATACTTATACAACCTTATGCAGTACTGGGGTTTTGGACTTCCAAGATATCTTTTTTTAGTGGGGTATTTTTTTTTAGCACTGGGGATCAAATCCAGGGCCTTGAGCATGTTAGGCACGTGCTGTACCACTGAGCTACACCCCTACTCCCCAAGGTATTTTTTTGTTTTTGATTTTGGTGGGTGTGGGGAGAAATAATTCAACCTATCACATTATCAAAGAACATTAACCTATGCACACAGAATGCAAAAATACAATTCTCTAGTTGGAAGGACAAACCAAACTCAAAAATTACAAAGTGTAATAAGATCCAAGCTAAGTGTGGTGGCACACTTGGGAGGCTGAGGCAGGAGGACTGTCACAAGTTCAAGGACAGCCTGAACCACAAAGTAAGAACCTGCCTCAAAAAAAAAAAAAAAAAAAAAAAAAGGCCATTGTGTTCGCTCTTGCATAGTGGCCACCCTCACACTGCATGGTGTACTTCTTTTCCTACTTTTATTTGGTCCAAACTCACTCTGCAAAGCCTGTTTCTTTTCCTACCTTTAATAAAACTTTGCTACCATTAAACAAAACACTATGTGCATAATTGAATTTTTGTAAATCTAAACCAAGAGTTGGCAAGCCTTTTTAAAAAAAGGACCAGCGGGCCAGGAATTTAGTTCAGTGGCACTGCGCCTGCCTCAAAAGCACAAGGTCCTGAGTTCAATCCCGAGTACCAAATAAATAAATAAATAAATAAATAAATAAATAAATAAAGGACCAGCTAGGGATGGGGTGTAATCCAGTGGTGAAGGGCTTCCTTAACATGCCTGAGGGCCTGGGTTCCATTCCTAGCACCACACACACATTAAAAAACAAAACAAAACAAAAACTAGGCATGGTGGTGGTGGCAGTGTATGCCTATAATCCCAGCACTCTGGAAGGCTGAGACTGGAGGATCACAAGTTTGAGCCCAGTCTGGGCAACTTGGTGATTTAGGGAGACCCTATCTCAAAAATTTAAAAATTTCAAAAGGGTTAGAAATGTAGCTCAGTGTCAAAGACCAGGGTTCAATCTCCAGGGAGAGCGAGAGACAGAGAGAGAGAGAGAGAGAGAGAGAGAGCAGATAGCAAATATTTTAGGCTTTTCAGGCCCTGTGCCTCTGTGACAGTTCTTCAGCTGTACTGTTGCCGCCCAAAAGCAAGCAGAGACACTAGATAAACAAATGGGCAGTGTTCCTGATTTCCAGTAAAACTCTATTTACAAAAATAGCAGGTCAGGGTCTGGGGAGTTAGCTCAGTGGTTCTGCGCCTGCCCTGAAAGCACAAGGACCCGAGTTTGATCCCCAGTACCAAAAAAAAATAGCAGGTCAGATTTGCTCTCCAGGCTGTAATTTGCTGACCTTTAATCTAAACATACTAGAAGATAGCTTGTTATATAGACTAAACTTGTAGTGAGTGGCTTATTACATTACAAAATCCTTTCATAATATACTTCCCATGCTCCTATTCCTGCACACTTTCTTTTTTCCTCTTGGTAAACTGAACTTAGGATATCGGATTTCCTGTGAAAAAGGCAAACCCACACTGAATGTCATTTCAACTGCAATGAACCTTGAGCGGTGATTTTGCTTAGTCTCCTAACATGAAATAAACTCTTGTCTAAATTGCCTCAGAAAGATGAGAATTTGATGATCCACTAAGAGCGACAAGAAAGATTGATCCAAAATTGCCATAATAGTTCATGCTGTCCTCAAAATCAAATTGTTTTCCCTTATATCTGACCCCAATCTCTTGCTGCTATTTAAGCCCATTTCTTCTTGGTCTATCTTCTGTAGAGACAGTGAACAGCCAGTTTGCCATTTCCTTCAATATTACCCACCTCTGATGACAATTCATTCATAAACCAGGCCAAAGATAACCAAAGATCACTTGGCTATAGGTAGCATGTCCACTTGGACCACCCTTAAATGGCAGTGATGTTTAGCATAGCATCTCTAATCCCTTATTCTTATGCTTTTTTTTGGCCATGCAGGGGATAGAGCCCAGGGGCTCATGCATGCTAGGCAAGTGTTCTACCACTGAGTTGCATTCCTGACCCTCATTATTCCTTTTTGGGAGAGCCTTTATGCACACTCCGAAATACTCCAAGTAGGTACAGTATTAAAGAAATGGAACAAAAAGAGCAAAATTAAATGGTGATTGTACTTGCTAAAAATGTGGTTCTAATAATATCCATTATTTATTCATTTAACACTTTTAGCTTCTTCTGTAAACTCATCTAGGGAGCCTTGAAAATCCAGTTGGTCTCTGAGACAGAACTAGCAAAATCCACATGGAAATGTAAGAGTTGACTCACAGAAAGAACCTGCCAGATATGTCACAAAGGTGTACCCTGAAGCCTGGCAGAGAGGGATTTACTGCGAAGCTTTTCTTGGAGGCCCTCGCTGCACGGACATCTTCAAGATGCTGAAAGGAGTCTTAACTATATCTTCATGTAGCCACACATTTCTATCAGATTTGCAAACGGCAGGCAATCTCATCTCAATTAGCTAAGACCACTGTCTCTTTCCATTCTAACTAAGTCTTCATCACATTTTCCCTCTTTCGGGGTGAGGATGGAGGTTGTTGTTTTTTATTTTTTTGATACCAGAAATCAAACTCAGGACTTTGCTCTTGTGAGGCAGGCACAGTGCCACTGAGCTAAATCCCCGGCCTTGGAGGGGTTTTGAACATTCTAAATAAATATTCTCTTTAAATTGGTTTTCTTCTAAATGTTCACATTCAAATCTAATTTTAAATTTTCTTCTTAATCAGAGTTCTTGTTTACTCTCCAAACACACACACACACACACACACACACACCAACATCTGTCTCTGTTATTTCTCAGAAAGGAAAAAGATTAAATGTGGTTATAATACATGTACTGGCAATCAAATCAATTGAATTAATTGAATTGCACCTGTTTAAAGAAAGAGGGACCCCAGAATGGGCGTAGTCAGGCTCCACACTAGGAAAAGGCCAGAAACCCAGAGGTGGGCCACGTTTACCCAACCCTGGCTGAGATGAAGCACATGGCCACTGAGCTCATTTGCCACCGCTCACTTACTTTCTTTCTTTCTTTCTTTCTTTCTTTCTTTCTTTCTTTCTTTCTTCTTTCTTTCTTTGAGACAGGGTCTCTCTCTATAATTCAGGCTGGCCTCAAACTCACAGCCTCAGTCTCCTGAGTGCTGGGATTACACCATATGTGCCACCATACCTGGCTTGCCAAAGCTCTTGATTCCACCCTCCCCACTGTCTTTTATAACAACTCCATCTCCCCAGATGCCCTCAGCTAGAAGACAGTGACTCTGGCGAGGAGCCATGAGCCTCTCACGATTGAATCAGAATCTCCTCAGGCTGAAAAATTAAGTTGGTATTTTGCCTCTTCTAAACATGGGTCAGTTCCCTCACAGTACAGTCAATGCTGTGGTCACAGACCATGTTAAGAGCTGGATCTGCAAGCTCAAGTCAAACTGCTCTGGGCAGCCTGGGATGGATGATCTTTTACATTGATGCCTCCACCTCCAAACTCCAGAGAATGACACTTGCTCTAGGCAGAATGGACCTTAAACTGTTATTGACTCAGAGCACCACAACCAAGTACCTCCAACAGATTTTCCCACACAAAAAAAGATAAAAACATGCTCCAAGTGTATTCACATCTGTCTTAGCTACTTTTCTCTCATTGCTGAGACAAAATACCTGACACCCAAAGTTAAGGGAGGAAAGGTTTATTTAGCTCACAGTTTGTACAGGTTTCAGTCCATAATCTTCTAGCTCCAAGGCAGAGTGGGTGACAGACAGGCATTGCAGAGGAGAAACAGTTCATGGCGGGCAGAAAGTAGCAAAGCAAGCAAGGGGTGTCCACAGCTCTTTCTGTTCCTCATATCTTATCAGGCTGTTTAGGGCAGGTAGCACTCGCAGCCTCAATCCTAATGCCCTTGATCCTAGCATTGCACCACAAATCAATCCCAGTATCACACACTCTAGATCCAGCCACCTCTGAAAAAGCCCCACCTATCCTATGACCACATGAGGCTTTGGGGGGACATCTAGACACAAGCCATAACAGCGCCTCTTTATTGATAGAGAATCTCAAACTCTGCACAGGAAAAAAAAACACAAACAATCCATTTCTCGACTTGGTTGTCATGAAGCCAAATCCTCTCTTCCACAGTCTGAAGACTTTTTCTTTCTAATTCTCTATCCCCTAGGCTTACAGTCCTCTCTTCTGGTCACAGCTGCCACATGCCAGATTGAATGTGAATTCTCTGCAGTTCTCTCAATTGCTTTGCCAAGTAAGTCTTACTATTTTCCTTACACAGAAGAAGAAATTGAGTGTCACCGAGGATAAATAACTTCATCATAGCTACAAAGGCCATTAGGTGGTGGAGCCAAAATGAGAATGATGCTTTCTTTTCAAACCACTCTGCCTCTCAATATTGCTAGCATTTTCCAGATTACTTTGAATCCAGACTAAATAGTGGGATTTCAGTCCCACCATTTATACTTCAACATTCTTTTGAACTGTATTTAGTTTGATTCAGGAATTCACCTGTGACTGACTTGGCAAAGGCACAAAGGTATGTGTAGATATTTGTTACTTTAAATATATATATATATATATATATATATATATATATATATATATATATTTGTGCTTGCACATGATTGTAATCCCAGCTATTTGAGAGGCTGAGGTAGGAGGATGGCAAGTTCAAGGCCAGCCTGGGCAACTCAGTGAGGCATAGTCTCAAAATAAAAATAAAAAAGGGCTAGAGATGTAGCTCAGTGATAGAGCACTTGTCTAGCATACATGAGACCCTGGACTCAATTTCTAGCGTCACAAAAAGAAAAAAAAATTCTATATCTATATCTGCTACTTCAAGCTTCAGAGAAGGAAGTCTCTTTTAAAGATTCATGACTTCTCTAGGTACCATGGAGCCATGGAACCTCTGGGATGATGATCACATTCTCATCTTGTTTAGGCAGGTGGTTTCACAGGTATACACTTATATAAAAGTTTATGGAGGGCCAGGGATTTAGCTCAGTGGTTCTGCTGCCTGCCTTGCAAGTGGAAGGACCCGAGTTCGATCCCGGTACCAAAAAAAAAAAAGTTCATGGAGTTGTATATGTAAGTCTTGTGCCCTTTGCTGTATGTATGCTACACCTCAATCTTTAAAAGTCATGGTGAACTGTGCACAAAAAACCTTCCATTTGCATAAAAAGGAGCTGGGAGGCTCTGTGAGCACCCGCTTTGATAGGCATATAATGCATCTGGAACAATGCACAAAAAGCTGGTGACCTTGATTGTTCAGGGGACAGTTAGGGTGGATGAAGACTCATGTACTCTGAACACCCTCTTCCTGTGTCTGGTGAATTTTTACAATACAAAATGGTGTACATTTTTCAAAAATTAGTAAATAAATAGTTTCCAGGAAAAAGAAACACAAAACCATGTCATTCCCATGAATGTACCGACATCAATCCGGTCAGTTGGTGGGCATTTTCGATCCTCTGAGGTAAGGCAGGGCTATCAGGGAAGGCTCACAAATACAGACTTCTCTTTCCAGCATCAGGAGAAATGATGAGGATTTGCATTCTCCTTGCCACTGCAGTTGTCATGACACTCAGCTAATGATGAGGGACAGGGTGAAGTGGGCAGGTACACAGAAAAGGAACATCTAACGTATTCAGAGGCAAACATGCACTGGTAATGACCATGAGAGAATAATTGTCACTGTGTCTGATTTTACATTTTTGCCTTTGTCTTTCAGGCTTTTCTTTCCATTTTTATCCTCAAGGATGTGCATGTCACAGAAAGCAGAGATAAGACATTCAGCTCAAACTATTCAGATGACCTAAACTGAAATGCGCCTGTAGTTCAGGAAATGAATGTACACGAAAACCAGAAAAATAGAGAATACATGTGTTTCTTTCAGACTCCTGTTCCTATACAACTTGTCCCTTTCCTCCCTAACTCCTGAGATGAATTTTTTTTTTTTTTTTTTTTTTTTTTTGGTGATGCTGAGATGAAACCCAGAGCCTAGCACATGTTAAGCAAGTGCTCTATCATGCCCAGCCCCAATTTAGTCACCTGCCCCACAGGGGGCACTGAGCTATATCCCCAGCTCCCTTCTTTTTTATTATTTTGTTTTGAGACAGGATCTCCGTAAACTGCCCAGGCTGGCCTTGAACTCTCAATCCTCCAGCTTCAGCCTGGGATACAGGTGTGGGCTACAATGCCTGGCAACTTATTCAATTCTTCGGGGAGAGGTTTTTGTGTAGCCCTCTGTAGCCTTGTTATCTGCAGATTTCAGACTGCTTTGCAAGAAAATGCTTGATTATTTTAGGCCTAAATGTGAAAAAGGAGGAATGGAAAAAATTAAATGATGAGCACAAGATAGTTAAGTAAATTAATTTCACAGGCAGATCAAAGGAAATTTTAAAAACAAACACCCATTCTTCAAGCCTGTTTTCCTTGGGGTCTTCTGAACTCCCTGCAGGGGGTCAACAAAATTTTGTACTCCGATCTGTTTCCATGTAACTCCAGAGATAAACCTACCATTCGCGTAACAGTTTCTCAACCTCAGAACTATTGACATTTTGGGTTGGATAATTCTTTATCTCGGGGACTGCTCTGTGCATCCTAGGACATCGAGCAGGATCTCTGGTCTCCACTCACTAGATGCCAGTAGCATACCTCAGTCGTGACAACCAAAATGTCTCCAGACTTTGCCAAATGGCCCCTGGGGCTGGGGAACAGGGGAAAATTACCTGGTTGTGAGCCACTGTCCTAAAAGATGTTACCTAAAAAAATATCTATTCTAGGAAAATACACTAGCATCTCTCATTTCCAGAAAATGGCATGTTTATGGAGCATTGTATATACATACCCAGAAAGTCCATCCTTAGATTGATAAGCATTTCGGGGAAAGTGTACTGATGGCTGTCATTTACTTAGAAGTATGTTAAAAAATTATCTAGGCCGGAGATTTAGCTCAGTGGTTCCGGCGCCTGCCTCGCAAGTGCAAGGTCCCAGGTTCGTTCCCCGGTACCAAAAAAAAAAAAATATCCAGTGTCTTAGTGAATTTTCTCGTTGCTGGGACAGAACACCTGACACCCCCAACTTAAAGAAGGAGAGGTTTATTTTAGCTCATGTTTTCAGGTGATGGTCGGCTGACTCCAAGGCAGAAACATAATTCAAGAAGGGACTGGGAGGAGGAAAGCTGCTTATATCATGTTGGCCAGGAAGCAGAGAGGGAAGGGAGGAACTGGGGAGGGAGAGATGTACACCCTTCCAGGCTGTGCTAGTGACAGACCGCTTCCCACCAGGTTTTACCTCCTAACAGCACACTGAGCTATGGATTCGCCTGTGGATTAATCCACTGGTGAGTACAGCACCCCCATGATCCAGCTACCTTCCAAAAGCTCCACCTCTGAGAATTTTTGGGAACAGTCTAGATATAAATAAATAAATAAATAAATCCAGCAGTAAATGAATTGATGGATGTGTGATAAATATAGTTCCTGAGGATTTGTGTTGGATCCCCAGCATAAAAACAAAACAAAACAAACTCCAAAATATTAATTGTAAAGTGTGTGTAATGGTGCACATCTGTAATTCCAGCACCCTGGGAGGCTGAGGCACGAGGATTGCAAGTTTCAGCTCAGCGTAGGCAATTTAGTGACTTAATAGGACCCTGTCTCAAAATAAAAGGGGTGGGGATGTAGCTCAGTGCTAAGGGCTCTGAGTTTAATCCCTAGTAACACACACACACTCACAAAAGTTAATTGTAAATCTAGGTGGTGGGTTTGAGTGTTCACTGTGACATTCTTCCAACTTTTCTGTATATTTGAAAATGTTCATAATAAAACACTGGGAAAAAAATCATGCATATTTAACTATTACAGCTAGGTAATCAAGAGGTTCAAGTCACTTCATTATCATAGAGGGAAAAAACACATGAAAAGATCATTTTCAATACTGACAGGGGTATTTATCTTCTTCCAAAATTATGCTATTAAATCTAATTAATCTCATTACATGAAAAAAACTAATAATCATGTGACAGTTTCAAAATACTGAGCGTGGCTGGAGTTGAAAGAGGACTCAGATTCACTAATTGTCCTATTTTGTAGATGGAGATGCTAAGTCCTGGAAAGATCACACCCTGAATTTTTAGAGAACTGCATTATCAGTCTTCCAATTTCAGGGATTTTGTCATTATCTCGATACTTTTATTAATTTAAAATAATTTCAAAAACAGTTTTCTGTCTAGGAGTTTCACTTGCTAATAAAATCTGAGATATTGAAATACCAAGTTCAATCAGAGACATCACCTTCTATAAAACCCTTCCTGCTCTTAATTATGGTGACTGCTGCCTTTAAGCATCTCATTAGACCATAATTCAGCCAATGCTTATTGAAATGACCATATGTCAGGAACTGTGTGTACAGTACTCACCTTAAGGCCATTAGAAATTGTAGAGATTTATGCCAGTGTGAAATGTCTATGCTGTTGTCCTCCTAAGACTTTTAGAATCAGATGCCTCCATGAGTACAGGCTAGCATCTTTGAGTTTAGTACTTTGCAAATTTTTAAAGGGCAGGTACAGAACGAAAGATGTTCAATATCATTAGTCATCAGAGAAATGCAAATTAAAACTACATGGGTACTGAGATACTATTATACCCCTGCTAGAATGTCGACAATGTAAACATCTGATCATTCCAGTTGTTGGCACTAGAACAGCACAACTGCAGCCTCAGGTACTGCTAGCAGAGATGTAAAAGGGCACATCCACTTTAGAAAATGGTTTTGTTGCTGGATTTTGGGGTGCTGGAGTCTCCTTCTAGAGGTAGTTTCTAGGTTCTTTCTAAATAGAACAAAGAATTGCTCAAGAAGAGTGCAAAAGATAGAAAGTTTTCACATTTATTAACCATTTATCAGTCCAATTATTTAAATACAGGATGACCAAAAATTGCATACTTGTTTGCTAATTTTTATAAGATAACAGGAAATATAAAAATGACAATTTTATTAAATTTATTCAATTTTTCTGTGTATGGTATATCTTAAAACATTCAACACACAATGCAATGTTATAATATGGAGAGTAGTATCTAGTCTCTGAATTCTTTTTGCATCATTGTCTTTCTTTGAACAACATGCTTTATATTGTCATGTTGGTCTTTCCTTTTTTTCTGTGGGTGTTATTATTTCAATAAAATGTATACCCACTAAATGTAATGGTGAAGACATCAATGATGGACGTCCTGGTTGGCATTTCAGTAACCTGTATTTCAATTATTTGGTCTATTATACCTAATCTAAATTGTAAATGAATTTTTGAATCCCCTTGTTTTGAATAAATAACAAACAAGTTCCATATTGTTTGATCCAGAAGATGCATACATATTTTATAGTAATATCTTTTTCCTTGCTTTTTTTTTTTGGTACCGGGGATCGAATGCAGGACCTTCTGCTTGGAAGGCAGGCAGCTGCACCACTGAGCTAAATCCCCAGCCCTCTTTCCTTGCTTTTTGATTTCAGGATAGCTTGTTAGATGTTGGTCAATTCTGTCAATACCACCCATAGAATTACTATAATCATTGACCACTATTGGAATTTTTTAGTTTCATTTCTTCTTTCAAGTTCTATCATTTCTGTATTATGAATAATTGACAATAAGGAGACATCTTTTTTGTCATTCTATTCCATTCCATTTCACAGACTTTTCCTCTGTGATATGCTAACATTTTTCACTTTTTCAGCTTTTTCTTTTGCAGATCTTTTGGCACTCCCTTCCTAGTCAGTCTCAGTGTCTGAAGTGTGTCCATTTTGTATTGTAAAAGAATATCAATGAGTTTTGCAGAAGTATAAAAATTATATCTAATGAACCTACAGTAACAGTTTTTATAGTTTGTAGCACAAAATTCAAAGTAATTTTTCACAAATAAAATAACCATGAATTAGTAAAAGAAAATAACCAGAACTTATTATCAGATTTCACTAGAAATAAACATCAAAGGTGAATACAACATTCTAAATAAAAAGTATGCAAAAAACAGTAGATATAAAACAAACAGATGTATGAATATATATAGTGCATCTTATTGTGCGACAAGAATCAATTGGTTGAAATGACACCTGCCCAAGTGTTGCTAAGGATAGTCAGTATGTAAACAAACATGCTGCCCAACTGATGTTCAGGATAAACTCTTCAGTGGTTAAAGGTAAGAAAAGAAAAGAAACATGTTTTGCAGAGCAGGTTTGGGCCAACTAAAGGTAAGAAAAGAGATATACCCTATAAACAACAGGGTGGGTCATTGAAAGAGTTAACAGTGGTGCCTGGCTTCATGGTGGCTGTTTTTTATCTCCCACTCCTCAGGCTGACATCAGATCTAGGTTGTCCTATCAAAAATCTTCTCGAGTTCTCACAAAAACAATTGAAGCCAGCACTCTCTGAGTGGTTCCACGTGCAGGGCTTTGGGAACTGTTCTGCACATGTGTCCTGGGACTCTGTGATCAGCAGGTCATGCCCACTTCTCCAGGCAGTTTTCCACACCCTAATCTCCAGCCTCAGTTTGGCAACTGCTTCTGGAGTTAAAATATTAACTATGCAACTCAGAAATTCCATTCCTGGATACTTACCCAAGATAAATGAAGTGGAAATAAAATGTCCAAACAAAAAACTGTACACTAATGTTCATAGCAGCTTTAACATAACACAACTAAGAATATTCCTTATCTACTAATAGGCAAATAGACAAACTGAGTGTATGAACATAACGGAATACTACTCAGCAATAAAAAGGTACAGTTAACACACATGTTCACTCATGAAAAACATGCTAAGAAAAGGACCCAAGTTTGAGAACTGCTGCTTTACGTCAATACTTACAAATCATTCAATCCTATGTAGCTATTTGGTTTTCATGATATATTTTCTCACTGATGCAACAGAAGTGGCATCTCATTTTAACATTTGGTATAAGAAGTAACTCCAGTAACACTGCAATTTCAGAATTGGTTTTAGAATTATAAGGGAGTTTTGAAATTATGAAGGTTACTTAAAAGAAAAATACTAGGGATAAACCCAGAGCCTTCATACTGAGCTATATTTCCAGCCCCCTTTTTATTTTTTATTATGAGATAGGGTCTCACTAAATCACTGAATTGCCCAGGCTGAGCTTGAATTTTTGATCCTGCTCCTCAGGCTCCCAGAGTACTAGGATTATGGGCTTGCAGGCACCGTGCCCTGCAAACACTAATTTTTGGTTGCTAATTTGATTGAATTAAGACATTCCTAGAGAAGTGATTGGATTTTGAGGTTTTAACCTCATCATTGGGTTCACCCATTGACCAATTCACAGCTGAATGTGCTGTTAGGAGGTGGGGCCTCCTTGGAGGAAGTAGGTCCCTGGGGGTATGATTCTGAAGAGTATTTTTCTTCTCCAGCTTTTTCCTTTTTTTTTCCTTTTGAGACAGAGTCTCACCATGTAGTTCAGTCTGGCTTTGAACTAACTATGTAGCCTAAGATGGCCTCAAACTTGCAGCAGTCCTCCTGCTTCAGCCTCTTGAGTGCTTGGATTACTGGCATGCACCACCACGCTTGGCCCAATACTTTTAAAAGAATGTATCAAATAGAGCACAGAGGAGGCTTCTGGGTCAACATGCTACAGCTCCCAGCTCAGAGGAAGCTTCCAGTTCAACCTGCCACAGCTCCCAGGGCAGAGTAGGAGGCTCCCGGGCCAACCTACCACTGCTCCCAGCACAGAGGAGGTGAGCCACATGGGCGCCAGCAGCATGCTTTCCCCCCAATCGAAATGAGAAAACAGGTAAACAAGCCTCAGAACCAGACTTCCAGATGACCTACAGCAACCCCAAAGGGAAATGAGATGGAACACTCTGATAACCATCTGGACTTCCTGAACTAGCAACAAAAGAGGATCTGGGAAAAATGAAATCAGAAATAATTTCTCACATAACAGCAGAGATTGTGCTCATAGTGCAAGGCATGATTAATAAATCTAGAGAAGATACAGATAAAAAAATAAAGGTGCTGAGGAGCATGATGGAATCCCAATACAGGAAACAAATGGAATCCATAAAATGGATGCAAACAGATTTCCAGGAGATTAAAAAATCCACTGAAAGTCTACACAGCAGAATGAGCCAATGTGAGGACAGAACCTCAGATGTGGAAGATAAGATTGCAATTAGTGACCAGGAAAACAAAAATTTCTTTAAAATTGTAAGGGACCATGAGAAATCAACCAGCAGCTGCTAGACAATGCAAAGAAGAATAACATAAGACTGACTGGAGTCAATGAAGAAACAGGAGAGAGTGCAGATGACATAAAAAAACTGTTCACAGAAGTGATGGCAGAAAACTTCCCAAGCAGGGGAAAAGAGCTTGACATACAGATAAGTGAGGAATATAGCACTCCAACTAGCCTTGATAAAAAAAAATCTACACATAGGCATATAATAGTTAGGATTCCAGAAATCCAACAGAACAACAAAATTCTACAAGCAGTGAGAGAAAAGAAACAAATCACATACAAAGGAAAGCCCATCAGAATCACAGCAGACTTCTCAATGCAAACCCGCAAGGCAAGAAGAGCTTGGAGTGATGTATTTCAAGCCCTAAAGGAAAACAGCCTCCAACCCAGATAGATGTACCCTGCAAAACTATCTTTCAAAATTGATGGAGAAATAAGATACTTTCATGATAAAGAGCACCTTAGAAACTTCATGAATACCAAACCAGCACTCCAAAAAATTAGGCAAAATCCTAGGAAAGGACAATGAGGATCACAACCCCAGGAAGCCCAGCAGAATGAATCCACCAGGCAGGACAAGAAATTAAAAGCAAAGTGGGAGAATCCAACAAAAAGAAAAAGTCATGGCAATGATAAGTCAATACGTATCAGTTATAACCACCAATGTTAACGGTTTTAACTCAGCAATCAAAAGAAATAGACTGGCAGAATGGGTCAAGAAGCAAGATCCAAGAATATGCTACATACAAGAAACACGCTTAATTCAAAAAGAAATGCATAGACTGAAAGTTAAAGGGTGGAAGAAAATACTCTATGTAACAGGAACCCGAAAAAAAAGCAGGAGTAGCTATCCTCTTTGCAGATCAAGTGGATTTCAAACCCACACTGATTAAGAGAGACAAAGAAGGACACTACATCCTTGGAAAGGGAAGAATCCAAGAGGAAGAGATGACAATCATAAATATCTATGCACCAAACACTAGTGCACCCAACTATATAAAACAAATACTAACGGACATGAAAAATCATATAAGCACTAATACAATAGTAGTGGGGGACCTCAATACCCCACTGTCACAAATAGATAGATCAGCTAGACAAAAAATAAGTAATGAAATACTAGAACTCAATCAAACTCTTGAACATATGAACTTAACAGATGTTTACAGAGTGTTCCACCCCACAAAATCAGAATACACATTTTTTTCAACTGCACATGGGTCATTCTCCAAAATAGACCACAAACTTGCTTATAGAACATATTTAGGTAAGTGCAAAGGAATTGAAGTTATCCCCTGTATATTATCAGACCATAATGCAAGGAAATTGGAGATCAATAGCAAAAGAAACAGCAAAAATTTCATACACACATGGAAATTGAACAGCACATTTCTGAATAACCAATGGCTCACAGAGGAAATTAAAGAAGAAATCAGACAGTTCCTTCAATTAAATGACAATGACAATAACAACATATCAGAATCTATGGGACACAATGAAAGCAGTCTTATGAGGGAAATTCATAGCAGTGAATACTCATATTAGGAAAACAGAGTGAGCCCAATTAAACAACCTGATGCTGAGCCTCAAGCTTCTAGAAAAGAGGACAAACCCAAAGCTCATACAAAGGAGGACATTATGAAGATCAGAGCAGAAATCAATGCAATGGAGATGAAGAGAAAGATACAAAAAAAATCAATGAAGCCAAGAGTTGGTTCTTCGAAAGAATAAACAAAATCGACAAACCCTTAGCCAACCTTATCAGAAAAAGGAAAGAAATGGCCCAGATCCATGCAATTAGGAATAAAAAGAATGAAATTATAATGGACCCAGCAGAAATCCAGAGGATCATCAATGCCTACTTCAAGAATCTATATGCCAATAAGATGGGAAACACAGAAGAAATGGACAGATTCCTAGATATGCATGAATTACTAAAGTTGAACGAAGAAGATCTAAAAATTCTAAACAACCCAATATCAACCAATGAAATTGAAAACGTAATTAAAATCTTACCAACTAAGAAAAGCCCAGGTCCTGATGATTTCAGTGCTGAATTCTACAAGACATTTAGAGAGGAACTGCTGCCACTACTGTTTAAACTCTTCAATGAAATTGAAAGGGAAGCAATACTCCCAAATTCATTCCTGGAAGCAAGCATCACCTTGATCCCCAAAGCAGAGAAAGACCCAACCGAAAAAGAGAACTACAGCCCAATCTCACTAATGAACATAGATGCAAAAATCCTGAATAAGATACTGGCAAACAGAATGCAGAAGATCATCAAGAAGATCATACACCCTGATCAAGTGGGATTCATCCCAGGGATGCAGGGATGGTTTACCATATGCAAATCCATCAATGTAATACACTATATCAATAGAGCCAAGGGCAAAAACCATATGATTATCTCCATAGACGCAGAAAAAGCATTTGACAAAATCCAACATGCATTTATGATAAAAATCCTACAAAAAATTAGAATAGATGGTCTCTACCTCAAACTGATAAAAACCATCTACGAAAAACCAATAGCCAGTATCATACTAAATGGTCAAAAACTGAAATCCTTCACACTAAAATCAAGAACAAAACAAGGATGTCCACTATCATCACTCCTGTTCAATACAGTTTTGGAAACATTAGCCACGGTAATGAGACAAGAGAAAGAACTAAAAGGAATAAAGATAGGAAATGAAGAAGTCAAATTATCTTTATTTGCAGATGACATGATACTCTATATAGAAGACCCCAAGAACTCCACCAAAAGTCTTCTAGACTTAATAACCAAATTCAGTCAAGGAGCTGGTTACAAGGTCAACACACAAAAATCAATAGCTTTCCTCTACATGAATGACAGACTCACTGAGAGTGAAATAGGGCAAACAATTCCTTTCACAATAGCATCCAAAAAACTGAAATACCTAGGAATCAACCTAACAAAAGAAATCAAAGACCTCTTTTCTGAAAACTATAGCACTCTGAAAAGAGAGATTGAAGATGATATCAGCAAATGGACAGACATCCCCTGCTCCTGGGTAGGAAGGATCAACATAGTGAAAATGGCCATACTTCCAAAATTGCTATATAGATTCAATGCAATCCCAATTGAAATCCCGGCAGCATACTTCATGGACCTTGAGAAAATAACCCCAAAATTCATTTGGAACAAGAAGAGACCCAGAATAGCAAAAGCAATTCTAGGTAACAGAGACATGGCAGGGGGTATCACAATCCCCAACTTGAAGCTATACTACAAAGCTTCTGTGATTAAAAACAGCATGGTACTGCCAAAGAAACAGACCTGAAGACCAGTGGAACAGATTAGAAGATGCAGAAACAACTCCAGACACACTCAGGCACCTCATCTTTGCCAAGCCCCCTCACTGGAGGAAAGATAACCTCTTGAATAAATGGTGTTGGAAAAATTGGGTTTCAACTTGTCAAAGACTAAAACTAGACCTATACCTCTCACCATGCACTAAACTAAAATTGAAATGGATTAAAGATCTAAATATTAAAACAGAAACACTAAACCAGTTGGAAGAGAGTTTAGGAAGAATTCTTGAAGACATTGGTGTAGAAAAACATTTTATGAAAAAAACCTCAGTTGCCCATGAACTAGGACAAACAATCAACAAGTGGGATCTCTTCTTACTAAAAAGCTTCTGCACAGCAAGAGAAACCACCAGCAGTGTGAAGAGACAACCCACAATGTGGGAAAAAAATCTTCACCTGCTTTTCCTCAGACGAAGGTCTACTATCTCGAATCTATAAAGAACTTAAAAAAATTAGGCTTCCCAAATTTAAAGACCCAATCCAAAAATGGGCATCTGAAATGAAGAGACATTTCTCAAAGAAGTAGAAATAACAAATAAACATATGAAAAAATGTTCAACATCACTGGTCATTCGAGAGATGCAAATGAAAACAACACTGAGATTCCACCTCACCCCAGAAAGAAAGGCTGCTATCATGAAATCAACCAATACCAAATGCTTGCAGGGCTGTAGGGAAAGAGGAACCCTGATCCACTGCTGGTGGGAGTTTAGACTAGTGCAACTACTGTGGAAATCAGTATGGAGATACCTCAAAGAACTAGGACTGGAAGTCCCATTTGACCCAGCTATTCTCCTGCTGGGTATCTTCCCAAAAGAATGAAAAGAATCATACCACAGTGATATATGTGCACCCATGTTCACAGCAGCACAGTTTGTAATAGCTAAAACTTGGAAACAGCCCAAATGCCCATCAACTGGACACTGGATAAAGAAATTGTGGTTTTTTTAATAAAATGGAGTACTACTCAGCCATAAAAATGAGAAATTAAAGATATTTATTGCTAAATGGATGCACATTGAGGCAATACTCTTAAGTGAAATAAATAGGACACATATATGTAAATACTGAATAGTTTCTCTAGTGCAAGAAACTGAAAGTGTTAATAAGGACTAAATGTATAATAGATAATGTGAAATAGGCCGAAAAGGGGCAAAGGGGAAGGAAGTGGGAGGGGTAGGGGAAAGGAAAGTAGGGAATGGAATTAATATGAGAAAATGAAAAAATGGAAACAAAGTCTTTGTTGATAGGGAGGGATGGAGGGGTTGAAGGGAGGGCAGGGGAAGGGGGAAAAATAAGAACCAAGAGGGAGTATGTAAAGATGCAAATTTCCAATGATGAATGTCATTATATTGAATACCTAAAATGTACCAATAAAATAAAATAAAAAGGATGTATCAAATCCTTTCTCAGTTTAAAAACAGTAACATTAAAAAAAAAACAGGAGAATTCAAGAAACATAAAAGATTTTTTTATGGATTCAAGAATCCATAAAAGGTTTGTTTTTGTCTGTTTCAAAGCCAATGTTGGCTCTGTATACTTCATGCTAGCTGTGCACCCATGCTGAGGCAAACATGTTGTTGTGCTTTCTTTAGTCTTTTTTCCAAGAAAGAGGAAGTCTCCTGATTTTTCTTACAGGAAACATTGGTGATATACTTCAGACTATAAGGAGGGACGGAGGTGATGGGTGAAGCTTAGGTTGTGCACTAGTAGGAGTTTTTGTTGGCTTAGAATCCTCCATCTTTTTGTCATCCGTGTGTTTTAGTGCTCTTTTCGATTGAGCCTGGTGACTGGTCTCCTACCTGATGTACTTGTAAGGTTCTGAGTGTACTTGCAAGGGGGCCCAAAAAGATCATCAGAATCATCTCCAGAACTGCTGGATTCACAGATGCTCACATCAGACTTGATATAAAGATAAGGAAAATAGATGCTACTGATTTCCAGCCCCAGATTGCATACTGCTGGAAATGGAGTAAACTGTCTCATTGGTGTCTGAAAATTACTAGGGCAGGTAATTTTGGGATCCTTTCTTTTCTACATCCATGCAGGGCAAGAACACTAGTGCTGGGGATGGAAGCTGAGGCCTAATGTATGGAAAGAATACTGAGGATGATACCTAATGAGATGCTAAGGAAGAAAAAAAAAACATGAGGGAACCCCAAGATCTGCAACCATGGTAAGCAGTTCTAAACTCTCAAGTTGGAGGAATGAAGAGAAGAGCTGAGGTCCTTAATGAACATGGGAGCCATGTGGATGGGCCTTCTCAGAAATAACTGATCCATGGAGCTGGGGCCAGAGAGCAGATGCAACTTCTGAGGAGACTGCCTAAAGTGAAGGGAAGGAGAAGAGATCCACTGGCTTTCTTTTCCTGTTATCCTGTGGTCTTTTTCTGTGCTTCCTAACTGAAAACACGTGGCAAAGGAGCTTCCACACATGGTTCATGGTTCCCAGGCATCACCACCTGTGAATTCAGAGGAGAGGGCAAAGATCTGAAGGCTAGCAAGCAAAGGATCAGTAGACCTCCTCATAGAGGTGTTGGGAAGAAAGAAGAAAATGTTGCTGAAGTTTTGCCTCTGAAATCAAAGGAAAGGAAGGGACTACATCAGGATTCATGTACAATCAGCATGGAACCAGGCTCTGGAGAACAGGGACTATTTTTATGTTTTTTAATTTAAAAAAAATTTTTTGGTACTGGGGATCGAACTCGGGTTCTTGCGCTTGTGCAGCAGGCGGCAAAACCACTGAGCTAAATCCCCACCCCTGGGACTATTTTTATTGAAAACTTTGATTTAGAAACTTTGTAGTATCCTTGTGTTTAGTTTTTTTCTTGTGATGGAAGTGTATTTATTTAAACAAAATGATGAAGAGAAAGAAGAGACCTATGAAAAATGCATTCTACTTCACAAACATTCTAGGCAAAGAAATATCCCAAATGATTGACCTGGTGATGAAAGAATCTAAATGGATGAGGACAGATAAATCATGTGGAACTCTAAATTATGACAATATAGAAATGAAACAGAGGAGAAACAGTAACTGATTAGTAATGCTCATTATCAAGTTCAACTTTCCTTTCTATTCTTGGCCATGGATGGAAATTCTTGCTGAAAAATAGCTATTTGTTTGCTCATCACCATTTGCTCCTCAAGCTGAGATAAATCAGCATCATTGCTTGTTTCTCTTCCAATAGAAAAAAAAAAAAGGATAAGGAAAATAAATGTAATCCCCAACATGCTAGATGTCAGATATGCCAAGTTTGTGTTTCCTGAAGTAGAAGAATGAATTATAAAGAACAACAGACATTAAGAGTAGGAAAATTTATTGGGGAATAGGAATGGAGTACAGGTATTTGGAATAAGAATAGCTCCTGAGAGACAGGAGGAAACCCGAATGTATTGCCAATGAGCCCACTTCTCAAAGGGTTTCATAGTGCAAAGTCATGAGGGGTGGGTAAAAAACAATAATCAGGAAGGGGAGCCAGTCCCAGCACCCGGAAGGAAGCTCCCCCGCTGCCATCCCAAGCTCCTAGGGCAGAGAAGCTCAGCTGGTCCCAGCACCCAGAAGGAAGCTCCCCTGCTGCCATCCCAAGCTCCTAGGGCAGAGAAGGTGAGCTGCGCAGGTGCCAGAAGTACCCCCCCCCCCCACCGAGGAAATGAGAAGAAACATACACAAGTCTCAAAAACAGACTTCTGGATCACCTACAGCAACCCCAAAGGGAAACAAGATGGAACAATCTAATACTCAACCACCTGGACTCTCTGAACTGGCAACAAAAGAGGATCTGGGAAAAATGAAATCAGAAATAATTTCTCAGATAACAGCAAAGATTTTGCTCATGGTACAAGACATGATTAATAAATCTAGAGAGGACACAGATAAAAAAATAGAGGATCTGAGGAACATGATGGAATCCCAACACAGGAAACAAATGGAATCCATAAAACAGATGCAAACTGGTTTCCAAGAGATTAAAAACTCCATCGAAAGTCTGTGCAGCAGAATGAACCAATGTGAGGATAGAATTTCAGATATAGAAGAAAAGACTGCAATTAGTGACCAGGAAAAGAAAAATTGCTTTAAAATTGTAAAGGAACATGAGAAATCAATCCAGCAGCTGCTAGACGATGCAAAGAAGAATAACATAAGACTGATTGGAGTCAATGAAGAAAGAGGAGAGAGTGCAGATGACATAAAAAAACTGTTCACAGAAGTGATGGCAGAAAACTTCCCAAGGAGGGGAAAAGAACTTGACATACAGATAAGTGAGGCATATAGGACTCCAAATAGCCTTGATCAAAAAAAATCTACACATAGGCATATAATAGGTAGGATTCCAGAAATCCAACAGAAGAACAAAATTCTACAAGCAGTGAGAGAAAAGAAACAAATCACATACAAAGAAAAGCCCATCAGAATCACAGCAGACTTCTCAACACAAACCCTCAAGGCAAGCTTGGAGTGATGTATTTCAAGCCCTAAAGGAAAACAGCCTCCAACCCAAATTGATGTACCCTGCAAAACTATCTTTCAAAATTGATGGAGAAATAAGATACTTTCATGATAAAGAGCACCTCAGGAACTTCATGAATACCAAACCGGCACTCCAAAAAATTTTAGACAATACCCTAGGAAAAGACAATGAGGATCACAACCCCAGGAATCCCAGCAGAATGAATCCATTGTGGGTGACAAATTAAACGCAAAGGGGGAGAATCCAACAAAAAGAAAAAGTCATGACAAGGCTTTTAAAACTTTTAACTTCATCTCCCTAATGAGTGTATAATTCAATCTTATTATTGTACTGATTAGTATTTTCCTGATTCTAGAGTTGCACACCTTTCCTTGTGCTGTACTGGCTATTTATCATCTTCTTATGTCTACTTTTTAATTGGGTTGTCTATTAATGAGCTCTAAGAATTCTTTATATATTCTGGTCATGGGTTATATGCATTGTAAATATGGTCTGTTTAAGGACTACTTTTCATTTTAATGATGTCATTTAAAGTTCTAAATTTGGATGGAATCTCATTTATCAATTTTTTTCTTTTATACATCATGTTTTTTGTACACTAGTTTTTGCCTACTCTGAATTCATAAACATTTTCCCTTATAATTTCTTCTTAACGTTTTATAGTTTTAGGCTTTCATATTTAGGTTCATAGATCCCTTCAAGTTATTTTCATGTATGGAAAAAAAGGGGTGAGGTTAATTTTTTATATACGGATACCAGGTGTTCTAGTGCCATTTACTGAAAACACTATCTTTTCCTCAGCTCTTGAATTGAGTTTATATTCTATAAAATGCTAATGTTAAATAATCTTTCAAAACTCAGTGGACCATATATGTGTGGTTCTATTTCTAGATTCTCTGTTTTATTCCAATGATCTATATGTCCTTCCTTACACCAACACTGCCTTGATTACTGTAGCTTTAGAAGAAGTCTTAAAATTAGGTACTAAACGTCTTCCAACACTGTTGTTTTTTTTTTTAACTTTTCTAGGTTCTTTGTACTCCTACATAACTTTTAAATTTCAATATCCAATTCTTCATTTATAGCAAGTATACGTAGACCTGAATTCTTATATATACCTTGTGTTTTCTAATCTTGCTAAATTCAAGTACAAGTTCTAGGGGCTCCTAGAGATTTCTTAGTATTTCCTCTGTAGATGATCATTTCATCTACATATAAAGATTTTGCTTCTACCTTGCCAATCCTATCCTAATTATGTCATTTTATTGCCAGACTATTTTGGTGGGGACTAGGTTTCAAAGTTATACAGACAGATAAAGAGTAAGCATATCTGCCCTTGTTCCCCACCTTAGGGAGAAAGCATTGTATCGTCTCCATTCATATAAGGCATTCTCACTGGAAGTATGTCCTTAATCTGTTGAGAAGGTTCTGTTCTACTCCTGGTCTCCTGATAGCTTTACCATGAACAGCTATGGAATTTAGTCCAATACTTTTTCTCCAACTAGTGACAGGATCATATGGCTTTTTCTTTTCCTCTGTTAAAATGATGACTTTTGAGGGTGGATCTTCCAATGCTGAACCAACACTGCCATCCCTATAACAAAACCACTTTCTACATCCTGCCAGATCTGACTTCTAATTGTTTTGTTAAACAAATTTCTATCTATGTTCATACTTTTTTCTTCTATTATCTTTATCCAGTTTTAGGATTAGCACAATGTTGAGTTCCTAAAATGAGGGGAGAAGTGTTCCTTCTTTTTTCTGCTTTGTTTGATATAATTTATCAGTTAAAATGTATATGAGCCTGTTGTTGTCATATAGGTAGGTTTTCAAGCTAGGAATATACTTTCTTTAATAGGTGCTATTCAAATTTTATATTTCCTCCAGAGGTAGTTTCATTAATTTGCCTTCCAAGTTACTTCTTAGAAGTTGTCAAATTTATTTCAAAACAGATTTTTGAAATATGCTTTCTATATCCTTTTAAATTCTGTAAAATCTGTGGTAATGTCTCCTAGATCTTTATATTGTAATTTAAAAATGTATAATTGATATTGTGTAACAAGAAGAAAAGGTCTAAAGGAGCAGGGGAAGTGGGAAGGGTAGGGGAAAGGAAAAAAGGGAAAAGAAAAAATATGAGAAAAGAAAAAAATGGAAACAAAGTCTTTGCAAATAAGGAAGGGTGGAGGGGGTGAAGGGAGGGCAGGGGAATGGGGAAAAAAATAAGAACCAAGATACTCATGTAATGGTACAAGATCCCAATGATGAATGTAACTGTATTTCATACCGAAAATGTACCAATAAACTTAATGGGGAAAAAAAAAAGGAAACTACCTATTCCAAATAAAGATGTGCTATATATGCAAAGTATACCATTCTAAAATCTTTTGTATAAAAATGAATGCATAACATCACAATAATAATTTTAACAATAAATGCATATTAATATATTACTACATTGAACCTTTCAGCTGAAGTATAATATAAAATTAAGATTTGAAAATTAAGGTTTACATGAATATTCTAAAAAAAAAAAAAAGATAATCAACCAATAAGATTACAAGTATAAGTCGTTTAGGTAACACTGACCCAATAGTAACAAGGGCATATGGATGACATCATTAACCTTGGTTGATATCTGTAGTCTTAGTCTTAGTGTTCCTAGTGGATTGGAAAGGTTGAGCCACCCCCAATGAGATAATGGTCTCAAATCCCAGAAGGGTGGTATCAATAATCTCAAGCTTGTATGCAAATCTGGCCCTTGTGACTTTAATCTTCAGATGTGCCTCCAGCCACAGCTTCTCTGTGTTCTCATCCTCTGCACTGACTTCCTTGAAGGCCCAGCCTTGTCTGACTGCCCACAGTATTTCTACCTAATTTAGCTGTCTATAATAGATTTACTGTTGCTTTCTTCTCTAGTAGAAGAGAATCTTTGTTCATTTTTTGTCAGAAAGGAGATGAACACTTTCTTCAAATTAGAATTGTAGGCATCACTGGAACAGATAGATTCATCCAATTTTGGGGGAAAATAGTCTTTTGATTTTTACTTTTGTTTCCTTTATACTTTGATATAGATTTAGGTTTTCTTCCATTTGCTTTTCTTTTTCTTTTCTTTCTTTTTTTTTTTTTTTACTCATGCTTCTTTATGATTACTTTATTTTTCAGATTTAGATTATAAAATGATTTTTGCTTTGGTAAACTTTCCAGGGTGAATCAGCCTTGGTGATAAGTTAATTTTGTATTTGTTTCACTGACAAACCTCTTTTTTTCTTCATTTTTGGGCATGTGCATGTTTACTACTGGGTCTACCTCTCTAATTCTTTCCAATTCAAAAAATTCAAAAGCCTGCACTGCCAAATGACTAATTTCAAAATCATCCAAGGTATTGAATTAACTTTGAGTATTAAAATGTTCCTTTTTATGGCAATTCAGAGATACAGTTCTAGGTCAGACATTAGCAGTAGATTTAGCTTCACCTGAATCAAAATAAAATCCCAGTGTATCTTGAGGAATGGAAAGCATTTGGTCTTCTATTTGGAATGATTCTCTTTGTCCTAGAAGGTCAGTTTCTTGAAGTGGAACTTGCGTAAATCTTTCACAAATGAGTCCCTGCAGTTGTCATCTTGATTGGAGTCCCTTTCTGACAGACATACACCCTGCCTCTGGCCAGTATCTTCTGTTTGTTGTGAAGTAAGTTTTCCTTTCAGTGCGTATAACTGACATGCAAGCTGCAAGATGATATCTTGGGATTCTCTCACTTTGGATTTTTCATTTTCTGAAGCTAAAACTAACATTCTGTTGTTGTCTTGGTAATTTTTCAGCAGTGTAGAAGTGTTGATAATTACTTTGCATGGTGAAGGTATAAAGCACCTGTATTTGCCAATCTCTGCCAAGTTTTTATTCTTCTTCTCATTCATTTGGTTCTTTATGTTTTTTTAAAAATTTAAATTTTTTTTTTTTTTTTTTTTATGGTTCTCTATGTTTTTAAGACAATCTTGAAAGGATTTTTCTTGGCACCTTTCCTTGGCCATCTTCTGCCTGGTAATTTTGATTTTACAGCTTTAAAATCTCATTAATAGTGGGGCACTGGGATGTCGACCTGTAATCCCAGCTACTCTGGAGGCTGAGGCAGGGGGATCACATGGTCAGCCTGGCTCACATACTGAGACCCCATCATGGCCACCACTTCTTCCACACATGTCACCCTCTTCTGCAGCTCCAGGTCTGCGGCATCATCTCGTGTCGCCCACTACTACTGCCACCACTTTTGAAATTAATTTATTATCTACTTTATAAAGAACTCCAAGAGAGGAGTTCAGTTTCCCAATGCAAAGAAATGATAGATGTTTAAAGAGATGGAAATGCTAATTACCTTGATTGGCTCATTACACATTGTATACGTGCATCAAATTCTTACACTGTACTCAATAAGGATATATCAATTAAAAATACAAATAGTAAAAAAAAAATTAAAGTTTTACAAGTATCCCTAAACTGTATTGGTTTTGCTTTTTGTCTTATTAAACCCAGAGTGCTGGAAAAGAGAATTTTCATTAATTTAGGATCTTGCTGTTTTTCCAAGTCTTCAACTAGAACACCAATTTTCATTTTACAATCCGTGCAGACAGCAGGTTGAGCTGGATATTTTTGGTTTCCTTTTATTGCTTCTCCTACTGTTTCCCATCTTTAGCCTCTGCCCTGGACCTTCCCAGCCCTCTTCTCCTACGATTCACTTTTTATTTCTCCAGAATTTCTTGAGGACTTGTTCTCTCCATCCCCTCATTCAGTGACTTTACTCTCAAATTTAAGAGCATTTCTTTCATCAATCTTTCTGGACACCTTTTCTCAGTCAAAGAGGACCAATGCTAAAGGATTTTTGTTTTGTTGTCATTGTTGTATAGCTATAAAATTTTTGTTGTGCAGGGTGTGGTGGCACCCACCTGTAATCCCAGCACTGGGGAGACTGAGCCAGGGGGATCTCCACGAGTTCAAGGCCAACCTGAACTACACAGCAAGACTGTGTCTCAAAAAAACAAACAAAAAAAACAGAAACAAAATTTTGTTCCTACAGTTTGGGTTTTTTTCTTCTAGTGCTGGGGATGGAACACAGTGCTTCACACAGGCTAGGCAGTGGTCTGTCACTGAGCTACCTCTCCAGCCTCTGTGTCTACTATTTTATATGCCCTGGTTCTTTTAAAAAAGACTCTAGAAAGCTTGCTGTGCATGAGCCACTTTCTTGAAATTTTACTGAATATCTCCATAATATTCTCACATAAAATATATTCTCAAACAACCCTGACTGGAGGTGTAGGGTTACAAATTAAATTACTACCGCTAGGCAGTTAAGCACCTGGGGGTAATAGTTTAGCCATTACCCTATCCACCTATATTTGGTCAGTTTCTTTTAAAAATATTTTATTACTGGATTTTATTCATCTAAATTCCTTATCAATTCATGCTTTACAGACAGAAAACAAAATTACTTCTACTCCCCTCAATGAACAGGTTTTGTTTTGTTTTGTTTTTGTCCCCCCCCCGCCAAGTGTGAAACTCAAGACCTGGTGAGGCGCTGCTGAGCTACATCCCCAGCCCTCAGTTTTGTTTCCAGTCTTTGTTAAAACTAGAGACACTGAAAACATAAACATTCATTCACAGAATGAATAAAAATTCTGATGTTGGTTGTAACAAATGATTGCACTTTTTTTTTGAGACAGAGTCTTGTTATGTAGTTCAGTCTGGCCTTGAACTCACTATGTAGCCCAGGCTGGCCTCCAACTCTTGGCAATGTTCCTGCCTCAGCCTCCCGAGTGCTGGGACTACAGGTGTGCGCCACCACACCTGGCCTATGATTGCGCTTCTGATGCAGAAATTATGTCCCTTTCCTCCAGTTGAACAATAAATGTGAGGCTATATTCAGCTCTAAAGCTTACATTAACTTTTTAGAAATATGTTAACCTTTCACATAATTCAAAAATAAAAATAAAAGCGGGGATATTGAGAAGTCTCAATCTCATTGTGGTTCTTGTAAGCCTTGCTTTGTCTCCCATTCCCTATAGGTAACCACTTTTACTTATTTCTTATGGACTTTTTGGTTTTATTTTGTTTATGAGACATGGTCTCCCTACGTAGTTCAGGCTGGCCTTGAAGTCACTATGTGGCTCAGGCTGGCCTCAAACTCATGGCGATCCTCCTGCCTCAGCCTCCCAAGTGCTGGGATCATAGGTGTGCGCCACCTTGTCTGGCAACTTCTTTTCCTTAGCAAATGCTTTCAAGCCAATATGATATATCTCCATTCTTTTCTCCCACAAAACACAGCATTCACTGCTCTTTACCTTTCTAATTTAATAATAAAGTTCGTTGATTTTTTATTTTAGTACATAAAGCATTTTCTCATTCTTTGATAGGTAAATAGTGCTCCACTATATGAATATATCATGATTTATTAGTCACTAATTAAGTGGGTCGTCTCCAAACTTCTGCCATAATAAATATTGCTGCAATAGCCTTACATATATATGTCAAGAAAATTTATAGTGATTATCTTATCTATTATGGATAATTTGTTTTTATTATACCTGTCTTGCTTGCTTTTTTTTTTTTTTTGAACCCAGGGCCTTTGCACTGAACTATATCCCAAGGTGTTTTTATATTTTGAGACAAGGTCTGGCTAAGTTGCTAAATTGCTCAGGCTGGGCTTGAACTTGTGAACCTCCTGCCTCAGCCTCCCAGAGTGCTATGATTATAGGCCTGCACCACCACACATGTTTACATTTCTAAATTTACAATTAACACATATTGTTTTTATAAGGAAAAACAATAACTGTTCATGTTTTTATGGGAGGACATACTTTTTGAAGTATCAACTCTTTTTGCATGAAATAGTTTTTAATTAGAATTCTTGGAGCTATTGAAAGCTAGCAGCCTTTGCTTTCTTGGTGTGTACAGCAAATTTAAAACAGTGAACCCAATCATCTACAATTGGCTTTTTGGGAGTTCCCTAGGCTTCATACATCAAGTCTCTACACTCATTAACTTTCCAATAAATAAATAAGCCAGATGTGGTGATATATACCTATAATCCCAGGTACTTGGGAGGGTGAGGCTGGAGGATCATAAGTTTGAGGCAAGCCTGGACAATTTAGCAAGATCCTATCTCAAAATAAAAAATAAAAAGTTAGGGAGTGTAGTTCAGTGGTGGAGTGTTCCTGGATTTGATCTTCAGTACTATCAATCAACTAATCAATAAATAAATATTACCACTAAGTATGAGAGATCATTGTCTACAACAATGAAGGAATCTAAAATGGTTTGGAGGGCTGGAGATTTAGCTCAGTTGCACCGTGACTGCCTCACAAGTGCAGGGTCCTGAGTTCGATCCCCAGTACCGCACACACACACAAAAAGGGTTGGAAATATCTTGTGCTACCACAGGACGTTTTGTGGTGCTTTCGAATATCCCTAACTTTGGTGTTATCTGCTGCTTGTCTATGACACAAAGCCATGATAAACTAGTTTAGCATTCCCTGACCCCAAAAGAAAACAGTATATTTAGGAAGAGATACCTTATCCTTTTTTAAAAAATTGTATTTAGATGTTTGCTAAACAAACCAAAAGCATTGCTGGGAACAAATGAAACCAACATACTCATGTCATTCCATAATTGTCCTGATACTGCTAAATCATTTCTATTTTTCTGTTATGTTCTGAAATACTACTTTGTATTCCTAAGTATCTTTTGTTTTATAATATGAAAATTTTAATGGATTATGACCAGTAGTAGACTTCATTTTTCTGCACTCAAAATTTGCTTATAAGAAACATAAGGTTCACGGGGCTTAAAAATCAAAAGAAAAGAGTATTCAACTTTAGTTCTGAATTATGTGACATGTCATAAATGCTTGCATATTCCTAATTTGAAACTGGGTATGATGGCACAAGCCTGTAATCCCAGCTGCTTGGGAGGCTGAGGCAGGAGGAGCATAAGTTCAAGTCTCTCCTGGGCAACTCAGTGAGACCCTGTCTCAAAATAAAAAATTAAAAAGGCTGAGGATGTAGCACAGTGGTAGAGCACCCCTGGGTTCAATCCACAGTACTAGGGTTGAGGGGGTAGAGAAAAAGAAAAAAGAAAGAAAATAAATTATTAATTTGAGAAAGCTACTTTTCTTGGATGTTACTCATCCTTGACCTTTCATTTGTTCTAAGTGGCAGTACTGTTTTATACTATGGGGCCAGTTGTTGAATGTATTGAGAATCAACAATGTCAGACAACATTGTTTTTTGATATGATGGCATTTATACTTTATGAAAAAGAGTAAATAAATAACAATGCTAGGCATAAACTTAGCAAAAACAGTGTTATGGCTTATATCTAGATGTCTCCACAAAGTTTCATGCACTCATAGGTAGGGCTTTTGAGATGTGGCTGGATTGTGGGTGTGTGATGCTGGGTTAGTCTACTAATTGGTTTAGCATAGTTCTGGTTGTAGAAAATGGAAAGGCCCACTTGGGGTGTGGGTGGCACAAACAATAGGCTTGTAGTCTGGATGGAATAAAAAGGGAAAGGAAGGCTTGCTGCTGCTGCTTCCTGCCTGCCTTGCCATGAACTGTTTCTCTTCTGTGATGCCCCTCACTATGGATTGAAACCTCTACAAACTATGAGCCAAAATAAACCTTTCCTCCTTTAACTTGTGAGTGTCAGATATTTTGTCCTAGCAATGAGAAAGTAACTAAGACAAATGGTTCAAAACTTACATGAGGAAAATAACCAAGCTCTTCTAAAGATTAACAGTACACTTGACATCACAGAAAAGAATATCATATTTTGGAATAGTCAGATGTGACATTATAAAGGATGCCAATTAATTCTAAGTTAATGCATACATTTAATGAAATCTCAGTAAAAAATAATCAGATTTTTGTTTTTTGGAGTTAAAACTTTAGGAAGAACAACCAAGATAGAAATACCTGAAACAAGCAGAGAATGATGAGGCCAATCCCTATCAGATATTAAAATCTATAACCCAAAGTAGAAAATAGCTATGAATTCATCCTGATATAAAATAATGATTGGTTTGAATAATTAGATGGGAAAGAATAAATACATCTCATATGTGTTATTCCACTTAATTGGTGTATTTACTTCAGCTTCAAGAAAGTAGAACATAATTCCCCCTCCTTAAGTGTGGGCTGCACATAGTGACATTCTTCCAAAGGGTACAATATGGAAAGGTTTAGAGCCTGGTGTGGTGGTACATGTCTGTAATTCTAGCACTCAGGAGGCTGAGGTAGAAGGACCATGAGTTTGAGGCCAGCCTGAGCTACATAGCGAGCTCCAGGTCACCCTGGACTATATAGCAAGACCCTGTCTCAAAGAAAACCCCCCAAATCCACAAAAAACCAAAAACTCTGTGTGTGTGGAGAGAGAGAGAGAGAGACAGAGAGAGAGAGAGAGAGAGGGAGAGAAAGGTAGTTTAGGAAAAAAGAATAACTTTACAGTGGAGAAACTTTTCAAACACTACCTCACCCAAGAGATCAAGGTCAATATCAGTGGTGGCCAGTTGCTGGGCGTGGTGGCACATGCCTATAATCCCAGTACTCAGGAGGCTAAGGCAGGGGGATTGGTGAGTTCAAGGCCAGCCTGGGCTCCATAGGGAGTTCAAGGCCACCTTGAATTACATAGTGAGCCCTGTCTCAAAAACAAAACCCAAAACTAAAAACAAAACAATGATGATCATCATATTGTTCATATACGCTCTTATGATGTGAAACTGTCACCATCAAGAGACATGTAAGGAAATATGAAGGCTAAATGTGATGTAGTATTGTTTTTTAAAAATGTTTAAAAATTTTGAGGTAGGGTCTCACTATGTAGCCGCCTTACACTTGAGATCCTCCTGTCTCAGCCTCTCAAGTGCTAGGATTACAGGCATGCACCATTATGTCTGGTTTGATGTGAAATCCTAAATGAGATCTTGGGATGGGAAAAGGACATTAGGTAAAAAGTAAGGAGATTTGAATGAAGTATGTTCTTTAATATACTAATATTGGTTCATTAACTTTAACAAGTGTATCATACTAAGGCAAGATGTTAATGTTAGGAGAAACTGGGCTTAGGGCATATGGGCACTCTCTGGACCATCTTCTGAATTTTTTTGGTAGATCGGAAACTGTTCTAAAAACGTCTATTAAAAATATAGCCTGCAATGGAACATTTTTTAAAATGTCGCCTTGTGGCCTGTGCTACAGTTTAACTGTGAACTAGATGTAGAATTGCTGGGTTATGTAATTCAACTTCACTAGATACTGTCAAATTGATCTTTAAATGCTTGTCCCAATTTTCATCTCCACCATCAGTGTATGAGGAATGTAATTCTCCCCTCCCTTTTCAATAGTACACACATTTTCATTTGATTGTTATAATTTTCAGGCTTTGAGTTTTTTGCCAATGTGCTAGGCAAAAATCTGAAATAGATAGTTGCTTTGACTTGCATTTCTGAGATTGCTGGTAAAAGCCACAATCTTTTTCATTTTCCATGAGTGCTACCTCTTCTGTGTGTCTGTGTGCATCTTTGTCCATGTTCTGGTTTACTGCATTTTCTGTGATAATTTTTATTTTGATCCTTGGAGTTGTTTATATATTTAAGAATATTTGTACATTGTATGTGTGTCAAATAACTTTTCACATCCTTAATTTTATTTATTTATTTATTTATTTTTGCTTAAATTCTTTTATTGGTACATTTTAGGTATACAATACGTTTACATTCATCATTGGGATCTTGTACCTTTACATGATGTATTTTTGTTCTTATTTTTTCCCCATTCCCCTGCCCTCCCTTCACCCCCTCCACCCTTCCCTATTTACAAAGACTTTATTTCCATTTTTTCCCTTTTCTCATAATTTTTTCTTTCCCTTCTTCCCTTTCCCCTTCCCCTCCCACTTCCCCTACCACTTTGGACCTTTTCTTCCTATTTCAAATTATCAATTATTCATTTTAATAATTTTAAACCTTATTTACACTTTCAGTTTCTCACTCCAGAGAAACTATTCGGTATTTACACATGTGTGTCCTATTTATTTCACTTAAGAGTATGGCCTCAAGATGCATCCATTTGGCTATAAATGTCTCTAGTTTCTCATTCTGTATGGCTGAGTAGTACTCCGTTTTATAAAAAAAAATGTTCTTTATCCAGTTTCCAGTTGATGGGCACTTGGGCTGTTTCCAAGCTTTAGCTATTACAAACTGTGCCCCTATAAACATGGGTGCACATATATCGCTGTGGTATGATTTGTTTAATTCTTTTGGGAAGATACCCAGCAGGGGAATAGCTGGGTCAAATGGGACCCCTAGTCCTAGTTCTTTGAGGTATCTCCATACTGATTTCCACAGTGATTGCACCAGTCTGTACTCCCACCAATAATGGACAAGGGTTCCTTTCTCCCCACACCCCTGCCAGGATTTGTTATTGGTTGATTTCTTGATAGCAGCCATTCTTTCTGGGGTGAAGTGGAATCTCAGTGCTGTGTTCATCTGCATCTCTCGAATGACCAGTGATGTTGAACATTTTTTCATATGTTTATTTGCTGCTTTTACTTCTTTGTCTGAGAAATGTCTGTTCATTTGAGATCCCCATTTTTTGAATTGGGTCTTTGAATTTGGGGTGTCTGATTTTTTTCAGTTCTTTATATATTCTAAATAGTAGTCTTTTGTCTGAGGTACAGCTCCTAAAATTTTTTTCCCACATTGTAGGTTGTCACTTAGCTCTCTTGGTGGTTTCTCTTGCAGTGCAGAAGCTTTTTAATAAGATGAGATCCCAGTTGTTGATTCTTTATGCTAGTTCCCATGCTACTGAGGTTATGTTCATAAAGTCTTTTCCTATGCCAATGTCTTCAAGAGTTCTACCTAACTTATCTTCCAGCAAGTTTCGTGTTTCTGTTTTAATATTTAGATCTTTAATCCACTTTGATCTTAGTTTAGTGCATGGTGATAGATATAGGTCTAGTTTTAATCTTTGGCACGTTGAAATAGTTTTTCCAACACCATTTATTAAATAGGCTATCTTTCCTCCAATGAGGGTGGTTGGCTCCTTTGTCAAAGATGAGGTGGCTGAGTATATCTAGAGTTGTTTCTGAATCTTCTAATCTGTTCCACTGATCCTTGGGTCTGTTTCTTTGCCAGTACCATGCTATTTTTATCACAGTAGCTTTGTGGTATAGTTTCAAGTTTGGGATTGTGATATCCCCTGCCATGTCTCTGTTACCTAGAGTTGCTTTTGCTATTCTAGGTCTCTTCTGGTTCCAAATGAGTTTTTGGATTCTTTTCTCTAGTTCTGTGAAATATATTGTTGGAATTTCAATTGGCATTGCATTAAATCTATATAGCAGTTTTGGAACTATGGCCATTTTCACTACATTGGTTCTTCCTACCCAGGAGCAGGGATGTCTTTCCATTTTCTTATATCCCCTTCAATCTCTTTTTTCAGAGTGCTGTAGTTTTCAGTGTAGAGATCTTTTGCTTCCTTTGTTAGATTGATTCCTAGATATTTCATTTTTTTGGATGCTATTGTAAAAGGAATTGTTTTCCTAATTTCTCTCTCAGTGAGCCTGTTACTTGTGTACAAGAAGGCTATTGGGCTAGGGATTTAGCTCAGTGCTTTTGCTGCCTGCTGCGTAAGCGCAAGAACCCGAGTTTGATCCCCGGTACCAAAAAAAAAAAAAAAAGAAGGCTATTGTTTTCTGAGTGTTGACCTTGTATACAGCTACTCTACTGAATCTGTCAATTAAGTCTAGAAGTCTTTTGGCAGAGTATTTTGGGTCTTCTATGTAAAGTATCATATTGTTAGCAAATAATGACAGTTTAACTTCTTCCTTTCGTATCTTTATTCCTTTTATTTCTTTCTCTTTTCTAATTGCTGTGGCTCATGTTTCCAGAACTATATTAAACAGGAGTGGTGATAGTGGGTATCCTTGTCTTGTTCCTGATTTTAGCGTGAAAGTTTTCAGTTTTTGACCATTTAGTATGATGCTGCCTGTTGGTTTTTCATAGATAGCCTTAATCAGGTTGAGATAAAGACCTTCTATTCCAATTTTCTGTAGGGTTTTTATCATGAATAGGTGTTGGATTTTGTTGATTGCTTTTTCTGTATCAATTCAGATGATCATATGGTTTTTGTCCTTGACTCTGTTAATATAGTGTATTACATTTATTGATTTACGTATGTTGAACCATCCTTCCATCCCTGGGATAAATCTGACTTGGTCAGGGTGTATGATCTTCTTTTTTTTTGAAAGAAAAGTTACATTTATTGATGATCAGGAGCAGAGAAATGGTGGCAGGAGGACAGAAAAGGCATGCCTCACAGGTGCACAGACAAATCAGGCTTTTGGGCTCAAGATAGAGAGTGGGAGAGCGGGCAAGGCATGTGCTTTGGTCATGGGTTATATAGAATGGTCCTAGGGTGCTATCTGAGCTCAAGTGGTGGAGGGGAGTGATCTCCTCAGCTTCCATGGTTCTCACTGTACTAGGAACACTGAGGGAGACACTGGCGGGTTTCCAGTTGCAGCTTGGCCTACCTCTTCATTCTGGAGGATACTGTCAACTCTAAACTTACTTCTTTACCTGTTTACTTGTCTCCATGCCTACACTTAAGGGGAGATAAGAAAATACCCATGCAGGAGAGGCCAGAAGCCTGTGAAATGTAAAGTGTGATGAGGCTGGAAGATCCTACCCTAAGGCCAGCCTGGGCTACATAGTGAGTTCAAGGCCAGCCTGAACTACACAGCGAGACCCTGTTTCAAAAAACCAAATAAATAAATAAAATAAAAACCTTAACCTGGAGTTCCTAAGGTACGACAGGCCACCAGTCTAATGTCTGCTTCATTCAAGAAACATTCCAGCCAGGGGGCCTCAGACTGAGGAGGGTCAGCAAGTCTTAAGGAAGGGCATCAAAGATGAAACCTAGACAGCTCTGTAACTCTGGAGCGGAATCTGCACTGCAGAAAAATATGGGAGTTCTCAGCTCCGGGAGAGAAGGTGCAGCCCTGGTGGTGAACATACTGGCCTGGGGGAGGGTGTGGAGCGAGAGGGTGATCAAAGACAGAATTGTGAAAGTTTCCGAACCACCGCAGCCAGCACTTGTCCCCGATACCATCCGTCCTCGAGTTGGCTGGACTTTACCCTCATCCCTGCATTCTCAGAATGACCCTTTGCAGCCCTAGGCGCTAGCCCAGGATCCCGGAGCCCTGTGCCACCATCCACTCGCCTCACTGCAGCCACTCAGGTCCATGATCTTCTTGATGACCCTCTGTATTCTGTTTGCCAGTATCTTGTTGAGCATTCTTGAATCCTTGATCCAGTAATGTTCATATCTGTGCTCTTGAGTTTTAAATACATGTGCTGCTGATGACTTCCAAGTATTTAACCCCAACCTTGACCTCTCCCTTCAGATTCAACAATCGCTTTGCCAGCTCCAGGATGGATATTTCCCCCTGGAATGCATTTCTCTTGCTTTGGTCTATCCACCAGTCAAATCTCTTCTTTGGGTAATGAGACACCTTTTCCTTTTGGGGATTTCCTGGCCTCCACTTCTTTGTCGATGTTTCTCAGGATAACGCACTTGCCATTGGTGTACAGGAAATTGTTGCCCTTGGGGTCACCGCGGATGATTTTGGAGACGGCCCTCTCCACCTGGGGCAGGGTGGCGAACACTTCTTGATCTCGTATGGCATCGTTCCCCACTTGTTACCGCATGGTGCTTGCCGAGAGCCAGGGGCCAGCCGCGCTGTGATGGGACTTCACTGAGGCCTGAGCCCGGGACATGGTGGAAGGCAGCGCCTGGCGTGCCAGGCGCGGAGCCACATCCTTGAATTTAAACTTTGTTTAGAAGGGGCTAGGGCTGTAGCTGAGTGGTGGAGTGCTTGCTTAGCATAGATGAAGCTCGGGGTTCAAATCCCAGCAGTGCAAAAAACCTGTGTATGATGTCATGTGAGGCACCAAACTTAACAATATTGACATAGAAGGTAGGTGTGGTGGCACGCACCTGTAACCCCAGCCCTCTGCTAGGCTGAGGCAGCATGACAGCATGTTAGAGCCCAACCTGGGCAACTTAGCAACTTAGTGAGACTCAAAAGAAAAAAAAAAAAGGGAGGGGGTGGAGATGTAGCTCAGCGCAAAGGCTCTGGTGTCAATCCCCAGTTACACACACACACACACACACACTCACACACAGAAATCAATGTCAAAAGTATTATTTTTTTCTTTGTGAAATGTACATTTTGGTGTTCCTTTGAGAAACCCATCCTATTGAAATCACAAAGCATTTCTCCTATCTTAAAAAATAAAGAAGTTTTTTTTAAAGCAAAAACATTGTAAAGCCTCTATAATTACTGGCACATGAGCAGAATACCCAGAAATGAACCTAATTGCATATAGAAACTTGGCACCTCAATACAGTGGAGGAAAGATGGATTATTTAATAAATGGTATTAATTTGTTAGCTATATCAGAAAAGATAAAGTGGGATCTGATGTATGCCAAATAAATAAGAGATTTAAAAGTAAAACATTCAGCCAAGGAAAACAAAATATGGCAAGCTGGGAAATATTATTTGCAACTTGTATCACAGATAAGGTTTAATTCCTTTAATTATTTGTTTAAAAATGGAGAACAAGAATGTCATCTATTCCATAGAAAAATGGGAGGGAAAAATGAACACACATTTCAAGAAACGCAAATTGGCCTTAAGTGTATGAAAAGATGCTCAACCTACTGGTAATAAAAGAGATGCAAATTAAAGTTACACTAAGATATCATTTCTCATCAATCAGATTGGCAAAATTCAAAAGTTTAATAACACACTGGCTGGAGCCTCCAGTACTATGTTGAATAGAAGCGGTTAAAATAGACTCCCTGGTCTTGTTCCAAATGCACTCAGTATTTCTCCTTTAAGTATGATGCTAGCTGTAGGCTTTTTGTAGAAATCCTTTATGAGATTGGAGTAGTTCCCTTTATTCTTAGTTTGTTAAATCTGTATTTCTTTTTATCATAAATACTTGTGTAATTTTATTAAGTGCTTTTTTCTATATCTGAGTGAAAATAGGGCTTTTTCCCCTTACTTTATTAATGAAGTGAAATGCACTGATTTTCAAATTTTAAATGAATCTTATATTCCTAAAATGAATCCCACTTGTTTATCATGTAATGTCCCTTTTTTCATTTTTGGTATTTTTTTCTAGGATTTTGCAGTCTATGTTCATGGGAGATAATTAATCTTTAATCTTCTTCTTGTAATGTCTGCATTAGGTTTTGGTATTGAGGTTCTAATGGCCTTATAAAGTAGGTTTGGTAATGTTTCTGCTGTTTCTATTTTTTTTGTTTGGAAAAGTGTTAAATAAGAATGCCATTGTTTCTTCTTTAAATATTTGGAACAGTTTACCATTAAAGTCATCTGGACCTGCATTTTTCTTTAAGAAAGACCTCAGATTATAGATTCAATTTCAATAATAGGTAGAAGAATCTTTGGATTTTTTTTAGATTTTCTATTTCTCTCTGAGTAAATTTTGTTTTTTTTTTACTTTTTTCTTTTTTGGTACCAGGAATCGAACCCAGGGTCTCGTGCTTGACAGGCAGGTGCTGCACCACTGAGCTATATCCCTGGCCTTCTGAGTAAATTTTGGTAAATTGTCTTTTTCAAAAAATTTATGCATTTCATGTAAATTTTCATATCCTGCCACTCCTGTACTATCTAAAAGTGTTACTAAATAGTTGAGGAGGAGGAAATTCATTTTCTTAAATAATTCAAGCTTATATATTATTTGTTCAAGAACAAATTAACTTAGAACACTACTGTTTTGTAACCTCAAATGAAATAATAGATCAAGGCATTGATCACTAGTGGTAGCTAAAAACGTTAACTTACAAGCTCATGGGACATTTTCTAATAGTTGACTTAGGCTGATACCACTTAAAGTCACTGATCAATCTTATTGGTTGATTTCTTGATAAGAGCCATTCTTTCTGGAGTGAGATGGAATCTCTGCCTTGTTTTAATTTGCATCTCACAAATGACCAGTAATGTTGAACATTTTTTCATATATTTATTGGCTGTTTCTACTTCTTCACCTGAGAAGTATCTATTCATTTCAGATGCCCTTTGAGTTCTTTATATATTCTAGATATTAGTCCTTTGAAGAACAGTTGGTCAAAAATTTTTCCCACACTGTGGGTTGTCTCTTCACTCTGTTGGTGGTTTCTCTTGCTGTGCAAAAGCTTTTTTTTTTTTTTTTTTGCAAAAGCTTTTTAGTAAGATCTCGGTTGTGATTCTTTGTGATAGTTTCTGTGTGATCAGGGTTGTGTTCATAAAGTCTTTGCCTACACCAATGTCTTCAAGAGTTCTACCTAATCTATCTTCCAGCAGATTTAGCATTTCTGTTTTAATATTTAGATATTTGATCCATTTGAATATTATTTTAGTGCATGGTAAAAGATATGGGTCTAGTTTAATCTTTGGCAAGTGGAAAGCCAGTGTGTCCAGCACCATTTATTAAAGAGGCTATCTTTCCTCCAGTGAGGGTGTTTGGCTCCTTTGTCAAAGATGAGATGGCTGAGTGTGTCTGGCATTGTTTCTGCATCTTCTAATCTGTTCCACTGGTCCTCAAGTCTGTTTCTTTGCCAGTACCATGCTGTTTTTATCACAGTAGCTTTGTAGTAGAGTTGCAGGTTGTGGATTGTGATACCCTCTGCCATGTCTCTGTTACCTAGAATTGCTTTTGCTAGTCTGGGTCTCTTCTTGTTCCAAATGAATTTTTGGATTGTTTTCTCAAGGTCCATGAAGGATGCTGCTGGGATCTCAATTGGAATTGCATTAAATCTATATAGCAGTTTTGGAAGTATGGCCATTTTCACTAGATTAATCCTTCCTACCCAGGAGCAGGGGATGTCTGTCCATTTTCTGATATCCTCTTCAATCTCTCTTTCCAGAGTGGCGTAATTTTCAGAGAAGAGGTCTTTGATTTCTTTCGTTAGGTTGATTCCTAGGTATTTCAGTTTTTTGGATGCTATTGTGAAAGAAATTATTTGCCCTATTTCTCTCTCAGTGAGTCTGTCATTGGTGTAGAGGAAAGTTATTGATTTTTGTGTGTTAACCTTGTAACCAGCTACTTGAGTGAATTTGGTTATTAAGTCTAGAAGACTTTTGGTGGAGTTCTTGGGGTCTTCTATATAGAGTATCTTGTCATCTGGAAATAATGACAATTTGACTTCTTCATTTCCTATCTTTATTCCTTTTATTTCTTTCTCTTGTCTAATTGCCGTGGCTAATGTTTCCAGAACTATATTGAACAAGAGTGGTGATAGTGGACATCCTTGTCTTGTTCCTGATTTTAGTGTGAAGGATTTCAGTTTTTGACCATTTAGGATGATATTGGCTGTTGGTTTTTCATAGATGGCTTCTCTCAGTTTGAGGTAGAGACCATCTATTCTAATTTTTGTAGGGTTTTTATCATAAATGCATGTTGGATTTTGTCAAATGCTTTTTCTGCGTCTATGGAGATAATCATATGGTTTTTGTCCTTGGCTCTATTGATATAGTGTATTACATTGATTGATTTTCATATATTGAACCATCCCTGCATCACTGGGATGAATCCCACTTGATCAGGGTGTATGATCTTCTTGATGATCTTCTGCATTCTGTTTGCCAGTATCTTATTCAGGATTTTTGCATCTATGTTCATTAGTGAGACTGGCCTATAGTTCTCTTTTTTGGTTGGGTCTTTCTCTGCTTTGGGGATCAAGGTGATGCTTGCTTCCAGGAATGAATTTGGGAGTATTGCTTCCCTTTCAATTTCATTGAAGAGTTTAAACAGTAGTGGCAGTAGTTCCTCTCTAAATGTCTTCTAGAATTCAGCAGTGAAGCCATCAGGGCCCGGGCTTTTCTTAGTCGATAAGGTTTTAATTACATTTTCAATTTCATTGATTGATATTGGGTTGTTCAGAATTTTTAGGTCTTCTTCGTTCAACTTTGGTAATTCATATGTATCTAGGAATCTGTCCATTTCTTCTGTGTTTTCCATCTTATTGGCGTATAGGTTCTGGAAGTAGGTATTGAGATCCTCTGGATTTCTGCTGGGTCTGTTGTAATTTCACCCTTTTCATTCCTAATTGCATGGATTTGGGCCTTTTTTTTCCTTTTTCTGACAAGATTGGCTAAAGGTTTGTCAATTTTGTTGATTCTTTTGAAGAACCAACTCTTGGCTTCATTGATTTTTTGTATCATTCTCTTAGTCTCCATTGCATTGATTTCTCCTCTAATCTTTATAATTCCCTCCCTTGTATGAGCTTTGGGGTTGTCCTGCTCTTCTTTTTCTAGAAGCTTGAGGTTCAGCATCAGGTTGTTTAATTGGGCTCGTTCTGTTTTCCTAATATGAGTATTCACTGCTATGAATTTCCCTTGTAAGTCTGCTTTCATTGTGTCCTATCGATTCCGATATGTTGTATTGTCATTGTCATTTAATTGAAGGAACTGTCTGATTTCTTCTTTAATTTCCTCTGTGACCCATTGGTTATTCAGAAGTGTGTTGTTCAAGTTCCACGTGTTTATGAAATTTTTCGAGTTTCTTTTGCTATGGATCTCCAATTTCATCACATTATGGTCTGATAATATACAGGGGATAACTTCAATTCCTTTGCACTTACTTAAACATGTTCTATGTGTGAGTATGTGGTCTATTTTTGAGAATGACCCATGTGCAGCTGAGAAGAATGTGTATTCTGATTTTGTGGGGTGGAAGACTCTGTAAACATCTGTTAAGTTCATTTGTTCAAGAGTTCGATTGAGTTCTAGTATTTCATTACTTATTTTTAGTCTAGTTGATCTATCTATATGTGACAGTGGGGTGTTGAGGTCCCCCACTACAATTGTATTAGTGCATATATGACTTTTCATGTCCATTAGTATCTGTTTTATATAGTTGGGTGCACAGATATTTATGATTGTCATCTCTTCCTCTTGGATTCTTCCCTTTCCAAGGATGTAGTGTCCTTCTTCGTCTCTCTTAATCAGTGTTGGTTTGAAATCTACTTGATCTGCCAAGAGGATAGCTACTCCTGCTTTTTTTGGGGTTCCTGTCACATGGAGTATTGTTTTCCACCCTTTAACTTTCAGTCTTTGAGTTTCCTTTTGAATTAAGTGTGTTTCTTGTATGCAGCATATTGTTGGATTTTGCTTCTTGACCCATTCTGCCAGTCTATTTCTTTTGATTGGTGAATTGAGACCATTAACATTGATGGTTATAACTGAAACATCTTGACTTGTCATTACCATGACTTTTTCTTTTTGTTGGGTTCTCCCCTTTACATTTAATTTGTTGTCATGCCAGATGGGTTCATTCTGCTTTGCTTCCTGGGGTTGTGATCCTCAGTGTCTGTTCCTAGAATATTGTGTAAAATTCTTGGAGTGCTAGTTTGGTATTCACCAAGTTCCTAAGGTGCTCTTTCTCATGAAAGTATCTTATTTCTCCATCAATTTTGAAAGATAGTTTTGCAGGGTCCATCAATCTGGGTTGGAGGCTGTTTTCTTTTAGGGCTTGGAATATGTCACTCCAAACTCTTCTTGCCTTGATGGTTTGTGTTGAGAAGTCTGCTGTGATTCTGATGGGCTTTCCTTTGTATGTGATTTGTTTCTTTTCTCTGACTGCTTGGAGAACTTTGTTCTTCTGTTGTGTTTCTGGAATCTTAACAATTATATGCCTATGTGTAGATTTTTTTTGATCAAGGCTATTTGGAGTTCTATATGCCTCACTTATGTGTATGTCAAGCTCTTTTCCCCTGCTTGGGAAGTTTTCTGCCATTATTTCTGTGAAGAGATTTTTTATGTCATCTGCACTCTCTCCTCTTTCTTCATTGAGCCCAACCAGTCTTATGTTATTCTTCTTTGCATCATCTAGCAGCTGCTGGATTGATTTCTCATGTTCCCTTATAATTTTGAAGCAATTTTTCTTTTCCTGGTCACTAATTGCAATCTTATCTTCTATATCTGAAATTTTGTCCTCACATTGGCTCATTCTGCTGTGTAGACTTTCAATGGAGTTTTTCATGTCCTGGAAATCTATTTGCATCTGTTTTATGGATTCCATTTGTTTCTTATGTTGGGATTCCATCATGTTCCTCAGCTCCTCTCTAGATTTATTAATCATGTCTTGCACTAGGGGCACAATTTCTCCTGTTATCTGAGAAATTATTTCTGATTTCATTTTTTCCAGATCTCCTTTTGTTGCCAGTTCAGTGGGTCCAGGTGGTTGAGTATCAGAGTGTTCCATTTCATTTCCCTTTGGGGTTGCTGTAGGTGATCTGGAAGTCTGGTTTTGAGATTTATTTACTTGTTTTCTCATTTCGACTGGGGTGGGAGGCTGTTGGCGCCTGCACAGATTACCTCCTCTGAGCTGGGAGAGGTGGGACAGGGGCCGGGAGCAGTGGTAGGGATGGTGACCCAAAAGCCCTTTCCTGGGGGCTGGGAGCAGCAGGAGGGATGGTGGCTGGGAAGCCCCTTCCTCTGGACCAGGAGCAATAGGATGGTGGCTCAGAAGCCCCTACCTCTGGGCCGGGAGCGGTGGGAGGGATGGTGGTCTGGAAGCCCCTTCCTCTGGGCCAGGAGCAGCGGAACAAAGGGTGGCCCAGTAGCCCTTTCCTCTGGGCTGGGAGCAGTGGGAGTGATGTTGACCAGGAAGCCCCTTCCTCTGGACCAGGAGCAGTGGGACGACAGCTCAGAAGCCCCTACCTCTGGACCGGGAACAGTGGGACTCAGCACCCTGGTCTGGTGCTCTGGTGTCCTCTGCGTCTTTGTAGTGTGGAACCAGGTGGCTGCCTGTCTGCAGCGGGGTGATTCGGCATGTTCTGTGTGACTGAGGACCTCGGTAGGGCATGGGCAGACCTGCCTGTCTGCAGCAGGATGATTCGGCATGTTCTCGCCAACTCTTTGATTCATTGATTCTTTGTATTGTTTTCTTAGTCTCCATTGCATTAATTTCTGCTCTGATCTTTATAATTTCTTCTCTTATACAAGTTTTGGGCTTGATTTGTTCTTCTTCTTCTAGAAGCTTGAGGTTCAGCATTCAGTTGTGTATTTGAGCTTCTTCTGTTTTCTGGGTATGGGAACTCACTGCTATAAATTTCCCTTATAGGACTGCTTTCATTGTGTCCCATGAGTTCTGGTATATTGTATTGGCATTATTGTTTAATTGTAGAAACTGTTCAATTTCTTCTTTAATTTCATCTCTGACCATTGATTGTTCAGCAGGGTGTTATTTAATTTCCATGTGTTTATGAAGTTCTTGTGCTTTCTTTTGCCATTGATTTCCAATTTCATTGCACTATGGTCTAATAATATGTAGGAGATAATTTCATTTGCATTTACTTAAGCATGTTTTATTATTGAGTATGTGGTCTATTTTGGAGAATGGCTCATGTGCAGCTGAGAAGAATGTGTATTCTGATGTTGTGGGGTGAAACACTGTATAGACTTCTACTAAGTCCATTTGTTCAAATGTTTGGTTCAGTTCTGATAGTTCTTTGTTGATTTCTTTTGTGTGTAGTTGATCTATTTGTGACAGTGGGGTATTGAGGCCCCCCCATTACAATTATATTAGTGCTTATTTGATTTTTCATGTCCATTAATATTTGTTTTATGCAGCTCCACGTGTCCATATTTGGTGCATATATATTTATGATTGTCATCTCTCACTCTTGGATTGTTCCCTTTACATGGATATAGTGACCTTCTTTGTTTCTCTTAATTAGTCTTGGCTTAAAATCCACTTTGTCTACAAATAGAATAAGTATCCCTGATTTTTTCTGGGTTTCTGTCACATGGGATACTGTTTTCCATCCTTTGACTTTCTGCCTATGAATTTCTTTTTGAATTAAATACATTTCTTGTATGCAACACATTGTTGGATCTTGCTTCTTGATCCATTCTGCCAGTCTGTTTCTTTTGATTGGTGAATTAAGACCATTAACACTGATGATTATAACTCATATGTATTGACTTATCCTTGTCATATTATTTTCCTCTTGTTGGGTCCCTTTATTTCCCTCTGTTTAATTTCTTGCCTTGCCTGGTGGATTCATTCTGTTGGGATTCATGGAGTTATAATTTTCATTATCTTTCTAGAATATCCTTCAGAACATTTTAGAGTGCTGGTTTGGTGTTCATGAATTTCCTCAGGTGTTCTTTGTCACAAAAGTTTATTATTTCTCCTTCAATTTTGAAAAATAGTTTTGTGGGATACATCAATGTGGGTTGGAGGTTGTTTTCTTTTAGAGATTAAAATATTTCACTCTAACCTCTCTGACTGGAGGGTTCGTGTTGAGAAGTCTGCTATGCTTCTGATGGGCTTTCCTTTATACGTGATTTTTTTCTTTTCTTGAACAGCTTGTATTATTGTTTTGTGTTGGATTTCTGGAATCCTGACTATTATATGCCTAGGTATAGATTTTTTTTTTTTTTTTGGTACCAGGGATCAAACTTGGGTCCTTGTGCTTGCGAGGCAGGTGGTGGAACCACTGAGCTAAATCCTCGGCCAAGGTGTAGATTTTTTTGATCATGGCTAATTGGAGTTCTGTATGCCTCACTTATTTGTATGTCAAGTTCTTTTTCCCTGTTTGGGGAGTTTTCTGCCATTACTTCTGTGACAGTTTTTTTTTATGTCCTTTGCACTATTGCCTGCTTTTTCATTGACTCTGTTCAATCTTATGTTATCCTTTTTTCCATCATCTAGCAGCTGGTGGATTGATGGTCCCTTGCTATTTTAAAGAAATTGTTCTTTTTCTTTTTCTTTTTTTTGTACCGGGGATCAAACTCAGGACCCTGCACTTGGGAGGCAGGTGGCAGAACCACTGAGCCAAATCCCTGGCCAAAGAAATCTTTCTTTTACTGGTCACTAACCACAATCCTGTCTTCTATATCTGATATTCTGTCTTCACATTGGCTCATTCTACTACATATACTTTTTCTTTTTTTGGTACCAGAGATCGAACTCAGGATCTTGCACTTACTTGCAAGGCAGGCATGGGCACCACTGAGGTAAATCCCCAGCCCCCAACTATATATACTTTCAATGGAATTTTTAATCTCCTGGATATCTGCTTGAATTTGTTTCATGACTTCCATTTCTTTCCTATACTGGGCGTTCATGGTTTCCATCATTTTCCTAGGTTCCCCTATTTTTCTATCTGTATCTGCTCTAGAGTCACTAAGAATTTCTTTCATTCTGGTCACCATCTCTGTAGTTATATGAGAAATTATTTCTGATTTGATTTTTTTCTACAGCCTTGTTCATTTGCTTTGTTACTTACACTGTTACCACTTCAGAGAATCCAGGTGGGTGGTTTTCGAATTGTTCCATCTCATTGTCACCTGGGTTTGCCTTTAGTAAGCTGGAAGCCTTGTTTAAGTGTCTTCTCATTCTCTTTCTTTCTTTTTTTTTTCAGTTTACTTCCTAGGTTGATGCTTGTAGATCGCTTATGGCAAGTAGCTTTATTGCTAGTATTTAAAACCTTTAGGAAATGACTACTTCTCAGAGGCATCTTCAAGGTGTAGCTGGCTTTTAGGTTTTGAGTCTGTTGCAAGATCCTACCTCTTCGGTTTATTGGGGATGAGAAGTTGATGCCTCCAGTTCTTTGGCACTGGCCTATTCTATTTTTTATGACTCTTAGGCAATCTCAATCTTATACCAGGAAGAGCAACTGATTAGAACAATTACATCACCTTGGCTAAAGTAATACAATCAGCAATAACAATAGCATCAAACACAGCCTAGAAAATGACAAACTGTGGTAACTATTAATTTGCCACCTTTAACTCTATAAACTAGATTTATGGTTATATAACAACATCTAAAATGAACCAAAAAATCGTATGCAATAAGTAAGCCCTCAATGTAGCAATTTTACCCTCAGGGGAGAAAAATTAAAAGGAGTTGGGGGAAATAGAGAAATAGAAGAGAGGAAGAGATTAGAAGCAAGGCTAGAGGACAAAGGAAGACCATGCAAACTTTGGGAAAGTGGTGAAGAAGACAGGAAGGAAAGAGAGAAGGGAAAAATAAGAACAATAAGAGAACAAAACAACAACAAGAAAAACTAGAAACTGTGTTCACACTCATATAAAAATAAGAACAATCAAGAAAAAACAAAACAAAAACAAGAAAAGAGAGAGTTTAAAAAAAGAAGAAAGTGAGAAAGTGAAAAAAAATCCATTTCAAGGTGTGTCTCTGCTGTCACTGGCAGATAATGTGGGCAGAGTACAGATTTGAGTTGATTAATCCCAACTAGCCAGTTATAGTTTTACAGTGGGGTAGTTGATAATCCTAGCAAGGCTGCACCTTTAGTTCTATTGAAGTTCAGGCTAGCTTCTGGCTGTAAGGCTGGAACTGGACCTGTGGAGACTGTAACAGTCCATGTGCCACCTCCCTCCCACCACCATTGGCTCAATCTCAGCCCCCTAACCTCCTGTTGATTTGTATTCTACATTGACAGTTACAGTCTCTAGCTGGAGCCAGCCCTATATAGCTGTTCTGAGATCTGAGCTCAGTTGGCCCCTCTCCAAGATGGTTACTGGCTGATCACTCTCTCCTGGGAGACATCCAAACTCCAACAACTCATCAACTACTGCAGTCTGCTGTGTCCACTGCTCCTCTCCACTGAAAGGTTTCTCTGTGGAGGTCTATGGGGTCACCAGTAGTCACAGTTCATCTGTAGGTTCAAGCCCTTTCCACACAGCGAGTCTGGGCTCAGGGAGAAGGCACCACCTCCCACTTCCTTTTTCTTTGTTGGAGACTCTTCACTCTTCCCAAGGGCTTCAATTATTGCTTTAGATCTTTCCTGGGATCCTTCCTTCCAGATCCTTCTTTCAAGTTTTTCCCTGGGACCCACTTCTCTCCTTCTTTTCCTCACCTTGCTTTATTTCAGTGGCTGGACACCAAACCTCAGAGGGGCCTTCTCTCTGTTGCTCACCACTCTGCCATATTCCCAGAAGTCCTCTACACTGATCAATCTTAACATTCCCAAAAGAGAAATATGTGTTTCTTCTTGTGATAAAACATTAAATAAATACCACTACCTGTGAAGTACTCTTGCAAAAAAAAAAATCAAACCCAAATCTGTTATGTCTGTAGATTTAACTACCAGTTTATGGGTAATACAGGTGACAGAAGAACATGGTAACTAACACTGCAAGGATGCAATCAGCAGCATTCAAAATACAGGAAGTTCTACAGGAAAATGACTTGGTTCCTTCAATAAATAAGTTATAAGGAGAAAAAAAGGAAGTGGGTGCAATAAATTAAGAGAAATATATATATATATATATTTTAAAAGAATTATACCTGGGCATGGTGGTACATGCCTGTAATTCCACCATTTGGGAGGCTAAGGCAAGAGGATCGCCACAAGTTTGAGGCTAGCCTAGGCTACATAGTGAGTTCAAGGCCAGCCTGAACTACAGAATGAGAGCCTATCTCAAAAGAAAAAATTATTAAACTTTATGGCAACCAAATACAATGTATGGACCATGTTTAGATGCTGATTTGAAAAAAAACAACTATAACAAAAAGAAAAAAATTGTGAAAATTGAAACACTGAGACGATATTTGCTACTACTAAGGGATTATTTTGTTCATTTCTTTTTAGGTGTGATGACAGTGATTTTTTTAAAGAGTTCTTATTTTTTAGAGATGCATGTAGAAATATTTACTTGTGAAATGATAGATGTGGGACACACTTCAAAATAATTAGGAGGCTTGGTTACAGTAGCAAGGGAGTATAGCTAAAGGAACCGTCAACAGCAAACAAACAAACACAGTCTTTTGATTAATTGGACCCACTTCCTTTTTTTGTTTATTGAAGCTGAGCAGTGGATACATGTGGTTTATGTTTTCTCTACTTTTATATATATTTGGAAATTACCATAAAAGGATTAAAAGTGCTGGAAAACAAAGGGCCATTCACAGACCAAAAGTTTTGTGAAATTCAGGACAGTTGAAGGCATATGGGATCTGATGGGAAGAAGAAACAGAGAGGCCAGGAAACCACAGATCAAGTCATCAGAAGGATTCTTGCCAAAGGAGTCTGGGAGAGAGGGTGGTGGGGACGTATGGCTGCCCAAAGCTATGTGTTTTCAAAACCTATTGGCATGAGTAGAGACAATTAAGATTCCTTTCTGTCTACCCTGGCCTTGCAGGAACAGAACAGCTGGCAAGAAAAGTCCAAGAATTTTTTTAAAGAAACTGGCCCTAACAAGGGTATCAAAACCTGAGGAAGGGGCTGGGGGTGTAGCTCAGTGGTAGAGCACTTGCCCAGCATGTGTGAGGCCCTGGGTTTAATCCCCAGTACTGCTAAAACAAACAAACAAACAAACAAACCCCCAAACAAAACAAAACAACACAAAAGAGAAAACCCTCAGAAAAGAATTAGCACTATCCCAGGGACACAGAATGGAAAACATGAAAGGGCTCCATCCCTCCAGTTCTCCCATGGTCCTCCATCAAACTGCCTCTCCTTCCCTCCATCCATCTACAAGGAAGCCTTCCTGCTGCTAAAACACGGCCCTTTGCGGAGCTCATGCCAAGACCTCCTCTTCAAAGACAAATACAACATGATCTCACATGTGGAATCTAAAAAGAACACAATTCATAGAAATGGAGAGTGGAAGAGTTATTATCCCAGACCTCTCTTCTCCCCATCTTGGGCTAATAACCCTTCCACTCTCCACTTCTATGATTTGGGAAATTACTTACTCCTATTCCAGAGTAAATAACTACTGACCTAAATGTTTTAATGAACAGACTAACTGACAAAATCAGCATAAAAGTGGGACATAAAATTAAGAATTCAGAATAGTGAACAAAAGGAAAACAGATGGAAAATATTAAAAAGTTATTGCAAAAGTTGTACACAGTCACACACAGCTGTAATCTTAGATTTAGAAGGCTGGGCTGAAGTTCCACCTGGGCAATTTAGGGAGACCAAGGGCTGGGGAGGTAGCCGAATGGTATAGTGCCCTTGGATTCCATCCCCAACCACAAAATTAATTAATTTTAAAAAATAAAAAAGTTATGGTGGAAAAATCTAGGTGTTCCAACATCTAACTAAGTAGGGGACAGATACCATGTTGGGAAGAAATAATCAAAACTTTTTAGTAAAATACAACTTGCTATACATATTGTTGGGAGTGCGGCAAAGGAACACAAAAGTCAATAGAAAGAGCTCCCCATAGATGAAGCTAAAACAATTTGAGCAACAATATATAGCAGTACTGGATTATAACCCAAAGCATAAAATAAGTATCTATGAGCCACATACATGGCGATAAATTAATGAGGGAGAAAACACAACTCTAGTATAGAATTCTTTTTTTTTTCCTAATGTAGAATTCTAAACAATTATGCAGATACTCCATACTAAAGTAGGAGGAGCATAATTCCACACTTTTTTTCTTTTCTTTTTTGTTGTTGCGGTGGTGCTGGTGGTGTTGGGGGTGGAACCCATGGACTCATGCATTCTAGGCAAATGTTCTATCACTGAGTGTATTGCTAGTCTTTTATAATTTTTTGTTTTCAGACAAGGTCTTCCTAAGTAGTCCACGCTGGCCTTGAATTTGTGATCTTCCTAACCTCAGCTTTTGGAGTAGCTGGGATTAGACACGTGCACCACCATGCTGGGCTTTTATGTTTACTGAGTACTTGATTGGGGTTTTTTAATGTCTCAATCAAAGGACTGAGGTGTGTTTTTTTGTTTGGTTGGTTTTGTTTTTGAGACAGGGTCTGGCTACATAGTTCACTCTGGCCTTGAACTCACAGCGATTCTTCTGCCTCAGCCTCCAGAGTGCTGGGATTACAGGCATGTGCGCGCCACCACACCTGTCTAGCCTTCCATTTTTGTGGATTCTGTATCCTTTAAAAGCTTTCTAATTCAGCTTTTACAAACTCTGAGATAGATTTATGAAATTGCAAAACTCGGGTCGGGGATTTAGCCCAGTGGTACTGCACCTGCCTTCGCAAGCGCAAGGTCCTGAGTTCAATCACAGGTAACGCAAAAAAAAAAAAAAAAAAATTGCAAAACTCCATAGTTTAAAAAAAAAATCCACAGGGCTGGGGATTTAGCTAAGTAGTTCTCCCGCCTGCCCCACAAGGACCCAAGTTCAATCCCCCGTACCCCCCAAAAAATCCCAAACAAACAAACAAAAATCCCCAAAGCTTTCAAAGAAAAAAAAGAAATGGTTACTCACAAAGTTTCAAAATCTGGCTGAGGGCAAAGAAACATCAGATACTAAGATACAATGAAGCAATGTCTTCAAAATTACAAAGGGAGGCCTGGGCATGGTGGCACATGATTGTAATCCTAGTACTCAGGAGGCTGAGGCAGGATGACTGCTGCCAGTTCTAGGCCAGCCTGGGCTACACAGGGAGTTCAAGGTTCAAGACCAGCCTAGACTAAACAGTGAGATCCTTTCTCAAAAAAAAAAAAGGGGGAAAATATTGTCAATCTTTTCTTTGCTTGAATCTTCCTGCCTCAGCCACCCAAGTACTGGGATTACAGGCGTGGACCACCATACCTGGCCTATCAATCTCAAATTGTATGAGAAGCAGATATCTTGCCACACAAAAACGTGGCATGTTTACCTCCCACACCTGGTAAAAATTTTCTTCTTTTTTTTGAGACAGACTCTCACTATGTAGTTCAGGCTGGCCTTGAACTAGTGGTGATCCTCCTGCCTCAGCCTCTCAAATGCTAGGATTACAGGTGTGTATTACCACACCTGGATCACTTGGTAAGAATTTCTCAAGAAAATAGTTTAACCAAAATTATAAATAATTGCCGGGGGATTTAGCTCAGTGGTGCCGCCGCCTGCCTCAAAAACGCAAAGTCCCAAGTCCGGTCCCTGGTACCAAAATTATAAATAATCCAAGACAATATGTCTAAGAATCAGTAGTCTGTCCCAGATTGGGGGTGGGCAGGAGGATTAAAAGAAAATTAAAAGTGCTAAGGGCTTAGTTCAGTGGTAAAGCACTCCCCTAGCATGTGTGAGGCCCTGAGTTTGATCCTTAGCAACACACACACACACAAATAAACAAACAAACAAAAAAAGAAGCTGTATTATAATTTGATGCCTGGAGAATTCTCCATTGAATGGTGAAGTTTTGTAAACATCTCCTTTTCCATGGAGCTAATCTCACTACTTGATTCTACACAGAATGATACTTATATAAAATCACATTGTGAATTTGTTTCCTTTTTTCTCCTAAAGTGTGATTACTGATAATATTTGGGTTTATTTTTGGCATCATTCATTCATTTATTGATTGATTGACTGGTTGATTAAGACAGGGTCTCCCTATGTAGTTCAGGCTGGCCTTGAACTATATCCAAGCTGGCCTCAAACTCATGGTGATCCTCCTGCCTCAGCCTCCCAAATGCTGGGATTACAGGCATGCACCACCACACCTGGTCAGCATCTTTTAAAAATGCTATTTACCCTGTCTTCTCCTGTGTTTCTTTCTTCTCCCTTTCCTGTTTTCGTGTAGATTGGATTGCTTGCTGTATATTTGGAAATATATTTGCTCACAATTGATTTAGGAACTGTCCTTAACATGCATGCAGATTCATCTTAAAATGTAAGGTGAATCAGTACGTTTTGGAACTATGCAGATTTACACCACAACTCCAAATATTTCAGTTCTACCTTTGTTTGAATGCCTCCCCATGACACTCCTGCCCCGCCCAGCCGCCCCCGCCCCCCCCCCCCCCCCCCCCCCCGCAGTAGACATAACTACTGCTTCACATGTGAAGTGCTGTATTGGTTTAGGTTTACTCACTCCAGTGGAGACTGTTGGGGCCTTATCCAGATTCCTTTCCTTTCTTTTCCTGAACAGTGCTGGGGATGGAACCTTGGGCCTCAAGCGTGCGAGGCAAGTGTTTTCCCAGAGCCCACTGGGCCAGCTCTAGGCCTGGATACCGAACAGCTGCACTGTTCTGAAAATTGCTGTTGTGAGGACAGGGCCTCCCTGGTTGGGAGGTCAACCACACCACACTTTGAGGGCGCACTGTAGCCAATGCCTAACTGATATGAGGATACAAAAAGCCAGCCACCTGGCCACAAGGGGAGACAACTCAGGGGTTCCTGCATTAGATGTCTATGACAACTGTATTTATTACTGATGCAATGGCTTAAAGCCGCACAATTTTACTATTTTATATAAGTCTGGAGGTAGGACATATGGCATGGGTCATACTTGGCTAAAATTTAGGTGTCTGTGGGTGTAGTGGTGCATACCTGTAATCCCAGCACTCTTCAGGCTGAGGCAGGAGGGGATCGATATGAGTTTGAGGCCAGTCTGGGATAGACAGTGAGTTCAAGGCCATCCCGAACTACATTGCAAGACTCTGTCTCAATCAATCAATCAATCAATCAACCATTCAACCATTCAACCAACCAACCCAGATGTCAACTGAGGTGCACCCCTTTCTGGAGGAAGAAGAATCTGTTTTCTTGCGTTGTCCAGCTCTGAGGCCACCAGTGTTGTATTCTTTGGCTCATGGCCCCTTCCTCCATCGCCAAGGCCTGAGATTTGTCTGTAGTCTCTGACCATTTGTCTGTAGTCGCATCTCTTTCTCTCTTCAGTCCCCTTCTTCCTCTTTGAGAGACTTTTGAGTTTACATTGGGCCCACGATTATAATCCAAAATAATCTCTTTTGAGGTCAGCTGATCAGTATCTTTAATTCCATCAGCAACCTCAATTCCCCTTTGCCATGTAACCTATTCACAGGTTAGGGGATCAGGACATGGGCATCTTTCAGAGACATTATCCTGCAAACCACTGTGCCCTTCATGTCCCAGTGCTATTCACAGGATCAAGGTAAGGCTAGATCCAGCTGAACACATAGAAAGGGACCACTTATAGGATGTGTGTCCTCATTCATTAGTAAACAATATCATAATAATGTATAAAACTTTATAGGAAGTTAGGGCTGGGGATTTAGCTCAGTGGTTCCAGTGCTTGCCTCGCAAGTGCAAGGTGCCGAGTTTGATCCCAGGTAACAACAACAACAAAAAAAACTTTATAGGAAGTTAATAAATTGTTACTAAAAGGGTGTAAAAAGCTAAATCCACACCTACCATAATAGGAAGTATAAGTCACTTATTATAACAGAAAGTCTAGGAAATATTGTAGTAAATACCAAGAAAAACAACTAATACAGTTGAAACTTCTCTTGGGGAAAAAGCCACTACATTGGAGAAGATGTGAAGCAAAGAAATTTTCATTTTCTTTAGCTTTATAATCCTTTTTGACTTCTTGAACTATGTCCATTGTTTTTTTGTTTTGTTTTGTTGGCTACCAGGGATCAAATTCAGGGATGAACCTTGTGCTTGCAAGTGCTTGCGAGTGCGGTGCCACTGAGCTAAATCCCCCGCCCTGTCCATTGTTTTTTATATAGACAAATTTTTTACAAATTCAAAGCCCAGCATGGTAGCATATGCCTCTAACCACAAGGCTGAGGCAGGAGGATTGCAAGTTCAAACCCAGTCTGAGCAACTTATGACACTATCTCAAAAATTATTTTGGTACTGGAGCTTGAACCCAACCCAGGACCTTCAGACTGACCTATATCCCCACTTTTTTTTTTTTTCTTGTGAGACAAGGTCTCACTCTGTAGTTCAGGCTGGCCTTGAACTCACTATGTAGCCCAGGCTGGCAAACTACTGACGATCCTTCTGCCTCAGTCTCCCAAGTGCTGAGATTATAGGTGTGTGCCATTACACCTGGCTCTCAAAATTTTTAAAAAAGTAAAAAATGGGCTGGGGATGTAGCTCAGTGTAAAGACCCTGGGTTTAATTCCCAGTACCATAAAAAAAATTCAATAAATGAAAAATAAAATCCCCATAAAATAGTAATCACCCCACTAGTTCTAAATTTGCATCATTGGTTCTAAAAGTTTTTCTAACTATAAAATTAACAGTAACTCATTGTAAAGCCTTTAGATAGTATAAAATTGTTGAAAGTACAAAATAAAAATCTTGTATACCATCCTCCCATGTAATCAGTGATCATTTTTGTGTACTTATGCTCACATAACTGGGTATTTTTTAAAAAATGAGATCACAGTTTGTAACCCGAATTTTTTTTTTTTTTTTTTAATAAGGTCTGTTTAGTTCAGGGCAGCCTTGAACTCACTATGTAGCCCAGGCTGGCAGCAATCCTCCTGCTTCAGCCTCCTGAGTGCTGGGATTACAGGCATGTGCCACTATGCCTGGCTGTCACCTGTGTTTATCACTAACATGTTAGTATATTTCTAGGTCAATTTATATAACTGTACATTGTATGTAATTATACAGAATTCCATCATTTGATTACACCATTAACTGTAATAATTTAAATTCAGGAGGGAAGAGATGCTCTATTGTATTTGTCTTTCATTACAGAGATTTGGGTGGTATTACCTAACATCTGCAAACATAAACAAACATTTGCAGTGCTGGATGGAACCCAGGACCTCATGCATACTGGTACTAGGCAGGTGCTCTACCACTGAACTACATTCCCATCCCCTAAAGCAGTGGTGGTGAACCTATGACACTGTGCCACGGTGGGCTGTATCACTGAAAGCTCTAAAAGGTTTGCCATCACTGCCCTAAAGTTTAAACTAATAAAGGAAAAAAAATAAAGGAAACCTTTATACTGATTTATTTTTCTATAAAGAACATATTTATTTCATTTGTATTGTATTTGAAATAAAAGGCACTAAAATCATATATTTTTGTGAAGAGGGATAGGGAGAACTGTAAGAATAAAAAAAAATCAGTCAAAATGTTCCTATATATCTTCCAGTGCCTAAACCACAAAACAGCTGTTTCATATAGTCCAGTTTTAATAAATCTTGCAAACAGCCTTCATGCTCTGAAACATCTAAAAAAAAAAATCTGTATTTCAGACAAAAGCAGGCTATCTAAACTCTTCCCTGCAACCAAGTGCCACCCCGTCATTCTTGATGGAGCCTTGGATTCTCTGGTCTGCTCCACAGGGAAGAATAGTTTCCTATCAGCAGAGCCAAAATCTAGCACAGCAATGCATTTCACAAACTCATTCACACAAACACATTAACTGAATGTCTACTGAGTGCAAAGCACTATACAGACTGAGTATCCATAACCCAAAAATCCAAGCTCTGAAACTTGATTGCCCGTATGATACCAGAAACAGATGGGTCATGGTCAAAGCGCAGATGCACAATATAGTTGATTTAGCACCTCTGAAGAGGGAAAACCCTCTCCCAGCCTCCTTACCTATAATACACAAACTTTGTTTCATGTATATATGTTAAAGTAGTACATAAAATTACCTTGAGGCTAGGTGTATAAAACAAATGAATTTTGTGTTTAGATTTGGGTCCCACCCCCAAGATATCTCATTATGTATATGCAAATATTCCAAAATCCGAAAAACCTGAAATCTGAAACACTTTGGTCCTAAGCATTTCAGATAAGAGAAATGTCACCTGCACTGTGCTTTAGAAGTTAGAGGCTGTTAACACGTGACTGCTATGAGTAGTGTTAGCCTAGTGAGAGAAACAGCACAGGTGTGGCACAGAATGACACAACAGGAGGGAGAGTCCTGGCAATGTTCTGCAATTACAAATATTTTCAAATATCACAAGATATTTAGAAATATATGGGTAGGTGGGCTACGGGTGTAGGTCAGCAGTACAGCACTTGCCTAGCATCTGTGAGGCCTGGGGTTCCATTTCCAGCACCACAAAAGCAAAAAGAAACGAACAGAAACGTCTAAAGAGAAAAAAAAATGTATGGCAAAAATGAAGTGCTGGATTTTCTTTTTCTGTTTCCATTTGAATATCTGGACTCTGAAAGTAGTTATTTCTACTACTCATTTGCCACCAAGTCTTGGTCACATGCCAGGCTCTCCTATGTATTTCTCTTTTCCTCTCCCCTTCCTTCTTCCCCACTCTTCTATTTTGCTCCCTGTCTTTTTGTGGTGTTGGGGATCGAACCTAGGCTCCCCACTGAGCTATATCCCCAGCCCTTTAATTCTTCATATAAGAATATATTAGTGCCTATTTTAGTTGAAAGACTGAGAGCAGGCATTTTTGTGTCTCCTACTTTCCTAGTGTCTCACGCAAAGAACAGACACTAAAAATATTTTTCAAAATGAACAAACTGAGCCAGCTACTGGAGGGCTCTAAAATAGCCTGTCTTGCTGTATCAGATCACAGGTGTGACACACAGAAGCACAGCCCAAGTTCCACCTGATATGACCTGACTGTAGTCATGGATATTTGTTCCTTTTCATTCCACAGTAATGAAAAAGCTTAGCATGGTAGAAACACAGAAATGTGCAAAAGAGGAAAAACAGGTATTCATAAGCAAAGTCACTCATATTAAGAAAGTCAGGGTTTTATTTAGCATTATATCTGAGGTTCTAATGAGAACAAAAGAAGAAATCAAAGATGGATCCCACATTCAATTTTAAGGAGGCTCAGGAAAATGAAAGCACAAAGCCTGTAACCAATCTTCAAAGTATGAAATGTCACATGTTTATAACACACACAATATATGTACTATGGGGACTTCCTAGCAAACGAAGATGGTCTCAATACAGTAACTACAGTCTTTCTAGTATGAAGACTCCAATCCATGTTGTTTTGCTCTTTTTCTCAATTCCAACCTAAAATTCTAGGGACAAAATTAATAATCTGGAAAGATTCTGGGGGATAAAAAGACTGAGAGGATATGATGTCAGCCCCGAGAAACAGGTAAATTGGCCTAGTGTTCAAGAAACATAATGCTACCAAAAGCCTGGAAGACACAGAATTTAATCTTAGACTTGGTCAAGGAGACAATCTCTTTTAGCTACAATTTCATGATTACATAGAAAGTCAATTCTTCAGACAGTAAGAAGAGGCCAAAATAATTATTAGGATTTTTAGAAACAAAAAAAAGAGGTACCAGAGTTAATAAAATGAATCAATGACCCACCTATATGTATGCCCAAAATTAGTCCTGCCCAGGCTTCCAGGATAAACAAATACAAAAATGAGAAGGTTACATACAAGAAGATATTTTTAAAACCACAGACAGCAAAAAAGGAAAAAGAGCTTTAGATATGTAGTAGTATTTCCTTAGAAGAGCCTTTGTTGAAAAGTAGTGTTATTATATAAGCCAGGGAAGAAATGCAGGGAGAAAACAACCTAAGGACTGGTATTACACATCAGTAGAATCTATTTAGTATCTTTAATAATTCTATTATTTCTAACGCCTTCCACAAAAGGGCATAATAGCTCTTTAAGTTTATTGCAAACACATCTTTGAAAAAACTCAGCCCTACTATTGAAGCTGTAAGACAATTTTTTTTTTTGGTACTGGGGAATCAAACTCATGACCTTGTGCTTATGAGGCAGGCGGCAGAACCACTGAGCTAAATCCCTGGCCCTTGACAATTTTTTTTGAGACAGGGTCTCACTATGTATTTCAGGCTGGCCTTGAACTTATTATGTAGCCCAGGCTGGCCTCGAACCTGCAGTGATCCTCCTGCCTCAGCCTCCTAAGTGCTGGGATTACAGGCATGCACCACCACATCCAGCTATAAGACAAATTTTTAACTATTAGCACTATACTATGAAGCACAACGAACATCTTATTTAAATAAAAAAGAGTAATATTTCACTGGGAGATAGAGCCAACAGATTTTTTTTTCTCATATCCATATCTAATAGTGCTATCTTACTGGCTACTTTTTAAACAGATGCAAATTTTGAAAAAAACACCAAAAGCCATGTTTTGCTCATGAATACTATTGTTCAAATACCACACAGGCTGTTTTACAGCAGATACTCATTTGCCAAGCTTCAGATGGCAAAATGCTAAGTTGTGAATTTGGTATTGTCCAGTGAGTTGTTTCTCCCTGCTCTGGAGACTCTGGTGGCATGTGCTGCTGAGAAGTCACCCTGCTGCCACTCTCTTCTCACAGTTGGATCCACTAGGAAGGATCATTCATGTCCTTAAGATGCAAGGCCGAGCAGAAACCCTCCCACAAATCCACTGGATATCACGATGTTCTGTTTGATAAATTCTGTTGCCTGAAAAATAAAGTAGGTTTAAAGAAAAATACTCTTTATTATGCTGAAATAATGGAAGAAACTTGAAAACATTATTTTGAATGAAGTAAGACAGACAAAAAAGGACAAATGTATGATTCTACTTAAGGAATAATCAAATTCATAGAAAGTAGAATGGAAGTTATGCAGGGCTGGGAAGAAGGGAAATTGGTATTTAATGTGAACAGAGTTCATCTGCAATTGAAAAAGTTCTACAGGGGCCGGGGATTTAGCTCACTGGTTCCATTGCCTGCCTTGCAAGCACAAGGTCCTAAGTTCGATCCCCGATACCAAGAAAAAAAAAAAAAGTTCTCCAAACGGATAGTAGTAAGGACTGTACAAAACTGTGAGTGAGCTGGGTGTGGTGGTACATGCGTGTAATCTCAGTCCTCTGGGAGGCTGAGACAGGAGGATCAAAAGTTTGAGTTCAGCTTGGTGACTTAGCAACTTAGTGAGATCCTATTTCAAAATGAAAAATAAAAAGGGGATGGGGATAGTTCAGAGCTAAAGCCCTGGGTTCAATTCCTGGTACTAAAAAAAAACCCCAAAAAACAAAAAGTATGAACGTACTTAAATGCCACTGAATTGTACACATAAAAAAGTTAAAATGGTAAGTTTTATATATATTTTACCACAAAAAGATGGAAAATTTAAAAAAATCCACTTTATTGAATCAAGCTAAGTAAGATTCTTAGCTTTTTGATTTTGTTTTATTTTTTGAGATAAGGTCTTGCTAAGTAGTTTAGGCTGGCCTTGAACTAGTGAAGATCCTCCTGCCTCAGCCTCCCAAGTGCTGGGAATATAGGCATGCGCCACCATGGCTGGGAAATGTTCCCAGCTATTTTAATTCAATAAATAGTCAGGAAAACTTCCTCTGTTCCTACAACTGCTGGTGCCAAACACAATGCAAGATCCCAGAACTGTAGGTTCCATGGTAAGGAGCCTAGAGCCCATAGCCAGTCCCCGTAAGCTCCTGGGCTACTGAGGTACCAGGTGTGTCTGGGTAGCAATGGTAACACAGGGAAAAAGAAATAGTCAATTCATCAAGCTCTTATCACAGATTATTTTATAAATTGCCACAGCAGGAACAATGGTATTTATTAATAGTCTCTATTTAGTCAGTAAGAAACAAATGTACAAGATTTTTAAAAAATCACTTTGACAAAATGATTAACCAAAGACAATCATGAGAAAACCATCAGAAAAATCCAGTCTGTGGGATGTTCTGCCTGATGCTTCAAAAATGTCAGTGCTGTACAAGATGAGGAGAGAAAAAAAAATCTCCCAAAATGAAAAACAGATGAGTGGACTGTTGAACACTAACGCAAACTCCAGAGACATGACAACCAAATGCAACACATAATTTTTGACTGGGGAAAAAAATCATAAAATATTTTATGGAAAAATTTTAATATGAACTGCATACTAGAAAATATTATTGTATTGTTAAATTTTTTGGATTGATGATGCTATTTGTGATGGGCATGGTGGCATAGTCCTGTAATCCCAGCACTTGGGAGGCTAAGACGGGAGGATTGCCAAGAGTTTGAGACCAGTCTGGGCTATGTAGTGAGTTCAAGGCCAACCTGGACTACATAGTGAGACCCTGTCACAAAAAGCAAAAAACAAAAAGAATGATTTGCAGTTCTATAGGAGAATATCTATACTGTTGGGACATAGATGCTGAGGTTTTTAGGGGTGAGGTCATGGCATATTTGGCAAAAAAGAAATAAAAGGTATAAATCTCATCCACACACAGATAAAGCAAATGTGCCAAAATGGGAGGAATTTGGTAACAGGCGAAGGATGAATGAGTATTCATTTTGTCTTTCAACTTTTCACTTGGCTTGAAAATTCTCAAAATAAAAAGTTGGAAGAGGTGAAAGGATAAAAAAGCAAAGGCAAAGGAATGTTCAATTCCAAAGAGAGTGTAAGAAAAATGAAAGATGCTGGGGATTTAGCTCAGTGGTTTTGTCGCCTGCCTCAAAAGCACAAGAACCCGAGTTCAATCCCCAGTACAAAACAAACAAACAAACAAAATATCTAGTTTCTGGGCCGGGGATTTAGCTCAGTGGTTTCGCCGCCTGCTCGCCGCCTGCTGCGCAAGCGCAAGGACCCGAGTTCAATCCCCAGTACCAAAAAAAAAAAAAAGAAGAAAAATGAAAGATACACATAAAATGTTAATAAAATGAATATATCATATTAATAAAATATTTTCAAACTATTCTATCTCAAGAAAAATGATGACTTTTACTATATCTAATGTATATACTTTTACATTTAGAAAAATTAAAAAAAATCTTGGAAGAATAAAGTTATCATAAGATTAAAATGGGTGGGAGATAGGCAGAGTAATCTATGTTTACCACCAAAAATAATGACTGATTTAAATGATGATCATTTTTTACCTAACATTCTAGATATATGACAAAAACATATATTTTCTAAAAAGATAATCTTTAGACACATTTTCTACTGAGAATAGGTAACAAAAAGGGGGGCCCAAACTGTGTATTGTCTTACTTCTTCAATTACATTGTTGATTTCAGGTGCTGCTTTATTTGCTCGTTTCTTAATCTGTCTTTTTGCTTTGTTTACATCTTTTTCAACTCTCTTCCAGTCGATCTGCACATAGCCACTATGACTGGCAATCTGTAAAAATGTAATAAAAATGGTTATTCATATAATAGAAGATTTTGTGTACATTTAAATTCCACTAAATCCATGCAATTCATAAGAAACTGTTAATTGGTATTTATCCACCAATTTACTCATTTGACATGTACGGCACACTGACACTGTGCCCAGTACTGAAGAAGACACACATAACACCCCTGTCCCAAGCTCTGGCTCAGTTAGGGAGAAGACACTAACTATCCAAATATTCAAATTATATAGCTGATAAAAAGTGTCTTTTAATCCAACAGATGTGTAACGACTAAGGATCAGAAGCCAAGCAGGTCACTAAAGAAATCTCCTTGGGGCCGGGGATTTAGCTCAGCGGTTCCACCGCCTGCCTTGCAAGCGGAGGGACCAGAGTTCGATCCCCAGTACCAAAAAAAAAAAGAAATCTCCAGTAGCAGCCAGGCATGGTGGCACATGCCTGTAATCTCAGCACTCTGGGAGGCTGAGGAAGGAGGGTTGCAAGTTCCAGCCCAGCCTGGGCAACTCAGCGAGATCATTTCAAAATAAAAAGTAAAAAAAGGCTGGGGATGTAGCTTAATATGAATGAAGGCCCAGGGTTCAATCCCTGTAACACAAGAGAAAAAATAAATAAATAAATAAAAAGAATCCAAAGTAGCCTAATAAAGACCCTTTACTAAGTCTTCTGCAGTGCTGGGGATTGAACTCAGGGCCTCCTGCATGCTAGGCAAGCACTCTACAACTGAGCTACATGCTCAGCCCCTTTTATTTTTTATTTTGGGACACAGTCTCACTAAGTTGCCCAGGCTGGCCTCAAACTTTCGATCCTTCTGCCTCAGCCTTCAGAATAGCTGGGACTACAGGTGAGTGCCACTGTGCTCCACTTAACTGACTCTTAAATTAAATTGAGAATACTTTCTGGTAATTACTTTTGAAAGTAGAACATAAGAGAAACATGCTCTATACAAGTTTTATGCCATAAATCCTTTTAATAAAACTATGGCTAAATGCCTATTAATCATAAGAAAAACTGTTATATGATGCTACTGAAACACTGCAAAATCTGAAAAGAAACAGCAGTGTGAGTATAAGCCAGCAAAGTAAATTAATGCCTTCAAATAATAAAATCAGGGCCAGGTGCGGTAGTGCATGCCTATAATCCCAGAACTCTGGGAGGCTGAGGTAGGACCATTGCAAGTTTGAGCCCAGCAGAGGCAACTCAGCAAGACTGTCTCAAAAAAAAAAAAAAATCTGATTTTATATAAATAAGTTGACTGGAAATCTTAGGTTTTGTTTTCTGTGTGAATAATTCCACAGAATAATGTTTATTGCATTTCTTCCTGTATTTAGTCACTTATTATCACTTCAAACTCTAGTCTCAGCAGAATAAAGAAGTGATTAAATGGCAAGTGAAAACTTTTTCTGGTAGTATTTGACACAGCAATTTAGATCACAGGCACTAATGTGATAATGAACCCTAGGGAAAGGCAGCTTCTCTACATATAAATTGAAAAGATTTCTGACTTACTTGTAACAAATAATCAAACTAGTCTGTTATTTTGAAGCTTTGGCAGAATTTAACATTTTGCTGAATCTCAGCATGTCTTCTTACTCAATCCAAAGCTTGTGAAAAGTAAAGATTTTATGTATGTACATAGTTTTATCTTTTAGTTAAAACAACCCAAAAGTATCTATGCCACCACTCATTGGCAATCCCCAATTCAACTGTCACTTTCAAGACTTAACCTTTTATTTTTTATTTATTTATTTTTTCCGGAACTAAAAAAAAGACTTTATTTATTGAGGGCAAGAGGATGCAAACAATATAAAAATCAAAAGCTTATCTAGCATTTAACTAACTTTCCTTTCTCTGCTTGTCCAATGAGAGCTGGATGTTATTTGTACATTTTCTAAGGGTCCTGATCTGCTCATGAAATCTTCATACACGGGGAAACTGAGGGGCAGATTCCATAAGTGGCCCTTTGGGAGAACTCTCATCTGGGCAGGATGAAATGTTCAATTCTGCCTACTTCTTTCCCCTCTGTTTCACGTGCACTACAAAATAATCATTGCACGCAATGGTGAGGCCTGCAATTAGTGAAAAGAAGCTCTGGAAGCCCACTTTGCCGTCTCGGCACTGGTCCAGGTCCTTCATGATTTTGTCCACAGCCAGAGGATCTTTTTGATTTTCCAAAACCCCAGGGAACTCCTTTTCCACGAGTACTTGCAGGTCCTCCTTCGTTAAGTAGCCTTTGTTCCCGGCAAATTTGTGAAATGTAAACATCATGGTTTCCATGACATGTTCCATTTGGGATGGCATTTTGGCGAAGTCTGTCAAAACCCGGGATCTAGGGCTGCGGGCGGCGGGCGGGCATCGGCTTAACCTTTTAAATCATGAAGTTTTTCTGAAAAGTTAATCTTTGTACCATGAGTTATACTAGTGATGAAATAACTGAAAAATCATAACAATACGCCCTAGGTTGACCACTTATTTACCCTCTTAATCCCCAGTAAATAAAGAGGATGCCATTTAATGAGATAGTTAAACAATTTCCCACAAATTAATTTATATACAATACACAAAAATTTTTTTTAAATTATTTTTTTGAAACAGAATATCACTATGTAGCCCAGGCTGGCCTTGAACTCACAGCAATCCACCTGCCTCAGCCTCCTGAGTGCTGGGATAACAGGTGTGCGCCACCATGCCCTGTTAAAAAAATATTTTTACATAGCCACTTGTCAATAAATATTAGTAAATCTGGGGTTACCTGGGATAAAGTTTTTGTAGAATTTGCTTTTATTTATTTTTGTGTGTGGCCCTGGGGAGTGAACCCAGGGGTGCTCTACCACTGAAGTACATCCCAACCCCCTACCACTCTTTTCTTTTGTGGTCCTCGGGATTGAATTCAGGGCCTTCACACTGAGCTACATCCCAACTCCTTTTAAAATATTTCATTTTGAGACAGGGTCTCACTAAGTCACTAAGCTGCCCAGGCTGGGCTTGAACTTGACATCCTCCTGCCTCAGCCTCCCAAGTAAGATTTTGCAGAGTTAAAAAATCCTCTGTTTTTGGGTAAAATGTCAAAGAGGTTGCAGGGAAAGTGAAAAACCTTGAGATGCTGTGGACATAAATGTCCTCCTGGGCCCGCCTTCCTCACCTCCCAGAAGTCAGAACATCTTTCCTTTGCTCTCTCAGCACCACACACACCCTTCCAGCTCAGGACTATCAGGTCATTAAAGCTATCTCTCCTAGTGGACTGTGAATCTCTATGTCCCAGGATCTTGAAAAATGTCAGGCAAATAAATGAATGAGACATACTGAATGAATGATGATAGTGAATAAATACTAAATCCTCAAGCTATATTAACCAGCCTGGCTTAATATGACTCTAACTAGGGCCAGGGACTTAGTTAGTGGTTCCGGCGCCTGCCTTGCAAGCTCAAGGACCCGAGTTCAATCCCCGGTACCAAAAAAAAAAAAAAAAAAAGACTCTTAAGTCTCTGGGCTGGATTAACCCAAAGGACCCTATCGTGTCTACTAGTGAGTGAATCACCTCTGATGCTGACATGACCCACTACCACTCAATAGATTTCTTTGAAAAGTTCACTACTATCTTCCCTTGGAGGCAAATCTGATCAAAATGAAGGATACCAGCCCAAATTAAGCAGCATGCTGAAGCACAGAGATGACCAAGTCAAGTAATCTGTTCCCAGTGGGATTCAGGAATAGCCAACCTAATTGACTAGTACCTCCTAAGACCTAACCATACAGGATGGCACACACCTGTAATTCTGGCTGCTTGGGAGGCTGAGGCAGGAGGATTGCAAGTCTGAGGACAGGTTGGGCAACTAACTTAATGTGACCCTGTCTGAAATAAAAATTTTAAAAAGGGCTAGGGCATACAGCCCCATGGTAGAGTATTTGTCCAGCATGCGGCAAGGCCCTGAATTCTATCCCCAGTGCCACAAGAACAACGACAACCCTGAGCATACAGGACCCCAATTCAGTCTGGTCCACCCAGAACTCATCTGAGTAATTCCAGGGAAATGTAAACCAACAGAATGAGAAGGACACAGGGCAGCAATGACTGCTTTTTAAACAGTAACTCTCCTACAACACTAAAATATTTAATGAATTAGGTAGTCTTCATTAGAATAAAAACTTTCAGGCAATAATTCATATATGCCTAAAAGCTATGAATAGGTAGATGGGATCTAACTGGGCTTTTTCATTGGGAAAATTGCCCTACTTTCAACAACAAATCATTAGATCATTTTTCTTGGATTGGGTCAGAATTCCCAGAGAAAGGAAAGTTCCATCACACATTTAGAGTTTTCCATAACTCTTTAGTGCCTAATTCTGAAATATGAACAGACAACCAATGATCATCAGGTAAGGAGGAAAACCTTTAACACAAAAACTAGAGACCTAGCTCTAGCTATACCTACAGGTCTATATCCATGCATCTCTCTCTCTCTCTCTCTCTACACACATACACATACACATACACACACACACACAGAGGAACAGAGACTATGTAGGAAGAGGCTTAAAAATAAAACAAGGCTGGGAGTGTACCTTAGAGGTAGTCTTGCCTAACATGTGCCAAGGCCCTGCGTTTGGTCCCCAGAACCACTAATTAACTAAATAAGAAAAATAAAAACAGAAACCACACGCACAAAGGTTCAGGAATTAGAATTACTTTACACTTTTTGTTTTTGGGGTTTTGTGGGGGAGGAGAGGTTGAGACAAGGTCTCACTGAGTAGTTCAGGCCGGCCTTGAACTCACTATGGAGTCCAGGCTGGCCTCGAACTCGAAGAGATCCTCCCGTCTCAGCCTCCCAAGTGCTGGAATTATAGGCATGAGCCACCACGCCTGGCTACTTTAGACTTTTTTTTTTTGGTACCAGGGATCAAACTCGGGACCTTGCACTTGCGAGGCAGGTGCCAGAACCACTGAGCTAAATCCCCGGCCCTTACTTTAGACTTTTAACAGCAACACTGGAAGTCGGAAGACAATGGAGCAATAGCTAAACCCATCCAAGCTATTAGTCAAATGTGAAAGGAGAATAAATTTTCAGACATATAAAGTCTCAAAAATTATATCTCCCATGCTCATTTTCTTCAGAAGTTACTGAAGGGTGTATGGTATCAAAACAAGAGATTAGATCAAGAAGATAATGAGGTATAGGAACCAACTCAAGAGAAAGGCAGGACTGGGGATTTAGCTCAGTGGTTTCATCACCTGCTGCGCAAGCACAAGGACCTGAGTTCAATCCCCGGTACCAAAAAAAAAAAACGAGGCAAAGGGAATATCCAGACTGGTATAGAAGAGAATCCTAGGATACGAGCCATATACCAGATAAGCAGGACAGAGGACTCTGGGACAACTTTGTCCAGAAGATTAAAGTGACATACTATCTGATGCATATGACCATGAGGAGATTTAGATGACTTGCAGTTGTCTAAGCAAATAATCTCAAACTTTCTACTAGAAACAGTAGCCTAAACCTTCCCAAACATGGTCAAAGATACAAATTCAGAGATTCAAGAAGCTCAGTAAGCCTGGCATAGGGGTGCATGCTTGTAATCCCAGCACTCTGGGAAGCTGAGGCAGGAGGATCACAAGTTCAAGCCCAGCCTGGGCAACACAGCAATTTAGTTGAGACTGTATCTCAAAATAAAAGGGCTGGAGATGTATGTAGCTCAGGGTGAAGGCCCTGAGTTCAATACCAAGTACTACTCCCCGACCCCTCCTATCCACAAAATTCAGTGAATAAAACGATCTAATACAATTATGAAATAACAGAGCAGAGAGCATTCCAGTGTGTGAGATAGAGGAGAGGTACAGGAAGGAAAGAATAATGCAATAAATGATAGCTAAATTTTCATATTCCATAATGGGCAAACAACAGTTACTACTTAAAACAGAAAGGTCAAGAAATGCCCAATTAACTTGTTTAGGGAAAAAGAGAATCAGAGTTCAAAGTGGCTATCTCAAGGTTGGGGAAAATGAGAGGAGAGAGGGAGGCAGATGATTACTCTATTCTATAACATGCCTTGTACAAGTATTTGACCCTATGAATTTTGTGCATGGATAACTTCAAAATAAAAATAAAAACCAAAAGATTTATACACCATTGTCCAGTTTTTTGTTTTTTTTTTTTGGCCCACTGTTTTTTAAGTCAAGTGAAGCAGTGGGAGTAGAGAAGGAACAAAGAAATCTGTAATTGGCTGTAATCAATTAGTTGTAAATACCACTGCACTTGCACCAGTCCCATGATCTATTTTAAGATGGCAGCATGATAAATATTCTATCATTACTAGAAAAGATTTAAGTTCTAAGTAAACTAATATTTATCTTTAAATATAAGTAAAGGTTATAAAAATATGGAAGTGGGCCTAAAGAATATGAGGCAATTGGCTTTATTTCCTTGTTCATGCTCCTTTTACTGAGTTTTCAAGGCTAGTTATGGGGAAAAGTAGTTTGATGCAGACAGGACGCTGTGTTCTTCTGCCTTAGAGACTTCAAAAAATACAGGGACTATGCAGGGACAAATAGGAGGTGGCAATGGCAAAACATGGGTTTCAATGTGTATTAAGTGGGCTGGAATGGACTTCTGAAAAACTGACATGCAGAGCAGATGAAAATATACAATTCTTTCTATTCTGTGAACATTTTAGGAAGCTCTACTTCAGGCTGGTACCCTTTTGCAATGAACAGAATTGACAACTGAGTTTTCAAAATAGCTAGAGAAATATGTTGTTGATTCTATCACAAACCCAAGTCAAAATCAGCTTAAGTAAAATTCTCTTCTTACAAACACTGGCATAGTCATCCAAAGGACTAAATTTAGATATTAATTATATTCTTTTTCACTTCTTACCACAAGAAGTAATTACTCCTAATGACATCATTAAAAGAAAGAAAATATATATCTTTAAAAGGGGTATTTAGTACACGAAGCAAAATCGGTGCTTGTCCCTTTGTACTTAAGGCATCTACCCTAGTTATTACAGGATCAATGGTTTAGCTACCGAAGTCAGACTTTGGTTGCTATGAACATCAATCATTTTTAAAATCTGGTATAACTGACAGTTCTCTGTATCTTTAAAACTGTTGCTAATGTTCATTCCCAGAGATTTAAAAATTTTTGGATTTACTATATTTGATCTTTAGGGAATATTTTTGGAAATATATATGCCAAACAGACATGAAAATCAGATAATATCCCAATTAAAAACTCTCTAATGGCCCAGTACTTTTAGACCTTATGCTCAGAGGGAGATATACAAATTTAAAAATTTTAATCCACTTGCCTCAGAAACAGGACTATGGATTTTTTAAAAAACCCAATATTTCACTTTCTAAATTATTATAGTTCTTTATTTTTAAAAGAAATGTTAGAAACTGTTAATAGCAGCTTCCTCTGGGGAGAAAAGCTGCATAACTAGAAAATGGGAAAGCAGAGACCTTTGAGTTTTATGAATAGGGAATGAGACCTTTTGAATTTTGTTATGCATGTGAATTCTAAATATAGGCTTTAAATGCTCAGGATGAGGTACATTACATTGTTGGTTGAAATGTTTATTCTGTTAGGGAGATGTTTCACGGAAAATTTGGGTAAGTAATAAAAAATAAAATTTTAATTCTTTCTTCCCGTCTACTTATCTATCTCAGTGCTGGAGATTGAATTCAGGGTCTTCCTACTGAGCTACATCCTCAGCCCTTTGTGTCACCATGCCTGCGGTTTTTCTTTTGTTTTAAAAAATTTTTTATTAGTCCTTGTTGGCAATACATAATGATTACATTCATCATTGGGAGGTGATACATTTAAATAACACATCTTAATTCTTTTTATTTGTGAGCTCTCTATTTGTTTTTTTAAAATAGTACTGGGGATTGAACCCAAGGTCTTTGCACTGAACTACATTCCCCCTTTTTATTTTTCTTAATTTTGAGACAGGGTCTTGCTAAGTAACTAAATTGCTCAGGCTAGGCTCAGACTTGCAATCTTCCTGCCTCAGCCTCCCAGAGTGCTGAGATTACAGGCGTGCCCCACCACACCCAGCTTCACACCTGGCTCATTTTAATTTTTGATTTTAATAATTATCTTAATAGCTGCAATCAAGCTATGCCTAGAGAATTTGTAAGTATTTAATTTGTGGTCTTTCATGACAGATGACAGCTTTCAAAATCATTTATGCCTAAAAGAAAAATTCTACCTTCTCTTAAAATGGACTGGAGTAAAACTGCTAAACTTGACATTCTCAGTTCCCAAGGGCTGCCTGGGTAAGCTAAAGTAAGTACATAATGCTGGGACATACCTGTAGGAGCAGAAAGCCACCACCTACTGCTGTTGCTGCAAGTTTTCCAACTTTCTGGAACAAAAATCCTGCACACCTTTAATGAAAGAAATAAAAAAGATGAGAACAATCAATGATGCTCTAAAACACTGATGGCAAACCTTTTAGAGCTTTCAATGATATAAATAGCCCGCTGCAGCATGCCTACCATAGGTTTGCCACCACTGTTCTTAATGCTTGCCTCTTCTACTTTTTATTGCTTTCCTAATAAAATCTTAATATCTTCCAGTTTCTTTTGATCATGTCTCTTGCCTGCTGAGAAACACTCAATGTTTCCCTTCTGTCACACAGGCTAGTAAAAAATGCACAATCTGCCAATGTGGTGACTGGTGCCCATAATCCCTGCATTTTAGGAGGCTGAGGCAGTAGGATAATGAGTTTGAGGCCAGGCTGGGCACCCTATCTCAAAAAACAAAAACAAAAACAAAAGCACAATCCAAAATCTCTGAGATTTGCTGCAAAAAAGGGAAGAAGTAGATTTATTTTTAAAAAGTGGCTACTGAAATTTAATGATGAATACTCAGAGGTTCATTATACTCTTCCTACATTTGCATAAGCTGAAATTTCCTGTAGTAAGAGTGATTTGTTTTGCTTAATACAGTCAAGATGTTCCACACACCTGGCCAATTCGTACTCTATCCAACTTTCTGCTCCACCCTAATTAGTTTCCAAGTAGGTTGCTTCTAAGGGTTTCTGCCTATCTACAGCTTTCCAAGGTCTATAGTTCCACTTTTCTCACTGCACTTCAGCTCATACTTCTCATAGCCTCCTTATCTGTAACTATTTTTATATTAAGCCTGTTTTGTCTCATTTATCCTGCAACAGTGTCCTTCTGTACTTCGTCAATGAGATCATATTCCTCTAAGCATTCCAGATCCATACTGCGCAAAAGAATCCCAGATTTCTAACTCTAGAATCCCAGATTTCTAACTCTAGCTTTCAGTACTGAGTTGGTGTCCCCTCAAAATTCACGTCCTTCCTGGAATCTCAAAATGTGATCTTATTTGGAAATAGGGCCACTGCAGATGTGACTGATTATACAGCAGGCCCTTAATTCGAGTCATATCATAGAAACACAGACACACAGAAGGAGAACACCAAGCGATAACAACAGAGGGAGAGATTTCTAGAGGAAAGCACTATTCTCCAAGCTTGGTACCTCATATTCATCTCAGACTCTATCTTTTTTATCCTCGGTACAAATGACTGCATAATTTGATATATTCTATCTCTAAAACATTATCATTTTCTCCTTCCCATTTTTAAGGATATCATTACCTTGGTAATGGTTCAGGCTTCCATTATCTTATTTCCAAACTACTTTAAGGGAAAGCTAACAGGTTTTCACACTTTCCATGTCTCCTAGCAACCACCCATTCCAGGCTTTCCAAGCTAATTTCTACCAATTATGGGGCTTCTTACCAAGTTTGGTCTATAGGGAGAAAGCATTCTATTTCTCAATTATTTTTTAGTATCTAGTAATATTGAGCTTTTGGCCTTCTCACCAATCACCTGTAGCATCAAATTCTGAGCTTATTTAAACTGAGGCGCATACCCTGAATTATGGGGACGGAGGTACAATCGGCCTATGGCGAAGCAACTAAATAACCAGGGTCTAACCAGAAATCCCTAATTATAGGCTTTTTTTATACAGTAGCATTGATATGTACACATCATGAGTAAATACTGCACATCCGTGCCACAGAATCTTCACAATGAGTGTTTCTATCGTAAGATGGCATTTATAAAGACAGTGAACCATTATTTTTTCAAGGTGGATGTAAAACACAAATCAAAAAATTTATACTTACCAAGCAGAAATACATAAATATTAAATTAAATCAATGTGAGACGAATTTAACTTAGAATTTAATAAAAAAAGATTATTCACAAGCACCCTCACTAACTTCAAACATTTTCTAGCCATGAACATTTCTTTTTTGAGACAGGGGTCTCACTATGTAGTTCAGACTGGCCTTGAACTCCTGGTATTCCTCCTGCCTCAGCCTTTTGAGTGCTAGGATCACAGGCACAGGCATGTGCCACCACATCCAGTTTAATCAGTACTTTAATTCCAACACAGAACCAATGATCTACAGCTGTTCTTTAAAGCATTATCATAATCTGATTCGGCCCACAAAAGCCAGAATCAGCAGTATCATCATCAATAATTTCTACTGAGCATTTACATTGCTTTCCACAGGGCTGACAATCCTGGAGGCCAGTTCTGCTGGTGGGTTTTCTCACAGGTTTTTCCAGAGGTTAACACTGGCTAGCAAGTCAAAATTCACATATTTCTTCCTGTTTATTCACTAGGACTGAGTCAGATCCACTATATTTGCTGAACCTGAAAGGGGACGATATATAAAGGAAGGAAGGATAAAGAGGGAAGAGTGGAACAGTGGTGGGTAGGGAGGCAGGTGATCCTCAAAATCCAACAGGGTGTTATTTCTGAAGGCAGATCACACCAATTACATCATGGAGAAAAGCTTCAAAGTAATGCTCTCCTGGAATTAACAGTATTGACCCCACTGAATATGCATGGTAACTATGGCCCACTTATAAAAGGACAACAGCTAAGCTCCCATTGAAATTTAATGAAAAATGTGTTCTCACCAGCCAGTCACGCCACCCATTGCAATCTGGGTAGCTACTGAGTATTTTTCTACCATAGGTCCTGATCGGTGGCCAAACACTCGATTCCACCAGTGGTGTCTTCTTGCATATTCTGTTAAATCCAACACTTCGTAAGAGTCGTCATCACTTTCATATTCTTCAAAACACAAAATGGGAAAAATAATGAGTCAATCGAAAGTCAAAAATGTCTCATACATTTTTTAAAAAGTGTCACAACTCACGGTCACTTTAGGCTTACAGCTAAAAATGCCCATATGGAAACTAATGAGTTTAACTCAATTCCTGAGACTAGGGTCTCAATAGTAAAGGGCCTGGCAATAACATTAATCCCTATCTCCTTTCCAAAGGCCCAAGGTCCGCCTGGGGACACGGAACCAGGGCCAGTTCATTGTTACACTGCAGTGAGGGGTCACCTCTCAAATCTCACAGCATCAGGGTCATAGCGGGGTCCTTCTCTGAGGAACCGGTCAGGAGCCCGAGAAAATCACTTGTGGGGCTGAGGGGCTTAAAATAAAAAAGGAAAAAGCGTTTTAAGGAGATGAAGGGCCAGAGGTGAAGGCAAGGCAGCGTAAGGCTGTGTTGGGGGTAAGGGATCGTTTTTTGCCTGAGTTTCGCAGAAACAACAGGAAGTCTAGTTCAGAGGGGTTGCTCAAAGGGGATTCCACAAAACAGAGCCCCAAGTACCCTGAAAACGCCAGGGACCAAGGTCGAGAGCTGTGAACTGCGTCCCAGACACTACTTTGGGCCCTGGCCGCTCACCTTGGGGAGGGGGGTTCCGGGACGCCATGATACCGCCGGCGGCCAGTTCTGGGGTGGTCCCCGCCCACCCTCCTCTCCCCTGCACTTTAAGGACCGCTCTAGGCCGAGGAAGAAGTCTATGGTCTCTCTTTTCCCTTCCTCCTCCCTTTCCCTTCTCCTCTTTCCCCTCCTCCCGGCCCGTCGTTCTCTCCCCGCCCACTTCTCAGCGCAGGATATTCCGCACAGGCGCACCGGCTCGGGAAGGGGGGAGGAACACTTGGATCGCAGCCCCGCAAGAGTTTATGGGAGTTGTAGTCTGTTACCCTCCCCAACTGCGGCCTGGACCACATCCTATCCCCCTAGAATTTCCATAATCATAATTTCTTTATTTTGTTTAAAAAACTTTCAGGGCTGGAGGAATGGGTGGAGAGGTGCCACATGGTTGTATAAAGGAAAAACCTGTTGGGTATTGACAAAGACTCTCTTCTTGACCAAACTTTAGTAAGGAGGCTCCTCTGAAGCTCTTTTTCACTAGGCTTTCCCCTTAGGCCCTGTGTTTGGCCTGCCTAATCCAGTTGTAATAAGAATCTTGCTGAGTCAGTGTAGTGAGAGTTTCCTCCACCCCTGATGTCTAGTCACTCTCAATATCCAAATTCTTCCTTCTTCATCTTTGATAACTGATCACCCAGGCCTTGGTTCAGCAAGAGTCCCATTAAATCAGCTTAGCAAGAATAACTCTACCCTGATGTCTCCTCTTGATAATACTTTACCCATTGACCTTCTCACTCTGATCAATGGGTATATAACCCCAGCTGTGTTTGCTGTGTTCAAAATTAAGATAGGCACAAGGTCCCGAGTTCGATCCCTGGTACCAGAAAAAAAAAAATTAAGATAGGTCCCTCATCCTTATTGTGACCATCTTGACACCTACTTGTTTTGAGACAGGGTCTTGCTAACTCACCAAATTGCCCAGGCTGGGCTCAAACTTGAAATCCTACTGCCTCAGCCTCCCAGAGTGCTAGCATTATAGGCATGCCTCACTATGCCCAGTCAGAAAAATTTTCTTTTCCTTTTTGTGAAGCAAAACATTTATTGGTACAGTTTAGATATATATATTGACAACATTCATCACAGGGAAGTTGAACCTGTACATGATATATCTTGCTTCTTTTTTCCCCATTCTCCTCACCTCCTTTCGACCCCTCTTCCTCTCCTTATTTACAAAAGCTTTGTTTCCATTTTTTCCTTCTATTCTCTTTTTTTTTCCATGTACCTTCTTTCCTTTCACTCTCCCCCTTTCTTGTTCCCCTTCCATTCCAACATTTTCTTCCCATTGCCCAATATCTATTATACATTTTGATCCATATTTACACTTTTGATTTCTCACACCAGAGAAACAATGTGGTATTTAAACATGTGTCTGATTTATTTCACTTAAGAATATGATCTCATCCATTTAGCTATAAATGCCTGAAGCTCATCCTTTTAATGGCAGAGTAGTACTCCATTGTATTAAAAAAACCACATCTTCTTCATCTACTCATCAGTTTCTGGGCATTTGGGCTGTTTCCAATATTTAGCTACTACAAACTGTGCCACTATAAACATGGGTGTGCCAATATCACTGTGGTATGATTCATTTAATTCTTTTGGGAAGACACCAAGAAGGAAAATAGCTGGGTCAAATGGGACCTCTAGTATTAGTTTTTGAGGAATCTCCACACTGATTTCCACAGTGGTTGCACCAGTCTACACTTCCACCAACAGTGGAGAAGGGTTCCTTTTTCCCCACAGCCCCACAAGTATTTGTTATTGATTGATTTCTTAATAACAGCCATTCTTTCTGGAGTGAGATGAAATCTTGTTGTTTTAATTTGCATCTCTCAAATAACCAGTGATGTTGAACATTTTTTCATATATTTATTTGCCATTTCTACTTCTTCATCTGAGAAGTATCTATTCATTTTAGATGCCCATTTCTGGATTGAATCTTAAATTGGGGGGGGTCAGATAAAGAATTAGAAACAGCAAATAAATATATAAAAAAGTGTTCAACATCACTGGTTATTCATGAAGTGCAAATTAAAACAATGCTGAGATTCCATCTCACTCCAGAAAGAATGGGTGCTATCAAGAAATCAACCAATAACAAATATTGGAGGGGCTGTGAGAAAAAGGAACACTTCTCCATTGCTGGTGGGAGTGTAGACTGGTGCAACCACTATGGAAATCAGTGTGGAGATACCTCAGCAAACTAGGATTAGAGATCTCATTTGACCCAGCTATATCTCCTTTTGGTATCTTCCTAAAAGAATTAAAAGCATGACACCACAGTGATATATGCACACCCATGTTTATAGCAGCACAGTTTGTAATAGCTAAATCCAGGAAACAGCCCAAATGCCCATCAACAAATGAGTGGATACAGAAGAGGTGGTTTTTGTAATGTAATGGAGTACTACTCTGCCATAAAGAAGGATGAGCTTCAGACAATTATAGCTAAATGGATGGACCTTGAAACCATACTCTTAAGTGAAATAAATCAGACACACATGTTTAAATACCACATTGTTTCTCTGGTGTGAGAATCTGAAAGTGGAAATAAGGACTGATATGTACAATGGATGTTGGAAAATGGGAAAAAAGTGTTCAAATGGGAAGGGGAACAAGGAAGGAGAGAGGGAGAAAGGAAGGAAGGGACAAGAAAAAAAGTGAAAAAATAAGGAAAAGATGGAAACAACGCTTTTGTACATAGGGAGGGAAGGGGGCTTGAGGGGGTAAAGGGATAAAATTTATTAAAAAAATAAAATAAATACAGTTGAGGGGGTCTGATTTCTTGAAGTTCTTTATATATTCTAGATATTAGTCCTTTGAGGAACAGCTGGTAAAAATTTTTTCCCACACTGCAGGTTATCCCTTCACTCTGTTGGTGGTTTCTTTTGCTGTGAAAAAGCTTTTTAGTAAGATGAGATACAGTTGTTGATTTTTTGTGATATTTCCTGTGTGATGGAAGTTTTGTTCATAAAGTCTTTGCCTACACCAATGTCTTCAAGAGTTCTACCCATTCTATCTTCCAGCAGATTTAGCATTTCTGTTTTAATATTTAGATCATTGATCCATTTGGATTTTAGTTTAGCTCATGGTGAAAGATATGGGTCTAGTTTCAACAAGTGGAAAGCCAGCTTTTCCAGCACCATTTATTAGAGTCTATCTTCCTTCCAGTGAGGGTGTTTGGCTCCTTTGTGAAAGATAAGGTGGATGAATGTGTTTTTGTATCTTCTAATCTGTTCCATTGATCCTTGGGTCTGTTTTTTGCCAGTACCATGCTGTTTTTGTCACAGTAGCTTTGTAGTATAATTTCAAGTCAGGGATTGTTATACCCCCTGCCTTGCCATTATTACCCAGAATTGCTTTGCTATTCTGGGTCTCTTCTGGTTCCAAGTGAATTTTAATATTGTTTTCTCTAATTCTGTGAGATATGTTATTGATATTTTGATTGGAATTGTATGAAATCTGTATAACAGTTTTGGAAGTATGGCCATTTTCACTATATTAGTTCTTCATACCCAAGAACAGGGAATTTTTTTTTTTTTTTTTTTTTGGTTCCAGGGATTGAACTCGGGTTCTTGTGCTTTGCTTTTGAGGCAGGCGGCAGAACCACTGAGCTAAATCCCCGGCCCTCCATTTTTTTTGATATCCTGTTCAATTTCCTTTTTCAGAGTACTGTAGTTTTCCATGTAAAAGTCTTTTACTTCTTTTGTTAGATGGATTCCTAGGTATTTCATTTTTTTGGATGCTATTATGAAAAGTGTTGTTTCCCCAATTTCTCTCTCAGTGAGTTTGTTATTTGTTACAGGAATGTTATTGATTTCTGAGTGTTGACTTTGTATCCAGCTATGCTACTGAATTTGGTTATTAAATCTAGAGTTCTTTTGGTGGAGTTTTTGGTGTCCTGCTTTAAATCCTTGCTAGGTCCCGGGGACTCACTCCCTCCTTTCTTCTCTACCTCACCATGCTATATTGCAGCAAAGGAACACCAGATCTTGGAGAGGCTATTTCTCTGATGTTCTCCACTCTGCCATCTCCAGAATAATTTTCAAAATAGTTTTTTTTTTTCTTCTGGTACCAGGATTGAACTCAGAACCTTGCATTTGCCAGACAGCCATGGCGCCACTGAGCTAAATCCCTGGCTCTCCTAAATAGTGTTTTGAACCCTGTACTCTACCAGAATTTAGTGCTTAAGGAAAAGGCTTTTACAAAGATTTAAGAGAAACCCTGCTTCAATTCATACTTTTCTAAAGAGGTAAGGGCTCACAGAAGAACAGAAATTTTTCTAATGCCCTGCAGCTAGGATTTGGAACCTTTTCATGTGTTCTCTCTCCACACATTTCCTGCCAGGAGCCCAAGTGGAGGTAGAGGAAGGCTTAGGATCTGACCTGATAGGAGTTACTCAAGAGGACTTAATTTTTTAGCATCATTTGTATTATTTAAATCTGACAGAGGAGTGGGGTCAAGTTTTTCACCCAGAAGTTCCATGGAAATCTGTAAAATGCAAAACTATGTTGGTCACCAAAGTTAACCCAAGTTCATGTAAATTAGCCCCAAACTTATTTATTTGTTTATTTATTTATTTGTTTGTTTGTTTATTGGTGTTGTTATCCATCTTGGGAGTCCATATAGTTACTGATTTTATTTAATTAAAAAAACAACACTAAAGGAATAAAACTGCATACACAACATACCATGGGTCATGTTTACAGACAGATCTATCCAAAATGAGAATGAGGGACCTACGGCTAACTTAAAACACGCTTGCAGAAATAGCAATGTAGTTTCCTTCAGATGGAAAGCTGCACTGACTGCACAAGAGAAGTAAATCTCCAACTTCTATGCTTTCACTGAAAAGAAAAAAATAAAGGAAAAGTTTTGGTCAAACAGGAATTAAGTATTCACTACCTGGTAATGATTTTAGTTAACTTCCTACAAGTACTTGGGAAAGGAGGGCTTCAGGGAGGAAAACCTGATGCACTTACCAGGCTCCTAAAAATGGAAAGACATCTGTGAAGAGATCTCTTCCTTTTGGGTTTTCTACCAGCTCAGCTTCTAGCACCTGACTCCCCACACTGCACCAACTTCCAAGCGATGACCACCCAGCCTCTCCAATCCAACAGCCTGCTGAGCCCCTGCATGCCACAGCACAAGCGCAGCAGGAAAGATCCAGTGCAGAGGGAGACAGATGGCAGTGTGATCCCTGGGAAAGGGGCGGTGGTGGCTGAGACAGCAGGAGTCTTTGGAAACACCAACTTGAGATAAATGACATACAGACCTGAATTTTCTCTACTTTGTGGTGTTTAACATTTCTATTAAAATGATTAATAACTTTTGTGGTGGGTTTACATTAAGAGGAAAGAAAGACAAAAATCCCACAGGCACCTGCCAAGCACCTATTAACCAAAACCTAAAGAAGCTTTGATTCTCCTCAGGCAAATCTTTTAGTCTAGGAGACAGATAAAGAGCAAAACCAACCTGGATACAGCTGAATAAGGATGGAAAGCCAAAATAACGAGCAAAGGAAAACTCATAAGCAATGGCTTAATGTCACATATGGATGCAACATAGGAATACTGTAATTGCAATTTAGTGTTAGTATTGTCACTAATCAGACTTCAGAAAACTCTCTAGGCCTAAACCAAGTCTGCCTGTTTAGGATTTAAACTATGCCATGTCTAGTAGAGTACATTCTGAAAGAAATGCACAGCTAAAATGGAGGCAAGAGAAAAGTACCCAAAACTTAAGACAAGAGCATATGTACATAAAAATCCTTACTGGAACCACAGAACTCACTGAATGAGGACCATTCCATTTACATCTTTTCATCTTAAATGCCTGTCATCTAGCAATAAGTTAGATTAAAGACACAGTTCCACTTGCATGAACCTGCAGAACAGCCTGTATGCCTATGTGAGGCTGCTACTCCAATACCAGCACAGCTACCCTGACTTTTCTTTTTTTTTTAACTAGCAGTATTTTGGCAAAAATATGTCAAAGAAGAGGTGATCAAAGACAGGACAGGTTGTGAGTTTCTCCTTGGGAAGGTCAGCCCTCCCTTCCCTTCCCCCACCCAACCCCAACTCTTGGGAAATAAAAAGGCTGCAGTAGCAGCATCAGCCACCACTGCCAGTCCACTTGGGGGCCTTCTCCGCCTTTGTGGTCTTGATGATCACTTGTCCAGAGCATTAGGTTGTCGCAGAGGACTGCACTGTGAGAGTGGAGTCCTTGTAGGAGTCTTTCTTCAAGAGTGTCGAGCTTGCCAACAGTGTCTTCGGAGGTGGTCTTGGCCAAGTGGCATGCTTGCTCCGTGGTTTTCTGGATCTCTTTGTAGAAAATGGAGTAGTTAAGAGCCAGGCCCAGTCAGATGGGGTGGGTAGGCTGCATGTGCTCCTTGCTGATGTCATGGACTTTGCTGTAGGCCTCCTTGATGACTCCATGACAGTCGCCCTCTTTTTTCCAGTGGCCACTTTGGTCAGGTAGTGGTAATAGTCCCCCTTCATCTTCTGGTAGAACACTTTGCTCTCCTACTGGGTCTTGCTGCAATTCTTGATCAGGTAGTTATCCAGCAGGCTCAGCACATCCTGACACACTGCCTCCAGCTCCTTCTCAATTTTCTCACAGTAAGCATGAACCATCTCTCTCTTCTCATTGCCATCTGCATATATCTTCTGCTCAATGGTGCTGATGACCCTCCAGGAAGAACGGCACGCTCCAACCACATTCCTGTAGGCCACAGACAGGAGGTTTCCTTCTCATTGGACAGTGGCTCATTCTGCTCTGTCACGTTCTTCATGGCCGAGGCCATGTAGTTGTAGTGTTCCACCTGCTTGGCCAGCCAGGCTTTCTACACCAGTTGCTCTCATCTTTGCAGACTGGGTCAGGCAGAGGAAGAAGACCAGGATGGCCTGACAGAACTTAAGGAGGTGGCCTGGAGCAGGAGTTTGGAAGGAACCGATCCACGTAGCGAGTGAGTGGCTGAGGCAGCAGGAGCTGCGACCATGGACCAGTGTAAAGTAGCTGCCCCCAAACTTGTTTTGAACGTACATCGTTTCTGAATTCATTGTACAATTAAATAGGACATCTCCCTCAGTATTAGTTTTAAAGGAAAATCAAGATATTCTAGTATACACTGCATTGCTTAAAATATTGTTTTGGAGCCGGGTGTAGTGGCACAGGCCTGTAATCCCAGCACTTGAGAGGCTTAGGCAGGAGGATTTTCACAAGTTTGAGGCCAGCCTGGACTCCATAGTGAGTTCAAAGCCAGCCTAAACTGCATAGCAAGAGCAGTCTTTAAAAAAAAAAAAAAAAAAAAAAAAAAAAGCCAGATCCTGTCTTTTCAAATGCTGGCACTTTTACTTTAAAAACAAAATTCTTATGTTTCAATCATTTGTTGACTGGGAGACAAATTTTGGTAAGCACATAATATCTCTATAATTGAATTGCTTTTCATTATCATTTATTTATCATTGTATTATGATACTAATTTCTTGTAACTATTAACTAACTTGTGTTTCTTTAGTTCTTACTATATTTATGTTCTTACTATATTATTTAGTTCTTCTTCTTATTATTATTATTTAATTTACTTTATTATTTAGTTCTTACTATATTTATGCAAATAATTAACCTGTTAGCTTCAATTCTGTTTTCCTTTCATTTAAAATTGATTGGAAAAGGCAAATTCTTTTTGCTGTGAATCCAACATAATTTCACTAATCTACAGAGATTAACAAAACATGAGAATGTGAGGAAACTACTGTTACTGGCTTCTGGGGTGGACTCTCCTTCTAGAGGTGATTTCAAGGGTCTCTCTGTCCTGAGCAAAGAATTGGTTAGGAGGAGCACAAAAGGCAGTAAGGTTTTACATTATTAAAGCTAGAAAAAGAAATGTGCTCTGCAGAGCAAGTCTGGGCCAAGTAAAAGTAGGGGAAAGTACACTCTGCAACACGAGAGCAGAATACTGTGGAAGAACACAGCAGGGCCGAGCCTTGCTCTCCTTTTGTATCTCCTACCTCTCAGCCTGATATCAGGTCTAGGTTTTTCTATGGAAAACTAGTTGAAGTTCTCCTGAGAGGAATTGGAGAGAGCACTCTCTGATTGGCTCTAAGTATAGGACTCTGGAAATTATTTTGCGCATGTCCTAGAACTTTATAATTAACAAATCACACCCACTTCCCCAGACAGTTTGCCACCCTCCAATCTCTTGCCTCAGTACTGACAATTATTTTATTTAGTGTTTATGAAAATGGTGTGCAGAATTAGGGTAGAGGAGAAAAGTGATGAAGGCAGGGGCCGGGGATTTAGCTCAGTGGTTCTGCTGCCTGCCTCCAAAGCGCAAGGTCCAGAGTTCGATCTCCGGTACCAAAAAAAAAAGATTCCCTAAAGATGGCTGAACTGAAAGACAGGAGGCCTGGTCCTTTATGGAATCCTGGAGCTGCCATAGCAGCCCTGGTCTGCCCAATTCTCCACATTTAGTTAAATGAAGAGAACAAACCCCCTATTTAGTTTAGCCCTTGCTTAGCCATGGTTTTCTGTTACTCATGCTTGAATGCAATCCCAAGCTAATATACTTTGTGTGCAGCAGTCTAGATACCCCAAACAAACAGCTTTATTACCACACTGTTGGGCAAAAAAGAAACCCCATAATCGTGGGCATGCTTCATTCAGATGACATTCTGGGAGATGATAGCATTCTGTTATATTTCAAAAGAATTACAGGGATGAGAGTTTAAAATACTTCAGTGAGAATTTTTGAAGTTTTCAAAATTATATTGTCTTAATAAGATTAAATCCAAAAAGAAAGTCATTTTAAAAATCAAATTATCATCAAACGATTTCAATTTCTTAGGTTCCCTTCTAATCCCTGCTCCCACATACAAATTCTGCCATATAATCATAGCAATAAATTTATATTAAACTTTTGCTCCTAGCATCATGTGAGCATTTTCCGTCTTCATTCTTAATGGCTGCATATATTCGATCACATTGATGAATCAATTGATTTAATAGCTCTCCCTTGTTCAATCAAGAGTATTAGTAGGAGAAACTGATGGTTGCAAAGGGAAATCTAAGAAAGAGGACCCTGCTCCCAAGCCAATATGCAGCCATCATTTTCAATGTTAAAATTCCATTAGTTATATATTATTCCCAAGGTTTTAGCTTCAGCACTTACCTTATGTATCCAGAATGGGCAACATTTGGAATCTGGTGATTAGGTATTCTAGTTGAGTAAGCTTGATCAAATATATTTTATTTTAAAATTACTTTTTAAAAGTTTATATTCTAAGCATTAAGATTATGAAGAATGGGGTGGGGATTTAGCTCAGTGGTTCTGCCGCCTGCCCCGCAAGTGCAAGGGCCCAAGTTTGATCCCCGGTACCCCCCCCCAAAAAAAGGGATGAAGGCAAACTCTCCAAACACAAGGCAGAAAGGGAACATGAGAGTCGGGCGTGGTGGCACATGCTTGTAATCCTAGCACGCCTGAGGCTGAAGCAAGAGATACATAGTGAGTTCAAGGCCAGCATGAACTATACAGTGAGATCCTATCTCAAACAAAACAAAATAGAGAACACAAGAAAGTGAATTTCTTGAAACAAGATGAGGATATTGGAAAATTTGTGAAGCAGGAGGCAGAACTACTGAGCTAAATTCCCGGCCCTAGGATACTGGAAAATTTGCACATTGATATAAAACAGGGTAGTCTAAAGAATGCAGAAACACTGAAATAATCCATACCTCCAAACTCATTCCTAAACTGAGAATCTGACTAAGAAAAATAGTTTGTTCAAAAATTTTAGATTAAGCCTTTGAAAGTAATTAAAGGGATTATTTCAGGAAAGGAGTTATAAATTTGTGAATCAAAGAAATAGTCATTGGCATACATTTGATTTGGGGAAAACGTGACCCTTTAAATGCACGTTTGCAATTCTCCAATGTTCCTCACCCTATGAATACCAAAATGAAATTCTAAAATGGGCTGGAGATTGTGAGTCTATCCAACCTAAGAAACTTTGTGTGGTGGTGCATAATCTCAGCAGTCAGGAGGCTGAGACAGGAAGATCACCTGAGTTCTAGGCCAGCTTGGGCTACATAGTGAGTTCAAGGCCAGCTTGAGCTGCATAGTGAGACCCTGTCTCAAAAAACAAAACAAAACAAACAAACAAAATTAAAGGACATTATTTTGGGGGATCTTAGAATTTCTAATTCAGCAGGGGGTATCACAACCCTCAACTTGAAACTATACTACAAAGCTACTGTAATAAAAACTAGCAAAGAAACAGACCTGAGGACCAGTGGAACAGTTTAGAAGATGCAGAAACAACTCCAGACACACTCAGCCACTTCATCTTCTACAAAGGAGCCAAACACCCTCACTGGAAGAAAGATAGCCTCTTTAATAAATGGTGCTGGAAAAATTGGGTTTCAATCTGCCAAAGATTAAAACTAGACCTATATCTCTCGCCGTGCACTAAACTAAGATCGAAGTGGATTAAAGATCTAAATATTAAAACAGAAACACTGAACCAGCTGGAACAGAGGTTAGGTAGAACTCTTGAAGACATTGGTGTAAGAAAAGATCTTATGAACAAAACCTCAGTTGCCCATGAAGTAGCACAAACAATCAACAAGTGGAATCTCTTCTTATTAAAAAGCTTCTGCACAGCAAGAGAAACCACCAACAGTGTGAAGAGACAACCCACAATGTGAGAAAAAATCTTCACCTGCTGTTCCTCAGACAAAGGTCTACTATCTAGAATCTATAAAGAACTTAAAAAAACAGACCTCCCAAATTTAAAGACCCAATCAAAAAATGGGCATCTGAAATGAACAGACATTTCTCAGACAAAGAAGGAAAAGCAGCAGGTAAACATATGAAAAAATGTTCAACATCACTGGTCATTCGAGAGATGCAAATGAAAACAATGCTGAGATTCCACCTCACCCCAGTAAGAATAGCTGGTATCATGAAATCAACCAATAACAAATGCTGGCAGGGCTGTGGGGAAAGAGGAACCTTATTCCACTGCTGGTGGGAGTGTAGACTGGTGCAACCACTGTGGAAATCAGTATGGAGATACCTCAAAGAACTAGGGCTGGAAGTCCCATTTGACCCAGCTATTCCCTTGCTGGTTATCTTCCCCAAAGAATGAAAAGAATCATACCACAGTGATATATGTGCATCCATGTTCATAGCAGCACAATTTGTAATAGCTAAAACTTGGAAGCAGCCCAATTGCCCATCAACTGGAGACTGGATAAAGAAAATGTGGGCTTTTAAAAAAAAAATGGAGTACTACTCAGCCATAAAAAATGAGCAACTAGAGACATTTATAGCTAAATGGATGCACACTGAGGCGATACTCTTAAGTGAAATAAACAGGACACACATGTGTAAATATCAAGTAGTTTCTCTAGTGTGAGAAACTTAAAGTGTAAATAAAGACTAAAAGGTATAATAGATAATGTGAAATAGGAAGAAAAGGGGCAAAGGGGAAGGGGAAGTGGGAGAGGTAGGGGAAAGGAAAGAAGGGAATGGAATTAATATGAGAAAATAAAAAAATGGAAACAAAGTCTTTGTAGATGGGGGGGTGGAGGGGTTGAAGGGAGGGCAGGGGAAGGGGGAAAAAATGAGAACCAAGAGAAATTATGTAAAGGTGCAAATTTCCAATGATGAATGTCATTATATTGTATACCTAAAATGCACCAATAAAATTAATTTTAAAAAAAGAAATTGTAATTTAGAAGACAAAAGTTTGATAGCTCTGAATCAGTTTTCTGAGAAAGGCAGGAACATGGAACCCTATATAAGTGATTGAATGTTGGAAAGGGGCTGTGTAGCAAATATAAGATTTAAAAAAATACTCAGGCAGGGTGATGCGTACCAGTAGTCCCAGCATTCTGGGAGTCAGAGGAGGAAAGATTGCAAGTTTGAGCCCAGCCCGGCACAATTTATTAATGTAGCCGGACCCTGTCTCAAAATAAATAAATAAATAAGGTGTTGGGGATATAGCTCAATGCAAAGGCCATGGCTTATGGTAAACAAACAAACAAAACCCCCAAAACAATGCAGAAAGAGGATAGAAATGTTTGTGTTAAGGATCCAAAAACCCCTTGATATGAACCTTGAGCTTTTGGGTACAATGTAACTGTCCAGCTGTTCTGGTCACTCCAGATGCCTGAAGTCAAAGGGAACAGTTGATCAAAATTCACATTTCATTCAGCAGCTGGAGACATGCATAAGTCTGTTTCCTAATATTACCAGAGTTCGAGGCCAGCCTGGGTTGTATAGTGAGTTCAAGGCCATCCTAGATTATATAGTGAGACCCTGTCTCAAAGAACCAAGATAAATTAATAAGTAAAATAAAATAAAACTCAAGACAATTACTTTGTGTAAGATTCCACTTTTCCAAAACAAAATGACTTTAGCAGACATAACTTTGTATTGCTTCACTAATGTATTTTCCCAAAAGTTACAGACTTGAGTTCATATACTCTTTTCCACTGCTGGCTACTATGGTTTGGATGAGTGTCCTCTAAGGGTCCATGTGATAAAAGGTAGTAGTAATACAGTTAAAGTGGGCCAAAATGGTCCAGGTTCTTGTGTATGACAGGGAAAGAATTGCCAAGTGTACATTCTGTAGTATGTAATTACATTTATTGAGGATCTCAGGGCAGCAGCAGGAACAGGCAGAAAGGCAGAGTGAGCACAAAAGGGCTTTTGTAACTCAGGCTTCCAGTATTTATAGGATCAGACATCCATTGGTCCTAGGTGTCTCCCACTGTCTCTCTTTTCTGATGTCAGCAATCTGTGTGACCTAAGTTTAAGCTTGAATAATCATTAGGATGGTCTTGTGTTTATGGTTGAATGGAGAGAACAGAGGTAGCTCACACAACTTACCTGTTTTAGGAGTATGGAAGCATGGATAACCTTTAGGGATGGTGTAATGTTTATAGTTGAATGAAGGGAATGGGGTGACTCAGCTCCTTTGTTTCTAACTGTACTAGTGGTGCTATTGGGAGGTGTTGTAACCTTCGGGAGATGGGGCTGAGTGAGATGTCCTTAAGTCACTGGGAGTATGTCCCTGAAGGAGATTGGAGGACACTGGCCCATCCTGTCTCTTTCTGTTCCTGGATTGTGATGTGAACAGTTTGCTTTGACATAGCCACCTGGCACCCTCATCAGAGGCCCAAAGCATGGGGCTGCTCAGTCTTGGACAAGAACCTCCAGAATCCTGAAGTAAACAATTTTTTTTCTCTTCATAAGTTAATTGCCTCAGATATTTTGTTATAGTGATGAAAAAATCTGACTAATACAATGCTCCATTCCTAATGAGGTGCTAACAAATAGAGAAATTTCAAATGATGGGCAACCAAAAGCACAGAAAGGAAAACCATAAACTGGAAAAGCAAAATGGAAGGTTAACTGGGCCAAATGACATTTTGATGTATTTCTAGCATTATCTGCCAACTACAAAAAGAAACTACTCTTCTGTCAAGGAAATGGTATTTAGAATCTAGTGGCTATGTAGAAATAAAGGAGAGAATGAAAACAAAACTGTGCCCTTGAAATACCATAAAATAGACCTTTGTATACAAAATGTATCCAAAAATGAATTAAAAAGCAATCATTTCTCTAGAGACTTTGAGGGCTAAGAAAGAAATTTTTAATGTTCATCCCTAATGAGATAAGATAGAAGAAATAAAAACTAGGCAGAAAGGAGACAAAGACAAGTATATTGTTAACAATGAAAACTGAAGTTTCAGGACACAAACCCAGTTTATTTTTTTTTCTGTTCTCTCAGAACACAATAAGCCTAGGCAATTCTCTTTCACTTGCAAATGGTTCAGTTATTCCCTTTTTACTTGCAAATGGTCCTTTTCTACCTGTGAATAGATCACCTTTTCACCTATGAATTATGATTTCCCCCTTGAATAGGGCATTATCTTACTATAGGTGGACCCCCCCCCAAAAAAACCCCAAGACTATAAATTATCAAAGACTGCAGACTTCCACCACCCAAAACATACAAAGATTCCCAGTTCCAAACTGTGCATTGTGTTTCATTTCTCTGAGTGCCTGCACTCCACTCTTGAGTGTGCTCTAAAAATCTCTGCCTAATAACCCTTCCCGTGCCTATTGCTAACAGGTCCTGAAAATTATTTTCCTATGATGGGAGTCCAAAAACCTACACATTTCCTCTACAAAAGGGTGGGTTAGGTTCCTTATTTCAGTGTTAGGGATGTCTTCAGACCCAGACCAGTGACACTTCTCTCTTTTCCTTTTCTTTTCTTTTCTTTCCTTTCCTTTTCTTTTCTTTTCTTTTCTTTTCTTTTCTTTTCTTTTCTTTTCTTTCCTTTTCTTTTCTTTTCTTTACTTTTCTTTTTTCTTGAGACTCACTATGTAGTTCAGGCTGGCCTTGAACTCACTATGTAGCCCCAACTGGTCTCAAACTTGGTGAATTGCTGAGATTCTCCTTCCTCCTGAATGCTGAGATCAGCAGTTTGTACCAATGAGATAGGAGATAGGGTGTGGCTTACACTGCCTGGGAAGAAAGTTGTGGAATCCCGGTACTGCCTCTCAGGACCCATGTGTAGAAGTTTGGGTGTATGTATGGGTTTCCTTGAGATGTGGATGCCGTAAAAGGACACAGGTGCTATGAAGAGCTTGCTATCATGGCTTTCCTCATGATAGCCCTCCCTGTGTCCTCTAGGGTGTACTTTTATCTTGCTTTTTCCTATTTTACTTGGCCCAAGCTCACTCTTCAGAGCCAGTTTCTCCCTCATTCTTCACTTTTACTTTTTCAACTAAACTTTTTCACAGTTTTTCACTGGTTCTGTCCAATTCTTTGTTTAAGATGAAAAGAACCTGGAAACCATCTCCACAAGGAGACATGAGTACCACAAAACCTGGTAACCTTTATTTGGTGAGCCAACTTTGGTACCCTGTAACACCACCATTCCTAGCTTCGTCTCTCTCATCTTGGGATATGCTCTTCCCATTATCTTAAGGAAATTGGTCATATAACATATTTTTCCAATGTGGATCTTTTCTTTCCCAGTAATGAAAAAGCTGTCATTTTGTTGGCTGGATGACAAGTGGCTTAATGTGTAAATTGTATACATAGGCTTTCCAAAACATTATGATTATCCTGATGTGTTTAGGGGGTTGATTTTTTTTTTGAATTCTGATTTTATTTTTACTTTATTTATGTATTTATTTGAGACAGGGTCTCAATATCTAGTTCAGGGTGTCCTTGTAGCCCAGGCTGGCCTCAAACTTAGGGCAATTCTCCTGCCTCAGCCTCCCAAGTGCTGGGCTTACAGGAGAGCGCCACCACACCCAGCTGGAATTCCAACTTTAAATGGTGTAATTTTTTTGGGTTTGATGAAATAAACAATTTCATTGGGAACCCTTACATCTTATCTACAACTATACTAAAACATAATTAGGGTAGTCTCCAAATTTTCAATGGCTATTTTTCAAAAAGTTCATGAATGACTTACATGTAATAGCGAAGATTTTCTCTTTAATCCATAATGAAGTTGTAATGAAGCCTGATCATCCTTTCCTGATCTCTACCTTTCTTCAAAGTATCCTCTTTGGAAACCTCAATTGTTAAAACAAGTTAGTCCAAATTGATTTAAAAAACCCAGATAGGCTAAAAACAGAACACTTCCCATTTATTGGTTAATGACTCCTGCTTGTCTTGGGTACACTCATTAAGCCCTACTATATCTGCACTTGAATGATCAACAGAATCAACCAGTCCAAAACAGCTCCAGCTATCTTTAAATCTACCCAAAGGAAAAAGGCAAAATTCAAGTAATCTTTTCCTTTTCCTCTGTTGCTTTTCTCCTCATGGGTAAACATCCTTTTTCTACTTGAATACTTGGCAACAATTGCCCTTATAAAGAAAGGCTTTATAATAGTAGTCCCCAACCTTTTTGGCACCAGGGACCAGTTTTATGAAAGACACTTTTTCTGTGAATTGGGAGCGAGGGATAGTTTCAGGATGACTCAAGCATATTGCATTTATTGTGCATTTTATTCCTATTATTTTACTGTAATATATACTGTAATATTAATACAACTCACCATAATGCAGAATTGGTGGGAGGCTTGAGCTTGAGTTTTTTTTCTGCAACTGTATGATCACGTCTAGGAATGATGGGAGAGAGTGACACCTAAAGTGTGTTGCTTATATCTAGTCTACTCCATAATCTTGTTTTGGTTGGTGTTACTACAGAAAACCCTTCTTCATACAGATAGAATGTTGGAAACGGAAGTGGGCTTTTTAGGCTTTCGTTGCAATCTTAGGATATTCCACCTTGACTTAATCAAGAATGTATTGAGATTTGAAGTTGTCTCAAACATATTTTTAAGGCCACTGTCATTTGTTATCTCAAGCAATCAATCTTCTAGCATGGACAAAATTGATTTACCTGGTTTATCACATATGGGTCATGGATTCATTCCCTCACAGTTCGAGAGTCTTTTGTGGTAGGAAATTAATGCTCAAATTCTTTTGAAAACTGAGATAGGTGATCATGGACCAGCAGGGAGAAAGAAGGCCCTAGCTCAGTCTTTCAAAATCTGCTAATGTTTGAAACATGTCAAAAATCTCAATGTTTACTCATTGCCCCATAATCCCAGTTTGGTTTTGAATACAGCCACTATTTATTTAATTTATTTGAGACAGGATCTCACTATATAGTTCAGGTTGACCTTGAACTCACTAAGGAGCCCAGATTGGTCCCCAACTCAAAGAGATCCTCCTGCCTCAGCTTCCCAAGTGCTGGGATTATAGGGTTGTGTCACCAGGCCCACCAAATGCTGTCACTTTATTCACCAACTTGAACACAGTTGTCCTTCTCTCCTGAAGTGACAGATTGAGTTTGTTGAGCAGGTTGAATATGTCATACAAGTATAGCCTTCTGTGTCACTTTATCCACCAACATGAACATAGTTATGTAGCAATGTGCGTCCAGTGATGACTCTTTTTCTAAAGGAAATCTCTGGAGTGGTTCTCATAACTCAAAATCTCTGATCACCTTTAGAAAACTATCTTGCTTCTGTGTATGAGAAAAGATCTGTGTTCTTTAATCTTTTTTTTTCCTTTGGTACCAGGGATCGAACTCAGGACCTTCTGCTTGCGAGGCAGGTGGCAGAACCACTGAACTAAATCCCCAGCCTGAGAAAAGATATGTGTGCTCTGCATCCAACTACTCACAGACCTGCATGTATAGATGTAAATTAAGGACATGTACATTAATGTGGTTGATAATTTTAATCACATCCAGCAAAATATTATTAAGTTCAGGTGACATTTTTACGCTAGCTAGGATTTCTCTATGGATGACACAGTACACAGACTCACATTCAGAAATGACCTCTTTGACCTAAGTAGTGAAACCAAAAAGCCATCCAATCATGGGATCCACTCCTTGTGTGCATATACTGAAACAAATGACTGATTCAGTTTCCCTGGTATGTAACCCTTCAAAGACTTTAAATAGTTCTGCAACTGTGGTGTTGGTTGGTAACAAAATGCACATAACATATCCTCATGCACATCCTCCTGAAAAATATATTGCACAGAAACAAGCACTGTTGCTTTGTTGTCAACATCAGTAGACTCATCAACCTGCGCTGCATACTACAGTGACTCATTATCTCTAACAATTGTGTCTCAATGTCCTCTGCTGTTCCATCAATTCATTTAGAAACGGTGCTAGAGTGCTAGCCAAAGGAGGAAAACGTGGCACTTTTTTGAACTACAGCCTCTCCTATAAGTTCATGGCAAATGTCATCAGCAGTACCCAGGATCAACTTTTCAGTAATAGTAAAGGGCTTCTTAGCTCTAGCAATGTGGTTAGCCACTAAGAATGATGCTCTCTGTGTAGCACATATAATGAAATGAGGGCCTTCAGTAATTGCTTCTGTTCTTCATATTCACATAATTTTCTTTTGAAAAGCTCCAAAAGCTTGTCTATTAATGCAAGGTGCTTGGTCTCCATGTAGTGAAGCAGTTTTGAAGGTTTCATGGCTTTGTTGGAGAGCTGGTTGCTGCAGATTATACAAAGCAGACTTGGAGGATGTGATTCACCTGTTGGAATTAACCTATAACTTAAGTAGGATTCTTGTTATTTTCTTTTAAATGCAGTTTTCTTTTTGTTGGCAGTTGTGTGGTCAGGGTACACAAGGTGGTGGGGCTCAGGCTTTTTGCCTAGCTTTCCATTTTCTAGTGAGTCAACATATGTAGCCCATGCTTGCACAATGAATATGTAAACAAGTAGTCTGTGTTACATAACTTTTTGGCAACTTTCTGGCTTTTTGTGATATTATATATAAGGGAGTGGAACTTTGCAGTGTTGTTCCCCATGCTGCTGAGACAGTAAAGGCATGTCAGACATTCCCATAGCTCCCTGTCTTTTCTTCAGGCTGCCTGAATCTCAAGTGACCTTCTCAACCTTGACCAGTGGTAAAACAACTGGCATAGTCCTGCAGCCTGCTATAGAACCCTCAGGCCTGGGTGTAGGTGGATGAGGTGCCAGTTTTGATAGAAAAAGCCTTGCATGCTCTGGGAGGAATCTTGGAGAAGAGTGCCATTCTGGGTCAGCAGGGTGAGCTTTTCTTACTGGCCACCTCCCCCTTAGACAGCAGCTGCATAACTGCCCCCCCCCCCCACAACTCACACCATGCTTTATTGGCTTATGGCAGCCTTTTGTATGGTATGGGCCAATGGTGGGAGATGTGGCTGAGACAGTAGGAAATGGCAGTCATTCGCCTACCTTATACAGGTCATGTGGCAGGTAACGTTTAACCTTTAACCCAGGGCCCTGAAGATGAACAGTTCACTGCAGGCATGAGGGATGAGTGAAGGAATCCAATTGATAGAGAATAGATGTAACTCCCAAACTTGCTAGATATCCAAAATGTGAGTTCGTGTTCTCTAATATCGAGGAATGAATTCTAGCAACAACACAAGTTGGGCCGGGGATTTAGCTCAGTGGTTTTGCCACCTGCTGCGCAAGCACAAGGACCCGAGTTCAATCCCCGGTACCAAAAACAAAAAAAAACCCAGAGGTTAAGAGTAGGAAGAATTAAAAATAAATAAATAAATAAAATAAAGAGTAGGAAGAATTTATTGAGAGAAAGATAGCTTCTAAGAGAGACAGAAGTGGGGGGCAGAAAATGGGTTGCCCTCCCACCCTGCTGCTTGTGTTTTATGGGAGAAAGCCACAAAGTGAGGTGGGTTCAAGATGGGATAAAACTCTAGTTTTAGGTAATATTGATCCAATGAGAAATCACAAGGTGAACATGAGGTGGGACAAAATTATGATCAACAAATAAGATTATAACAAGTATAGTCACCAAGGTAATATTGATTAAATGGGGATCCAATGGGGAAGCAACAAGCATACAAGGATTTTTCAGTGAGGGGCGGGTTGGGGATCTTTCCTGGAAGGGGTGGGTTGAAATCTTGGTCCCCCACCCAGGTGATTGATACCTATTTAGAATATCAATCACTGCTATTCATGCCTAAGGGAAGCACACCAGTGTAGTAGTTTCTCTTCTTTCACAATCCTGGCCTTCAATGAATGTGACTTGATTGTCTTCCAAGGCTCCCCCAGGGCCAGCCCTGTCTAACTGCCTACAAGATATCTAATTAACGTACCTATCTACAGTACAACTGCCGCCATCCTGATCAGAGACCCCTCTAAACTGCCCCTCCCAGCACACAGCACCGTCAGCCCAGTTACTGATAGCAGCCACTACACCCTGAGTCTCCTAAACCTCGTCCTGAGGCAACCACGACCACTATGCTCTCTCAAGCCTTGTTCTTGGCAGGAGCCACAACCCCCTCTCACTGAACTCCCCCCTCCCCATGACCCTACAAAAGACCCCACAGCCTGTACAAGAGCAGCTGGTCTGGTCTCAGTGCCAAAGCGGTCCTTCTCAGGTCTGTTCGGCAATAAACCTGCCCTGCTGGGCTCATACCTCTGTTTCTTCTTTTCCTTTTTTCCTAACAATGAGATCCTCCCTCCTTCTTTGGGCCACTCACAGCCACCCTGGTTCCCTATGTGGGGCTCCAGATCAATGAAGTGACTACTATGGTGGCCAGCATAGGGGAAGTGGAGACTAGTAGGCAGGGCTGTAATGAAAGGGAAATAAACTTATCTGTAGCTAAAGCTGGATTTGTTAACAGGGAAAGATGACTTCCCTCCATTACTTTTAACGTGCCCGGGCCTGTCTGGGCCAGGCTCCCTCAAACATCTCAGGAATTTTCTTTGTTCTGCCTTCCCGCCATGTGCAAATAAGATAAAACTCAGTGCACTGTGTTAACCAATGAATCCACTATATGTGAAATTCTGTAACCAATACGGTTGCTGGGCCCGTATGTAAATGAAGGATTGAAACTTGTAACCTCGCCCCTTCCCTAAGTGTATAACAACCCAGCTCAGGCTGAGTTGAGCCCTCAGTCTCTTTGTGGAGAAGTCCCAGACTGACCTGCTGGCCTTAAGAATAAAGCTGTACAGGGCTGGGGATTTAGCTCAGTGGCACCACACCTGCCTCACAAGTGCAAGGTCCTGAGTTCAATCCCCAGTACCAAAAAAAAAAAGAATAAAGCTGTACTCTTTACCTCCGAAACTTCTGGGTGCTCTTCCATTCTCCTGGACTACCTGCATTGAGCTGTAACACTAGAGCTGTATATACTGGCTGGCACTTTGCCATTACAGTAAGATCCACATTATGTCATGGATACCATGGACAAAGAGGGTGATCAGGGAAGCCCATGAAGGTCACACATATGCAGATATGGGTAGACCTGTTAGGGGCAAGAGCTGATCAGGCCAAGATTAACAAAAAGCTGAATGCCTTACCTGTTAGAGTTATGAAGTTAGCAATCTCCTTGTCCCTGACCAATGCTCAATGGGTTCTTGTAGTAGACACCAGGGCTGAGTGTACTCTGTTGTTCGGGAACCCAGAGAAATGCTGGGGTCCTCCTTTGTAGATAGATGGCTATGGGGGTTGTAGCACCAAGGTTATGGCAATCTTCGTTCATTTGGAAATAGGTCGCCTGCCCCCTAAGGAACATAAGGTGTATGTGTCTCCTGTCGGGAGCCATTCTACATAATTTTAGAGAAAAAAATCATTTCACAATTAAATTATGATTATGGCTGTCTGAGGCCTCAATGGTCCCGTGATGCTGTGATGCTGTGATGCTCAAGGGCAAGATTACATCAGCTGAGACATCTGATCCTCCCTCCGATTATAAGATTATAAGATCTTTGTGAATTTAGGATTACTGCTGCCCTCTGAGTCATCTGATACTCCCTATGAACCCAATAAATAGTGGCAAGCTCACAGTGTCTTTGTCTTTGCCTGTTCTGAGGCACTGACCTCCCCCACCCACCTCCTGTACTTTGAAATTACATAAGTCTCTACTGTCTTTCCTTGCCATCCCCCTTTCTAGGCAGTTGGAGGATTGATGGATCTCTGATAGTCTCCAATATTGGAGTACATTTTAGGAGTTGATATACACCATGGACTATAGCTCCAGACTACTATGAGGGAATTCCACCTGCATGTGTGTGCTGTGAAGGCAATAGTAAGAGGCCATGCAAGGAATCCCCCTTTGACAATGCCAGTGCCCCGAAGGGTCATGGCTGTGAAGCAGTACCGCCTGCCAGGTACTGCAGTAGAATCAAGGAACTAGAGAAGGTGAGAGTTAGCCAGCTAGCGTCTAGTCCTTATAATTCACTTGTGTGACTGGTTAAGAAACCTGATGGCTCCTCGAGGATGATGGCGGACTACCAGGAACTAAATAAGGTCACTCATCCATTGCATGCCACTGTGCCTCTGTGGCAGACCTGATGGATCACCTTAGTGAGGGGCTGGGTACTTGTCACTTTGTAGCAGACTTGGCTAATGCTTTCTTTTCCATTGACATAGCCCCTGACAGCCAGGATCAGTTTGCTTTTATGTAGGCCTCTCAATGAACTTTCATGTTGCTACCACAGGGATGTCTGCATAGCTTCATCTTGTGTCATGGTTTGGTGGCATTGGATTTGACTCAGTGGCCAAAGCCACTGTCTGTGCAGATGTACCATTATTATATTGATGATATGCTGCTTAATTGTGGTTCTCTTGCAGACCTTGAGGCAGCAATAATCCTAAATTCACAAGGATCTTATAATCTTATAATCGGAGGGAGGATCAGATGTCTCAGCTGATGTAATCTTGCCCTTGAGCATCACAGCATCACAGCATCACGGGACCATTGAGGCCTCAGACAGCCATAATCATAATTTAATTGTGAAATGATTTTTTTCTCTAAAATTATGTAGAATGGCTCCCGACAGGAGACACATACACCTTATGTTCCTTAGGGGGCAGGCGACCTATTTCCAAATGAACGAAGATTGCCATAACCTTGGTGCTACAACCCCCATAGCCATCTATCTACAAAGGAGGACCCCAGCATTTCTCTGGGTTCCCGAACAACAGAGTACACTCAGCCCTGGTGTCTACTACAAGAACCCATTGAGCATTGGTCAGGGACAAGGAGATTGTTAACTCCATAACTCTAACAGGTAGGCATTCAGCTTTTTGTTAATCTTGGCCTGTGTTCCTAACACATCTCAAAGCATGTGGTTGGGCAGTCAATGAGGGCAAGTGGCAAGGCCTAGATTGTCAGTCAAATTCTTGGGAGTTATCTGGTCAAGTAAGACAAAAATTATTCCCAATGCAGTCATAGATAAGATCCAGGCCCAGCCTGTCTCTACCATAGTAAAGCAATTGCAGACCTTCTCAGAGTTGCTGGTCTATCAGAGAGTTTTCATGCCATACCTGGCCCAGGTGTTATGCCCCTATATAGGCTAACAAAGAAAGGCAGTCTCTGGGACTGGTCCCCAGAAGCAGAATCAACCTTTAAGACCGCAGAAAGGACCATAAAAACATCTTAAGCCTTGTATGATTTGACCCAGCCCAATGGTGTGAGCTGTATGTCCATGTTACCATAGATGGTTTTGGGTGGGCGTTATGGCAGAAGTCAGAATTGTGACAACTGGTAGGGTTCTGGTTCCCTGATACTCACGGATAGAGAAATAGTTGGCTGCAGCTTATGCTGCTCTGATAGCCACTGAAAGCATTACTAAGCTCCTATGATCATCAAGATCTCTTACCCAATAGCAGGATGGCTCTGAGATTGAACTCCAAGAGTGGTACTGCCCAGACTCCCACACTGGCATAGTTGGGAGTGAATCTGCAGTAGCACAGTACTTTGTCCACCAGTCCCCTGTGGGCAGAGCTACAAGAGACCAGTGTTGTATATTTCACCAGAGGCCCAAGATTGCCCACCCTTAGAGAGGATACAGCCAGAGAAAAGCCCCTATAAGGAGAGGGGGCTGCTTATTAGTAGCTTGTTGCTACAGCCTATCTTGTGGATTGTCTTAGTTACTTTTCTCTCGTTGCTGAGACAAAACACCCAACACCCAAAGTTAAAAGGGGAAAGGGTTTATTTAGCTCACAGTTTGTGGAGGTTGTCAGGTCATAATAGGCTGGCTCCAAGGCAGGGTGGCACATGGCAGAGGGCTGTCACAGAGGAGAAACAGTTCATGACTCCCGCATGGTAGCAAAAGCATCAAGGGACCTTAACAGTGTCTTTCTGCCCCTTTTATCTTATCCAGACTACCAGGATTAGGGTGGTGCCAAACCAATCAGTGTACTGATTTAGTAATCACAGGCCCTTAATCCTAGCATCACACACTCTAGATTCAGCCATCTCTGAAAAAGCCACCTATGACCACATGAGGCTTGGGAGGGACAACTAAACACAAGCCATAACATGGATTATGGGTACAATGTTCCACACTTCTTGCCAAGGGAACTAAGTGGAAGATTAAAGGGTAGATTGTGAGGTGAAAACCCTTTAGTGGAGAGAAGTTTATGATAAGATGGCTGAGCTCAGGCTTTTCACCTAGGCCCTCTGTATTGCCAGTGAGTCAGCATATGTTACGTAGACCACACTTATACAATTAACTGTGACAAAGACAAAGGCAGAATGTGGAAAAGAAGCTCGGATGGAAGTAGTAAATAAAATAATAGGTGGCTATGCATGGACTAAAATAACTTTGGATTCTGACTGGCCTGCCACCAGATGCAGTTGTGTAGTTGTTCATCAACTCACTTGCCACTGGAAAGTCTGCCACCAGATGCAGTTTAATTGTCACTTACTGATTGGTTTTTTTTTTGGTACCAGGAATTGAACTCAGGACTTTGCACTTGCCAGGCAAATGCAGTGCCACTGAACTACATCCCTAGCCCCTGATTGGGTTTTGATGAGTCTGCAAGCAATTGATTTATTGTGGTCTCTGTACAGTCAAACCATTCTGCTAATGTTAATCTGTATTTGCAGCCACTCCTCATCCCTAGCATCATTGCCTTAGCTCCACCTCAGATCATCAGGCATTAGATTCTCATAAGGAGCAGACAACCTATTTCCCTTACATGAGCAGTTCATACTAGGTTTAGTGCTCCTATGAGAATCTAATGCTGCCCCTGCTCTGAGAGGAGGTGGAGCTCAGGTGGTAATGCAAGTGATGGAGAGTGGTTGTAAGTACAGATGATGCTTCGCTTGCTCACATGCTGCATACTTCCTGGTGTGTGGCCTGATTCCTGGTAGGCCATGGATTGGTACTGGTCCATGGCCCAGTGGTGGGGAGCCTTGCTTTACAAAACAAAGTCTAAACTTTTCCAGGTATATCGAAGCAGGGTGGCAAGCTTTTTTTTGTAAAGGCCCAGATAGTAATAACACCTGTCCACTGTATCCTTGGGTTCCATATCCTTAGATTTAACTAACTGCTGATGGGAAATATTTGAAGGAAAGTTGTATACTGAACATGTACAGACTATTTTTTTTCACTATTCCCTAATAATACAGTATAATGGCTACTTACATAGCGTTTACATTGCATTGGCTATTGTAAGTAATCTAGTCATGATTTAAGGTATACAGGAGGATGTGCATAGGTTCGATGTAAATGCTTTGCCATTTTGGATAAGGAACTTGAGCATGAGCAAATTCTGGTATCCACAAGGGTTCCTAGAAACAATCCTCCAAGGATAGAGAGGGACAAGTGCATCTGAAGCTTTGTTGGTACCTATAGGTCTGTGTTTCTCCTCCTTCTTCCCCTCCTCTTCCTCCTCCTTCTCCTCCTTTACAAACCTTTTTTACAAACGTAAAAACAATTCTCAGCTCACAGACAACAAAATAGAGCGCAGGGAAAATTTGATCCACAGGTCATGGTTTGTTGACCCCTGCAGACAGGATCATTCACAATTTGGACCTAAATTACCTCTCTGGTCTCTTGCTGCAGCTCTCTCCAAGTTTCCTCCTCTTCTAGGTCCACTGAATTCATTTAGTATTCTGAATATATGTTGCTTTTTCCAACCTCCGTGACTTGGTTTATGCTCTTTCCTCTACATGAAGACAACACCCACATATGCTTTAAGACATACCTTAAAAAGAAACTTCTACTGTTTTTCTCCTTTTTTTTTTGGTACCAGGCATCGAACTCGGGTCCTTGTGCTTTCGGCGCAGGCAGAGATACCACTGAGCTAAATCCCGGGCCCAGTTTTTCTCTATTTCCTCAGAAGACCACTCTCCCTTCCTTATGCTTTCTGTTGAATTTGAAGCATTCAGATTCCATAATTTGGTTAAGTATTTAGATGAGCTTTGGAGTCAGCCAGACCTGGGTTCAAATTGCAGCTGTGTCTTTAGCTTTGTCTTTGGGAACGATATTAATTAGCCTGCCCAAGCTTCAGGTTCCTCCTTTCAAAATTTGAAAAACTGAAAATAAGATAATAAAATCAAGTATGTAAAGAGCTTTGAACATAGCCAATAATGACTATTCATTAAAGATTAGCTTTTATTGTTCTGTCACTTATTCATTCACTGTTTACTGAGTACTTTCACAAATTTTAGAAATGTGTATCTACATCTTAAAGATGCCTGTGACTCTTACCTCAACAATCTAACTTGAAAGTCAATGCCAAAGACTAAATAGAGTTCTTATGCCTAAGAAACAATAAGACAATATGTTAGGCACCGTTATTGGTAGGTTAATAAATAATATGGGCAAGTTTTGGTGTTCCTGAATGTTATAGCAACGAAGTGAAACAGATTAATACAAATGTAATTAGTGTTGTGAAAGAAATATAAAAGGCATAAGACCTGACATATATAATCAATAATGTACTAGGAGTAAAATGAATTAAGTCCGAAATTTAATTTAAGATAGTCTTTTGAATTCTTTGGACCTCTAATTACAAAATAAAGGTTAGATTTCTAAACTCCTTTCCAACTCTCAATTCTGTATGTAATAATCCACAGTCAATTCTGGTATTCTCTAACTCCCTGCCCAAACTACCAATATTATTAGCAAGAACTCTTGAGATCTCACCTACCTTCTTGTTCCTGTTATGAACTAAATTCTCTCCCCCTAAAATTCATGTGTTTAAACCCCTCACCAACGTGACTATATTTGGACATAGGGCCTTTAAGAAGGTACTGAAAGTTAAATGCGGTAATAAGGGTGGAACTCCGATCTGCTAGGATTGGTGTCCTTATAAGAAAGAGACACCAGACAGCTCTATTCCCATGTGCTTGCAGAGGAAAGGGTATGTGAGGGCACAGTGGGAAGGCAGCCATATGTAAGCCAGTAAGAGAGGCCTCACCAGAATCCATCCCCGATGGCATCTTACCTTGGAATTCCAAACTCTAAAACTGAGAAAACAAAGTTTTGTTGTTTTAGCCACCTGTCTGAGGCATTTTGTTGTGGCAGCCTAAGCTGACTAATGCAGTCCCTCAGCCCCTTCCTATGTGTTCAAGAACTTACTAGAAGTTCAAATGAGAGAAATTCCACTCAGACTGATGTAGCTATGGAATCTAAACCCAAATGAAGAGAACTTAGCTGTCCACAAAGGGCTGGGGCTGGGGTAGGGGGCCACAGACACAGAAACAAGCACTTCAGCCCCCAAGACAGCCATGAAAATCAAATAAATGCTATTTGTAGGCAATGTGGTCATCCTGTGCTGGACTAAATCAAAAGGGTTTTGCAGCTCTCTAAGCTTATTCAGTTTGTGGAATTGACCTCCCTCTATATTTTTCTGGTATTGGGGATTGGACCCAGGGCCTTTGCACTGAGCTACATCCCCATTTTATTTATATATTTTTGACACAGGGTCTCACTAAATTGCAAGTTGCCCAGGCTGGGCTCAAAGTCATGATCCTCCTGCCTCAGCCTTCCAGAGTGCTGGGCCTACAGGTATGCCCCACCATGCCCAGCTGAGGTCCTTTATCTTTTGTTTCTAATTAGAGCCAAGGCTTTACCATTAGTTCCATTTCTCTTAACTTTTTTGATAACTTCATATCAAGACTCTTATTGGTTATGTAAGCCGCTGGGCCTTGATCAGTGCCACCCTCATCCAACTCTCTATGTTTATAATTAAAATCTCCAGGAGTATTTTTTGAAAGGGAGGGTAGGGGGACATGAGCTGTAATCATTAACTCTGAGAAATTGCCAAGGTCACCATGTGGTCTCCTACTCAGACCATTTCAGCATTCTAAGAGGGAGACAACTTGTGCAGAACTTATTTTTAAAATGATCTCATTCTACTCTAATTCCACTACATGGGGCTCACCCACCTGTATATTTATACTTTAAAAAAAAATGGTGCTCAGGATTGAATTCAGAACCTCACACATGTTAGGCAAGCACTCTATCAATAAACTATATTCCTACCCATATTTACACCATTTAAAATGCCCTAAGTGACATTTCAAAGGACCAAGATAATCCATTGATGTTGCTGTTGAGCAAAGCATGGTAAAATTGAAACTGCATATACTAATGTGTTGGAATGTAAACAGGTACACATTTTAGCAATGTGTATCCACATTTTAAAGATGCCTGTATGTCTTACTTCAGTAATCTCACTTTAAAATCAGTGCCAAAGATTGTATAAATAGTTTTTATACTTAAATATTTTCATTGCAAGATTTTTTTTTGGTACCAGGGATCAAACTCAGGACCTTGCACTTGCAAGGCAGGTGGCAGAACCACTGAGCTAAATCCCCAGCCCAATTGGTTTCTGTTTTTTGTTTTATTTTCCATAATGAAAAGGAATAGAAACAATAAGGGTAAATGGAAAGTGTCCAATAATAGATAAATAGTTAAAGAAATTATGGAACATTGTATTTGAAAACACTATAATAATAGGAAAATACTTAAGTAAAAAAAATTCATTTCAAAATATATTTACAGTTTTATTACAAGTTATTCAATTTCTTCTAAAAATGCATCATGACATGGTACTGTAATGGATTCCATGGCAGACCTCATTCTGGCCCTTTGGCATTTATCCCTACATTAGGCAGAATTAAATGGTTTATAAGGTAGTGATAGAATAGGACTGGATGGAAAAATCAACAAAGATTGCCAGGAAAACTCTAAAAAGGAAGAGCAATGAAAGACAATGAATCTAACCAGATGTGAAAATGCAATCTTTTAAAACTCACTAATTAAAACAGTTTGATACTGGTGCATGAGCATACTAAAGGAACAAAATAAAAGTCCAGAAATAAAAACAACGTACATCAGAATTGAGTATATGGTAATGGTGTATTCTTAGGTAAATATGGACTTTATTAAAAACTAGTATTAGAAATTTTTTTAAGAGTAGGAAAATTCATTGAGAGAAAGAAAGCTTCTGTCTAAGAGAGATGGAAGGGGGACCAGAAAGTGGGTTGCCCAGGACCCTATTTCCCATGGGATATTTATGGAAGAAAGCCACTAGGTGAGGAGGTTTCAAAGTGGGACAAAACTATGACCAGCCAATAAGATTATGACATTTATGGTCACCCAGGTGATACTGATTAAATGGGGGTTAAATGGGGAAGCAAGTCACATAGCAAGGATACAAGGATTTTCAGTAAGAGTGGGTCCAAGATCTTTCCTGGAAAGGCTGGGTTAAGACCTTGGCCCCCACTCAAGTGATTGATACCTATTTAGAATATCAATCACTGCTATTCATCCCCAGGGGAAGCACAAGGGTGTAGTAGTTTCTCTTCTTTTGGCCTTCAGTGGATGTGTCTTGATTGTCCTCCATATTGGTTCCTTGATTGTCTTTCATGTTGGCTTCTCCAGGGCCAGCCCTGTCTAACTGCCTACAAGATATCTAATTAACTTACCTATTCTACAGTATTTCCCCCTCTGAAGAAGTACCCCCAACTGCCATGAGGGAGCAAGGGGTGAAGACCGTTCTGGTTACTTCCAGCTGAAGAGGGTCGTAGTTGTGATTGGCAGTCAGAGTTACACTACAGAGAGTCTATCTAAAGGCCCTCAATAGGCACCAAGCATTGTTATTTTGGGTAGGTGTATAGCTTTGAGTCTGGAGGAGACAAAGCCAAAGAAATAGATAAGAATACATGGACCAGGGATTTAGCTCAGTGGTTTCACTGCCTGCCTCACAAGTGCAAGGTCCCAAGTTCGATCCCCAGTACCAAAAAAAAAAAAATACATGGACCAAATACTAAGGTCTGCAGAACTGCTATGGATATAGCCAACAATCATTTTCACCAAGAGGAGCTAGTAATAGCCTCCCAGAAAGAGAATAAGGAGAAGGTTCAGGGAGCTTCAGAATCTGACATAGCATTAACTTGTCATCTAATATCTTGAACAGCTATCAAGATATTAGCGGATGGATCAGGAATGTACACACAACACTCAGCTTTAATAGTAACACAAGTACCCCCTTGTGCTGCAGTTAAAATGTCTATTGCCATCCGATTTTGGAGGACGGCTTGCCTCATTAATTTTACTTCATTCAAGACAGAGAGACTAATTGCAGTGTCATTTAATGCCAGCTGAGTATAATTAGTTAAAGCCTTGGTATGCTGCTTGACATCTTTCAACCCTAGGGAGAGGAGAATGATAGAAGCCAAGTGATCATACTAGTGAAACATACTTCTAGACCATCAATGTCATAGGTGGGCTAAGTCTGCAGGCTTGTTGAGGGTTTTGATACTCCTGCCCTGTAACCATGCAAATCTCAGTGTGCATCTCCCTATCCATCCAGGGGGTAGCCAGGGCCACAAATTGGTTCCACAGGACCAATGAGTGCCATTGGGGGCTTCCCATCTAATTCCAGGGCAATTAAACCAGTTTGTTGCAAACCAACCCTCAGCTTGTAAAGTTATTATGTATATATACTGTTCAGGGGGTGTGCATTCCAAGTATCTAGTAGAGTTAGGCCAATGAGAATAGGAGTAATTTTTCTGTTCCCAACATAAGGGGGCCTTTCTACTAAGGTGTCCTATAGTGGGGGTTAACCATATATAATCATCCCATATCTGAAAATAGCCATCTTGATATCTATGGTTGTTGTCTCTCAGGGTTGGACCCTTACTTCTACTTAACAGGGGTTTTACTAGAGCCCATAAGAGAGGCTTCAGTGGCATTGTTAGAGAAATTTCAATTATGTCCGGGTTCATTAAGTGTGTAGTTTATAGGCCACTCAGTTACCTTGTAATGGTGGGCTGACCTATGAACTATTGAGCTCTTTTGTGTCTTGTCAATATGATCTTGTAACTTATTCCAGTCATCTCCTTGAAGTGGGGATACCCACCAAGGAAGTCCTGATGTACTCAATAAGGGGACCAGGCCACATATCAGCAAGATGTTTGTTGTAATGAGTCTACATATTCCTGTGCCCACCTTAGAAAGGAATTGCATTCTCCTTTAAGGGGTGAGATAATTAGTAAAAGGCCTGAGAGTAATATCTTAGATTACTTATCTGAAGACTTTGCTTTTCTTTTGAACTATGGGTTCTATGGGTTCACAGGAGTATTCAGGTGGTTATTCACACTCAGCAACAGTCTCTGGTTCCCAGGGCTTGAGTTGGGTGTGGTAGCTCCAAGAGTCCAGACTTACTACCTTGACAGCTGATGGAGTCGACAGGATCATGGTATATGGTCCTTTTCAAGTTGGTCCTCACAGTAATCTCAGTGGGAGCTCCAAAATGATGTGGGGGAATAGATGTAACTCCCAAACCTGCTAGGTATCTGAAACAGGAGTTCATGTTCTCTAAAATCAAAGAATGAATTCTAGGAACTATGGAGGTTAAGAGTAGGAAAATTTACTGAGAGAAAGAAAGCTTCTGTCTAAGAGAGACAGAAGGGGGACCAGAAAGTGAGTTGCCCTAGTATTAGAAAATTAAAGCTGGTATCTTGACATCTGGAAAAAGATATAGCTCGAACTATACCTCAAAATATATATCGGGGTGAACTCCCAATGGCTCCAGTAACTAGATATAGAAGTTGACATTACAAAAACACTTGAAAACATGGGCAAATTCCTTTGTAATTTTGCAGTGGGGAACAGCCTTTTATGAATGACTCAAAAGATTGATAAATTTGATTACATAAAAACTAAAAACTTTTTTTTTCTTAAATTCTTTTATTGGTACATTTTAGGTATACAACACAATTACATTTCTCATTGGGAACTTGTACCTTTACATGATGCATCTTGGTTCTTATTTTTTCCCCATTCCTAGCCCTCCCTTCACCCCCTCCACCCTTCCCTATTTACAAAGACTTTACTTCCATTTTGTCCATTTCTCATCATTTTTCCTTTCCCTTCTTTCCTTTCCCCTGCCCCTCCCACTACCCCTACCCCTTTGGAAACTTAAGCATTAAAAAAAGCAAAGTAAAAAAACAAATTACAGACTAGGAATGTATCAAATGGAAAGGGTTAATCTTAATCTCCCTAGTATATTAAAGCTCCTAAAAAAGATACAGGAGCTGGAGATGTAGCTCAGTGGTAGAGTGCTTGCCTAGCATGGTCAAGGTCCTGAGCGCACATGCACACACATATGCACACACACATACACATGTGCATCTGCACGCATGCACTCACGTGCACACACACACACACACACATCAACACCTCAAGAGAAGAATAGTAAAAGATATAGAGATATATAGGCACTTCACCAAAAAAAAAATGTAAATGGCCCTTATACACATGAAAAGTCTTCCACCTCAAGTCATGGTAATTGAACATAGTAATTTTCATTTAACGGATTAGCAAAACTCAAAACTGTAGCAACAGACTTGTATCTTCATGTGATACCTTCACATGAATGCACAAGCTTATTTACTGTATCTCTTTTTAGAACAGCAAAAGACTGGAAATAACCCAAATGTCCAGCACTAGGAGATTGGTTAATAAACCATAGTGTACCCACACATCATGAATAAATACATAAGAACAAAGAATTTCTCTGTTCCCAATTTGGAAAGTCTCTAGCATATTTTAAAAGGAAAAAACAAACAAGATGCAGAACAGTGTGCTATTCTTTTTAAAAAATAGCTTTATTGAAACATAATTCACAAACCATACAATTCATCCATTTGAATCTACTGTTTTTAGTAATTATTAATTTTTTAAAAGTATGGTGAAATATTAATTTTATGTTATGTATAACAAAATGTGCCATCTTAACCATTCTTTACTGTACAATTCAGTGACATTAAGTACATTCACAAGATTATATTATCTGTCACCACTATTTCTTTCCAAAACTTTCATCACTCTAAACAGAAACTCTGTAGTCATCGAGCAGTAACCGTGTTTCCTCAATCTCTGGCCCTTGGTAACCTCTATTCTACTTTCTGTCTCTATGAATTTGCCTATCCTAGGTACATCTTATAAGTGGAGTCAGGGCCTGTGGGTGTAAGTCAGTGGTAAAGCACTTGCCTACATGCACAAGTCCCTGGGTTTAATTCCTAGCATGCACACACATGAAACTATGCAGTATTTGTCCTTCAGTGTCTGGCTTATTTTACTTAGCATAATGTTCCCAAGATTTATTCCTATTGCAATACATATCAGAACTTTATTCTTCTTTATGACTGAATAATATTCCATTGTATGGAGAGATCACATTTTTTATTTTACTCATTCATCTGTTGATAGACATTTAGTTTGTTTTGTCTTTTTGGCTACTGTACATACTGTTGCAATTATATAACCTTGGTATACAAGTCTCTAAACATTGGCATACAAATCTGCCCACTGCCTTACTTTTATGTAAGAACCTTCAGTCAGAACAAATACATACTTGCTTATGGCTTGTATCTGTATACAGATGCACTGGGAGAAATATAAGACAGGAACAAACGTGGTTGAGAGTAGGAAAGGAGCAGAGTAGATACAGATGGGGAATTAAAACTTTTCATTAGGTATGTCTTCTAATATTGTTTTAATTCTTAACAATGCTAAATGTTTTACCTAAGCACAAAGTCCAGATCTTGTGACATTCTTGAGTTATTTACAGCAAGGGATCTATCAATAAAGGTAGAAACTTATACTGTGTATTTGGAAGGGTAGAGGAGCTAAGTAGACATGAATACCAAGTTATTCACTCTCCAGTTAATGCATGACTTCTATAAGTTCAAATTAAATAAAGAATAATTTAACTACTTTTTGGGCCTCGAACATTTTAGCTTTTTTATTATTCTTTTTTTACTTCACAGCTTTTTAAAATTAGTGAAGTGAGCTATACAAATTAATGGGTTTCATTTTAGTAGATTTGTACATTTGTACAAGTATGCATACAACATACTTCTATCATTTTCGCTCCCCCCATAACCCTCTTTGCCCTTCCCTTCTCTCCTTAGCTACTTAATTCATTCAACAATGTTTGAGTTTTTTCCATACGTGAGAGGCAGAAATGTCAAATAATACTGATAATTTTTCTCTCTCATGTTTATATTAGAGTAACAACCTTTGTAACTAGTACATAGCATTGCCAATAATATTATCTTGCTATTTTTTCAAGTTATAATAACCCGTGGTGGAAAATAAAAAACAACCTCCATAGGAAGATAACAGTGATTGAAGAAATTCGGTTGCCCAAGGAAATAAATAAAATAAAAAGTAAAGCTGAGTTTTTCTGGTTCGGTCAGCATTGTGGAAGAAATTAAACTCTCACTGCCTTCCTTACACCTCCTACCGAAAAAGTAGGGTTACAGTGGCCCAGTACCAAAAAAAAAAAAAAGTGATTGAGAAACTGTAGTTTCTTGTTGTAACCAAGAAACCTCAGAGCGTGAAAGAAATGATTCGTTTTTCATGGAAGGCATAGAAGGAAGAAGGCAAGATTAGTAATAATGTCATCCAATTATTTAACAAAAGGAAAAAGAAAGCAGCCCTCAACTCAGATCAGATGGAATTAATATGAGAAAATGGAAAAATAGGAACAAAATCTTTGTAAATAGGGCTGGGGATTTAGCTCAGTGGTTCCACCGCCTGCCTCTCGAACGCAAGGTCCCAAGTTCAATCCCCGGTACCCCCCCCCCCAAATCTTTGTAAATAGGGAGGAATGGAGAGGTTGAAGGGAGGGCTGGGCAAGAGTGAAAAATAAGAACCAAGAGAGACTATGTAAAGGTGCAAATTTCCAATGATGAATGTCATTATATTGTATACCTAAAATGTACCAATGATTAGAATGAATAATCGATAATGCAAAATAGGAAGAAAAGGTCCAAAGGGGTAGGGGTAGTGGGAGGGGCAGGGGAAAGGAAAGAAGGGAAAGGAAAAATGATGAGAAATGAAAAAAATGGAAATAAAGTCTTTGTAAATAGGGAAGGGTGGAGGGGGTGAAGGGAGGGCTAGGAATGGGGAAAAAATAAGAACCAAGATGCATCATGTAAAGGTACAAGTTCCCAATGAGAAATGTAAATGTGTTGTATACCTAAAATGTACCAATAAAAGAATTTAAGAAAAGAAAAAGAGAATACACAGAGGTGAAAATCTTTCACAGGAGTCAGCTACAAATCCTTAAAGTCACAGGCAAAATTTGCTGTGGCACCTGGCTGAGCAGAGGCTACGCAAAGCTCATTGGTGGGTCCCAGGAAAACTTCTTCTGTGGCTTTCTCTTGTTGGCTAGTTTTTCTAGAACTCAACACACTTCCTCAGGGGACTAAAAAGCAAGCATGTGGCCAGCGCAGTCAGCCCCAAGTATGTCAGGAGACTGGAAGGCTGCCAACAGCCCCATTCCCTGATGCAAGCCTTCCTGCCCATGAGCAGATTTCAAAATAACATTTCTCACTCCAAAATATCTAGTGCATTCTGACAGTTCTTGGATCCCTTGCAAAAGTTTTGAGACCCTATATTCCATGGAGAAACATTCAGAACATTAAGCCATTAAAAATAAGCAAAACAAAGCAAATTAAAAAACAGCAGTCTGAACAGTACCTTATTGTTCCTTAGAATCACCTTGTGATGACCCATTAGAGTCCCCAGATTAATCATTCTTCCACTCCCCTGACCGTGCCTGCAAGCTGTGCTTTTCTAGCCTGGGTAAATGTTTGATTATGACCTTGGGTTTTTATGAGGAAAATTTAAAAACATTTGATGCCGATGGTTTTCAATTACACCCTAGCCACAGAGCTTCAGTTAAAACTTTTGAATGAGCTCTTCTTCAGAAATGTCAAACATGACCTCAGCAGCAGCCAAGGCAAAGCTCCGAAGCCAGCTCCCCACAGGCTTAGTTCTGGCTGCAGGGCCAGGAGCTAAAGGAGATGGTGCCCTACCCAAAACAGGTAGCCAGTTCACTTCCTCTGGGCTGGAACATTGCTTTTTAAGCCCCTGTCACCTCCACTTGGCAGATGAAATTTTAAGCGGGAAGTTTGCCTCCGGACCCATATAACCTCAGGGTCTTTGTTTCACTTAAAAAGAGATGTAACCCTTCCACAAATGGGGTGGAGAGGGGTGGTAGAGTAGGAGGGAGAAGAGCTGCGCAGGGCTTTTTCTCTCTGTTGAAAAGTCATCTTGGCAAAAATGCTGATCTCTCAATTCCACAAGGTGCAGTTAGTGGAGTTCATTTCTATCTTCTCATACTCATAATTATTCTAGCATTTGATGAATTTTAAAAATCATTGCAAGCATTCAAATAATCTGACTTAGTGTAATTATCTTGTACTGTAACCTAAGAGAGTAATTAGCAGATTGTTTTTAAAAGATATTCTACTTTGGTGGTGGGGCAGCTTTATATTTCTTTTTCCTCAAGAAGGAACAGGAAAAAAAATTTTTTTCTTTTGCATAGAAAATATTTCAAATGCTGATATGCAAAGTATTATTCTTTTTATTAAGGAAAAAGGGGGACAGAATATAAATTTACTAATCTGCTGGTTTTATAAAGCCATTTATGACTGGGTAGAGCAATTCTATAGGAGTTTTATCTTATTTATGATTTTCTCAATTTTCCAAATTTTCTAGGATGACATTGCTTTTTTTTTGGAGACGGGATCTCGATATGTAGCCCAGGCTGGCCTTGAATTCACTATGTAGCCCAGGCTGGTCTCTGACTCGTGGCAATCCTCCTGCTTCTGCCTCCTGAGTGCTGAGATCACAGGCGTGCGTCACCATGCCCAGTGATGACACTGCTTTTTAAAAGAACTTTTAAAATTTTAAAACAAATGCATGCCTATAATTTCAAGGAGCAGCAGTCCTTCCATCCCATAAGCCCATTTCTCTAGAAGGAACAACTTTCAATTCTTCTGATTGTTTTGGTATTTATCACGATGTCTCCAGATATATTTGATTTTGTAGTTTCAGGCCCTCTAGTATGGACTTCCCTCTATAATAGAAGAGTCAGATCCTGTTGACCACCAAGCGATATCTTTCACATATTCCTCATATACAGAAAAATGATATTCTTGGTCTTTTTTTTTCTTTTGTAGACATACTTATTTTTACTCCAATATTCTTGGTCTTAAAATTTGGAAAACAGCGAATTTACACAGGCCACTTTGGAAATGTGGGTAGTTCATTTGCATATCACATTACTCAAAGACTAAGAGTTTAAGAGAACTTTTGGGTGGACTACCTGTCTCGAACACTGCCAGCATTCTGTAAGTAGTTGTAGAATGATTAAACATAGACTGGCTCTAGGTGACAAGTTGAGTCTGAAACTTGGGTTCTTCATCTGTCAAGTGAAGAGATGGAGCTGAGTTCTCTGAGGTCCTGCCATCACTTGTGACTGGGAAATAGAGAGGGAAAGGGTGCATTCTAAAGCCTTCCTTCTGGCTACTTTCTCTTTTCCCTCAAAGAGAACCTTACTAAACCTTCTCAACCAGAGCAAGGGGGAGGGGGAAGCATATCTGTGGGTAGTGTGGTGGCTTCAGAGGAAGAAGCACAGAAACCATTTTGCTCATTCATTTTCATCAAATTTGAGATATAAAATTATTATTTTCATAGAGCTCCTGTGAGATGTCTCTCTGTCTCTCTCTCTGTCTCTCTCTCTCTTTCTGCGCCTCTCTGTCTCTCCCTGCCAGAGGATGGAACACAACACTAGTGCTCTACCAGTGAGCTAAACACCAGCACCCTGTGTTCTTCTTAAGAAGCATTACCTGCTTAGTGTAGTTGGGAAAGAATGAAGTGGTGAGCAGGGAAGATCTCAAAGTTGATCCTTAAAAATAGTTAACTTCTCGGTAATGTTTAAGATACCTTGTTGGTTTACAGTTGCTAATATTATGATGAAAAGCTATTAGGTAAGGGGTGGGAAAAGCTAGACCTTAACACAACAAGGAGTAGGTATGCAAAAGGTCTAGGCCTTTTTTTTGAAACAGGGTGTTGTTATGTAGTTTAGGTTGGCCTGGAACTCATGGCAATCCTCTTGCCTCAGTCTTCCAAATACTGGAATTATAGGTGTATGCCACTGTGCTTGGCTTGTCTAGGCCTTCTTTTTTGGTACCAGGGATTGAACTCAGGACCTTGTGCTTGTGACACAGGCGCTGGAATGACTGAGCTAAATCCCCGGCCCTGTCTAGGCCATTTTAATGTGCTCACAGTATGCTCATTCTCCCACTAATCAGTGTGTCTTAGTCCGTTTTCTGTTGCTATAACAAAATCTCTGAAGTGGGTTTATCTATAATGAAAAGAGATTTGGGGCTGGGGGTGTAGCTCAGCAGTAGAATACTTGCCCTACATGTGTGAGTCCCAATAAAAATAAAAAATAAAAAGGAAGGAAGGAAGGGGCTTATTTAACTCACAGTTCTGAAGATTCCAGAGCATGGTGTTCACTATCTGTTTGACCTTTGGTGAAGATCTTCTAGCTACATTGAAATATGGCTGATGACATCATGGTGGGAGCATGTGCAAGCAGGAGAGATCACATGGTGAGGCAAGAAGCCAGAGAGATTTAGGGGTCAGCTTTCTTCCTCTTCCTTCCTTCCTTTTTCTTTTCCTTTATAGTTTTTATTTATTTAAAAAATTGACACAAAAATTATACATATTTGTAGGATTCCATATGATACTTCACTACAATGTATGTGGTGCTTCTTTTTTAAAAGCAACTTTCTCTCATGGGAGTTAAGCAGGGTCCCATAAAAACTACATTAATCCCCTTTTCCTGGGCATGTTGGCGCACACATGTAATCTCAGCACTCAGGAGGCTGAGGCTTACAGTGAGTTCAAAGCCAGCTCAAACTACATAGTGAGACTGTCTCCCCCACCCCCCAAAAAGAATTACGTTAATCCCCTTCTAAGGTTGTAACCTCAATGTCCTAATTACCTTGCATTAAGCCCCACCTCTTGACAATTCCACTCAACATTTCCACACTAAAGACCAAGCTTCCAATACATGAACCTTTGGAGAACAGACTCAAGCCATAGCACAGTGGCATGGTCCTGCCTCCCACCGCATCTCCTTAAGCATGCTTCCCCCTGTGTTCTGAACTTGTGTATCTTTGTTTTGTTTTGTTAGTTTTCTGAGACAGGGTCTTGCTATGTAATTCAGGCTGACCTTGAACTCACCATGTAGCCCGGGCTGGCCTTGAACTTGCAGCAATCCTCCTGCCTTAGCCTCCTGAGTGCTGGGATTATAGGTATGTGGAACCACATCTGGCCAGAATTTGTATATCTTTATCCAGATTTTTTTTTTGGTACTGAGGATCCTTGCGCTTGCGCAGCAGGTGGCAAAACCACTGAGCTAAATCCCCGGCCCCAGAATTTGTATATCTTTAGATAACTGTGTCCTGCCATTTAGGTTAACAGCGTTGTTGGACTCAGCTAATATTATCTCTCATTGTTTCCAAGCTATTGTGTACATTTGTTAAATTTGCATTTTTTTCATAGTCATTGTGTCATTAGGAAAAACACAATTCACAGAAATGGGTCAATGACTCACAAGTAGTTTATTGAAAAGCAGTGATAAAAATAGTGATAAGTAAGCTCCAACTTAAAATAATGCCATAAATATAATCCCCAGAGCTCTAATCTAATTTTTGTTTGTTTTCTTCTCCGGTACAGGGACTCGAACACGGGACCTTGGCTTGCCAGGCAGGCGCAGCGCCACTGAGCTACATTCCCGGCCCCTCTACTCTAATGTTTACAATGACTGTAAATGCTGATATGAATGAATCTGCTTGTGATGATTTCTGACAAGTAGCTAAAAAAGAAAAGTTTAAACTGGAAGTATAATGAATAATATCTCAAAGTTGAATTTTTATTATATCCATGATCTATTCACCCCACCCCCCATTATCTGTTGTGTAACTATTACATAGTAGGATGAAGGCACTGAAACTTCTGTCATTTTAAAGTAGAGTGACCTTTCTGGTAAACTTATTGTGTTTACTTAGAACAAGTATAAAATGATGTTTCCCATTATGCAAATTATTAATTTTGTACCCAAAGACAAAGAACAGATCAGTGTAAAAAGGTATGACAAAGTTGTCCTTGTGGCAAACACAAATATAAATCACATTCCTTCTAGAAGTTTGTAAATGAAAATTCAAAATTGCTGATATATATCATATTCAAAGAAAAAGCTGAATTAGCTATTGGCAAAAATAATGCCATGCACTAGGTTGATATTTTGCTTTACAGTGAGGTGAAACCACAAAAGTGCCAAGTATGACTCAGCACTTAGCAAACATGTCACACATGTATGAAGAAGGCCTGAGTGACAGCTTGCTCTGATTATAACCAAGAAATCATGCTATATGACAGGAGATGTTCTGTTCACTAGCGGCGATTTTAAGAGCCATGATGTAGCCTGGCAAAGTGAGAAGTGTACCTGGACAATATGTGGATTAGCCTTTAGGTAAAACTAAATTTACACAGTAGATTCAACTTGTTATCAATCCACATTTCCAGCTACATTCCCAGAAAATAATCCATAGGAAACTAACCAACATTCTGACTTTGATTGATTGTTGCAAGAAAAGTGAAATCTTTAAATCATGTAATTAAATCATGTGCTTTTCCAGCATCATGAGTGAAGAAATATGCAGTATAATAAGTTCCAAGACCCCCAGTGGATGCCTGAAACTGTGGCTAGTACAGAACCCTATATGCGCTATGCTTTCTCTTATACAAACACACCTGTGATAAAGTTTAATTTATAAATTAGGCATGGTAAGGGATTAACAATTACTAACAATAAAATAAAGCAATTATAACAATATTCTGTAATAAAGTTATGTGGAGTCTGTCTCTTTTATTATATCTTATTATACTCATTCTTCTTGTGATGCTATAAAATGATAAAATAATGAGATGAAGCGAGGTGAATGACGTTGACATTGTGACGAAGTGTGAGGCTGCTGGTGACTTGTGACCATGAATTGGAAGGTGCCTCATCTGCTTCAGGTGATCTTCATTTTCAAACCATGGGTAACTGGAATTGAGGAAAGTGGAACTGTGGATAAAGGGGGGACTACTGTATATTGAAAAATAAAAAAGTGCTTTTTCATACTGAAATATGCTGCCTGGTGAGGGGAAAGGTGCTTAGAATTTGGGAAATAAGGGATGAGATTAAAAAATTCTTCGATAAAATAATAATGCCAAGAGACTATTTCAATGACTTTAAATGTCTTGTTCACATAGTGTACCTCAGTCACACAAGCAGAGTCTTGAACAGACCAAACTTGTCACTTGACGACAAGTCTGTGTTTACTCATTTTAAAATTACTCACTGAGTGCCAGATATGGAATGGGGCAGAGGAATGCTCAACATCAAAGCTTGCTTAAATTGTCAGTCTTTTAGTAACACAGTATGTAGATGAGGTGCCTACATTTCCAAAGTGGCCAGTATAAATTCATTTTTTTCCAAATTTTAAAACCAAGAATACAATTTTTTTAAAATATCAGGAATACATAAACAACATGGGTTTGTGGTCAACAAGATTTAAATAGTCATAAATTCCCAGCACTCGGGAGGCTGAGGCAGGAGGATCGCCATGAGTTCGAGGCCAACCCAGGCTACATAATGAGACCTTGTCTCAAAAGAACAACAACAAAAGCAGTTGTAATAATGTAAATACCTAATTGAGCTAGTAAAAATGACTATATAACTACAGTGGGTAAATGACTATGATGGGGTGGGAGGCATGCCTCTGTGAAATAGAGAAATCCTTCTATCACAGAGGGAGGGCCAACCTCCAGGTGACTATAGTAACATGAGTGACCCATGCCAGACCAATAGAAGGACTGGCCAGCCAACCCATTGACTCTGGAGATGTAATAAATTATTGGTCTTGCTTAATCCACTAAGTTTTGAGGTGATTGTTTCCCAGCAATAGACAACCAAAACAATGAATTAGCACAGTGACAGCTAGAACCAAAGCCTCTTTGAATTGAGTCAGATCTGGGTTCAACCTAGTTCATTAATTTACTACCTTATGGCATTGTTATGTTAATCAAGAGTGTGTCCAGTTTACAAGTACTGTGCTGAGCACAGTGCCCAGCAGATAGTAAAGATCTAATTCACTTTTTTTCTTCTTTTTTTAAGTTTTTTTGACACAGAGTCTCACTGAGTAGTCCAGGCTGGTCTTCAACTCCCTATGTAGTCCAGGCTGGCCTCAAACTCACAGCAATCCTCCTGCCTCGGCCTCCAAAGTGCTGGGATTATAGGCATGTGCCATCATGCCTGGCTGATTCACTTCTTTTAATTCATATTCAAATAGTATTGAAGTATTAGTATGTATATATGTATGTATGTATGTATGTATGTATATATCTGGTTTTTTGAGACAGGGTCCTGCTATGTAGTTCTGGTTGGCCATAAACTTGTGGTGATCATCCTCCTTCAGCTTCCTGAGTCCTGGGATTACAGACATGTGCCACCATGCCCAGAAGTATTAATATTAGTAATAGCCACTATAAGGTATGTAAATAATACTCAACAAATACATGATGGCTTCTGAACTTTTACAATACTCCTCTCGTTTCTAATACTCCTGCAATTGTTATCATTATGTTGCCATTATTGAGGCACATCTGCTATATTTTGGGTCTGAAATGTTCCCCAAAGCCCCATGGGTTGAAGGCTTGGTCACCCGCCTGTGGAGGTGGTGGTAACTTTAAGAGGTGGGGCCTAGAGGGAGGAAGTGAGGTCACTGAGGGTGTGCTCCTGAAGGCAATATTGCGACCTTGGCCCTTCCTGTCTCTTTGCCTTCAGGTTGCCACAAAGCCAACAGGCTTCATTCTGCCATATCCTTCTGCCCTAATGTACTGTGCTGCCACAGGCCCAAAGGCAATGTAGACAAGTGATCATGGACTGAAACCATGATCCTCTGAAACCATGAACCAAAATAACCCTTTTCTCCTTTAAAATTGATTATCTCAGTTATTTTGTTATAGTGAGGGAAAGCTGACTAACATAATCTCCATGCTAGATGGTAAACTTTCAAAGGGCAGGGTTGCCTCCCTCATATGTATATTTCCCCCTGTGTGTGCCCTCCATAGTTCCATGTTAAGTGACTACAAGTTTGTGAAGGAGGCCAGTGGTGAATGACTACTACCTTGTGAGCAAACATGAGCAACCTTCCTTTGTGCTTAGTTACATAAATGCCCACTTAAATGAGTAGCCAGTCCAATCAACAGATTTCTTTTTTCATCAGAGAAATATTAATTTATTAAATAATTATTTCTCTTTTTGGCAGGGAGCTATATTCTAACAATTTATAATGTAGTATGATGCTTTCTATATTTCTATGTCTTATCCAATTTATATAAGAAATATTTCAGATTTTGAGAGGTAAAAAATTCTTTCTCTAAAATTATATTAAAATGCTAATGAGAAAAAACTGAAAAACAATAGAATTTTAAATCAGAACTGACATTGTATGTCATGCTGCTTTGGTTTTAATGCAGCAAGATGTTTGGTGATTTCAATAAACGCAGACTGCACAGTGACAGCAGATGTAATAAACACAAAAAATAGAAAGATTCATTTTGTCACTGCGAATTTTAGATTGTAAACAGATTAAAAGAACACTGTATTTGTCTCCTGAGAAGGCAATAGTAACACTTTGTTTATTTGGATAAACAGCTGCATTCCTATCCAAAGGAAAAATGAAATTAAAACTGAAATACAATAAAAAACTCAAATCAAATTGATTCTTCACTTCATGCCAATACATGTGGACATGTAAATTTAGCTATACGCACAACTTATGAAGCAGCTGCAAGATTTGGGAGACAAGAGGATGGAAAGATCCACAAAAGCCTATCCAAAATAAAGGTTGTTTCACGGGCTCACCTCCCCCAAAGTTGCTAATAACACAGCAATGAAAAAAACAGAGATGTCCCCTGCCCTGAGGGGATTAGAGTCTGAAAATATAAGCAGAGATGTCTGAGGTATTAATAAACTATGTTAGAAAAATTAAACTTTCTCCTGTTAGGAAAGATCATTTCCTAAATAGTAGATTAACTGACATAAAAGGTTTATATTTTCTATTAGATAAGCTCCTACTTTTTAATGCATATGATATTTAATTATATAACTTCATATAATTTGTACAATATATGTTGATTTTCAGTTTTCTTATGTTTCAGAATTTTTTCCCCTCAATCTCGTATTAGAAGTTGAACCCAGGACCTCTGCACTGAGTTACATCCCCAGTCCTTTCTAAAATTTTTATTTTGAGACAGGGTCTCCATCAGTTGCTAAGTTGCTCAGGCTGGGCCCAAACTTGAAATTCTCCTGCTTCAGTCTCCCAGAGTCCTGGGATTATAGGCGTGTGCCACCATGTCTGGCTCAAAAAATATTTTTAACAAAAGAAATACATCTTTAGAGAGTAAGTTTAAAGTCTCTTTGTTTCTCACACCAGTTATGGGAGAAAGACCCTAGAAGCGGCCTCCAGGATCCACATCTCCTGGTGTTCATCCCCTTGTATATTCCCCTCACCTTGAGTGTGTATGGGACCTATAACCTGAATCTGACCAATAGAATATGGCAAAGGTGATGATATGTCACTCCTGCGATTATTTTTCATCATGTAATTCCACCTTGCTAACAGATTCTCTCTAAACTTGCTCTCTCTTTGCAGGCTTTGAAGAAGCAAACTGCTGTGACTCTTACAACCATAAAGAATTAAATGCTGCCAACAATCATGGAAAGGTAGAAGGGAATGCTTTTGTAGCCGAACCTCTGGTTAAATGCCATGTCAACGTCTTGATTGCAGCTTGCAGGGCCCTAATCATAGCATTTAGCTAAGCACTGTCCAAATTTCTCACCCACACAAACTACAAGACAATAGATGTAGGTTGTAAGCCGGTAAATATGTGATAACTTGCTATGCAGCAACAGAAAAATAATTCAGATTTTTGTACCTGGAAGTGGGGTGCTATTATAACATGTACCTAAAAAATGTGAAAGTGGATTTGGAATTTGGTAGCAAAAAATTTTAAGGAGCATGACAGAGAAGTCCTAAGTCACACTGAACAAATTGTTAGTTAGAAATCTGGATTTTGAGGACAATGCTTGTAATGGCACAAAAGGAAGTGAGGCACATGTTATTGGAAACTGGAGGGAGCACGATCCTTGTTATGGAGTGGCAGAGAGCTTAGTGAAATTGTCTCCTGCAGTGATGAGGAGAACTTGTAAGTGATAAATCTGGATATAGTCATGTACCCAACAAGGACATTTTGGTCTGTGACAGAACACATGCAGAATGATTGCACGCTAGAGTGAAATTTTAAATTAAAAACATTTATTGCAATAGAAGACATATTACCATTAATCCCCCTCACTTCAAACTCATCCCATCCTTCTTGCCACTTTCTGAAGCAGTTCTGGAAGTCTTCTTTCATGAGTATCTTTTATTGTGCTGTTGTGGCTGCCTTGATGTCTTGAATCAATTCAAAATGTTTATCTTTCATGGTCATTTTGACCACGGGGAAGAGCGGCAGGGCGCAAGACTCAGTGAATAAGGTGGGTGAAGACCTACTGTAATGCTTTTATAAGCCCTCGTTTCTGCTGGATGGCACTCACAGTGGCATTCATTGTATTTTTAATCACCCCTCATAAAGACAGTTGAAAGGGGACTTCCAGAACTGGTTTAGAAAGTGGGAAGAATGATGAGATAAGTTGTTTGGAGTGAGGGAGTCTACTTCCTTATGTTATGTCATAGTTGTTGTAATGTCACAGAGCAAATGGTCTCATGTGTTTGTGGTGATACTGGTGTAAATGAACCTTCTGCACTGGCAGTTGGATAAAAGTATATCACAAACCAGGCCTTTTAGCACATGCCTGTAATCCCAGCTACTTAGCAGGCTGAGGTAGGAAGATTGCAAGTTTGAGGCCAGTGTGGCCAACTCAGTGAGACTTTGTCTCAAAAAATAAAAAGGGGCCAGCAATGGTACACATTTGTAAATCCCAGCACTCTAGGAGGCTGGGGCAGGAAGACTGCAGTTCAAGCCCAGCCTGGGCAACTTAGTGAGACCCTGTCTCAAAAAAAAAAAAAAAAAACACTGGGGATGTATTTCAGTGCTAAAGTGCTAGGTTCAAATCACAGTATCACAAAATCAAACAAACAAACAAACAAGTAATAAAAAGGGCTGGATGTAGCTCAATGGTAGAGCACCCCTGGGTTTGATACCTACTACCACACACACAAAGTTATGTATACAGTTATGTACCATATATAATATTTGATAATGATACTAAACAACTATGTTACTGGTTTGTGTATTTACTACACCATACTTTTTAGCATTATTTTATAGCGTACCCTTACTTATTAAAGACAACCAGTTTGCCAGGCATGGTGCCATGTACCTGCAAGCCTGGATACTTGGGAGGCTGAGGCAGGAGGGTCACAGGTTCAACCCCAGGCTGGACAATTTAGTGAGACCCTGTATCAAAATAAAAAATAATAATAAATATTAAAAAAGGGCTGGGGATGTATCTCAGTGCAAAAGCCCTGGGTTCAATCCCCAGCATCTCCCCCCAAAAAAGTTTACTATAAAGCCATGTACTATGTTGTCCCAGCAGCAGCTTCATACAACTTGACTGCTTGATTTTCATCTCATGTTGTTTTGTTTATCATGACCCCTAAGGGTACAGAATCCACTGCTACATTGCCAGTAAAAGGCATGTCAAGTGACAGATCTGGAAGCAGAGTTAAAAGTGATTAACAATTACAAAGCTGGGAAACTGTGATGTCCCATGCCACCATCTGCAAAAGCAAGAACAAAATGATGGAAGCTGTTAAAGGAGTTGCTTCACCGAAGGCAAAGATACTAACAAAAATTCAAGGAGGGCCTATATCAAACATGGAGAAACTTCTAATGACCTGCATTGAAGATCAGACAAGGAAGTGTATCCCTTTCGGCACCATGATGATCATAGCCCAAGCAAAACGTTGGTTTACAATGTTGCAAGAAAAGGTTGGACTCAACTATGATGCTGAATTTATTGCTGGCGCTGGCTCGTTTAAATGATTCATTACATAATGTAAGAATGAGTGGTGACTGCCAGTACTGATGTAAAAGCTGTTGAAAATTTTTTGGAAACTCTGGATAAACTCATTGTGGAGGAAAATTACTTACCAGAGCATAACTTTAATACAGATGAAACTTCCTTGTTCTGGAAATGGCTGCTTGAAAAGACTGTCATCCACAAGGAAGCCAAGTCCATGCCAGGTTTCAAGGCTTTTAAGGACAGAATAACAGTTTTGCTCTGGGCAATGTTACAGGCTGCAAATTGAAACCTTTTGTAATCTGGCTCAGCAGGAAGCGCACAGTACCTGTGTACTACCTGAGCAATAAGAAGTTGTGGATGATCCAGCTCATCTTCCAGGAGGCCCTCTTGAATTGCTGTGCCAGTTAAATGAAGAATTATGGTCTGGAGAATAACATACTATTGAAGGTTTTGCTTCTTGTTGATTATGCTCCCACACATCCTCCTTTTACAGGCCCTCTTCATCCCAATATCAAAGTGGCATTTCCTCCCCTCAAAGGCCACCTCTTTGATCCAACCACTGGCTTAAAAACAGCAGTTTTTAAGGTTATTTCAGCAAAGCCTTTGCCCAGACTGTTGCTGCCACTGAGGAAGATACTGAGAAGATACAGGCGCAATTCTAGAAGGATTACAGCAACTATGATTGCATCAAGGCCCTTATTTGGACTTGGGTGATGTCACCAAGGAATGTATGAATGGTATCTGAAGAAGACTCTCAGGAGGTTCATCCAGGACTTCAAAAGATTTGCCAAGGATAAAGAGGCTGCAAAAATCAAGACTGTGGTTGAGAGGCATGAGGATAACTCTATGGAGCTACTGGAAGTGGTTTCTAAGGAATTGACTAATGAGACGTTGTTGGTACTGGAACATGAACACAGAGCTGAAGGGGAGGCAAGGAAAGAAAGAAAAGAAAAGAGAAAAATCCTGCAGAAGGAAAAGGAGAAACATCTCCAAGAAAATCTAGAAGCTCTTGGAGACTTCAATAAGCTCCTTAAAAGGTCCGAAAACATGAGAACCCCCCTACCCCCAGCTTTTCATTAATAGAGAGTAATGTTCATGATGCATTTTCTGTTTGCAAGCAAATCTAGGACCAAAAAGGAAGCAAAACAAGTAAACCACATGGGAATGTATTTCTGAATAATCCATGCTCGGGAAAAGCTCAGGCAAGTCCTTCGGGAGGGAGTCCAGAAGGCGGGTTATGGCAGGAGAAGACAGGGCATACGTGGGTTATGGGGCTTGAAGACCTTGCAGTGGGACAATTTGTGGAGAAGAAAGACAGTAATACTGACGATCCTGACCCTGTGTAGGCTGATATGTGTGCTTACTTTTAACACACAAGTGTAACAAGTAAAAAAAAAAAATTGTAAAAGAAACAAAGCTTATAGAATAAGGATATAAAGGAAGAAAATACTTTGTGCAGCCGTAAAATCCATTTGTGTTTTAAACTAAGTGTTATTACAAGGGTCAAAAAGTTAAAAACAAATTTAAAAGCTGATAAAGTCAAAAAGTTACAGTAAACTAAGGGTAGTTTATTTTTGAAGGAAGAATTGTTTTTTGAGACAGGGTCTCACTATGTAGCCAGGCTGGCTTTGACTTCCTGGTGACCTACCTGCCTCAGCCTCTTGAGTGCTGATTATAGGCGTTCACCACCACATTTGGCTAAGAATTTTTAAAGTAGTGTAGTCTAAGCGCAGGGTGTTTATAAAGTCTTGACTGTCCCAGGCCTTCACATACACCTGCTACACACTCACTCCCCTAGAGCTAGTTCTGCGAGCTCCAGTCCTGTTAAGTGCCTTGTACAAGTGTACTTTTGAAATATGTTTTTAAAGTATCTTATCTATCTATCTATCTATCTATCTATCTATCTATCTATCATCTATCTATCTATCTATCTATCTATCTATCTATCTATCTATCTATCTCTGTTTTTGCAATACTGAGGATTGAACCCAGGGCCTTCACACTGAGGTACATCTCCAGCCCTTTTAAAATTTTTTATTTTGAGACAAGGTCTAAGTTTCTAAGTTGCCCAGGCTGGATTCCAACTTGGCAATTTTCCTGCCTCAGCCTCGTAGAGTGCTGGGATTATAGATGTGCACCACCATGGTAGGCTCCATTTTTTGTCTTTTGTTTAGATACAGAAATTCTTATCATTGTGTTATGGTTGTCTGCAGTATTCAGTGCAGTTACACACGGCACAGGTTTATAGCCTAGAAGGAACAGGTTATGCCATAACCTTGAAGTGAGGTAAGCTGTATCTTCTAGGGTTGTGTAAGGACACTGGTGATCTCACAATGATGAAATTGCCTAATGGTGCATTTCTCAGAACATAACCTTGTCATTAAGCAGCACATGACTGTATAGTCAATGAGATTTCCAAGCTAAATGTTAAAGGTACCACCTGTTTACTTGCTGCTTACCATGAAATGTAAGAGGAAAGAAAGAAATTGAGGGGAGAATTGCTAACTGAAAAGGAACCAGGACTTGATTTGGGAAATTCTCAGCTTATGCACATGGCAAAAGATGATAAAATTTAAACAATGTAGTTTGGAGAAAAAGCTGAGGGTCTTCTTGTAAAACCTTTTGCCAAAACCTCAGAAACATCAAAAGATCAACATATTCTGCTTTCAGGACTTTAAGGGTGTGCCTCACAGATCCTTTGAATTAAACCAGAGGGCCTCTAGAAAGCTTAAGGGTGTTGTCCCTCAGCTATTTGAACAGAATCCCAAAATACTGAAGGGATCATGGGAGCCAAGATCTGTGGGTGTGGCATTTATGTAAGGCAATGAACACCATTCAAATCAAAAAGAAACTCAAAACTTTCCTAAGGAAATTATTTCTGCAGAAACATTGCCAATTTGGACTGAAAGGACAGAGAGGACAGAATAAAGGGATCTTGCTGGTTGCCCAAAATTCTACTGGAAAGCAGTGCACTGATAAAACCGCTCAGCTAAAAACACATGCTACCTTTCCTGAAAATGGAAAGATGACTCAGGCTGCAAATGAGGGCTTTTCGGGTGGAACTGAGAGCCATGGAAAATTATTCCCAGGCCTTGGAGCCTAATCAAGGAACAGCTACAGTTTGCCCAGATTCCTGACCCCCAGAAACTGTGAAGTAATAAATGTGTGCAGTTTTAAACCATTTTCTTTTTTTGGTAATAATGTTTTGTAGCAATATATAACTAACACACCAGTCTTAGACTACTTCCTTCCATCTCAAGTCTGAGCACTGTCATGAATTTAGTATATGGCCTTGGTCCCATATTTAAATAGCTTTCCTACATATATATTTACCAATGTATATTGTATGCTATTTTTTAATGTTTTTAGATTTACATAAATGGTACAACACTGAACATATTGTACAACTGGCATTTTTCTCCCAATATTATATTTTTGAGATGCATCTATATGCTCCATTGAATAAGTATCTTTGTTTATCCATTCCATTATGGATGGACATTTTAATTGGTGGATTACAGTAATTCGTCCTTATCCCCAGTTTTGCTTTGTATGATTTCAGTTATCTGCAGACAACCATGGTCCAAAAATACTAAATGGGAAATTGCCGAAATAAACATTTCATAAGTTTTAAATTATGGCATTCTGAATAGCATGGTGAACTTTTGTACTGTCCCACTGGATCCTGCCCTGGACACGAATCATCCCTTGTCCCGCATCTCTATGCTGTAGATGCCACATGCTCGTTAGTCACTTAGTAGCCCTCTGTGTTGTCAGATTGACTGTCACAGTGTTGCATTGCTTGTATGTGAGTCACTCTTATTTTGATAATGGCCCCAAAGCTCAAGAGCAGTGATGCTGGCAATGTGGATCTGCCAAAGAGGAGCTCTGTAAAAGTGGTTTCTTTAAGTGAAAAGGTGAAATCTCTTGACTTACTCAGGAATGAAAAAAAAAATCATGTGCTGAGGTACCTAAGATCTATAGTAAGTTGTTGTTAATTATGCCTAATTTAAAAATTTTAAAAATTTATTCTTATTGGGCCAGGGATTTAGCTCAGTGGTTTCGCAGCCTGCTGCGCAAGCTCAAGGACCCAAGTTCAATCCTCGGTACCAAAAAAAAAAAAAAACTTTATTCTTATTATCATGGTTATTATTATTGTTATTTGTGGTAGTGGGTATTGAATTCAGGGAACACTGAGCTACTTCTTACCTCTTTTTGAGACAGGGTCTCACCAAGTTGCCCAGCCTGGCCTTGAACTTGTGATCCTTCTGCTTCAAATCCCTGAGCAGCAGGGATTACAGGAGTATGCCAATATGCCTGGTCTAATTTACAAATTAAACTTTATCGTAAGGTATGTATGTGTAGAAAAAAACATACCATATATAAGATTTAGTACTATCTATGGTTTCAGGATCCATACAGGGTCTAGAACATGTCTTCCACCTTAGTACTATCTATGGTTTCAGGATCCATACAGGGTCTAGAACATGTCTTCCACCGATACGGGTGGTCTCTCTCTCTCTCTCTCTCTCGTTCTTTCTCCCTTCCTCCCCCATCCTCCTCCTCCTATTCCTTCTTCTTGTTTTTTGGACAGACTCTTACTATATAGCCCAGGCTGGTCTTAATTTGTGTGATCCTCCTGCTTTTGCCTTATGAGTACTAGGATTACAGGTGTGTGTCATTGTGCCTGTCTTTCTTAACTCTGCATTCCAAGGCTAGGAATCAGCCACAGGCGAACACAGGGAAAACTTTTTTTCTTTTTGTAGTACTGGGGATTGAACCTAGAGCTTTTCATTCAGTTACATCTCCAGCCCTTTATGTATGTATGTATGTATGTATGTATGTATGTATGTATGTTTGGTACCGGGGATCATTCGGTACTTGCGCTTGCGCAGCAGGCGGCAAAACCACTGAGCTAAATCCCTGGCCCAAGCCCTTTAAGTTTTTGAGATAGGGCCTTGCTAAGTTGCCCAGGCTAGGCTTGAACTTGCCATCCTCCTGACTCAGCCTCCCAGAGTGCTGGAAATACAGGCATATACCACCATGTCTTGTTCATAGAGGAAGTGTTTATGTCATAGAAATTGGCAAATGTTGGCAACAGGGCTTTCATCTCCCAAGAGAGTTAGTCGCTACATATTTACCAGGATACCACTGCCTACTATGGTACTTATTTGAAAAGTTCCTCTAGGTTCTAGTCATAGGAACAGAATTTCTAAATCTTAGAGTATTAGTCAGTTTTTCATTTCTGTAACAAAATACCTGAGATGATTAATAAGAGGAAAGGTTTCTTCCAGCTCACAGTTTTGGAGGTCTCAGTCCATGATCAGGTAGGCCCACTGGTTTTGGGCTTATGAACAGGCAGCACCTCACGGCGGGTATAGCATAGTGGAGTAAGGCTGTTCACCTCATGGCCAGGACAAAAGACAGAGAAAATGGAAGACACCAGAGTCCCACAGTTTCTTTTGTGGGCATGGCCTCAATGACCTAAGACCTTCCACTACACCATACCTCCTAATAGCACCATGCGTGGACCTTTAGGAGACATTTCAGGTCCAAACTGTGGCAGGCAGGTGTTTTTTTGTTTTTTTGTTTTTTTGAACTGGGGATTGAACCCAGGGCCTTCACACTGAGCTGCATTCCCAGCGATTTTTAATTCTTTTTATTTTGAGGGCCGGGGATTTAGCTCAGTGGTTTCGCTGCCTGCTGCGCAAGCGCAAGGACCTGAGTTCAATCCCTGGTACAAAAAAAAATTCTTTTTATTTTGAGACAAGGTCTTGTTAAGTTGCTAAGTTATTCAGGCTAGGGTTGAACTTGTAATCCTCCTACTTCAGTCTCCTAGAGTGCCAGGATTACAAGTGAGCACCACCACCACATTCAGCTAACATTGTAAATTCTAATATGTGTTGTCAAATTGTTCTGGAAAGTGTTTGTACGGTTTTATATTCCTATTGCCAGTGTGCAAGTTTTTTTCCAAAGCCTCACCAGTGCTTGGTATTGTTGTCAAACTAGGACTCTAACATGGTATCATTCAGTTTTGTTTGGTAGCAACAGTCATATAGGCATATAACTGAAATATAGTAGACTGCATATATTTGAAGTATACAAAATTGATATATTTTAACATAAGCATCCATGGAAGTATCACCATATCATGATAAGCAATAATGAACATGTCTGTCAAACCTAAAAGTTTGCTTGTGCTCCCTTGTTATCTGTATTAGTCTTTTGGGATGCTATAACAAAAATACAGTGGACCCTCGAGTTACAACCAGCCTGACATACAAACAACTTGAGTTATAACCGGAATTTTAGTTTTAACTTAAGACAAAAGTCTTGAGTTATGACCCGAATGCCAGCCACTTGTGCTTCCAGATGGTCTCAGATACAGATTTAATCCTTAAAGAGTTCTGGAAGGAACATTGCAACATTCTTTCCTGTGTGGGGTTAACTGAGAAATCCTGGGCCAATGTCTCTCTAAGGACACTGAGATCTGCCTGTATACAAAAGAGACTTTGAAGGGTGTGTAGAGGAGTCTGAGCCTTCACTTGACCAATTTGAGTTACAACCAGCCTTCAGGAGTGAATTGAGTTTGTAAGTCAAGGGTCCACTGTACCATAAACTAGGAGGCTTAGGAACAACATAAATTTATTTCTCACAGATCTAAATGTCAGGAAGCCCAAGATCAAGGAAGATTCCATGTCTGGTGAGGGCCCATTCCTTGGAGAGGGTGCCTTCTCATTTTGGTTGTACATAGTTGAAGGAATTCATTTATTCTTTGTTGTACATAGGATAGTTATGTCATATTAGATGGGATTAGAACTTGTTATTACCTTTATTTGGAGATTAAGTATGAAATAAATATTGATGCCAAGTTGACAAGTGCTAGACTTCTGATGGTTTTGGAGGGCTTTGGGTTGTTTTGTTTTTTTGTTTTGCAGTGCTGGAGATGAAATCCAGGGCCTCACTCATGCTAAGTAAGTGCTCTACCACTGAGGTATATCCACAGCCTGATGATTTTTTTTTTTCTTTGGTACCGGGGATCGAACTCAGCACCTTGTGCTTGTGAGGCAGGCGGTGGCACCACTGAGCTAAATCCCAGGCCCCATGATGATTACTTTTTAGGAGTCAACTTGACTAGGTTAAGGGATACTGGAATCTGTGATGGTGTTTATGACGAGATTGGTATGAAAACCAGTGGACTAAGTAAGGAGGATCCAGGCCTGGGGATATAGCTCAGTGGTAGAGTGCTTGCCTAGCATGTGCAAGGACCTGGGTTACATCCGCAGCACTGCAGACACACACACACACACACACACACACACACACACACGTAAGGAAGATCCATTTTCACCAATGTGGGTAGCCATCATCCATTCCATTGAGGACTTGGATAAAACAAAAAGGCAGAGGAAAGCTAAATTCACTCTCTTCTGTATCTGAGACATCCATCTTCTTTTGTCCTCAAACATCAGAGGTCCTGGTTCTCAGGACTTTTAATTTTTGAACTTACATCTGTGGCTTCCTAAGCTTTTAAGTCTTTGGCCTGGAACTGAAAGGCACACCATTGGCTCCCCTGGTTGTCAGGTCAGGATTCAGACTAAGTTTATTCTACCAGCTTTTCTGAGTCTCCAGCTTCCAGATCATATAGTGAGACATCCTGACCTCCATAATCACTTGAGCCAATTCTCATAATAAATTCCCTTTAATACATCTATGTATGTATCCTATTGGTTCTGTTTCTTTGGAGAACCCTGATTTATATATCTTCCATCTTTCTCATCCTGCTCCTGGCTCCACTGATCTGTTTGCTGTCATATAGTTCATTTTCATTTTCTGGAAATTTATATAAATGGAATTATATAGTATGTACTTTATATCTAGCTCCTTTCATGCAGCATTATTATTTTGAGGTTCATTCATGTTCTTGTTTTATTTTTTTTTTCTTTCTTTTTTTCCTTCTGGTATTGGGGATACAACACAAAGCCTTGTGCGTTCTAAGCAAGTGCTCCAACACTGAGCTACATCCCAGCCCAGTTCATTTCTTTTTATTGCTTACTAATATTCCATGGTATGGATATACTACAATTTGTTTATCCATTCACATACTTGTGGATAATTGGGTTATTTCCATGTTTTGTCTATTACAAATAAAGCTGTTAGGTAAAATTGTGTGGACATAAGCTTTCATCTGTCTTGGATAAATGTCTAAGAATGGTGTTACTGGATCATATTGACAGACATAATTTTAAATTTGAAGACATTGCCAAACTGTTTTCCAAAGTAGTTGTACAATTCAACATTCCTCCCAGCAATGTATATGAGTTCCAATTGCGCCACAACCTTGTCACCACTTGGAATGGTCAGATTATTTTTTTAGACATCATTATATGTATACAGTGAAAATTCATTGTGATTTAATTTGCATCTTCCTTATGTGTCTTAGTTACTTTTCTCTCATTGCTGAGACAAAATACCCAACACTCAAAGTTAAAGGGGAAAAGGGGTTATTTAACTCACAGTTTGTAGAGATTTTAGGCCACAATCAGCTGGTTCCAAGGCAGAGTGGCACATTGCAGAGGGGCATCACAGAGGAGAAACAGTTCGTGATACCCACATGGTAGCAAAAGCAGCAAGGGACCTTAACAGTGTCTTTCTGCCCCTTTTATTTTATTCAGACTACCAGGATTAGGGTGGTGCCAAAGCAATCAATGGACTGATTTAGTAATCACAGGCCCTTAATCCCAGCATCACACACTCTAGATTCAGCCACCTCTGAAAAAGTCACCTATGACCCCATGAGGCTTTGCGGGGACATCTAAACACAAGCCATTACATACAGTGATTTTAATGATCTTTCCACATATGTATTTGCCATCCAAACATCTTTTTTGGTGATATGTTTGTTCAAACCTTTGTTTATTCATTTACTGGGCTGTTTGCTTCATTACTGCATTTGGGAAATCTTTATATATTCAGAATACAAGTCCTGATCAGATATGTGGTTTCCAAACATCATCTAGTCTATGACTTATTGTTTTCATTTTCTTTAACAGTTGTCTGTGGAGAATAGAAATTATTAATTTTTTTCAGTTCTGGGGATCAAACCAAGGCTCCATGAACAAAGTAGGCAAGTACTTTATCACTGAGTTACATCCCCATCCCAGAAAGTCTTAATTATGGTGAGGTAAATATATCAACTTTTTGGGAGGGGTATTTTTTTTGGTATGCATCAAAAAATCTTTCCCTAACCCCAAATGAAAAATATTTTCTCCTGTTTATCTGCCGGGGGTGGGGGGTATATTAGAAGACAGTGAAGGAATATCTTTAAAGCACTGGAATTTTATATCTAATGAAAATGTCTTTCAAAACTCAAGCAATATAAAATCCTTTTTGGACATACAAAACCTGAAAGAATTTATTACTAGCAGATCTGTACTACAGGAAATGTTAAAGTCCCCCAAGCTGGAGGAGTATGGTACAATTTTCGATCTATACAAAGAAATAAAGAATGAGGCATTTTATATATCTATAGATATAGGTAGAGGTATATTAGTTTGCTGTTGCTCTTAAAACAAATTCACAAAAACTTAAAGGATTAAAATAAAATAAGTTTATTATTTTACAGTTCTATAGGTTGGAGGCTGATATGTGTTTCACTAAGCTAAAATTGAGGTACTGGCAGGAGTATATTCTTTTTTGGAGGCTCTAGGGAAAAATTTATTTCCTTGTTGGTTTTCAGCTAGGGAGCCGCCCTGGGCTCTTAAGAGTTCTCTAGTTCTTGCACATGACTTCCTACATCTCAGTCTTTCTCACACTGTCATCTCTGGACTCAGTCTCTTACTCTGCTCTTCCACTTTGAAGACTCACATGATTAGACTGAATCCACTGAATAATGCAATATAATCTCCCCATCTAAATCTCCCAGGTCCCTAAAATATTTACAGGTTCTTGGAATTAGGATGTGGACATTTTTGGTAGGTAATGGGGCTATTATTCTGTTTATCACAGTAGCAGACATAAAAGATTTGTTCTAATTGCTTATCTTTAAAAGACAATTGAATGTTTAAAATAAAAACAATGTGAGATTTATAATATATAAAAGTAAAATATATGACAATAGTACAAAAGCCTGGAGGAGAGAAACAGAAATGTAGTATTAAGTTCTGACACTAAACATGAAGTGGCATAGTATCATTTCAGGACTGTGCTGGCTTTTTGTTACTATAACAAATATCTGATATAATCAGTTTATAAAGAGAAAAGGGTTATTATGGTTCACAGTTTTGGAAATTTCAGTCCACAACTGGTAGGCCACATTGTTTTGGGCTTGTGGCAGCACATCATGGTGGGAGCTCATGGTAGAGAGAAACTTTTCACCTTAGAGTTGGGAATGTAGTTCAGTGGTAGAGTGCTTACTTAGCACTGGGATTGATTTTAACACAGGAAAAAAAAAAAGGCTGTCCATCTTAGGGTGGCTGGGAAGCAAGAGAGAGGAAGGAGCTAGGCAGGGTACAGCAATCCTTTTGAAGGGCATGCCACCAATGACATAAAGCCTTTCATTAGTCCCCACCTCCTAAAGTTTCCACCACTTCCTAATAGTGCCACATGCTGGAGATCAAGCCTGTAATTGCATTGCATTTTTTAGATTTTATGTATTTTGTCATGCCAGAAATTATAAGACACATCATTATTTTATGTGCCTGTGTTAGGCCTTGTCAGTCACTATGACAAAATACCCAACACCTGCAACTTAAAAGAGGAGTGGTTTATTTTGGCTCCATGCATGGTTTCAGTCCATGCATGGTTGGCTGGCTCCAAAGAAGAAACAGCATGGTAAAAGGGCATGGTAGAAGAAACCTGCTCACTTCATGGCAGCAAGGAAACAGAGAAAGAGAGGAAAGAGAGAAAAGAAAGGATCCAGGGACAAAAATACAACCTTCTAGGTCACATCTCCAGTGACACCACCTCTTTTGACCAGGCCCCATCTCCTAATAGTACATTCAGCTGCTGAACTAATCTACAGATAATTTCACAGATGAGTATAACTGCCTCACGATCCAACCACCTTCCAAACACATGAGAGTTTTGGGGGTCATTTTATATCTAAATCATACCATTCTGCCCCAGACCCCTAAAAGGTTCATGTCCATCTCATTACACAAAATTCATTTAGCCTATTTGTAATAGTTTAGATCTAAAATGCCTCCCAAAGTTTTCATCTGTGTGGAAGGTGAGTGGATCATGGTGATGCTATACTAATAGTAGATTCATCCATTGATAAGTTCAGTAGCTGAATGTACTGTTAGGAAGTGGGGCCTGGTTGGAGGTGGGTTACTGGGAGCTTGACCTGGAATGGTGTATTCTTGTCCCTGGCTCCTTCCTGCTGTCTCTGATTCCTGGCTGGCAGAAGTTGAGCACTTTTTTCTCTGCCATGCTCCTCTGCCATCCTGTTTCTATATTGGAGCCAGCTGAGCATGGATTGAAACTGTGGGCCAAAAGAAACCTCTTATCCTTTAAGTTGTTGGTGTCAGGTATTGTGTCCCAGTGACAAACAAGTGAGTAATACACCATCTCTAAGAGTCACCAAAGTCTTAACAGTTCCATCATTGCTGAAAAGTCCAATTCCAAAGTCTCCTCTGAGACTCAAGGCAAACTCTTAGTTGTGAGCCCATATAAAAAAAAAGAAAATTAAGTATTTCCAAATACAGTAGCATAGGGTAAACATTTCCATTCCAAAAGGGAGAAATGGGTGGATAGAAAAGAATGAGACCAAAGCAAGACCAAAACCTAGCAGAGCAAACATTAAATCTTGTAGCTCCATGTCCAGCATTTGTGGTAGTTGTGGTGAGATGTGACTCCAAAGAGCTTTCCTGCCCCTGTGGTCTTGCTAATTGCAGCCCACACGTCTTCTTTTTTGGCCTGGCCCTGCTTGCTCACTGCCTGTAGCTTTCCTCAACAGATGCTTCATGTTTCTGGCATCTTCAATTTCCTGAAGTCTCCACTTGTATTAATTAGAGTTCTCTAGAAGAAGAACAGAATTAATAGAAAATGTATGTATAATTATACAAGGAGATGTATTAGGTGAGGTTAGAGGATCGGAGTTGGGAGAGTCCACAATGGCCATTTGTGGAATCAGAAACAGAAGAATCCACAATGGGCATATGTGGGCTGGAAAGTTGGAGAATTTATCAGGGATAGTGAGGCATGCCTGTAATCCCAGCACTCAGGAGGCTGAGGCAGGAGTATTGCCATGAGTTTGAGGCCTAGGCTACATAGTGAGTTCAAGGCCAACTTGCGCTACAAAGCAAGATCCTGTAAAAAAAGAAAAAAAGAAGTCAGAGGATTCAGTAGCCACTGAGCCTAAGAAGATGGAAGCCACAGAACAAGAGAGATCAAGGATGTAGCACCAGTCCAAGGATGAAGGCCTAATGCACTAATGAATCACTGATGTGAGTCTGTGTTGGAAGACTGAAGAAACTAGAGAACAATGTCCAAAGGTGATGGCAAGGCTGGAGTTCTTCCATAATGGGAACACTTCCTTCTTTTTTCTCTTTTTACTCCAGTCCAAGAGACTGTGGTGCTGCCCATATCTGGGGTGGGTCTTCTTCTCAGTTTGCTGGCCTAAATGTCAATCATCAACAGATACTCCCAGAACTGTGCTTTGATAATCTGATAGGTGTTTCTTAATTCACTCAAGTTGACATGTCATGATTAACAGTCACATCACTGCACCTTCAGCTTCATTCTCACAGCTTCATGTACATCAGCCTTTCAAGGGCACACTGCCTGGCCTCCCAAGTTTTACTTTGAAGACTGGGTAGAAGTCTTTATGACCCCACAACTCTTATATTTTGAAAGCCTGAAAATCCAGCACCACATGGATGATCCCAAGGTCTGATGCCAACATGAACAATAGCCTGGTCCTTTTGGCCTATAGCTGCAGTAGCCTCTGCACGCTTGGATGCCTGATCACAGTGAAATGAATCCCAGGGAACCAATTCCCTAGGCATGAAATGCATCTCAGGAAACCAAGTCCCTGGATAGCCCTTTTTGAGCAGGGAGTCCAGGAGTTCTCTTCTCAAGTGAAAGGTTTGCACTCATATCTTTGAGCCTGCAATGGGTGGGATCTGGCCAGTTCCTAAGATGCCTTCAAACCATCTTTCCTATTGTCCAGATGCAAAGTACTTGGTTTCATTTTAATATTAATCTTTTTAGCAATCATGCTGTCCTGGGCCCCAACTTTGCAGGCACTTCCTTTCTGATGAACCTGCACACTTTTCAAACCATTCAGCTCTGCTCTTTTCTCCAGATCCTCACTATAGATCTGGCTAAAATCACCCAACAGTACACATGCCACAGCTGGAACACTGAGCTGCCTTGAAATTTCCTTCACCAGATTAATTGGTCTACCATCCTTCTTTTTTCTTTCTCAGAACCAGGGATCAAACTCAGGACCTTGTGCTTGGCAGGCAGGGGTGGCACCACTGAGCTACATCCCCAGCCCTGGTCCACCATCTTTAAAATTCAGCCTCACACAAAATATTAGGACATTGGAAAAACATAGACAAATTCTTTGCCAGAATGAAACACACAGAGTCTGTAGTCCTGTTTCTAATAGAGTCCTCATTCCCAATTGAAATTTCATGAGTCTGGCCTTTACAGTCCCCATTCTTATCAGCATTCTGGTCTTCTGAGCTCTGACCATTATCAACCATCAAGCATTGCTAACAATATTCTGAAATTTTTCTAGCCTGCATATCCAAACTTTTCCTGAAAAACTAGTTCCAAAGGCTTCTGAACCATATGGTCAGGTACAGTCAAGGCAAGACCTCACTTCTATAGTACCAAATTTTCTGTACCAGTCAATTTCCTGTCACTGGGACAAAATACCTAATATCTGCAACTTAAAGGAGTTAAGGTTTATTTTGGTTCATGGTTTCAGTTCATGTTGACTGGCTCCAAGGCAGAAATGGCCTGGTGGAAGGGCACTGTGGAAGAAAGCTGCTCAATTCATGGCAGCTACAAAGCAGAAAGATGGAGCCAGGAACAAGAATACTCCCTTACAGGCCCCCAGCACTGAGCAGCAGAGCGGCCCCCAGTGCAGAGGTGAACCATCCAGGCTGGCTTACCATCACCCTCAGTGCCTAGGAGCGAGCTGCCCCCAGCACAGAGGAGGTGAACTTTCTGGGCCACTGTACCACTGCCCCCAGCTCAGAGGAGGTGAACCTTCCTGGCCACCATACCACAGCCCCCAGCACCTAGGAACAGACCTGCCCCCAGCACAGAGGAGGTGAACTTTCTTGGCCACAGTACCACCACCAAAGTGCAGAGGAGGTGAACTTTCTGGGCTGCTGTACCACCACCCCCAGTGCCGAGAAGGTGAGCCATGCCCGTGCCAGCAGCACACATTCCTCCCCCCCGTCATTGAAATGAGAAAACACTTAAACAAGTCTCAAAAACTTAAAGGAGAGGTTTAATTTGCTCATAGTTTCAGTCCATGGTCAGCTGCCTCCAAGGCAGAGACATCATGATAGATGGGTGTGGTGGAGCAAAGCTGCTTAGTTCATGGCAGCCAAGAAGCAGAGCAGGGGAGCAGTGCCAGAGAGGAAGGGGTGAGGGACCAGACATTGCCCCAGAGGCCACACCTGCACGTCCCACCCAGACACATGTAAAGCGGGATCCACCAACCCCGAGGGTAGATTCCAAAGCCAATCAAGTTGAAACTCATGGAGTTATATAATTTTTGTTTTTTTAATAATGTTTTGTATTTTTCTAATAATTTTTGCTATTATAAATGCTATATTTTATATAATCACATATTATAATTGATTGAGTTTAAGAATATTATTGTTGTTTTATACATTTATTTTGTATTCAGCAATCCTACTAAATGAATTCTATAATTTAAAAAATATTCTCTCTGTAGACATATCATGTTGTCTGCAAATAGTCTCTTCCTTGGTAATCTATGCTTTCTAATTACTTTTCTTGTTTCATGGCTAGGGCAATTAATATAATTTGGAATAGATATCATTATAATGGGCATATCTGTCAAATTATAAAAGTGTGTGTGTGACTGAAAAATGAATCCAGGGCCTTTGCACTGAGCTATATCCCCAGCTCTTTCTTATTTATTTATTTATGTGGTTTTTGGAGACAGGATATCACTAAGTAATTCAGGCTGGCCTTGAACTCACTATGTAGCCCAGGCTGGCTTCAAACTCATGGCAATCATCCTGCCTCAGCCTCCCAAGTGCTAAGATCACAGACATGCTCCACCACAATCGGCCTTATTTATTTTTTATTTTGAAATAGGCTCTTACTAAATTGCCCAGGCTGGCCTCCAACTTGTGATCCTCCTGCCTCAGTCTCCCAGAGTGCTGAAATTATAGGCGTGTGCCATCACACCCAGCTAGTTAATGCTTCTTGAATTTCACTATCAAATAAGAAGTTTCCAAAAAAAAATAAATAATAAGTTTCCTCTACTTTTTCAGAAACCTTTCTCAAATTATGGCTATTTTCTCATATTCCTAGTTTGCTGAAAGTTTTAATCCTAAATTAGTATTTTATTTTAATCATGTCTTTTCTATCTACAACGTGGCCATATGGTTCTTCTAATCTGTTAATGTGAATTCTGTTGGTAGAATTTTCTGATTTTGAACAATCCCTGCATTCTTTGAATAAACGCTAGCTAGTCATATTATATTACTTTTATATTCAGGGTTTCATTTAAGTTGCTATTATTTTATTTAGAATTTTGGAATCCACAATTAGATCTAAGATTAGTCTATAATTTTTTTTGTACCTCATAAAATAAATTAAGTAGCTCTCTCTTTTCTCTATTTTCGGGTACTGCTTGCATAAATGAAGCTTGGGGATTTTATAAAACTCACTTATAAAACTATCCTAGCCTGGGACTTTGATGATATATTTTATTACCAATTAAATTTCTGCTCATACTTAGTAGTCTGCTCACGTTTTCTGTTTCTTCTTGAATCAGTTTGGATATATACATATATTTTTTAATTACCCATTTTATAAATTCTTCAGTTTATTGGCACAAATTTGTTAAATGTTATCTTTTTATTTCTAAATTTCTAGAGTAATTTAATAATGATTACTTTTTATTCATAATTTTCTTTCATTCATTTTTTGCTTGATCAGTCTTGCTAGAAATTTGTTTTTGTTAATTTATGAAGAAAATTTCCATAAGTATTTTGCATAAAAGTGTCTGTTTTTCCCTAGGAATGTTGTTATTTTCAGTAATTTTATTGATGTTTTCTAATTAAAAGGTAATACTTGTAGAGTTTTTTAAGATTTCAAAGTAACTCGTGTTGAATGTAGCAAATGACCTATTTGCTTGTTTATTATTAGCTTAAAAATGTGATCTTACAGTACATATTACCTTACAATTTGCTATTATTTTACTTAGAGCCAGGAAGTTATTAACCTTAATGATAGCAATTTAAATCTGAACAAATTAATGAATTTGTGAGTTGTTATTTGGGCTACAGATATTAACCGTTGACCTCTTGATACGTTATACTCAGGATGAATCCCACAATTCAGGTAAACATTTAACTCTGTTGTTTTAACTTGAAGACATATATATTAAGTCTTTTCTCTTGGATTGGCTTAACAGCTCATATTTTATCCTGAAATATATTTGTTTTGAATTTAATCAACTTTATTTTTAATGTAGCTACTTTAAAAATTGTTTTGAATTACTGGATTTTTCTTTTCTGGTTTCAGAGCCCCAACATACTCTCTGTGGACATATGTCCTAGCTCCTCCAGAGCAAGGGCCTCAGACCCTCCTGTTGTTGACTTTCTAGTATCTAGTACAATGCTCGGACCTGGACAGATGATGACATTGTCTATAGCTACCATTAATTGAGCACTTGTATTCCAGGCATTCTGAAAATTTTTTGCACGCATTATAAAAAATTTTTTTTTTTTGAGATAGGGTCTTGCTATGTTATTGACAAGCCTGGTCTCAAACTCCTGGGCACAAGTGATCCTCCTGCCTCAGCTTTCAGAGTGCTGGGCCATTATGCCTGGGTTTCTAAATTTGTTGAAAAAATAATTTCTTTTAAAATATCAGTTTCTTTTAAAAGAAAAAGTGGACTGGTAGTTGCCAGAGTCTGTGGAGAGGAAGAATAGGGGGTAGTATGGGAAGTTGTTCCATGGGTGTAGAGTTTCAGTTTTACTAGATGAAAATCTTCTAGAGATCTGTTACATGACAATGTGTATATGGTTAACAATATTGCATTGAACACTTAAAAGTGATTAGGGGGCTGGGAGTGTAGCTCAGCAGTGCAGTGCTTGCCTTGCATACTTGATACCCGGGGTTTAATCCCAAGCACAGCCCCCCCATGCCAATATCAGATTTATAGATCTATCCTAAATATCTAATGTGAAAAATATCCTAAATATCTAATCCTAAATATCTAATGTGAAAAAGTTGAGGAAGTTTATTGTATCAGTTTATTGTGTGCATTGAGTTGGATCCCCAGTACTGCAAAAACAACAAATTAAAGTAAAACCCCAAACAAAAAACTACAGCAACAATAAATGACTAGGATGATGGATTTTATGTTATGAGTTTTACTCACAATAAAAATATTTTAAATATCAGGCCCCCTTAGAACTACAATGAAAGCTGGACATTCTGGCACCTGTAATCCCAGCACTTGGGAGGCTGAGACAGGATAATTGTGAGCTTGAGGCTAGCCTGAGCTATACAATGAGCTCAAAGCCAGCCTAGACTACACAGGGAGACCTTGTCTCAAAAACAAACAAGCAAAACACCCGTCTCAAATTGCAATGAAATATAACCTTATATCTATTAGCATGACTTTTATCAAGAAAACAAAAGATAGCAAGTGTTGGTCAGGATGTGGAGAAACTGGAATCTTGCTGTTGATGGGAATATAAATTTATGCAGTTGCTAGGGACAATACTATGGAGGCTCCTCAAAACATTAAAAATAGAACTACTACATGATCCAGAAATTTCACTTTTAGGTATGTAGCTGGTTTTCCTTACCTGCAAGTTCCACATCTGTGGATTTAACCAATTTTGGATCAAATATATTTGAAAAAATTATGTCTGTACCAAATGTGCACAGACTTTTTTCTTGTCACTCTTCCCTAAACAGTGCAGTATTTATATTTACATAGCTTTGCTTTTCTTTTTAGTGCTGAGGATTGAACCTAAGGTGCACATGCTAAGCACATGCTCTACCACTGAGCTACACTAACAGTCCCTATATACCTTTTATATTGAATGAAGTATTATGAGCAATGTAGAGATGACTTAAAGTATACAGGAGGATATATGTAGGTTCCATGCAAATACTTTGCCATTTTTGTATGATGGATTTGAACATCCACAGATTTTGTTACCATGGGGGTCATGGAACCAGTTACCCATAGATATTGAGGGATGACTGTATGTTCAAAACATTGAAAGTGAGTGCTTGCTTCAGCAGCACATATACTAAAAACACTGAAAACGAAGTCTCAAGTATTTGCACAGCCATGTTCACTAGAGATTATTCACAATAAGATTATTCACAATTCATAATTATTGACAATAAGTGAAGAGGTAGAAGCAATCCAAATGTCCACTGACAAATAAGTAGTATATATGCACAACAGAGTACTATTCATCCTTATAAAGGATGGGACTTTTGACATCTGCTACACCATAGATGAACCTCGAGGACATGATGTAAAGTGAAATAAGCCAGACAAAAAAAGGTGAGTACTGTATGATTCCATTTACATGAAGTGCCTGGAATAGTCAAATTCTTGGAGACAGAAAATAGAATGATGGTGGCCAGGGGTTGGGGTAAGGGAGAATGGGGAGGTGTTCAAATGGATGCAGAGTTTCAGTTTTGCAAGATGGAAGAAGTTTAGAAGTCTGTTGTGCAACAGTGTCAATATACTTGAAATTACTGAACTATACATTTAGAAATGGTTAAGATGGTACATTTTATGTTATGAAATTTTTAAAACCATAATTTAAAATTAAATCAGTCTCTCTTATTTTGAAGACATCAAAACTCAGGGGTTACATGTTTTATTCTAGGGCCAAGAACTAACTCTGAAGCGCTGATCTGAGACCTGAGAGTGCTCATATCAAACAAAGATTTCATTGGCTTTAAATTTGATTTTATTAGCCAGGCATGGAGGTACATGCTTGTAACCCCAGCACTCTGTGAGGAACACAAGTTGAAGCCCAGCCTGGGCAACTCAGTGACTTAGCGAGACCTTGTTTCAAAATAAAAAGGACTGGTGATGTAGCTCAGTGCAAAGGCCCTGGGTTCAATCCCTAGTACTGCAAAAAACAAATAAACAAACAAATAAAATAAATTTGATTTTATTTCCTTGGAATTTAAGATGATATGGCAAATATTAACCTCTTTTGGACCTTTTAAATGGGAAAATATACCTTTTTATTCTTACTTTTAGTCAGCATGACCTAAGGATTTATCTTCCTAAAATAATTCAGCTTGGACAAAGGCAAAATATGTTTCAAAACTCAACATTCACTTTCAAATAAAATGATAGGATAAAAATGAATGGATGAGATAATTTAAAATCTTCAAGTGCTTTGCATAGTGATTTAAAAAAATCTAATAAGCCAGCTGATATAGAATGCATAAGCTATGGTGTGGAAATAGAAATGTGTTCCTAAAATAGGATTTTAATCTCTGAGTTGATATTGGGCTGTCCCTATTGACTGAAAAGAATTCCTGCTTTCTATTCCTTCCCTCAGTGAACTTTTCTAATGCATTTTCATCCTTTCATATTTAGGTATCTGAACCTTTTCTAAACAATTTTAACTTTAATATAAGAGAAAAAGAGATTAATTCATATGGCAGGCTGATTGGTGGTCACCGAAAGATACCAAGTGCTAAACCGTGGAATTTGTAAATGTTATCTAATTTAGAAAAATAATCTTTGCATATGTGATTCAAGATGTTAAAATGAGGCAATAACTCTGGATTATCAGGGTGGGCTTGAAATGCCATCACTAGTGTCCTTATAAGCAAGATCTAAGAGGGAATTGTGCAGACATAGAGGACAAGGTGAGGTGAAGATGATGTGAAGACAGAGCAGAACCTGGAGTGAGGCAGCCAGGAGAAAGGAGAAGAGGGAAGGAACAGATTCTCCCTGGAGCGCCCCCTCAAGAGAGTATGGCCTTGCTGGATTTCAGACTTCTGAGTTCCAAAACCGTGAGAATAAACTTGTTTGAATCACTAAATTTGTGGCAATCTCTTATGGCGGCCTCAGAAAAGTTAATAAGGGTACACTCGTGTGCCTTGCTTACTCGCAGTGTGCACTAAATTGACTGCAAATAAGCAGTCAATATAGAAAAATTGTCTATAAAATAATTTACAAAACATTTTCATAGCCAGAGTGCAAAATCTAGTGGAAACTTATAATCAAAACACCAAAAATCAATGCATCAGGTATAAAATGCATTTCTCCTGGCCTCACAGAAGATCTTCTAATAGTGTTTGCAATCACAGGAGTTGTGCTTAAAAGAAAGTTCTATGAAGAAAGCACACATGGCTTGAATCCATTGGGATCAGTTAACAAAAGAGGTGGATTAGCAGCCAGAATATTATTATAAACTCCAGTACCATTATCAATAGAATTTCTGATGCCAAGTGCCAGCCTTAGCTGCCTGTTAAGTTTATAGGCTCTGTGCCTATTCTCAGGGCCTGTGGAACTTGGCCAGAAGCGTTGAGTCCATTAAGTCTGGCCCACATGGTCTCTGGCTCCACTGTATTGTTCTAGAATAGGAACCCTGCCTTTCTTCAGGTAGCCAAGAACCATACCCCCTTCACAGATAATGACTCTAAAAGATCAGAAATAAATAAGGCCTAGACTTTACAGATTTAGTAAATAAATATACAAGATACTCAGTTAAATTTGAATTTTAGATAAACGATGAAAAATAATTTTAGGGTAAATATAGTCAATGCAATATTTGGAACATATTTATAGAAAAATAGTTATTTGTTTTTATACAAAACTCAAGTTTAATAGGCTGTTCTAACAAGGAAACTAGAAATCCCAATGAGATCTTACACTGGTGGGTGGATGTTGGGAGGGAGGGCAGATAAAATAAGTGCACAATCATCTGTGGCATGGCCCACAGTATGTTTTGAAAGAGGTACCATTTAAATACTAAAGGCCCAGTGAGACAGGAGTTAGTTTTGCCTAGCAAAAGTGATGAAAGCTTCGGGAGGCTGCAGCCTTAGAAGGATGAAGAGGATCTGTTCTAGGTCAACAGAGATGAGGGAGGTTGTTCAGAGATCTTTCAGGTATCAAGGCAAACCAGAGCTTGGCAGGATAGTAGGGGCTGGTGTTGAGAAATCAGCAGATGGCCTCAAAGATGGCAGATGGGGAAACTGTGGAGAGGATGTTGACTGTGGGTTTGTGTAGACAACAGACTGAGGTGAGTATAGGTGTTGCTGTCAGACTCCACCAACACTACTCATTCCCCTGACCCACTTCCTTCCCACAAGGCTTCTGATGTTGCAGAAGAAGCAAAGTGCCCCTAAGACTTTGGAGTATCAACTAGAGATGTTGAAGTATGCAAGGCATTCAGATTGTTAACAGACTCAAGGCTGGAAATAAAATGATCCACTTTGAAACACACTTAACTTAGCACTCAAAAATTATTAGTCTGCCTTCTAAAATTCTGTGGGGTTTTTTTGATGAGAAAGCCCTATTGCACAATCTTCTCTATTCTGAGTAAATACTATAATTTACTAACTCATCTGTAATTAAATGTACTTTTTGTGACCTAAGGAATAAGGGTAAAAATGAGTAGTTTTCTGATTACACCAGATCATGTAGTCAGTCTGCTAAGCACACCTGAACAATGGACCTTCAGACTTCGGCAAGCTCATCCTGAGCTGGAGAAGAGGGATGTGAATTCAGTTCAAGCAGGTGTATTGCTAAACCTGAGAGGGCCTTCTTTGTGTGAGCAGAACAGAGAATGTGTTTCTTGCAGGCTGAGGCTTTTTTTTTTTTTTTGGTCCCAGGACTTGAACTCAGGACCTTGAGCTTGCGAGGCAGGCGTGGGGCCACTGAGCTAAATCCCCATCCCCCATGGCTTTTAAAAAAAAATATCATTTTTGGCGGGCTTTTGAGGGGGTGGGTTGGAGATACAGCGGGCTTCTGCTTTGCTAATGTGTCCTCTGTAACCTGCTGACGTGTCCTCAGGGGACTGCTTGCGACCTGCGGAAGTGTCTTCTGTGACCCAAGTAAAATGAAACCTACGTTTCTCTATGCTGGCAGGTGGGCTCATTCGAATTGGTGGTGTCCCTGTCTGGGCTCTATCACATTCTTATTGTTATTTCAAAAGAGTGGGAGCTCTGTGCTTCCTCTTTAAAGATGGCAGAATCTAGGCAGCTCCCTGCTCCCTCTCTTCCCATCTCTACTCTCCAAACATAGAGCCCACGCATAGCACTTTCTCTCTAAGGGAAACTTTTTTTGTATCAGGTGAGCAAGGAGTGAGCTGGAACAACAAATACTTTTCCAGCTGTGATAAAGATCCTTGCAGAGAAAAGGTCAGGAAAGGAACTGGAGGGTTACTGTTGACTCTCAGGCTCTCAACAAAGGATTTCCTAGGGGATCATTACTTCTCCCCAGTGACAGGGGAGAGATATCAAAGATCTTGCATGTTGGTTCCCACCTGATACAGAAATTTTATGCTACAATTTAAGATGAGTAGATGTTTTGTTTGTGCAGTTATTAGGGAGGCCATATGTTAGCACAGCAATATGTGGGAGTGCTTTTATTCTTTTATGAGTTCAAAAAAGGGCACCTCTCAAGAAACCTTAATCATATATCTAAGTACAACATAAAAGCAAAACAATAACTGAAGTCCTAGCCATGCCAAATGTCTATTTACTTTATTCCATTTATTTCCAACATTAAGTTTAATGTCTAAAAGCAAAACAGAACAAAACTGAAACTAATTTTATTATAGAGCTAGACACTATAAAATCTTGGTGCTGGAATGACTATACTGGAATACTTTGGGCATTACAGCAGCTCTATAAACCTAACCAAATTATAATCTACACTAGTATAACAGTCAGACTTCAAAATAAAATCATTTCTTTCTCATGCAGTGAAGAAAGAAGAATTAATTCCTACCACTGAGAAGTGTTTACTATCCTTTGATTTAATCACTGCTTTTATCTTTCACACAAATTGTATGTGTATGATAATATCCACAGATTCCATTTAAATACAAAATAGTAGCTCAGCTGAGTATGTAGCTCATTGGTAGAGTGGTTGCCTAGCACATGCAAGGCCCTAGGTTTGCCTGTGTAAGACCTCGGGTTTAATCTCTAGCACTGCAAAATAAAAAAATTTAAAAACAAATAAAAAACAACTAAAAGCATTTTTCTCACAATGCACAAGAAGTTATTTTTTAGAATACAAAGGACCATTCCTTTGAGGGTTTTTCAAACTCAGTTTTTCTAATTCTTTTTGTAATTTTTGTCTTTCAAAACATTTATTCTTTACAATTTATGCATCTGCTGTTTTGAAAACATTTCAAGGTCTTCTTGGGAATACACATATTATCCTCTCAAATGTTGAAATAGCTAGAGTTTTGAAATATATACCAAAATCACATTAAGTTCTAAAAATGAGAGACTTTTTAATCTTCAGTTTTTACATGTTTTCAGTTCTTACTGTCTTGGGTTTCTGAGTATTCTAACCTGTGACTTTTCTTTCCCACAATATCAGATTGTGATGTGACAGAGTTAGTCACTGTCAAGAAATATCTTCAATATAAGTCCTTGTCTTAAGCCTTTGAAATGCTGAGGCTAAGCCTCTTATGGGCTCATTAAAAGTCCATAAGGTTGCTGGGTAGAGGCAGAGGCTGGACAAAAAGGACTCTTCCATTTGAGTAGTTTTTCAGTAATTCATGCGCTGAAAAAGGTTAATATTTGTAAAGCCCTAGACATGATGCCTGTTTGTTGACCTAATTTACAGAAATTAAATGTTTCCAGAGGAGTTTGTTCAAGAATATGAACAGATCTGTATCACTGGGATAACTACTGCTGATTTGTATCCCCTGTGAGGCTGTACAATGGTTTATTCAATCAATTCCCTATTGACATGTGCATTGCTCCCAAATTTGTTTGTACAAATAATGCTAAATAAATAACCTTGCACACATGTTACTTCCAATCAGTTCTGTAATTCACATTTGATTCATAGAAGTAGGATTTCTGCACCAAATTATAAACACATCTGTATCTTTGCTAGATATTTCCCCCTCCCCCTTCCTGTCACTGTTGTAATGCTTTTAGCTTCATGTAAAACTCCTGAGTATTGCTGTGCCTGTGTTCTTAGTGCTTCCACAGGGCACTGTGACCTCTCAAGGAGATGACTTGGACTCATTTATGGGAAGGACAGGGGGATCTGACCACTAATGTGATATAGATAACACTTGTCTTCCTTTCTTTTCTGTTTCAGCATCAATCTCTAGGGCCCCAGAGCCTGCTCCCCAGGGCACCCTGGCAATGCCTCTTCCACCCTCACTCTCTCTTGTAGCTTGGAAAGATCTCACTTCACCAAAAAGCATCTCTTATATCCCCCCTGAGGCCTTCTCTGAAGATTTATAAATAATCCAGCACAAAGTTTTAATGACATCATGCATTACTGAATGGGGATTTCAATTAAACATTGCCTTACCCAAAGGATTAACTCTGATGGTGGAAATTTCCATACTCAAGACAGCCCTAGTAATAAAGTCTGCAGGGAGCCTTTGCTCTCCCTCCACGCCCCACTTTGAAGGTGAAGTTGAGTTGAGTGCTCCCCTACCCATCATCTCTAACCACACCTGCACAATGATGCATCACTTGTCTCTATACTCTCTAGGCCTGTGACAAATTCCTGGGTTGTCAAGTCTGGTAAGAGAAATATGGCCCAGCAAAGAGTGATCCCTGTGCTCTTTTTTGAATAATTCACCACAATCCTCTAAAGAAACTATTCAGGAAGTTTACCTTATGGAGAGTTTAGATTTGATGACTGATTAATCAGCAAATATTTGTGGAGCACCCAACTAATCCACCCAAAAACAGGAGCCAACAAATAAATTAATTTCCCTTTCTTTGCTGTCCTCACACCCCACTGCCAGCTTCTTCCTGCCTCCACCAGCCAGGGAGGTCCTGAGACGGGGTTGATGGGGCTTCTCTGGGCACGCGCCTACAGACTGGGCAGTGAAACAGTTCTAAGGTTGTCAGCTTGGTATCACGCCATTGTATTGGGTCACTCCTCCAGTGGAATAACAACACACATGCCCTCTATCTCCGGCTTTGCTTTTTGAAGAACTAAATCTAAGACAAAAGAAAAGAAGGAGTGACAGGAGTTAGAATCTTCAATTCTAATTGAGAAGGGCAGATAGAAAGATGGATGGAGTCAGACTCCAAGGACACAGGTCAGGAAGGCTCCTAAGGCTGGGAAACATCAACAAAACTGTGTGTTAAAAGTGGAAAAAAAATTTTATAGTAAAAAAAGCCATAGACATAGTCAGAAGAAATATAACAAAAAAAAATTCAAATTATATTTATATGCAAAAGTTCTTAACAAGTAAGAAAAAACAAATAGAAAAAAAGGTAAGAGACATGATGGGAGGGTTCATAGAAAAAGCAACAAATCTAAAATACATGCAAAAGTGCTCAACTTCAGTCATAATAAAAGAAATGTAAAATATAGCTACATTGAGATACTATTTCTTGTTTATCCACTGACAAGAATTCAAGTTTTGAAAATGCATTCTGTTGGTGAGCTTGTGGGCGAGTAATAAGAGTAGGCACTCTTATTCATTACTGGTGGAAGTGTAAACTATTATAGCTCCAATGGAGGGAAATTTGGCAATATAGCACCTAGCAAAAAGGCAAATGCATTTATAGTTGGATCCAGCAATTCCACTTCTAAGAATCAAATGTAAGTAACATCTAAACAGATTTGAAATAATATTTCCAAGGTTATTCACTGAGGATTATTTGTAAAAACAAAAGTTTGTACATGTCCATCAATGGGAAACAGACTGAATAAACCGTTGTACAGCCACATAAGAGATATTATATAGTCAGTTTTTAAAAAGTATGAGGAGAGCTCTGTGATAGTTTATTGTCACTGCCATAAAAAACTAGTACAAACTTCATGGCTTGCAACAACAGAAATGCTTTCTTTCGCAATTTGAAAACCAGAAGTCCAAAATCAAGGTGTCAGCACGGTTGGTTGTTTCTGGAGGCTTTGAAGGGGAACTATTCTACACCTCCCTGCTAGCTTCTGTGGCCAGCAGTCTCTGGGATTCTTTGGACTGAAATTGCAACATTTTAATCTCTACCTCCATTTTCACCTGGTCTTCCTCTCTATTCTAAGTCTTCCTTTCTTTTCTCTTACAAGGCATTTGCCACTAGATTTCAGGCTCACCATTATTCAGGATGATCTTATTTCAAGATCCTTATTTAATTTTATTTACTAAGACTTTTTTTTAAAGCCTTTTTAAAAAAAATATTATTTTCTGCTAAGACTTTTATTCCAAATCAGATCACATTCTGAGGTTCTGGATAGACATATTTTTAGAGGGAAACAATTCAACCCACTATCGTCTCCATATGCTGACATGGATTAATTTCCAGAATATACTGTCAAGTTTAAAAAACAAAATGTAAAACAATGTTAATAGTATGCTATATTTTGTGTGAGAAAGGAAAAATAAGAATATATACACACATATGTATGTATTTGCACATGCATATATTTTTAAACAGTAACACTAGAATGATAAACCAGACATTAGTATAATAGACAATGTGAAATAAGAAAAAATTATTCAAAAGGAAGGGGGAAATAGGGGGTGGGGAAGGACGGAAAGAAAAAGAAAAAAATGAGAAAAGAAGGAAAAAATGGAAATGGGGAATGGAAATAAGGAGGGGAAGAGGGGTTGAAGGGAGGGGAGGGGAATGGGAAAAAAAGAGGAATCAAGATGTATCCTGTACAAGTACAAATTCCCTATGATGAATATGATAATTATGTATATCTAAATTGAACCCATAAAGTTAAAATTTAATTTTAATTAATTAAAAAATTAAAATTAAAAAATAAACCAGACACTAATCAAAATAGGTAACTCTGGGGGGGGGTAGGGAGGATGTGAGAAGACAGGGATAGAAAAGAGACTTCAGAATAAATGCACTGGAGGGCTTTTATAATGAGCAACATTCCCCAGCCCTTTAAAAAATATTTTTGCTTAGTTATAGTGTTTGCTTACCATATATGAGGCCCTGGGTTTAATCTCTAGTATTACAAAAAAGAAAAACATTTATTCTCCGAAAAGGTCTCATGAAGTCTCTAAATTGCTCAGCCTGGGGTCAAACTAGTGATCCTCCTGCCTCAGCCTCCCAGAGTGCTGGGATTACAAGTGTGCTCCATCAGCCCAATTTGAGTATATGTTTAAGTATAGTTTTTGGCTTTTGAAACATGTAAATGTTCCACCCATTCAAAATTAACTTAAATATCTTAAAAACTCTTAAAGCTGAAAAGGGGGGAAGGTGGGCAAATGAACTTAATTCTGTATTGGGCAATATTATTACACAGAGAAAATAATTACTTGATGTGACATTATCATACTAAAACCTGGATATCTTTATTGGTATATATTCTAAGACAAAAATTTGCAAATGAAGTTTTAACTTCATTCTGTAGTTTGTTAGTAGTAACATCCTTATCGTTTAAAACTATTATATATACAGTATATTAAGATGGAGCAAATAAATAATTATGATTCTGTGTGTGTATGCTAGATATTGAACCAAGGACCTTGCGCATGCTAAGCACATACTCCTACCACTGAGCTAGACCCCTAGCAATAAATAATTATGCTAACATTATTAGGAATCAAGACTTTCAGTGTGAAAGAAAAGATGTAAGAGAAAAAATACTCTACTCTTACATTTTAATTAGAAATATCAACAAAAGAAAAACAGAGAAAATCAATAAAACCAAAAGCTAGTTCTCTGGAAAGATCAATAAAATTGAATTTCCACATTTCACCATCTTAAAACATATATTGATTTATTTTATTTTATTTTTGGTACTGGGGATCAAACTAGGTTCCTTGCGCTTGCGAGGCAGGCGGCAGAACCACTGAGATAAATCCCTGGCCCTTAAAACATATATTGATGCAAAGCTATTCATTGTATCTTCTTACTTGCCTTTTAATGTCTGTAGGCTCTGCAGTGACAAACCCTCTTTAATTCTAGTATTTTGTGTCTTCTTTCTTTTTTTCTTGACCACGCTGGTGCACCTTTTCGTGCCATAAGTAAAGAGGTGCTCAAAAATTAATGGAAGCATGTTGAAAGAATAACAGCACTAGATGAAAAGAAACTCCTGCTGATTAAATTTTTTTTTTTTTTTTTTTGGTACTGGGGATCAAACTCAGGACCTTGTGCTTGCAGGACAGGCGCAGTGCCGCTGAGCTAAATCCCTGGCCCTGATGATTAAATTTTGTGACAAGTTGCATGTAAAATAATGAGCAAAGCACATAAGAAAAAATATTTTAAAAGCCCCAAACAAAACCAAACCTTATTTTTAAACATTAGAGATACATAATGTGAACTCTGAAAAATTGGTTGTTAAATGGGAAGATCTCAATTATTTTTGTCTTTTAGTAGGAATTATGTTTCAGGAGTCATAAAGTAGTCCCAGCTGTAAAAGAAAGCTTTTCTTTTCTGAAATATGTTTGTTAATAAATGGAGAAGATATAAAATTGGAACAATCTCTAGTTTGCTACTACCTGTGAAACAAATAACAAAACCCATCAAAACACATTAAAAACATTATGCAAAACCACTGCATCTCTATTACACACAGAAAACTGGATATTCCCATGGCATCAAGCATTACTCCATGGATAATAGTAGAAAACTGTTAACTTTATAATGAAGAGATCTAAGTTATAGGGGAAAATGTGAAAGGCTTTGAAACAGAGCAAAGATCCCATTCTTCAGTGAAAAAGTAGGTGCTGTTCAGGTTATCCCATTCCATTAGGTCTCTAGGCCTTTGTCTTTGAATTATATCACAACCCTTTAAGTTGTAGGATATCATAGTTTAGTAAGCTTTTTGTCACTGTGACCAAAAATACCTGACAAACACAACTTAAAGGAGAAAAGGAATATTTTGGCTCATGGTTTCAGTCCATGGTCAGCTGGCTCTAAGTCAGAAATGGCATGGTGAAGGAAAGCTGCTCACCTCATGGCAGTGGGGAAACAGAGATGGCAGGAAGAGCTACAGAGAGAGGAAGGGGTTGGGGACAAGAATATATCCTTCAGGTTATGACCCAAGTGACCTACTTCTTCTAATCAGGCTTAACCTCATTCAGCTATCAACTCACCAATGCAAGGGTAGCTCCTCCATGATCTAATCACCTTCCAAACCCCCCCCTCCCCTTTGGAGGACAATTGTTATCTAAGCATAGCAAATATTAATCACAAATAATGTAATTGATTCTTCTTTTTTTATTTTGTACCAGGGATTGAACACGGGTCATCGCTTTTGTGAGACAGGTGGCAGAACCACTGAGCTAAATCCCTGGCCCTAACTGATTTTTGCTCACAGAAATGGAAACTTTTCTTTTATAGATTAATTAGGGAAGAGAAACAATTTAAATGTTGCAATGGGGAAATAATTTCATCAGGTCAGAATGTGAGACATTCTACAAAATTATTTGATAATTTGCTTCCAAAAGTTAATGTCATGAACTAAGACAAAATAAGGTCTCTGCTTAAGAAGACCAAAGAGACATAATTATAAAAGATATTTAATGATAGTTATATTTTTATTCTACAAAACAGATATGAAAGGCAGTTTTAAAGCAATAGGGTTGATTGTAAAGAAAATGAATATTAGATGGTAGTAAGGAATTATTGTTCATTGTCTTAGTTACTTTTTTCATTGCTAGGATAAAATACCTGACACTCACAAGCTAAGGAAGTTAAGGAAGGAAAGGTTTATTTAACTCATAGTTTGTAGAGGTGTCAGTCTACAGTCAGCTGGTTCCAAGGCAGGGTGGCATGGCAAAGGCATCACACAGGAGAAATAGTACATGGCGTGGCAGGCAGAAGCCAGCCAAGCAATAAGCAGCAGCAGCAGTCAGCCTTCTTTCTGTCCTTTATATTCTATCCAGGCTACAAGACTATTGACTGGTGCCACCCATATCCAGGGTGGGGCTTCCATTATCCACACCCACCCTTAATCCCAGTATCATACATCCCAATCCAGCATCACATACCCTATATCCGGCCACCTCCCAAAAGTTCCACCTATGAGTGCATGAGGCTTTAGGGGGGTCATCTAGACGCAAGCCATAACACTCATTTTCTTAGCTTTATAGTATTATTATGAACACATCAGAGAAAGTTATTTGTTTAAGGATTGCTATGCTTTGAGTGTTTGTGTCTTCCCCAAAATTCATGTGCTGAAATTTTAAACCCCAAGGTAACAGTGTTAGGAGGTGGAGGCTTCGGGAAGTAATTAGATAATGAAGACTTCACACCATATAGGATTAGTGTCCTTTTAAAAGAGGCCCATTGGTACCATGTGAGGACACAGCAAAAAACCCTCTGTTATGGTTTGGGTCTAGATGTCCCCCCAAAGCCTCATGTGGTCATAGGCCTGATCTAGAGTGTGTGAAGCCGGAATTGATTCATGATGTAATGCTAGGCTCAAGGGCACTAGGATTAAGGGTGTGAGTGCTACCTGCCCTAAGTAGTCTGAATAAAATAAAAGGGGCAGGAAGATGCTATTAACTCTCTTGTTACCTTTGCTACCTTGTGTGTGCCATGTTGTTTCTGTTCTGCCATGCCTGTTTTTCATCCCTGCCTTGGAGTTGGCTGATTATGGACTGAAATGTCTATGAACTGTAAGCCGAATAAACCCCTTCCCCTTTAACTTTGGGTGTCTAGTATTTTGTCTCAGCAATGAGAGAAAAGTAACTAACACACCCTCCATGAACCAGGAAGCAGGCCCACACTGAATAAGCTGGCACCTTGATCTTGGACTTTTCATCCTCCAGAATTAAGAGAAATATATTTCTGTGGTTTATAAGCCACCCAGTCTATGATACTTTGTTTTTAGAAGGGAAGTATCATAATATCTGAACTTTAAAATAGCACAGAATGAACCAAAATACTACAAAAGATTACTGATTATTCAAATTAGTTGGTAAGTGTAAGGCTGTTTTGTCTCCTTTCTATGTTATTCGCATTTCATAATATTCTAATTAAATGATGTAACTTTAAGAAAATTATTGGTGATTAATTAATAATGATATAATCATCTGTATTCAATTTCATTAATAATTTTTAAGTGATACCCCATTAACAGGAACTTAGTGAGAGGAGTGGTAATGGTGAGTGGTCTATCAGTTCATTAGTACCAACCAATTAAATTAAAATTCTGTTGAATTAGATCAACTGTGTGTGAAAAGGTCCAAGTGGGCTACTCCCCAGAGTCAAATAAGACATATAGGGCCTGGAGCCTGAGTATTTGGATTCCTGAGATATAATTCAACCTGATAATTTTACTAGCAAGAAATGTAGGCATTAGGAGATAAAGTCTTATTGCTAGTGGTAGAGCTGAAATCAGAAACCAGGTGTACTTCTACCCAATGCCTCTCAACAGGTGGGCCCACCTAGGGGACACTTAGAAATGTGTTAAAGATGAAAATACTTTGGTTTGTCACAATGATTGGGGGTTGCTAATGGCATTTAGTACCTAGAGGGCATGGATCCTAAAAGTGTTGCAGTTCCAGAAGGAGTTTCACACAATTAAAAACTGTCTTACCTCAAATACTAGTAGTTCACCTCCCCATTCTACATACACTGAGAAACTGCTACCCAAATACAATTTAATGCCAACTGGCTGATCAGATGCACAGTGTAATACCAAATAAAATTCAAAACAGACAAGAAAGAAGAAAATTTATTTTTAGCCATTAATATTTGAATCAAATTTCAAAAAAATCAAATTTAATTCCTACTGATATTTGTTTTATGTTTTCATTAAACCCTGGATTTTCAATTCAAACATCAAATGGAAGAACTGTGACATCCTGAAGTGTGGTGGGGAAACCTGGAAGCTAAAAATATTTCACATGAACTGGGGGTCTACAAAGTGTGATGGAAATATATGGTGAATATTTAAATTCTTAAAAATGTATTAAAGTAAAAGACACATTGTCATTAATCCCCCTCAGCATATTCTCCCTTGTTTCAAACACACTTATCCCATTGTTCTTGCCATTTTCTAAAGCAGTTCTGGAAGTCCTCTTTCATGAATGTCTTTACAAGTTGTGATAAAAAATACAGTGAGTGTTGCAAGCACCATCCAACAAAAAGGTATTATTCTGTGTTCTCATCTACCTTATTCACCAGACCTTACACCATGTGACTTCTGGCTCTTAAAGTCAAAATGACCAGAGAGGTAAATGTTTTGAATTGATTCAGGACTTTGAGGCAGCCACAACAATGCAACTAAAGGTAACAAAAGAGGACTTCCCAAACTGCTTCAGAAGGAGCAAGAACCAAAAGATAAGTATGTTGGAAGCAAGGGGGAGAATTTTCCAATGTGCCTTTTACTATAACACATTAAAAACAAACATTTACCATATTTTCAAGCATACCTTATAGTTTAATGATATAGCACTTGTCTAATACTTGCAAGACCCTAAGTTTAATACCCAGCACTCCAATGCATACATACATACATACATAGAAATGTAAATAAAAATATTTCACATGAAACTTATATTGAAACTTATATTGTGAACCAAAACTAGAATGAACTGAACTACTATTCTCAGGGCAAAAGCCCCTTTTGACAATCAAACAAACAAAACCAAACAAGATCAAATAAACAACATGGTAAATTATTTTCACTTGAACTTGAACCTCTTTTTGTTTTTCAAACTCTGTAAAATGCAAGGGAAAAAGAATCAAAATATACTCAAAACAAACCAATATTTCATTCGATTCAAGACCATCCTAATGAACAATGAATGTTTCAAAGATCTGTGATCAATTTAAACTTATGACTGTCTATATTACAGACCTTCTGTACTTTTATGAGTAATATAGATATCACATTTTGATATGATACTTATCTTACTAACCAGTGTTCTGAAAATATACTTCAACTTATTTTAGAGGTAAAAACATGGAAACAGGGACTATATAAAGTGTTCTAGAATATACTTAATGGCCCTGAAATACTGTGGAATGTCCATTAATTTAACTCTCAGCTAAGTACCCGCTATGTGCCAGACCAGCATTGTGGTAGGTACTAAAGATAGAGTGCCTTGATTTAAGTAAGACATTTAACAGAGTGTCATGCTATCACTGATAAAATACAGACATATGGATGACATTCAAGAAGAATTAGGTGAATTTGTAGTTAACTACATGATCACAAATGGTTTTAATTAGTGGATCAACACTAACCAGGGTGGAAATCTCTAGGGTCCTATTTATTCTTGGTCAGATTTCTATAGTACTTTTATGAACAATTCAAATGAAGATATGAGGATATTTTTAAGCCATAGGGATAGTCAGAATAAAGCTTAAAAGGTTCATATCCCCAGTGTGAGAATATAGAGGGAACCTCATTGGTTGGAGTAATCTCCAACAAGCAAGATGAAATTCAAGAGGAAAACATTCAGCCGGGAGTGGTGGTGCACAGTTGTAATCCCACCACCAAGGAGGTTGAGGCAGGGGGATTGCAGCGAGTTTGAGTTTGAGTTTGAGGCCAGCCTGGGCTACATAGTGAGTTCAAGGCCAGCCTGAATAACATAGTAAGATCCTGTCTCAAAAAAAACCCTAAATAAATAAATTAAACTCAATATATATTGCCATATTTAGTTTAAATATTTAATTATACATGTTTAGAATGGGAGGAGACAAAAAAGTTTGGGTACAAAAAGAATTAGAAATTCTATTTCCACACATCAACATTAGTAAATAGTTTGACGTGACTCCTAAAATGCAACTCAAACCTGAGCCCTGTTAAAATTATTCAGATATCACCGGTTTACAGTCCTTTCTACCCCCACATACAAAGAGCTAAGACAATCGGGAATATTTAACTAAATAGGACCATATAATTATATATATATATATATATATATATATATATATATATATATATTTATTGGTACATTTTAGGTATAAAATACATTTACATTTATCATTGGGTGCTTGTACCAGAACATGATGTATCTTAGTTCTTATTTTTTCTCCCATTACCTGTGCACCCTTCACCCCCTCCACCCTTCCCTATTTACACAGAGTTTGATTCCATTTTTTTTCTCATAGTTTTCCTTTTGCTTCTTCCCTTTCCCCTTCCCCTCCCACCATCCCCAAACCCTTGGACCTTTTCTTATTTTAAATTATCAATTCCATATAATTATTTAAAAGTAGGCCATGGCGAGGGATATAACTCCAGTGGTAGAGCAGGCATTTGTCTAGCATGCACAAATAGGGAAGCAGAGTTTAAAGAGGCCCTTGGATGACTGACCAATCCTTGAACTCTCTCTCACTCTGATGTAGATACAAGAGTGTTAGTCCTTTGTTAAAAGTAGGCCCTTTGTTAGTGCTAGGCAAGTACTTTTAGGAGAAATCTCCTGTGAGTTTGCCACATTAAATTGATGGTTAATCTTTCAAGCTGTATGATTCAGATAGGCCCTCCAGAGAAAACCATAATTAAACCAGCCAAAGTTGCCCCTGTTCTATCTAGGGTAAATTTTTCTCACTATAATCTTTCTTTCTTTTCTTTCTTTCTTTCTTTCTTTCTTTCTTTCTTTCTTTCTTTCTTTCTTTCTTCCTTCCTTCCTTCCTTTCTTCTTTCTTGTGGTGGTTGTGGGACTGCATAACTCTGTAATCATAAAACTCCCCTAGCCCCAACTGTGATTGAATGTGAGTAAATAGATAAAGATGCTTGTTCGTTCCAGGAGACTAGATAAGATCTGTATCAGCCATAAGGTCCCAAAGTAAATTACTCAGCTCTCTGTTCAAAACTGATGTTCCAGACACCGCTATCTATAGAACAATCTACAAACATCTGCTGACCATCAGTACGTGTCAGCTGACCACTAACCTTTGTTCCTCTTCTGTAAATTTCGCCTGTTAACTTCCCCTGCAACCCCCTATAAAAAGAGCCTCGGACTCTGGGCTAGTCGCCTCTCTAAGCTACTTTGCTTTGGGAGTGCCATCTGGCCAGACTAAGGTCTGTTTTACTTTCCAACTTGTCCGGTGTGTTCCTTCCTGGGTGTTCTTTGCTGCAGTCAGCTCCTCGAAGCGTCTGGTAAGGCCCTTGGTCTTACATTTTGGAGGCCCCAGTGAGATCCCCAGCAGGAACCCCGGTTCAGCAGAGACTCTGTGGCGGGATCCAGCAGGAGACTCTCAGGCACAGACCTCAGAAAACCTCTGGAGGTAAGTTTTCGGCCGGTTGCAACCATTTGTTAAGTCAGGAGTGAGGTGGCTCACGGGCCAGTAAGCCTCCCCTGACCCCAAGGTTCCTGACGAGGAACAAGGGAAGATTTAGTTTCATTTCTGTTGTGGCACTTGTTCGTCTTGTCGTTTGTACGTTAGTGTCCTGTCTGTTGTGTGTTTAATTTTGTATTTCTTTCCAAATCATCAGGGCAGAGATGGGAGGATCCTGCTCCAAGAATACCCCATTGGACTGTTTTCTCACTAATTTTAAATTGGCTTTTTCCCCCGAACAGGAGGACGAATATGGGGTTAAATTCTCTCGTGGAAAACTTCGCTCCCTGTGTCAATTGGAATGGCCAGCCTTTGGAGTTGGATGGCCAGCTGAGGGCTCTTTTGACCCAAGCCTCTGTCGGGCTGTATGGAGAAAGGTCACTGGTCACCCTAGTCATCCTGATCAGTTCCCATATATAAATATCTGGGTTCAGGTTTGTCAAGAGCCTCCAGCTTGGTTGCAGCATTGCTCCTTGCGAACCGACACTCTCATTCTGGCTATGGCACCAAGGGGACCCTGAGAGGTCAAAACTCGGGCTCCCAGGCCACTGCTCTCACAAGATCCTGATCCCTTAGATCCCTTCATAAGACCCTATGTGGAGCCTTCCTCCTCCTCTGATAAAGCCGGCCCCAGATCTCAAAACCTTTTCTACCCTCCTCTTCCTGAAGAGGAAAAATCTCCAGATTCTGTGACCCCCTGCTCCCACACACGAACAGGGGCCACTTATGGTCCCAGCGGGGCTCCCACTGAAGGGGCTGGTTCGGTATCCTCTTTCACCTCTTCAGGAAACAGAGCAGGGTCCTTATGTCTATATCCCCTTTTCTACCAGCGACTTATACAATTGGAAACATCAAAATCTCCCTTTTTCAGAAAAGCCCCAGGCTTTGATCTCCCTCCTAGAATCTGTTTTTCATACCCATGATCCTACCTGGGATGATTGTCAACAACTCCTCCAAGCCCTTTTTACCTCCGAGGAAAGAGAAAGAATTTGAGGGCAAGCCATAAAAATCAGTGTTGGGAGGAACAGAGGGCCCACTCGTTGAGCAACAGTGGGCCTGTGTTGAGGCACAACTTCCATCCACCCGTCCCCCGTGGCAAGCTAATTCCTCAGGCAGGAGAGAAGCTCTCCACAACTACCGTCAGCATCTCCTAGCCCGGCTTGAGGGGAGCCACTCGAAAGCCTACCAATTTGAGCAAGGTAAGCGAGGTCCTCCAAGGACCTGAGGAATCCCCTTCTGCCTTTCTGGAGCGTCTGTTGGAAGCATACCGTATGTATACTCCAATTGACCCAGATGCCCCTGCAAACCGACAGGCAATTAATTTGGCTTTTGTTACTCAGTCGGCCCCAGATATTAGAAAGAAATTGCAGCAGATGGAGGGATTTGAGGGAGAAAATAGGGAAAAACTGATGAGTGTGACAATGAAGATGTTTAATAACAGGGATCCTTTTGATGACAGAATGGCTAAAAAGATAGAAAAAGCAAATATTGCAGCCTTAGCAGATGGAGGTTTCATCCAAAAGGAACACAGAGAAAATAAAAAAGAGGGTAAAGGTAAAGTACGGCCCTTGTTAGAGAAGGATCAATGTGCATGTTGCAAAGAGAAGGGCCATTACAAAAGGGATTGTGAAAAGTTGAAAAAAAAGAGAGAGAAAGAGACTAAGAAAGAAAGAGACAGGGTTCTTCTAGTAGATAAAAAAGATTGACGAGGCCAAGGTGGGGATCTCCAAACACATCCACTGACTCCAGGAAGCCGGCATCTTGGTCCCTTGCCAATCCACCTGGAATACACCCCTGCTTCCTTACAGGAAGCCCGGCACCTCAGACTTCAGACCGGTACAGGATTTGCGGGAGGTAAACAGCTGGGTGGAGACCGTCCACCCAATGGTACCGAACCCCTATACTCTGTTACGTCTCATCCCTCCTGCTCATGTGTGATACTCGGTATTAGACTTCAAAGATGCATTTTTCAGCCTGCCTCTAGCACCAGTGAGCCAGCTCCTCTTTGCCTTCGAATGGACAGACCCAGACACCGGGACTACCAGACAACTGACATGGACCCGGCTGCCACAGGGATTCAAAAACTCCCCCACTCTGTTCAGGGAAGCTCTCAGCAAGGATTTACATGAGGTAAGAAAAGTGTTTCCCCAGGCGACTATTCTTCAGTATGTGGACGACCTCCTGGTGGTGACATCAACCGATAAAGAATGCATTGCAGCCACCGGGGCCTCCTGAAAGCCCTTCAAGACCTGGGATATCAGGTGTCTTGGGAGAAAGCTCAGCTCTGCCAGACCAAGGTAACCTACTTGGGCTATATTCTTGAAAAGGGAAAGAGGAGGCTGGCAGAATCGAGGGTATCCACAATTCTCCAGATTCCGGAGCCAAGCTCAAAGAAACAGGTGTGAGAATTCCTAGGGGCGGTTGGCTATTACAGAATTTGGATTCCTGGCTTTGCTGAGATTGCCAAACCCCTGCATGAAGCCACTGCAGGAGGAAATACACCCCTCAAATTGACTGAGGCTTGCCAGCAGGCATTTCAATTGCTTAAGACTGCACTTGCATTGGCACCAGCCCTGGCATTGCCAGACTTAAACAAGCCCTTCACCCTGTATGTAGCAGAGAAAAATGGGGTAGCCAAGGGAGTGATTACTCAGCTTTTGGGGCCATGGAAGCGGCCCGTGGCATACCTCTCAAAAAAAGCTTGACCCAGTGGCCCAAGGGTGGCCTACTTGTCTGAGGACAGTGGCAACAGCAGCTGCTTTAACCTGAGAGGCTGACAAATTGACCTTCAGACAGGATTTGACTTTGATCACTCCCCATGCCATTGAGCCCTTGTTGAATAGCTCATCAAGCAAATGGCTGTCTAATGCCAGACTGTTACAATATCAAGGACTCTTGTTAGAACAGCCATGCATTAAGTTTGCCACCACCGCTAGTCTCAATCCGGCTACTCTACTCCTGGAATCTGACGAACAGATGCCCATCCATAATTGTCTCGAGACTCTTGAAAACTTGTGGGGAGGGCATCCGGATTTAATGGACCACAGAGACAATGTTCTATACTGATGGGTGCAGTTTCATTCGTGGTGGTGTACGGTATGCTGGGGCGGCAGTGGTCAACCAGGACCAACAGGTGGAATGGGAGCAGGGGCTACCTCAAGGGACATCAGCACAGAGTGCTGAGCTGATTGCTTTGAATAAGGCTCTGGAATTGGGAAAAGGAAAAAGGATAAATATATTCACTGATAGCCATTATGCTTTTGCCACCATCCATGTACAGGGGGAGATTTATCAAAATAGAGGGCTGTTGACCTCGAAGGAAAGGAAATTAAAAACAAGACTGAGATATTGGCATTGCTACAAGCCATCTGGATGCCCCGAGAGGTTGCCATCATCCATTGCCATGGGCGCCAAAAGGGGTCTAGCCCCGAGATAACTGGTAATAATGCTGCTGATTGAGTGGCAAAACAAGCTGCCTAAAAATCAGCGGGGAAGGAACTGGTTCTGCTACCCATGCCAGTACTCCCAGATAAACCTAAATACACAGATAAAGAGGTGGCAGAAATGAACAGGAAGCACTGGACTAAAAAAAAAAAAACATGGGTGGTGGACACACATGATGGAGAGGTGGTGCTCCCTGCCGCTGTAGCAGACACATTGTTGTGCGAACTACATGAGTCCACCCACTTCGGTGAGAAAAGGATGATGGCTGCCCTGCGACCCCATTTCATCAGTGAGGGATTAGCCCAAAAGGCCCAGGACATGGTGAGACGATGCCCCACCTGCCTCAAGGTAAATGCAAATTGGGTAACCGGGCCCCCCGGGGTCCAACACAAAGGATTAACTCCAGGAGAACATTGGGAATTGGACTTTACTGAAATGAAGCCTGGCATGTATGGGTACAAATACCTGCTAGTTTTTGTGGATACCTTTTCAGGATGGGTAGAAACATACCCCACTAAGAGGGAGACAGCTGAAATAACAGTTAAAAAGCTCCTGACAGAAATAGTTCCCCGTTTTGGTTTGCCCTTAGCTCTGGGGTCCGACAATGGTCCAGCCTTCACGGCCAAGATATCTAAATTGATTAGTAATATCCTTGGAATAAAGTGGAATCTACACTGTGCCTATAGGCCTCAAAGTTCAGGACAGGTAGAAAGAACAAATCAAACTTTAAAGGAGATTCTGACTAAATTATGCTTGGAGACTGAACTAGGTTGGGTAGAGCTTCTCCCTTTTGCCCTCCTCTGAACAAGGTGAACTCCCAAGCCTCCCTTCAATCTGTCCCCCTTCCAGATTGTTTATGGGCGATCTTCCCCAATCATTCCATTAGTAGATGTAGAATTAAAGGAAAAGTTTTCCCACCTTCGACTCCTTAAATCCTTGAAAGCAGTTCATCAGCTTCAGTCAGAGCTACATGAGACATTACGAAAGGAAATGACTAGTCCCAATGAAAAACCTTTACAACCTTTACCCTATAAGCCGGGAGATTTGGTTTTTATTTGCAGGTTTGATTCCAAGACCCTGGAACTTCGTTGGAAGGGACTGGTTCCTGTTGTCCTGTCAACTCCCTTGGCGGTGAAGGTGGCTGGACATTCTGCCTGGATACATCGCAACCATCCGAAAACAGGACCCCCCGCGGACGTCAAAAAGGACAAATGGAAGGTTATCAGCCAACCAGGCGACGAAAAGCTAAGATTGGAGTGGGTTGGAGATGTTTCGCCTTCATGATAATATTCTCTGGGACACTGACAGTATTGCCCCCAAGAGGACTAGATCACACAAAAAAATGTATGGATTCAATTGGCAAACTCTCTTAATTTGTCTGAATTCTGTCTAAATGTTGATGTAAATTTCCATCATGTATTGGGGACATGCCTCATGTCGAAAACCTAAAAATGCTGTCAAATTATATACACCCAAGGTAATTATGTCAAATAATACCCAATGTGCTATGTATGAAAATTGTACAACCAAATGTCTGAGGATAAAATGGTCAGAAGGGATGCCCTGCCATATAAAACGAAAAATTGTGTATAACAATTGCCATATCTCCCTGCCAATAGGATGGTTTTATACCTGTGAAGGAATAACTTTCAATTATATCCCAGCCAATTTAAACCAAGACCTGTTGCTGCTTGAGTCGTCTAGCTGTGGTTCTACCAGATAGAACTGATTTGATTATGCCAAACAGAACTAAACGTTGGTCACCCTATACTGCACCAGGATGTGATGATGATGTAGGTCTGTTGACAGATGCTGAAGTAATAACTATGATAGCATCTTTTGTTGCCTTGCCTTCTATAGGAGTCCATGCTGAAAAGGCAGTATGGAAATTAGCATGCAAGGTGGTCAAAGGGTTAAATGCTACCTCATCAGCCCTGGCATTAATTAACCAAGAGTTACAAGAACAGAGACAGGCAATCTTAGATAATAGGGCAGCGATAGACTATTTGTTGCTTTTCCACCACCAAGGTTGTGAGAAAATAAGAAATATGTGCTGTTTCAATCTTACTGACAATAGCCCAAAAATCAAAGAAAAGGTAAAACAATTGGAAGACCTGGCTCAAAAGGGTACATAATGAAGATGGCCGGGACTTGTTCCAATGGCTGACTAAATGGTTGCCCAACCTACAATGCTTAAAACAACTTTTTCTCCTTGTTATATTTGTGTGTATATGCTTACTATTGTCATGCTGTTGTAGGTAAGATTACTTAAGTTGTAAAATCAGTGGAGAATGTGGGACTACATAACTCTGTAAACATAAAACTCCCCTAGCCCCAACTGTGATTGAATGTGAGTAAATAGATAAAGATGTTTGTTAGTTCTGGGAGACTAGATAAGATCTGTATCAGCCATAAGGTCCCAAAGTAAATTACTCAACTCTCTGTTCAAAACTGATGTTCCAGACACCGCTATCTATAGAACAATCTACAAACATCTGCTGACCATCAGTACGTGTCAGCTGACCACTAACCTTTGTTCCTCTTCTGTAAATTTCACCTGTTAACTTCCCCTGCAACCTCCTATAAAAAGAGCCTCAGACTCTGGGCTAGTCGCCTCTCTAAGCTACTTTGCTTTGGGAGTGCCATCTGGCCAGACTAAGGTCTGTTTTACTTTCCAACTTGTCCGGTGTGTTCCTTCCTGGGTGTTCTTTGCTGCAGTCAGCTCCTCGAAGCATCTGGTAAGGCCCTCGGTCTTACATTTTGGAGGCCCCGTTGGGATCCCTGGGTGTTCTTCACTGCAGTCAGCTCCTCGGAGCGTTTGGTAAGGCCCTTGGTCTTACAGTGGTGGTATTAGTCCTTGAACTCATGGCTTTTGCACTGAGCTAAATCTCTAGTCCTTTTTTAAAGTTTTTATTTTGAGACATGGTCTCACCAAGTTGCTAAATTTCCTAGGCTGGGCTGGAATTTGTGATCCTCTAGCTTCAACCACCCAGAGTGCTGAGATTACAGGTGTGCTCCACCACACCCAGTTCTTTATACTGTTGTAGATAGGTAAGTTAATCAGATATCTTGTAGGCAGTTAGACAGGGCTGGCCCTGGAGGTGCCTTCAGGGAGGACAATCAAGACACATTCACTGAAGGCCAGGATTGTAAAAGGAGAGAAACTACCATACCCAGGTAGGATACATAGCAGTGATTGATATTCTAAGTAGGTATCAATAACCTGGGTGGGGGACCAAGATCTTCCAGGAAAGATCCCTGACTGACCCCTTACCAAAAATCCTTTGCACAGTTCCTTGTACACTTGCTACATGACTTGGATCCCTTTGAGTCCCCATTTAATTGATATTACCTAAGTGACTATACTTGTCATGATCTTATTGATCATAGTTTTGCACCTTGTGATTTCTCATTGGATCAGTGTTACCGAAGCAACTGTACTTGCAATCTTACTAGTGGACTATAGTTTTGTCCCACCTTGAACCCGCCTCACATTGTGGCTTTGTCCCATTAAACACCTTTGGAAGGTTGAGTGAGTGGGCAACCCATTTTCTGGTCCCCCTTTTGTCTCTCCTAGACAGAAGCTATCTTTCTCTAAATAAATTCGTCCTACTCTTAACCTCTGTTCTTAGAATTCATTCTTTGATTTTAGAGAACACAAACTCATGCTTCAGATATCTAGCAGGTTTGGGGGTTACATCTATTACCCTTGTATCATGATGACAAGTTTTTCCTGTATAAGTATGTTTAAGTTTTCCCAATAAAAGCACCTTCCTTGCTTTGTTTTTGGAGAGGCCATGCTTTGAAAACTATCCCCAGCACTCTCCTTACTTGCAATCCCCCTGCCTCAGCCTTTTACTCTTTTATCTCCTAGTTGTGCTTATTAGCTTTGTACTCAACCAAGGAGTGAATCCATTGCATTTGCCTACACCTTGATACTCCAATAATGGACACAGTATTTGAGGAAGAACATTAATAACTACAGTAAGCTCTGAGGAGGAAAATTGGGGTAGTGAGGCACGTGGAAATTCATAAAATGAGAACTATAAGGAAATGTTTAGCTCAAAATAAAAGCTTGAGCCCAGGCCCCACTGGAGACCACGTGGCGCAGACTCTGCACCTCCCCCGGCCTCTGGATCCACACAGCAGAGGTGCAAGGGGGAACATAAAGGCCATGGTTATGAGCCCCAGAAGATAGAGCAGAAGTGAGCAACAGAAAGGGCCTTTCTGATGCTCCTAAATGAAAATTGAAGCCAACTGCGAAAGTGAAAAAAACCCCTCTTCAATAAAAGCACACTGGACCATCGTGGTTGGTACATTGGTGGGATTAGCACCTCCTATAGAAACCCGGACTCGAATAAGGGCAGAGGAGAGCTGGAACCTGAAACAGAACCTTGCAGAGTTTAATCCTGCAGGAAGTCAGGGACCTCAACTTGGACCTTGCAGCCAGAAATCAGCCTGAATCTCAGTAGACTTCAGCTGGCTTCCTGAGACTAATCAACTTAGACATGCACACTGCTGCCCACATTGCCTACCAGGACAGCAGAGACACATCCTGAGGGAGACCTTTTTTGTTTGTTTTGTTATATATATTATATATATATATATTTTTTCTTTTCTTTTTCTCCCTTTCTATACCTTCTGGCTCTATATTTCTCTCCTCCTTGTTCCTGTTCCTGTCCCATTCTGAATTTTTTCTCTCTGTCCTCTCGACTGTCACTTTTATAGGAAGGTGAATACAATTTCTAGCTTCCCTATTGTTGTCAGTTTGTTCTGTACTTGTCTCTGTTCTTTCGCTCTGTCCTCTCCTCCTGTCTTCAACAGATCCCCACAATTTGCATGATTTTCCTGTGTCCTCTAGCCTCACCTCTAACCTTTCCATCTCCCTCTATCTCTCTACCCCTCCCTTCCCAACCCCTGCTAAATCCTTATCCTGAAGGGTAAATTTGCCATATTGAAGGGTCTACTTACTACAAACATATTTTGGGCTGGCACTAGATTTTGATCTAGCTCCTGCCATTAAAGGTGACAGATTAACTGCTACCACAAATTGTCATTATCTAAGCTGTGTTTGATGCTGATTGTGTCAATTGGGCTAAGGTATTGTGATTGATTTAATCAGTTATCCTCCCTGGTATAATGAAAATGAGATTGCCTAAGAGTCATTAGAGACTTAAAGCCTAAAAAGTCCAGCTATACCTGGAAGATATCTCTGAGAAGCAATCACTCCATAGTGGCAAACACCAGTATTAAAGATACTCAAAATAAGAAATATTAGACTATCAGCCCAGGAGTTAAAGCAAAAAACAGCACCAACAACAGAATTAAAAATGAGAAGACACCTTGGTAGGGCACAGACACAGTCTGTGTTTAGTGAGCTCACTAAAGGCAAATTCTTGGGGAAACAAGGTTGCAAAATATGATAATCAACCACCTGAACACCCTGAACTGATAGCACAAGAAGTAACAAAACAGATAAATGAGGCTCTAGAAAAATTCAAAACAGAAATAATTTCCCAGGTAGCTACAGAGATGGTGAGCAGAGTGAAAGACATGATTAGAGACTCTAGAACAGAAACAGATAAAAAAAAAAAAAGATGAGCTCAGAACCATGCTAGAAGCCATGAATGTCCAGCATAAGAAAGAAATGGAAACCATGATCACCTAAAATAAGAAAGAAATGGAATCCATGAAACACATTCAAACAGATATCCAGGAGATAAAAACTCCATTGAAAGTATTCACAGCAGATTGAGCAAATGTGAAGATAGAATATCAAACATAGAAGACAGGATTGCGGTTAGGGACCATGAAAACAGAGATTTCTTCAAAATAGTAAGGGACCATGAAAAATCAATCCAGCAGCTGCTAGATGATGCAAAGAACAATAACATAAGACTGATAGGAGTCCATGAAAAAACAGGAGAAAGTACAATTGACATAAAAAAGCTTCACAGAAGTAATAGAATACTTCCCAGATAGAGGTAGAGAATTTGACATACAGATAAGTGAGGCATGTAGAACAACAACTAGCCATGATCAGAAAAAAGCTACACATAGACATACAATAGTTAAGATCCCAGAAATCCAACAGAAAAACAAAATCCTACAAACAGTTAGAGAAAAGAAACAAATCACCCACAAAGGAAAGCCCATCAGAATCACAGCAGACTTCTCAACACAAACCCTCAAGTTAAGGAGAGCCGGGAGTGAAGTATTTCAAGGCCTAGAAGAAAATAACTTCCAACCTAGGCTGTTGTATCTTGTAAAATTATCTTTCAAAATTGATGGGGAAATTAGATACTTCCACATCAAAGAACATTTTCAAAGAGAAATTTTATGAACAGCAAACCAGAACTCCAAATATTCTAAACAATATCCTAGAAAAAGACAATGAAAGTCACAACTCTATGAGGCCCAACAGAGTGAAGCCACCAGGCAAGGCAAGAAACTAAAGGGAAAGGGGGAAAAATAAAAAAGAAAAGAGCCAACAACAGTAAAACATCATGATAAGGATGAGTCAATATTTATCAATTATAACCATCAATGTTAATGCCCTCAATTCATAAATCAAAAGAAATAGACTGACAGAATGGATTAAGAAGCAAAATCTAACAATATGCTGTATACAAGAAACACACCTAACTCAGAAAGAAATTCATAGACTGAAAGTAAAAGGAAGGAAACCAGTTCTCCATGTGACGGGAACCCAGACAAAAGCAGGGGTAGCAATCTTATTTGCAGACAAAGTAGATTTCAAACCAAAACTAATTAAGAGAGGCAAAGATGGTCACTACATCCTTGTGAAGGGAACAATCCAAGAAGAGATGACAATCATAAATATGATGCACCAAATACTAATGCCCCCAACTATACAAAACAAAAGTAATGGACATGAAAAACCAAATAAGCACTAATACAATTGTAGTGGGGGACCTCAATACCCCATTGACACAAATAGACAGATGATCTAGACAAAAAATCCACAATGAAATTCTAGAACTGAATGAAGCTTTTGAACAAATGGACTTAATAAATATCTACAGAGTGTTCCACCCCACAAAATCAGAGTACACATTCTTTTTGGCTGCACAAGGTCATTCTCCAAAATAGACCACATGCTAGCTCATAGGCCATGTTTAATTAAATGCAAAAGAATTGAAGTTACCCCCTGTAGATTATCAGACCACAGTGCAATAAAATTGGAGATCAATAGCATAAGAAACCACAAAACCCCCACAAACACATGGAAATTGAATAACACTCTCCTGAATAACCAATGGGTCACGGAGGAAATTAAAGAAGAAATTAGACAGTTTCTACAAGTAAATGATAATGCCAGTACAACATACAGGAATCTATGGGACACAATGAAAGCAGTTCTATGAGGGAAATTCATAGCAGTGAATGCCCATATTAGGAAAACAGAGAGAGCTCAAATAAACAACCAAATGCTGAATCTCAATCTCCTAGAAAAAGAAGAGCATGACAAACCCAAAGCTCGTACAAGAGAGGAAATTATAAAGATCAGAGCAGAAATCAATGCAATGGAGACTAAGAGAACGATACAAAAACTCAATGAATCAAAGAGTTAGTTTTTTTAAAGAATAAATAAAACTGATAAACCCTTAGCCAACCTTATCAAAAAAGGAAAGAAAAGGCACAAATCCATGCAAATAAGAACAAAAAAGGTGGAGTCACAACAGATCCAGCAGAAATCCAGAAGATCATCAATACCTATTTTGAGAAACTGTACTCTAATAAAATGAAAAACACAGAAATACTGGACAGATTCCTAGATACGTATGAATTGCCAAAGTTAAATGAAGAAGATATAAAAATTCTAAACACTCCAATTACAATCGATGAAATTGAAAACTCAGTTTAAAATTTACCAAGAAAGAAAAGCCCAAGTCCTGATGCTTCACTGCTGAATTCTACAAAACATTTAGAGAAGAACTATTGCCACTATTTTTTCAACTTTTCAATGAAATTGAAAGGGAAGCAATACTTCCAAATTCATTCCTGGAAGCAAGTGTTACTTTGATTCTAAAACCAGGGAAAGAAGCAACCAAAAAAGAGAACTACAGGCTAATCTCCCTAATGAACATAGATGCAAAAATCCTCAACAAGATACTGGCAAACAGAATACAGAGGGTCATCAAGAAGATAATGCACCCTGACCAAGTCAGATTTTAAAAAATAAATACATAAATCAATAAATGTAATACACTATATTAGCAGAGCCAAGGACAAAAACCATATGATCATCTCAATTGATGCAGAAAAAGCATTTGAGAAAATCCAACACTCATTCATGATAAAAACCCTGGAGAAAATTGGATCAGAAGATATTTATCTCAACCTGATTAAGGCTATTCATGAAAAACCAACAGCCAACATCATACTAAATGGTCAAAAACTGAAAACCTTCACGCTGAAATCAGGAACAAGACAAGGATGCCCACTATCACTACTCCTGTTCAATATAGTTCTGGAAACATTAGCCACAGCAATTAGACAAGAGAAAGCAATAAAAGGAGTAAAGATAGGAAAGGAAGAAGTTAAACTGTCATTATATGATATGATATTCTACATAGAAGACCAAAAAACTCTGCCAAAAGACTTCTAGACTTAATTGACAGATTCAGTAGAGTAGCTGGATACAAGATCAACACTTAAAAAACAGTAACCTTCTTGTACATAAATAACAGACTCACTGAGAGAGAAATTAGGGAAGCAATTCCTTTCACAATAGCATCCAAAAAAATGAAATATCTAGGAATGAATCTGACAAAGGAAGCAAAACACCTCTACACTCTTTTTTCAGCACTCTGAAAAAAGATCAAAGAGGATATAAGAAAATGGAAAGACATCCCTTGCTCCTGGGTAGGAAGAACCAATATAGTAAAAATGGCCATACTTCCAAAACTGCTATATATATTTAATGCAATGCTGATTGAAATCCCAACAATATATTTCATAGAACTAGAGAAAACAATCCAAAAATTCATTTGGAACCAGAAGAGACCTAGAATAGCAAAAGCAATTCTAGGTAACAGAGACATGGCAGGGGTATCACAATCCCCAACTTGAAACTATACTACAAAACTACTTTGATAAAAACAGCATGGTACTGGCAAAGAAACAGACCCAAGGATCAGTGGAATAGATTAGAAAAGGCAGAAACAACTCCAGTCATACTCAGCCACCTCATCTTTGACAAAGGAGCCAACCACCCTCACTGGAGAAAAGATAGCCCCTTTAATAAATGGTGTTGGAAAAACTGGATTTCAATCTGCCAAAAATTAAACCTAGACCCATATCTATCACCATGCACTAAACTAAGATCAAAGAGGATTAAAGATCTAAATATTAAAACAGAAACACTAAACTTGCTGGAAGATAAGTTAGATAGTGCTCTTGAAGAGTTTGGCATAAGAAAAGACTTTATGAATAAAACTTCAGTGGCACAGGAACTTGCACAAACAATCAACAAATGGGATCTCTTCTTATTAAAAGGCTTCTGCACAGCAGGAGAAATCACCAGCAGTGTGAAGAGACAACCCACAATGTGGGAAAAAATCTTCACCTGCTCTTCCTCAGACAAAGGTCTACTATCTCGAATCTATAAAGAACTTAAAAAGATCAGATCTCCCAAATTCAAAGACCCAATTCAAAAATGGGCATCTGAAATGAACAGACATTTCTCAGACAAAGAAGGAAAAGCAGCAATTAAACATATGAAAAAATGTTCAACATCACTGGCCAGTTGAGAGAGGCAGATGAAAACAACACTGAGATTCCACCTCACCCTACAAAGAATGGCTGCTATCAAGAAATCAACCAATAACAAATGCTGGTGGGGGTGTGGGGAGAAAGGAACCCTTTTCCATTGTTGGTGGGAGTGCAGACTGATGCAACCACTGTGGAAATCACTATGGAGATACCTCAAAATCTAGGACTGGAAATCCCATTTGACCCAGCTATTCCCCTGCTGGGTATCTTCCCAAAAGATTTAAAAGAATCATACCACAGCAATATATGTGCACCCATGTTCATAGCGGCACAGTTTGTGATAGCTAAAGCTTGGAAACAGCCCAAGTGCCCATCAACTGGAAACTGGATAAAGAAGATGTGGGCTTTTTTTTCTTTTAATAAAATGGATTACTACTCAGCCATAAAGAATGAGAAACTAGAAACACTTATAGCTAAATGGATGCATATTGAGGCCACACCCGTAAGTGAAATAAGTAGGGCACACATGTGTAAATAATGAATAGTTTCTCTGGTATGAGAAACTGAAAGTGTAAATAATGATTAAAATGAATATTTGATAGTGGGAAATAGGAAGAAAAGGTCCAAAGGGGTAGGAGAGGTGGGAAGGGTTGGCAAAAGGAAAGATCGGAAAGGAAAAATTATGAGAAAAGGAAAAAATGGAAACAAAGTCTTTATAAATAGGGACAGGTGGAGGGGGTAAAGGGAGCACAGAAAATGAGAAAAAAATAGGAACCAAAATACATCACGGAAAGGTACAAGTACTCAGTGATAAATGCAAATGTATCTTATGCCTAAAATGTACCAATAAAAACATCTAAGGAAAAAAATAATTTGAGAGGATTAATAAAAAAAGTATATCATGGCAGATCACAGCCCAAGCTCTGGACTCAAGGAAACCTTGTTTCAAGTCCAGCATTACCACACCAATTCATGACTATAAATTATACCCAGCTAAAAATAGAAGAAAATGCAGAATTAAGTAGAATATTGAAGGACTTCAGAAACCAATTAGGGTTAAAGGGAGTTTAGCAGCCACCTGAGTGAGATTACAGATTACTGATTATCAAAATAAGGTGGCTGAAACTTTACATGAAAGATATGGCATTGGGGTCTCCCATCAATAAAGTGGCTATAAAAGTGTGGGGGTGTTGTGTGTATTCTGTGACTAAGGAATTGTTTAGGAACAAAAAACTCTTAAATCTTATGTCTTGGTCTTGACAAACACCCTGAGGGCAAAAGCCCCCTCTGACTTCAATTCAATCTACCTGATATGGTAAATTTGCTACCCTTATTTGAGTAAGTGACTTTTCAACGCTTGGGAGAATTGAGAATGATACAATAAAGTCAATACTCACAGCAATAATAGTTTTGTGTAAATTAAAAATACTATCTTTGTAATGTCTAAAAGAATTTAACATTTTAGGAAATGTGTCAGATTTGTCTTGAACAACTGATTTTGATTTATAATTTCAGATAGACATATATAAGAATTTTACTAAGTATATTAATGATATTGAAATGTTTGTAAGAACTCAAAACTATAAGCTTAGTTTATTATCTTCACTAGTCATTTAACTAACCGGTAGAAATTTGGTAGGATTATACTTATGGCTTGTCAAGAATTCCAAGGGCTTCAAAAGTTCAAATATATTGTTTGTTATTGTAGTTTAATAAGGGGAATTTTAAAAGTTTATAAATGTGATTAACTGTATAAAGTGAATTAAATTAAAATGAATTAAATCTGTTTGAATAATGTTCACTATTAATCAAAGAACAAATGAAAGTAATTGCCTTTATTTTCCACAGCAATTATAAGATTTGTAAATAGTACATTAATGTGGGGGGCCTTGCCCCCCCGCTAGAACTCTTGAGTGCCTTTTACGGACATATCCGGGCCTGCTGCAAATCTACCTGGCAACAAGGAAGTAGCCCCAGTACCCTCCTCTTGCTCCTCCCCTCTAGCCCTACGGTATATATGTTGTAGCAGCTTCCGCAATAAACGAGACTTGATCAGAAACCTGTCTTGTCTCCATCTCTCGTGTCCCCTGTCCTTTGTCATTCTCACCCCCCCTCTAGGGTCTCCGTTGACTTACCCGCGGGCCGGGACAAGTGGCGCCCAACGTGGGGCCAGAGAACGGGGGGATCCAGTGAAGAACGCTGCTCGGGGGCCCAATAAAATAAAATAGAAAAAAGAGGATTGCGTCTGACGTGAACCTGCCGTCTTTCCTGCACCTCGGTGAGTTGAGCAGCGATTATGGGACAGGGCATTAGCCAGCATGAGTTATTTGTACAAGGTCTTAAAGAAACTTTACAGGCACGAGGGGTAAAGGTTACAGTCAAACAGTTGTTAAAATTTTTTGATTATATTAGAGATCTCTGCCCTTGGTTTCCCGCCGAGGGTACTATTGATGAGAGGAGATGGAAAAGAGTAGGGGAGGCCCTTAAGGATTACTATGCTACTTGCGGACCAGGAAAGGTCCCGATCACTGCATTTTCTTATTGGAATCTTATTAATGACATTATCTCTCAAAAAACCAAAGATCCGGTGGTGGCTCAAGCCATCCAGGTCGGGGAGATAGCTCTCCGATCGGAGGAAGGGTTGATCACTCTCCCTCGGAGTGAGGAGTTTGTAAATACCCTGCGGGACGCCAAGATGGTGCCGAGGCCCAAGCCCCTGCGGGACGGGACTCCTTCAAAGGATGAAGGAGAAGACTTGATGTCTTTTGATAGCGACGATGACTTAGACAAGAAAAAACAAAATGTTATTGATGAGGGCTACAGGCGGGCTCTGCCTCTTCCAAGCCTTTTAAAGAAAAGCTTCGGCGCTCCTCAGCTTCCGCCTCCGCTCTTTCAGCCCCTGCCTCTGACCCCGCCCCGCCTGTTAAGGAGGAACCAGCCTTGTAGCCTTCCCTCCGACACTTCAGAAACCCCCCCTTTTCACAGAACGGTCCGGGGGAGGCTGACTGGGCCAACCTCGAGGAGGAGGCAACCAGATATCGCAATCCTGATTGGCCACCCATAGTTCAATGTCTGCCTCCTTATCTTCCAGAACCCAACACTCCCATTGCGCCCACTCTAGCATGCCCTGTTGTTGATCCCCAAAAGGAACTCCGGGACAAAATAGAATTTCTAAAAGAACAGATAAGGTTAGAAAAGGAACATCAAGAACTTATTACCCAGCTTGAAGGCTTAAGAACAGGCAAAGCCCATGAAAATGTCCGTAGAGAAGACACCCTTAAGCCACGACCCCCCATTAGAGGGGCGGCCCCTAGGGTGCCATCCGGGTCGGGAGTATCCCTAAAACTTGAAAATGTGGAAGCCTTTCCCGTAACTGAAACTACTGACACACAGGGACAGGCGTGGAGACACCGCAGTGGTTTCGATTTTAAGGTTATTAAAAAACTTGAAACGGCCACAGCTCAATACGGGGCCATTGCACCTTACACAATGGCCATTTTAAAATCGGTGACAAAAAATTGACTTCTCTCACCAATATCCGACAGGGGCCTGATGAGCCCTTCGCGGATTTTGTTCACCGCCTGCTCACAACAGCGGGTCAGATTTTTGGGAGCACAAAAACCGGGACAGATTTTGTTAAACAGCTTGCTTTTGAAAATGCTAATGCTGCTTGCCAGGCCGCCATCCGCCCTTATAAAAAGAAAACTGATCTCTCAGGTTACATTCGCCTTTGCTCAGAAATTGGGACCGCCTACCAACAGGGACTTGCTATGGCTGCTGCCATGCAGGGTTACACGGTCAAACAGTTTTTGTCGCGCCGCCCAGGCAACAAGTGTTTCCGGTGCGGGACAACGGGTCATTTTGCCAAGGAATGTCAGGCCCCTAGGACGTCGGCCCCTGGGGCCTCACTTCCGGGGCCTTGCCCTCGATGCAATAAAGGAAGACATTGGGCGAGAGAATGTAGGTCCAAGACGGACGCTCAGGGCCGGCCCCTCCCGCTTGTCCATAACCCGGATCAGGGAAACGGGAGAGGGGGCCAGCCCCAGGCCCCCGCACCCAAACAAATTTACGGGGTGCTCAATTTTGCTCCAGCAAGCAACAATTCATTTCAGACCTCTTCAGAGCAACAACGGGAAGTGCCGGACTGGACCTCAGTTCCACCGCCCACACAGTATTGACTCCAGATATGGGGGTACAGGCCCTTTCGACAGGGGTCTTTGGGCCCCTGCCTAAGGAGACCTTTGGGCTTGTAATAGGCAGAAGCAGCAGCACTATGGATGGGCTGCTGATCTACCCAGGGGTGATTGATAGTGATTATTCCGGAGAGATTAAAGTTATGGTTTCTTCCCCCAAAGTCATTAACACCATTCAATCAGGCCAAAGATTTGCTCAATTGTTACTCCTTCCCCTTCTCTCTACCTCTAATAAGGCTCTTAACAACACCCGAGGCAGCCAGGGATTCGGCTCCTCCGATGTCTACTGGTCGGAGATGCTTTCAGCCCAAAAACCTCTCATGACCTTGTGGTTGGATGGGAGACAATTTTCTGGATTGGTAGACACTGGTGCTGATGTAACTATCATCAAGGAAAAAAATTGGCCTCAGGCATGGCCATTAAAAGACACCCTCACCCATCTCAGGGGTATAGGTCAGAGTCAAAATCCTAAACAAAGTGCCAAAGATCTGACCTGGAGAGACCAAGATGGTAATCAGGGCACCATTCAACCTTATATCATCTCAGGGTTACCCATTAATCTATGGGGGAGAGACCTATTATCACAAATGGGGATGATTATTTCTAGCCCTAATGAAATTGTCACTATGCAGATGTTTAAAAATGGGTACATTCCAGGCAAAGGGCTAGGTAAACACTCTACAGGTATTGTGCAGCCCATTGAGCCAGTCCTTTGTAGCTTCAGCTACAAATCTTGGGCCCAAATGTATGTTATACACTATATGGATGTCACACATTACCCTAAATTTGGAAATTTTAAATATATACATGTCAACATTAATACATATAGTGGATTTGTATTTGCCACCCTACAATCCAGGGAGGCTACTAAACATGTAATTGCCCACCTTCTAGTTGCCTTCTCAGTACTTAGATGTCCACAACAAATTAAGACAGACAATGGTCCAGGCTATGCCAGTTCTGGCTTCTCAAAGTTTTGCAAGCAATTAGAAATAACACACATAACGGGAATCCCATATAATCCACAGGGACAAGGCATTATAGAAAGAGCCAACCTCACACTCAAAATTACATTAGATAAAATAAAAAGAGGGGAATGGTACCTTATCAAGGGGTCACCTAGAAACCTGATATCACATGCACTATTTATTCTTAACTTCTTAAATTTGGATGCCAAAGGTTTATCTGCAGCCAACCGTTTCTGGCAACCAGAGACGCAAAAACAATTTGCCTCTGTGATGTGGAGAGACCCCCTGGACCACTCATGGCATGGGCCTGATCCCGTACTCGTCTGGGGCCGAGGGCCAGTGTGTGTTTACTCCAAGGAAATGAAGTCAGCCAGGTGGCTTCCAGAACGCTTAGTAAAACAAGTTGATAAGCGTGTTGATGATGCCGATGATCCAACATTGTCCAATTTCAACCAGTTAACAATGGCGTCTACAATTACAATCTAATAATCATAAAGAGAATAGTATAATTCAATTTGGCTAGTTATATTTGGGTGCACCCTACTTTATACACTGTATCATATGTTTGTCTATTGTCTGTTGTTTGTGTTCATACAGTTGAGCTCAATGTTTCCCTTCCTCTTCAAAGGATATTTGCCTATTGTTAAATTGACTTATAGATAATATTATTAAACTAAAGACATGCTTTTCTTCCCAGGTTGTTAATTGATCAAAGTACCACTGAAATTTATTTTATGAAAGTGACGTGCATTGTCACCCACATGCAACAATCAAATTGCAATTAACAGTTACAAAATAAAAAGATATATATTCTTAATTGTTTGTCAAAACGATTATAGATGGGAACTCCCTTTGATGAATATAGAAGTGGCCACCCAGAAAATGATTATTCTGGTCTTAATTCATTAAAGGGACCCCCTAGTAAATTTTATATTATGTAATCTTATGGGAGACATATCACAATGAATATTATCTAAATATGTTATAAATTGATTGTATTGGTTGTCCTTGATATTTAAGCACTGAATATGTTGTTACAAAATGTTTATATTGGTTAAGTTCTGAATATGTTATTGTAGTATGTCCACATTGGTTATCTTCAAAAGCTTAATCAGGTTAGCCTAACTCTCTTATCTACAGCCCAGCCTTGTTTACATCGCAGGACGAAATTTTGCTTACAGGTTAAAAAGATGACATCCCTGAATCTGTTGCATGGTCTGTTGCTGTTCCTGGCACCGACAACAAAAAGTGGATTTCAACCAGTTAACAAACAACAATTGCTCATTGCCCTGTATGGTAACCCCTGTGACTGTGCCGGGGGTTCTGGCAGGGCTGCACCCACAAGTTACACTCGTAGTACTGATTGCGGCGACAAGATTGCCTACTTAGTTTATGAGGCCGCATTAGTGGGAGGATATAACCAAAAATGGAAATGTGTCACTAAGCCTAAAATCATACCAACTGTCAATGGCAAACCAGGGCCATGCCCTGCCAGTTGTGTCATGGCCGCAGAGATGCATTCTACCTGTTACACTGAAGCCCAACAATGTACATATTCCGATGGAAAAATATATTTAACTGCTGTTCTACAAAGAACTTACAGGGGCTCTGTCGGAGGTGACTGGGATTTTCCCAGCCCCACTGGATGTTCTAAATTTGGCCAAGCCTCTTGCAATGGCGGTCTCGGCAAAGATGTCTGCTGGCTGCCACAGGCCCCAATCCATATATCTGATGGTGGTGGGCCTTCAGATCAGCTCAGGGAAGAGCGAGTGCAAAAACAACTTCAGACTATCATCCAAGAGATGTATCCCTCCCTAAATTATCATCCACTGGTCCTTCCCAAACCTCAAGGCCCAGACCCTGATGCCCAAACCCTGAGTGTCCTAGAGGCCACTTATCATTTGATCAATACATCCAACCCAGCCTTTGCTGCGGATTGTTGGCTATGCTTGACTCTTGGCACACCCCTGCCCCTCGCCTTGCCAGTTGTCGACCAAACTAACTATGCCAACAGTTCTAGTTATAATTGCAGTTTTTCTCTGCCCTTCAGGGTCCAGCCAGTACAGTTCAATGCCTCAGTTTGCTATCTAAATACGGGCCACAACAATAGTTTCGACATACGTGTTGGAGTCCAAAATTTCTCTCTCTGCTCGGTAGTGCTTAATGGCCCTGCCACCATTTGCCCTGCCCCAGGTCACGTGCTCGTCTGTGGAGGGAGCTTGGCATTCACCTACCTCCCTACTAATTGGACTGGGCTGTGCGTGGTGGCGACTGTCCTCCCGGAGATCTCCCTTATTCCTGGAGATGAGCCAGTGCCCTTGCCCAGCTTTGACTATATCGCTGGGCGACATAAAAGGGCCGTCTCACTGGTCCCCTTGCTCGTGGGGCTAGGGGTGTCCGGCGCCCTTGCCACTGGCTCTGCTGGCATCGGAATGGCGTTACATTCCTATGCCAAATTATCCAACCAATTGATTAATGATGTTCAAGCTCTCTCCAACACTCTTACAGATATACAAGATCAGATTGATTCTCTGGCTGAGGTGGTCCTTCAAAATAGAAGGGGTCTGGACCTCCTCACGGCGGAACAAGGAGGGATTTGCATAGCCCTAAATGAATATTGTTGTTTCTATGCCAATAAATCTGGGATCGTCAGGGGAAAAATTCGCGAACTTCACGAAGATTTAAACAGACGACGACAAGAATTCACTCAAAATCCCCTCTGGACTGGCCTCAATGGTTTCCTCCCTTATCTCCTCCCTTTGCTGGGACCCTTATTGGGTCTACTCTTGCTCATTTCTTTAGGGCCCATACTTTATAACAAAATCATGGCCTTTCTTAGAGCCCAGATAGAGGCAATAAAAACAGCGCCCATACAGGTCTACTATAATAGATTGACAATGGCTGACCAGGACGAATATCGGACCATCGATTAGGTCCTTGCCGTGGCGAAGTGTTCTCGCCCCACCTGGTGAGTGGGCTGGCAAGCCAATGACGGGCAACTGAGCAAGCATGCCATGCAATGAGAGAGCCCTCGTGTGCCGCCTAAGACAGGTGCCAGAGCCTTGATTCTCTGGTTAACCGATGACGGGTAAGGTGCACGGTGCAGACACGTATGTTGCTCTGACCCAAGACAGGCTCAGCCCCCGCAGGCTTGGCTCTCCTGACGCCTTTCTTATAATTATAATTTTAAAGGGAGGACCTGTGGGGGGCCTTGCCCCCCCGCTAGAACTCTTGAGTGCCTTTTACGGACATATCCGGGCCTGCTGCAAATCTACCCGGCAACAAGGAAGTAGCCCCAGTACCCTCCTCTTGCTCCTCCCCTCTAGCCCTACGGTATATATGTTGTAGCAGCTTCTGCAATAAACGAGACTTGATCAGAAACCTGTCTTGTCTCCATCTCTCGTGTCCCCTGTCCTTTGTCATTCTCACCCCCCCTCTAGGGTCTCCGTTGACTTACCCGCGGGCCGGGACACATTAATAATATTCACAAATTGTATTTAACATTTGAAGAAAAACTGCAAGTTTAGAATCTGCATATTAATACAAAACCCATCTAACTATAGATAGCCCAAGAGTCCTATGAGTATCTAACAAACTTAGATTGACATGCCTGTTGTATGTCACAGTGGAATGAGCTCTAGCAGCCTCTCTGCTAAATTCCTAGAGTTTTTGTAAAGAAGATTAAATGAAATAATGTATCTAAATCAATCAGTTCAGTTTCCATCATAAAGTTTCATTTGACAGATCATTCTATATATAAGAGGCTTTAAAAAGGATGGATTTAAATGTATGGATTCAATGTGGATCAGGTGGAAGGGAAAGTATTATGTAATTCCCTGAAGAAGGGAGATAGTAATCACACAGTTGTAGAATAGTCCAAATTTGCAGATTCCGGGTACTATATCCCAGGCCTTTTACTGAGTCATTTGTATATATTATTTTGTTTATCCTTCACAATATGCTGGTACCATTAAAGTTTGATCAAAGAAGCAGAACCACTGAAATGCAAGAAATTATATTATAGACATTACAAAATAACAAGAGTTCTATAGTCGTTTTCTTGTGATGCTGGGAATTGAACCAGTTTTTATTTTTTATTAGTACATGTTCACAGTACATAATTATTATAGTATTTTTTTTTTCTTTTTGGTACCAGGGATCAAACTCAGGACCTCGCATTTTCCAGGCAGGCGCTGTGCTGCTGAACTACATCCCCGGCCCAATTACGACAATCTTGATGGAGAGTTAGTACATAAACATAACACAGCTCAACTGTTTTTTCATCCTTTTTCCCTCCCTTCTATCCCTCCTCCCACCATCTTTTCATCCCCTTCCCATTTGTAAAAGGTCTATTTCCCTACTTTCTATTATCTTTTATTGTGCTCTTTTATATTTTGGGTTTTGCATGCAAGAGAAACAATATAATATTTAAGCTTATGTGTCTGATTTATTTCACCAAACATTATAGTCTTCTAAAGGTGCATATATTTTCCTAAACAGATTTAAATGTATCCTTATTTATGGCAGAGTAGTACTCCATTATGTATTAAAAAACACATTTTCTTTATCCATTCATCTTCTGCCTCCAAGATTTAGCTATTATGTTGGTTGTTTTGTTTTTGTTTTTGTACCAGGGATTGAACTCAGGACCTTGTGCTTGCAAGGCAGGCAGCGGAACCACTGAGCTAAATCGCCAGCCCAGATTTAGCTATTATGAATTGTGTATAAAAATGAGTACCACTGTAATATGATGTCTTTAACTCTGGAAAATACCTATAAGGGAAATACATGGGTAGAATGGAATTTCTAATTTTAGTTTTCTGAGGAATTTCCATACTGATTTCAATAGTGGTTGTACTACACTTGATCTTAGCCCAAAGACTGAGAAGCAATCCATAGTGGTTGTACTAGTTTACATTCCTGCCCACAGCCTTGTCAACATTTATTGTTTTTTGATTTCTTGATGATTAGCCACTTGAATATCAGTGTTCTCTTAATTTACATTTTTTTAAACAGTCAGTGTTGTTGAACATTTTTCATGTATTTATTGGCCATTTTAACTTCTGAGAAGTTTCTATTCATTTCACATGCCCATTTTTTGATTGGAACTTTTAAGGGGTATAATTTTCTTGAGTTCTTTATATATTGTAGATGTAAGTCCTCTATCTGAGGAATAGCTGGCAAAAACATTTTCCCACTCTGTATGTTGTCTCTTCACTCATTGGTTGTTTCCATTGCTGTGTAGAAAGAAGCTTTTTAAATATGTTATGATCCCAGTTGTTGATTCTTGGTACTATTTTTTGTGCTACTGGGGTTCTGTTCTGAGAGCCCTTGCCTATGCTTATGTCTTCCAGAGTTTTAACTATTATTTTCCAGCAGATTAAGTATTTCTGTTTTAACATTTAGATCTTTGATCCATTTTGATTTTAATTTAGAACATGGTGAGACATATTAGTCTAGACTCAATCTTCTGCATGTAGATAGCCAATTTTCCCAGCATCACCTATGAAAGAGGCTATTTTTCCTCTGGTATATGTTTTTGGCCCCTTTGTCAAAGATTATATAGCTGAATGTGCCTGGGGTTGTTTCTGCTTCCTCTGTTCTGTCCCATTGAACTACATGTCTGTTTTTGTTTTGGTGTTTTGAGACAAGGTCTCACTATACATGTCTGTTTTATCATTGTAGTTTTCTAATATAACCTCAGATCTGAGATTGTGATGCTTCCTGCTTTGGTTTTGTTACCCAGGATTGCTTTTGCTATTCTGGGTCTCTTCTGGTTCTGTATGAATTTTAGGATTGTTTTCTCTAGATCTGTGAGGAATGCTGTTGGTATTTTGATTGGGATTGTGTTAAATCTATATATTAATTTTGAAGTACTGTATAGACATTTTGCCTATATTTGTTCTGCCTATCTGGAAACAAGGGATATCTTTCCATTTTCTGATGTCTTCTTTGATCTTCTTTTTCAGAGTTCTAAAGTTTTCATTGTAGAAGTCTTTCACTTGTTTGGTTAGGTTAATTTCTAGGTATTTAATTTTTCTTGATGCTACTGAGAATAGTATTGTTTTCCTAATTTCTTTCTCAGTGAGTTCATTATTTGTGTAAAGGAACAATATTGATTCTGGGGTGTTGTTTTTTATCCTGTTACATTGTTGAATTTGGTTATTAATTCTAGGAGTCTTTTGGTGGAGTTTTTTGGGTCTTCTATGTGGAGGATCATGTCATCTGCAAATAATGATAATTTGACTTCTTCCTTTCCTATACATATCCTTTTTATTTCTTTCTGTTGGCTGATTGCTCTGGCTAATGTTTTGAGTGCTATGTTGAATGGGAGTGGTGATAGTGGACGTCCTTGTCTTGTTCCTGACTTTAGAGGGAAAGCTTTCAGTGTTTTCTTATTTAATATGATGTTGGCAGTAGGTTTGTCATAAATGGCTTTTATCAGACTCAGGTAAGGCCCTTCCATATCTATTTTCTTCAGAGGTTTTTTTTTTTTTGTCATAAATGGATGTTGGATTTTGTCAAAGGCTTTTACTGTATCCATTGAGATGATCAAGTGATTTATGTTCTTGTTTCTGTTTATGTGATGCATTATATTTATTAATTTGTGTATGTTGAACCATTTTTGCATTCATGGAGTGAAGCCTACTTGGTCATGATGTATGCCTTTTTCATAGTTTGTTGCATTCTGTTTGCCAATATTTTGTTGAGGATTTTTGCATCTATGTTCATTAAAGAGATTGGACTGTAGTTCTCTTTTTTGCTTGGATCTTTGTCAGGTTTTGGAGTCAGAGTGAGGCTAACCTCCATGAGTGACTTTGAGAGTACTCTTTTGTTTTTTTTTTCAATTTCATTAAAGAGCTTGAGGAGTGTTAGTATTAGATTTTCTCTGAAGTACTTGTAGATTTCAGGAGTGACTCCAGGACCTGGGCTTTTTTAATTGGTAGGTATTTTATTTTATTTTATTTTTGGTACTGGGGATCAAACTCGGGACCTTGTGCTTGCAAGGCAGGTGCCAGAACCACTGAGCTAAATCCCTGGCCCTGGTAGGTATTTTATTACTACTTCAATTTCACTGTTTGTTATTGGATTAATCAGGGTTTTTATGTCTTCTTTGTTCAGTTTTGGTAGTTCATATGTGTCTTAGAATCTATCCATTTGTTCTAAATTTTCCACTTTATTGGCATACAGGTTTGTGAAGTAGTTGCTAATAATCTGGATTTTGGCAGTGTCCATTGTGATTTCACCTGTTTCATTTCTTATTGAATTCATTTGGCTCTTTTCTTTCTTTATTTGGGTAATTGGCTAAAGGTTTATTTTTTTATGCCTTTGAAGGATCAGCTCTTTGATTAATTGATTCTCCATATTTTATTTTTAGTCTCTGTTTCATTGATTTCTCTTCTGATCTTTATAATTTCCTTCCATGTACTAGCTTTAGATTTGGATTGTTCTTGTTTTTCTAGGACCTTGAGGTGTATCACTAGGTTATTTATTTCAGCTTGCTCTGTTTTTCTGATGTGGACATTCCCAGCTATAAATTTCCCTCTTAGGACTGTTTTCATTGTGTCCCATAAGTTCTGGCATGATGTACTGACATTTTCATTTAATTGTAGGAATTGTCTTATTTCTTCCTTGATTTCTTTTGTGACCCATTGATTATTCAATAGTGTATTGTTTAATTTCCATGTGTTTGCATAGTTTCTTTGGTTTCTAGTTTCATTGCTCTGATCTGATTATATGCATGATATAATTTTGATTCTTTTGCATTTACTTGAACTTGCCTTCCTGGCTAGTATCTGGTCTATTTTGAAGAAAGTTCCATGTGCTGCTGGGAAGAATGTGTATTCTGTTGTTGGGTGGAACATTCTGTAGATATCTATTAAATTAATTTGTTTGAAGGTTTGGTTCAACTCTGATATTTCTTTATTGATATTTTTTGGTCTAGTTGATCTGTCTATTTGTGACAGGGGGGACTATAATTATGTTGATGTTTACCTGATCATTTAAGTCCAGTAGTATTTGTTTTATGAAGTTGGATGTGCCATTGTTTGGTGCATATGTGTTTGTAATTGTTATCTCCTCCTGTTGAATTTTTTCTTTAATCAACATGTAGTGACCTTCTTCGCCTCTCCTCATCTGTTTTGGCTTTATGTCCACTTTGAAAATAGGATAGTTCCTCCTGCTCATTGTCAGATTCCTGTTGCATGGAATATTGTTTTCCATTTTAAAATTTTTAGTTTATGAATTTCTTTTGGGGTTCAATGTGTTTCTTGTATATGACATACTGTTGGATTTTGTTTCTTGATCCACTTTGTCAGTCTGTGTCTTTTGATTGGGGAATTGAGACCATTTACATTAAGAGTTACTACTGAGAGGCCCTGACTTATTCCTGTCATTGCATTATTTTCCTATTGCTGACTCCTCTTCTTTCTCATCAACTTAACTACTCATCCTATCTGTTATATTCATTCTATTAGACATTTTGGCAGTGTTTATTGTGTCTTTCTAGGATATCCTTGAGAACTTTTTGGAGTGCTGGTTTGGTAGTCATGAATTTCTTTGGGTACTTTTATCCTGGAAGTATCTTATTTCTCCATAAATTTTGAAAGGTAATTTTGCAAGATTTATCTGTCTGGGTTGGAAGTTGTTTTCTTTTAGGTCTTGAAATACTTCATTCCAAGCTCTCCTAGCCTTTAAGCTTCATATTCAGAAGTTTACTGTAATTCTACTGTGTTTACCTTCATAAGTGATTCATTGGTTTATAACCATTTATTTATAAGTGATTCATTGCTTTTCTCTGACCACTTTAAGATTCTGTTTTCATGTTGGACTTCTGGGATTTTGTTCCCTTGTCTTCTCATGTCTCTATTTTTTTTGTTTTTTTTGTTTTTTTTTTGTGCTAAGGCTTATGGTTACGATTACAGTGGAAGACTTTGTTGCTAATATGCAGACTTCTTTAGTTAGTGTCTGCTTTTCAGTGGTGGACACGGGGCATGGCTAACTATAGGTCTTTTCCTGTGTCTCATAATCCAACCACCTCTATCTATTTGAGAAGGAAGCCTGCAGCATGTTTGGCTCAATACTTAGTTCTCTGGGAATAGGCTGCAGTATTGTTAATGACACAAAGGTAATTCAAATATTGGCATACAGAGAAAACCAACTAATAACAAGTATTTCAGCTTGGCTATAGTAATAAAATCAGCAACAATAATAGCTTCAAAGACAAACTGGATATTTACATACCCTAAAAACCAATAATATACCACCCCTAACCATAGAAAAGAGATCTATTAGCCATGATCAAAAAATCATAGAAAATAGATCTACAATTATAGTAAAACCACTAAGATAAACCAAATATTCATGTAGAATAAATATCTACCAACAGGAACTTTACCTCCACTAACAATAGAGCACTATTCAACAGTTCTATTGCATAAAGTTAACTATCTAAAGATCCAGAAAGCTTAATAGTTATATTAAAAAGATAGAGGTGGGGGGGCCAGGGATTTAGCTCAGTGGTTCCACCACCTGCCTTGCAAGCACAAGGATCCAAGTTCGATCCCTGGTACCAAAAAATAAAAAGTAAAAAAAAAATAAATAAAAAGATAGAGGGGGTTTGGAACTAGAGAATGAGAAAAGTAAAATTTGAAAAATTAATTAAAGATGGGAAGGAGGACATAAAAGTGAGACAGAGGATCCTATTGAGGAGAAAAGGAAATTGATAGCATTAGATAATAGTAACAAAATAACAAACAAAACAAAGAAGAAAAAATAAAGGACAAAAAGGAAAATAATATGGGAAAAAGTTATAATGAGAAAAGAGAGAAAACTCCAAGCCCCAAACCAATGAAGGAAGAAGAGAAATGTTTAAAAAAAAGAAAAGAAAAAAAATTGAGTCAAAAACTTTTTCCTTTTTTTTTATCCAGTACTGGGGGGATTCTACTCAGGACCTTGTGCTTGCAAGGCAGGTGTAGCACCACTGAGCTAAATCCCTGGCCCTCCTTTGCGTTTTTGAATGAATGGTTTCTTTTCAGGATTTGCAGTCTTGGAATCCAGCAAGTCATAATTTTTTCCACCTAGCTTTATGACTTATGAGTTTTTAGGTGCCCTCCCTTCTCCAGAGGCCCCTCTGTCCATTTACCCAGGCTGTGACAACCACCCAAGCAGAAATGTATCCTTGTTCATGTTGGTAGATGGGAAAAGCAATCAAATCCTCTGGTCTCTGCCACAGACCATTGGTCCTAATGCCAACAGTTTTAGAACCAGTCTCCTCTGAAAGCTGTACTCACTGGGTCTAGTTTTTCATTATGGAGGGTAAGGCTTGTGTCTTTCCTGACTTTAATCTTCTCAGGGAGGGAGCTAAGTTTAGCCCACACTGTCTCTGTGGCTGTCTCCTGTAGCTGTCTCTCACTGTGGGAGGATAACCCTGGAAGCTTAAAGTGGAGTTGTTCTGTAGTTGTTCAGTGGCTCAGTCTTAAACAACCTCTTCCCCAAATAGAGCCTGCTCAAACTCTCTCTGGCAATATGGTGGACAGCCCACTGGGTTTCTTGTCCAACTCTTATCATGCTGTGAAGGAGTCACTTTTGGAGTAAAACTCCATGCTGTTTTTGTAGTTTACAATAGCTATGGCTTTTCTTGGGACTAGCACTGCTGGTCATGTCTGTACTTTCTCCCTGAGTCTACTGACTCTGTGGGCTTACTGTCTCTTTCTGGTTGCTGGCCTCATCCATGATCATGATGGTTAGTTAGTTGGTGCTTCTGCCACCCATTCCAAAGGGAAGCAAAACAGAGCTGGCTCAGTGTTGGAGAATAGTGGTGTGTAGGGGGACTACAATATTGATTGTCCCCAAAGCAGGCTGTAAGCAGTACAAACTGTAAAGAATTAACCCCTCAACTGGTTTGTTTTGAGAAGCAAATCTGGCCAAAGCCCATGTTCCAAGATCAGAGTAACTTGCACCCAAATTCTGTTCCCACAATTAAAATCTTCTTATATAGAAGGACAAGGTTTTAATTACAACCCTATATTTTGTCTATTCTGTTCCTAATTCAAGAATGCTTTGTCTTGTCCTTTATATTAGTATCCATAGTAACTGCATGACTGCACATCCTTGCATGTAGTTCCCCTTTAGCACATAGTTAGTCTTTAGCCCAGTTGATTACTAATAAAAATCAGTGGCTTGGACTGACAAGTGCCTTCCAGCATTGGTTGTCCTGGCTTCTTGATTTCTTTGTCTCTTTAGTTTTGACATTTAGGTTTTTTTCCTCAGCCTTGTGCCATAGCACCGACCAGAAGATCAGACCTTACTACAGAGATCTCTGATAGTGGTGGCCAGGGCACCATTGGCTGCTGTATCATCCCAAACCTTGGTGCCTGTAGCTCATGAAGTAAGTTCTTGAGATGAAACCTATATCTTTCTCTCATCAGATCTCATATTGGTCACACTGGTATCATATCAGAACTTTCATCCATCTTTACCATCTGTAAGCCTACATAACTTCAAAGATATAGTTACCTCCAGAAGAGCTGGCACACTTCCCTATAGGATTTTATGCCAAGTTAGCCCAGGATTTGGAGATGCTGAAGGAGAAAAGCCAGATGGAGAGGGAGGAGTTGCAGGCTCAATTGCTGCCCTACACAAATACTGCAAACCAGAGGGTCTGCAGTGTTGTAGGGGAACTACAGTAGAACCAGCTCTACATTCTCCTTCCTCCCTTACTCCTGCCTTCCAGTTACTGCTGCACCCATTCCTAACCCAGAAGCAACTAAGGAAGAGAATCTGGGAGTCTGAGTGTTGTCTTATCTAAATTGATATGATGCAAAACCACTACTGTGCTATTATCCCCATTTCACAGAAAAATAAACTGGTTTGGAGGTTAAATAACATGCATGATGACAAATGGATGGTGAGTGGGAGAGCTGGAATGTGAACAAAAACAGAGCGGCTAAGAAGAAGGATCTTAACCACTGCCCTCACACAACATCCTTAATGTGTGAAAATTGGAGTTTTAGCTCAATAGAAAAATGACCTGGTTAGCAGCATGAGCTCATCCACATTGGAGAAAGCTGCCTTACCAAGTAGAAGGTTCCCTGTCCTGGATGATGCTCAAACACAGGCTAGGTGGCCATCTGTCAGAGATATCACACAAGAGAGTGCTCATTGGGAGGGAGAATGAACTAGGTAGTTACTAATGGCATTTTCAACTCCAAGATTCTTTGTTTCTAGAACATACAGTTCAGGGGAAGGGTTGAACTCACAATGTATAAGGAACATACAACAAGGGCTGGAGAAGAAGACAGAAACACTCAGGATGGGCTAAAAAGAGACTTAGCCAAGTTGTGCCCAAGAGTGTCAAATCCACTGGGAGAAAACCAAAAATCATGGTCAACTCAAGAGCTGTTTCATACACAGGATGCCACATAATCAGCTCTTTAGTCATGATTCTTTTTTCCATTAATTGGTTTTATTTCACTGAATTGATAGGCCATTTTGTTACTGTATAGACTTGATTTTTTTTTTTTTGTACCATGGATCGAACTCTGGACCTTACACTTGCAAGGCAGGTGGTGGAACCACTGAGCTAAATCCCTGGCCCATCAGAGATTTGATCTTTCAAAGACCGGTGGAAAGAATTCAAATTAAGGCACACTATGCACAGGATTTTTTGGGGGTACAGGGGATTGAACCCAGGGTCTTGTGTGTGGGGGACAAGTGCTATGTTAGTGAGCTACACCCTCACCCCAAACTATAATTTTGAGACAAGGTCTCACTTAGTTGGCCAGGCTGGCCTCAAACTTAGAACCTTCTTGTCTCAGCCTCTCCAGTAGCTGGGATTATAGATATGAGCTCCCACACCCAATACAGACTCTTTAAAATGGAAGTTTAATGAATTGAGGACATGACAAAAAATTTGATACACATATCCAAATATTTCAAAGAAATGCTTAGAAAAGAATTTTCACATTTGAATCTCTGCCAACATAAACACATAATAATGAACCTTATGTCTTGGTTACAGTTTTAAAAAATTAAAGGAAAAAAACAATGACTAGTCCAATGTTTCTGCAGCAGATACATCCTGATGACATATCTCCAAAGCAGATATTACAGTAATTTCCTTTTTCTGCTTCTTTCTTTTCTACACAAGCTGGTTAACCAGTCATACAAATTGCTCATCATGGAAGGTCATACAAAGTTATCAGGTGAAACTGACTTCCCATCAAGAAAATGACAAATCTGTAAAGTTTATGGGTTAACATTTAAAATCTCAAAGCCAATAAATGGAAATCTTTGAGAAAGATTTTTGCAGTGTGCCAGATATCTCTCTCTACCCTTCCCCCTTGCTTTCCACCTAGGAAGCTGATTGAATTGAGTACCATTAGGGCACCATTGCTTTTAGGTTTCCAGCAGGCTTAGCCAGTGAGTGGCACCAGATCAGAAGGAGGAAGGAGACTTAAGTTATGGCATTTATTCTCCTGGCACTCTTCTTGTAGGCTCACTTTGGGTCACAGAAGATGGTGTTCTTGCCAAAAAATCTCTCTATGGCACTTTCTTCCTCATCCCATTGGGCCTACAGGTGGTAAAGCCTCTCTGTGGTTAAGAGCCTCAAGATATTGCACTCTCTTTTGTGGTCTCCTTATTCCCTGCCACATATTTATTTTTAATTTGTGGTGCTGGGGATGGAACCTAAGGCCTAAGCAAGCATTCTACCACCGAGCCACACCTCCAGCTCTCTGCCACACACCTTTGTAAGCAGTTGGCTTATTAAACCCACTTCCTCAATTTTTATTTGTGCATGTGTGTCTGTGCTCATGTGTGTGTACGTGTGCAGGTGTGTATGTGTGTATGTTGCTAGAGATTGAACCCAGGGCCTCATGCATGCTAGGCATGTGCTCTACCACTGAGCTACTTTCTCAGGTCAAATTATCTTTTTTTTTTTTTTTTGATAACAGGTATCGACTCGGGACCTTGCGCTTGCGAGGCAGGCGGCAGAACCACTGAGCTAAATCCCCGGCCCCTGGCCAAATTATCTTAATGAAAGGATGACTCCTGTTTCCTGTTGGGAGTTTTCTTGTCACACATGGAATCATTAAAATGATAGTAATTGTCAAAACTCAACATTAATGCTACGTTTATCATTTTTCTGAAAGGTAGGAGCCAATTTTCATATTTCTGATTCTAAAAATTATGGGTGAGATGATTATACCTAGAGTTTGGTGTTGTTAATATTCTTTTTTCCCATTAAGTTTATTGGTACATTTTAGGTATAAAATGCAGTTACATTCATTATTGGGATCTTGTACCTTTACATGATGTAACTTAGTTCTTATTTTTTTCCCCTTCCCCTGCCCTCACTTCTCCCCCTCCACCCTTCCCTATTTGCAAAGACTTTGTTTCCATTTTTTTTCTTTTCTCATATTTTTTCTTTTCCCTTCTTTCCTTTCCTCTACCCCTCCCACTTCCCCTACTCCTTTAGACATTTTCTTTCTATTACACAATATCAATTATACATTTGTAAAATTACAATATCAAAATTTAGAGGGCATTACCACAGATTTTACAGAATTTAAAAGGATATAGAGGGCCGGGGATTTAACTCAGTGGTTCTGGCACCTGCCTCAAAAGTGCAAGGTCCCGAGTTCGATCCCCAGTACAAAAAAAAGAATATAGAAAGCATATTACAAAAATGTTTTTTGAAGTAATTTGACAACTTCTAAGAAGTACCTTGGAAGACAAATTAATGAAACTGACTTTTGAGGAAATATAAAATTTGAATAGAACCTATTAAAGAAAGTATATTCCTAGCTTGAAAACCTACCTATAGGACAAAAATAGGCTCATATACATTTTAACTGATAAATTATATCAAACATTTAAAGCAGCAGAAAGAAGGAACACTTCTCCCCTCATTTTAGGAAATCAACATTGTGCTAATACTAAAACTGGATAAAGATAATAGAAGAAAAAAGTATGAACACAGATAGAAATTTGTTTAACAAAACAAACTATTAGAAGTCAGATATGGCAGTATGTAGAAAGTGGTTTTATTATAGGGATGGCAGTGTTGGTTCAGCATTGGAAGATCCACCCTGATAAGTTATCATTTTAACAGAGGAAAGGAAAAAGCCATATGATCCTGTCACTAGTTGGAGAAAAATTATTGGATTAAATTCTACAGCTGTTCATGGTAAAAGCTGTCAAGAGACTAGAAGTAGAACAGAACCTTCTCAACAGATAAGCCATGTACTCCATACTTCCAGCAAAAATGCCTTATATGAATGGAAAAGATACAATGCTTTCTCCCTAAGGTGGGGAACAAGGGCAGATATGCTTACTCTTTATCTGTCCATTAAACTTTGAAACATAGGCCCAAACCAAAATAGTCTGGCAATAAAAAGACACAATTAGCCTATGATTGGCAAGGTAGAAGCAAAATCTTTATATGTAGATGAAATGATCATCTACAGAGAAAATACTAAGAAATCTCTAGGAGCCCTTAGAACTTGTATTTGAATTTAGCAGGATTAGAAAACACAAGGTATATATAAAAATTCAGGTCTGTGTATACTTACTATAAATGAAAAATTGGATATTGAAATTTAAAAGTTATGTAGGAGTACAAAGGACCTAGAAAAGTAAGAAGAAATAAAAAACAGTGTTGGAAGACATTTATTACCTAATTTTAAGACTTCCTCTAAAGCTACAGTAATCAAAGCAGTCTTGATGTAAGGAAAGACATATAGATCATTGGAATAAAACAGAGAATCAAGAAATAGAATCACACATATATGGTCCACTGAGTTTTGAAAGATTATTTAACATTAATATTGTATAGAACATAAACTTGGGGCTGGGGATTTAGCTCAGTGGTTCTGCCACCTGCCTCAAAAGCACAAGGTCCCAAGTTGGATCCCCGGTACCAAAAAAAAAAAAATTAGAACATAAACTTAATTCAAGAGCAGAGGAAAAGATAGTGTTTTCAACAAATGGTACTAATACCTAGTATCCATATGTAAAAAATTAACCTCAACCTTTTATTTCCATACATAAAAATAACTTGAAAGGATCTATGAACCTAAATATGAAAGACTAAAACTATAAAACTTTAAGAAGAAATTATAAGGGAAAATGTTTATGAATTTAGGGTAGGCAAGAATTTCCTAGGATATAAAAAACATGATGTATAAAAGAAAAAAATTGATAAATGAGATTCCATCAAAATTTAGAACTTTAAATGACATCATTAAGAAAATGAAAAGTAGTCCTTAAACAGACCATATGTGTGATACATATAACCTAAGACCAGAATATATAAAGAACTCTTACAGCTCATTAATAGACAACACCATTAAAAAGTAGACATAAGAAGATGATAAATAGCCAGTACAAATACATATTGACTTATCATTGTCATGACTTTTTCTTTTTGTTGGATTCTCCCCCTTTACTTTGAATTTCTTGTTGTACATAATGGATTAATTCTGCTGGGCTTCCTGGGGTTGTGATCTTCATTGTCTTTTCCTAGGGTATTGGCTAAAATTTTTTGGAGTGCTGGTTTGGCATTCATGAAGTTCCTAAGGTGCTCTTCATCATGAAAGTATCTTATTTCTCCATCAATTTTGAAAGATAGTTTTGCAGGGTACATCAATCTGGCTTGGAGGCTGTTTTCCTTTAGGGTTTGAAATACATCACTCCAAGCTCTTCTTGCCTTGAGGGTTTGCATTGAGAAGTCTGCTGTGATTCTGATGGGCTTTCCTTTGTATGTGATTTGTTTCTTTTCTCTCACTGCTTGTAGAATTTTGTTCTTCTGTTGGATTTCTGGAATCCTAACTATTATATGCCTATGTGTAGATTTTTTTTTGATTAAGGCTAGCTGGAGTCCTATATGCCTCACTTATCTGTATGTCAAGTTCTTTTCCCTTCCTTGGGAAGTTTTCTGCCATCATTTCTGTGAACAGTTTTTTTGTGTCATCTGCACTCTCTCCTCTTTCTTCGTTAACTCCAATCAGTCTTATGTTATTCTTCTTTGCATCATCTATCAGCTGCTGGATTGATTTCTTGTGATCCCTTACAATTTTAAAGCAATTTTTCTTTTCCTGGTCACTAATTGCAATCTTATCTTCTATATCTGAAATTCTATCCTCACATTGGTTCATTCTGCTACATAAACATTAAATGGAGTTTTTTTTTTTGGTACCAGGGATCGAACTCTGGTTCTTGCACTTGCACAGACAATGGAGTTTTTAATGTCCTGGAAATCTGTTTTCAGGATTCCATTTGTTTTCTATGTTGGGATTCCATCATGTTCCTCAGTTCTTCTATTTTTTTATCTGTGTTTTCTCTAGATTTATTAATCATGTCTTGCACTATGGGCACAATCTCTGCTGTTATCTGAGAAATTATTTCTGATTTTATTTTTTCCAGATCCTCTTTTGTTGCCAGTTCAGGGAGTCCAGGTGGTTGAATATCAGAGTGTTCCATCTCATTTCCCTTTGAGGTTGCTGTAGGTGACCTGGAAGTCTGGTTTTGAGACTTGTTTATGTGTCTTGTCATTTTGGGGTGGGGGCTTGCTGGCACCTGTGTGGCTCACCTGTGTGCTGGGGGAGGGGGTGATATGGCGGCCCAGAAGCCTCCTCCTGGGCGTTGGGAGCATCTCACCTTCAGTGCACAGTAGGCAACAGGGGCTCCAGTGGGGTAAACTCATGCTCCATGGCGGGTTAGAGGCCTTTAGGGAGATGGAGCCCCGAGCAGTGCCGGCAAAGGCACAGGCTGCCAAAGGGGAGTGATCGACTGCTTGACGTTCTGCTGACAAGTCTCTAATATTCTTGATTCTGGACCAAGAATTCCTGGTTGAATCTCAGTCCAACACTTATTGGTTGTGTGAGTTTGGGTAAATCATCTAACCCAGTGATTCTCCTTGATTCCCTTTAGGGAACATTTGACAATATTGGGAGACATTTGGGTTGTCACAATTGGGGAGAGGGGTTGCTACTGGCATTTAATCATGCATAGAGGCTGGGGATGCTATGAAATATCCAACAATACAAGGCACAGCTCCAATTATATGGCCCAAAATGTTGATAGCACTGAAAATGGGAAAACCTGATGTAACAATGATGTGCCTCAGTTTCCTAATATAAAATAAGAATTTAACATCAACACATACTATAAGATTGTCTGAAGGTTCAGAGAACTAGTACATGGAACACACTTAAAACAATGCCTGGGACACAGTATGTGCTCAGTAAATGAAAGCTGACATCATGATCATACTGATGAAGCAAAACATAAAGATGAAGGCAGTTAGTAAGTAACTCATTATGAAAGACAATTCATTCCATTAAGAAACCAGGAAAGCAGAGTTCTTATCTGGCTTTATTCTTTTGTACCCCGGTACCTTAATGTCTAGTATACATTTTATTTGATTATATTTAACACAGCACCTGTTTGTTCATGAATAAGATAACCAATACAGTATGCCTCCTAGAGTTCCTAGCATACAGCAGGTGCTGAATGATAGTTGTGGCTTTGGTGATTATAATGGAGTTTATTTTTTTTATAATGGATTTTATAACAGTGCATCTTTTGAGCCTGAAAATAAGAGCCCATGGCTATCTTCTTTCACTTTTTTGCTCAAATCTTTAAATTGTTTTCAACAACTATTCAAGACTCAAGGCTTAAAAAACAGAAACAATAAAAACCTCACAGATAAGTTACATGAATTCTAAAATTACAAAATGCACACATTGTCCACAGATTTAAAAAAGGTATTGGGTTGGGATTATCTTAAGTAGCACTTTACTTTGCTTCAGTCCAACAAAAAGAGTTAGCATCAGATTTACAATTGTTAAAAATTAAGCAAGGCGATCAAGTGACAGGGAAATGAGGGTAGAAAAAAAAACAGATGAAGCAAGGAGTTAGGTTAGAGTCCCCAAATACCCTATAAGAATCTGTCCACTTCCTATATGATGACAAATTTGGCAGGTAAAGGCAAAAAGTTAAAAACTGTTCTGCCATGTATTTCGCAGGGGCATACAGAGAACAAATGGGAAAAGAACAATTATTCTTAGTAATGAAACATGAGAGAAAGTACTCCTATACAGAAGATGCTGAGATGAAATTAATCTCTTTGATGGCATCTTTATAGGGAAGTCAATAGTTCTTGGGGTTAGTCCTGCACTAACAGAAGGCAGTAGGGGATCATCAGATAGGCTCTCCTGAAGCCTTGCTGCCCCAACAAAAGCTCAGGTAGGGGATATAGCTGGGCAAGATAAGCTTGTGGCAGACAAGTGCAGACGCTTTGTCGTCCAGCGATAGAGCTGACAGAAGCTTGTGGAAATATAAGGGCTTAATGACAAAAAAACCTACTACATTTACAAAGTATTTTCTTTTCTCAGATGTTATTCTCAGGGTTTCAGATATATAAGCCATTAAATCCTATAATAATCCCATGGAAGGAGCACTATTATTAAATTCGTTTGTGGCTGGGAATGTAGCTCTGGGGTAGAGCACATGCTTTGCATACATAAGGCCCTTGGTTCCAAACCCAGAGTGTGAGGCACGCGCGCACACACACACACACACACACTCACTCTCCCATTTTATAGATGGAGAGACTGAAGAATTAAGGTCAGTACTTGCCCAGTGTTATAGAGCTAATAAGCAACAGTACAAGGAACTGAACATACGCAAGAAGAACCCACTCCAGCAGTCCCTATCCACTTCTCCAGTGGTTAGTTTTCCAAGGTCAACTCAAGTTCTATTTATCCCTAAAGCATTGCCACTGGCTTTAGTCCACCTCAATCTTTCATTGAGTTTTTATTTAAGGAAGTTCACACACACTCCCAGGGCAGCAATACAATTGTTATGTATCTTATGCAACAGTGCCTGCCTTCAAGAGGCAGAATGGGATTCCCCAGAAAGTTCAGAGTCCACAGAATCTCAATGCCTGTCAAATTAGTTCCCAGATAAGAAATTAAAGAAGGAAGACCTAGATGATTGAGTACTAGTGCATCAGGGGCCTGCACATAGAAGAGGGCTTTGCAGTAGGCTGAGAGAGAAAGAAAGGAGTAGGGAGGCCACTTTGACAGCAGGAAATATGCTGATCAATGGCTAATAAATTGTATATGGCACAGTGCCAGGTACTGTTCCAAAGGCTTTACATATATTAACTTATTAAGCTAGACACAGCAGCACAAGCCTGTATTCCCAGCTACTTGGGAGGCTAAGGCAGGAGGATCACAAGTTCAAGGCCAGCCTGGGAACTCAGCAAGCCTCAAAATAAAAAATAAAAAAAATTCTGAGGAGGTAGCTTAATGGTACAGAGTTCTTGGTTTCAATCCTCAGTACTGGAAAACAAAACAAAATAAAACCTCTAGAGACTATTATTATTTACATTTCATATAAAGAAACCAAACATGGCTAGGTGAAGCACACAAAGGCCACACAGGTAATAATAGGCAGTCTGTTTCCAGAGTCAGTGCTCTGATAAGTATGCTGTAGTGTTTTTCTGGAAGGAAAGCTTCCTGCAGTGGAGCAGGTAGGGATGGTGGCAGAAAGGCAATAAAAGCCAGGCAGTGCAGAGTCCTGGAGGCCAGATTAAGGAGTTGCTAATTATAGATGCTATAAAGGGTTCTGGGGACTGAACCCCAGCCCATTTAATTTTTCATTTTGAGACAGAATCTCACTAAGTTGCTAAGTTGCTCAGGTTGAGCTTGAACTTGTGATCCATCACCTCAACCTCCCAGAGTGCTGGACTTACAGGTCCAAGCCACCAGATTCAGCTTTATCCAAATTTCTTTATGTAACAGGTAACTTCCAAGAGGGTGAAACCTGAAGCGGCCAAGTCTCTTAAGGGCTAGGTCTGGGAATGGTATTGCATCCTTTCTGCCATATTCTATTGATCAAAGCAGGTCCCAAGTCAGCCCACTTTCAAGGGGAAAATGGGAGGTGCAGCAGGCACATACAGGGACAGAAGGGACTGTGTGGTGATCATCTTTGCAAACAACCCACTTCAGGGACCAGTGACACCAAAGGTCTCTGGTTTTGTTGTTCTTGTTCTTTCACTCTCTAATGCTCTGTCATAAATGTCATTGTCTCCATGGATCCCTAAATTCATTGAAAGACATCATATCAACATTCTCTATGCACTTATTTTCATCCAAAAAACCTATAAACTAAGGAGAGAGTGGCCATTTCTGATATCCTATGGGCCAGTGGTGGCAAACCTATGGCACACATGCCGCAGTGGGCTGTTAGTATCATTGACAGCTCTAAAAGGTTCGCCATCACTGTTATCAGCTATCTGTCCTATGGGAAAGGCCTCGGTTTAGTGTCAAGGAGCACCAGGGCACCAAAGGCCAACAAATACTGCATGGCTTGAGGCAATGGTGCACTGTGAGGACTCTGATTATACTCTAGGGTGTGACTGGGTAAGCTATGACCTTCTGGAAAAATCCTGCCACTTGCTTCCTTTTGTAAATTAGGTTTTATTAGCACACAGCCACACTCATTCATTTAAATATTATCTATGGCTGCTTTAGTACTAAAAGGGCAGAGTTGAGTAGAAGTGACAGACACTGCATGGCCTATAACACTTAAAATATGTACCGCCTGGCCCACTACAGAAAAATGTTGCCAACTGTGCAATAAGGATATAGTCAGCAGTGGTACTCTTGCTCACACTCATTTAATTTCCAGAAATTACTTTGACTCTGGGGCTCATATTTTAACTGTCAGTACTAGGCAGTGTTCAGGCTAGTCCTTACACTCCTACAAGGAGGAGAGAGAATGAAAAGTTTTCAGTCATAAAATTTTAAGGTGCAAACCTACGTGATACTTTTAAAGTCAAACCACTTTGTCCCCTCAGCCCTTCCAGAACCTCGCCTCAGGCAGCCCTCACTGGCACACTCTCTCCATGCACATCTCACATTCCTTCCAAGAGGAAGAAATGAAATAGGTTGTGTATGCTCAAAGCTTTTTTTTTTTAGTCACTCAATAAGCAAATTGGTCATCCTATTTGGATAATCACTGCACCAATTCACAGTCAAAGGAACTCAACAAAGCTTGCTTTTTTTTTTTTTTGGTACCGGGGATAGAACTTGGGTCCTTGGGCTTGCAAGGCAGGCGGCAGAACGACTGAGCTAAATCCCCAGCCCAAAGCTTGCTTTTTAAAATTTATTTATTTTGTTTTTTTGAGACAGGGTCTCATTATGTAGTTTAAAATGGGCTTGAACTCACTGTGTAGCCCAGGCTGGCCTAGAACTCACAGCAATCCTATGCCTCCGCCTCCTGAGTGCTGGGATCACAGGCTTGCGCCACCACGCCCAATCTGACAAAGCTTTTAAACTTTGCTAACCTAGTAATACTTTAGCTTTGTTTAAAACTCAAGGTAATTATAGAGGCCTGCCCTTTTGCCTTTACTTGGTGTACATGCCAAAGACTTGTTTAGAATGCCTAATTTTTCAAGAATATTCAATGATATAAAATTGTGTTGTTCATGAAAAATTGTTTTGAGTATGTTTTCATATGCAAAAAAGGTGAAATTCAACATCCTATTTTTCTAGAGCCCATGAATTTCAGCCCCCATGCCTACCAAGAAGATATTTTTGAAATTTTATGCTTAAAATTTCTCAAATACACATGCCTGCCCACTGACCCAGCAATTCTTGTTCTAGAATTTTCTTCAAAGTTCATGATGTGGTGTAGTTCAAGATTATTCATAGCAGAGTTGTTTGTAATAGCAGGAAATCTTAAGTAACTTAAATATCAATAAGAGACTGGTGTGAAAGCAGTCACAGACAGTATGTAAGCTAATGGTCATAGCCATGGCCATGTTCCACCAATTTGTTTACTACATCTATGTGATGGATTAAAAGGACTGAAGAAAATTTTTAGAATTTTACAAAGAACAAACTACAGGATTATTGCTAAGTGAAAACAGCAAAATATTGACTAGTATATACAATATCCTATTCTTTATGAACAAAGGAAGAGGGAGAGAATAGATGTTATTGATTATATATGCAAGAAATACCTCTGGAAAGACACACACACAAGAAACTACCAACACCACTTGTCTCCAAAGGTGATGTGTTTTAACTAGCACCACAAAAGGAACTTGTCAGACAAGTAGCTTCTCCAGAGTTCTTCAGGCCTAGGACATAAATGCCTACTCTACCTCTCCTCAGTAAAAATGCTGGCACCAGGAGGTCAAGTCCTGTTTCATTTCCTTAGGCAAGAGAAGGAGGGATGAAAAAAACCTGGATATGTCTGGTATCTCATTGCATTTCCTCCCCAGCACTGTGCCTTGTTATAAAAGACCCTAATGTACCTATACTCTGGGAGATGGTGATTTGAGGCAAATGGGCCCCTCCACCTCCTTGGAGCTAGCTCTGAATAAATCCTACCTTTTTTTAACCAAAATAAATGGCCTCCTTTTATTCGGTCAATCATAAGCAAATAAATCTTAGTGTATGAACCTAAGTGGCCAGGGATGATGTGTCACTCAGGATTCAGCCAGAGAAACCTGTCTAGGTATTTCATTCAGAAAGAATATAGCAAATTGACTATATAGGTGATAGAGTTAAGATATCGAACAGGAAACTATGAGATAACCCTGAAGTTATTAATAGCAAGAAATGACTGCCAGCCTTAGGACTGAAGGGATGCAGAGAGGCAATGGTGTTACCAGATCCCGGAAGCTGAGCTGATCCAGCAGTAGTAGAACCATAGTGAGGGCTGCCGTGCCAGAGCTGGAACTGTAGAGGGTAGGACTGACTAGCTGGAGCTAAGAAGTTACAGCAACTGCAGAAAACTCAAAGCATAAAGGGAGAAAAAGAAGTACCTTGGATCTGCCCTCCTCACACTTTCCAGTTGTTTTTTTTTTTGGTACCAGGGATTGAACTTGGGACCTTGAGCTTTCGAGGCAGGCGCTGGAACCACTGAGCTGAATCCCCGGCCCACACTCTCCAGTCTTTATTAGTGCCCCCCCCCACACACACATTGCTGGAAGCTAATTAGAAGCCACCAGGCAAAGGAGCCTGGGAGTGAGAAAAGCAGACAAAAAGCAGAGAATGGATTTGTGTAGAAGCACACAAGTGAAAGGCCCAGAAGGGAGCGTGTTGACCTGGGAAACAGCAGTTGCAGTGAGACATTTTAATATATCTTCTCCTGTACTTTCTGAATTTTGAATTCTATGACTATATTGCCTATTAAATTGAATGAAATTAAATAATGCGTAAGACAAACACATAACAGACTGCATATTTTTAATTAAAAGAGGAAATTACAAAGAAATGTCAAGCTAGAAACAACTAATAACTAACAGGGGAATAGTGGAAGTACGGTGTACATGTACAATGAGACACCATGAAGCTATTCAAAACAATGAGTCATAGCACACCTACAGAAGGACACACTACAAAGTGGTTATAATTGATGCCCAAAGGAAAATGGGTTGAGGGACAGATAAGAAGACTGGGGGACAGAGAATGCCACCAGTGAAAACACTGTATGCCCTTTTCTACCTTCTAATTTGCTGCCATGTTGCCATGTGGATATACTGCCCATTCAAAATAGAAACCAAGAGATTGCCCCATGTACTTTCTTTGGAAAGAATTTAACTGCTTATAAATATATTATAAAATTTATCATTTTAACCATTTCTAAGTGTACAATTGAGTGGTATAAAATATCTTAACATTATTCCACAAAAGATTTCTAGGACATTTTTCATCTTGTGACACTGAAACTCTGTACTCATCAAACAACTCCCCATTTCTCTCTCCCCCCAGCCCCTAGCAACCACCATTCTATTCCATCTCTATCAATTTGACTGCTCTAGGTAGCTCATTTAAGTGGCATCCTATGGTCTTTTTGTGATTGGTTTATTTCACTTAGCATAATGACCTCAAGGCTCATTCGTGCTGTAGTCTGTGTCAAAAATTTCTTTCTTTTAAAGCCTGAATTTTGTTTGTCTATTTATCAGTCCATCGAGACTTGCGTTGCTTCCACCTTTTGGCTATTAGAAATCAAGATTTTAATAAAAGAAAGTTTATGCATAAATTAATCATTCTTCTCACAGAGGAATATTTACACCCAAGCTAGGTGTGGAGGCATGTTCCTGTAATCCCAACTACTCAGGAGGCTGATGTAGAAGGATCACATGTTTGAAGCCAGCCTGGGCAACTCAGCAAGATGCTGTCTCAAAATAAAAAATAAAAAATAAAAAGGGCTAGGGATGCAGATCAGTGGTAGAACACTTGTCTAGCATGTGTGAGGTCCTGGGTTCAATCCCCAGCATTGTAAAAAAAACAAATGACACACAGAAAGCTATGTCCCTTTCATGGCATCTGATGACTCAAGTGACTTCTTTAGAAGAGACAGGTGCAGCAGCTTCTGGCCTCCCTTAACAAACTCAGTTGCTCACAATTTGATGTTAAGAACTCACCAAGAAACAAAGTTTTTCAGGGTTATTAAAGGCATTCTTAATAAATCTTACTATGTATCTCTGCAAGTGAGAAGTGGAAAAATAAGGCATTATTATAATAAAGACATAGAACACTAATGTCAGAATCTTGTCTTGGCAGTGGACAAAACAGGACTATTAAACTATTTCAGTGAAAACAAATTTTCCTGATTTTTACTTGTTTCCTACTTCTGTGAGCACTCACCAACTTTCTTATTGTCTTAACCCTCTACCTTCTGTAGGTGGACATTTTTGCCCTTACTTTTATATAAATAAACAGATGAGAACAAGTTACATTAATTTGTAATTTGAGTCAAAGTTTTTAAAGGACTCTTTTACTGGAAAAAAATGGAAAACGTAGTAAAAGACTTTGTTGAATTTAATGTTATTTCTTTTCTTTTGTGATACTTAGGATTGAACCCAAGTCCGTTGTACTAAGCTGTATCTCCAGCCTGTTTTATTTTATTTTATTTTTAAATTTTGAAACAAGGTCTTGCTAAATTGGTAAATTGCCTGGCTGAACTTGAACTTGTGATCCTCCTGCCTCAGCTTCCAGAGTGCTGGAATTACAGGTGTGTGCCACCATGCTGGGTTAATGCTAACTATTTTAATTATGAATTTTTAAAAAGATAGGCAAAATCAAAAGTGCAAGGGCCCGAGTTTGATCCCCGGTACCAAAAAAAAAAAAAAAAAAAAAAAGCAACAAAGTGGTATGTACCACATGACTCCAATTTAGGGAGAAAAAAATATATATATGCAAGGAAGAAAATACTTCCAGGTCAGAAATGGAAAGCCCCAGATGGATAGAAAAAAGAGGGATCTAAAGACAGAAGTTATCCAGATACTGAGATAGATTCTAACATTAACACAGACATAAGAGAAGCAGGCCAGGGGTAAGATGACACCAGGGCCTTCAATGTTACTGAGAATGTCACTCATTTAAATGACCCAAGTGTCACCTATTTCTGGATTTCTTGTTAATGGGAAAATAAATTTTTCTGGATGGTTTATGTCAGTTTTGATTGTGTTTTCTGCCAAGTTCTAATCTTAACATAATCTCCATTTTACATGCTATTATTATCCAATTTCCTTTCCTTCCTTCCTTCCTTCCTTCCTTCCTTCCTTCCTTCCTTCCTTCCTGATGCTGAGGATTGAAACCAGGGTCTTACACATGCCAGGCAAGTGCTCTACCACTGAGCCACATTCTTAGCCTTTATTCAAAATCTTGGTTCCATTGTATTTTAATGACATTATTTATTAATCATCATTAAAAATAAGTAGCAAATTCTTATTTGGATTTATTTACATGTTTAACAATTTCATTGTCCCTATGCTCCGTCTATCTAAATTCTTTTCTTTGCTTAAATATCTTTCTTCCTGATAAAAATCCTTTGCTTCTTTTCTTAGCAAAAATTTGTTGGTGGTACTTTTGTGTCTTTGTCTATAAAAGCTTTTTTTATCCCTCTTAATTGAATGATGGTTTAGCTGCACGATAAATTCCTTTGATTTACAAAAGGAAAAGAATTGGAATTGTCATGTGCTACACAAACTCAGGGCTTGAAGGGATGAACCATTAGTAAATGATGGAAAAGGAAAAAAATGCATCTGCTGGCACAAGCTGACAATGAAGAATGTTTTTCTTTCTTTGCCTGGCCTCTAGGTGAAAAAAATTATCTCCCTTAAAAACTGTATAACCATGTACTGTGCCATACCACTTGCACAGGCCAGGAGCTCTTAAAATGAAAAGTTGACATAAAATTTTTTTCCTGTCTCTGGTGCCTAACAGAAACATATGCAAAAATACATTGGAGGACCATATTCCAAGTTTGACATGCTCAGGATTGCACAGGTAAAGCTCCACTGATGTTGAGCTTAAACTCTAAATCACAAAAAGTAAGAGAAGATTCCGCTATGCGTAAAAGAGGCCACATGAACTGCAAATCTATATGTCCTTCAGATGATAGAATAACCTGATAGAAAGGATAAAATATATTTAAAATGATTAAATAAATAAACATTGTTATCCATAAGAACAAGTCATTATTCAAAAAATAACAAGTAGATTTTGAATCAAACTGATCCCTTAGAATTAAAATATATAAATAGTCATTGGGCTTTTAAATCATATTTAAAATCACTGAAGAGAATTACTGAGCTGGAGGGTATATCTAAAGTAGTTATCCAAAATGCAGCATAGTAAGATAAAAAGATTCAATATATGAATTATGGAGTATGTGAAAAAGAATTTATGAGATACCAAGGATAGAATGAGATAGTCAAATATATTTCTAGCAGGAACACCCCAAGGAGAGACTAGAAAGATTATGAGAATCGTGGGGTGATGGATAATCAATATTTTGAGACATAATGTCTGACAATTTTTTTCTGTATTGATTAAAGTCATAAATCCAGTTTTAAGAGGCACATCCATGCCAAGAGGGAAAAATAAAAATAAACAGAAACCTGGATACATTGCAAAGAAATACTACAATCCCAAAGTTAAACAGAAGGTCTTAAGAGCCATTAGAGAAAAATGACAGAACACCTCAAAGAAGCAATTAAATTGAAAGGATTGCAACAGCAACATTATAGGCCAAAACATAAAGGAATAATATTTTTACAGAGCTGAGACACAATAGCTCTCAGGTTGGAATTTAATATACAACAACTTTGGTTTGATTGTGTCCTTCAAAAAGCATGTGATGGAAATTGAATGTCCAATACAAGAGTGTTGGGAAGTGGGGTCTAACCAAAGATGCTTAGGATGCTAATTTTTAAAGAGTTCAGTACCTGAAGTTTAATTTCTTTTTTATCTTCTCTTTACCCTTCCACCATGTGATGCCTCCTGTCATGTTATGATGTAATGAGAAGATCCTCACCAAATGCCAACACCTGATATTAGACTCCTTGGCCTTCAAATCTGTGAGCCAATAAATTTCTGTTCTTTATAAATTATCCAGTCTCCCCAGTTGCTAGAGAACCAATTAAACCAGTGTTTAATCAAGAAGATTAAATAAAGACATTTTCAGACAGAGAATGAGCTTACTGCTGTGAGAAACTGTGGCCCTGTCTTTTCTATCAAAGAACATAAACAGGATGGCCTCCATCTTAAATTCTAGTTCATCCTAGGATGCCCTCCTCCACACCAGGCACCAAGGTTGCAGTTGTTACAATTATAAGGAATGTTTGTGGCTTGGACTCTGGGAACACTTTGTGCCAAGGACTTTCAAGTTCCCTGCGCCCCAACTTCCTTCAGCCACTGCCCAGCAACCATTCAAACCCTCCCTTCATGACACCTAGACTAGCCAATCAGGATAGATTCTGAACCTTCAACTCAGCGAATGGGGAAAAAGGTCAGTTGCTTCTCACACTTTAGAATATAAAAGGAGCCTGTTGCTGCCTCTCTGTGTGCTTGTTGCTTCTGTGTGTGCTTGCTACCCCTACTTAGGGGTGTAGTGCACCCTTCTGCAGAAGTAAACTTGCCCTGTCGAGATTTCTTGGTGTCCGAGTGCTTTATTTCTACACTGGCAAATTGAGTCTGAGACTTATTGTCAACACTACAAACAGATCCTTGCTGAAAAAAAAAAGCCTCCCCAAATGCTATCATGGATGAAGAAGGACAATTCATAATGATAAGAAGCATATTTTATATATCAAGAAGAATATTTTATTTTATTTATTTTTATTTTTTTGGTACCGGGGATCAAACTCAGGTCCTTGCTCTTGCAAGGCAAGTGGCAGAACCACTGAGCTAAGTCCCCGGCCCAAGAAACATATTTTAAATGTGCATGCACCAAACAGCAAAGATTCAGAATATGTGATGCAAAACGTAATACAACTTGAAGAAGAAATAGACAAACCCACAGCTATTATTAAAGATGTCAGTACTCCTCCTCAGTAATTAGTAGACCAAGCAGACAGAAAATCCGGAAGGGAATAGAAGACTTAAATGCCACTAACTTGATATAACCAACATAGAAAAGTCTACTCAACTATGTACAGCAGAATGTGCATTCTTTTTGAGGGCACATGGAAGAGTCACAAAGATGGGTTATATACTATGTTAAAATGAACAAATTTAAATGGATGTAATCATACAGCATGTCCTCTATCACAGTGGAATAAAATTAGAAGCCCATAATAGAAAGATAACTGAAAAACCTCCAAATATTTGAGCATCAAACAACATACTTTTAAGAAACCCATGGGTCAAAAACTAAATCAAAGGAAATTCTAAATGAATAAAAAGAAAAAAATCAAATTTGTGGGATTCTGTTAAAGCAGTGATTAGAAAGAAATCTATAGATATGAATGCTTATATGAGGAAAAAAAAGACAATGATTTAAAATCAGTAATCTGCTTCTATCTATAAGAAGCTAGAAAAAGAAGGGCAAGCTAAATCCAAAGAAACTTAAAAAAGAAAATGACACAGAACAGAGACCACTGACTTTTGTCTTAGGGACAACAGATTCCCTTAAACCCACATAATGTAAAGACTCTACCTCTTAATACTATTGTATTGGAAATAAAAATTATTAAAAAATTTACTAATAGATACAAAAAGTGAAATATACATAACAAATTTTGAAAAACTTCTACACTGAAAGTGATAAAATGCTGTGAGAAATTAAGCAAATGGGACAAAAGATAACATGATTCTGATTTGGTATATTCAATATTGTTAAAATATAAATTCTCTCTAAATTGATCTCTCAATTCAGTGCAGTCCCAATCAAAATCCCGGTAGGCTTTTTAACAGAAATTGATAAATGATTATTAAACATATATGGAAATGCAAAAGGGCCATAAATAGCCAAAACAATTTTTTTTAAATGAACAAACTTTAAGTAGTCTTACAGTCCTTCACAGATGCCAAAATCTGCAGATGTTCAAGTTCCTTGTATAAAATAGTGTAGTATTTGCATATAGCCTATGCAACCTTCTAGTATACTTTAAATCATCTCTAGATTACTTATAATCCTTAACACAATGTAAATGCTATGTTTATAGTTGTTGTACTGTGTTGTTTAGGGAATAATGACACGGAAAAAAAATGTCTGTACATATTTAGTACAGACCCACTTAGGCTTAACTACATCTTTGATCCTCAGTTGGGTGATTCTGAGGATAAAAGATATTCCCTTTCCCATATGTTTCCAGTTAGGGTGAATCATAAGAAAAATTTTAGTGTAAGGTTTGGAGGACAAAAGAGAAACAGCAGTCATTTTGGAACTCACACGTTATCACTTATCTTCTGGTTCACCTTGTTGGTGTAAGGCAGTGACTACAACAGCTTCATGAAGGTCAGAGGCAATGAGAACTAACATGAGTCTCAGTCTGTTCTCACAGGCTGCAGCCTGTGCTTATGGGCTCTGAATTCTCCTTGCTTACTCCTACTTTACCTGTATTTTCTCTTGCCCTGTGCTCTTGACTCAGATCAGATGTGAACACAATTTTTACAGAGATTCCTTTATTAACTGCTAGAATTGTCTAATGTTAAATCCCTGTAAAAAATCCATATATGGACATGTATTCATTCCCTGTGGTTCTATTTTTCTGATTGAACTTTTACTGATAAAGCCCTTTTAGAATAGAAACTTCTTTCAGCCACTGTCTCATTATTATTATGTAAAATACATTCCAAAGACTAAAAATGTGTAGTACCACTACAAATATGCATTACAATAATGAGACACGAAAAGGCTGATTACTACTAGAATTAACTCTCTCTTTCAAAATACATGAATTGGTTAACAATATGGAGACAACAACTGAGAAAAAAGGGGCGACCACAATTATGCCTATAATAAGAGCCAGGATAGTTACTGTGCTGGGTGTAGGGGATCTAAGCTCCTTGGTAGCTAAGACTCAGAGGGAAGGAAAATAAAAATATCTGAATAATATATATAAACTTACTCATATTAAAATAAATAAGAAATACTCATAACTATGGCAATCCTTGTATCTATGACTGGTCAGATGGTCATAGTTGTTAGCCATGACTACCTTCTTTCATGACCCATCCTAAATTCCCTCTGCTCTCTTCAAGCACCACAGCTGGTTATGGTTCTTTGCTTGGTGGAATTTTTCTGAAACCTACACAGGGTGTGTGTGTATTAAAGTCTGTAACAAAGAGCCCTGGATGTCAAAGTCAAAGGTAACAGGAACTGACACAAGTTTTAGCCTGTTGTTGTGGGCTCCAGCTTGTGTTTGTGGGTTCAATCTTGTCTTTGATCTTCCTCACCTCACTTTCTGTCCATCTTCCCTTCCCCAGTGTCTGCCCTGTGGACTTCAAGCTTCAGCATGTAGCCTTACAGAGATTGCTTAACCAGCTCCTGAAATCATGTAAGGTCAAATCTCTCTAACAAATGAGTACAAATACATGTCTTCTAGTGATTCGGCTTCTCTGTATAAACCCTAACTGTTACATATAGCATTATAAATATTCCTCTTAAACTTAACAGCAAGAAAAAGATCCCCACATCACTACTTTTTAAAATATTGTATTGATGATTCTTCTCAGTGAATTATGAGAAGAAAATTAAAATGTATAAGAAACAAGATTATTGTCATTTATAGGTGATACAATTATAGAATTGACAAACTATTAGAACTAATGAGATTGTTCAACAAAGTTGTTAGATGCAAAATTTAAATGCAAAGTCAATTGCCTTCTTTTATATCAGCATTGAAAAAAATCATAAAATGCAATTTTAAAATGTTGACATTTAAATATAATAGAAGCTAAGGTTTTGAAATAATCTAACAATAATTTATAGGACAGTCATAAAGAATATTATACAATTTTACTGAAAGATATAAAAAATGACAAATAAATGGAAAGATATACAGTATTTGTAGGTAGGCATTCTCAACATCATTAAAGATATAAAGTTTCCTGAAACTGATGTATAAATTCTGGGTAATTTCAATCAAAATCGCACCAGGATCTTTCAGAGAACTTGACAACTTCAACTTAAAACTTGTAAGAAAGGTAAAGGACTAAGAATAATCAAAGCTTTCTTAAAGAGGACAAAGAAGATTTGTCTTTCAGATATTAAAACCTATTATAAAGCTATAGTAGCTAAAAGTTTTGTTTTTGGTGCAAAACTAGGTTCATAGGCCCTCACAATAAAATAGATACCTCAGAAACAAGCCCATATATATATTCAAATTTGAATTTTTCACAAAAATGACACTTACAACTAAGCCTAGAAAGAATTCATTAAATGGTGGTAGATCATTTTCATCCTTATCTACACTTTCAGTTTCTCACACTAGAGATACTATTCGGTATTTACACATGTACATTCTAGATAATTTGAAATAGGAAAAGGTCCAAAGGTGTAGGGGTGGTGGGAGGGGAAGGTGAAAGGGAAGAAGGGAAAGGAAAAAGTATGAGAAAGAAAAAAAAAAAAGGAAACAAAGTCTATGTAAATAGGGAAGGGTGGTGGGGGTGAAGGGCGCACAGGTAATGGGGAAAAAATAAGAACCAAGATACATCATGTTCAGGTACAAACACCCAATGATAAATGTAAATGTATTGTGTACCTAAAATGTACCAATTAATATATAAATACATTTTTTAAAAAACACAAAAATAAATGGTGGTAGATCAACTTACTTGATACACAGAAAAAAATCTTAAACATTATAATCAGACCACAGCCCATACAAAAAATAATTCTGATTGGTTAAAAACTGAAATATGAAAACCAAAGGTTTGAAATGTTTTGATATATTAGACAATGATAAAAATGTAAAAATTTTCCCATATGAAAAGACACAAAAATAAAATGACACATCATGCCACCTTTTTTTGTTGTTTTTACATTTTAAGTATGTATATTGTGAATATTTATGAAAAAAATGGTATATTTGGAACTTACTTTAAAATAATCCAGGGAACAAAGGGAGGGACTGGTGGGGGGTGATGGGTTGGGGGAAGGCTGAGGAAAAGATTGGGTATATGTCAAACAAGATTGCCCATGATAATTGTTAAAGTTACGTGATGGGTACATAGAGGGCTTATTATTCAATTCTTTCTACTTTGGTGTACTTTTGAAATTCTCCACTCAAAATGTTTGAGACTTCCAGGAAAATGGTGGCATGGTAAGCAACAATAACAGCCTCTCCAAGATTTGGAATCCAGACACTGGAAAATAACAACTTGGAGAAAAAAAAAAGGAGGGAGGTGGTTCCCTGGGACCCAGGAGGGATCCGATGGGAAAATCTACAGAAAAATTGAAGAGACAGAACACAGCATAGAAAAAAAAAAAAAGGAAGAGGCAACCACACTTTCTCCCTGGGTCCTGGTTGTGGCAGAGACAAAGTGATAGCAGGGAACTCCAGAGGTCTTCAGGGAGAAATGCAGTAGCAGAATGGACTGGTGGATGCTGTCTGCTGCAACAGCTGGTGAGTGACTCCTGTCCAAGTGACTTCCATATCCCCCTTGAGAGTGATCAGATGCCATTCCAGGGAGGGGTCCACTGAACCAGGACTCAGAGCAGCTGTGGGTTGGCTTCATTTCAGGGCTCCCAGTGCTACACTCCCACAGTAATGGGTTAGGGACAGCCACAGGAGACAGCTGTGGTCAGGGAGCCACAGTCAGGGCAGCAAGAGATCTCCAGAAGGATTTATGCTAAAGAACTCAGGCCCCACCCCTATGGGCTAGAGGCCAAGCTCAGCCTGAATCCCCTGGACTTGAAAGTCACAGAATTGGCTGGGCTGGGGATTTAGCTCAGTGGTGCTGCAAATGCCTCACAAGTGCAAGGTCTTGACTTCGATCCTCGGTGCTGCAAAAAAGAAGAATTGGCACCCTTGCCCTAATCCCACCGGCTGCTGGTAACTGCACCCTACACAGATCTGGGATCTGACTGCCTTCTTTATCTACTAGTGTGAGCAGGGACACCTCTTGAATTGAACATGCCCCAAAATTGTAGAACCCAGAAAAAATCTGCACATTTGAAATCACAGAGAAAATTTTTTTCTTTTCTCTTTTTGCTTTTTTTGGGGGGGGTGTTTTTGTTTTTTATGTATGCATTGTTTTTATTTTTCTATTTTGTTTTTGTTTTCTTTTTCTCTCCTTTCCTTCACTCATTTCTTCTTCACTAGTTTCCTGGGGCTTGGAATCTTCCGTTGTCCTGCCTTACTTCTTATCCCTTTTTCTTGCTTCCTTTTTTCTTCATTTTTCCTCTTCTCCCTTTTAAGTTTTCTCTTTTTAATTATTTTTCTCTCATTTTTATTCTGTATATAATTTTTCTTTTTTATCCCCCTTTTTCTTTTATCTTCTATTTCTTGACAGTTTTTTCTCTTACCTTTACTTAATTTGATAAACATCCTTCTACTCCCCAATAAGATCCTTTATACTACTTTTCTCTCCTCCTTCTCATATCATAGAGTTTAAGATTTCAAAGTTTTCCTTTTGCAGTCCCCCATTCCCAAACACTATCTCTTTAATTGTATAGCCAAAAAGCTTTGTTGCTCTTTTGATAGTTAACTCTGTAAAATTACTATTCTTTTCTGTCAAGAGTGCAGATACAGCTGTCACATTAAGTACATACTAGTTGTAATTCAATACCTGGGTTGTCTTACTGTTTACACCATAATTGCAAATTTCTTCTCTAGGATTAATGGTAGTACATAATTGGTTCTTATATCTAACTTGTCTTGGACAATACTACTGTAGCTCATTCACTTGATATTAACAGGTTCACATAATTGTCACTATCTCTCTGTATGCCACTCAAATTACTTTTGTGACATTAACAATACTAGAGTACATTCCCAGAGAATTTGGTTGCTGGACTAACTATACTGCATTCTCCTCTCTCAAATTAATCAAGGTGATCAGATCTTGGGGCTGTTGCAAAGATTATACTTAGCCTCTACCAAAATATGTCACTGAAAAGCAACTAAAGAGATATGCTAGCAGGGAAGTCTTTGACTATAAGCATTCACAAAACTCACCATAAATCAAAACAAACAAACAAACAGCAGTAGAAACATGAGAAGACAAGGCAATAAAATGTCTCCCAAAACTCCCAGTCCAGGGGGCACCAAGGGGCAGAACAGCATAAACCACACACTCAAATTAGTCGAAAGGATAGTAGCGGAGGTGAGAGAACAGTCCAAAGAGTTATTTAGTGGGATTAGAGAAGATATAACAGATAATGAAAGTAGTAACTAAAAAGATGCAGGAGCTTTCAGAAGACACTAATAAAAAGTTAGATGAGGCAGACAGGCAGGTCTGTGCATGCCCTACCGAGGTTCTGAGTCACGCGGAAGACACCGAATCACCCCACTGCAGAAAGGTAGCCACCTGATTCCACATTACCAAGGTGCAGAGGACACCAGACCACCAGACCAAGGTACTGAGTCCCACTGTTCCCGGCCCAGAGGTAGGGGCTTCTGAGCCATTGTCCCACTGCTCCTGGTCCAGAGGAAGGGGTTTCCCGGTCACCATCCCTCCCGCTGCTCCCAGCCCCCAGGAAAGGGCTTTTGGGTCACCATCCCTACAGCTGCTCCTGGCCCCTGTCCCACCTCACCCAGCTCAGAGGAGGTAATCTGTGCAGGCGCTAACAGAACCCCTGCCCCAGTCGAAATGAGAAAACACATAAATAAGTCTCAAAACCAGACTTCCAGATCACCTACAGCAACCCCAAAGGGAAATGAGATGGAACACTCTGATACTCAACCACCTGGACCCACTGAACTGGCAACAAAAGGGGATCTGCAAAAAATGAAATCAGAAATAATTTCTCAAATAACAGGAGAAATTGTGCCCCTAGTGCAAGACATGATTAATAAATCTACAGAGGAGCTCAGGAACATGATGGAATCACAACATAAGAAACAAATGGAATCCATAAAACAGATGCAAATAGATTTCCAGGACATGAAAAACTCCATTGAAAGTCTACACAGCAGAATGAGCCAATGTGAGGACAGAATTTCAGATACAGAAGATAAGATTGCAATTAGTGACCAGGAAAAGAAAAATTGCTTCAAAATTATAAGGGAACATGAGAAATCAATCCAGCAGCTGCTAGATGATGCAAAAAACAATACTATAAGACTGATTGGAGTCAATGAAGAAACAGGAGAGAGTGCAGATGACATAAAAAATCTCTTCACAGAAATAATGGCAGAAAACTTCCCAAGCAGGGGAAAAGAGCTTGACATACAGATAAGTGAGGCATATAGGACTCCAAATAGACTTGATCAAAAAAAAACTACACATAGGCATATAATTGTTAAGATTCCAGAAACACAACAGAAGAACAAAGTTCTCCAAGCAGTCAGAGAAATGAAACAAATCACATACAAAGGAAAGCCCATCAGAATCACAGCAGACTTCTCAACACAAACCATCAAGGCAAGAAGAGCTTGGAGTGACATATTCCAAGCCCTAAAAGAAAACAGCCTCCAACCCAGACTGATGTACCCTGCAAAACTATCTTTCAAAATGGATGGAGAAATAAGATACTTTCATGACAAAGAGCACCTTAGGAACTTCATGAATACAAAACCAGCACTCCAAAGAATTTTACACAATAGCCTAAGAACAGACATAGAGGATCACAACCCCAGGAAACAAAGCAGAATGAACCCATCTGGCATGACAAGAAATTAAATGTAAAGGGGGAGAACCCAACAAAAAGAAAAAGTCATGGTAATGACAAGTCAATACGTTTCAGTTATAACCATCAATGTTAATGGTCTCAATTCAAAAATCAAAAGAAATAGACTGGCAGAATGGGTCAAGAAGCAAAATCCAACAATCTGCTGCATACAAGAAACACACTTAATTCAAAAGGAAACTCATAGACTGAAAGTAAAAGGGTGGAAAACAATACTCTGTGACGGGTACGAGAAAAAAAGCAGGAGTAGCTATCCTCTTTGCAGATCAAGTAGATTTCAAACCAACACTAATTAAGAGAGATGAAGAAGGAAACTACATCTTTGTAAAGGGAAGAATCCAAGAGGAAGAGATGACAATCATAAATATCTATGCACCAAACACTAGTGCACCCAACTATATAAAACAAATACTAATGGACATAAAAAGTCATGTATGCACTAATACAATTGTAGTGGGGGACCTCAACACCCCACTGTCACAAATACATAGATCAACTAGACAAAAAATAAGTACTGAAATACTAGAACTCAATTGAACTCTTGAACAAATGAACTCAACAGATGTTTACAGAGGCTTCCACCCCACAAAATCAGAATACACATTCTTCTCAGCTGCACACGGGTCATTCTCCAAAATAGACCACATACTCACACATAGAACATGTTTAAGTAAGTGCAAAGGAATTGAAGTTATCCCCTTTATATTATCAGACCATAATGCAAGGAAATTGGAGATTCATAGCAAAAGAAACTCAAAAAATTTCATAAGCATGTGGAAATTGAACAACACACTTCTGAATAACCAATGGGTCACAGAGGAAATTAAAGAAGAAATCAGACAGTTCCTTGAATTAAATGACAGTGACAATACAACATATCGGAATCTATGGGACACAATGAAAGCAGTCTTATGAGGGAAATGCATAGCAGTGAATACTCATATTAGGAAAACAGAAGGAGCCCAATTAAACAACCTGATGCTGAACCTCAAGCTTCTAGAAAAAGAAGAGCAAGACAACCCCAAAGCTCATACAAGGGAAGAAATTATAAAGATCAGAGGAGAAATCAATGCAATGGAGACTAAGAGAACGATACAAAAAATCAATGAAGCCAAGAGTTGGTTCTTTGAAAGAATCAACAAAATTGATAAACCTTTAGTCAACCTTGTCAGAAAAAGGAAAGAAAAGGCCCAAATCCATGCAATTAGGAATGAAAAGGGTGAAATCACAACAGACCCAGCAGAAATCCAGAGGATCATCAATACCTACTTCCAGAACCTATACGCCAATAAGATGGACAACACAGAAGAAATGGACAGATTCCTAGATACATAGGAATTACCAAAGTTGAATGAAAAAGACCTAAAAATTCTGAACAACCCAATATCAACCAATGAAATTGAAAATGTAATTAAAAACTTATCAACTAAGAAAGCCCCAGGCCCTGATGGCTTCACTGCTGAATTCTACAAGACATTTAGAGAGGAACTGCTGGCACTACTGTTTAAACTCTTCAATGAAATTGAAAGGGAAGCAATACTCCCAAATTCATTCCTGGAAGCAAGCATCACCTTGATCCCCAAAGCAGAGAAAGACCCAACTGAAAAAGAGAACTATAGGCCAATCTCACTAATGAACATAGATGCAAAAATCCTTAATAAGATAATGGCAAACAGAATGCAGAAGATCATCAAGAAGATCATACACCCTGAACAAGTGGGATTCATCCCAGGGATGCAGGGATGGTTCAATATATGAAAATCAATTAATGTATTACACTATATCAATAGAGCCAAGGACAAAAACCATATGATTATCTCCATAGATGCAGAAAAAGCATTTGACAAAATCCAACATGCATTTATGATAAAAACCTTACAAAAAATTGGAATAGATGGTCTCTACCTCAAACTGAGAGAAGCCATCTATGAAAAACCAACAGCCAATATCATCCTAAGTGGTCAAAAACTGAAATCCTTCACACTAAAATCAGGAACAAGACAAGGATGTCCACTATCACCACTCTTGTTCAATATAGTTCTGGAAACATTAGCCACGGCAATTAGACAAGAGAAAGAACTAAAAGGAATAAAGATAGGAAATGAAGAAGTCAAATTGTCATTATTGGCAGATGACATGATACTCTATATAGAAGATCCCAAGAACTCCACCAAAAGTCTTCTAGACTTAATAACCAAATTCAGTCAAGTAGCTGGTTACTAGGTCAACACACAAAAATCAATAGCTTTCCTCTACACCAATGACAGATTCACTGAGAGAGAAATAGGGCAAATAATTCCTTTCACAATAGCATCCAAATAACTGAAATACCTAGGAATCAACCTAACAAAAGAAATCAAAGACCTCTTCTCTGAAAACTATGGCACTCTGAAAAGAGAGATTGAAGATGATATCAGAAAATGGACAGACATCCCCTGCTCCTGGGTAGGAAGGATTAATATAGTGAAAATGGCCATACTTCCAAAACTGCTATATAGATTTAATGCAATTCCAATTGAGATCCCAGCAGCATCCTTCATGGACCTTGAGAAAACAATCCAAAAATTCATTTGGAACAAGAAGAGACCCAGAATAGCAAAAGCAATTCTAGGTAACAGAGACATGGCAGAGGGTATCACAATCCACAACCTGCAACTCTACTACAAAGCTACTGTGATAAAAACAGCATGGTACTGGCAAAGAAACAGACTTGAGGACCAGTGGAACAGATTAGAAGATGCAGAAACAACTCCAGACACACTCAGCCATCTCATCTTCGACAAAGGAGCCAAATACCCTCACTGGAGGAAAGATAGCCTCTTTAATAAATGGTGCTCGAAAAATTGGGCTTCAACTTGCCAAAGATTAAAACTAGACCTGTATCTCTCACCATGCACTAAACTAAAATCAAAATGGATTAAAGATCTAAATATTAAAATAGAAACTCTGAACCAGTTGGAACAGAGGTTAGGTAGAACCCTTGAAGACATCGGTGTAGGAAAAGATTTTATGAACAAAACCTCAGTTGCCCATGAACTAGCACAAACAATCAACAAATGGGATCTCTTCTTATTAAAAAGCTTCTGCACAGCAAGAGAAACCACCAGCAGTGTGAAGAGACAACCCACAATGTGGGAAAAAATCTTCAGCTGCTCTTCCTCAGACAAAGGTCTACTATCTCGAATCTATAAAGAACTTCAAAAGATCAGACCTCCCAAATTTAAAGACCCAATCCAAAAATGGGCATCTGAAATGAATAGACATTTCTCAGACAAAGAAGTAGAAATAGCAAATAAATACATGAAAAAATGTTCAACATCACTGGTCATTGGAGAGATGCAAATGAAAACAACGCTGAGATTCCATTTCACTCCAGAAAGAATGGCTGCTATCATGAAATCAACCAATAACAAATGCCTGTGGGGCTGTGGGGAAAGAGGAACCCTGTTCCACTGCTGGTGGGGGTGTAGACTGGTGCAAGCACTGTGGAAATCAGTATGGAGATACCTCAAAGAACTAGGACTGGAAATCCCATTTGACCCAGCTATTCCACTGCTGGGGATCTTCCCCAAAGAATTAAAAGAATAATACCACAGTGATATATGTGCACCCATGTTCATAGCAGGGCAGTTTGTAATAGCTAAAACTTGGAAACAGCCGAAATGCCCATCAACTGGAGACTGGATAAAGAAAATGTCGTTTTTTTATAAAATAGAGTACTACTCAGCCATAAAAAATGAGAAATTAGAAACATTTATAGCTAAGTGGATGCACATTGAGGCAATACTCTTAAGTGAAATAAATAGGACACACATGAATAAATACTGAATAGTTTCTCTGGTGTGAGAAACTGAAAGTGTAAATAAGGACTAAATGTATAATAGGTCATGTGAAATAGGAAGAAAAGGGGCAAAGGGGAAGGAAGTGGGAGGGCTAAGGGAAAGGATAGAAGGGAATGGAATTAATATGAGAAAATGGAAAAATAGGAACAAAATCTTTGTAAATAGGGAGGACTGGAGGGGTTGAAGGGAGGGCTGGGCAGGGGTGAAAAATAAGAACCAAGAGAGACTATGTAAAGGTGCAAATTTCCAATGATGAATGTCATTATACTGTATACCTAAAATGTACCAATTATTAGAATGAATAATTGATAATGTAAAATAAGAAGAAAAGGTCCAAAGGGGTAGGGGTAGTGGGAGGCACAGGGGAAAGGAAAGAAGGGAAAGGAAAAAATGATGAGAGATGGAAAAAATGGAAATAAAGTCTTTGTAAATAGGGAAGGGTGGAGGGTGTGAAGGGAGGGCTAGGAATGGGGAAAAAATAAGAACCAAGATGCATTATGTAAAGGTACAATTCCCAATGAGAAATGTAATTGTGTTGTATACCTACAATGTACCAATAAAAGAATTTAAAACAAAAAAAAATTTAAATGAGATAAACAAAATGATACAAAACATGAACAACCAGTTTACCAAGGAATTAGAGTCCAAGAAAAAGTTTCAATCAGAAACTCAGGAGATTAAAAATCATATTGAAAGTATGGGCACCAGAACCAACCAATGGGAGGGCAGAATTTCAGGGCTAGAAGACAATGATGGCTTCAAAGACAAACTACTCAAAGATACCTTAAAATGAGCTACAGAACATGAAAAGTTGATCCAATAACTGCTAAAAGACTGATTTAAGAAGATTAATCTAAGACTAATCAATTAATCAATTAATCTAATCTAAGACTAATCAAAGAAGACTAATCTAAGACTAATAGTAATAAGGGCAGGGGATTTAGCTTAGTAGCACTATGCCTGCCTGGCAAGTTCAAGGTCCTGAGTTTGATTCCTGGTACAAAAAAAAAAAAGAATTGGAATAAGTGAAAAATCAGAACACAACACAAATGTCATTAAAAAAATCTGTTCACAAAAATAATGGAAGAAAATTTCTCAAATATAGGGAAAAAAATTAAACATACAAACAAGTGAAACATATAGAACCCCAAATAGCCATGTCCAAAAGAAAATCGCTCCATGCCACATCATGCTTAAAGCCCCAGATGTCTATCACAGAGACGAAGTCTTAAAAGCTGTTAGAGAAAGACAAAACATCACATAAAAAGGTAAAAATCATTAAAATTACAGAAGGTTTCTCTACACAAATCTGAAAGGCTAGGAGGACTTGGAATGAAGTGCTTCAAACCCTAAAAGATGACAATTTCCAACCAACCCTGACATGTGTATCATGCAAAACTTTCCTTTGAAATTGATGTGGAAATAAGATATTTAATGACAAGGAGCACCTCAAGAAATTCTTAACCACCAAACCAGTGTTACAGAAAATTCTCAAGGATATTCTAGAAAGAGACAATGAAGCCAACAATGTCAATAAGTCAAAAAGAGTGAGTATACCTGCAAGATGAGCATCTAAGCAAAAGGGGAAAATAAAGAAATCAGCAACAGGAAAATAATGCAATGACAGGAATAAATCAATGTCTCTTGGTAATAACTGTCAATGTGAATGGTCTCAATTCCCTAGTAAAAAGACTTGGGAAAATGGGACTTGGGATCCATTTGGAAAATGGATCAAGAAACAAAACCCAAATATATGTAGTATATAGGAAACACACTTAATTAAAAAAGAAACACAGGTTAAAAATTAAGGGATGGTAAACAATATTCCATGCAACAGGAATCTGGAAAAAAGCAAGTTGCTATTCAGACAATGTGGAATTCAAGAGAAGACTGATTAGAAGAAACAAAGAAGGTTACTACATATTGGTTAAGGGAACAATTCAATAGAAAGAGATAACAATTTTATATGCACCAAATACTGATGCACCCAACTTCATAAAACAAACACTACTAGACATGAAACATCAGATAAATACTGATACAACTGTAATACAGTATCTCAGTACCTCACTGTCACAAATGGACAGATCAACTTGACAAAAAAATCAACAAGGAAATACTAGAGTTGAACTAAACCTTTGAACAAATGGACTTAATAACATCATCCAACAACAGAATACACATCTTTTCAGCAGCACATGGGACTTTCTCCAAAACAGACTACAGACTAGCCATAAAACATGCTTGAGTAAATGCAAAATAACTGAAATTATATCACACATATTATCAGATCACAGCACAATGAAACTAGAAATCAGTGGCAAAAGAAACCACAGAAACTATGTAAACACATGGAAATTAAATAATACCTTCTTGAATAATCAATGGTCACAGATGAAATTAAAGAAGAAGCTAGAGAGTTTTTACAATCAAACAATAATCCCAGTATGACATACCAGAACCTATGGGACAACAATGAAAGCCTCCTAAGAGGGAAGTTTATAGTAGTGAATTCTCACATCAGGAAAACAGAGTAAGCTCAAATAAATAACCTAATGATACACCTCAAGGTCCTAGACAAACAAGAACAATCAAAACTCAAAGCTAATACAAGGAAGAAAATTATAAAGATCAGAGCAGAAATTAATGGAATTGAGACAAAAAATACAAAGAATCAGTGAATGAAATAGTTGGTTCTTTAGGGCTGGGGATTCAGCTCAGTGGTGCTGCCACCTACCTTGCAAGAACAAGGTCCTAAGTTTGATCCCTGGTACAAAAAAAAAAAAAAGTTGGTTCTTTGAAAGATTAAACAAAATAAAGAAACCCTTAGACAACCTTACCAAAATAAGGAAAAAAAGACCCAAATTCATTCAATTAAAAATAAAAAAGGTGAAATCAAAATGGATTCTGCCAAAATCCAGAAGATTATTGGTAGCTACTTAGCTACTTTGAGGACCTATACTCTAATGAAATGAAAAATTCACAAGAAATGGATAAATTCATATATACATATTAATTACCAAGCTGAACCAAGAAGGTATAAAAATCCTGAACAATCCAGCATTAGTCAGTGAAATTGAAGAAGTAATAACAATAACTACCAACTAAGAAAAGCCCAGGTCTTGATGGATTCACTGCTGAATTCTACAAGAATTTTAGAAAAGATCTAATGTAAAAATCCTCAAACTCTTCAGTTAAATCAAAAGGGAAGCAGTACTCTCAAAGTCATTTCTGGAAGGATTACCTTGATCCAAAACCAGAAAAGGACTCAATCAAAAAAGAGAACTACAGGCCAATCTCTTTAATGAACATAGATGTAAAATACCTCAATAAGCTACTGGCAAACAGAATGCAACAAATCATTAAAAAGATCATACATCATGACCAAGTAAGATTCACTCCAGGGATGCAGCGATGTTTCAACATATGCAAATCAATAAATGTATTACACCACATAAGCAGAAGCAAGGACAAAAATCACATGATGCTCTCAATTGTCACAGAAAAAGTATGTAACAAAATTCAACATCCCTTCATAATTAAAACCCTGAATAGGGCCGGGGATTTAGCTCAGTGGTTCCATCGCCTGCCTCCCAAGCGCAAGGTCCCAAGTTTGATCCCCGGTACGAAAAAAACCCAAAAAACAAAAAACCTTGAATAAAACAGGAATAGGAGATCTTTATCTCAATCTGATAAAAGCTATCCATGAAAAAACAGTGGCCAACATCATACTGAAAGGAGAGAATCTGAAAGCTTTCCCTCTAAAATCAGGAACAAGACAGGGATGCATGCTATCACCATTTCTGTTTAATATAGTTTTTGAAACAGTAGCTAGAGCAATTAGATAAGAGAGAAATAAAAGGGATATAGATAGTAAAGAAAAGTTAAATTTGAAGATGACACGATCCTCTACATAGAAGACCCCAAAAACTCCACCAAAAGACTCCTAGATTTAAAAACCAAATTCAGTGCTGTAGCAGGATACAAAGTCAACACTCAAAAATCAATAGTGTTTCTGTACATCAATAACAAACTCACTGAGAGAGAAATCAAGGAAACAATACTTTTCACAATAGTGTCACGAAAAATGAAATGCCTTGAAATTAACCTAACCAAGGAAATAAAAGAACTCTACAATGAAAGCTATAGTACTCTGAAAAAGGAGATCCAAGTGGATATCAGAAAGTGGAAAGATATCCTCTTTTTCTGGATAGGCAGAACTGATATAGTCAAAATGGCCACACTTTCAAAACTGTCAAATAATAGTTTTCTTAAAAACTTATGTGATGCGGCCTCCCTTGCAAGTGCAAAACTGTTACACAGATATAATGCAATACCAATCAAAATACCAATAGCATTTCTTACAGAACTAGAGAAAACAATTCTAAAATTTATATGGAACCAGAAGAGACCTGGAATAGCAAAAACAGTTCTGAGCAGCAAGGGCAAGGCAGAGGGCATCTTGATCCTGGACTTCAAGTTATACTATTACATAGCTACGGTGATAAAAACAGCATGGTATTAGCAAAAAACCAGAAATCTGGATCAGTGGTACAGAATACAAGACACAGAAATAGCCGCATGCACACTCAAGTAACTTATCTTTGACAAAGGGGCAAATCTTTCTACTAGAAGAGAGACAGCCCCTTTACCAAATGGTGCTTGGAACTGGCTAGTTTGAAGATTGAACCTAGACCCATCTCTCTCACCATGCGTGAAACTAAAATCAAAATGGATCAAAGATCTAAACATCAGAAAAGAAACAGTGTGCTGGAAGACAAAATAGGTAAAATACTTGAAGACATGGGTGAGGGCAAAGACTTTCTGAACAGAATCCTGGTTGTACAAGAAATAATGCCATGAATCAACAAATGGGATCATGTCAAATTAAAAGGAAACAACCAACAGACTGAAGAGACTACCTACAGAATGGGAAAAATTTTTGCCAGCTAGTCCTCAGACAAAGGACTAATACCTAGAGTATATAAAGAACTCAAAAAAAATTAGACCCCCCCCCACATCTAAAGAACCAATTTAAAAATGGGAATCTGAAATGAATAGACACTTCTCAGATGAATAAGTACAAATGGACAATGAATACATGAAAAATGTTCAACATCAGTGTCCATTGAAGAAATTCAAATTAAAATAACACTGAGGGCCAAAGATTTAGCTCAGTGGTTCCACCGCCTGCCTTGCAAGTGCAACAACCTGAGTTCGATCCCCGGTACAAAAAAATCAAAACCAAACAAACAAAAAACAGCACTGAGATTCCATCTCACTCCAGAAAGAATGGCTATCATCAAGAAATCAACCTATAACAAATGCTGGCAAGACTGTAGTGAAAAAGGAACACTTTTTCAATGTTGGTGGGAGTATAAACTGGTACAGGCACTATGGAAATCAGTACGAAGATTCCTCAAAAACTAAAACTAGAAATTGCATTTGACCCAGCTATTCCCTTTCTACATATCTTCCTAAAAGAGTTAAAGACATAACACCACAGTGATGTATGCATACTCATGTTTATAATAGCACAATTCATAATAGCTAAATCTTGAAAGCAGCTTATATGTTCATCAACAAATGAATGGATAACAATAATGTGGTATTTACACAATGGAGTATTATTATTCCATAAAGAAGGACAAACTTTGTAAGTAAATGGATGCACTTTGTGTCTTAGTTACTTTTTGTCATTGCTGAAACAAAATATCCAACACCCAAAGTCAAAGGAAAAAAGATTTATTTCAGCTCACAGTTTGTAGAGGTTTCAGTCCATAAATGGCTGGCTCTAAGGCAGGGTGGTATGGCAGAGGAACATCAAGGAGGAGAAATGGTTCACATAAAACACACATCATCTGGGGTCCAGCAGCCAATGCAGTCCTTCTTCCCAGCAGAAACCTCATGAACCTGATCTTTGCTGGCAGCATTTCTATCAGCATTCTGGTCTTCTGAGTTCTGACCAGAATCTCCCATCCAGTATAGCTTAAGGCATTCCAGGCTTGCTTGTTCAGCCGGCAGCTCCAAACCTTTCCAAACTCTTCCCACAAGCCAGTTTCAAAGGCTCCTAAACCACATGGTCATGTACAGTCACAGCAATGATCCTACTCTCAGTACCCAAATCTGTCTTAATTACTTTTTCTTCTTGCTGAGACAAAACACCCAACAATCAAAGTTAAAGGAGGAAAGGTTTATTTCAGCTCACAATTTGTAGAGGTTTCAGTCCATAGATGGCTGGCTCTAAGGCAGGGTGGTATGGCAGAGGAGCATCATGGAGGAGAAATGGTTCGTGGCAAAGTAGAGTAGGGAGAAGGCAGCCACCAGTGAAGTAGCAAGCAGCAAGCAACAAGCAGGGACAGCAGCAGCCTTCTTTCTATCCCTTATATTCTATTTCACCTACTCACCTCTAGGGCATGCAGCCCTCATAACCATGGGGAGGCACCCTTAATCCTAGAATTGCACCATGAATCAATCCCACTGTCAGATCCTTAATTCCAGTATCACACACTCTAGATCCAGCCACCTCCAAAAAGCCCCACCTATGATTGCATGAGGCTTTGGGGGGACATCTAGATACAAGCTGTAACACCTTGATACCATAATGGTAAGGAAAATAAATCAGACACATAAGCTTAAATATCACATGATCTCTTTTTATGAGAAATTGAATATATAAATACAGTGTGAAATATTATCTAATAGGAAAAAAGAGAGAGAGAAAAAGTTATTGTAATCCAGCATGGACAATGTATCTAAAAGTGTATTCTGATTTATTATAATTATCTTATGTGTTTTATATGTTTTTGGCCTATTAGTATGGTTGTTAATCTGTATGTGTGATCATTAATTATAATCACTTTTAGAATAAATGAGTCTGATGCTGGCAAAAAGGGGTGTAGAGGGGAAGGGGAAAAAAGAATTGAAATGTGTTATGTACATGTAGCAATTTCCCACAATGAATGTAATCATTATGTACTGCGAGCATGTGCTACTAAAAATATGAAAAAAATTGTAAAAGAGAAGCAAGCAAAAAAGAGATGATACATAAGAACAAAGTCAAGACTCAGAATGAAAACTTATTTTTGTAACATGCATAAATAACAAATGATTGGTAATCTCAACATATTAAGATCATCAATATATCAATAAGAAAATGATAATAAATTCAACAGAACAAAAGCCAAAAAGTTTCAATAGGCAATTCAGAGGGAAAAAAATCCAAAAGAGCATACAAAATATGCTCAAAGATCAACTGCTTTTATAACCAGGAAAATGTAAATTTACTATTATTTTACCTGAAATATTCCACACAGAGCAGATTGGCAACAATTAAAATATATGAATGATAACATTAAGTGATGGTGAAGATTGGAAGACACAAGAGTGTTTAGATGAGTAATTTGGAAAGCTAGTTGACTGTACATAGTAGAGTTGATTATGTACCTGCTCAACAATACAAGATTCTACATGTTGATATCTATCTTGGAAAAATTCTCCTAAATGTGTCCAAGTAAATACAGTGGTACCTCAGTTCAAGAACTTAATTCTTTGCACAATTCTGGTCACAAACCAAATTGGAGGAGGACCGAATCAAATTTCCCCACAAGGTCAACATTGTACCTAACCATTGAATTTGATTTGGTTCTTAACCAATTCAATTTGTGACCAGAATCACTGGAAGAATTAAGTTTATGAACTGAGGTACCACTGTGTGTATATCTGTTCATCACAACACTACAATCATGAAAAACATGGAAATTTATTTTACATCTATCAGTTTAGGAGTTGTATTAGCTTTCCATCACTGTGACAAATACCTGACAAAAACAATTTAAAGGAGGAAAGGTTTACTTTGGTTCACAGTTTTAGAGATTTCAGTCCATGGTCAGCTGGCACCATTTCTGTAGGCCCATGACAAGGAAGAAACATCATGGTGAAAGGGCATGGCAGAGGAAAGCTGCTCGCCTCACAGCATCCAGGAAGCAGAGAGCCAGAGCAAGACAGGAAGGGATGGAGGACAAGATATAGTCTCCAAGGACATGCTCCCATGATCCACTCCCTTTAATTAAATACCACCTCCTATGTTTCCATCACCTCCCAATAATACCATCAAATTCTGAGTCCATCAATGGATGAATCCACTGATGAAATTAGAGCCCTCATAATCCAGTCACCTTCCAAAAGCCTCACCTCTGTACAGTCATGCGCTGGGGACCACGTCTCCAATGCATGAGCCTTTAAGGAACATTTCATATCCAAACCATAACAGTAGACAAATAAATACCCAGCAACAGTAATTTTTCAGTGGATTCAAATATGTATAAGGATTAATCATACCAACTCCAATATAATTTTAGTATAATTTTCTCTGTAAATGGAAGGAGAGTAGGAGAACAATATGAAGCTTTAGCTAAAGAAGAATATTTTATTACTCTAGTCTATTCTATTTTATGAGAATAAACCACCAATGCCAATATTATATGTTATTTTATGGTAAAGGATATTTGTTGACTGTTCTCTATATTTTGTATGCTATTTAACAAAATATTTTTAAGACGGCAAATTCATATTTTTTTACTCACATCATGCCAATTAATGAGTGGGACTTTTGTTTTCCCATTAAAATAACTATTTTGGCATAATATACAGTACTTCCCCTTCTCAGAGGAAAATACTTTTCAAGAATTTGCAGCAGATGCCTGAAACTGCAGGTAATACTGAAACCTATAATTTAATGCCTTTTCTATATTAACTGAGCACTTTTGTGCATGGTGGCCATAGCTTTTGCCATTTGAGGTGTGATAGCAACCTCAGCAGAGATTTTTTTTTATTAAGTCAAGAGCTTTTCAGTTAAATGAAGCACTTCACAGCTTCCTTTTGGTATACCCTAATTGCCAGCATCACTGCTCTTGAATCAGATGAACAGAAGCACCACAATACCATGACAATCCATCCGATAACCAAGATAGCTGGTAATTGACACAAGTGTGCATACAGTGCAATGGGCACACTGGGCAGAGGGATGATCTATATCCCAGGCCAGAGGGAATAGGCTGGTGCAAGATTTAATTACACAACTCAGAATGACACACAAATGAAAATTATGAGTTTTTTATTTATTTTGGAAATTTTCCATTTAATATTTGCAGACTGTGCTACTAACTGCAACCTTGGAAAATGACATTATGGATGAGGGGGACTACTATAAATAGAAACAAAAATCATATATCAGCTAGAACACTTAAGCATTGTTATATGTTCCTTTAAAATAATGCATTTAGGAAAATAAAGCTAAGGATAACTTTTTACTTTATCTTCATTGCACGGACTGTTTGTGTCCCTCCAAAATTCATATGTTGAAATCTGAACCCTAATGTGATAGTATTAGGAGGTAGAGCCTTTGGGAAGTGATAGTCATATAGGTAGAGCCCTCATGAATGGGATTAATGTCCTTACAAAAGAAGGCCCAAAGAACTCTTGCCTGCTTTCAACTGTGTGAAGATAGATACAGTCTGGAACCCAGAAGAGGCCTTTCTCCAAAATGCAAACATGCTGGCATCCTGGTCTCAGATTTCCAGCTTCAGAACTGTGAGAAATTTCTGTTATTTAAGCCATCCAATTTATGGTACTTTGTGATAGACACTTGAACTAAAACATTCATCTTAACATTTACTTTGGCATTTATAAAATCAAAACCAAAAAAAAAAGAGAGAGAGAGAGAGACCCGGAAAACATCTAGGGTAGAAGGTAGAATGGCTTAGGTATGAAGGCTTCTACTTTCCTAGTGAAAAACTCTTTTATTATTGCTGTTGCAAGCAGTTCTAAGATAATGCTGTTATTTTAATATTAACTTTGAGTACTGTCTTACTTATATGTTAATTTAAGAAATAATTCATTAAAATATCTAGTGTCTACTTGAAGAAAACACCAGTGGAGGTTACTGAGACCCTAATGCCCTGTCTTAAGAATCTTAGAGGTGGATTTAAATCGCCCAGAAGATAGCCCTCCAATGAAATTACACTGTATAGAAGCAGCATATTATATTTTCCCCTAGCTGCTAAAAAATTCCTCCATTCCCAACAAGCATCATAAACATATGACCTAAGCAAACTTTGACTTTGCAATATCAGGATCAGAGAACAAGTGGTTAAGCCATAAAAGCATTACGGAATCCTAGGAATATATCTCTATTTGAGTCAGCAGAATTTCCCCTCAAGAGCTAAAAACCAGTTGCAGTCTCAGTGAGGTTGGCAAGGCGTGAAACGTATCACAGGTTTTTCCTTCTCCAGAATTAAAGTTCTCAGTCAGGGAAAAGACAAATGTGACATAAGCTCTGAACTATTCTTTTTTATTTTACATTTCAGCAGCTCATTGTTGCCTTATCTCCTGGAGGTTGAAACTAATGAGAAGCTGAATAATTTCATGTAAGTCAAGAGAAATGGAAATTGGATATCTTTGGAATAGTTGTTATATAAAATATGGTTGTTTTTATTACTTTCAACTTTTGTATAATAGGCTGTCTTCTTAATTCAATAAAAAATTATGAAAGTAAATGAGTAATGTTTGTTTCTTTAAGCTCCTTTGATGAAAGGTGCTATATAAAACCAAAGTACACTGTGTTACTTTATTATTTTATTTCATAAGCTCTGCAGCATAAAAAGCTGCAAATGAAATCTCCCAATAGGTTTGAGAGGGTGATCATTATCTTCCCAGTCCTGGGAATGGATCTTTAGGCTTTTGTGAAAGCAGCAACCTTGTTGTTTGTTGCTGCTCAAGTTTTGAGTACTCACAGGCAAATATTGACAGGTCAATTATTCTTTTGTTGTTTTTAGTTGCCAGTGCTGGGGACTGAATCCAGAGTCTTGCAAATGATAAGCAAGTGCTCAAGCACTGAGCCACATCTCCACCACAAGTTTTGTTGGAGTTGTGTGGATTGCATGTGTGCACACATATGCACATATGTGTGCTCAAATGAGAAATTAGTCACCAACAGAATGAATCAGAAATTTGACTAAGTGTCATGGTCAATTATTTATTTCTGACTGCTAGTATATGTTGCATTTATGAGGTTGGTAAATTATGTTATAAAAATAGGCAATTCTGGAGGTGCTTATTTTCAGGGTTCAGAAATTTTGAAAAATTTATACCTTGTCATCTTATGATAGCACTAAAATTTATGTCACGCTACAAAATTAAATTATTCCACAAAGATAAATTGAGTGCACTTAAGAAACTCATATCCTAATCCTAAATTGAGTTTGGTGAATTAGGAAGTTTAATACAAGTTTAATACCCTGAATGCATTCAGACAGTGATGAAGGGATGCAAAGCATATTAAACAAAAGTTTAAAAAAGCCCAGTGTGGTGGTTCATGCCTGCAAGCCAAGCATTTTGGGAGGCTAAAGCAAGAGTATCAAAAGTTCGAGCCTTGTCTGGGCATCTAAGTGACAGCCTGTCTCAAAATAAAAACAGAAAAAGGACTAGTGATAAAGTTCAGTGTGAAGGCTCTGGGGTCAATCTCCAGTGCTTGAAAAAAAAAGTTAAATAACTACAATAGTATATGTCACAAGGTGCCAAATGGGTAATCTGAGGAGTAAAGGCTATGTATTCAGAATAAGGGGGTAAAAAGGATAGCAGAGTCACCAAAGGGGCTGACTGGAATGAAGGTTTCGGGGAGGGAACTGGGGAGGTGAGGTTAGAAATTTAGCTGGATCATACATCAAAATGAAACAATATCATAAATAGCACTCCATTTTCTCCCTCAAATGTAATTATTCATAATTATTTACTTTGTCCTTAATTTAAATCTCTAAATATGAACATGCATGTTGTCCAGGACAGAGACATACATTTGGTTTTGCTTTTGCAATAAGTACAAAAGAACAGGTGGTGACAAGATCTTGGTTGTTGTTGATGATGATGATGTTTAAAATATGTTCTTTTATTTTACACTGGATTATTTCTGATTGCTCTCCATCCAACAGGCTCACATCACTGTCAGGAACACTGGAACACTTGATATATTTGCTATATCTCTTTCTAATTTTTTTTCCATCTCAACAGTCTGGATCTACTGTCAGCAGTCTTGAAAGTTTGATTTAAAACAAAAACATTTGGAGAAATTGGAACTCTCATGCAGTACTGGTGGTAAAATGGTGCAGCCATTATGGAAAATGGCTTGGCAGTTTCTCGAAGTATTAAATACAGAGTTACCCTATGACCCAGCAATTCCAATCCTGAGTATACTCAAGAGAAACATAAAACATATGTCTGCATAAAAACTTGTACATGAATGTTCACAACAGCATTATTTGCAGCCACAAAGCCCCCAAAACAGAAACAACCCAAATGTCCATCAACTGATAAATAGATAAAATGTGGTACTGCTCTATAATGGAATATTCAGCTGCAAGAAGGAAGTAATACTGATGCATGCTACAACATGGATGTTCTTTGAAAATATGATAAGTGAAAGACGCATCTCTTCTCCTCAATTATTGCCATGGCTGCAGCTGCTCCAGTCAGCACAAACGGGAAATTTGGTTCTGTCGTGTAGCAGGTATCCCTTTATGCATCACACTGTATCATGCACTTTTCTTCCATGTCATCACCTGTGTTAGATCGTAAAACAATTTTATTGAGATAAAAGTCATATAACATACAATTCTCTCATTTAAAATGTGTAATAGTTTTTAGTGTACTCAGTGTGCAACCATTGGCACTATGTAATTATTGCTTTTATTACTCCTCAAAGAAGCCTTTTAGGGGTCAAACAACCCTAAGGGAAGAGGAGAGACTTTAAAACCATATGAATGACATGTATGTCTGACCTTAACTAGATATTACCAAAATAGACAATTCCTCCAAGCAATCTGCAGTCTGCTTCTCATCCTTCAACTAGTAGGAAAACGGATAGCTACAGTATGAGCCTGGTACAGAAAACCAAATCAAACCAAACAAAAAACCCCACACCCCAAACAATACCAAAACCAGTATGAACGCTGAGCCCACATAAGGGCTTCTGAGAAATGGGAGTGGGTGTATGAGGGCCCTGGTAATATTTCTTTTTTTAATTAATTTTATTTATTGGTATATTTTAGGTATACAATATAGTTACATTCATCACTGGAATCTTGTACCTTTACATGATTTATCTTGGTTCTTATTTTTTCCCCATTCCCCGACCCTCCCTTCAGCCCCTCCACCCTTCCCTATTTACAAATAATTTGTTTCCATTTTTTTCCTTTTCTCATATTTTTTCTTTTCCCTTATTTCCTTTCCCCTACCCCTCCCATTTCCCTTATTCCTTTAGACCTTTTCTTCCTATTTCACACTATCAATTATACATTTTGATCTTTATTTACACTTTTAGTTTTTTGAACCAAAGAAACCATTCAGTATTTACACATGTGTTTCCTATTTATTTCACTTAATAGTATCGCCTCAATGTGCATCCGTTTAGCTATAAATGTCTCTAGTTTCTCATTCTTTATGGCTGAGTAGTACTCCATTTTACAAAAAAACTACATCTTCTTTATCCAGTTTCTAGTTGATGGCCAATGCGGCTGTTTCCAAGTTTTAGCTATTACAAACTGTGCCGCTAAAAACATGGGTGAGCATATATCACTGTGGTATGATTCTTTTAATTATTTTGGGAAGATACCCAGCAGAGGAATTACTGGGTCAAATGGGACTTTCAATTCTAGTTGTTTGAGGTATCTCCATATTGATTTCCACTGTGGTTGCACCAGTCTACACTCTCACCAACAAAGAAGAAGGGTACCTTTCTCCCCACAGCCCTGACAGCATTTGTTATTGGTTGATTTCATGATGACAGCCATTCTTTCTGGGGTGAGGTGGAACTCAGTGTTGTTTTCATCTGCATCTCTCAAATGACCAGTGATGTTGAACATTTTTTCATGTGTTTCTTTGCTGCTTTTACTTCTTTGTCTGAGAAATATCTGTTCATTTTAGATGCCTATTTTCGAATTGGGTCTTTATATTTAGGAGTCTGATTTTTTTGAGTTCTTTATATATTCTAGATAGTAGACCTTTGAGGAACAGCTGGTAAAATTTTTTTTTCCACATTGTAGGTTGTCTGTTAGCTCTGTTGGTGGCTTCTCTTGCAGTGCACAAGCTTTTTAATAAGATGAGATCCCAGTTGTTGATTCTTTGTGCTAGTTCCCATGCTACTGAGGTTTTGTTCACAAAATCTTTTCCTATGCCAGTGTCTTCGAGAGTTTTACATAACTTATCTTCCAGCAAGTTTAGTGTTTCTGTCTTAATATTTAGGTCTTTAATCCACTTTGATCTTAGTTTAGTGCATGGTGATAGGTATGGGTCTAGTTTTAATCTTTGGCAGGTTGAAATCCAGTTTTTTCAACACCATTTGTTAAATACGCTATCTTTCCTCTGATGAGGGTGGTTGGCTCCTTTGTCAAAGATGAGGTGGCTGAGTATGTCTGGAGTTGTTTCTGCATCTTCTAATCTATTCCATGGATCCTTGAGTCTGTTTCTTTGCCAGTACCATGCTGTTTTTATCACAGTAGCTTTGTAGTATAGTTTCAAGTTGGGGACTGTGATACCCCCTGCCATGTCTATGTTGCCTAGAATTGTTTTTACTATTCTAGGTCTCTTCTGGTTCCAGATTAATTTTTGGATTGTTTTCACTAGTTCTGTGAAATATACTATTGGGATTTCAATCAGGATTGCACTGAATCCATATAGCAGTTTTGGAAGTATGATCATTTTCACTATATCGGTTCTTCCTACCCAGGAGCAAGGGATATCTTTCCATTTTCTTATATCCTCTTCAATCTCTTTTTTCAGAGTGCTGTAGTTCTCAATGTAGAGGTCTTTTGCTTCTTTCATTAGATTGATTCCTAGATATTTCATTTTTTTGGATGCTATTGTGAAAGGGACTATTTCCTTAATTTCTCTGTCAGTGAGTCTGTTATTTGTGTACAAGAAGGCTATTGGTTTTTGAGTGTTGACCTTGTATCCAGCTACTGTACTGAATTTGTTAAGTCTAGAAGTCTTTTGGCGAGTTTTTTGGGTCTTCCATGTAGAGTATCATATCGTCAAGCAAATAATGACAGTTTAACTTCTTCCTTTCCTATCTTTATTCCTTTTGTTTCTTTCTCTTGTCTAATTGCTGTGGCTAGTGTTTCCAGAACTATATTGAACAGGAGTGGTCATAGTGGACATCCTTGTCTTGTTCCTGATTTTAGTGTGAAGGTTTTCAGTATTTGACCATTTAGTATGATGTTGGCTGTTGGCTTTTCATAGATAGCCCTTATCAGTTAAGATAAAGACCATCTATTCCAATTTTCTGCAGGGTTTTTATTATGAATGGGTGTTGAATTTTGTTGAATGCTTTTTCTGCATCTATTGAAATGATTATATGGTTTTTGTCCTTGACTCTGTTAATATAGTGTATTACATTTATTGATTTATGTATGTTGAACCATCCTTGCATTTCTGGGATAAATCTGACTTGGTCAGGGTGTATGATCTTCTTGATGACCCTCTGTATTCTGTTTGCCAGTATCTTACTCAGGATTTTTGCATTTATGTTCATTAGGGAGATTGGCCTGTAGTTCTCTTTTTTGGTTGGGTCTTTCCCTGGTTTTGGAATCAAAGTAACACTTGCTTCCCAGAATGAATTTGGAAGTATTGCTTCCCTTTCAATTTCATTGAAAAGTTTAAAAAGTAGTGGCAATAGTTCTTCTTTAAATGTCTTGTAAAATTCAGCAATGAAGCCATCAGAACTTGGACTTTTCTTTGTTGGTAAATTTTAAATTACTTTTTCAATTTCACTGATTGTAATTGGGGTGTTTAGAATTTTTATATCTTCTTTGTTCAACTTTGGTAATTCATATATATCTAGAAATCTGTCCATTTTTTCTGTGTTTTCCATTTTATTAGAGTATAGCTTCTCGAAGTAGGTATTGATGGTCCTCTGGATTTCTGCTGGATCTGTTGTGACTTCACCTTTTTCATTACTAATTCCATGGATTTGAGCCTTTTCTTTTCTTTTTTTGATAAGGTTGGCTAAGGGTTTCTCAAATTTATTTATTCTTTTGAAAAACCAACTCTTCAATTCCTTGATTTTTTGTATCATTGTCTTAGTCTCCATTGCATTGATTTCTGCTCTGATCTTTATAATTTCCTCCCTTTGGGTTTTGTCTTGCTCTTCTTTTTCTAGGAGCTTAAGATTTAGCACTAGGTTGTTTATTTGAGCTCACTCTATTTTCCTAGTGTGGACATTCACTGCTATAAATTTCCCTAGTGGAACTGCTTTCATTGTGTTCCATAGATTCCTGTATGTTGTACTGGCATCATCATTTAATTGTAAAAACTGTCTAATTTCTTCTTTAATTTCCTCTGTGACCCAGTGTTTGTTCAGGAGAGTGTTATTCAATTTCCATGTGTTTGTGAAGTTTAATTTAGTTTAATTGCACTATGGTCTGATAACATACACGGGATAACTTCAATTCCTTTGCATTTACTTAAACATGTTCTATGCACTAGTATGTGGTCTATTTTGGAGAATGACCAGTATGCAGCCGAAAAGAATGTATATTCTGATTTGGTGGGATGGAACACTCTGTAGACATCTATTAAATCCATTTGTTCAATAGCTTGCTTCAGTTCTATTATTTCATTGTTGATTTTTTTTGTCTAGATGATCTGTCTATTTGTGACAGTGAAGTGTTAAAGTCCCCCACTACAATTGTATTAGAGCTGATTTTGTTTTTCATGTCCATTAATATTTGTTTTGTATAGTTGGGGACATTAGTATTTGGTGCATAAATATTTATGATTGTCATCTATTCCTCTTGGATTGTTCCCTTTACAAGGATGTAGTGACCTTCTTTGTCTCTCTTAATTAGTTTTGGTTTGAACTTTATTTTGTCTGCAAATAAGATAGCTACCCCTGCTTTTTTCCTAGTTCCTGTCACATGGAGAACTGTTTTCCATTCTTTTACTTTCAGTTTATGAGTTTCTTTTTGAACTAGGTGTGTTCCTTGTATATAGCATATTGTTGGATTTTGGTTCTCAATCCATTCTGCCAATCTGTTTCTTTTGATTGGGGAATTGAGGTCCTTAACATTGATGGCTATAACTAACATGTATTGACTTATCATTGTCATGTTATTTTTCTGTTGTTGACTCATTTATTTTTCATCCTCTCCCTTTAATTTCTTGTCTTGCCTGATGGATTTGCTCTGTTGGGCTTCATGGAGTTCTGACCTTCATTGTCTTTTTCTAGGATATTGTTTAGAATTGTTTATAGTGCTGGTTTGGTATTCATGAAGTTCCTAGTGTTCTTTGTCATGGAAGTATCTTATTTCCCCATCAATTTTGAAAGATAGTTGTGCAGAATACATCAGTCTAGGTTGGAGGTTGTTTTCTTTTAGGGCTTGAAATGCCTTGCTCCTTGACTTGAGGGTTTGTGTTGAGAGGTCTGCTGTGATTCTGATGGGCTTTCCTTTGCATGTGATTTCTTTCTTTTCTCTAATTGCTGGTAGTATTTTGTTCTTCTGTTGGGTTTCTGGAATCTTGATTATTATATGTCAAGGTGTAGATGTATTTTGAACATGGGTAGTTGGAGTACTATATGCCTCACTTATCTGCATGTCAAATTCTTTTGTTCTCTTTGGGAAGTTTTCTTTCATTAATTCTGTGAACAGTTTTTTTTTTATGTCATTTGTACTTTCTCCTGCTTTTTTGTGGACTCCTATCAGTCTTATATTATTCTTTGTGTCATCTAAGAGTTGTTGTATTGATTTTTTATGGTCCCTTACTATTTTTTTCTCTTTAAACACATTTATACCATCATTCCCCCCCCCCATTAACTTTATTGGTACATTTTAGGTATACAATACAGTTACATTCATCATTGGGATCTTGTACCATTACATGAGTATCTTGGTTCTTATTTTTTTTCCTCTTCCCTTGCCCTCCTTTCACCCCCTCCACCCTTCCCTATTTGCAAAGACCTTGTTTCGATTTTGTTCCTGTTCTCATATTTTTTCCTTTCCCTTTTTTCCCTTCCCCTACCCCTCACAATTCCCCTGCTCTTTTAGACCTTTTCTTCCTGTTACACAATATCAGTTATACATTTTTTAAAGTACAATATTAAGATCTAGGAGACATTACCACAGATTTTACAGAATTTAAAAGGATATAGAAAGCATATTACAAAAATCTTTTTTTGAAATAAATTTGACAACTTCTAAGAAGTACCTTGGAAGACAAATTAATGAAACTAACTCTGGAGGAAATATAAAATTTGAATAGCACCTATTAAAGAAAGTATATTCCTAGCTTGAAAACCTACTTATATGACAACAGCAGGCTCATAAACATTTTAACTGATAAATTATATCAAACAATTAAAGCAGAAAAAAGAAGGAACACTTCTCCCCTCATTTTAGGAAATCAACATTGTGCTAATCCTAAAAGTGGATAAAGGTAATAGAAGAAAAAAGTATGAACATAGATAGAAATTTGTTTAACAAAACAAACTCCTAGAAGTCAGATCTGGCAGGATGTAGAAAGTGGCTTTGTTATAGGGATGGCAGTGTCAGTTCAGCATTGGAAGATCCACCCCCAAAAGTCATCATTTTAACAGAGGAAAGGAAAAAGCCATATGATCCTGTCACTAGTTGGAGAAAGAGTATTGGACTAAATTCTACAGCTGTTCATGGTAAAAGCTATCAGGAGACTAGAAGTAGAACAGAAACTTCTCAACAGATCAAAGACATGTACTCCATACTTCCAACAAAAACTCCTTCTATGACTGGAGACGATACAATGCTTTCTCCCTAAAGTGGGGAACAAGGGCATATATGCCTACTCTTCATCTGTCCATTAGACTTTGAAACATAGGTCTAAACCAAAATAGTCTGGCAATAAAATGACACAATTAGGATAGGATTGGCACAGCAGAAGCAAAATCTTTATATGTAGATGAAATGATCATCTACAGAGAAAATACTAAGAAATCTCTAGGAGCCCCTAGAACTTGTACTTGAATTTAGCAGGATTAGAAAACACAAGGTATATATAAAAATTCAGGTCTGTGTATACTTGCTATAAATGAAGAACTCCATATTGAAATTTAAAAGTTACGTAGGAGTACAAAGGACCCAGAAAAGCCAAAAACAGAAACAAAAACAGTGTTGGAAGGCATTTAGCACCCAATTTTAAGACTTCTTCTAAAGCTACAGTAATGAAGGCAGTGTTGGTGTAAGGAAAGACATATAGATCATTGGAATAAAACAGAGAATCTAGAAATAGAACCACACATATATGGTCCATTGAGTTTTGAAAGATTATTTAACATTAGCATTTTATAGAATATAAACTCGATTCAAGAGCTGAGGAAGAGAGAGTGTCTTCAGCAAACGGCACTAGAACACCTGGTATCCATATATAAGAAATTAACCTCAAGCCTTTTTTTCCATACATGAAAATAACTTGAAGGGATCTATGAACCTAAATAAGAAAGCCTAAAAGTATAAAACTTTAAGAAGAAATTATAAGGGAAAATATTTATGAATTCAGGGTAGGCAAGAACTACCTAGGATACAAAAGACATGATGTATAAAAGAAAAAAATTGATAAATGAGATTCCATCAAAATTTAGAACTGTAAAAAGATTTGGGGTTTTAGTTGATCATCAGCTAATTAAGAGCCAGTCTGAAGAGATTAGCTAGAGTTTCCTCTCATGTTATTTTTTTTTCTTTCTAAGTTCTTTTATTGGTACACTTTAGGTATACAATATGTTTACATTTATCATTGGGTGCTTGTTCATGATGTATCTTGGTTCTTATTTTTTCCCCATTATTTGTGCACCCTTCATCCCCTCTTCCCTTCCCTATTTACACACACATCATAGGACACACATGTGTAAATACCGAATAGTTTCACTAGTGTGAATGATTAAAATGAATAACTGATAATTTGAAATAGGAAAAAAGGTCCAAAGATGAAGGGGAGAAGGGAGGGGAAGGGGAAAGGAAAGGAGGGAAAGGAAAAACTATGAGAAAAGAGAAAAAAATGTAAATGATGTGTGTTTAAATTTTCTAAGTAACTGGCAATGTATAGCTTTTTTTTTTTTTTTTTTTTTTTTTTTGTTTGCTTTTTGAAACAGGGCCTTGCTATGTAGTTTAGGCTGGCCTTGGCCTTGAATTCATGGCAGTCCTCGTGCCTCAGCCTCCTGAGTGCTGGGATTAAGGTACAGGTTTTGATATTCAAGTTTTTTGTGACCTTTTGATCCCAAGGTCAGGTGGATAGAATTTTAGAATATACATTTACTCCTTGATTCATTAGGGCATTGTTTCTGCAAAGGTTTTCCTGTTGAGGGATATTACATACAATTGTGTGAAGTATGAGAAGCAGTCATTGTTTTCTATGAGTTTTATAGTATAGTCTACATTTGTCAGATGTCACCCCATTCTATTTTCTTTTCAGAACTATTCTATTTACTGGATTCAGAATTTGTAGACCAGACTCTAAATTCAGAGGTAGCAACCTGGATAAGAAGGCTGGTAATGCCTTAAAAGAACTCACAAACATTTTTGCCACAGTTGGTGCCTAGGTCCTAGTCACAGTAACCCTTTCTTGGGCCATATATTCATCATTTTGATGTCTTCCTGTCTGTAATTTGTAACAAATCCAACCATTTGTTCCTTGCAGAACTTATCTTTGGGATAAAATGTTGATCTTCTGGTGCAGAAAAACTCACTCTTAATGAGATAACCTTTGATCATGACTCCAAGCCCAGAATTGCTTTCTGATCACTGCCCGACCTGAGCACTGGCTGAAAGGTTAGGGCAATCCAGTCCAGATTGGACCACTGACCCTATCTGGAGGGCTTAAAATTTTTTTTGTTAACAATATTGTGTAAAATGACATTTATTATACCAATATATGTATGTTTTGTTTCATGAGTAGTATTTTAATATTACTATTGTTAAATTACTGTATGATATAAACAGTGCTTCTGTATATCATTGTGCAAAATTTAATAGAATGCATTATATGCTGTAATTTATTTTACTGCTAAAAATTTTGAAAATCGAACACAGTAAGATTTTTTAAAAGCTTTTCCTGTTTTTGTTTGTTTTGTTTGGTTATAGCTTTTCCCCCTGACTGTCTTGTTCTGCTCTTCTTTTATGGCATGTATCTTCCTCCATAATTTCTCTGGGTCACATATTTTGACTCTAAGAACTTCTGGAATTTTCTCAGTAACTATCTTAAGATTTGACTTCTCTTCTGTATCAAATGATGAAAAGGAAACAACTGTGCTGTTATAAATTCCTCTGATGCTTGGAAATAGAAATTGGTTTCTCACCAAATGTGATATCAGGGAAATGACATCATCTTTTTAAAGAGAAAATCCAATGTTTCTGACATAAAGTGAGAGTTTATTTTTTAAATGAGATGAGACCATAAATTATTTCTGTTTGTTTTTTAAACAAACCTACTAGAGTGTATACTTCCAAGAAGTTGTAGCATTTTCCAGGTAGTCTCTTTATGAAGACTGGCATTAATGCCAATTTTGATGAAGTCCTTTCTGGAACATTTTTGAAACTCTTATATTGTTATGTTTGCCTCCAAAACTATGATGTGTGATTTTTAAAATATCCCAAATGGGACTATGTTTCTGTCTTCTAATGGTGATTTAATTTTTAGAAAGATTCAAAAGACACCCATGTTTGATAAATAGGTCAAAAGATCAACCCAGAGAGTGTTTTTTAATGTCAAAATGATATATGACTGTAGTATAATGAAACTTTTCAGGGTAACTTGAATGAAATCTGAAAGCACTTAAAAATATGAGTTCCAAAAAATAATTTGAGTACTGACAATCTTATTGGAATAAGTTCTTTAGCTTCTCAGAAGACACAATGCCAAGAATTTCACACAGATTGAATCCTTCCAATAGTTCTGTACAGTAAAAATTATCCCCATTTTACTGATAAGAAACAAGGTTGGAGAAACTAAACAGCATGCCCAGGTAAACCCAGTTGCCTAAGCAAAACTGGTCCCCATGTTTCTAGTCTGCTGGCTCTCCATGGAGAGTGGGTAATTAATGCCCCCATTTTTAGTTTTGAAACTTAATCACTTTGCTTTATTCTGAGTGATTTAAAATTTTTATTTAAAACTCTGCCTGATGTGTGCATGTCCAAGCTTGAAATGAGGCTCTCCCTCAAAGATGTAGGACTTTTCTGTTCTTTCTAGCCTCCTATCTTATCTCCTCATTTCAGATGTAGAACCTGGCAAAATTTGAGAGCAGTGCCTTTCTTCAAAACTAATGCCAACAGCTTCTCATTTACACTGTGTCTAATTATCCCAAATTCAAATTCAAAGTCAATGGAATCCAAATTAATGAGGGCTTTCTGTGTTTCCTTTCTGAGTTCCTTGGAAGGTCCCCATGCCATGCATCATCCAATGATGTGTGTTTTTTTATTATAAAATCTGAAAGTACAGGCTAGGGGAGCAAAATCAAAGAAAGGTATTAGGAGATCACGTAAAACCTGTAATAAAATTAAAACCATGGCTATAACTACGAGAACTATCCATCCATGGAATGAGCATATTAGTGTAAATTAATTAAGAGTTAGAAATCAATGAGGTCTATAAATAGAGTTGATACTTGTAATCTGGTAAAATTCAAGCAGCAACTTCTTTTTATTGGTCCATGGGCTGCCTGAATGAACACCACTAGAGCCTTCGGAAAGGAAGACTAAAAATTAAGCCAATACTTAAAAACTTCCAGCAGGGTTGTGCTGAAGGTAGCTTAACTACAACTTGGTTTTAGAGAAGTGGGTCCTGGAATTAGTAAGGGTACTAATAATAGCTACCACTTATGTAGTACAGCTGTCCCTCAGTATCCTCAAGGGCTTGGTTCTAGGACCCTTGCAGATACCAAAATCCTGAATGCTGAAGTCCCCTATATAAAATGGCATAGTACAGTATTTGCGTATGACCTAACCACATCCTCCTATATACTTGAAATGTTCTCTAGATTACTTATAATACCTAATACAATGTAAATACTATGTGAATAGTTGTTATACTCTATTAATCAGGGAATGCCAAGGAAAATAGTCTATGCATGTTCAGTAAACAGAAGTTTTTGTTCAGATATTTTCAGTTAGCAATTGGTTGGTTCCAGTGGATGTAGAACCTGCAAACAGGGGGGCCAAATGTACTACCTATGTGTCAATTACTAAGTTTATTTACTTAATCTTCATTTTTATGCAATCTGTGCCATTATTATCATCCCCATTTTACAGGTGAAGAGATGAAAGAACAAGTTAAGTGATTTGCCCAGATTCAAACAGCTTATTGAGTAATGAAACCAGAACTTAAATGTACTCTAAATCATTAGACTATATTGCCCCCCTTTCATGCTATACTGCGGCTAGTGTGAAGTGGTTTGGGTGAGAGGACAGTGCTGGCAACTGAGGACAGTCTCTCCCATGGGACAGAAGGATTTTGCCCAGCAGTATATCCCAAAATTCATCTCGAAAACAAAAAGTATAAATCTTCAGATGATTGGAACCAATCACTGTTCTTGTCTACTCTTATGCAAAGTGTGATCTTATTGGTTAGAATAATTCAAACAAGTATATTCAAGAGGAAAACATAGAGGCTAGTTTTCAAAAGCCAACAGCTTACCACTTCTCTTATGAAAAATTATAAAGTGATTCTAAGGAATCATATGTGATTTCCAACTAGTCTGAATTTAACCCATTACCACCTGTCCCTTTTCAGTAAATATGCCCATTGGGATCATTTACACATTGGTGGAAATTTATCACTCTGCCAGATGGATATTGGGGGTTTTTTTCTTTTTCTTTTCTTTCTTTTTTTTTTTTTTTTTTGAGGCAGGGTCTCCCTTTGTGGTTTAGGCTGACACTGAACTATGTAGCCCCGGCTGCCCTCGAACTTGTGGTGATCCTCCTGCCTCAGCCTCCCAAGTGCTGGGATTACAGGCATGCGCCACCACACCTGGCTCCAAATGGATATTGTATTTAAGTCACTCTTCTAAAAGAATTCATATACATTTTATATTGAGATACTTCCAAACACATTCAGAAAAGTTGTAAAAATAGTACAGTGAAATGTCAAATGCCTTTCACCTACATTCAGCAGTTAACATTTTGCCACATGTGTAAAAGGGTTTTTTTTTTGCTGCTACATCAAAATACCTGATGCTGGGTACTTTATAAAGAAAGGAGATATGTTAAACTTATAGTTTTAGAGGCTGATAGTCCAAGACCTGGCAGCCCCATCTGCTTGTGCTCCAGTTAGGTGCTCCTTTAGCTGTATCGAAACAAGATAAATGGCATCACTGTGAGAGTGCATATGAGAGGGACACATCACATGTGAAATAAGAAGCCAAAGAGCTTCAGGGATCAGCCTTGCTCTTTCATCATAGGTCACTTCCAAAGACCAGCACTAATCCCTTCTGAGGTGATACCCCTATGACCAAACCACCTTCCACTTGGCCCCACCTCTTAAGGTTTCACCACTTCAACACCACCACAGTGAGGACCAAGCTTCCAGAATACGTCCCTTGGGGACAAATCACACCCAAACCATATCACATTTGCATTATTATTCCTTTTTTGTCTTTTCCTCTGAAGCATTTGAGAATAAACTGCAGAAATCATTCTTTTCCCCATAGATTCTTCAATATGCATCTCCTGAGAACCAGGATATTCTCCTAATGATCACAGCTCCATTGTTAATATAAAAAACTAATTTTGATGCAATGCCATTATCTAATATATAATCTGTCCAAACTTTGCCAATTGTCCTACTAACATCCGTTATGGTGTTTTTCCCTTCTTTGATCTACAATGAAATTCAGGATCACAGGTTGCAATTAATCAGCACATCTCTTTAGTTTCCATTAATAGAGAATAGCTGTTTAGCCTTTGTCTTTGATGGCATCAATATTTTTGAGTAGTTCAGGCCAGTTATTTTGTAAAATATCTTTCAATCTTCATAGCTACACTCAGGTTATTCATTTCAGCAGGGACACTGCACAGATAGCATTTACATTTTATATTCTCTGTGATGAAGACTATGTAATAGCACTTAAGGACAATATAAGGTGAGAAATTTTTTTTGTTGTATTAAATTCTTTTATTAGTACATTGTAGGTATACAACACAATTACATTTCTCATTGGGAATTGTACCTTTACATAATGCAACTTGGTTCTTATTTTTTCCCCATTCCTAGCCCTCCCTTCACCCCCTCCACCCTTCCCTATTTACAAAGACTTTATTTCCATTTTTTCCATTTCTCATCATTTTTCCTTTCCCTTCTTTCCTGTCCCCTGCCTCTCCCACTACCCCTACCCCTTTGGACCTTTTCTTCCTATTTTACATTATTGATTATTTATTCTAAACATTGGTACATTTTAGGTATACAATATAATGACATTCATTATTGGAAATTTGCACCTTTACATAATCTCTCTTGGTTCTTATTTTTCACCCTTGCCCAGCCCTCCCTTCAACGCCTCCAGTCCTCCCTATTTACAAAGATTTTGTTCCTATTTTTCCATTTTCTCATATTAATCCCATTCCCTTCTATCCTTTCCCTTAGCCCTCCCACTTCCTTCCCCTTTGCCCCTTTTCTTCCTATTTCACATGACCTATTATACATTTAGTCCTTATTTACACTTTCAGTTTCTCACACCAGAGAAACTATTTGGTATTTACACATGTGTGTCCTATTTATTTCACTTAAGAGTATTGCCTCAATGTGCATCCACTTAGCTATAAATGTTTCTAATTTCTCATTTTTTATGGCTGAGTAGTACTCCATTTTATGAAAAAATGACATTTTCTTTATCCAGTCTCCAGTTGATGGGCATTTCGGCTGTTTCCAAGTTTTAGCTATCACAAACTGTGCTGTTATGAACATGGGTGCACATATATCACTGTGGTATGATTCTTTTAATTCTTTTTTTTTTTTTTTTTTTGGTACCGGGGATCACTTTCTTTTAATTCTTTGGGGAAGATCCCCAGCAGTGGAGTATGGGGTCAAATGGGACTTCCAGTCCTAGTTCTTTGAGGTATCTTCATACTGACTTCCACAGTGCTTGCACCAGTCTACACTCCCACCAGCAGTGGAGTAGGGTTCCTCTTTACCCACAGCCCCACCAGCATTTGTTATTGGTTGATTTCATGGTAGCAGCCATTCTTTCTGGAGTGAAGTGGAATCTCAGAGTTGTTTTCATTTGCATCTCTCCAATGACCAGTGATGTTGAACATTTTTTCATGTATTTATTTGCTTTTTCTACTTCTTTTTCTGAGAAATGTCTGTTCATTTCAGATGCCCATTTTTGGATTGGGTCTTTAAATTTGGGAGGTCTGGTCTTTTGAAGTTCTTTATAGATTCGAGATAGTAGACCTTTGTCTGAGGAAGAGCAGCTGAAGATTTTTTCCCACATTGTGGGTTGTCTCTTCACACTGTTGGTGGTTTCTCTTGCTGTGCAGAAGCCTTTTAATAAGAAGAGATCCCACTTGTTGATTGTTTGTGCTAGTTCATGGGTAACTGAGGTTTTGTTCATAAAATCTTTTCCTACACTGATGTCTTCAAGGGTTCTACCTAACCTCTGTTCTAACTGGTTCAGAGTTTCTATTTTAATATTTAGATCTTTAATCCATTTTGATTTTAGTTTAGTGCATGGTGAGAGATACAGGTCTAGTTTTAATCTTTGGCAAGTTGAAGCCCAATTCTTCCAGCACCATTTATTAAAGAGGCTATCTTTCCTCCAGTGAGGGTGTTTGGCTCCTTTGTCGAAGATGAGATGGCTGAGTGTGTCTGGAGTTGTTTCTGCATCTTCTAATCTGTTCCACTGGTCCTCAAGTCTGTTTCTTTGCCAGTACCATGCTGCTTTTATCACAGTAGCTTTGTAGTAGAGTTGCAGGTTGGGGATTGTGATACCCTCTGCCATGTCTCTGTTACCTAGAATTGCTTTTGCTATTCTGGGTCTCTTCTTGTTCCAAATGAATTTTTGGATTTTTTTCTCGAGGTCTATGAAGTATGCTGCTGGGACCTCAATTGGAATTGCATTAAATCTATATAGCAGTTTTGGAAGTATGGCCATTTTCACTATATTAATCCTTCCTACCCAGGAGCAGGGATGTCTGTCCATTTTCTGATATCATCTTCAATTTCTCTTTTCAGAGTGCCATAGTTTTCAGAGAAGAGGTCTTTGATTTCTTTCATTAGGATGATTCCTCAGTATTTCAGTTGTTTGGATGCTATTGTGAAAGGAATTATTTGCCCTATTTCTCTCTCAGTGAATCTGTCATTGGTGTAGAGGAAAGCTATTGATTTTTGTGTGTTCATCTAGTAACCAGCTACTTGACTGAATTTGGTTATTAAGTCTAGAAGACTTTTTGGTGGAGTTCTTGGGGTCTTCTATATAGAGTATCATGTCATCTGCCAATAATGACAATTTGACTTCTTCATTTCCTATCTTTATTCCTTTTATTTCTTTCTCTTGTCTAATTGCCGTGGCTAATGTTTCCAGAACTATATTGAACAAGAGTGGTGATAGTGGACATCCTTGTCTCGTTCCTGATTTTAGTGTGAAGGATTTCAGTTTTTGACCATTTAGGATGATATTGGCTGTTGGTTTTTCATAGATGGCTTCTCTCAGTTTGAGGTAGAGACCATCTATTCCAATTTTTTGTAAGGTTTTTATCATAAATGCATGTTGGATTTTGTCAAATGCTTTTTCTGCGTCTATGGAAATAATCATATGGTTTTTGCCCTTGACTCTATTGATATAGTGTATTACATTGATTGATTTGTGTATATTGAACCATCCCTGCATCCCTGGGATGAATCCCACTTGATCAGGGTGTATGATCTTCTTGATGATCTTCTGCATTCTGTTTGCCATTATCTTCTTAAGGATTTTTGCATCTATGTTCATTAGTGAGATTGGTCTATAGTTCTCCTTTTTGGTTGGGTCTTTCTCTGCTTTGGGGATCAAGGTGATGCTTGCTTCCAGGAATGAATTTGGGAGTATTGCTTCCCTTTCAATTTCATTGAAGAGTTTAAACAGTAGTGCCAGCAGTTCCTCTCTAAATGTCTTGTAGAATTCAGCAGTGAAGCCATCAGGGCCCGGGCTTTTCTTAGTTGATAAGTTTTTAATTACATTTTCAATTTCATTGGTTGATATTGGGTTGTTCAGAATTTTTAGGTCTTCTTCATTCAACTTTGGTAATTCCTATGTATCTAGGAATCTGTCCATTTCTTCTATGTTGTCCATCTTATTGGTGTAGGAAAGTACTTCCAATACCTGGAAGTAGGTATTGATGATCCTCTGGATTTCTGCTGGGTCTGTTGTGATTTCACCCTTTTCATTCCTAATTGCATGGATTTGGGCCTTTTCTTTCCTTTTTCTGACAAGGTTGACTAAAGGTTTATCAATTTTGTTGATTCTTTCAAAGAACCAACTCTTGGCTTCATTGATTTTTTGTATCTTTCTCCTAGTCTCCATTGCATTGATTTCTCCTCTGATCTTTATAAATTCCTCCCTCGTATGAGCTTTGGGGTTGTCCTGCTCTTCTTTTTCTAGAAGCTTGAGGTTCAGCATCAGGTTGTTTAATTGGGCTCCTTCTGTTTTCCTAATATGAGTATTCACTGCTATGCATTTCCCTCATAAGACTGCTTTCATTGTGTCCCATAGATTCCGATATGTTGTATTGTCATTGTCATTTAATTGAAGGAACTGTCTGATTTCTTCCTTAATTTCCTCTGTGACCCATTGGTTATTCAGAGGTGTGTTGTGCAATTTCCATGTGTTTATGAAATTTTTCGAGTTTCTTTTGCTATGGATCTCCAATTTCATCACACTATGGTCTGATAATATACAGGGGATAACTTCAATTCCTTTGCACTTACTTAAACATGTTCTATGTGTGAGTATGTGGTCTATTTTTGAGAATGACCCATGTGCAGCTGAGAAGAGTGTGTATTCTGATTTTGTGGGGTGGGAGACTCTGTAAACATCTGTTAAATTCATTTGTTCAAGAGTTCGATTGAGTTCTAGTATTTCATTACTTAGTTTTAGTCTAGTTGATCTATTTATTTGTGACAGTGGGGTGTTGAGTTCCCCCACTACAATTGTATTAGTGCATATATGACTTTTCATGTCCGTTAATATTTGTTTTATATAGTTGGGTGCACTAGTGTCTGGTGCATAGATATTTATGATTGTCATCTCTTCCTCTTGCATTGTTCCCTTTCCAAGGATGTAGTGTTCTTCTTCATCTCTCTTAGTCAGTGTTGGTTTGAAATCTACTTGATCTGCCAAGAGGATAGCTACTCCTGCTTTTTTTCGGATTCCTGTTGCATGGAGTATTGTTTTCCACCCTTTAACTTTCAGTCTATGAGTTTCCTTTTGAATTAAGTGTGTTTCTTGTATGCAGCATATTGTTGGATTTTGCTTCTTGACCCATTCTGCCAGTCTATTTCTTTTGATTGGTGAATTGAGACCATTAACACTGATGGTTATAACTGAAACATCTTGACTTGTCATTGCCATGACTTTTTCTTTTTGTTGGGTTCTCCCCCTTTCCATTTAATTTCTTGTCATGTCAGATGGGTTCATTCTGCTTTGCTTCCTGGGGTTGTGATCCTCAATGTCTGTTCCTAGGATATTGTGTAAAATTCTTTGGAGTGCTGGTTTGGTATTCACAAAGTTCCTAAGGTGCTCTTTGTCATGAAAGTATCTTATTTCTCCATCCATTTTGAAAGATAGTTTTGCAGGGTCCATCAATCTGGGTTGGAGGCTGTTTTCTTTTAGGGCTTGGAATATGTCAGTCCAAGCTCTTCTTGCCTTGATGGTTTGTGTTGAGAAGTCTGCTGTGATTCTGATGGGCTTTCCTTTGCATGTGATTTGTTTCTTTTCTCTGACTGCTTGTAGAACTTTGTTCTTCTGTTGAATTTCTGAAATCTTAACTATTATATGCCTATGTGTAGATTTTTTTTGATCAAGGCTGTTTGGAGTCCTATATGCCTCACTTATCTGTATGTCCAATTCTCTACCTCTGTCTGGGGAGTTTTCCACTATTACTTCTGTGAACAGTTTTTTATGTCAGTTGTGCTTTCTCCTGTTTTTTCATGGACCTCTGTCAGTCTTATGTTATTCTTCTTTGCATCATCTAGCAGTTGTTGGATTGATTTCTCCTGATCACTTACTATTTTTAAGAAATCTCTATTTTCATGGTCTCTAACCATGATCCTGTCTTCTATATTTGATATTCTATCTTCAGATTCTCTTAATCTGCTTTGGATACTTTCAGTGGAGTTTTTGATCTCCTGAATATCTGTTTGAATCTGTTTCATGGATTCCATTTCTTTCTTATGTTGGGCGATCATGGTTTCCATTTCTTTCTTATGCTGGGTATTCATGGCTTCCAGCATGTTTCTGAGCTCATCTATTTTTTCATCTGTTTCTGTTCTAGATCCTTTAATCATGTCTTTCATTCTGCTCACCATCTCTGCAGATATCTGGGAGATTATTTCTGCTTTGAATTTTTCTAGAGACTCATTCATCTGTTTTGTTACTTCCTGTGCTATCAGTTCAGGGTATCCAGGTGGTTGGTTATGGGACTTTTCCATCTCATTTCCCCCAGGATTTACCCTTGGTGGTGTGGAAGTCTGAGTTTCTGCCTTGTTCAAATGTCTTCTCATTTTTGTTTTTGGCACTGTCCTTGGTTTAACTCCTGGGTTGATAGTTTGAAATTGCTGATTGTAGGTATCTTTGTTGCTTGTAATTAGAACCCTTATGGAATGATTGCTTCTCAGAGGTGTCTTCCAGATATAGCTGGTCTTTAAGTTTTGAGTCTCTAATGACTCTAGGGCTATCTCATTTTCCTTATACTAGGAAGGTTCATTGACAGATCAATAACAACACCTTAGCCCAAGTGATACAATCAGCAACACCATTGCATCAAGTGCATCTTTGAAAATGACATTTTGTGGTAGTTATTAATCTATCACCTTTAGCTGTGTGAATGAAATCAAGATCAAGGACCAACCCAACATATAGTGAATAAACTCTTCAATATAACAACTTTACCCTTTGGTATGGGGAGTTAGAGGGGATTGGGGAGGGAGGGATAGATGGAAGAAGGATAGGGGAAGGTTAGCAGTGTGGCCAGAGGACACAGGTGAGAAGGAAAAAGAGAATAATAGTAAAATAAAGAAGAACTCTGAATGAGGACCAAAACAGGGACAAAAAGGGAAAATGAACAATGTGGGAGAGCAAGAGAGTGAGTATAAGAGAGAGAGAAAGGAAAGAGAAAAGAGAGAAGAAAAGAAAAGAAAAAAGGAGAGAAAAATATTTGCAAAGAGTAGGGGAAAAAAGTTAAAGATAAGAGGAGCAAAAGGAAAGAAAAGAGGGAAAAAAACAAAATAACAAAACTAATTTTCGGAATAAAAAATAACCATGAAGATGAAGGGCCTCTTTCAGGGTATGTCTCTGCTGTCACAATAGACAACGTGGGTTGCAGTGTGCAGATATAAGTCAATGAGTCTCAGCAAGCTAGTCGCAGACTCATGAGATTCAGGCAGATTTCTGGCTGCAAGTCCCAAGTTGACCTCCCTGTCCTCCTGCAGGGTTGAACTCTGCAGAGTTGTATTGCAGGTTCCAGCTGCCCTTCCCCTGAAGATAGTCCCCATCCTGATGGGAGGGAAGATGATTCCAACTTACCCAGTACAGTGGTCTGGTGGTCCAGTGTCCTCTGCGTGTTTGTAGTGTGGAACTAGGTGGCTGTACAGAGGAGCGGGGGTGGGGTTGTCCAGTGGATTGCTCCTGGGGTGCAGGCTGATTTGGCACGTTCCACACCACTCGCGATGTTGCTAAGGCTTCTGAAGGCCTGCCTGTCTGCCTAAATTTTACTTTAAAAGAGTGAAAACAAACCCTAAAAATCCTAGTAAGTCAGAACAAGCCAAACACCTACTTTACATCACTGCGATCTTCACAAAGGTTAACTGAAGTAATCCAGAGTTGAAACTGAATTGTGCAGATTTCAGTGAAGTCACCAGTCAGGTAACACCAACAAAGCCAACTATTTACACACTTGGGAAGCCCTCTAAAAACATGCCCAAGAAGCACGAACCCTTGTTTCCTGCCTCCCTGAAGACATGCACACAGCCTGACATGGTAACACTGTGTGGCAATGCTTTGACATTGCTCAGGGCATCCCGCCTGTCCTATGGACTTGCCATCTCCCTGAGAGGGGCTGATCCTGCTTACAGTTGCCGTTTCACGTACAGTCTTTACTGAACATTAATGCGAAGGGAGGTGACAGAATCCAACATACACAGCCAAGCTACCTGTGTGGGGGGTGGTGTTTTTTTTGGTTTGTTTTTTGTTTTTTGAGACGGTGTCTCACTTTGTAGTGCAGGCATGTCTTGAGCTCACTAGGTAGCTCAGGTTGGCCTTGAACTCTCAGTGATGCTCCTGCCTCAGCCTCCTGAGTGCTGGGATTACATGCACCACCACACCTGGCTGTTCTCTGTGGATTTTAAAACCACTTCCTCCTTCAAGGTATTTGCAGCAGAAACCTCAGTCTGTCCTGCTTAATAATCAGTAGTACAGGTTTGAATCATCAGAACCTTGCCAAGACCTTATTACTTCAGTTATTAGCAACTACCTCTAGGGGCCAGTCCTGTTACCTAGTTATGACAAATTTATTACGAGGGAAAACAAGTGTAGCCAGCCATCTTAAAAAATGGCCCAACCACTGCTTCTCAATATAGAAGACTAGGGCCGGGGATTTAGCTCAGTGGTTCCGGCGCCTGCCTTGAAAGCGCAAGGTCCCGAGTTCGATCCCCAGTACCAAAAAGAAAAAAAAATAAAATAAAAAAAATATATATATATATAAAGACTAAAACTACATAGGATTTATCATACAACAAATACCATCTCTGTCCCCTGAAATTCCCCTATTTCATTCATTAGAAGGGGATTTTATAAAAAAAGACTTAAAGAGCACTTTACAGCTGCATTCAGCTTTCCTATGAAATACTCAGCATCTGAAATATTATGTACACTTTTAGTAAGCTAGACACTGGCTTCAGAGTTTGGTGGGACCGGGGGAAATAACCCATTCAAAAGTATTCTAGAAAATGTCTTTTAGCAGAATAGCAGGTATCCAAGTTAAAAACAGGAGATCAGGTTTGTGGTCTTGTGAATCGTTTCTGTTCCCCTTCTACGTGAACCTCGGTCACCACTCCTGAGTGGAGATGGGCAGTGGCGCAGGGCCCTGATCCTCCAAGTTTTTCACAGCCGCCTTCTTTTTGCTGTAGCACGGCTTGAAGAGGTGTGTTGTTGATGAGGACTTCCCCAAAATGGCCTTTATAGACAATCCTGCAACATCCAGTACGTAAGATCTAAAAAGGAAAACACTGGTGTTCTGTTAGAGCCAGAAGCCATCTCTGTATCTGAGCCATCATCGAGTGGTTACTGTAGCAAGGAGACTGAGCTGGGGAGGCACTTGAGGTGGTACTGTGAGCATCAGAATTATGACCTTTAAACTCCTTCTGCAGTTTGCTGATCTGGTTGCTTTTTATCCTGTTTCCAGCCAGGGTTTTCCCTTTCTTTGGTTTCAGTGTAGTCTTCAGACTGGGTCCTGCCCTCGTGTCTACCACATGATTCCAGGGTTGTTTTTGTTTTGTTTTGTTTTTATCCTGGCAGCAGCTTCTTCCATCTTTTCACAAAGCAGAGCACAGGCGTTGCAGATGTCTCCTGAAGGAGTCTCATGAAGCCCGAAACAGCTCTGGAAGTCCTTTTCATAACGTTTACTGTAAGTGAATTGAGAACTAGAGGACTTAGCTTTGCAAATACAGCAGCCCTCTATACTTGGGTACATCTTTGGCTTGTGAAAACCAAACATCTAGGGTGAGGAGGAGCCCCGCTCCCTGGCAGGCCCACCAGCTGACGGCTGGGCTGAATGGAGCCGGCGGGGCCGGGGCCGAGTGGGGCCGAGTGGTTGCAGGCTGACTGGGATCTGCTTGCTCCGGCTTGCTCCACCAGCTTTCCACCAGCCACCAGGACAGGCTTACCACCTCACCAGGATAGGGTGAGGAGGACCCCCCCCCCCCAGGCAGGCCCACCAGCTGACTGCTTGGCAGCGCTGGCGCCTCCAACAATACCCCACCCCCACCCCCGGCCTCTGGCCTTTTGGCTGTGCAGCTACTTGGTTACACACTGCAGAGGCACAGGGGGACAAAAGCCATTGTCCTAAGCTCCAGAAGTGAACAACAGAGAGAGTCCCTGTCTCAGGCTCCCTGATGAAAACAAGCCCACTGGAAAAGTGAAGGGAATCTCTGCAATAAAGGCACACCAGACCACAGTGATTGGTAAGTTGGAGGGATCATCAGCTCCCATCGGAAACTGGACTTTCTTCAGGGGAAGGGCAGCTGCAACCTGCAATAGAACCTTGCAGAGTTCAACTCTGCAGGAGGACAGGGAGCTCAACTTGGGACTTGCAACCAGAAATTTGCCTGAATCTCACAGGTCTGGAACTAGCTTACTGAGACTCATTGACTTAAAACTGCACACTGCTGTCCAAGTTGTCTATTGTGACAGCAGAGACACACCTTGAAGGAGGCCCTTTATTTTTTAAAGGTGATAGATTAATAACTACCATAAATTGTCATTCTTTAAGAGGTACTTGATGCTGTGCTGTTGCTGATTGTATGACTTAGGCTAAGGTGTCGTGATTGATCTAAACAGTTTTCCTTCCTGGTATAATGAAAGTGAGATAACCTCAGAGTTATTAGAGACTCAAAACCTAAAGACCAGCTATATCTGGAAGACACCTCTGAGAAGCAATCATTCCATAAGGGTTTTAAAATAGATCAACAAAGATACTTACAATAAACAACTTCATAATATCAACCCAGGAACTAAACCAGGGACAGTACCAAAAACAAAAATGAGAAGGCATTTAAGCAAGGCACAAACCCAGACTTCCACCACACAAAAGGCGATTTCTGGGGGAAATGAGGTGCAAAAGTCTGATAAACAACCACCTGGACACACTGAACTGATAGCACAGGAAGTAACAAAACAGATGCATGAGGCTCTAGAAAAATTCAAAACAGAAATAATCTCCCAGATAAATACAGAGATGGTGAGCAGAGTGAAAGACATGATTAGAGGCTCTAGAACAGAAACAGATAAAAAAATAGATGAGCTCAGAAACATGCTGGAAGCCAGGAATGCCCAGCATAAGAAAGAAATGGAAACCATGATCACTCAACATAAGAAAGAAACGGAATTCATGAAACAGATTCAAACAGATATTCAGGAGATTAAAAACTCCAATGAAAGCATGCAGAGCAGATTAAGAGAATCTGAAGATAGAATATCAGATATAGAAGATAGGATTGCACTGAAGGACCATGAAAATAGAGATTTCTTAAAAATAGTAAGGGACCATGAGAAATCAATTCAACAGCTGCTAGACGATGCAAAGAAGAATAACATAAGACTGATAGGAGTCCATGAAAAAACAGGAGAAAGTACAATTGACATAAAAAAAACTGTTCACATAAGTAATAGTAGAAAACTTCGCAGACAGAGGTGGAGAATTGGACATACAGATAAGGGAGGCATATAGAACTCCACCCAGCCACTATCAAAAAAAATCTACACCTAAACATATAATAGTCAAGATCCCAGAAACCCAACAGAAGAACAAAATCCTAGAGGCAGTTAGAGAAAAGAAACAAATCATCCATAAAGGAAAGCCCACCAGAATCACGGCAGACCTCTCAATACAAACCCTCAAATCAAGGAGAGCCTGGAGTGAAGTATTTCAAGCCCTAAAAGAAAATAACTTCCAACCTAGACTGTTGTATCCTGCAAAATTATCTTTCAGAATCAATGGGGAAATTGGATACTTCCATGACAAAGAACACCTGAGAAATTTCATGAACACCAAACCAGCACTCCAAACAATTCTAAGCAATATCCTAGAAAAAGGCAACGAAGGTCACAACTCCATGAGGTTCAACAGAGGGAAGCCACCAGACAAGATAAGAAACTAAAGGGAAAGGGGGAAAAAGAAATAAGAGCCAACAACAGTAAAACATCATGACAAGGATGACAGTATCTCTCAATTATAACTATCAATGTTAATGGCCTCAATTCACCAATCAAAAGAAGTAGATTGACAGAATGGATTAAGAAGCAAAATCCAGCAATATGCTGTATACAACAAACACACCTAACTCAAAAAGAAATTCATAGACTGAAAGTAAAAGGATGGAAAATGGCTCTCCATGTGACAGGAACCCAGAAAAAAGCAGGGGTAGCAATCTTATTTGCAGACAAAGTAGATTTCAAACCAAAACTAATTAAGAGAGACAAAGATGTTCATTACATTCTTGTGAAGGGAACAATCCAAGAGGAAGAGATGACAATCCTAAATATATATGCAACAAATACGAATGCCCCCAATTATACAAAACGAATATTAATGGACATGAAAAACCAAATAAGCACTAATACAGTTGTAGTGGGGGACCTCAATACCCTACTATCACAAATAGACAGATCATCTAGACAAAAAATTAACCACAAAATTGTAGAACTGAAGCAAGCTGTTGAACAAATGGCCTTAATAGATATTTACAGAGTGTTCTACCCCACAAAATCAGCATACACATTCTTTTCAGCTGCACACAGGTCATTCTCCAAAATAGACCACATGCTAGCTCACAGGACATGTCTAAGTAAATGTAAAAGAATTGAAGTTACCCCCTGCATATTATCAGACCATGGTGCAATAAAATTGGATATCAATAACATGAGAAACTGCAAAACTCCCACAAACACCTGGAAATTGAATAACACCCTCCTGAACAACCAATGGGTCACAGAGGAAATTGAAGAAGAAATTAGACAATTTCTACAAGTAAATGATGATGCCAGTACAACATTAGGAATCTGGGACACAATGAAAGCAGTTCTACACGGGAAATTCATAGCAGTGAATGCCCATATTAGGAAAACAGAGAGAACTCAGATAAATAACCTAACGCAGAACCTCAAACTCCTAGAAAAAGAAGAGAATAACAAACCCAAAGCCTGCACAAAAGAAGAAATTATAAAGATCAGAGCAGAAATCAATACAATGGAGACTAAGAGAACAATACAAAAAATTAATGAATCAAAGAGTTGGATTTTTGAAAAAATAAATAAAATCGATAAACCTTTAGCCAACCTTATCAAAAAAAGGAAAGAAAAGACTCAAATCCATGCAATTAAGAACGAAAAAGGGGAAGTCACAACAGACCCAGCAGAAATCCTGAGGATCATCAATACCTACTTTGAAAACTTGTACTCTAATAAAATGGAAAACACAGAAGAAATGGACAGATTCCTAGATACGTATGAATTGCCAAAGTTAAATGAAGAAGATATAGAAATTCTAAACACCCCAATTACAATGAGTGAAATTGAAAATGTAATAAAAAATTTACCAACAAAGAAAAGCCCAAGTCCTGATGGCTTCACTGCTGAATTTTACAAGACATTTAACGAAGAACTAACACCATTACTCTTTAAACTCATCAAGGAAATTGAAAGGGAAGCAAGGCTTCCAAATTCATTCCTGGATGCAAGTGTGACTTTGATTCCAAAACCAGGGAAAGACCCAACCCAAAAAGAGAACTACAGGCCAATCTCCCTAATGAACATAGATGCAAAAATCCTGAGTAAGATACTGGCAAACAGAATACAGAGTGTCATCAAGAAAATCATACATCCTGACCAAGTCGGATTTATCCCAGGGATGCAAGGATGGTTCAACATACGTAAATCAATAAATGTAATACACTATATCCGGTGGTGGATTTAGCTCAGTGGTTCTGTCGCCTGCCTCGCAAGTGCAAGGACCCGAGTTTAATCCCAGGCACCAGAAAAAACAAAACAAAACACTATATTAACAGAGTCAAGGTCAAAAACCATATGATCATCTCAATACATGCAGAAAAGGCATTCGACAAAATCAAGCACCCATTCATGATAAAAACCCTACAGAAAATTGGAATAGAAGGCCTTTATCTCAACCTGATTAAGGCTATCTATGAATAACCAACAGCCAACATCATACTAAATGGTCAAAAACTGAAAACTTTCATGCTAAAATCAGGAACAAGACAAGGATGTCCACTATCACCACTCCTTTTCAATATACTTCTGGAAACATTAGCCACAGCAAGTAGAAAAGAGAAAGAAATAAAGGGAATAAAGATAGGAAAGGAAGAAGTTAAACTGTCATTATTTGCTGATGATATGATACTTTACATAGAAGACCCAAAATACTCTGCCAAAAGACTTCTAGACTTACTTGACAGATTCAGTAGAGTAGCTGGACATAAGGTCAACACTCAAAAAACAATTGCCTTCTTATACACAAATAGAAAACTCATTGAGAGAGAAATTATGGAGACAATTCCTTTTACAATAGCATCCAAAGAAATGAAATATCTAGGAATCAATCTGACAAAGGAAGAAAAAGACCTCTACACTGAAAACTACACCACCCTGAAAAAGGAGATCTAGGAGGATATAAGAAAATGGAAAGACATCCCTCGTTCCTGGGTAGGAAGAATCAATATAGTGAAAATGGCCATACTTCCAAAACTGCTATACAGATTTAATGCAATGCCGATTGAAATTCCAACAATATACTTCACAGAGCTAGAGTAAGCAATCCAAAAATTCATTTGGAACCAGAAGAGACCTAGAATAGCAGAAGCAATTCTGGGCAATAGGGACATGGCTGGGGGCATCACAATACCCAATTTGAAGCTATACTACAAAGCTACTGTGATAAAAGCAGCATGGTACTGGCAAAGAAACAGACCTGAGGATCAGTGGAATAGATTAGAAGATGCAGAAACAACTTCAGACATGCTCAGCCACCTCATCCCCCCTGCTGGGTATTTTCCCAAAAGAATTAAAAGAATCATACCACAGAGATATATGTGAACCCATGTTTATTGCGGCACAGTTTGTAATAGCTAAAGCTTGGAAACAGCCCAAATGCCCATCAACTGGAAACTGGATAAAGAAGATGTGGGGTTTTTTGTAAAATGGAGTACTACTCAGCCATAAAGAATGAGAAACTAGAGTCATTTATAGCTAAATGGATGCATATTGAGGCCATACTCTTAAGTGAAATAAATAGGACACACATGTGTAAATACCGAATAGTTTCTCTAGTGTGAGAAACTGATAGTGTAAATAGGGACTAAAAGGATTAATAACTAATAATTGATTCTTTGAAATAGGAAAAAGTCCAAAGGGGTAGGGGTGGTGGGAGGAGATGGGGAGAGGAAAGAAGGGAAAGGGAAAATTATGAGAAAAGAAAAAAAATGTAAAAGAAGTACATAAATAGGGAAGGGTGGGGTTGTGAAGGGCGCACAAGTAATGGGGAAAAATAAGAACCAAGATACATCATGTACAGGTACAAGCACCCAAAGATAAATGTAAATGTATTGTAAGCCTAAAATGTACCAATAAAAGAATTTAAGGAAAAAAAGAAACAAAACCGAACATCTTTTATTCTGGGCAGCAGTCTTCCCAAAGCGGCTGACTCACGTACAACAACGTCCCAGAGGTGCGGCATGCACACCGGGCCAGCAGCCCCCTCGGAGCACTGCTCTGCCTCAATTGCCAGGTCTGGAAAGATTGTCTCTTGCAGTTCTACAGTTGCTAAGGCCGGCCGCTAAGGTATAGATTCTGCTTTCCCTCTGTGCACCTCCTTTCTCTTCTAAATGTGATAACATGAGCTACGGGTATCAAAAGACATTGTCATTTTCAGGAGAGACAGAGGGAGAAAGAGAGAGGGAGGAAGGGAGGGAGGCAGGGAGGGAGGGAGGGAGGCAGGGAGGGAGGGAGGCCATTTTTTTTTTCTTCCAGGAAACCAAATCCCTATGCACTTATATAAGTGTGATGTAGCTGGCCTGCTGGTACCCTACACAAAGCCCCTTGGTTCCCTTTTACATTTTCTGTGAACCTCCACTCACCAACCTCTGTGTGCTTTGCCTTCACCTGGGTGGCCTTCACCTGTGATACTTTTTGGAGCTCCTCAGCTATTAGTGCTATTTTGCCCAGGACTGAGCAAGAAATGCCTGAGACTTTACTTTCCCTGAGGGCAGCCTTAGCCAATAACTGACTAGTGCAGGAGTATGGCATCCTTGCCCTTAGCATCAGTTCTGAATAAACTTGAAGGTATAATTTATGCTCCAGAGCTCTCCACATTGTTAGGCTAAGGCTGGGACTTTGCTTGAAATTGTACCCCTACTTTGCTTCCTCCTTTTTCATACCTTACCTTTCCCATTCCCTTACTGGTTTCTCGTATGAGTACTTCCTTAATAAATCACTTGTATATGAATCCAACTCTCAAATCCCTTTCTGGAGAACATGACCAAAAACAGGGTTTATTGGATTTAGAATGGTTATAACATGAAACCAAAATTTGATTTTTCCTAAGACAGATTTGAGAAATTGGGATATCATTATTGTAAATTCCAGCTCCACTTTTCATACATTGCAAGTCCTCCAGATTATGCCTCATTATGCAATTATTTTATGGTGCATAATAATTTTAATACCTTGTGTATATGAGCAAATGGGCTTTGCCACACATCTAATCAAATAACCAATTTAGTTAACATAGAAGTTCTGCCCCAGGGCCTACTATTTTAAAAGACTATAAATAGAATCTACAACATTTTAGGTAGGCCAATACAGAGGTAACAAAGCAAAACAAAACTCCAATATTATATTGGGTTATCCTTTAACCTCCTGAAGCATGAGACCACATTATCTCTATTATTATTTGTGTCTGCCTACCTAAAGATGCCATTAGAGCTCATAATAAAATGCAAATGATTTGAGAACTGCATTTCTTCCCTGTTAGAGCTCATTTTCTTAAATATAACTCATTTTTGATCTTTCACAAGAAATTTCCTGAGAATAATTTTCTGTTTCCTCCTTTCCCATAAACATCACCTTGATATCTGGAATCTTCCTATGAATAAAGGCTTTGGTCAAATGCTTGGCCATATAAGAACCATACACACACACACAAAAAAAAACAACACAAAAAAGCATCCATAATGCAGCAAAAGGCAGAGAAAATACTCTTGCTCTTTTCAGACTTCTAGTCTGAGGTAAGAGGGATTAGGATCTAGATTAAGGGTTTACACAATATACTCTAAAGACCTAATCTAGCCCACTGTTTTGTACACTTCTACGAGCTCAGAGTAACTTTAAAAAAAAATTTTAAATGAAGAAGAGTATTATTTTGTGACATGTAAAAATTGCATGAAATTCAAATTTTAGCATCTGTAAGTGAAGTTTTACTGGAACACAGCCTCACTCATTTATTTACATATTTTCTAGAATAGCTTTAACACGATGAGGGCTCCACTGAGTAGTTGCAGCAGAGACATTATGGCCCCGTGATAGGCAGAATGATTGTTGCCAACAGCCTTATCCCTGAACTATGCTACTTTACCTTGCATGGCAGAAGGGACTTTGCAGATATAATTAAGGTTATAGATTTTGGGGAAGGAAAGTATCCTGGATTATCCAGGAAAAAAACCCAATCTAATCTGCTCTTAAAAGTAGAAAACTGTCTCCAGCTGGGATCAGGGGAACAAAAGGGAAATCAGACAGCCCCAGAGTGTGAGAAGGATTTGATAATGTGCTGTTGCTGGTTTGGAAACAGAGGGGCAATGTGACAAGGAATGCAGGTTGCCTTAAGATTGAGAGAAGTTGACAGTCCACAAGGAATTGGGGGCCTCCAACCGCATTGAACTGGATTCTGCCAGCAACCTGAATGACCTTGAGAGCAGATTATCTTCCCAGAGCCTCCAATAACAGGGCCCTATCAACACTTTGACTTTGTTTTTTTGTTTGTTTGTTTTGTTTTTTTACACACTAACAAGCTGAGCCTCATAGTGCTGGATTTTTGACCAAAGAAATGTAAGGTTATAAAGAGGAGTTGTTTTAAGTCTTTAGCAATTGTTTTAAGGAGTTGTTTTAAGAGAAGTTAAGTCTTGTAGCAGTTTATTACAGCAGCAGTAGGAAACTAATACATCCTCAAAGCCAAATATATATGCTATCTAACCATTTCCAAATAAATTTGGCCAAACTCTGATCTGGATCCATGTTATTCAAATTGTGTGTCCTTAGACCAGCAGCAGTGGTATCACCTTGGAGCTCGTTAGACCCACAGAATCTCAGACTTCATGAAGATCTACTGAATTGGGATCTGTACTTTAATAAGATCTCCAAGGCATTCTTTGGTGCATTAAAATCTGAGAAGCACTGGTCTTGAGTTCATCTTGCTGTTGTCTTTGCTTGGAACCAGGACATTCTTGGCTGCCTTTATCTGATGGAGATGAGCAGAAATATACACTGAAATAGTAATGGCAGAAAAAAGGTGAAAGCTGGATTTGGATGGCTATTTTATAGTTATCACAGTCCCAGCATCCTCATCTTCATTATCAGCATGATCATCACTACGTTCATCATGCCAAAACTACATCAAACACAAGCTTCTGGCCCCCACTGCAAATGGGTTTTGGTTATATTACTTGAATCAATTAATTCCCTAGAAGATCATGGCATTAGTTCCCTAGGGCTGCTGTCACACATGATAACTGGGTGGCCTAAAGCAACAGACATTTATTTCCTCACAGATTTGGAGGCCAGAAGTCAAAATTAAGGTGTGAGCTGAGTTGATTCCTTCTGGAGGCTCTAACGTCTAACACAGTCCATGCCTCTCCCCTAGCTTCTGGAGGTTGCTCACAAATCCTGGAGTACCTTGGCTTGGACATGCATTATTCCATACTGGGCCTGTGACTTCATGTCACCTTTTATTCTGTGTCTGTAATCTCCTCCTACCTTTCTCTTATAAGGACACCTATCATTGGATTTAAGGCTCACCCTAAGTCTAGAATAATCTCAAGCCTTAATTTGATGATATCTCCTTTTATTCTGTGTCTGTAATCTCCTCCTACCTTTCTCTTATAAGGACACCTATCATTGGATTTAAGGCTCACCCTAAGTCTAGAATAATCTCAAGCCTTAATTTGATGATATCTCCAAAGACCCTTTTCCAAATAAGATGACAGTGACAGGGTCTGGTGGGGAGGTTAGAACTTAGGATTTGGCCATTTTGTTTTGGAGGCCACTATTCAACCCACTGCAACCATCATGAATACCATAAATTCAAGATTGAGCAAAGCTAAGTTGACTCACTGCAGTGAGGAAGAGCAGTACCTTGACAGAATCTTCACAGGGTCTCAAAATGGGAAGTGGGCAGAAGATAGTGACAGCATTTTGAGGCCTGGGATGGGTAATTTTGAGAGGAGCCTTGCAAGGCACAATATTAGCTGGGGTTAAGCAGAGTCTGTGACATCGTAAATCCAGGTTGAACAGCACAGCGAGAAGAGGGTAGTAGGTAAATGAGCTGGTAATATAATAGTCTAGGTTTGCACAAAGATAAATCTCTGCTAGGGCTCAGGCTCAGTCTTTTATGCAATGAAAAACTTGCTGGAGGATAGGTAGAGTAGCCTTTACACTCATACCTCAGCAGAAATGAGTTTTTTTGAAAGTCTAGTTTGATAAGGAGAGATGAGCTTGAACCAGGGTCAAGGCTACAAAAGAAGGAAATTTAATAGTTTTTTTCTTAGCCTGATACTGCATTTGGTTATCCTATAGTACTGCAAAATTCCTATTCTCTCTTTCCTCCTCCCTCCCTCCCTTCCTTCCTTCCTCTCTCCCTTTTCTTTCTTTTTTTCTTTCTTTCTTTCTTCCTTCCTTTCTTCTTTCTTTCTTTCTTTCTTTCTTTCTTTCTTTCTTTCTTTCTAGTGGTACTTAGGATCAAATCCAGGGCCTTGCCAAGCTCTCTACCTCCACCCCTGCCCTGTCTCCCATTCTTCAGTTGACACCATTAATATATCAGACATAACTCTAAAAAAAAATGCCCTATCCATGTACTTATAGGCACAACTTTATAAACAGGTTATTAATTTGTTTATTTATTATCCATTTTTTTCTAGTAGTCATGCAAAACAACTTTGTCTTGCTTATCATTGCATCCCTAGAACTGTCCCTGCCATAAATTCAGTGCTTAATAAATACTTGTGGGAAAAATGAAAATAGACTACTGCCATTTAGACAAATACATTAAACTACTGCAGGATATATATGGATATAGCTGTCAGGCAAAAAATTTTCCTGCTTATTTAGATGTTGCTGGTCAAAATAAGTCATTTCTCGATAAGATCTTATTAAAGTCCCACTGGTTATGATAGTAGAGGTTTTGTGGAAGAGAAAGGAGGTAATAGAAATTTTAAAAAGAAATATATAATTTGGTTACTATTCTAGTCTTGGAAGACTTAAGGTAGGATGCACCATAATGGCATCTAAACTACAGGATAAAGATGAACCACCAAACCTAAATCCCTACATTAATGATACAGACTATTTTTCATAACAAAAATTGGAGCTGGGTTTTGTGATTGTCTTTGAAGCAGCCAGTATGCATTAAGGCAGGGGAAATTATTATGATGATTGATTTTTAATTTAGTACAACTCTGTCTTTAATAAATGAAATATTCTCTTTCTTTAAAAAATTTTAAAATGTCTTGGAGAAGTTGTCAAGAGAGAAGAGAGCTAAGGTTTTCAGAAAAAAAGATAGAACAATGTTCTTATGGGGAATTCTGCACAGTATTAAAATTGACTAATTCATTAGAAGAGCCTTTTGTGAGCTTATTTCAGGTTCTTCATTATTGCAGGTCTTCCAAAAGAGCTTAAAGGGCTTTTTAATTTGAAATGAACAGCACATCTTTCTTTGATGTTTCCCAAACACCTGACTTTTTGAAAATAGAATAAGTAGATATAAAAACATACATATTTTCAGCTTTTTAAATGATTGTAAATGTTATTTTGTATGATTCAGATAGTTCAGCAATTTGTTTATTGCTATTTCATTTTGTTCCATAAAATTTTTATCTCATACACAAAATATTTTTATTACTGTGTGCAAACATGATTTATTAACTTCCAACATACTCCAAGTTTACAATGCAATTATATACTTCTATTACACTAGCACTCATCACAATTCCCTCATTCTTTGACAGAGGCACAATTCAGTGTCAAATAATCTAAATGCAAAAAATCTTCCTTTTCTTCACTGCATAGTTGCTGTAGGGTCAACTCCCTGGGTATTTGATACACTTCAGAAAGTTTTAAAAACTAGTCTTAAGGCCAAAATTTGCATTTTCTTTTAAACACTCTCAATGGATAGCCCCTCAAAATGATATACATCCTCTACCCAGTCACTTCCATCCAGTCAGTAAGAAAAATTTTACAAAACTTAGAGACAAATCAAAAAGATGTCATGTCCTTTTAATAGTGTGAGGAGAAGAGGATTCACCCAAGGAGTATGTGGGGCCAATGAACTTTGCTTGTACTATCCTAGGTTAAAGGTCAGAGACCTAGTGAAGTTACATGAAAAGTTGAAGAATTTGTTCAGTAGAGGTACAAATAATTTCTTTCCAGTAGAACAGAAAAGCCCCAAAGTTATAGTTTTTCCCCCATAGGAAAGTTTTGTATCTAAGCCAGACATTTTCTCCTAACAGTCCTTCATTGAATTGCCTGTCTATACTTTGCTCCTCTCATGCTCTTCAAGCCAGTCTTAATATCCCCCTCTGGTTTCCACATTAATTAATGAGTTGGACAAAGTGTTTGGCATGTGTTCATTTTATATATGTATAAGAGTCATGATTTGACCTTTTTTGGAAATTAGACCTTACTACCTTTTAACAGCCTCACGCCTCCAACAGGCAAGGGTTTTGGATCAGCCCTGTGGGAAAGAAAACAGAACAGAGAACTCCAGTATGAAAAACAAAATGAAAAATTACCGAGGCAAGGAAAACAATAACTTCAATCTTTGGAAAGAAAAAAGTAATCACCATAGAAACCAGTGTTATAAAAGTGACCTTTATGAAGCCCTTATTCTCTCCTGGTTGCTGGAAAAAGCATCGGTAGTGGGAAAGAGTGGGAATCAAGCAGTGGAAAAGAGTAAGGGGATGCACTGTTTGTAAACAAGAGATATTTGACTACCAGTCTTTCCTCCTGCCATTGAAACCAATGAAATCCTTTAGCTGACAAGACTGAGAGCATTTTGTTTACTTATGTTTAATAAAAAATGACAACAACAACAACAACAAAGAAGAGCTCATCACTCAATTTCCTGAGGTCCAACTCTTATCTCTTTGCCTATCTCCATTTTCCAAGCTTACCCATGTCATATTTCAGGCTTGAGAAAGCATCTGGTTATTACTCACTAGTGTCAGACAAGTGGGGACAAACCGTGTCCTCTCCCTTCAAGGAAGTCACAGTCTCAGAGAAGGAGGGCAAAAGGAGCAGCATGGACATCGCCCAGTGGAAGACCAAGAAATGCTCTGGAAGGATCTGCTGAGATTTGTCTGAGAGGAAGAGTACCTAAAACTAACAAAAGAGGACAAAGGGCTGGAAAATGTCACTTTAAAAAATAAAAACAGTGGGTCAACCCCTAGTTGTGTTTCTAGTTATTTTTCTAAGAATGAATTAGGAACCTATGAATTGCCAGTGCCTTAGTCCATTTTGTGCTGCTGTAACAGAGCACTACAGACTGGATAGTTTGTTATAAGTGGAAACTTACTGCCTCATGATTCTACAGACTAGAAAGTCTGAGATCAAGTGGCCAGCATCTGGTAAAGGCCTTCTTGCTTGGTTATTCCATGGCAGAAGGGCAAAATGAGGGAAAGGGAGAGATGAAAGGGCCCAAATTCATCCTTTTATAAGGGACCTAGTACTTATGCAGTAATGACATTAATCCATTCATAAGAGTAGAGCCCTCGAGGCCTAATCACCTCTCATTAAGGCCCCACCTCCCAACACTAGTGTATTGAGGAGCAAGTTCCTAACACAGGACTTTTGGGGCAACACATTCAAACTATGCCAAGTACCTTAACTTTAGAACCTATGTAAGATCCCTTAAGCCTTATACCATTTGTTCATTTAGCAAGCATTTTAGGGGGTAACAGGCAAGTTTGCTTTATTTTAAATTCTTCCAGTCAGAGCTGGGCATGTCAGTGCACACCTGTAAGCCCAGCACTCGGGAGGCTGAAGCAGGGGAATTGCTGAGTTCAAGGTGAGCCACAACTACATAGTAAATTCAAGATCAGCCTGAACTATGCAACAAGACCCTGTCTCCACAAATAAATTCTTCCAGTTAGTAAGGATCAACAACATAATATTAAATAAAGTAGGCTTATGTATGACACTTTGGCTTCCTATTCAATCTTAGGAAATTAGGATAGGGAACTGAGCCCTAAGGGGCCTACTAGTGGGACGGGGAGAAGACAAAAGCCAGGCCTGTGACATGAAGGAGACAGAATGCCTGGGATTCAGTGTGGGGCAAAGAAACATGCCCCTGAAATACAAATAACGTGCCCATTGACCCTCAGTTATATCAATGAGTTTGCTCCTTCATGCCATACACACCCCTCAGGATGCCAAGAGTGACTTCTTCCTTCTATTGCCTTGGGGTTCTTTTTAACAAAACTATTCATTTGTTCTGGTGTAAAGCTATACAAACTAGGAAATTTTTTTAAAAATAGAAATCACCCATAGTATCTCTTCACAGATGTAGCACTCAAATTTTCATATGGGTCCTCTTCTTGTGTGTATTTTTCACATACCTGTATTGGTTTGTTAAGGTTGTAGTAACAAAGAGCCACAGACTAGGTGGCTTAAGCAGAAATTTATTGTCTCATTGTTCTGGAGCTAGAAGTCCAAAATCAAGGTGATGGCAGAGTTGGTACCTTTTGAGGGCTTCAAGGGAAGGATCTGTTCAAGGCCTCTGTCTTTGGCTGGCAAATGGACATCTCTCTCTGTGTGTGTCTCCCCACACTGTTTTCCCTCTATGCATATCTATCTCACTGTCCATATTTCCCCTTTTCATGGAGACACAGTTGCATTGGTTAAAGTCCACCTAATGATCTCACTTCAATTCAATTATCTTTATAAAGATCCTATAAAAATTTATCTTTATAAAGATCTCCACATAAGGTGACATTTTGAGGTACTAAGGTTTAGGACTTCTATGTATCTTTTTGCATGAGACACAACTCAATTCATAACAATACCTGCCATATTGACTGAGCTGATAATTTTCTATTTGCTTCTCATTTCCTACTGCTCAGTCTTGCTCTGTGCCCAGAGAAGCTGACCTCTGTGGATGGCATTGGTGGCCTCTTTCCCCTTGACATCCAGTTAGGTTGAGCCAGTAGGAAATACTGCCTGATTAGAGGGAGGAAGGAGGGAAACATCTGGTATTTGTTCCATTTCTGCTCTTTCACGTCTCTTCAGATCTAAGAATGGTAAGGGTTTCCCTCTGTTACTAGTGTCTGGAGACCTCAGCATTTCTTTTTGTGTCTCTTTAACCCTATACACTTCTTTGAAGCAATCTGTTTATTAAATGCTCCTTAGTTAAATCTTTTGATACAACATCAATTCTGTGGTAGGACACTGACTAATACTTTGATATACACCATATTTTATATAATTAATAATTATTTGTTAAGAAAAAATATCCAAACCTTTGGAACTAAGGCAAAGGGAAGGAGGTGTGTTCTTTCAAGGTCATACTGGGAAAATTATATAACAGAATTATTTAATTTTCTGGAAGAATGTATCTGTGTTTGGCTTGGTTATTTACTATTTGATTAGAACCCAGACACTATGAAGTTATATATTATCTTGTAGATTATTTCTGTCTGGTATAAAAGATAACTCCAAAGGTTATGGTTTTATTGCTCTATGACTCATTAATCAGTTTTGCATCTTACATAGCCCCTATTCTTAAATTCTTTTTTATTAATGCCTATAAATACCCAGTTCATTAAATGCCCTTTGGGCCAGCTATATTATCTCACTGATGCACTTACCAATAAATTGAAGAATTCTCTGACACTTTTATTCTGTATGTATGTTTTAACTTTTTTTGACAAATATGCTTTGATGTACTTCGCACAGTCTAACATTATATTGTTTACACTTAATATATCATTAACTAATTCCACTGGACCATCTGGACCATTCTGCAAATGTTGGGGATTTCAGTTATTTCCAATCTTAAGCTGTTATAAATAAGTTTTACTGGTGATATTTATTTTTAACTGTATTAATATGTAGGAAAATGTCTGTGGGAAGGAACATAATATAAAGTTAGCATGAGTTCCTGTACCTCTCATATTTAGAATGGCCCTGCTCTCTTTACTTCCCTGTCCTATCTTAACCCATCTGACTTCATCCCCACCATAGCACCATGGGGACCTTCTGCAACCCATAATTAACTTGGGGCATGGTCACTGTGCCTTGCTAACAGTAGTATCTGACATGTAGTGAGTGCTTGCTCTGAACAAACACTGTGCTGAGTGGCTGATCAACATGATGTCTTTGGGACCTCATGACTACCATTTAGGTAGGCCCTGTTATTATCTCCTTTTTCACTCTGTGAAGAAGCTAAGTTGGTATTTAAATCCAGGTCTAACTATTAAGTTGAGCGTTGAGGTAGAGACTGACTGGATATGTATTGAGTGAATGAATAAATGAAAGGTCAAGACTAGCCAGAGAAACAGTCTCATAAACTGGGCACAATCATAGCTAGGGCTGCATTCTCAGGCTTCTATTTAGATTCTTCTATATGTTCTGAGACCTGTCTTCTAGTTTGTGCATTGGCAAACTTTTTCATAAAGTGCCAATGCACTTTTTTTATCATAAAGTGCCAGATAATAAAGATCTTAGGCTTTGCAGGCCAAATACAGTCTCTATCACATACATAACTCTAAAAATGTGAAAACCATTATCTCACCAGTCATTCAAAAACAGGCACAAGGGCCGGGGATTTAGCTCAGTGGTTCTGGCGCCTGCCTTGCAAGCGCAAGGTCCCAAGTGCGATCCCCGATACCAAAAAAAAAAAGGCACAAGCCAGATTTGGTCTACAAGTTTTAGTTTACTGATCTGTGTTCTAGCTCATTGATTCTCCCTGTATATTTGTCTAATCTGCTGTTAAAATCCAAGCACTGCATTCTTAATATGGGTTATTGTATTTCTTACATTCTAGAATTTTTATTTGGTTCTTTAGAATAGTTGCCAGTTTTCTACAAAAAAAAAAATTAATTCTTTCTTCTATCTCCTTGGACAGAGGAAGGCTAATTATTTTAGAATCTGCACCTCATAATTCTAGTATCTGCAGCTAGTGTGTTTCTATTTTCTGTAATTTCTGATTTTTCTTTAAATTTATGGCATCTTTCCTTATGTGTCTCATTATTTCTCATTGAATGCTGGATATTGTGTTTGGAAAATTGTTTGTAGAAATAATTTGATGCATGGATGTTTTCTTCCTCCAGAGAATATTTATATTTGCTTCAGGGTGATGCCTGGGAATGTCGGCAGTTTGGGATGCATAGCACACTGGGATTTACTTAACCTAAGTTCCATGATTGAGATGATTCCAGGCTGAACTATTGTAGCTCTTGGGAGCGTCTAGTTCTGTCTATAGGATGTAGGCATTTGGGGTAAAACTCAAAGACTTCCCTTGACAGGTCCCTTAGTTTGACAAGGCTATGAAACATGCTACTTGGCCTGTCAGCTTCTCAGTTTCTCTGCTGGAATTAGTACAAGAGCCCAGGGCACAAGCAGCTTCCTGGCCTTCCTCCTTCTAGATCTTGGACAAGTAGATCTAGTTAGCTCTTTAGTACCTTTACACACGGTTTTTTTCAGCCAGCTTCTCTTGTCTGGAAGTCATAGAATTGGGTGAAATCCTCTAGTTCACCATTCTAGAAGTGGGAATCCAGAGATAAATTTTCTATGTGAAGGAAATTGGACCTTATCATTGAAAGAGATATTTAAAAAGAGGCTTAGACTGTCCTTCAAAAATCCCAAAGTAGGGCTGGGGGCATAGCTCAGTAAAGTACTTGCCTAGCATCTGTGAGGCCCTGGATTCAATTCCCAGTATAAATTAAATATGTAAACATCAAAACAGATAAAGCAAGCAAACAAATTTTTTAAAACCCACCAACACATGCTTATTAATTTGGATTAAATTTCCTAATATACCATATTTCATTATACAGCAATTATTGAAAAATTTAAGAAATAAAAATATCTGTAGGTTATTGTTAATTATGTTGTAGTATACTCTAAAATCAATGAGTATTGATTGTGTATTTTGAGGTTCTTTTTGAAAAAGTCACTGTTAAACAAAATAAATAAAAATACTTTTCCTTTTGAGAAATAATCTCAAACTGTAATTTAAACAGATCCTTGAATCTTAAAAAATTAAACATTCTTAGCCAGGTATTTTGATGCACACCTATAATCGCTCTGAGAGGCTGAGGCAGAAAGATCACAAGTTCAAGCCTAGCCTAGGCAACTTAGTGACTTAATGAGACCATCTCTAATACCCACATACATACATACATACATGCATACATACAAATGCACATACATAATATGTAGGGCTGTGGATATAGTCCAGCGTGAAGGCTCTGGATTCAATCTCCAGTACTGCAAAAACAAAACAAACAACAAAAAGGCAAAAAACTAAGTATTCTTGATTTACAAAAAACAAACCTTCATATTAAAGACCATTCTTCCGTACTTTGCCAAATAAAGGATATTCGTATATTCTCCAAACTTGCTATGATGTTTGAGCAGGTTTTGATTCATAAAGTCCTTTATTAGCATCTTGTTCTCTTTCTGTGCACAAGTGGAGTGGGCTATTCTGAGAACACACACACACACACACACACACACACACACACACACACAATGTTACTGTCTACTGTTACTGGGAAACAAAGGAGATATATTGTACTTAACCTTCCCTCGGGCTTAGCCTTGATTTGGAAGCAGTCTTAACCATATGAATCTTAGGTAGTCTCCAGCTTTAGAGAACTAGGGGCTGCCCCAGGTTGGGTTTTCTCTGGGATGTGAGAGACAATAAAGGGTGGGCTCCCAGCACCAGAGTGATGATTAGATAGGCATAATCTGGACATGGGTCAGACAAGAGCCACAAGGGCATGGGCCAGTATAAACAAGTTTCACATGTGAGGAATCCCTTGGTCATGGGTCAGACTCCTGGCATTAAACCAACTTGCACATAAAGGAAGTAGCCCATGTAAGGCACACTGTAAACGCCCATGTCCAGCCCCCTTTCATTTCCTATTAGAGCAGCATTGCAAGCCACTCTGGTATTATAATTCTAATTTAGCTGGTGGCTTTCAAAATACATGACTATACTACATTTTGCTTATCCATTCATAAGTTAATGGACATTTGGGTTGTTTCTCCATTTTAACTATTATAAATGATACTGCTATGAGCATTCATGTACAAGGTGCATTGTGGATATATTTTTTTTCCCTTGGACATATACTAGAATTCCTTAGTTTAACTCTGAGGAACTGTGAAACTGTTTTCCACAGTGGCTGAGCCATTTTGCATTCTCACTAGCAATGTTTGAAGGTTCCAATTTTTCTCTATCCTTGTCAACACTTCTTATTGTCTGTCATTTTTATTATATCCATCTCAGTAGATTTGAAGTGGTATCTCATTGTAGTTCTGATTTGCATTTCCCTAATGATAAATGATATTGGGCATTTTTTTTCATGTACTTATTTACCATTTGTATATCTTGCTTGAAAAAATATCTACTAAAATCCTGTCCCATTTTATTAATTGGGTTGGTTTTCTTGTTTGGGTTAAGAGTTCTTTATGTATTTTGGTAAAACTCACTTAGATGTGTGATTGGCAACGATTTTTCCCATTCTAGGGTTGTTGTTTCACTTTCTTAAAGATGTCCTTCAAAACATAAATTCTTAATTTTGATTCACAATAATGTAATTTTGATGTAGAAAAATTTGTCTGTTTTCTTTTGTTGCTTAATCTTTTTGTGTCATGTTTTAGAAGCATTGCCTAATCCAAGATCATGAAGATGTTGGATCATTTTTTCCCCAAGAGTTTTGTAGTATTAGTGGTTTATTGATTCTTTCATTTTTTTGTTTTTGTTTTATATGTTTTATTTTTTGAGACAGGGTCTTGCTATGTAGTTCAGGCTGTCCTTGAACTCACTATGTAGCCCATGTTGGCCTCAAACTTGAAGGGATCCTCCTGCCTCAGCCTCCAGAACATTGGGATTACAGGCATGTGCCACCACACCTGGTTCTTTTTATTTCTGCAAGGTTGGCGGTAATATTCCCTCTTTATTTCTGATTTTAGTAATTGGATCTTCTCTTTTATTTCTTTGTCAGTTTAGCTAAATGTGTCTCAATTTTGTTGATCTTTTCAAAAGACCTACATTTGGTTGTATTAATTTTGCTTTATGTTTTTCTCTATTTCATTTCCTTCAATATTGCCAATGGTACTGCATATATTTTGGAGGTCTGTTGTTAGGTTCATATATATTTATAATTCTTATATCTTCTGATTGATTGAATTTTTGTTATGGTAAAATGACTTGTTTGTTGCTAGTAAAAATATTTGTTCCAAAGTCTATTATGTTTGATAGCAGTACAGCCACTCTGGATCTTTTGGTTACTCTTTTTGTGGTATATATTTTTCCATCCTTTGATTTTCAATGTGTGCTATGTCTTTGAAACTAATGTATGCCTCTGTAGAGTTGGATCATGTTTTCTTTCTTTCTGCCAATCTCTGTCTTTTAATTGGTATGTTTCTAGGAGCTGCCAGAAAAGTTCAGTAATGGAAATTCTCTTGAAATGGGAGTTTTGAAGGACTCCAGTCCTTCCCCCCAATGGCTGCTGGTTTTCATAGCTACTTTTGGTGTGTGGCTGCTGGATTTCAAGGCTTCCATTGAGCTGGGGAGAGGCAAGTTAAAGCACATAAAACTCTCTATTCTTATGGATGTTCAGCTATTTCTCTTCAATAATATTACTTAGATTGCTTTTGGTTACTTTCCAGAGTTCTGAAAAATTGATTTTAGCAATTTTTGTCAAAGTTCTCATTTTTTTTCTGGGGGAGCAGATTTTTAATGGTCTTACTCCACAATTTCTTTTTTTATTTATATATATATTTATTGGTACATTTTAGGTATAAAATACATTTACATTTATCATTGGGTGTTTGTACCAGAACATGATGTATCTTAGTTCTTATTTTTTCTCCCATTACCTGTGCACAATTTCTACTAATGTCATTCTTTAAAATCTGTTTTGTGTCTGTCTCTAAAGGGAAATCTGTCAAATGCTTATTTTTTATGAAGTTAAAACGTTTGTGTGTGTGTGTGTGTGTGTGTGTGCACGCATGTGTGTATTCCTGCACTGGAAAAATAGAAATGAAAATAGCTTAACAGGCAGTATATTTAGGACATACATAGAAATAGGGAAAACATAAAAGAATAAACTTTATATAATTCAGAAAGAAAAGATGCAATTTGCAACAGTAGAGCAAAGCAACCAGGTTTTATTTCCATACTTTACAAAACTCAACAAGTTAATGTCACAAAACTCAAATTTCCTGAAAAATTTTCATTCTAGCACCCAGAGGTAAATCTTCCTAAGGTACTACATTAGTTTAGTGATAACAAATTGCCACAAACCTAGTGGCTTAAAACAACCCCATCTATTTACTAGTAATTCTGGATGCCAGAAGTCTGAGCAGTCTCCCATACTTTTTTGGTTCTTGGTTTCAAAAAGCTGAAAAAATAAGAACCAAGATGCATTATATAAAGGTACAATTCCCAATGAGAAATGTAATTGTGTTGTATACCTACAATGTACCAATAAAAGAATTTAATACAAAAAAAAAAAGCTGAAATGAAGATGCCAGCCTGCATGCATTTCTCTCTGGAGGTTCTAGAGAAGATTCCTCTTGAAGCCGAGGGCATAGTTCAATACTAGAGCACTTACCTAGCATGTGCATGGCCCTGGAGTTAATCCCCAAACACACACACACATACACACACACACTAAAAAAACTTCTTCCAAACCCATTCAAATTCTTAGAATTCAATTTCTCGACATCATAGGATTGAAGTCTGTTTCCTCACTGGCCGTATTTCTTGGCTGGTTGTCCCATTTCTTTGATGTTCAAAGTCACCATCCAATACATGAAATCCTTCTTATGCTATAGTCTCTCTGACTTTCTCTTTTGCCACCAACTATAAAAACTTTTTAAAGAGACATGGGTTATTAGATTAAGCTCACTGGGATAATCTCCCTATTTTAAGGTCAACTGTGCTATAGGACATAATTTAGGGGAAGAGTATCATATTCATAGGATCTGGGATTAGGCCATAGACTCTTCAGAGACCCATTTTTTAAAATTCTGCCTACCACAGTACTTAAGTGAAAGCCAGTTTGCAAAATGATTGGCCTAATTACAAATTTGAAGGCAAGATATATTCCTAAATTGAGAATTTTTTTCTCTAAAACTTTTACAATGGAAATTTGTGAACATAAGAAATAAAAAGAATAGTATTATATATATATATTAACCAACTAGATTCAAGAATTTAAAATTTTTTGCCACATCTTTATCCATCTAAATACATGCTGAATCTTTTGAAATAACAAATATGATGTCACATCTTTGAATAGTTCAATATGCTTCCTCCAAGTATAAGAATATTTTCTTATATAATCATATCACCATTATTGTACCTTAGAAACTTTTTTTTACAGATTTTAAAGAATTTAAAAGGATATAGAAAGCATATTACAAAAATCTTTTTTGAAATAAATTTGACAACTTCTAAGAAGTACCTTGGAAGGCAAATTAATGAAACTAACTCTGGAAGAAATATAAAATTTGAATAGCACCTATTAAAGAAAGTATATTCCTAGCTTGAAAACCTACCTATGTGACAACAGCAGGCTCATATACATTTTAACTGATAAATTATATCAAACAATCAAAGCAGAAAAAAGAAGGAACACTTCTCCCCTCATTTTAGGAAATCAACATTGTGCTAATCCTAAAAGTGGATAAAGATAATAGAAGAAAAAAGTGTGAACATAGACAGAAATTTGTTTAACAAAACAAACTATTAGAAGTCAGATCTGGCAGTATGTAGAAAGTGGTATTGTTATGGGGATGTTGGTTCAGCATTGGAAGATCCACCCCCAAAAGTCATCATTTTAACAGAGGAAAGGAAAAAGCCATATGATCCTGTCAGTAGTTGCAGAAAAAGTATTGGACTAAATTCTACAGCTGTTCTTGGTAAAAGCTATTAGGACACTAGAAGTAGAACAGAAACTTCTCAACAGATCAAAGACATGTACTCCATACTTCCAGCAAAAATGCCTTATATGAATGGAGAAGATACAATGCTTTCTCCCTAAGGTGGGGAACAAGGGCAGATATGCTTACTCTTCATCTGTCCACTAAACTTTGAAACATAGGCCCAAACCAAAAATAGTCTGGCAACAAAATGATACAATTAGGATAGGATTGGCAAGGTAGAAGCAAAATCTTTATATGTAGGTGAAATGATCACCTACAGAGAAAATACTAAGAAATATCTAGGAGCCCTTAGAACTTGTATTTGAATTTAGCAGGATTAGAAAACACAAGGTATATATAAAAATTCAGGTCTATATATACTTGCTATAAATGAAGAATTGGATATTGAAATTTAAAAGTTATGTAGGAGTACAAAGGACCTAGAAAAGTAAAAAAAAAAAAATAACAGTGTTGGAAGACATTTATTACCTAATTTTAAGACTTCTTCTAAAGCTACAGTAATCAAGGCAGTGTTGGTGTAAGGAAAGACATATAGATCATTGGAATAAAACAGAGAATCTAGAAATAGAACCACACATATATGGTCCACTGAGTTTTGAAAGATTATTTAACATTAACATTTTTTTTTTTTTGGTACCGGGGATCGAACTCGGGCCCTTGCCCTTGTGAGGCAGACGGCGGAACCACTGAGCTAAATCCCCGGCCCAACATTAACATTTTATAGAACATAAACTCAACTCAAGAGCGGAGGAAAAGATAGTGTTTTCAGCAAATGGCACTAGAACACCAGGTATCTGTACATGAAAAATTAACCTCAACCCTTTATTTCCACACATAAAAATAACTTGAAAGGATATATGAACCTAAGTATGAAAGACTAAAACTATAAAACTTTAAGAAAAAATTATAAGGGAAAATGTTTATGAATTTAGGGTAGGCAAGAATTTCCTAGGATACAAAAAACATGATGTATAAAAGAAAAAAATTGATAAATGAGACTCCATCAAAATTTAGAACTTTAAATGACATCATTAAGAAAATAAAAAGTAGTCCTTAAACAGACCATATTTATAATGCATATAACCTCTGACCAGAATATGTAAAGAACTCTTATAGCTCATTAATAGACAACCCAATTAAAAAGTAGACACAAGAAGATGATAAATAGCAAGTACAGCACAAGGAAAGGTGTGCAACACTAGAATCAGAAAAATACTAATCATTACCATAACAAGACTGAATTATACACTCATTAGGGAGATGAAGTTAAAAGTTTTAAAAGAACAAATGTCAGCTTAGGTGTGAACCAGTTAGAACTTTCTAATACTGCTAATGTGAATGTAAAATGATAAAACCATTTTGGAAAACAACACAGAAATTTCTGGTATTACTGTTAAGAACCAACAGTCCTGTTCTTAAGTTTTTACTTGAGAGGAATGAAAACACATGTTCACAATAGATTTGTACATGCAAGTTGAGTATCCCTTACCTGAAATTCTTGGGACCAGCGTGTTTCAGATTTTCATTTGAAATCCACTTGATCTACAAAGAGGATAGCTACTCCTGCTTTTTTAGGGGGTTTCCTGTCACATGGAGTATTGTTTTCCACCCTTTAACTTTCAGACTATGAGTTTCTTTTTGAATTAAATGTGTTTCTTGTATGCAGCATATAGTTGGATCTTGTTTCTTGACCCATTCTGCCAGTCTATTTCTTTTGATTGGTGAATTGAGACCATTAACATTGATGGTTAGAACTCATACATATTGACTTATCATTGTCATGACTTTTTCTGTTTGTTGGATTCTCCCCCTTTGCATTTAATTTCTTGTCACGCCCAATGGATTCATTCTGCTGGGCTCCCTGGGGTTGTGATCTTCATTGTCTTTTCCTGGGATATTGTCTAAAATTTTTTGGAGTGCTGGTTTGGTATTCATGAAGTTCCTAAGGTGCTCTTTGTCATGAAAGTATCTTATTTCTCCATCAGTTTTGAAAGATAGTTTTGTAGGGTACTTCAATCTGGGTTGGAGGCTGTTTTCCTTTAGGGCTTGAAATATGTCACTCCAAGCTCTTCTTGCCTTGAGGGTTTGCATTGAGAAGTCTGCTGTGATTCTGATGGGCTTTCCTTTGTATGTGATTTGTTTCTTTTCTCTAACTGCTTGTAGAACTCTGTTCTTCTGTTGGGTTTCTGGAATCTTAACTATTATATGCCTATGTGTAGATTTTTTTTGATGAAAGCTAGTTGGAGTCCTGTATGCCTCACTTATCTGTATGTCAAGTTCTTTTCCCCTGCTTGGGAAGTTTTCTGCCATCACTTCTGTGAACAGTTTTTTTATGTCATCTGCACTCTCTCCTCTTTCTTCATTGACTCCAATCAGTCTTATGTTATTCTTCTTTGCATCATCTAGCAGCTGCTGGATTGATTTCTCATGGTCCATTACAATTTTAAAGCAATTTTTCTTTTCCTGGTCACTAATTGCAATCTTATCTTCTATATCTGAAATTCTGTCCTCACATTGGTTCATTCTGCTGTGTAGACTTTCAGTGGAGTTTTTCATCTCCTGGAAATCTGTTTGCATCTGTTTTATGGATTCCATTTGTTTTCTATGTTGGGATTCCATCATGTTCCTGAGCTCCTCTCTAGATTTATTAATCATGTCTTGCACTATGAGCACAATCTCTGCTGTTATCTGAGAAATTATTTCTGATTTCATTTTTTCTAGATCCTCTTTTGTTGCCAGTTCAGGGAGTCCAGGTGGTTGAGTATCAGAGTGTTCCATCTCGTTTCCCTTTGTGGTTGCTGTAGGTGATCTGGAAGTCTGGTTTTGAGGCTTTTTTACATGTGTTCTCATTTCAATGGGGGGGGGTGCTGCTGGTGCCCACGCAGCTCACCTCCTCTGTGCTGGCAGGGGTTGTACCTTAGAAACTTAATTATAACTTCCTTATGGCATCTACTATACCATCTATAACCAAAATTCTCCCATTGTCCAAAAGTGTTTTTTAAACTGCTTTTTTGGGGAAAAAATGTTATCAATTCCATGAAATGCATTTGTCATAATCTCTTTTGTGACATTTAACTTGAAATTCTCTCCCCATCTTTTGTTCATTGTGTTTTTTGCATTTCAGAGATTTTGAAGAGACAAGAGCAATTGTGGTCTTGTAGAATGTCCTCCATCATACTAGATTTGACTATTTCCTGTGGCATGATTTAACTTGTTCTCCTATCCACTGTGTTCCATATATAGTTGGCCTTCCATATCCTTGGGTTCTACATCCTCAGATTCAGCCCAATGTAGATAAAAAAAATTTGAAAAAACAGTGTCCATACTGAACATATACAGACTTTTTTTGGAGCCATTATTCCCTAAACAACAGTATAAAACTATTTCTGTAACTTTTACATTGTATTAGGTGTTACAAGTAATTGGGAGATTATCTGAAATATATGGGAGGATGTGTGTATGTTCTGTGCAAATGCTATATAAAGAATTTGAGGATTTAGCTCAGTGGTGCCACACCTGCCTGGCAAGCACAAGGTCCTGAGTTCGATTCCTGCCACCAGAAAAAAAAAGAATTTGAGCATCTGAGGATTTTGGTATCCATGGGTGTCCTGGAACCATGCTGCATGGATACTTAGAGATATCTGTATAGGCAATAATATTTCATAGGTTATGCTCTTTAAATCATATTGCATCTTATGGGGGTACATAATGTCAGACTGTTCTACTTGTAGGGCTGTTGAGTTTTATCCTTCAGTTAAGAAGACAACCAACTGATTTCTCCACTGCAAAGGTAAGATTTCCCCTTTATAATGAGCAAATTATCTACGGGGAGACAATTTGAAAATATGCAACTTTTGGAGCCAGGGATTTAGCTCAGTGGTTCTGCCTCCTGCCTCACAAGCGCAAGGTCCTGAGTTCGATCTCTGGTACCCAAAAAACAAAAAAACATGCAACTTTCCTAGTTTCCAACAGTATGACACCTAATAGTTTTACCACCCACTGAGAACCCCTGCCTGAATAGATTGTGTCACTACAGTTTGCACAATGATAGAATGATTTTCTAATTCTACTATCCTTCTACATTTACTAATAGTAATTTTCCTATAAAGAAAAGGTTTCTCTCTTCAACTGGAGTAGGGGAAATATTTAGTTCTTTCCTCTCAATTACACATTTTTAGAGAAAAAGTTAATGTACAAACAATCTTCAGTGGTGACAAATAAATGGTTTTTTTTCTTTTTCTTTTTTTATAAACTCATTAGCTTTTATTTATTCAGTTTTTGGTTTTTGGTTTTTTTGGTACTGGGGATTGAACTCAGGACCTTGCACTTTCAAGGCAGGTGGTGGAACCACTGAGCTAAATCCCCGGCCCTATTTATTCAGTTTTTATAATCAATTGATCATCATCATTATCATTATTTGATGCTCAAATTGCCTTATTTGATTAGTGAGACCTCCCTTTAACATGATGCTTAACGTAGTTGCTATCCAGTCACTTACAGAATAAGTTTGTCAACCCCTGGTGTAAACATCTTGGAATTCTATTTTGTATTAATAATATTTCATGTTTCTGTTTTCAATTCAAATTTGATATCATGCTTTTCTTAATTTTTATATTTGCAATGCTATTTTCTTAACTGAAAGTCTCAATTTGTAATACTATGAAATAGTTACATATTTTGCTTTACTCGATAATACATAAAAAGTATTTCAAAATAAAAATATTACTTTTAATAATAAAATTACTGAGGAAATGTAATTTTTTGGTTGTTTTTATAATATATCAATGTGTCAAGTATCGTGTGCAAGTCACATAAAGTAAGTCCTTTCTTTGTAGGTAATGTTACTGATTTGATATATAATTAGATTCATTTGTTCCACTTTAATTTTGGAGTTCACTTGTATTCTCTTTTGTCTAAATATTATTTTGTAATATGCAAAACACAATGCTAATGTAAGAGTTTAATAGGCTAACGAGAAGCTAATAAATTAAGGCTACAAAATATCGGTAAGAATATAGAATTTGATAATCCAATTAATAAGTTTGAGAAAGCTACCTAGCTTATATGAAATTAATATAATCTTTATATCAATAACAAAAAGGATAGAATGGAAGACATGCAAGCATAGGTACACAAATCCTAAAATACATAGAAAAATTAGCAAAACAAATTCAGTAGTATGTGCATAGATAGGCGAAAAAAAAAAGACACTACTGTCAGCCAGGATATCCCAGAGGTTTAGATAGCACCTCCCAGTAACAGAGGGTGAAAGCTAGACCTCTTTGGGCAGAGTTAATTCTTCATTATATAGCTCCCAAATCCTTCTTAGTCTTGGCTGTACTTTCTTACCTCCTCTTGTTGATAAACATGATAGTGGATGCTGATGAATCACATCTCCCTGTACCTGGGACCAGATGAATGAACACAATATGCAGATGCTGGCATCAGGAGATCAAAATCCAGTTTCATTCCCTTAGATAGGGGAGGGAGAGATCCGGGCTTTTTTACTTTTAGCACAGAATCAAGCAGGCTTTTGGTAGGGCAGCCTGGATCGGGTGTCAGGCCAGTGAACAGGAGATACAAAAGACTCCTACCATTAACCTTCAGTTCATTGTGGACTTTTTCATTGGCCTGTTCTCATTCTGCAGAGGGGACTTCTTTTCCCACCTTTAGTAAATGTCAATCCTGGCTACCTTTTTCAAGTGTCTGATCCATTTCTTTGCTCAGGGCACCAAGAACCCGGAACAAAAGGTACATGGATATTTCTAGAGCTCTTTCTACATATTTCCACTGGCATCAGGAGATAGACCAAAGTGAAGTTCCATTCTCTTAGATAAGGGAAGGAGAGATCTGGGCTCAGGAAGGGGTAAAATAAGCCTGGATGTCCATTGTCTCCCCACACTGTTCCTTGCTATACCTATAAGAGGTGAGATGGTGATTTGGGTGATGATGTCCCTCCATCTCCTTGGAACTAGTTTTGAATAAATCCGTTTTGCTTTTTATCAAAATTAATGGCCTCCTTTGATTTCGTCAGTGGCAGGCAAACAAATCTGAGCATAGGGAATAAGTAGGTGGTAACAGCAAAAGGTTTCCCATAGAATGCAGAAAGGTTAGAGTCATCTTCCCCAAATCTGCCTCCCCACTCTATAGGGCCAGCACTGGTGATACCAGAAAGCTGGACAGATGGAAATTTTCAGCTGAGTGTTCAAGCCAGTACCCTTTGTCCAGAAGGCAGTATAGTATGGTGATTAGAAGAGAAGGTTCTGCAATCAGGCAGCTTGAGTTTAAATCCTGGCTCTATCTTGTACAAAGCATCTACCTCAAGCTTCTTTTTTGTTTTGTTTTGTTTTGTTTTGTTATATATATATATATATATATATATATATATATGTTCTGTTTTTTATTAAATTCTTTTATTGGTACATTGTAGGTATACAACACAATTACATTTCTCATTGGGAATTGTACCTTTACATAATGCATCTTGGTTCTTACTTTTTCCCCATTCCTAGCCCTCCCTTCACGCCCTCCACCCTTCCCTATTTACAAAGATTTTATTTCTATTTTTTCCATTTCTAATCGTTTTTCCTTTCCCTTCCTTCCTTTCCCCTGCCCCTCTCACTACCCCTACCCCTTTGGACCTTTTCTTCCTATTTTGCATTATCGATTATTCATTCTAATCATTGGTACATTTGAGGTATACAATATAATGACATTCATCATTGGAAATTTGCAACTTTACATAATATCTCTTGGTTCTTATTTTTCACCCTTGCCCAGCCCTCCCTTCAACGCCTCCAGTCCTCCCTATTTACAAAGATTTTGTTCCTATTTTTCCATTTTCTCATATTAATCCCATTCCCTTCTATCCTTTCCCCTAGCCCCCCCACTTCCTTCCCCTTTGCCCCTTTTCTTCCTATTTCACATTACCTATTATACATTTAGTCCTTATTTATGCTTTCAGTTTCTCACACCACAGAAACTATTCTGTATTTACACGTGTGTCCTATTTATTTCACTTAAGAGTATTGCCTCAATGTGCATCCACTTAGCTATAAATGTCTCTAATTTCTCATTTTTTATGGCTGAGTAGTACTCTATTTTATAAAAAAACGACATTTTCTTTATCCAGTCTCCAGTTGATGGGCATTTGGGCTGTTTCCAAGTTTTAGCTATTATAAACTGTGCCGCTATGAACATGGGCACACATATATGACTGTGGTATGATTCCTTTAATTCTTTGGGGAAGATCCCCAGCAGTGGAATATGGGGTCAAATGGGATTTCCAGTCCTAGTTCTTTGAGGTATCTCCATACTGATTTCCACAGTGCTTGCACCAGTCTACACTCCCACCAGCAGTGGAGCAGGGTTCCTCTTTCCCCACAGCCCCACCAGCATTTGTTATTGGTGGATTTCATGGTAGCAGCCATTCTTCCTGGAGTGAAGTGGAATCTCAGCATTGTTTTCATTTGCATCTCTCCAATGACCAGTGATGTTGAACATTTTTTCATGTATTTATTTGCTATTTCTACTTCTTTGTGTGAGAAATGTCTGTTCATTTCAGATGCCCATTTTTGAATTGGGTCTTTAAATTTGGGAGGTCTGATATTCTTAAGTTCTTTACAGATTCGAGATAGTAGATCTTTGTCTGAGGAAGAGCAGGTGAAGATGTTTTCCCACATTGTGGGTTGTCTCTTCACACTGCTGGTGGTTTTTCTTGCTGTGCAGAAGCCTTTTAATAAGAAGAGATCCCATTTGTTGATTGTTTGTGCTAGTTCATGGGCAACTGAGGTTTTGTTCATAAAATCTTTTCCTACACCGATGTCTTCAAGGGTTCTACCTAACCTCTGTTCCAACTGGTTCAGAGTTTCTATTTTAATATTTAGATCTTTAATCCATTTTGATTTTAGTTTAGTGCATGGTGAGAGATACAGGTCTAGTTTTAATCTTTGGCAAGTTGAAGCCCAATTTTTCCAGCACCATTTATTAAAGAGGCTATCTTTCCTCCAGTGAGGGTATTTGGCTCCTTTGTCGAAGATGAGATGGCTGAGTGTGTCTGGCATTGTTTCTGCATCTTCTAATCTGTTCCACTGGTCCTCAAGTCTGTTTCTTTGCCAGTACCATGCTGTTTTTATCACAGTAGCTTTGTAGTAGAGTTGCAGGTTGGGGATTGTGATACCCCCTGCCATGTCTCTGTTACCTAGAATTGCTTTTGCTATTCTGGGTCTCTTCTTGTTCCAAATGAATTTTTGGATTGTTTTCTCAAGGTCCATGAAGGATGCTGCTGGGATCTCAATTGGAATTGCATTAAATCTATATAGCAGTTTTGGAAGTATGGCCATTTTCACTATATTAATCCTTCCTACCCAGGAGCAGGGGATGTCTGTCCATTTTCTGATATCCTCTTCAATCTCTCTTTTCAGAGTGCCATAGTTTTCAGAGAAGAGGTCTTTGATTTCTTTTGTTAGGGTGATTCCTAGGTATTTCAGTTTTTTGGATGCTATTGTGAAAGGAATTATTTGCCCTATTTCTCTCTCAGTGAGTCTGTCATTGGTGTAGAGGAAAGCTATTGGTTTTTGTGTGTTGACCTTGTAACCAGCTACTTGAGTGAATTTGGTTATTAAGTCTAGAAGACTTTTGGTGGAGTTCTTGGGGTCTTCTATATAGAGTATCTTGTCATCTGAAAATAATGACAATTTGACTTCTTCATTTCCTATCTTTATTCCTTTTATTTCTTTCTCTTGTCTAATTGCCGTGGCTAATGTTTCCAGAACTATATTGAACAAGAGTGGTGATAGTGGACATCCTTGTCTTGTTCCTGATTTTAGTGTGAAGGATTTCAGTTTTTGACCATTTAGGATGATACTGGCTGTTGGTTTTTCATAGATGGCTTCTCTCAGTTTGAGGTAGAGACCATCTATTCCAATTTTTTGTAGGGTTTTTATCATAAATGCATGTTGGATTTTGTCAAATGCTTTTTCTGCATCTATGGAGATAATCATATGGTTTTTGTCCTTGGCTCTATTGATATAGTGTATTACATTAATTGATTTTCATATATTGAACCATCCCTGCATCCCTGGGATGAATCCCACTTGTTCAGGGTGTATGATCTTCTTGATGATCTTCTGCATTCTGTTTGCCATTATCTTATTAAGGATTTTTGCATCTATGTTCATTAGTGAGATTGGCCTATATTTCTCTTTTTCAGTTGGGTCTTTCTCTGCTTTGGGGATCAAGGTGATGCTTGCTTCCAGGAATGAATTTGGGAGTATTGCTTCCCTTTCAATTTCATTGAAGAGTTTAAACAGTAGTGGCAGCAGTTCCTCTCTAAATGTCTTGTAGAATTCAGCAGTGAAGCCATCAGGGCCTGGGCTTTTCTTAGTTGATAAGTTTTTAATTACATTTTCAATTTCATTGGTTGATATTGGGTTGTTCAGAATTTTTAGGTCTTCTTCATTCAACTTTGGTAATTCCTATGTATCTAGGAATCTGTCCATTTCTTCTGTGTTGTCCATCTTATTGGTGTATAGGTTCTGGAAGTAGGTATTGATGATCATCTGGATTTCTGCTGGGTCTGTTGTAGTTTCACTCTTTTCATTCCTAATTGCATGGATTTGGGCCTTTTCTTTCCTTTTTCTGACAAGGTTGACTAAAGGTTTATCAATTTTGTTGATTCTTTCAAAGAACCAACTCTTGGCTTCATTGATTTTTTGTATCGTTATCTTAGTCTCCATTGCATTGATTTCTCCTCTGATCTTTATAATTTCTTCCCTTGTATGAGCTTTGTGGTTGTCTTGCTCTTCTTTTTCTAGAAGCTTGAGGTTCAGCATCAGGTTGTTTAATTGGGCTCCTTCTGTTTTCCTAATATGAGTATTCACTGCTATGCATTTCCCTCATAAGACTGCTTTCATTGTGTCCCATAGATTCCGATATGTTGTATTGTCACTGTCATTTAATTCAAGGAACTGTCTGATTTCTTCTTTAATTTCCTCTGTGACCCATTGGTTATTCAGAAGTGTGTTGTTCAATTTCCACATGCTTATGAAATTTTTTGAGTTTCTTTTGCTATGGATCTCCAATTTCATGGCACTATGGTCTGATAATATACAGGGGATAACTTCAATTCCTTTGCACTTACTTAAACATGTTCTATGTGTGAATATGTGGTCTGTTTTGGAGAATGACCCATATGCAGCTGAGAAGAATGTGCATTCTGATTTGGTGGGGTGGAAGACTCTGTAAACATCTGTTAAGTTCATTTGTTCAAGAGTTCGATTGAGTTCTAGTATTTCATTACTTAGTTTTAGTCTAGTTGATCTATTTATTTGTGACAGTGGGGTGTTGAGGTCCCCCACTACTATAGCATTAGTGCATATATGACTTTTCATGTCCGTTAGTATTTGTTTTATATAGTTGGGTGCACTAGTGTCTGGTGCATAGATATTTATTATTGTCATCTCTTCCTCTTGGATTCTTCCCTTTCCAAGGATGTAGTGTTCTTCTTCATCTCTCTTAGTCAGTGTTGGTTTGAAATCTACTTGATCTGCCAAGAGGATAGCTACTCCTGCTTTTTTTCGGATTCCTGTCTCATGGAGTATTGTTTTCCACCCTTTAACTTTCAGCCTAGGAGTTTCCTTTTGAATTAAGTGTTTCTTGTATGCAGCATGTTGTTGGATTTTGCTTCTTGACCCATTCTGCCAGTCTATTTCTTTTGATTGGTGAATTGAGACCATTGACTTTGATGGTTATAACTGAAATGTATTGACTTGTCATTGCCATGACTTTTTCTTTTTGTTGGGTTCTCCCTCTTTACATTTAATTTGTTGTTATGCCAGATGGGTTCATTCTGCTTTGCTTCCTGGGGTTGTGATCCTCAATGTCTGTTCCTAGGATATTGTGTAAAATTCTTTGGAGTGCTGGTTTGGTATTCACGAAGTTCCTAAGGTGCTCTTTGTCATGAAAGTATCTTATTTCTCCATCCATTTTGAAAGATAGTTTTTCAGGGTCCATCAATCTGGGTTGGAGGCTGTTTTCCTTTAAGGCTTGGAATATGTCACTCCCAGCTCTTCTTGCCTTGATGGTTTGTGTTGAGAAGTTTGCTGTGATTCTGATGGGCTTTCCTTTGTATGTGATTTGTTTCTTTTCTCTTACTCCTTGTAGAACTTTGTTCTTCTGTTGGGTTTCTGGAATCTTAACAATGATATGCCTATGTGTGGATTTTTTTTTGATCAAGGCTATTTGGAGTCCTATATGCCTCACTTAACTGTATGTCAAGTTCTTTTCCCCTGCTTGGGAAGTTTTCTGCCATTATTTCTGTGAAGAGATTTTTTTATGTCGTCTGCACTCTCTCCTGTTTCTTCATTGACTCCAGTCAGTCTTATGTTATTCTTCTTTGCATCATCTAGCATCTGCTGGATCGATTTCTCATGTTCCCTTATAATTTTGAAGCAATTTTTCTTTTCCTGGTCACTAATTGCAATCTTAGCTTCTATATCTGAAATTCTGTCCTCACATTGGCTCATTCTGCTGTGTAGACTTTCAGTGGAGTTTTTCATCTCCTGGAAATCTATTTGCATCTGTTTCATGGATTCCATTTGTTTCCTATGTTGGGATTCCATCATGTTCTTGAGCTCCCCTGTAGATTTATTAATCATGTCTTGCACTAGGGGCACAATTTCTCCTGTTATCTGAGAAATTATTTCTGATTTCATTTTTTGCAGATCCCCTTTTGATGCCAGTTCAGTTGGTCCAGGTGGTTGAGTATCAGAGTGTTCCATCTCATTTCCCTTTGGGGTTGCTTTAGGTGATCTGGAAGTCTGGTTTTGAGACTTATTTACCTGTTTTCTCATTTTGACTGGTGGGGGGGGGCTGTTGGCACCTGCACGGATTACCTCCTCTGAGCTGGGTGAGGTGGGACAGGGGCCGGGAGCAGCGGTAGGGATGGTGACCCAAAAGCCCTTTCCTGTGGGCTGGGAGCAGCGGGAGGGATGGTGGCCGGGAAGCCCCTTCCTCTGGTCCAGGAGCAGTGGGATGGTGGCTCAGAAGGCCCTCCCTCTGGGCTGGGAGTGGTGGGAGGGATGGTGTCCCGGAAACCCCTTCCTCCGGGGTAGGAGCAGCAAGACAGAAGGTGGCCCAAAAACCCTTTCCTCTGGGCTGGGAGCAGCAGAGGGATGGTGGCTGGGAAGCCCCTTCCTCTGGACCAGGAGCAGTGGGGCAGTGGCTCAGAAGCCCCTACCTCTTGGTCAGGAGCAGCAGGATTCAGTACCATGGTCTGGTTGTCCGGTGTCCTCTGCATCTTTGTAGTGTGGAACCAGGTGTCTGTCTGTCTGCAATGGGCTGATTCAGTGTGTTCCGAGTGGCTCGGGACCTCGGTAGGGTGTGCGCAGACCTACCTCAAGCTTCTTAACCTCTGTCAGCCTCAATCTACTCATCTTTAAAATGGGAATATATTTGTGCCTATCTCATGAGTTATGAGGATTAAATGAAATGATACATATCAATCATGTAAAACAATGTGTGGTAAGAGGAGTAATGAGATTTTAAATGAGTGATATATGTTACATGCAAGAATCAAATTCCCTGAGCCGGCGATTTACCTCAGTGGTTCCACTGCCTGCCTCACAAGTGCAAGGTCCTGCATTCGATCCCCAGTACCAAAAAAAAAAAAAAAAAAAAGAATCAAATTCCCAAAATGAACCTCATCATTTTGAATTATGAATATGAACTAAAAAAACCTGTTCCATTAGTAGTCTCTACATTGTTTTTGAACTTGTCACCTAAGAGAGAGGCCTTTAATAGTAAGTACTGTTTCCTTCTCTTGTAGTTATGAGGAAATGCCACTGGTGGACAAAGGGAGAGATTCAAGATGCCTGGCTGATTCAGAAAGTCAGAGCTGAAAGTGCCCATAGATAGCTGCCCTCTACATTCTCTTTGAGTTGGGGTGGGGAATGGTCAGTGAACTCCCAGGAATCAGGACGGGGGTTGGGAGTAAGACTGAGCATTCAGCTTAAATTACCCAGAAAAGGGAAATCTGATAAGGGAGATTGCTCTGTGGACTCTGGATACAATTTTTACAATCTTTTCCTCCTTTGGTTAGGCCAACAGCATTTTCTTTTAATCACATGGCTTGAGAGATACCAACTCCTATCAGCTGCACAAACAAAGTTGCTTCTTGGTTTTCCTCTCTCAGCAGCCATGTCAGATCCTCAGTATTTCATTGACTGGCTCAGTGGAGCCTCACACAGTTTCCAAAGTTCCTTGTACTCCACAGTAGTCCTTTAGGTACAGATGATAGAAAGCCAACTGGAATATTTATGCAAAAATGGATTCATTGAAAGGACAGTGTGAGTAGCTCCTAGAATCAAGAGATTTGCTAAAAAACAGGAGTCACAGAGACAAAATCAGGACTGCTCCAGGGACCACATAGATCAAAGTTCCTCAGAACCAGTAAGCTCCCTCTGCATCTGTGACATATTCTCAAATTAGCTTTTTCCAGAGTCAGGGACCAAGGCCCTGACTGCTCTGGGTTTCATATCCATTCAGTTTCACTACCCAGTAGAAAAGCAGCCTCTTTGCTTTGTTTTAGTAAAATTATCCTGGAGGACATGGGCCTGTCTTAAGTGACAAGCTCATCCTTATCTGAGTACTAGCACTGTGGCCAGGAGTCAGGCCAGCATGTGATCAGATACAACCTCTGGCCCATCACTGTGGTCAAGGCAGTGGGGTCTATAAAAGGTGACCATTCTCCTCAAAGGGGAATCTTGTAGAAGAAAGCACTCTTGCATCCAAAGGAAAGGAGAGGTGATGGACAAAAATGAACAAAAAGATAGCCTTACAGTCTCATCAAAGACAAAAATGTAAGCTTTGAGATCACATACTGGTCAACATGACTTCCACTGTTACTTCAGATAAATATTCATGACATGGAAAGTACCAATTTATATAATATATGAGAAAATATTTCCACAGAAGTAGTTTTTTATTTGTGCATATGAATTATACAGAATAGCGGGTTATTTGTATATGCATATTTGTACATGCATATAACATACTTTGTTAATTCCTACCCCCATTATTCCCCTTGTTCTTCCCTCCTTCCTTCCCTTGAGCCACTTCCTCTTCTCTAATAGTCTCTCTTCTACTTTCAATCACACGAGCAATTCTTTTAGGTAACTAAACTTGATCTCTTTAAATGCCAAGGCTTTCTTTAGACCATTTCCTATGAAGTCCCTCTGAAATATGATTTCTTGAATTTATAAAGAGTATCCTGAACATAATTTAACCATTATGGTGGTCTTCCCTTATCCACAGTTTTGTTTCTCACAGTTGCAATTACCCAGCATCAGCCTTGGTCTGAAAATATTATGTGGAAAGTTCCAGAAATAAGCAATCTATAAGTTTTAAATTGCATGGAATCCTGAATAGCATGATGAAATCTCATGCTGCCTGATCCATCCCACTTAAAATATGAATTATCCCTTTTTGCACTATATCCATATTGTGTATGTTACTTTCCTTTTAGTCACCTAGTAGCTGTCTTCATTATCAGACTGTCATGGTATCATAGTGCTTATCTTCAAATAACCCTTAATAATGCCCCCAAAATCCAAAAGTGGCGATAAAAAGTAGGGATGGGGACCTAAAGCATGAAAGGACAGATAACCTGTGATACTATGTGGCAATTTTGCAAGACATATAGGAAAAAAAACATTGTATAGGGTTTGGTCTAGCCATAGTTTCAGGTACCCATTGGGGATCTTGGAACATCTCTCTTGAAGATAAGGAGGGACTACTATACTTATCCTGTTAGATATCAATGATGTCTTCTTGAACTATTGGGGTATAGAGAGCTGTTTACCCCTATAGCAGGGGCACAAGACAGTACATGTTTTGCTTTTAGATGTCATGTTTAAGTTTTTGGTCTCATGTTCTCAGACATCGATTCCCATTGTTGATGCTGTACCTATCTCTAGCAACTCTTCCCAGTATGTACCTCCCTTCTTTGCTTACTTGCTAATTCTAATCTTCCATGGATTAGAAAATCACATGACTGAAAATAGAATATTTGTAAATTCAGAAGCTAAAATGTACTGCTTTGTGAAGAAATAGTCACTGAATGGAAGCTGGGGAGTAAATGATGAGTGCTCCTTAACACTTGCAGAGTATTTCTAGCCCTTTGCTGCTGCGGTTTAGATCTTATCTTAGTTTCTTTCTCCTTGCTAACAACACTGACACCCACAACTTGAAGGAGAGGTTTATTTTGTCTCACATTTTCAGTCCATGGTCCACTGGCTCCTATGCAGGATGGCATGGCAGAGGGGCAGAGCAGAGGAAAGATGGCTCAGCCAGGCAGCAGACAGAAAGGAGGAGCCTGGGAGGGAGAAATACCCTTCCAGATCACGGCCCTGGTGACCTGCATCTCCCAAGACCAAGGCAGCTGTAGCAGCGCTGCCCAATCCAATCACCTTCCACAAGCCCCCACCTCTGAGTGCACAAGGCTTTGAGGGGACATCCAGATGTAAACAATAAGAGCTTGAATATCCCCCAATTCCCGCACCTTAAAGGCTTGGTTGTCCTGGGTGGCACTGTTGGAAGGTGCTGTGGACCTTTAAGAGATGCAACCTAGTGTCCTTAGGTCACTGGGGCCTTGCCTTGAAAGGGAACTGTTGGACTCCAACCCCTTCCTCTCCTTTGTTTCCTGGCAATGAAGGGAACAGTTGGCTCTGTCACATGCTACCCTCCATTACCATCTAGCAGTGAGTGGCCCATAGCAGTGAGTCATCCTGATCTTGCTTGGACTGCAAACCCCAAAACCATGAGCAAAATGAAATTTCTCTCTCTCACTCTCTCTCTCTTTATTTTTTCTGAGTCAGGGTCTTGCTATGTATTCCAGGCTGGCCTTGAATTCACTATGCAGACCAGGCTTTCTTCATCATGGATATCCTCTTGCTTCAGCTTCCCAAGTATTGAGATTACAGGTGTGTGCCACCATGCCTGGCTAAAATTTTTCTCTTATAAGTTAATTATCTCATTATAGTGACAGAAAAATTAACTTGCCATTTTCTTTCATGTATTTACATGTCTCAGTTTACAGATGTATTTTACAGGGTCAGGTTACCTAAAGTATAATTTGTAATAACAGAAGTATTGCTTCCCTTCTTCATATTATCTCTTTAATTTTCTTGAGACAAGGTCTCACTATGTAGTTCAGGCTGGCCTTGAACTCACTATGTAGGCCAGAGCAGCATCAAAATCATGGCTATCCTCCTGCCTCAGCCTTCTCAGTGCTGGGATTATAGGTTTGCACAACTACGCCTGGCTTACTTTTTATTTTTAAGCATCCATTTGACTGTAAGTCTTTACGCATCTATTTTAGGCCATTTCCAACAAATCAAAAACCTGGACTCTTTTTCAATCAGCAAATGAATATGGGGGGTTAGAATTAAATTCTTATGGACGCTGCAGCTTCCTGCCATAGAAAGAGAAAATTAGAGACAACTTTTCTGTAGACAAATCACCATTAAAATTTGTGATTTCAAAATGAACAGTGGGAAATGTTGGATATCAGAAATTAATTAAAGCATTAAAGCATTTCCTTTTAAAGAAGAAAACATGCAACATAACCCATATGGAATTGATAAAAAAAATATGAATTCAAACATAGTGATCCTGCTTTTACTGTGATTAATAAAAAGAGGGAAGGGGAATATCCCACTTCTCTAGTGCTAAATAAGTAGATTGAAATGACTATGGTCTTCATCCGATATGAAGACCCACACTAGAAACTTAATCTCCAAAAATAGCAAGTCTAGCTCTGTTTTCACCGGTTAAACAACAGTTTGATTGGTCAATTCTGGGAAAAATAAAATCAACTGTATGGCAAAGTTATGTAGGTACTCCAGTTACTTTGGCTGCAGAATAAACCACCTGAAAACTTAGTGGTTTAAAATAGCAGCATTCGGGAGGGGTAGGGGAAAGGAAAGAAGGGAATGGAATTAATATGAGAAAATGAAAAAAAGGAAACAAAGTCTTTATAAATAGGGAGGGATGAAGGGGTTGAAGGGAGGTCAAGGGAAGGGGGAAAAAATAAGAACCAAGAGAGTATGTAAAGGTGCATATCTCCAATGATGAATGTCATTATATTGTAAACCTAAAATGTACCAATAAAAGGATATACAAAAAATAAAATAAAATAGCAGCATTCATTTTGCTCACAGATGTGCACTTGTAAGCCAAGCTTAGCAGGGACAGCTCATCCTTGCTCCACTGTATCAGCTGAGATGATTGATCCAAAGGCTAGCTCCCCTTGGCATCGACAAAGGTGGCTCAAGTGCTTGATCTTAACTTCCGGGATCCAGCATTGCCCACTGTTCACTGTTTACCCAAGGCTTTCTTAACTCACTCATGTTGACCCTGAGAAGACTCATACAGCTGGGGACTGGACAGCTGGAGCAGCTTGAGTGAGTCTCTTTAGCAATATGTGGTCTCTCCAAGTATCTTTCTCCAAGTGTCTGGGGGCCTCTAGATAGCCAGACTTCTTACATGAAGGCTCCAGGATTCCAAAGCACATAGTGTTCTAAAGAGAATAAGAGCCCAGCAGAAGCTGTGTTGTCTTTTATTCTTTTTTTTTTTTTTTTTGTACCAGGTATAGAACTTGGGACCTTGCACTTGCGAGGTAAGTGGCGGCACCACTGAGCTAAATCCCTAGCCCTGTGTTGTCTTTTATGACCCAGAGTCAGCAGTCATTGAACATCACTTCCTCTAGAGTCTACTCATTATAGAGAGTCACCCAGAGCTGTCTCACGGGGAAGAAATAGACTCCATCTAGGTTGCTGTAGTGAATATTATAAAACACCGCTGTTGGTGACTCTGCCTGAGAAGTGGACAATAGATACTGCTATACTGCTAGATTGAACTTCCTCATCTTCCTTTTTTAATTTTTAAATTTTTGTTGGTCCTGTAAATTGAACCTAGGGTGTTATGGTAATTAGGCAAGCAGTCTACCACTGAGTGACACCCCTAACCCCTTTTAATTTTATTTTGAAGTAAGGTCCTGCTAAGTCACCTGGGCTAGCTTCAAACTTGGAATCCTCCTGCTTCAACTTGCCAAATAGCTGGGATTACAGGCATGTGCCACTATGCCAGGCCTATCAAGTTTCCAGACCTATCTATCAAGACCTAGCCAGCTACTAACCTTTTGAGGCATCTCCCCAAAATGAATCGAGTTTCATGAGCACACTGACTAGGTACTTATTTTTGGATGAATCTGAAACAGGGGAAGGGAAGAGATGACTGGGTTTAATTAGTGGCGATCCTTTCCCAGAGGCTCAGCAGTAAGGAAGCTCTTCTGAGAGTGAAGTTGCCTTGTCACAGGTTTGGCTTTCATCAGAACTAGATCCCCAGAGCCAAGACCTAGCTGGAAGCTGCTGTAGTGATGACTTTAGGGAACTCTGCCTGAGCAAGGGAGTGTGAGTGCTGAGGACAACTACCAGTGCCCTAGAGTCACCAAGTGACCCCTTCACATTTATTTAATAACATAGAGATGAATAGACGCTTTAGGCTTGTTAAGTCATTTTGGGCTTTATCAATTGTATTCATATAGATTCTCTCATTTGCTGTTCTAATACAACTTTTCATTACTTCTCTACTAAATGACAGCAGAAGTCACTACCAAGTTCACCTTTAAGAAGAAAATTGGGACAGTATTGGAATAGGTGACTTGTTATGTTGGGGGAGACTTGAGTGGCTGCTTACAATGGTGACTTTCATTGATCAGGGTGAATTACTTGTTTGTTTCATGAAACTCTAGTTCTCTAGCTTGGAGTAATTGTTCCACTTTCTTCACTCTCATAGCACAATAATCACACCTTTGTTTTACATAAATTCTCTTGGTGCCATCTTGTTTAGCTCTTTTCATATCCTTATCCTAGTCCCCACTCTCACCCCACAGTTACAAACTTGGGAGCAATAAGAATTACTTTGTCAGTCCGGGGATTTAGCTCAGTGGTTTCGCCACCTGCTGCGCAAGCGCAAGGACCCGAGTTTGATCCCCGGTACCAAAAAAAAAAAAAAAAAAGAATCACTTTGTTGAGTTTTTATTCCCTAAAGCATCTAAAAAGGTGCCTTGAAAGTATATGTTTGTTGGAGAATGACTGTGTGAAAGCACATTATATAGAAACTTCATCATAAAAAATATGAAGACATGTGAATATCACATTCATAAACACAAAAGATGTCTCTCCTCATTAGAGAAGACTAAGAGAAAAATAAAGCCCATAATCTCATTTATAGTATGAAGAAATATTTCAATATTACCATCTATTCATTTTGATAAGCATATATGTGGTGTATCTTAGTGGGCCCACATCAATATTTGCATCATTATGATCAACAGAGAATAGACTTTTAATATTTTATTACAAATTTATGACCATCTCATTTGGAAATTGCATAAATATTATGAGAGACTTGTTTTAATAAGCTAGATTTATGGAAGACACTTCTAGTATCAAATGAAGAGGAGCCTCATCATACTTTGCTTGTAAATGACTTTTCATATTGCCAAGTCAATTATTATGGTTCTGAGACACTGAACCCAGAAAATCATTTCAGAGTCAGGAATGCCTGATTTGTAAGATGCAAAATGAATGGATGTCTTTATTTTGAATAATTATCAGAACCAAAGACAGACAACTTACCAGTTTTGGCTGGGGAAGAGGACTCAAAGGCTAAGGAAGTGAGACTCTTTGCCTCATGGGTAAAGGGCTGATTTTCCATGTAAGAAAGCAAATCAAGGGTTCCATGAGAGGGATAGTGCCACTCACTCCATGACCAGGGGATGGATGGCTTGGCTTTTTGCAGGTAATGAGGCACTGACTGCATGGTGGAGTAGCCTGGGGCAGGGAGAAAGAGGGCAGGCTCTGTGTACCTGCATCTTGGTAGTGGCCATTCTGGTGGAGTGCTGGAAGGGCTGCCCTGCTCCATCCCCCTCTCCTGGAGTAAGCCTGCCTGCTCTCTGGTTTCTGTGAACAGCAACATTCTCACACAACTACCTTGCAAATAGAGGAATCCTGTCTGCTAAAAGGTACAAATACTTTTACTCAAGGATTGAGCACCTCTAAGAAAAAGGAAGAGGGCAAAACATGTCATTCCTTCCCATCTTTGTGAGATGGGTCCTGAAAAGATAGTAACTGGAAAGATCATCCTGAATTTAAGTGTTTGTTTCACAAATAACTTGCATTAGCCTATGTCACCCAAAATAAGAAACAAGGTTCATTATGACGATGAATAAAGCTGACACTCCAGATCCTCATAATACACTGGAATCTCAGAAGCACTTCTTTCCCTCCATGATGGTTTGAGGTTCCCTGAAACCTCTGAACCCTCTGAATCACCAAGCCTCATTTGCCTCCTTGCCTACAGGTGTTTACCTTCTTAGCCTCACTTGTGCTCAATTTTTATCTGAAAGATGTGGAAAAGGTCCTTCTCTGCTTAGGGTGTTTTTGTCCAGGGGCACAAGGCAAAAACCCAGCACCTCTACCCCCAGATCCTCCCAAAACACTAGAGGCAAATATCTACCACCTCAGTCAACCTTTCCATTTAGGAACCTGGTCAAGTCCTTTGCGCAGTTTCATAAGGCAGTTCAGTCAATGACCTCTCTTTACAATGTCCTATTTCTCAAGCTATGTGGACTCTGTCCTTTCAGTGTGAACTCCTGATCTAGGCATTTCTGTTCAGGACATTAAGGAATGCTTGGTAGTCTCCAGTTTGAAGCCTCTTCACTCTAGGGAGGAGGAGCATATCTCAACAGCCATCACCACAATGTTCAGATTGATTACATGACACCTAGCATGAGTGACTCTATCTGGTTTGGTCTGTTGGGACTAGTATAGTAGATCAATCCAAAACAATGGCTTCCCATAAATTTCACTTAACACATACAGTGAATTCTTTATTAGTCAGAGTCTTCTAGAGGAACAGAACCAATAGGATATATAGAGAGAAATATGAGAAGATTTATTATGGAAATTGGCTTACACAATTATGGAGGCCAAGAAGTCTCACCATATGGCATCTGCAAGCTGGAGAACCAAGGAGCCAGTGGTATAATTCAATGTGAGTCCAAAGGCCTGATAACTGGTGTTGTGGGGAGCACTGATGTAAGACCCTGAATCTAAGGCCCCAAAAGTAGGAATTTCAATGTCCAAGGGCATGAGAATATGGATGTCTCCATTCCAGAAGAGAGAAAGAGAATTCATCCCTATTCCATCTTTTTGTTCTATTTGGGCCCTCAATAGATTGGATGATGCCCACACACGTTGGACAGGGCAGATCTTCTTTACTCAGTCTAATGATTCAAATGCTAATCTCTTCCAAAACACTCTCATAGACACACTCAAAATAATATCTTACCGGCTATGTGGGCATCCCTTATCCTAGTCAAGTTGATACATGCAATTAACCATCACAGATTCCTTAAAGCATTAATCTCTCATAGTACCGAGTTGAGAAAGTCTGGTCTATACCAAATGTTTTTTTTTTTCACCTTTCCAAATGTGATAGGCATAGCTAAGTTTATACATAGATCCAGGTGACCTCATTGAGATCACACAGGTCATGCCACTTTGTCACCCAGTGCCAAAGTATGGAGATTTACTAGCTCATGAAAAGTTCTTTTTTTATTCATTAAATTTATTGATACATTTTAGGTATACAATATGATGACATTCATCATAGGGAATTTGTACCTGTACATGATATATCTTGGTTCCTATTTTTTCCCATTCCCCTTCCCTCCCTTCAACCTGTTTTGTATAACCCTATTTACATAACCTTTGTTTCCATTTTTTCCTTCTTTTTTCATTTTTTCTTTCCCTTCTCCCCACGCCCCACCAGTTTCCCTTCTCCTTTGAATATTTTCTGGCTATTTCACAATATCCACATTTACACTTTCAGTTTCTCACACCAGAGAAATTACTTAGTATTTACACATTTGTGTCCTATTTATTTCACTTTAGAGTATGGCCTCAATGTGCATCCATTTAGCTTATAAATGTCTCCAGTTTCTTGTTTTTTATGGTGAAGTAGCACTCCATTTTATTACAAAAAATCCACATCTTCTTTATCCAGTCTCTAGTTGATGGGCATTTGGGCTGTTTCCATCTTTTAGCTATTACAAACTGTGCCACTATAAACATGGGTGTGCATATATCGCTGTGGTATGATTCTTTTAATTCTTTTGGAATGATGCCCTGAAGGGGAATAGCTGGGTCAAATGGAACCTCTAATCCTAGTTTTTTGAGGAATCTCCACACTAATTTCCATAGTGGTTGCACCAGTCTACACTCCCACCAGCAGTGGAGAAGGGTTCCTTTATTTCCCACAGTCCTGCCAACATGAAGAGCTCTTTTAAAGCTCAACTTTCAATGACTACGCAGCCTGCAGTAGCTACAAATACTCTATCACATGGCTGAACCAAACTATTTACCCTGCGTTGGACATCCTGGCTGCCTTTCGTTTTCCACAAAATTGCTTCTCTTCCCTCCTCCTTCTCCTCCTCCTTGTTTCTCCTCCTTCTCCTAATACTCCTCTTAAATTAAAACAATCTTGGAAGCAGTGTAAGTTTTAGATTGAACATGGAAGAGACTTCAGATTACTTAGCCAACTAGTGTAATACCTCAGAATGAGGTCAGAGGTCCTGAATTCAGATGGAGGCAGAAGGCATAGAATAAAACAGACCAAGTCAGACTTACAAGGAAAAAAAATTGAGATATTTGGATCTGTTTTACTCCGCACCTATAGCTTTCAAGTTTTACTTTTATATTATGGTCACTTAATCAAGTACTTAATTCTATTTTTTAAACAAGTTTATTATTTTATTTTAGTTTTTTAGTTTTTAAAAATTAATTATATTGGTACATTTAAGGTATACAATATAATGCACTCATCATTGGAAAGTTGCACAACTTAATTATTTTAAAGCAGCTTTAAATGCACAGAAAAATTAAGAGAAAGATACAGAGTCCCCAAATATCTCTTTGTCCTTACACAGGTATAGCATCCCATTATCAAAAATCTTCCATCAGAGCAGTACATATATTATAACTGATAACCTGCACTGACACCCAAAATCAGTAATTTACATAAAGGTTCACTCTTAGTGTTGTATGTTCTATGCTCTTATATATTATTATAATGACAAGTGCCTATTATTATAGAATCATACAAGAGTAGTTCCAGTGTCTTAAGAATCCTTTGTACTCTACCTTTTCATCCTTCCCACACACTACCCCAGCATCATTTTACTGTCCTCCCTAGTTTTCCAGAATGTCATCTAGTTGCAATCACATGGTACATAGCCATGTACAAGATCAGCTTCTTTCACTTAATAATATGCATTTAAAGTTTTTCATGTCTTTTCTTGACTGGATAGCTCATTTCTTTCTAGTGTTGAATAATATCCCAGTGTCTGGATATTTACCCATTTACCTACTGAAGAACATCTCGGTTGTTTCCAAGTTTTGTCATTTGTGAATAAAGCTGATATAAATGGCTGTACGCAAGCTTTTGTATGAACATAACTTTTCAACTCCTCAAGGAGTGCAATTGCTGGATCATATGATAAGAGCATGTTTTTTGAGACAGGTTCTCTCCATGTAGTCCAAACTGGCCTTGAACTCACTATGTAGCCCAGGCTGACCTCGAATTCACAGTGATCTTCCTCCCTCTGCCTCCCAAGTGCAAGGATTACAGGTGTGTGCCACCATGCCCAGCTGTTTAGTTTTGTAAAAGAAACTGCCAAACTTGTTTTTGAAAGTGGCTGTACCATTTTACATTCTCATCAGTAATGCGTGAGAGTTCCTATTGTTCAACGTCCACACCACAATTTAATGTTATCAGTATTTCAGATTTTGGCCACTGTCATTGATGTGTAGTCGTATCTTGTTGTTCTAATTTGCATTTCCCTGATGACTCAGGACGTGGAGCATCTTTTCCCATGCTTATTTGCTATTCTGAGTCTTTAAAACTTGCTTTCTTAAAACTTAGTAGAACATTCTAATTTCTGGGAGCTTGTTTCTTCTTCATTTTCCCCTTGAGCAAATGGTGACCCTCAAAGGGTGCTTGTTGTCAGTGGCTCTGCCCATTGCACATCTGGAGTGAAGAAAGTTCTGAAGGCAGCAGACACTGGGCACCCTCTCTCCTTGAATGTCTGCTCTGAGGACAAGTGGCAGGCTGTATACTTCTGCTGGAAGTGAAGGACTACTGAGAAAAAAGTTCCTATTTCTAGCAGAATTTTTCTTATTAAATTGAAGACAAAGCATTAAAATATCTTAGAATTTTATAGTTTTTCTACACAGAAAGGGATTATTCTGATCAAGTCAGAATCCAAGAGCTTAGGTATCTAAATATTTTACTTAACAGAATATCTTCAGATCTAAAAGCTGAGAGTCAAGATTCTGGATTTTGGATGTGTTCATTTGACTTTTCTAAAATACCAGTGTTTTAAAATTCAGATTCAAAGATGCTGTATCCTTATATTTTGGAGATAAATGTAAATATATTTTTTTCTTAAAGCCACTTGCTTGCATATGATGCCTATGCAAGATTCTAAAATATGTCTTAACACCTTGCCAAGCAAATAACACAACCTCATAGTAAATTCAGAAATCTGCTTTGCTCTCTTTTGGGTGAACACTTCAGTCAAAACAGATTGCAGTTTTGAGGGATATTCTAAAGTTTGGTTGCCATCAGTTTCTTATCTCTTCAACCTCAAGACCCCACCTCAAAGTGACAGCCATATATTGAAAAGGACAATCTCCAGACTCCTGGATGCTTATGTTTCTATGTTAATTTTATTGCCTTCTTTCCAGGAGGATTTGATAAAATTTAATTGCCCCAACTTTCAGGTGTCATAGGCAACAAGGGATTCCCTCACCGGGTGGGATGAGCGCTAAAGAAATGTCCAGCTCCAACAGTCTACAGTTTTTCAAGTTTACATTCAAGTTGTTTTGAAAAATAAGTTTACCAATCAATCATAAAAGTAACTTCTAATTTTCCTTCTACAGCTGTCAACATCACACAAAAACCACACAGTAGCTCAAGTCCAAGATGGTCAAAGCAAAGCAGAAACTAGGAAGATTGCTGAAGCAAAGTGGCAAAAACATAGACCACAGAAAGTGTTAAAAACCATCTTGATTAAGAAAATAAGAAAGCAGATCTAAAAATCAAAGAAGCTAACTAATGAAATCCAAATGCTTTATTTTGGCCAGTGAAGTAGAATCACAACTAAATTTGAGGGAACATTAAATTCACCACCTGGGTCTACAGAGAACTACTGCCCAAATGTCTGCAAATTTTGCTCTTGTACTTTTCCTGTATCATCATGACATGTGGTCATCACAGTGTTTTAGCACTGAAGCCCTTTAGTTCTAATGGGCACAAGCCTAAGATGAGAGAGCACTGCCAACCATTCCTGTGGTTCCTTGACTTTACCAATTATAGTGCTGTAAAGCAATGTGGCCTAGTAGAACGGATAACAACTGGACAGTCAGGAAAATTGTTCCAGTCCTCCCTGTGCTAGAGCCCATGGAGTAAACCTAAACATGTCTCAGCAACTTCCTAGACCTCAGTTTCCTCTTTAGAAAAATAAGGGTCTTGGTCTAGATCAGTGTTGGTGAACCTATGGCACGCATGCTGCAGCACGCTGTTTATATCATTGAAAGTTCTAAAAGGTTCAATATCACTGGTCTAGATGATTCATAATTATCCCTCTCTCTTCCATATAGTCATTATTCTGAAATGAGATCTCAAGCTCAGTGGAACTAATGAGATTCTGTGCTATTCAGAATAGCCCTCATTAAGACTTAGGTAAGAGAGTAGAGATTTCTGCATACTGTCTAAAGCACACGTGATACACCTGGCAATGTGCTCATCCTGGGAATGCATCTGATAGAATGCTAATGGGCCTGATAGATCACTTACTTGTAGAGTGATCAATTGTGTTTAAACTCTGCATTGGGATCTGAAGCTAAGTCCTTTTTAATCCGTGCTAATGATCTTAGAAATTAGGGACACAAGCTTCCACTGGCTTCCAGGGGTCATAGCAGCCACTGAGGCCCCTTGGAAGTAGGCAAGATTCAAGATCTGTGGTGTCTGCTCCTGATCCTACTAATTCATGACTCCCCAACATCATTCTTACATATATGACAGGGCACATGGACCAGATCATTTAATAATGGAAGTTATCATTCACCAAGAGCTTATTCTGAGCTAAGTACCATGCTGAACACTTTGCAGTGTTGTTCTTAACCTCATCCTACAGATGAGGAAACTTAGTTCAGCAAAAGTTGAATAATTTGCCTAAGGTCATACAACTGGTCAGTGACAAAGCTGGGATTCAGATCTGGAAAGTCCAAAATCAGAGTCCACATACTAAAAAATTTTTAAAAGGCAGAAATTATCTTGTCATATTTCAGAATTCAAATAGCAAGAATAGTATTGAAGCTGGGCGTGGTGGCATATGCCTATAATTGCAGCACTCAGGAGGCAGAAGCAGGAGGATTGCCATGAATTTGAGGCCAACTTGGACTGCATAGTGAATTCAAGGCCAGCCTGAACTACATAGCGAGATCCTGTCTCAAAAAAAGAATACTATTGAGAATTCCATATACCTCCTCCTCAGATTCCCCAAATGTTAATATTTTACCATAATTTGCTTTATTCATCTCTTCATATGTATGTTACATACATGTATAGGCACACAAGTATATGCTCATATGTCTGCATATAACATACCTATATAATATATACAGTCTTCTTCCTTGAACCATTTAAGAGTGAATTGACATGAAGTTTCTTTACCCCTGCATATTTCAGGGTTTCTTAAAAACAAACTCATTCTCTTATATAAATACAGTATAATTGTCACTGTATTGTCAATTAACATTAAAACAATACTATTACCATGTCTTTTTTTTATATACAGGGTCTCTATGTAGTTCAGGCAGGCCTTGAACTCACTATGTAGCCCAGGATGGCCTTGAACTTGCAGCAGTCCTCCTGCCTCAGCTTCCCAAGTGCTGGGATTACAGATGTGTGGGACCACACCCAATACCTATTATCAAATCTTACCTTATTTGCATTCTGGTAATTCTTCCACTTATGTCTATTACAGAAAAAAAAATCTAGTCCAGGATCAAACCTGTGATCACATGCTGCATTTCATTGTCACAATACTTTAGTCTCTTAGCTTCCTCAATTTTTATCTCTCACAATCTTGACATGATTGAAGAGTACAGGCCAATTATTTTATAGAATATCTCTCAATTTGGTTTGTTTCATGTTCCCTCCTATTTAGATTCAGGTTATCCATTTTTGGCAAAAATGACACAAAAATAATGCTGCATCTTTCTCTGTACAGCATGTTAGGAGACACATAGAGTTGGTTTACCCCATAACTGTGATATTACCTATGACCACTTGGTTTAAGGTGGCATCTGCTAGTCTATATTCTCCCTTGTGATAAATCTTATAGAGACGAGCCCATGATTTTAACTACTACGCTATGGAACTACCTCTAGCAAGCAGGCACTGTGCAGGTCACTGAGGGTACCAAGAGTCTTGAAGGAATTCTCACAGAGAGCTCACAATTTTCTGGGGAAGACATGTGTATGATATATTACTTTAGCATCCACCCACAAATTGTTCTATGAGTACCACAGACAGTTAACAGAAAGTAAAATAGCCCCCAGAAAAAGAGGAGTTGGGAAGCTGCACTTGCTGGGCAATTAGGATGGTAGATTTGGCTTCTGGGTACTTCAGGACTGGGGAGAACCATAAGCAAGAGGCAGAAGAGTCAGAAACAGTTTAGGCACTAATTTGGGAGAGCCAGAGCAGGATGATCATTTTCTCATGCCAATCTGGGAGTGGGGGGGAGCTGCTGGAAGGGTGGATAGGATGGCCAAAAGGAAGCTGGAAGCAGAAATTCAAGGCCTTCTGGGAATCAGAGGGTGTGACCAGATGCAGGGGTAGGGTGACCTGGCCAGGGCAGCTCAGAAGAATCCGGCTAATTAACTCCTTAGACCTGGGCTTTCATTTCACTTAGTTTCAACAGCACTAAGTGGCCTTGCCATAGATATCCTGAAGGGAGTATTTGTAGTATTTCCAGTGCCAAGGCCAAGGAGATTTGGCAAAAGCATTGAGCCTATGGAGAGATAGATAGAGGTTGACTGGGAGAGACTCGGGTAGTCCACTCATGAGTTAGATTTGCGGTTTTAACCCAGGGACTCTATTCTGTGTCCCCACAACAAAGTGATGGTGTGAGAGAATGAAATTCTCTCATTTCACTGCATACCTCTAAACTGAGGTGAAGCTGAGGTCTTTTTAAAACATCATTTTACCTGCTTCTATAGTAAGAATGGGAACTGGCACTTCTCTGAAGCACCCTTTGCTTCTAATCTGGTTCAGAATTAAAGTGCTCTCATTAAGGAGAGGCCTCATTATATTCTGCTCTAATCTGCAGCACAATCATAACGCAGTGATTACCTTGAATTATTATTGCACGTACTTCCACCCACTTATTATTATGTGTCTCTGTACTTTAATTATGTTTCAATGAATATAATTCCATAGCCTTCAATACTTAAATAATATTCACTTTAAATATAACTGTGCAGCTATAATTCTCTGCAAGTGCTTGCACTGCAAATAATAAAAATCAGTACTGCTCTGAAGGCTAGAATAAACCAAGCCATATCTTAAATCAATTGGTATTTTAATAGAACTTTAAGACCTTGAAATTTTGTTACCAATTTATTTTCTCAAAGACACATTTTGAGAGGGTAATTTTTGTAGCTTTACCAACAACAACATCATCAACAACAAAAATCTCTGGAAGGAAACAGCAATTCTCTAGAGGCTTTTGTTACCTACTAACTACTTCACCAGAAGCTTTTGTCCAGTGGGGAATTGACTTTAAAAAACAAACAAACAAACACACACCAAAAACAACAACAGCAACAAGAACTTCACTGAGATTTATTTGGTTCTTGTTGTATTTATTTATCTTTGGCCAAATGTTGTTTTAGAAAAAATTCCCCAGAGAGTTTGACTGGTTAAAGTGAAATCTCAAAATCAACAAGACAACTGGCACCAAGGCCTCCTACCTGCTCTGCCCATCTGCACATTCATTCTTATTGCCCAAGAAAAAGAGTGGCATTAGTGTTCATGTTGTTGTTGGTGTGCAGTCTTAGGAAGCCACATACTCCTTTATTTTTGCCAGAATATACCTCAGAGGAGACTTTCTTTGGAGAATTTTTTGCATTCTGTTGCACTTACTAGTATAGCTGCGACATATGTATATGATTTGGTTAGTATTTATTTCAAACATATGGTCAATCATAACTTGAACTGAGAAGTAATCATTCATGATAAATTAATTCATGACCTCATGCCTTGGGACAGTGATCCCAAAGAACTAGAGAAATGACAGTCTTGCTCTTTCATTTCTTGTCTCTGGTTTTTCTTTTTCTTTTTTTTCTTGGTGGTGCTGGTAATCAAACCCAGGGCCTCACAGATATACTAGGTAAGCATTCTAACACTGAGCTATAGCCCTATCCCCTAGTCTCTATTTTTTTTTTTTTTTTTGGTACAGAGGATTGAACTCAGGACCTTGCGCTTGCGAGGCAGGTGGCGGAACCACTGAGCTAAATCCCTGGCCCCCCTAGTCTCTAATTTTAAAAATAGTATATGAGTTAGAGACCTCAGGAATAGATTTATTGAGAGGAGAGAGAACCAAAAATGTAGAGAGGTCTATTTTGATCATCTTTTATAAGGACTAAACACAAAGTAGGTTTTATAAACCTTCAGGCTAGTAAAACCTTCAGTTTTAATCTGGTTCCCTTATTGTGAACTATTCAAAAATCATTGTCCAGAAAGAGTGCCATCCCATTATCAGTGCTGGAAAGAATCAATGTTATTAAAATAATTCTCCCTGAAAAACATATTTGCAAAATTGGCCACTCAATAAGTCCATGGGTTAAGTCAAGCTATTAATATAAATTGGTTACTAAAGTTTTATCTCAAAAGAAGGGAAATAAAAGAGACACAAATGATGCTCAATAGGGTAGTTATGTAGGAGGTAAAGAGATTGAGTTGTTATTTTTTTTTAAACCTTGATGCTGGACCAGGAGTTATAGCTCTGTTCCCTCTTCAGTGCATTTGGCACAATAATGACTAACTCAGATCAATCAAACCCTCTAGCTCTAATATTTCAATACATGTTATATTTAAAAATAAAGAAGATAAATGTACCCTATAGTGATACTGTGAGTTAATCACTCAAAATATGGTGTCCTGTCCTTCTTTTTCCATGTTAACCTGCTAGCTATGGATCTCTTTTCATGGAAATTTTTCCAAGTCATCTACCAGTTTATCAAGGTAATTGAGCCCATTGAGGCATTATGTCACATAGGCTACAATTCATTTCCTTGACGTTTGCCTAAAGGAGAAAATACTTAAAACTAGTAACCGTAGGTCAGTGTGAATATTAAAGGCGAGGACCACCTCTTCCAGTATGACAGTGGCATGAAAAGCTCTGCAGACTCTTCCCCAGAGAAATTGGTCAAACTTATTATTAATAGCAATCATTCAAAGGCTTGGAAATGATCCTAAAGGCATGTAGCAAATGAAGAAATATTTATTTTAGAAAATCCACTAAAACTTGGTAAGGAAGAGTCTGTGATATTTAGACCAAGATCTGCTCCTCTCCCCAGTCCCAGCTCAGACTGCTACAGTCAAGTGTACAAGGTTTCCCCTCTACCCCTAACTCTTAGAGGGCCAGCTTCCTGGAAGGAACAGGATATGAGCATTTCTTATCCTGTCTTTACCTACCTGCTGTTGAAGCTAGGTTCCTGACACACACGTCTAAGAGATAGGGGCTCCCTTATTCCACCAGCCTCCTTTTGTGGAATGGAGGTTCTACCTTGGGTGCAGCACCACTGAGATTACTGGGGCTGCCGGGGGTTTAGCTAGTGGTGCCACCACCTGCCTCAAAAGCACAAGGTTCTGAGTTCGATGCCCGGTACCAAAAAAAAAAAAAAAAAAGAAAAGAAAGAAAAGAAAGAGAATACTGGGGCCTTGATCACTTTTGCAACTTATAAGATGGAGGTTTCATATGGGGAGAGGAAAGCTGAGAAGGCCTGTGGTTACTGCTCTCCCACACCAAGGACTAGGGTTCTAAAAGGCGAGTACCATTCAGGGAGAAGCACATGGTTTTCCCACTCACAGTTCTAGAGCCATGGCTTAGAAATTTTGCTCCAGTGTGAAGATAGGCTTAAAATAGGGGATTACAAATCTCTCTCCAAAGGAACTGACTTCATTCGTAACAGAGTGTAGAGAAGTGCATTCATAAGGGCCTATCACAAATAATGGAGGTTGTCGTGAAAAGCATTTGGGAGGGGTTTGTAGGTTCGTGGGGGATGTAGACAAAACTGTAGGCTGGCTAGTTTGTTGGAGAGCAAATAGCTCGTGGGGAGCCCTACCAGGGTCAAAGCAAATCTCAAATATTGACCTCAAGAGCTATCTTTTCAAAAGACCCTAAATTTGATTGGATTAGTTGGCAAAGCAACTTATGCCTCAAGACATTGTTGAGAACAATAAAGCAATCAGTGGGGGTGCCAAGACCAGTATTCTTGCAGTGGTGAAAGAACAATCTTCCCAAGAAATTGTGCTGGGACAACTGAATATCTACATGGAAAAGGAAGAAGTTGGACACTTGCCTCACATCTTATATATAATGTAACTCACAATATATCACAGACCTTAAGGTAAGAGTTAAAACTGTAAACTTATGAAAAAATATAGGAATAAATCTTCATGAGCTCATACTTGGCAATGAATTTCTAGTTATGGCACCAATAGCATGAGCAACAAAAGAAAAAACAGATGCATGGACTTAATCAAAATTTTAAACTTTTGCACTTGTAAAAGACACCATCAGAAACTGAATGACAACACAGAGAATGGGAGAATAACTTTACAAATCACATATGTGTTAAGGGATTTGTATCCAGAGTATAGTAACTGAAATTTTAACTTTTTATCACAGTACTTCGGCTTGAACCTAGGGCTTCACAGGAGTCAGGCAACCATTCTACCACTGAGCCAGGCATCCAACTCTTTATCTAAAATATATAAGAACTCTTGCAACTTAATAATAAAAAGACAATATAATTTTAAAATGGACAAAAGAATTGAATAGACATTTCTCCAAAAGAGATACATAAATGGCCAATAAACATATGAAAACATGCTATCATTAGTCATCAGAGAAATTAAAATTGAAACCATAATGAGACACCACTTCACACCCACTCAAATGACCATGATAAAAAAGTCAATCAATAATAAGAACTGGCAAAGATGTGGAGAAGTTGGAGCCTCTATACATTGCTGGTTGAATTGTAAAGTCATACAGTTGCCTTGCTGAATGAGTCTATGTTAACATAGAATTACCACAGGAGCTAACAGTTCTTCTCCTAGTTACATTCTCAGGTGAAATGAAAATGTACACCTACATATAAACTTATGCTGAATGTTCGTAGCAGTATTATTCACAGTAGCCAAAAAGGTGGAAGCAACCCTTATGTCTATAAACTGATGAATGGGCAAATAGAATACTGTATAGCCATACAATGAAATATTATTCATTCATGTAAAGGATTGGGGTACTGATACACACTACACCGTGGATCAACCTAAAAGACTATGTTAAGTAAGAAAAAGTAGTCACAAAAAACTCACATGTAATTCTATTTATATGAAATATTCAAAATAAATAAATCTATAAAGACAATAGATCAGTGATTTCTTAGGTCTGAGGTAGGGGTGGGTGTTAGAAGAGCAACAGGCAAAGGGTACAAAGCTTGTTTTGGGGTGATGAAAATGTTTAAAATTGACTTACTCTTTGGTGAATATAGTAAAAATCGTTGAACTATATACTTTAAATGGCTGAGTTTTATACTATGTGTATTATATAACAATGAAGCTATTTTTAAAGTAAATGTCAAGATGCTTCAGGAGAACTGGGTGGTCTGTAAAATGCATAAATTTTGTTAGTAATAGTTAACAGCAACACAGAAACCCTGAAATTAATTGGTTTGAGCGTGTTCTGGAAACTGGGTTAGGCTCAGATACTCACATCATCTTTCTACTACACTTCTGCCGGCAGATGTCACTTGTTTATTCACCAAACTTTTATTGAACTTTTAGTTTTCTATAAACTACTTGCTTTTGCTAGTGGGAACATATAGACAAATAGGACCTTTGAAACTCCCTGTTTAACAGGATGGACAGACATATAGATAACCTCTATTGCAACCAATAATAATGGGACTTCAGATTTTGTGAATAAGGTCAGTTAGAAGTCACCCACTCAGTAAAAACATAAAATGGATGAGCTTAACCATATGTAGAAGATGCCTAACAGATGGTTTATAAATGTTCTGTTGATAGGGACATTTAGAAACCATCAGAGTCAGATAAAATAAACAAAGGTTAGGTCCTTAAGACTGAGGAGGTATCCCTGAGATAGACTGGGTTCTCTGCAAGCTTCTACCATAGTCAGGAAATTATATCCCTGAGAATTAGTTTGGGCACGCTTTCTGTACCTGGAATTTGGCTTCGCATCTACCCAGGGACTTCTTGTGTTCTTTTGACTTGTCATTTCCTATTTTTCAGCTCTAGTATCCAATTTTGATCACACTTCCAATACCCCTTTTGCATTTTGAGGTAGGTTTTGACAACTCATGCAGAGTTTTGCCACATCCCACCCCTGACCCAGATCCTATCTTGACACCAACAACTCCTCTTTGTCTTGTTCTGGTACCTGATGCATACGAAGCAGTGAGGAAGCATTGTCAAGTATGAGTAATCTGTTCATATATTTTGTCTGAAATGAATGATGTGTTCAGATATTCTGGATGGAATGTAGAAAAAGAGAGCCAAGAATAAATGTGTCTGTGGCTCTTCAGGAAGGTCCATGGCCTGTGTGTTCTGGAATTTTTGGAAACATGATTATAAAGGGAGAATGACTCTATCAGGTGACAGTAGCTTTATGCCACCAGCCACTTTAACCATACAAAATCTTGTGGTCTGATTCTTATGTTCACCTAATAATAATACAGTGGTACAGTCATTTAGCCTCCTAGGTACCCATTTCTGCACAGAAAAGGATTTGCTGACCAACTCACAGACATAGTTCTGTTTACTTGATGCTCCATTTCTTATTGTAATTGAATAAATTGGCATTTTAACCTCTTATAAACTTGCGGTCTCCTGAATCTAATTACTTTATCTCTGAGTTCAGTACTAAACTTCAAATGACCCAACCTCCAAAGCAGATCTTCTCACCTGTGAGGTCCTGTTGAAAAGATCCACCAACCTCTATTTCTGAAGTTTCCATTAAATGCAACCACTGTCATTTCCTGAGAGATATAGTCTAGTAGAAATATAAGCCAAATGCCAAATAGACATGGCCTCAGAGTGATTTATATATCTTGGCATGTAGGGAAGTGGGAGCTGAAAAGACTTTACAGAGGAAATATTTGAGCTTATAAAGGGTTTGATTTGGTTTAATGATTTGAAAATACTTTTTCTATAAAAGAAATACACATTTAATGTTGGAGATTTGGGAAACATAGAAAAGCATAAATACGAAAAAGTGTAAAAGATGATTAAAATTTAGACAGCTGAAGAAGTCAGGAAGTAGTTCCTGCAAGGCATTCTTTTCTGAAGTCTTGTGATCAGTGTTTTGGACTTTGGCTGCACATAATCTCTCAAGTACAAACCAAAAACTCACTGGTATATCAAACTAGACTGAATTCAAATAGAGGCAAAAATTGAAGCTTTGGCTCTTTTGGCATTCATTTCTGAGTTCAGAACTTTAGTTTTAGTTTTCTCAAATTGTAGCTCATAAACTCACCTGCATTAGAAGTATTTGGGGCAATTTACTTGAAAATGCAAATTCCTGGGCCCCACTGATGATCTACTGAATGAGAATCCCTGAAAGTGGGACAGATAATTTGCACTTGAACACACTCCTTAGGTGATTCTTAGGCACAGTAGAGTTTTGAAACCACTTTGAAAAAAACTTTTTGAGGGATGAAAATGGCACTTTAAAACCTATCTGAAGAAACTGCAACCCTTGTACATAGGTTGTAGGATGCAACCACTGTGGAAAATGGCATTGTTACGGGGTTCTGGAGTGCTATGTGCTCCATTTAAAGATCCTTTTGAGGTTCTCATCCTGAACAAAGAATCAGACAAGAAATGCACAAAAGTTAATGAGGTTTTGTATTTATTGAAGGTAGGAAAAGAAGTATGCTTTGCAAAGTGAGCATGGGCCAATTAAAGTAGGAAAAGAAGTACACCTTTCAGGGGATTGGGAATACACCCCTGACTCAATTTGTCAGTACAGATAATAAAGCACTCAGACACCAAGCAATCTCGACAAAGCAAGGTTATTTTACTTCTGCAGAAGGGCATGACCATACTTAGACGTGATGCAGCAGGCACACTGAGTGGTGGGGGAACAGGGATTTTTAAGCCTTAATCTATGAAAAGCAGTTATCCTTTAACTTCATTGGATTTCAGCCAATGAATTTTTTTTTTAATTTATATACTAATTGATACATTTTAGGTATACAACACATTTACATTTATCATTGGGTGTTTGTACCTGAACATGATGTATCTTAGCTCTTATTTTTTCCCCCTTATCTATGCGCCCCTCACCCCCACCACCTGTCCCTATTTACATAGACTTTGTTTCCATTTATTTTTTCTTTCCCATAATTTTTCTTTTCCTTTCTTCCCTTTCCCCTTCCCTTCCTACCACCCCTCCACCTTTGGACCTTTTCCTATTTCAAATTATCAATTATTCGTTTTAATCATTTTCATCCTTATTTACACTTTCAGTTTCTCACACTAGAGATACTATTCGGTATTTACACATGTGCATCCTATTTATTTCACTTAAGAATATCGCCTCAATATGCATCCATTTAGCTATAAATGACTCTAGTTTCTTGTTCTTTATGGCTGAGTAGTACTCCATTTTATAAAAAAAACCCACATCTTCTTTATCCAGTTTCCACTCGATGGGCACTTGGGCTGTTTTCAAACCTTAGCTATTACAAACTGTGCTGCTATAAACATAGGTGCACATATATCGCTGTGGTATGATTCTTTTAATTCTTTGGGGAAGATACCCAGTAGCGGAATAGCTGGGTCAAATGGGACCTCTAGTCCTAGTTCTTTGAAATATCTCCATACGGATTTCCACAGTGGTTGCACCAGTCTGCACTCCCACCAACAATGGAGAAGTGTTCCTTTGTCTTCACATCCCCACCAGCATTTGTTATTGTTGATTTCTTGATAGCAGCCATTCTTTCTGGAATGAGGTGGAATCTCAGTGTTGTTTTCATCTGCATCTCTCAAATGACCAGTGATGTTGAACATTTTTTCATATATTTGTTTGCTGTTTTTACTTCTTTGTCTGAGAAATGTCTGTTCATTTCGGATGCCCATTTTTGAATTGGGTCTTTGAATTTGGGGGGTCTGATTTTTTTCAATTCTTTATATATTCTAGATCGTAGACCTTTGTCTGAGGTACAACTGCTGAAAATTTCTTCCCATATTGTAGGTTGTCTCTTAGCTCTGTTGGTAGTTTCTCTTGCGGTGCAGAAGCTTTTTAATAAGATGAGATCCCAGTTGTTAATTCTTCGTGTTAGCTCCCGCACTACTGAAATTTTTTTCATAAAGTCTTTTCCTATGCCAGTGTCATTCAGAGTTCTACCTAACTAATCTTCCAGCAAGTTTACTGTTTCTGCCTTGATATTTAGCTCTTTAATCCACTTTGATCTTAGTTGAGTGCACAATGATAGGTATGGGTCTAATTTTAATCTCTGGCAGGTTGAAATCCAGTATTTCCAACACCATTTATTGAACAGGCTATCTTTTCTCCAATGAGGGCAATTGGCTCCTTTGTCAAAGATGAGGTGGCTAAGTATGTCTGGAATTGTTTCTGCATCTTCTAATCGGTTTCACTGATCTTCGGGTCTGTTTCTTTGCCAGTACCCTGCTGTTTTTATCACAGTAGCTTTGTCCTATAGTTTCAAGTTGTGTATTGTGATACCCCCAGCCATGTCTCTGTTGTCCAGAATTGCTTTTGCTATTCTAGGTTTCTTCTGCTTCCAAATGAATTTTTGGATGGTTTTCTCTAGTTCTGTGAAGTATATTGTTGGAATTTCAATCGGTATTGCATTAAATCTATATAGAAGTTTTGGAAGTATGGCCATTTTCACTATATTGATTCTTCCTACCCAGGAGCAAGGAATATCTTTCCATTTTCTCATATCCTCTTCAATTTCCTTCTTCTGAGTGCTGTAGTTTTCAGTGTAGAGGTCTTTTGCTTCCTTTGTTAGGTTGACTCCTAGACATTTCATTTTTTTAGATGCTATTGTAAAAGGAATTATTTCTTGAATTTCTCTCTCAATGGGTCTGCTATTTGCGTATAAGAAGGCTATTGTTTTTTGAGTGTTGACCTTATATCCAGCTCCTCTACTGAATCTGTCAATTAGGTCTAGAAGGCTTTTGACCAAGTTTTTTGGGTCTTCTATGTAAAGTATATCATCAGCAAATAATGACAGTTTCACTTCTTCCTTTTCTATCTTTATTCATTTATTTATTTCTCTTGTCTAATTCCTATGGCCAATGTTTCCAGAACTATACTGAACAGGAGTGGTGATAGTGGGCATCCTTGTCTTGGTCCTGATTTTAGTGTGAAAGTTTTCAGTTTTTGACCATTTAGTATGATGTTGGCTGTTGGTTTTTCATAGATAACCTTAATCAGGTTGAGATAAAGACCTTCTATTCCAATTTTCTGTAGCGTTTTTATCATGAGTGGGTGCTGGATTTTGTCAAATGCCTTTTCTGCATCTATTGAGATGATCATATGGTTTTTGTCTTTGACTCTGTTAATATAATGTATTACATTTATTGATTTATGTATTTTTTTTCCATTAACTTTATAGGTACATTTTAGGTATACAATACAGTTACAATCATTGAGATCTTGTACCATTACATGAATCTCTTGGTTCTTATTTTTTTCCCCTTCCCTTGCTCTCCCTTCACCCCCTCCACCCTTCCCTATTTGCAAAGACCTTGTTTCCATTTTTCTCTCTTCTTATATTTTTTCCTTTCCCTTTTTTTCCCTTCCCCTACCCCTCCCAATTCCCCTGCTCTTTTAGACCTTTTCTTCCTGTTACACAGTATCAGTTATACATTTTTTAAAGTACAATATTAAGATCTAGGAGACATTACCACAGATTTTACAGAATTTAAAAGGATATAGAAAGCATATTACAAAAATCTTTTTTGAAATAAATTTGACAACTTCTAAGAAATACCTTGGAAGACAAATTAGTGAAACTAACTCTGGAGGAAATATAAAATTTGAATAGCACCTATTAAAGAAAGTATATTCCTAGCCTGAAAACCTACCTATATGACAACAGCAGGCTCATAAACATTTTAACTGATAAATTATATCAAACAATTAAAGCAGAAAAAAGAAGGAACACTTCTCCCCTCATTTTAGGAACTCAACATTGTGCTAATCCTAAAACTGGATAAAGATAATAGAAGAAAAAAGTACGAACATAGATAGAAATCTGTTTAACAAAACAAGCTATTAGAAGTCAGATCTGGCAGGATGTAGAAAGTGGTTTTGTTATAGGGATGGCAGTGTTGGTTCAGCATTGGAAGATCCACTCCCAAAAGTCATCATTTTAACAGAGGAAAGGAACAAGTCATATGAACCTGTCACTAGTTGGAGAAAAAGTATTGGACTAAATTCTACAGCTGTTCATGCCAAAAGCTATCAGGAGACTAGAAGTAGAACAGAAACTTCTGAACAAATTAAAGACATGAACTCCATACTTCCAGCGAGAATGCCTTGTATGAATGGAGAAGATACAATGCTTTCTCCTTAAGGTGGGGAACAAGGGCAGATATGCTTACTCTTTATCTGTCCATTAAACTTTGAAACCTAGTCCCCACCAAAATAGTCCGGCAATAAAATGACACAACTAGGATAGGATTGGCATGGCAGAAGCAAAATTTTCACATGTAGATGAAATGATCATCTACAGAGAAAACACTAAGAAATCTCTAGGAGCCCCTAGAACTTGTATTTGAATTTAGCAGGATTAGAAAACACAAGGTATTTATAAAAATTCAGGTCTGTGTATACTTGCTATAAATGAAGAACTCCATATTGAAATTTAAGAGTTATGTAGGAGTACAAAGGACCTAGAAAAGCCAAAAACAAAAACAAAAACAGTGTTGGAAGACATTTATTACCTAATTTTAAGACTTCTTCTAAAGCTACAGTAATGAAGGCAGTGTTGGTGTAAGGAAAGACATATAGATCATTGGAATAAAACAGAGAATCTAGAAATAGAACCACACATATATGGTCCACTGAGTTTTGAAAGATTATTTAACATTAGCATTTTATAGAATATAAACTCGATTCAAGAGCTGAGGAAGAGAGAGTGTCTTCAGCAAACGGCACTAGAACACCTGGTATCCATATATAAAAAATTAACCTCAACTCTTTTTTTCCATTCATGAAAATAACTTGAAGGGATCTATGAACCTAAATAAGAAAGCCTAAAAGTATAAAACTTTAAGAAGAAATTATAAGGGAAAATATTTATGAATTCAGGGTAAGCAAGAACTACCTAGGATACAAAAAACATGATGTATAAAAGAAAAAAATTGATAACTGAGATTCCATCAAAATTTAGAACTTTAAATGACATCATTAAAATGAAAAGTAGTCCTTAAACAGACCATATTTACAATGCATATAACCTATGACCAGAATATATAAAGAATTCTAAGAGTTCATTAATAGACAACCCAATTAAAATGTAGACATAAGAAGATGATAAATAGCCAGTATAGCACAAGGAATGGTGTGCAACTCTAGAATCAGAAAAATACTAATCAGTGCAATAATAAGATTGAATTATACACTCATTAGGGAGGTGAAGTTAAAAGTTTTAAAAGCCTTGTCATGACTTTTTCTTTTTGTTGGATTCTCCCCCTTTGCGTTTAATTTGACACCCCCAATGGATTCATTCTGCTGGGTTTCCTGGGGTTGTGATCCTCATTGTCTTTTCCTAGGGTATTGTCTAAAATTTTTTGGAGTGCTGGTTTGATATTCATGAAGTTCCTGAGGTGCTCTTTATCATGAAAGTATCTTACTTCTCCATCAATTTTGAGAGATAGTTTTGCAGGTTACATCAATCTGGGATGGAGGCTGTTTTCCTTTAGGGTTTGAAATACATCACTCCAAGCTCTTCTTGCCTTGAGGGTTTGCATTGAGAAGTCTGCTGTGATTCTGATGGGCTTTCCTTTGTATGTGATTTGTTTCTTTTCTCTCACTGCTTGTAGAATTTTATTCTTCTGTTGGATTTCTGGAATCCTATTATATGCCTATGTGTAGATTTTTTTTGATCAAGGCTAGCTGGAGTCCTATATGCCTCACTTATCTGTATGTCAAGTTCTTTTCCCCTGCTTGGGAAGTTTTCTGCCATCACTTCTGTGAACAGTTTTTTTATGTCATCTGCACTCTCTCCTGATTCTTCATTGACTCCAATCAGTCTTATGTTATTCTTCTCTGCATCATCTAGCAGCTGCTGGATTGATTTCTCATGTTCCCTTACAATTTTAAAGCAATTTTTCTTTTCCTGGTCACTAATTGCAATCTTATCTTCTATATGTGAATTTCTATCCTCACATTGGTTCATTCTGCTGCACAGACTTTCGATGGAGTTTTTAATCTCTTAGAAATCTGTTTGTATCTGTTTTATGGATTCCATTTGTTTCCTATGTTGGATTTCCATCATATCCCTCAGATCCTCTATTTTTTTATCTGTGTCCTCTCTAGATTTATTAATCATGTCTTGCACCCTGAGCAAAATCTTTACTGTTATCTGAGTAATTATTTCTGATATCATTTTTCCCAGATCCTCTTTTGTTGCCAGTTCAGATAGTCCGGTGGTTGAGTATCAGAGTGTTCCATCTCATTTCCCTTTGGGGTTGCTGTAGGTGATCCAGAAGTCTGTTTTTGAGGCTTGTTTATGTGTCTTCTCATTTCCACAGTGGGGGGGGGGCATGCTTCTGGCACACACGCAGGTGACCTTCTCTGCCCTAGGAGCTTGGGATGGCAGCGGGGGAGCTTCCTTCTGGGTGCTGGGACCAGCTGAGCTTCACTGCCCTAGGAGCCTGGGATGGAGGTGGAGAGCTTCCTTCTGGGTGCTGGGATCGGCTCACCCTCTCTGCCCTAGGAGTCTGGGATGGAGGCGGGGAGCTTCCTTCCAGGTGCTGGGACTGGCTGAGCTTCACTCTGATTTACGTATGTTGAACCATCCTTGCATCCCTGGGATAAATCCGACTTGGTCAGGGTGTATGATTTTCTTGATGACTCTCTGTATTCTGTTTACCAGTATCTTGTTGAGGATTTTTGCCTCTATGTTCATTATGGAGATTGGTCTGTAGTTCTCTTTTTTGGTTGGGTCTTTCCCTGGTTTTGGAATCAAAGTAACACTTGCTTCCAGGAAAGAATTTGGAAGCCTTGCTTCCCTTTCAATTTCCTTGATGAGTTTAAAGAGTAATGGTGATAGTTCTTCTTTAAACATCTTGTAGAATTCATCAGTGAACCCATCAGGACCTGGGCTTTTCTTTGTTGGTAAATTTTTTATTACATTTTCAATTTCACTCATTGTAATTGGGGTGTTTAGAATTTCTATATCTTCTTCATTTAACTTTGGCAATTTGTATGTGTCTAGGAATCTGTCCATTTCTTCTGTGTTTTCCATTTTATTAGAGTCCAGGTTCTCAAAGTAGGTATTGATGATCCTCTGAATTTCTGCTGGTGATGATCCTCTGAATTTCTGCTGGATCTGTTGTGGCTTCCCCTTTTTCATTCTTAATTGCATGGATTTGAGCCTTTTCTTTCCTTTTTCTGATGAGGTTGGCTAAAGGTTTACTGATTTTATTTATTCTTTCGAAAAACCAGCTCTTCAATTCATTAATTTTTTTTATCGTTCTCTTAGTCTCCATTGCATTGATTTCTCCTCCAATCTTTATAACTTCCTTTCTTGTACGAGCTTTTGGTTTGTTATTCTCTTCTTTTTCTAGTAGCTTGAGGTTCTGCATTAGGTTATTTAACTGAGATCTCTCTGTTGTCCTAATATGGGCATTCACTGGTATGAATTTCCTGCATAGAACTGCTTTCATTGTGTCCCACAGATTCCTGTATGTTGTACTGGCATTATCATTTACTTGTAGAAACTGTCTAATTTCTTCTTTAATTTCCTCTGTCACCCACCGGTTGTTCAGGAGGGTGTTACTTAATTTCCATGTGTTTGTGGGTGTTTTGCAGTTTCTTATGTTATTGATCTTCAATTTTATTGCACTATGGTCTGATAATATACAGGGGATAACTTGAATTCTTTTACATTTACTTAGATTTGCCCTATGAGCTAGCATGTGATCTATTTTGGAGAATGACCCATGTGCAGCTGAAAAGAATGTGTATTCTGATTTTGTGGGGTGGAACACTGTGTAAACATCTATTAAGTTCATTTGTTCAATAGCTTGGTTCAGTTCTAGAATTTCATTGTTAATTTTTTTCCTAGATGATCTGTCTATTTGTGATAGAGGGGTATTGAGGTACCCCACTACAATTGTGTTATTGTTTATTTGGTTTTTCATGTCCATTAATATTTGTTTTGCATATTTGGGGGTATTAATATTTGATGCATAAATATTTAGAATTGTCATCTCTTCCTCTTGGATTGTTCCCTTCACAAGGATGTAGTGACCATCTTTGTCTCTCTTATTTAGTTTTGCTTTGAAATCTACTTTGTCTGCAAATAAGATTGCTACCCCTGCTTTTTTCTGGGATCCTGCCTTGTGGAGAACTGTTTTCCATCCTTTTACTTTCAGTCTATGAATTTCCTTTTGAGTTAGGTGTGTTTCTTGTATACAGCATATTGCTGGGTTTTGCTTCTTAATCCATTCAGTCAGTCTGTTTCTTTTGATTGGTGAATTGAGGTGATTAACACTGATAGTTATAATTGAGAGATATTGACTCATTCTTGCCGTGATGTTTTATTGTTGTTGGCTCTTTTCTTATATTTCCCCCTTTCCCTTTAGTGTCTTACCTTGCATGGTGTCTTCTCTCTGTTGGCCCTCATGGAGTTGTGACTTTCATTGTCTTTTTCTAGGATATTGCATAAAATTGTTTGGAGTGCTGGTTTGGTGATCATGAAATTTCTCAGGTGTTCTTTGTCCTGAAAGTATCTAATTTCCCCATTGATTTTGAAAGATAATTTTGCCAGATACCACAGTCTAGGTTGGAAGTTATTTTCTTTTAGGGCTTGAAATACTTCACTCCAGGCTCTCCTTGAGTTGAGGGTTTGTGTTGAGAAATCTGCCGTAATTCTGATGGGCTTTTCTTTGTAGGTGATTTGTTTCTTTTCTCTAACTGCCTGTAGGATTTTGTTCTTCTGTTGGGTTTCTGGGATCTTGACTATTATATGTCTAAGTGTAGATTATTTTTATCATGGCTGGGTGGAGTTCTATATGCCTCACTTATCTGTGTGTCCAATTCTGCACCTCTGCCTGGGAAGTTTTCTACTATTACTTACTTATGTGAACAGTTTTTTTATGTCAATTGTACTTTCTCCTGTTTTTTCATGGACTCCTATCAGTCTTATGTTATTCTTCCTTGCATCATCTAGCATCTGTTGGATTGATTTCTCATGGTCCCTTACTATCTTTAAGAAATTTCTGTTTTCATGGTCCTTAACTGCAATCCTGTCTTCTATATCTGATATTCTGTCTTCAGATTCTCTTAGTCTGCTCTGCATGCTTTCAGTGGAGTTTTTAATCTCCTGAATATCTGTTTGAATCTCTCTCATGGATTCCATTTCTTTCTTATGTTGGGTGATCATGGTTTCCATATCTTTCTTATGCTGGGCATTCATGGCTTCCAGCATGTTTCTGATCTCATCTATTTTCTTGTCTGTTTCTGCTCTAGAGCCTCTAATCATGTCTTTCACTCTACTCATCATCTCTGTAGTTATCTGGGAGATTATTTCTGCTTTGAATTTTTCTAGAGCCTCATGTATCTGCTTTGTTACTTCCTGTGCTATCAGTTCAGTGTGTCCAGGTGCTTGATTATCTGACTTTTCCACCTCATTTCCCCCAGAATTTCCTTTTTTTGGTGTGGAAGCCTGCATTTGTGCCTTGCTTAAATGTCTTCTCATTTTTGTTTTTGGTACTATCCTTGGGGTAATTCCTGGGTTGATATTTCAAAATTGCTTAATGCATGTGTCTTTCTTGCTTGTGTTTAAAGCCCTTGTGGAATGATTGCTTTTCAGAGGTGTCTTCCAGATATGGCTTGTGTTTAGTTTTTGAGGCTCTAATGACTCTGAGGCTATTTTATTTTCCTTATACCAGGAAGGAAAACTGATTAGATCAATCGCAACATGTTAGGCCAAATGTTACAATCAGCAATACCATAGCATCATGCGCAGCTTAGAAAATGACAATTTGTGGTAGTTATTAATCTATCACATTTAACTATGTGAAGTATAATCCCCTGTGCCTCTGTAGTGTGGGACCAAGTAGCAGAAAGAGCCAGAAGGGGGGGGATGGAATTGGGCATTGCAGGAGCCCCTGCGGCTAAGCGGAGCACCGGATGAAGGCGGGGCTCCAAGCCACTCCCGGGACCTCACCATGCCGTTGGCAGGAACAGGAACACAGTGGAGGAGCCTCAGGCTGCTTGGCCGACCCGCAGAGAGCCAGCCAATGAATTTAAAGGCTTACAATCTATCGTGGTTTGCTAACTGGAGTGGTGCAAGGGAGGGGGTGATGCATTGCTGGATAAGTTAGAGGGGGGACATGGTTTGGAAGGGAAAGTCTTTCGTTCTTATCTTGGAAACCAGCTGTGTTCTGGGAAAAAACACATAGTCACCATTTCTTGGATCTCAGAATATTTAACAGATAGGGGTGGGCAGTAAGTAGATAGGTAGGTCATTTAAATCCAAAATGGAGTTGCTTTGGCCTTGTGCTTTGATAGAAAAGACAAGGCATATTTCTCACAAGAGTGAGAGCAGGTCTTTGAAAGTGAGCAGGAAAGAAGAGACACAAACTCAACAGTCCAAGCAGGCTTATTGCTAAACTTGAGAGGGACCTCTCTGTGTGAGCAGAACAGAGAATTCGTCTCTTAAAGGATAAGAGGCTTTCTTAAATAGCATTTTTTGGGGGGTGGCAGGCTTTTGAGGGGGTGGGTGAGAGAAACTACAGGCTTGTGGCTTGCTGTCGTGTCCTCTGTGACCTGCTGACATGTCCTCTGGGGACTGCTTGTGACCTAAGCAAAATGAAACCTACATTTCTCTAAGATGGCAGGTAGGCTTAGTTGAACTGGCAGTGTCCTTGTCCCGGCTCTGTCAAGAAGAGCTTACAGTGGCCATGAGGTTTATTGCAGAGGTCTTTTATGTTCCCCATTGTGATGTCAGATCTAGGTTGTCCTACCAAAAACCTGCTTGATCTCATGCCAGAAAAACTGAAGAAAGCATTCACTGATTGGTACCAGGTACAGGACTTGGGAACTGTGTTCTCTGCATGTGTCCTGGATCTCTTGATTGACAGGTCATACCAACATGCCCAGCCAGTTGGCCATACTCTCATCTCCTCCCTCAGTATGGTAGTTCCTCAAAAAATTAAGCACAGTATTGCCATATGATCCAGCAGTCCCACTTCTGAGTATAGAGTGGTACTTCAGTTCACAAATTCAATTCATTCTCCGAACCTGGAAAAGATAGACACATTTGTGTTCAGGCAGGATATGGCCATGGTCGTGTTCATCATCTGATGAAGAGTTTGCAAACAAAAATAAAATTTTGGCAAACATTTCTGTCTTTGAACCAAATTACTTGCAAACAAAAGCATTTGTGAACCAAGGTACCACTGTATACCCAAAACAACTGACAGCAAGAACCCAAGGAAATAATTGTATATTCATGTTCATAATGGCATTATTCACAATAGCCAAAAGGTGATAGTAACTCAAGTGTCCATCAGTGGACACACACACACACACACACACACACACACACACACGAACATTATTCAGCCTTAAAAAGTAAGGGAATACTGACACGTGTTACAACTTTGATGAACCTTGAAGACAATATGCTGAGTGAAATAAGCCAAGCACAAAAGGACAAATAATGTATGATTCCACTTGTTTTAGTTCCTGATGTTTGACTGAAGTTGATTAAATTCATAGAGACAGAAAGTAAAATAGTAGTTGAAAAGGAATAGGACCAGGGACAATAGGGAATTGGTATTTAATGGATTTGGAGTTTCAGTTGAGAAATATCAAAAAATTCCTGGAATTAGATGATGGTGATGGTTTTACAATAATGTGAATATATTTAATGCTACAAAACTGTATGCTTAAAATGGATATAACTATACATTTTATGTTATATGTGTTTCACCCCAATTCAAAACACACAAGCTTGTGTAGCAACAGTGAATTATCTGAAATAGAAATCAAGAAAACAATCCCTGTTTTAACGTTTTAAAAAATTGTTTTTGTTTTTTTGAGACAAGGTCTCACTGTGTAGTTCAAGCTGGTTTTGAATTCACTGTGTATCCCAGGCTGGCATTGAATGCACAGTGATCTTCATGCCTCAGCCTCCTAAATGCTGAGATTATAGGCGTGTGGCAGCAATGACCCCATTTAATAGCTACAAAAAAATTAAATAGGGATAAATTTAACCAAAGAGGTGAAAGAAGTGCCTAAAAACTATAAAACTCAGATGAAAAAAATTGAAGAGGATTCCTTATAAAAAAACAAAAAAGAGGGTCAAGGATGTAGTTTAGTGGCACAGCACCCGCCTGGCAAGCATGAGGCCCTGAGTTCGATTCCTGGTACCAAAACAGAAAAGAAAAGAAAAGCCATCTCACGTTCATTTATTGGAAGAATCAATATTCTTTAAATACATTCATACTACCCAAAATGATCTACAAATTCAATGCAATCCCAACCAAGATACCAATGACACTCTTCATAGAACTAGGGAAAGAATTCCTAAAATTTGTATGGATCCACAAAAATTTCCCAATAGCTAAAGCCATATTGAGGGACAAAAAAAAGTTAAAGGTGATATATTACCGGACTTCAAAATATACTGCAAAGCTGAAGTAATCAAAACAGCATGGGAGGAGAGATGCAACACGGCTAACTAGAAAAGCTGTACCAGAGATACTCAGAACATTTGTATAAAATACAGGTATTCTGAAACAGGAAGAGGTACTCCCACCCTGAAACCGAATATTAATCTGAAAGATGATACAAATAGATCAAATATCTGGATTGTTGAAAAGAAACCAAATATCTGGATTGTTGAAAAGAAGTGGTGATGCCATGGCTGGTTTGCACAGCCCCTGCTCCAGCTCCTGGGGTGGGGTGGGGTGGGGTGGGGGTGGGGCGGCCAACATGAGAGTGTCCCAAATAGCCTGAGGGAACAAACTAGCACTTCAGAGGCCAGATTTCTTGGATGGACTCTGGGTGTCTAGGTGTACTCATCCCTTTTCCCCCATCACACCCCCAACACTGGGGAACGCTTCACTCCTGCAGCATCCTCTCCAGCACTCACTTCTGGAGAGGGACCCACACACACACACACACACCACCACCAGGATACAAGGCAGGAACCCATGACGAATCACATCCCTAAAGACTGGAGGGAGAGAGACTGATTCCTCCAGAGTGAGCTCTTCTCTATAATTTCCACAAAGACCAAAATACTTAATTTGAGTTAGCAGGAATCCTGAACAGCATCCACCATCATGCTTGGAGAGGAAGAGTCCATACCAAACCCAGGTACCACATCAGATTTTCCTGGCTGAAATAGGGAATTCTTTTTTCTTTCTTCCTTTTTTATTTTTTTTGAACAATTATACAATTATGTTTACATTCCTTGTGTGGAGTTGCTACATGTACATAACACAACTTAATTCCTTCTTTCACCCCCTATCCCCTCCCCTCCCTCCACCTCTTCATTCCCTTTCCATTTGAGAAAGATCTGTCTTCCTACTCCCTATTATCTTCTTTTATTTTGCTCTTATTTATAATTTGATTTTCTCATACAAGAGAAACTATGTAATATTTAAACTTGTGTGTCTGATTTATCTCACTTAACATTACAACCTCAGAGTGCATCCATTTTCCTACAAATGACCAAGTTTATCTTTCTTTATGGCAGAGTAGTATGTCATTGTGTATATAAATGCCACATTTTCTTTATCCATTCATCTGTTGATAGACACATAAGCTGTTTGCAAGATTTAGTTATTATGAATTGTGCTGCTATCAAAATGGGTATACATGTATCACTGTAATATGGTGTCTTTAACTCTTTGGGGAAGATACCTAGAAGATGAATAGCTGGGTCAAATGGAATTTCTAGTTTTAGTTTTCTGAGGAAACTCCATACTGATTTCCATAATGGTTGTACTAGTTTACATTCCCACCAACAATGTAGAAGGGTTCCTTTTCCCTGAAGTTTCACCAGTACTTGCTATTATTTGATTTCTTGGTGATGGCCATGTTTTGGGGGTAACGTAGAATTTCTAGCATTGTTTTAATTTGCGTTTGTCTAGTAGCCAGTGATATTGAACATTTCTTCATGTGTATATTGGCCATTTGTACTTCTGAGAAGTATGCATTCATTTCACTTGCCCATTTTTTGATCAGGTCTTTTATTTTGGGAGGTCTAATTGTTTTGAGCTCTTTACATATTCTAGATATTTGTCCTCTGTCTGAGGAATAGCTGTTAAAATTTTTTTCCCATTCTGTAGGTTGTATCATCATTCTGTTGGTTGTTTCCTTTGCTGTGCAGAAAATTTTTAATTTGAGATGATTACATTTGTTGATTCTTGGTACTATTTTTTGTGCCATTGGCATGCCTGCTCCAGTCTTTCCCTACCCCTTTCTTTCACCAGTTACAAAAAATCAAATAGTAATGGATTAAAGACTTAAATGTGAGATCTGATACTATAAAACTACTAGAAGAAAACACAGGAGATATACTTCAGGACATTGGAATGGCAAGAGTTTTTTTGGAAAAGACCCAAAAAGGACAGGAAATGAAAGCAAAAATAGACAAATAGGATCACATCAAACCAAAAAAATTCTGCATGGCAAAGGAAGGAGTCAACAAAGTGAAGAGACAGTCTTTAGATTTGAAGAGAATATTTGTAAACTATACTTCTGACAAAGGGCTAATATCCAGAATATATAAGAAACTTTAAAAACTCAAGAGCCAAAAAATCAAATAATCATATTAAAAATAGGCAATAGGGCTGGGGTGTAGCTCAGTGGTAGAATGTTTGCTTGGCACACCACAAGGACCTGGGTTCAATCTCCAGCATCTCAAAAAGGGGGGAGGGGGCAATAAACTTAAATATATGTTCCCTAAGAGAAAATTGTAAATGACCAACAGTGAAAAAAATGCTAAACAACACTAATAATCAGGGAAACACTAATCAAAACCATAATTAAGACTTACCTCGGGCCAGGAATTTAGCTCAGTGGTGCCACCACCTGCTTCCCAAGCACAAGGTCCCAAGTTCCATTCCTGGTACAAAAAAAAAAAAAAAAAAGAATTACTTCACTCCTGTTAGGGCAGTTATTATCAAAAAGATAGACAGGTGGAACCTCACAGAACACACCAAATCAGCCCGCTGCTGACAGGCAGGTCTGTGCACGCCCTACCGAGGTCCCGAGTTATGGGGAAGATGTCAAATCACCACGCTGCAGACAGGCAGCCACCTGGTTCCACACTACAAAGACGCAGAGGACACCAGGCCACCAGACCAAGGTACTGAGTCCCACTGCTACTGGCCCAGAGGTAGGGGCTTCTGAGCCGCCGTCCCACTGCTCCTGGTCCAGAGGAAAGGGCTTCCTGGTCACCATCCCTCCTGCTGCTCCAAGCCTACAGGAAAGGGCTTTTGGGTCACCATCCCTACCGCTGCTCCCAGCCCCTGTCCCACCTCTCCCAGCTCAGAGGAGGTAATCCGCACAGGTGCTAACAGCCCCCCACCCCAGTCGAAATGAGAAATCACGTAAGTAAGTCTCAAAACCAGACTTCCAGATCACCTACAGCAACCCCAAAGGGAAATGAGATGGAACACTCTGATACTCAACCACCTGGACTCCCTGAACTGACAACAAAAGGGGATCTGGAAAAAATGAAATCAGAAATAATTTCTCAGATAACAGCAGAGATTGTGCTCATAGTGCAAGACATGATTAATAAATCTAGAGAGGAGCTCAGGAACATGATGGAATCCCAACATAGAAAACAAATGGAATCCATAAAACAGATGCAAATAGATTTCCAGGAGATGAAAAACTCCACTGAAAGTCTACACAGCAGAATGAGCCAATGTGAGGACAGAATTTCAGATATAGAAGCTAAGATTGCAATTAGTGACCAGGAAAAGAAAAATTGCTTCAAAATTATAAGGGAACATGAGAAATCAATCCAGCAGCTGCTAGATGATGCAAAGAAGAATAACATAAGACTGATTGGGCTCAATGAAGAAACAGGAGAGAGTGCAGATGACATAAAAAATCTCTTCACAGAAATAATGGCAGAAAACTTCCCAAGCAGGGGAAAAGAGCTTGACATACAGATAAGTGAGGCATATAGGACTCCAAATAGCCTTGATCAAAAAAAATCTACACATAGGCATATAATTGTTAAGATTCCAGAAACACAACAGAAGAACAAAGTTCTACAAGGAGTGAGAGAAAAGAAACAAATCACATACAAAGGAAAACCCATCAGAATCACAGCAGACTTCTCAACACAAACCATCAAGGCAAGAAGAGCTTGGAGTGACATATTCCAAGCCCTAAAAGAAAACAGCCTCCAACCCAGATTGATGGACCCTGCAAAACTATCTTTCAAAATGGATGGAGAAATAAGATACTTTCATGACAAAGAGCACCTTAGGAACTTCATGAATACCAAACCAGCATTCCAAAGAATTTTACACAATATCCTAGGAACAGACATTGAGGATCACAACCCCAGGAAGCAAAGCAGAATGAACCCACCTGGCATGACAACAAATTAAATGTAAAGGGGGAGAACCCAACAAAAAGAAAAAGTCATGGCAATGACAAGTCAATATGTTTCAGTTATAACCATTAATGTTAATGGTCTCAATTCAAAAATCAAAAGAAATAGACTGGCAGAATGGGTCAAGAAGCAAAATCCAACAATATGCTGCATACAAGAAACACACTTAATTCAAAAGGAAACTCATAGATTGAAAGTTAAAGGGTGGAAAACAATACTCCATGAGACAGGAAGCCAAAAAAAAGCAGGAGTAGCTATCCTCTTTGCAGATCAAGTAGATTTCAAACCAACACTGATGAAGAGAGATGAAGAAGGACATTACATCCTTGGGAAGGGAAGAATCCAAGAGGAAGAGATGACAATCATAAATATCTATGCACCACACACTAGTGCACCCAATTATATAAAAGAAATACTAACAGACATGAAAAGCCATATATAAACTAATACAATTGTAGTGGGGGACCTCAACACCCCACTGTCACAAATAGATAGATCAACTAGACTAAAAATAAGTAATGAAATACTAGAACTCAATCAAACTCTTGAACAAATGAACTTAACAGATATTGACAGAGTCTTCCACCCCACAAAATCAGAATACACATTCTTCTCATCTGCACATGGGTCATTCTCAAAAATAGACCACATACTCATGCATAGAACATGTTTAAGTAAGTGCAAATGAATTGAAGTTATCCCCTGTATATTATCAGACCATAGTGCCATGAAATTGGAGATCCATAGCAAAAGAAACTCAAAAAATTTCATAAACACATGGAAATTGAACAACACACTTCTGAATAACCAGTGGGTCACAGAGGAAATTAAAGAAGAAATCAGACAGTTCCTTCAATTAAATGACAATGACAATACAACATGTCAGAATGTATGGGACAGAATGAAAGCAGTCTTATGAGGAAAATTCATAGCAGTGAATACACATATTAGGAAAACAGAACGAGCCCAATTAAACAACCTGATGCTGAACCTCAAGCTTCTAGAAAAAGAAGAGCAGGACAACCCCAGAGCTCATACAAGGGAGGAAATTATAAAGATCAGAGGAGAAAACAATGCAAAGGAGACTAAGAGAACAATACAAAAAAATCAATGAAGCCAAGAGTTGGTTCTTCTAAAGAATCAACAAAATTGACAAACCTTTAGCCAACCTTGTCAGAAAAAGGAAAGAAAAGGCCCAAATCCATGGAATTAGGAATGAAAAGAGTGAAATTACAACAGACCAGCAGAAATCCAGAGGATCATCAATACCTACTTCCAGAACCTATACACCAATAAGATGGACAACACAGAAGAAATGGACAGATTCCTAGATTCATAGGAAATACCAAAGTTGAACAAAGAAGACCTAAAAACTCTGAACAACCCAATATCAGCCAATGAAATTAAACATGTAATTAAAAACTTATCAACTAAGAAAAGTCCGGCCCTGATGGCATCAGTGCTGAATTCTACAAGACATTTAGAGAGGAACTGCTGCCACTACTGTTTAAACTCTTCAATGAAATTGAAAGGGAAGCAAAACTCCCAAATTCATTCCTGGAAGCAAGCATCACCTTGATCCCCAAAGAAGAGAAAGACCCAAGCGAAAAAGAGAACTATAGGCCAATCTCACTAATGAATATAGATGCAAAAGTCCTTAATAAGATAATGGCAAACAGAATCCAGAAGATCATCAAGAAGATCATACACCCTGATCAAGTGGGATTCATCCCAGGGATGCAGGGATGGTTCAATATACGAAAATCAATCAATGTAATACACTATATCAATAGAACCAAGGACAAAAACCATATGATTATCTCCATAGACACAGAAAAAGCATTTGACAAAATCCAACATGCATTTATGATAAAAAAAAAAGCCCTACAAAAAATTGGAATAGATGGTCTCTACCTCAAACTGATAGAATCCATCTATGAAAAACCAACAGCCAATATCATACTAAAAGGTCAAAAACTGAAATCCTTCACACTAAAATCAGGAACAAGACAAGGATGTCCACTATCACCACTCTTGTTCAATATAGTTCTGGAAAAATGAGCCATGGCAATTAGACAAGAGAAAGAAATGGAAGGAATAAAGATAGGTAATGAAGAAGTCAAATTGTCATTATTTGCAGATGACATGATACTCTATATAGAAGACCCCAAGAACTCCACCAAAAGTCTTCTAGACTTAATAACCAAATTCAGTCAAGTAGCTGGTTACAAGGTTAACACACAAAATCCAATAGCTTTCCTCTACACCAATGACAGACTCACTGAGAGAGAAATGGGGCAAATAATTCCTTTCACAATAGCATCCAAAAAACTGAAATACCTAGGAATCATCCTAAAGAAAGAAATCAAAGACCTCTTCTCTGAAAACTATGGCACTCTGAAAAGAGAGATTGAAGATGATATCAGAAAATGGACAGACATCCCTTGCTCCTGGGTAGGAAGGATCAATATAGTGAAAATGGCCATACTTCCAAAACTGCTATATAGATTTAATGCAATTCCAATTGAGATCCCAGCAGCATACTTCATGGACCTTGAGAAAACAATCCAAAAATTCATTTGGAACAAGAAGACCCAGAATAGCAAAAGCAATTCTAGGTAACAGAGATATGGCAGGGGGTATCACAATCCCCAACCTGAAACTCTACTACAAAGCTACTGTGATAAAAACAGCATGGCACTTTCAAAGAAACAGACCTGAAGACCAGTGGAACAGATTAGAAGATGCAGAAACAACTCCAGACACACTCAGCCATCTCATCTTCGATATGGAGCCAAACACCCTCACTGGAGGAATGATAACCTCTTTAGTAAATGGTGCTGGAAAAATTGGGCTTCAGCTTGCCAAAGATTAAAACTAGACCTGTATCTCTCACCATGCACTAAACTAAAATCAAAATGGATTAAAGATCTAAATATTAAAATAGAAACTCTGAACCAGTTGGAACAGAGGTTAGGTAGAACCCTTGAAGACATCAGTGTAGGAAAAGGTTTTATGAACAAAACCTCAGTTACCCATGAACTAGCACAAAGAATCAACAAGTGGGATCTCTTCTTATTAAAAGTCTTCTGCACAGCAAGAGAAACCACCAGCAGTGTGAAGAGACAACCCACAATGTGGGAAAAAATCTTCACCTGCTCTTCCTCAGACAAAGGTCTACTATCTCGAATCTATAAAGAACTTAAAAAGATCAGACCTCCCAAATTTAAAGACCCAATCTAAAAATAGGCATCTGAAATGATCAGACATTTCTCAGACAAAGAATTGGAAATAGCAAATAAATACATGAAAAAATGTTCAACATCACTGATCATTCGAGAGATGCAAATGAAAACAATGCTGAGATTCCACTTCACTCCAGAAAGAATGGCTGCTACCATGAAATCCACCAATAACAAATGCCGGTGGGGCTGTGGGGAAAGAGGAACCCTGCTCCACTGCTGGTGAGAGTGTGGACTGGGGCAACCACTGTGGAAATCAGTATGGAGATACCTCAAAGAACTAGGACTGGAAGTCCCATTTGACCCTGCTATTCCACTGCTGGGGATCCTCCCCAAAGAATTAAAAGAATCATACCACAGTGATATATGTGTGCCCATGTTCATAGCAGCACAGTTTGTGATAGCTAAAACTTGGAAACAGCCCAAATGCCCATCAACTGGAGACTGGATAAAGAAAATGTGATTTTTTTACAAAATGGAGTACTACTTTGCCATAAAAAATGAGAAATTAGAGACATTTATAGCTAAGTGGATGCACATTGAGGCAATACTCTTAAGTGAAATAAATAGGACACACATGTATAAATACCAAACAGTTTCTCTGGTGTGAGAAACTGAAAGTGTAAATAAGGACTAAAATGTATAATAGGTAATGTGAAATAGGAAGAAAAGGGGCAAAGGGGAAGGAAGTGGGAGGGCTAGGGGAAAGGATAGAAGGGAATGGGATTAATATGAGAAAATGGAAAAATAGGAACAAAATCTTTGTAAATAGGGTGGAATGGAGGGGTTGAAGGGAGGGCCGGGCAAGGGTGAAAAATAAGAACCAAGAGAGACTATGAAAAGTTGCAAATTTCCAATGATGAATGTCATTATATTGTATACCTAAAATGTACCAAGGATTAGAATGAATAATCGATAATGCAAAATAGGAAGAAAAGGTCCAAAGCGGTAGGTGTAGTGGGAGGGGCAGGGGAAAGGAAAGAAGGGAAAGGAAAAATGATGAGAAATAGAAAAAATGGAAATAAAGTCTTTGTAAATAGGGAAGGGTGGAGGGCGTGAAGGGAGGGGTACGAATGGGGAAAAAATAAGAACCATTTTGTAAAGGTACAATTCCTAATGAGAAATGTAATTGTGTTGTGTACCTAAAATGTACCAATAAAAGAATTTAGCAAAAAAAAAATAAAAAATAAACTGTCATTTCTCATCATGACAGATAAGGTTGTATGAGTGCTAACAGATTCTTGCAGTGATCAAATTTGTACTATTCAGCTGGGTGTGGTAGTGCAAGCCTAAAATCCCAGCACTATGGGTGGCTGAGACAGGATGATTCAAGTTCAAGCCCAGCTTAAGCAACTTAGCTTCTTAGTGAGACATTGCGTCAAAAAAATTTTTTTTAAATTTTTTTAAAGCTGGGAATGTAGTTCAATGCAAAGGTCCTAGGTTCAATCCCTAGAACTGCAAAAAAAAAGTTTTTACTCTTCAACATTTCAAATAAAATGACAATAGTGAAAATCTTTTTGTATAGACTAAGAGACTTTAAGTGAGATAAACACAGAGGCAGATCCAGTCACTCCTGTAAAGTTTAGTATGTGACTCAGGGCTCTCTAGTTTAAAAGACTGCTCAATGAATAAAAAAAAAATGTTGGCTGGGGTTTTAGCTCAATGGTTTCGTCACCTGCCACGCAAGCATTCGATCCCCTGTACCCACCCCCAAAAAATGTTAACTCTAAGAGATAATTTTTTAACCGCTCAAATTCATAAAGAACAAGAAATGAAACAGGCAATAGTCCTGTATGTTGTTGCTGAGAATATAAATTAAAACAAAGTTGTTGGAAAGAAATTTGCCAACATCTATCAAAACTTTAAGTGTGATGAAATGGACTCTGAAACTTTACTTTTATTAATTCTTTATTCTTTTACAGTGTAAACATAGTGATAATTGTTGTAACATTGTTTATAGTAGTAAGTGACTGGAAACAATCCAAATGTCCATGAGCAGGCTACTGGTTAAATACACTTACGTATTTCCATAAGATAGAACAGTATTCGGCTATGTCTACCCAAACTAACAGAAAAGGTTCCAAAGTATAGTTAAGTGGTGGACAAAAAAAGTTACTATTTATCTTATAGGCACTGTTCTAAATCCATAACAACTGTTAATCATTTCTAATCACATGAGTCCTTTTTTTACAAGCTAGAGCTCACTGTGGCTGGAAGCAGAAGATAGATGTGGCAGAAGTCAGAGAGATTTAAAGCATGAAAGGAGCCTGACCACCTATTGCTAGAGAAGCCACATGGGAAGTACCAAAAGGAATGCTGGCCTTCACCAGGAGTGAGGACTGGCTCCTGACTGACTACCAGCAAGGAAATGGAGATCTTTCTCTTATAATCAAAAACTAAATTCAAGCCAACAATCTGAATGAGATTTGAGGTGGATTCTTTCCAAGGATCTTCAGAAAATTCTTGCTAAAACCTTGATTTGGGGCATTGTGAAACCCTAAGCAGAAGATTCAGTAGAGCCATGCTGTCTGCATCCAAACTTTTGACCTACAGAGCTGTGAACTAATAAATGAGTGTTGTTTTAAACCACTACATTTGTGGTATTCTGTTATGACAGCTTTAAAAACTAATATGTGGCCTGTAATCAAAATCTACCCTGGAGAAGTAAGGTTCATTTTAAACTTAATTATTACGTTAAAAATAGAGCTCTCTGTAATCTGAGTATTGATATGTGGATTATGATATCATTATAATTAGTTCAGCTGGGCGTGGTGGCACACACCTGTAATGCCAGCTGGGAGGCCAAGGCAGGAGGATCATTGTGAGTTTGAGGCCAGCCTGGGCTACATAGTGAGTTCAAGGCCACGCTGAACTATATAGTGAGACCCTGTCCCGAAAAAATAATAATAATAATAATAATTAGTTCAGAAATATCCAAAAGAAAACAATTATTGCATTACTACAAACCAGCTAAAACGAGCCTCATTACTATTTAACTTCAACAACTTGCTTCTTCGGTCATCTTTTGTTTTTGGTACTGGGGATCAAGCTTGGGACCTTGCGCTTGCAAGGCAGGTGGTGGAACCGCTGAGCTAAATCCCTGGCTTGAGTCATTCTTTTAAAAGGTTATGGATGTTTAGCATTTAACATTTATCACAATTTTAAAAGAAAAAGGGATAATCTTGTAAAAGTTAAAACATTCTAATTCAAGAACTATAATTTATAATCACCTTTGTATGTGAAGGGAACAGAATATATAAAGCTACATTAAAATGATATTAATAGGTTGTTCTGCAACATGAAGAAGCTTAGGATTCCAATATCATTATCTAAGGTGGCAGTTACCTATTCCCCATTCCAGTAAAGTCAGAGCCTATGGATATGCATTTAGAGCCAGACATAAATTGAGAGACAGAGATAGTAAGAAAGGTTCCCAGAAACCAGAAGCAGCTTGTTTTGCAAACAGCCAATTTGGGGGATCAATACATTGACTATGTCTGTCTTTTTAAATAACCATATTCTGCTTCAGGCTTTGATGTGGTCAGAGAAAAGAAATCACAAAGAAATACATTCGGGGTGCCTTAATGATGTGTAATGTGGGGTGTGGGTAGCCCAACCCCACAGGGATGCTTCCTTATTATTACTAATAATTGTTTATCATCCTTGCATGGTTGCCTAACATATGTGAGATCATTTGAGGAATAAAAATGTTTTGAACACTGACATATAGAAGCATATTTTTCTTATCTGTGTTATGTTTAAGACATTCTTTACAACCATATCGTGACGAAATTCATGTTTGCTTTGGTTTTTGAGATTTCTCAGGTAGACATTAAGAAAGAGGCATTCAATTGCTTCATTTAAATGTTTTTTGAAATATGTAAATACCTTGATACCCCTATTCCAGAAGCCACATTAGAATAAGCACACAAAATACAGTTGAAATCGATACAGAACTATAGTCATATTATCTACAAGTCCCCATATTCCCAGTGAGGTTAAGACTCGACATAAAGTCACAACATGTTAAGTAGATTGTTTATTTAAAGTGTTAGGACAAATAATCATAAATACAATTTCATGTGAGACAAAAATAATCTTACTAAGGTTATATGTATAATAGCTAAATCTATACTCAGACTGCTAAATTTATTTAAAATAGTAGAGTTACAGTTATTGTTTCTGTACTAGATGAATAACTTTGCATTATTTTGTCTCTACTCTTGCCTTTAGCTATTGTAATATTAGTAAGTAGCAACTTCAAAGACACATTACAGGGGCCAGGGATGTAGCTCAGTGGCACCGTGCCTGCCTGGCAGGTGCAAGGTCCTGAATTTGATCCCCAGTATGGGGTGGGGGGGGGACAAACAAAATCATATTGCATTAGAGAAGAAAAATAGTAATTTCACTGTAGAAAAGCATGAAGATTACTCCTGTTATCAATAATGGAGACATCTACATTATGAAAAATGGGACAAACTGCTTCCTGATATGCTTTGAGAAGAACTCAACATTACTTCTCTACTGTTTCTGCCAAATACACACAACTTGAATCTAAGTATGGAGAAACATACAAATTTAAATTGAGAGCTATTCTACAAAACAATTGAAATGAAAGAGAAAAAATGAGAAACTTCCATATTTTAAAGTTTAAGGAGGATTTGACTGCTAACTGTGAAGTATGCTTCTGGACTGGATCATAGATCAAAGGGGGAAAAGGACATTATTGAGAGAACTGGTGAAATTTGATTATGAACTGTATCCTAGGCCATAGTATTATATCAATTTTACATTTCTGCATTTAATAACTTTACTATGGTTACAAAAGAGAATATACTTTGAATGTTTGGAGGTATTGAGGGGTAAAAGGACATGAGATCTGTGACTTACTCTCAAATGGAAGCTAATGATAACAAGAAAAATGATGTGTATATATGTTGTACGTACAAAACAGCTCCATATATAATACAGAAAGAGAGAGAGGATTGGAAAAGTATTAACACTGATAAATCTTTTTTTTTTGAAAGTCATAGACAGATTTTACTAGACTGAGTTGAAGAAGTAAGTACACACTGAGAAAAATAGTGTGAGCCCTCAAGAGAGAGAGGCCACAACTGGTAAATTTTGATGAAAGATTTACTAGGGATCTTTGTATTGCTTTTTCTAAAAGAAACTCGTCTGTAAGTTAAAATTATTTTAAAGTAAAAAACTAAAATGAAATAAAAGATAAACCTAAAAAAGTTACAGTTGTGACAATTCTGAGACTCCAGCTCTATACATTGCCCCAAAGTAGGTAAATGTTAATTCAGTTTAATTACACTGTATAATCCTTTTGGTTAAATTTGCATATACATATTTCACCCTGAGTTACTATTGATTGCTTATCAATGCCTCATTGCTTTCTTACCAACAAACATTATGCAATGGAATATTGCTAGAAGGAAAGACCTCAATGAGCTGAATGATTTACCTAAGAGATTTGCACTTCTTCAAAGCAACTCAGAGGAGCTGAAACAGACAAACAGGATTATAAGCTGTTTACACTCCAACTTCATTGCTACTTTTAAATGAAACTAACCTAGAAATAAGATGCAGTCACAGAGACATATACCTGCGAACTTATACCAAACTTTTTAAGAAACTTGTATATCTCAACTCTCTTTTCCACTATTGTTATTGATATTGCAAAAATATAACAATGCTAACACTATACAATTAAATTCTGCTTATTTAGATAAGGGGAAAGGTAATACCATTTCATTTTTAAACAATTCTGCTCTTAATAGTATATTTTTAAATAGTTCCTCTCTTAGAAAGGAAAATACAATGTGTACATTTATGCAATTGTGAATAGAATTTTCTATTACTGAACCTGTATCTCAATTATTGTCAACAAATGTGCACAGTCTAGATAGCATATTTTAGCTTGGCAAATAGAATGTGCCAGAGAAATACATTAGACCTTCAGACTTTAATTTTTTCCCAAGCTATTTATGACAGATACAGCCAGCCAATAAAAAATAGAAATAAAACTATAGAAAAGAATCCTATTCCTTCTTACTGCCTGGTCTCCATCCCCATGATCTTGCCCCCCGGGACTGAGAAATAAGACACACAAAATCCAATTCTGATTGTGTAAGAGATTGCTAATCATCACGACAGCAATAATCACAGGACTAAACTATGAAATCCAGGGACTGCATGCAAATGAGTCAGCAGCAATTATTTAACAGCCTAAAAATCAGCTCTATGGAAAAAATTATTTAGGATCCCTTGAATCAAAACATATCAGGCTCTGTGTAAAGCATCCTTAAAAATGCTTTATAAAGAAAAGAAAGACTACTTTGTGAAGTCTTTACTGCCTTAGATGTCATTTTAAAGATCCAGTACTGATGCCTGGTTTTGATCTCCATTTTTTATCCAGCAAATATTATTTTGTAAATTTCAAACCTTGAAAAAAGTTGCAAGATAGTGACAATGAATACTCATCAGTATACCCTTCACCAAGGTTCACCAAATCCAGCACATTTATTCCCTTTCCCACTTTCCCCACATACATCTATTTCTTTTTTCCTTGTTTCTCCTTTTCTTTCCTTCCTCCCTTCTTCTTCTGAGCCAAGAGTTCATCACAGATTTTTGACATTTGAATCTTAATGTTTCAGTATTTACCTTTTAAGAGTAAAGACACTATCAGACGTAACCACTATATTGCTACCACATTTGCAAATATTGACATAATACTATTGTTTAATATATAGTCCATAGTTAAATTTTCTTAATTTACCCCCAAATATCCTTTATAGCTGGCTTTTCAAAATCCAGTTTCTGGGCCAGGGATTTAGCTCAGTGGTTCTGCTGCTTGCCTCGCAAACACAAGATCCCGAGTTCGATCCCCAGTACCAAAAAAAATCCAATTTCTAATAAAGGATCATACACTGCATGTTTCTTTTGTCTCCTTTAATTTAGAGAAGTTCCTAGTTGTTTTTCTTCACTTATTTTTTGGTCTTTCAGGACAGCGATTTTTTTTTTTGAGACCGTCTTGCTAAGTTGCTTAAATTGGTCACAAATTTGTGATCCTCCTGCTTCAGCTCCCTAGTAGCTGAGACTATAGGCACATGCCACTATTCCCAGCTGAAAGTACTATTTTTGAAGAATCCAGGCCAGTTATTTTTAGCTTTGGCATACATTTGAGGTGAGAAACCCTAAGCCCCAAATTAAAAATGAAATGAAATAACTTTGTAGGTATACTTAAACCCCAGCTTTTGCTGTTACTTGGAACAAGTTTCTTAATCTCTGAGCCTCAGTTACCTGATTTTTTCAGTGGGAAAAATGATCCCCATTTTGTGAGGTACTATAGTTTGAATCTTGAATGTTCCTCAAAGGCCCATGTTTTGAAGGCTTAGTCCCCAGTCCATGGTGCTATTGGGAGATGTTGGAACCTTTAGTAAGTGGAACCTAGCAGAAGAAAGTTAGATTATAGAGAATGTCACCTTGAAGGAAATATTGGGAATCTGATGCCTCCTCTTTCTTTCCTGGTCACCATGAGGTGAGCAGTTTTCTCTGCCACGTGCTTCCACCATGATGTCCTGCCTCACCTCAGGTCCAAATACAATGAGGTCAAGTAACCATGAACTGAAACCTCTGAAACTGTGAGCCAAAATAAAACTTTCCTCCTAACAGGTTGAGTATCTCAGGTATTTAATTGTAGTAACAGAAAACTGAGAAACATACAAGTAGTTGTGAGGAAAATTGGTGGGATCTCTCCAGAAAGCAATTTGACAATGAATATCAAGAATCTTAAACATACTTGTTCATGGACCCAGTAATTTTACTAATTTATTCCTAGGAAATTATCAGAGATATAGACAAAGATGTTTAGGCAGTGATAATTATTACCGTTGACATCAGAGGAGGGGTTGGGTGAACTGTGCTACATTCTGCATCTTCTTCCTTATCAGCCACAAGAACCTTGTATCCATCACTTATTACCAACATTTATTAAAAGCTACTCTGTGTCCAGCACTGTACTGTTATTGATTGCTGTGGCAAGCTTGAATGTCATGCTTTGGAAAAGCATTTAGGAAGTAGGAATATAGAGCTGGACCTGGTGGTACAGGCTTGTAATCCTAGCACTATGGGAGCCTGAGGTAAGAATGTGGTAAGTTCAAGGCCAGCCTGGGCAATTTAACAATTTAATGAGACCCTGCCTCAAAATAAAAAATGGGGTGGGGATGTAGTTCAGTGCAAAAGCTCTGGATTCAATCCCTAGTACTGTGAAAGAGAAGAAGAAATATAGGGTTTAATGAAGAATCAAAATAAGTCTGTGTGGGGCTGGGGATGTAGCTCAATGGTGCCATGCTTCCCTGGCAAGCACAAGGTCCTGAGTTCGATTCCCAGTACCACACACACACACAAAGTCTGTGTGTACAACACAATCTCCACTTTTTTATGTATAGAATTATATTTAGAGAAGAACCTAGAAAGAAATACAATAAAATTTTACACTGAGTGGTGAGATTTGGGGTAAATTTTGTTTATAGCAACAAAAACAAGAATATTTGCATACAAATCTTGTGCAAATATGTGCCAAATTTTGTGCTTGGCAAGCATTGATTCCACTCATTGTTGATTACCAGTAACTGGTCATATGGCCACTGTGTCATAAAAGGAGAACTTGGAAATTTAACACCTGTTAGATTAGATCAGCTATTTCCCAGCTATAACTCTATATAAAAGAGAAGAGGTAATGGATAGCTATCTCTGTCACATCATAAAATCTGTTTTTGTCTGATATTAATATAACCACACAACATTTCTGTTGGTTTATACTTCCTACCCAAATATCTTTCTTCAATCTTTCAGAGGTGTTGTTTGTAAACAACACAAACCTGGATTGCATTTTATTTTGTATTTTCACAGTCTCTTACAATTGGTAAATGTAGTCTATTTGTGTTTATTGTGATTGCTGAAGTATCTGGGATTATTTCTGCAATCTTATTTATGGCTTGTTTTTCTCCTCTGCCTTCTTCGGGATTAAGTTTTAAAATTTTATTTTCTTTCCTCTTTTGTTTTGGTATTATGCATTCCATTTCTATTAGTTCTACAGTTATGAAGTAACTCAAAATTATAGCGCAGATGCAACTGAGCTTAAACTCTAATTTTATTCAATATTTCGTTCTTTTTCCTGAACAATGTAAGGAATTTAGAATGCTCTAAGTCCAATTGGCCATCTTCTGTCCTGCATATTATTTCTTTATAATTTGTTTTGTTTATCTTAATTTTATGATATGAAATGAACATTTTTTATAAACATCAAGATGTATTTAGATTCTGCCTACTCCATTTTTACCAGCTGATTTAGTTTGTTTTCCTGCTTTATAGGTATAGTTCACTGTCTTCTGTTGATAAGTCTTTTGTCCATCCAATTGCTTTTCAGTAATCTTTTTTCTTTTCCTTCCTTTCTTTCACTGCTTTTGAAATTTTATAGTGTTGTACAATCTGGGTGTTCTACAGTTTTGCTATGATAAGTCTAGCAGTATATGTTTCCATTAATGTCCCCAGAGCTTATTATAATTCATCAACATGGAAATTTAGGTTTTTCAACAATTCTAGAAAATTCCCCACCATTTTCCCTATGATCTCATCAATTTCCCCACCATTCTTTCCTCAGGCTTCCACTAGCTCTAAATAGTAGTAGTAAATATGATTGGGTTCCTGCTATGCTTTTGGCAAGCAGGAAAGTCTTCCTGGACACAGTAGCTATAGATCTTATCTGTCTAGGTTGTTGATTAGAAAAGCTTGTTGGAGGACATGTAAACCTCAATGAAGTCTGAATAGATTACATCTATTGCTTTCCTAGGATCAGCATGACATGGCACACATAACCCAAAACAGAATCAGTCTGGCATACTGGCTCAACATGGAATCATAATGTTAGATACACACTAATCTTTGCTTAAGTGCTGGGAAATTGATTGGTTCATAATTTGTTCTGATATTTTCTCAAGTTTTTAGGTTTCTGTAATCATCCTTTCTATTTTTTTTCCATTTAAAACACACACACACACACACACACACACACACACACATACACACACAATTTGCCCTCTTCCAAACTATAGGGCTCCTGTTGGCTCTCAAAAATAAGAGCCCTAAAGCCAGGCATGATGGGGGTATGCCTGTAATCCCAGAACTCAAGGAGCCTGATGCAGGGGGATCACAAGTTTCATCCCAGCCTGGAAAACTTAGACTTAGTGAGATCTTATCTCAAAATTTAAAAGTTAATAAAGGGTAGAGGCTGTAGCTCAGTGAGAAGGCTCTGGGTTCCATCTCCAGTACCAAAAAAAAGGTTTCTAATGAAATGGCTTCTAATTAAATTTGCCAAAACCTTACGTTTCCCAAAATGTGTATTATCAAATTTTGCTAGTTTTATTTTGTGCTGGATCATGACTACAAATATTAGCCTATTTCTACAAGATATGTGTAAGAAACTAATAATGGACTCATCTAGGAATTTGTCCAAGTAATTTTTGTTCAGAAAGGGCTCATTCATTCATACACACATGCATGAATGCTTGCATTCACTCATTTTACTAATATTTGTTGAGTGCCTACTGTATGTCAGGCTCTGTTTTAGTTGCTGGGGAGACAGACCTTTTAGACAAGGTCTCTGCTCTGATGGAGGAAACAATCTAATAATGTGACAGTTAAATGAACCATTTCAGATGACTGCAAATGCTATCAAGTATTTAAAACAGGTGATAAATACAGAGTATCTGGGTTTGGTAGGCTGCTACTTTGGATAAAATTTGGCGGGGGGGGTAGCTAAAAAGACTACAGAATTTGCACCATTATTCTTTTGTATTCTCTCCAATCTCACAGAATGCTTCTCCTCAGTCTTTATCATGATTTCTTTTTATGTTTCCAATTTGCAAATATTGGACAGCTACAGGGATCATCCTTGAACTTCTTTTTGATGTCTTCTTTATTTTTATTTATTGAATCACAGTACTATGGATTGAACCCAGGGCCTCACTAAATCAAGCACTGTTCCATAGAGCGACATCCCTAGCCCTGATCTGTACTTTAAGTGATAAAGCATATATAGAAAACTAACATTTGTCTAAGGAATGGATAAGGTAGACCACACACACATGCACCATCAAGAACTTTGAAGGGTCTAAGATTTTTATCCTACTTACAGTTTAACAAGTCATCCTGTCATAGTTTTATGGATTCTGGTAGAAGACACAAGGTCCTTGAGTTAGAGACAAAGGATGAAAATTCCTCCCTAGCATACAGTAGTCAGAGTATCAGCAGCATTTGAACCAATTCTCCAAGCCCCAATTCCTAAAGAGTCTTTTACAATGGAGAGTAAGCATGTCCGTCTTATGCTCCAAAGGGAGACACTCTCTGTCTCTGTTCACAAGATATGCAGAAATGTGAGAACCACAGAGGCTTCTCTCTCAGCATATATTTATTTATATTTTAGTGGAAGGATAAACAAAAACATTTTCTAAAGTTACCTATATAGAAAGAGAGGGAACAGAAGGCTGAGGATGGATGCTAGACTTCTCTGAATATATCTTGTTTTACATGTTTGATTTCAAAACCATTTATTCCAGCTAATTAGAAAACAAAATTAAATTTATAAAAGTAGGCCCTTAAAACCAAAAAGTGTATGAACTGTCTATCAAATTGGTAAAATAATCCCATGGAGCATAATTATTTTCAGTTACTTTTAAATACAGTAATTTGTGTATACATTCCTAGTGGGATACACTGTACAGGAAAAAGGAAATCCAAAAACATCTTAAACTCCCTTCAGCAATCACGTTAAGTGGCAGTGGTGGGGTTGGTGTTCTGAGACTATTTCAAGTAACATGTTGATGAAATTGGGGACCAAAACTTTCAGAGTGAATAAATAGAGATACAGGTTGAACATCAAAGAGGTTAAGTAAAACCCTGTAGCCCTGAGTTTGAAAAAGCATTATATGTGAACTCATGGTGCATTTTATCTTTGTAGAAAAAGATCTATTTCCAAGCTCTGTCACTGAAAAGGCACGAAATAATGATGATCACAGTAACAAAGAATGCCAAGATTGTAGTATTCAAATACTTTTTCACACTAAAAAAGATCAGGGTTTGTAAATAAAAAAAAATAGATGATTTCAAGTTTGGTATTGAAAATGTACGAGATAAGCTACAAATATTTTGTTATACTAGGAAATAAAGACATTATCAAAGAGTGTTGGGAAGTGTCAAAAGAATTCAGATGTCAATTACAGGAACTCTCACTAGGCAGAGATTTGAGCATCGGTAGGGATTACAGTTGCAGAGGATGGGAACATTGGAAACATTGAGAAAAGTGCTCTACCACTCAGCTACATCCTCAACCCATATTGCATATATTTAAATTCATGAATTCAAAACAAGAGAAAAAATGTATTAGTCACCTTAAGACAATGCTAGGGAACTTAACTGATCATTTTGAAAACCAATCAATACAAGAGACAGAATCTCTGGCCCTCGCCCCACCCCCCAGCCACCAGTTTAGCCAAGCAGGCAGAGAGGAACTTGGCTGCGTGGAGCCCTGCTGCATCCTGCCCTTGCCCCGTGCCCTAGCCACTAGCTTTGCTGTGCCACCTGTAGCCCCCCCCCCCCGCACACCTCTGGCCTCCTGGCTGTGCCAGTAACTGGTTCCACACCACCACAGAGCCACAGGGGGTCATAAAGGCCATTGTCCTGAGCTCCAGAAGATAGAGCAGAAATGAACAGAAAGAGGGCCTCTCTCAGGGTCCTTCATGAAAACTGAAGCCCACTGGAAAAGTGAAGAGAATCTCTGTGATAAAGGCAAACCAGACCACCATGCTTGGTAAGTTGGAGGGATCATCACCTCCCATCAGAACCTGGACTATCTTCAGGGGAAGGGCAGCTAGAACCTGCAGTAGAATCTTGCAGAGTTCAACCCTGCAGGAGGACAGGGAGCTCAACTTGGGACTTGCAGCCAGAAATCTGCCTGACTCTCATGGGTCTGCTACTGGCTTGCTGAGACTCATGGGACTTATATCTGCACACTGCTGCCCACATTGTCTATTGTGACAGCAGAGGCATACCCTGAAGGAGGCCCTTCATTTTTATTTTTTGTTATTTTCAAAATTATTATTATTTTTTGCCCTTATTTTTAATTTTTAATTTTCTTTTTCTACTCTTCAAATTTCTTTTTTTCTCTTCTTTTTTTCTTTTCTCTTTTCTTTTTCTCACTCTCTCTCCTGCTGTCCCACATTGTTCTTCATCTCCTTTTTTGTTCCTGTTCTGGCCCTCATTTGGATTTCTTCTTTGTTTTTCTTTTCTTCTCTTTTTCCTTCTCCAAATTGTCATTGCTTTTAAAGGAAAGTCCCTATTGCTGTTAGGTTGTTGTGTTCTAGTCTTTGATATTTTATTCTGTCTTATCCTCTTATCTTCAATGGTTTCTTAGAGTTTGAGTGATCCTCCTGTGTCCTCTGGCCTCACTGCTAACCTTCCCCTATCCTTCTACCTATCTATCCATCTCTCACCAGCTCCTTCTAACTCCCCATCCCGAAAAATAAAGTTGCTATATTGAAGAGTTTACTCACTATAAATTTGCTTGTTATTTAATTCACACAGTTAAAGGTGAAAGATTAATAACTACCACAAACTGTCATTTTCTAAGAGGTACTTGATGCTATGGTGTTGCTAATTGTATCACTAGGGCTAAGGTGTTATGATTGATCTAATCAGTTGTCCTTCCTGGTATAATGAAAATTAGATAGCCTCAGAGTCATTAGAGACTCAAAACCTAAAGACAACCTATATCTGGAAGACACCTCTGAGAAGCAATAATTCCATAAGGGTTTTAAATACAAGCAACAAAGATACTTACAATAAGCAATTTCGAACTATCAACCCCAGAAATAAACCAAGGACATTACCAAAAACAAAACTGAGAAGACATTTAAGCAAGGAGCAAACTCAGATGCCCACCCCACCAAAAGCAAATTCTGGGGGAAACAAAGTGGAAAAGTCTGATAATCAACCACCTGGACACCCTGAACTGATAGCACAGGAAGTAACAAAACAGATGAATGAGGCTCTAGAAAAATTAAAAACTTAAATAATTTCCCAGATAACTACAGAGATGGTGAGCAGAGTGAAAGACATGAATAGAGGCTCTAGAGCAGAAACAGATAAAAAAAAAATAGATGAGCTCAAAACCATACTGGAAGCTATGAATGCCCAGCATAAGAAAGAAATGGAAACCATGATAGCCCAACATATGAAAGAAATGGAATCCATGAGAGAGATTCAAACAGATATTCAGGAGATTAAAAACTCCATTGAAAGTATTCACAACAGATTAAGGGAATGTGAAGATAGAATATCAGATACAGAAGACAGGATTGTGGTTAGTGACCATGAAAACAGAGATTTCTGAAAAATAGTAAGGGACCATGAGAAATCAATCCAGCAGCTACTAGATGAGGCAAAGAAAAATAAGATAAGACTGATAAGAGTCCACGAAAAAACAGGAGAAAGTACAATTGACATAAAAAAACTGTTCACAGAACTAATAGTAGAAAACTTCCCAGACAGGCAGAGAATTGGACATACAGATAAGTGAGGTATATAGAACTCCAATTAGCCACAGTCAAAAGAAATCTGCACCTAGACATATAATAGTCAAGATCTCAGAAACCCAACAGAAGAACAAAATCCTACAAGCAGTTAGAGAAAAGAAACAAATTACCTACAAAGGAAAACCCATCAGAATCACAGCAGACTTCTCAACATAAGCCCTCAAGTCTAGGAGAGCCTGGAGTGAAGTATTTCAAGCCCTAAAAGAAAATAACTTACAATCTAGACTGTTGTATCCTGCCAAATTACCTTTCAAAATCAATGGGTAATTAGATACTTTCACAACAAAGAACACCTGAGAAGTTTCATGAACACCAAACCAGCACTCTAAACAATTCTAAACAATATCCTAGAAAAAGACAACGAAGGTCACAACTCCATGAGGCCCAACAGAGGGAAGCCACCAGGCAAGGTAAGAAACTAAAGGAAAAGGGAGGAGGGGAGAAATAAAAGAGCCAACAACAGTAAAACATCATGACAAGGATGAGTCAATATCTATCAATTATAGCCATGAATGTTAATGACCTCAATTCACCAATTAAAAGAAATAGACTGGCAGAATGTATTAAGAAGCAAAATCCAGCAATATGCTGTATACAAGAAACACACCTAACTCAAAAGGAAATCCATAGACTGAAAGTAAAATGATGGGAAAACAGTTCTCCATGCCACAGGACCCCAGAAAAAAGCAGGGGTAGCAAACTTTTTTTTTCACCCATTAAGTTTATTGGTACATTTTGGTATAAAAAACAGTTACATTCATCATTGGGAACGTGTACCATTACATGAGTATCTTGGTTCTTATTTTTTCCCATTCCCCTGCCCTCCCTTCACCCTCTCCACCCTTCCATATTTGCAAAAACTTTGCTTCCATTTTTTTTTCCTTTTCTCACATTTATTCTTTTCCCTTCTTTCCCTTCGCCTACCCCTCTCACTTCCCCTACTCCTTTAGACCTTTTCTTCCTATTACACAATATCAATTATACATTTTTTAAATTACAATATCAAGATCTAGGAGACATTACCACAGATTTTACAGAATTTAAAAGGATATAGAAAGCATATTACAAAAATATTTGTTGAAATAAATTTGACAACTTCTAAGAAGTACCATGGAAGACAAATTAATGAAACTAACTCTGGAGGAAATATAAAATTTGAATAGCACCTATTAAAGAAAGTATATTCCTAGCTTGAAAACCTACCTATATGACAATAACAGGCTCATATACATTTTAACTGATAAATTATATCAAACATTTAAAGTAGAAAAAAGAAGGAACACAGGAACACTTCTGCCCTCATTTTAGGAAATCAACATTGTGCTAATCCTAAAACTGGATAAAGATAATAGAAGAAAAAAATATGAACACAGATAGAAATTTCTTTAACAAAACAAACTATTAGAAGTCAGATCTGGCAGTATGTAGAAAGTGGTTTTGTTATAGGGATGGCAGTGTTGGTTCAGCATTGGAAGATCCACCCCCAAAAGTCATCATTTTAACAGAGGAAAGGAAAAAGCTATATGATTCCGTAACTAGTTGGAGAAAAAGTATTGGACTAAATTCTACAGCTGGTCATGGTAAAAGCTATCAGGAGACTAGAAGTAGAACAGAACCTTCTCAACAGATTAAAGACATGTACTCCATACTTCCAGTGAGAATGCTTTATATGAATGGAGAAGATACAATGCTTTTTCCTTAAGGTGGGGAACAAGGGCAGATATGCTTACTCTTTATTTGTCCATTAAACTTTGAAATCTAGGCCCCACCAAAATAGTCTGGCAATAAAATGACACAATTTGGATAGGATGGGCAAGGTAGAAGCAAAATCTTTATATGTAGATGAAATGATCACCCACAGAAAAAATACTAAGAAATCTCTAGGAGCCCCTAGAACTTGTATTTCAATTTAGCAGGATTAGAAAACACAAGGTATATATAAAAATTCAGGTCTGTGTATACTTGCTATAAATGAAGAAATGGATGTTGAAATTTAAAAGTTATGTAGGAGTACAAAGGACCCAGATAAGTAAAAAGAAAAAGAGAAAAAAAACAGTGTTGGAAGACGTTTAGTACCTAATTTTAAGACTTCTTCTAAAGCTACAGTAATCAAGACAATGTTGGTGTAAGGAAAGATATATAGATCATTTGAATAAAACAGAGAATCTAGAAATACAACTACACATATATGGTCCACTAAGTCTTGAAAGATTATGTAATATTAACATTTTATAGAATATAAACTCAATTCAAGAGCAGAGGAAAAGATAGTGTTTTCAGCACATGGCACTAGAACACCTGGTATCTGTATATAAAAAATTAACCTCAACCCTTTATTTCCATACATAAAAATAATTTGAAAGGATCTATGAACCTAAATATGAAAGACTAAAACTACAAAACTTTAAGAAGAAATTATAAGGGAAAATGTTTATGCATTTAGGATAGGCAAGAACTTCCTAGGATACAAAAAACATGATGTATAAAAGAAAAAAAATCGATAAATGAATTTTAGAACTTTAAATGACATCATTAAAATGAAAAGTAGTCCTTAAACAGACCATATGTACAATGCATATAACCTATGATGAGAATATATAAAGAACTCTTACAGCTCATTAATAGACAATCCAATTAAGAAGTAGACACAAGAAGATGATAAATAGCACAGCACAAGGAAAGGTGTGCAACACTAGAATCAGAAAAATACTAATCAGTACAATAACAAGATTGAATTATACACTCATTAGGGAGATGAAGTTAGAAGTTTCAAAAGCCTTGTTATGACGTTTTCTTTTTCTTGGATTCTCCCCCTTTGTGTTTAATTTGTCACGCCCAATGGATTCATTCTGCTGGATTTCCTGAGGTTGTGATCCTCATTGTGCTTTCCTAGAATACTGTCTAAAACTTTTTGGAGTGCTATTTTGGTATTCATGAAGTTCGTAAGGTGTTCTTTATCATGAAAGTATCTTATTTCTCCATCAATTTTGAAAGATAGTTTTGCAGGGTACATCAATCTGGGTTGGAGGCTGTTTTCCTTTAGGGCTTGAAATATGTCACTCCAAGCTCTTCTTTCCTTGAGGGTTTGCATTGAGAAGTCTGCTGTGATTCTGATAGGCTTTCCTTTGTATGTGATTTGTTTCTTTTCTCTAACTGCTTGTAGAAATTTGTTCTTCTCTTGGTTTTCTGGAATCCTAACTATTATATGCCTATGTGTAGATTTTTATTTTTTAATCAAGGTTAGTTGAACTCCTATATGCCTCACTTATCTGTATGTCAAGTTGTTTTCCCCTGCTTAGAAAGTTTTCTGTCATCACTTCTGTGAAGAGTTTTTTTATGTCATCTGCCCTCTCTCCTGTTTTTTCATTGACTCCCATCAATCTTATGTTATTCTTCTATGCATCGTCTAGCAGCTGCTGGATTGATTTCTCATGGTCCCTTACAACTTTAAAGCAATTTTTTTTCCTGGTCACTAATTGCAATCTTATTTTCTATATCTGAAATTCTGTTCTCACATTGGTTCATTCTACTGGTTGACATTCAGTGGAGTTTTTAATCTCCTGGAAATCTGTTTGCATCTGTTCTATGGATTCCATTTGTTTCCTATGGTGGGATTACATTATGTTCCTCAGCTTCTGTAATTTTTTCTCTGTGTCCTCTCTAGATTTAGTAAGCATGTCTTGCACTATGGGCATGATCTCTGCTGTTACGTCAGAAATTATTTCTGATTTCTTTTTTCCCAGATCCTCTTTCGTTGCCAGTTCAGGGAGTCCAGGTGGTTGAATATCAGAGTGTTCCATCTCGTTTCCCTTTGGGGTTGCTGTAGGTGGTCTTGAAGTCTGTTTTTGAGGCTTGTTAGGTATCTTCTCATTTTGACAGGGGTGGTGGTGGTTGTTGCTGGTGCCCACGCGGCTCACCTCCTCTGCCCTAGGAGCAGTGGAATGGCAGCTGGGGAGCCTCCTCCTGGGAGCTAAGGGGTAGCAATCTTATTTGCAGACAAAGTAGATTTCAAACCAACACTATTTAAGAGAGACAAAGAAGATCACTATATCCTTGTAAAGGGAAAAATCCAAGAGGAAGAGATGACAATCCTAAATATATATCCACCAAATACAAATCCCCCCAACTATAGAAAACAAATATTAATGGACATGAAAAACCAAATAAGCACTAATACAATTGTAGTCGGGGACTTCAATACCCCACTGTCACAAATAGACAGATCATCTAGACAAAAAATCCACAATGAAATTCTAGAACTGAACCAAGTTATTGAACAAATGTATTCACTAGATGTTTACAGAGTGTTCCACCCCAAAAAATCAGAATACACATTCTTTTCAGCTACACACAGGTCATTCTCCAAAATAGACCACATGCTAGCTCACAGGACATGTCTAAGTAAATGTAAAAGAATTGAAGTTACCTCCTGTATATTATCAGACCATAGTGCAATAAAATTGAGATCAATAACATAAGAAACAGCAAAACACCCACAAACACATGCAAATTGAAAAACACCCTCCAAAAAAACCAATGGGTCACAGAGGAAATTAAAGAAGAAATTAGACAGTTTCTACAAGTAAATAATAATGCCAGTACAACATACAGGAATCTATGGGACACAGTGAAAGCAGTTCTATGAGGGAAATTCATAGCAGTGAATGCCCATATAAGGAAAACAGACAGAACTCAAACAACCTAATGCAGAACCTCAAGCTCCTAGAAAAAGAAGAGCATAACAAACCCAAAGCTCATACAAGAGAGGAAATTTTGAAGATCAGACCAGAAATAAATGCAATTGACTTTAAGAGAATGATACAAAAAAATCAATGAATCAGAGTTGGTTTTTCGAAAGCATAAATAAAATTGATAAACCTTTAGCCAACCTTATCAAAAAAAAGGAAAGAAAAGGCTCAAATCCATGCAATTAAGAATGAAAAAAGTGAAGTCGCAACAGATCCAGCAGAAATCCAGAGGATCATCAATACCTACTTCGAGAACCTGAACTCTAATAAAATGGAAAACACAGAACAAATGGACACATTCCTAGATACATATGAATTTTCAAAGTTAAATGAAGAAGATATAGAAATTCTAAACACCCCAATTAGATCAGTGAAATTGAAAATGTAATAAAAAAATTTAGCACCAAAGAAAAGCCCAGGTCCTGACAGCTTCACTGGTGAATTCTACAAGACATTTAAAGAAGAACTAACACCATTACTCCTTAAACTCATCAAGGAAATTGAAAGGAAATCAATACTTCCAAAGTCATTCTTGGAAGAAAATGTTACTTTGATTCCAAAACCAGGGAAAGGCCCAACCAAAAAAGAGAACTACAGGCCAATCTCTCTAATGAACATAGATGCAAAAATCCTCAACAAGATACTGGCAGACAGAATTCAAAGAGTCATCAAGAAGATCATACACCCTGACCAAGTCGGACTTATCCCAGGGATGCAAGGATGGTTCAACATTTGTAAATCAATAAATGTAATACACCATATTAACAGAGACAAGGAAAAAAACCACACGATCATCTCAACAGATGCAGAAAAGGCATTTGACAAAATCCAGCACCCATTCATGATAAAATCCCTGCAGAAAAGTAGAATAGAAGGTCTTTATTTCAACCTGATTAAGGCTATCTATGAAAAACCAATAGCCAATATCATACTAAATGGTCAAAAACTGAAAACCTTCACGCTAAAATCAGGAACAAGACAAGGATGCCCACTATCACCACTCCTGTTCAATATAGTTCTAAGAACATTAGCCATAGCAATTAGCAAAGAGAAAGAAATAAAAGAAATAAAGATAGGAAAGGAAGATGTGAAACTCTCATTATTTGCTGATGACATGATACTTTACATAGAAGACCCAAAAAACTCAGCCAAGAGAATTCTAGACTTAATTGACAGATTCAGTAGAGTAGCTGGATACAAGGTCAACACTCAAAAAGCAGTAACCTTCTTGTACACAAATAACAGACTCACTGAGAGAGAAATTAGGGAAACAATTCCTTTCACAATAGCATCCACAAAAATGAAATATCTAGGAATCAATCTAACAAAGGAAGCAAAAGACCTCCACATTGAAAGCTACAGCACTCTGAAAAAAGAGATCAAAGAGGATATAAGAAAATGGAAAGACATCCCTTGTTCCTGGGTAGGAAGAAGCAATATAGTGAAAATGGCCATACTTCCAAAACTGCTGTATAGATTTAATGCAACGCCAATTGAAATTCCAACAATGTATTTCATGGAACTAGAGAAAACAATCCAAAGATTCATTTGGAATCAGAAGAGTCCCAGAATAGCAAAAGCAATTCTAGGTAACAGAGACACGGCATGGGGTATCACAATCCCCAACTTGAAACTATACTACAAAGCTACTGTGATAAAAACAGCAGGGGGAGATTGTGGCTCATGAGAGATCACAGGTGTTGGGCCCGCTATGCCAGATGGGGTGCAAGGAGACCAGGTACTGGGAAACCCAGGGGAGGTGCCCCGATCAAAGGTGCAAGGCCATAAAGTTTTCATCAGAGAAGAAATCCTGACTCCCAGCCCAGAGGAAGGTGTTTCGGGGCTGCCGTCCATCCTGCTACCCCCACCCCAGGGGTAGGGGCTTCTGCACCGCTGTCCCACTGTTCCTGGTCCAGAGGAAGGGGCTTCTGGGCCACCATTCAGCCTGCTGCTCCTGGCCCAGAGGAAGGGGCTTCCTGGCCACCATCCCTCCTGCCACTCCCAGCCCAGAGGAAAGAGCTTTTGGGCTGCCATCCATCCCACCGCTCCTGGCTCAGAGGAAGGGGCTTCTGGGCCACCATCCCTCCCGCCACTCCTGGCCTGTGTCCCACCTCTCCCAGCCTGTGTCCCACCTCTCCCAGATCAGAGGAGGCCAGCCATGCGGGAGCCAACAGCATCACCCCCTACCCCCAGTACAAATGAGAAGACACATAAATAAGTCTCAAATCTAGACTTCCAGATCACCTACAGCAACCTCAAAGGGAAATGAGATGGAACACTCTGATACTCAACCACCTGGACCCACTGAACTGGCAACAAAAGGGGATCTGCAAAAAATGAAATCAGAAAAAATTTCTCAGATAACAGGAGAGATTGTGCTCCTAGTGCAAGACATGATTAATAAATCTAGAGAGGAGCTGAGGAACATGATGGAATCCCAACATAGAAAACAAATGGAATCCATAAAACAGATGCAAATAGATTTCCAGATGATGAAAAACTTCATTGAAAGTCTACAGAGCAGAATGAGCCAATGTGAGGACAGAATTTCAGATATAGAAGATAAGATTGCAATTAGTGACCAGGAAAAGAAAAATTGTTTCAAAATTATAAGGGAGCACAAGAAATCAATCCAGCAGCTGCTAGACGATGCAAAGAAGAATAACATAAGACTGATTGGAGACAAAGAAGAAACAGGAGAGAGTGCACATGACATAAAAAAAACTCTTCACAGAAGTAATGGCAGAAAACTTCCCAAGCAGGGGGAAAGAGCTTGATATACACATAAGTGAGGCATATAGGACTCCAAGTAGCCTTGATCAAAAAAAATCTACACATAGGCATATAATTGTTAAGATTCCAGAAACTCAACAGAAGAACAAAGTTCTACAAGCAGTGAGAGAAAAGAAACAAATCACATACAAAGGAAAGCCCATCAGAATCACAGCAGACTTCTCAACACAAACCATCAAGGCAAGAAGAGCTTGGAGTGACATATTCCAAGCCCTAAAAGAAAACAGCCTCCAACCCAGATTGATGGACCCTGCAAAACTATCTTTCAAAATGGATGGAGAAATAAGATACTTTCATGACAAAGAGCACCTTAGGAACTTCATGAATACCAAACCAGCACTCCAAAAACTTTTACACAATATCCTAGGAACAGACATTGAGGATCACAACCCCAGGAAGCAAAGCAGAATGAACCCATCTGACATGACAACAAATTAAATATAAAGGGGAAAAACCCAACAAAAAGAAAAAGTCATGGCAATGATAAGTTAATATGTTTCAGTTACAACCATCAACGTTAATAGTCTCAATTCACCAATCAAAAGAAATAGACTGGCAGAATGGGTCAAGAAGGAACATCCACCAATATGCTGCATAGAAGAAACACACTTAATTCAAAAGGAAACTCATAGATTGAAAGTGAAAGGGTGGAAAACAATACTCCATGCGACGGAAACCCAAAAAAAAGCAGGAGTAGCTTACTCTTTGCAGATCAAGTAGATTTCAAACCAACACTGATTAAGAGAGACAAAGAAGGACACTACATCCTTGTAAAGGGAAGAATCCAAGAGGAAGAGAAGACAATCATAAATATCTATGCACCAAACACTAATGTGCCCAACTATATAAAAACAGCATGGTACTGGCAAAGAAACAGACCCGAGGATCAGTGGAATAGATTAGAAGATGCAGAAACAACTCCAGACATATTCAGCCACCTCATCTTTGACAAAGGAGCCAACCATCCTCACTGGAGGAAAGGTAGCCTATTTAATAAATAGTGCTGGAAAAACTGGATTTCAACCTGCCAAAGATTAAAGCTAGACCCATACCTATCACCATGCACTAAATTAAAATCAAAGTGGATTAAAGATCTAAATATTAAAACAGAAACACTAAACTTGCTGGAAGATAAGTTAGGTAGAACTCTTGAAGACATTGGCATAGGAAAACTTTATGAACAAAACCTCAGTAGCACAGGAACTAGCACAAAGAATCAACTACTGGGATCTCATCTTATTAAAAAGCTTCTGCACTGCAAGAGAAACCACCTACAGAGCTAAGAGACAACCTACAATGTGGGAAAAAAATTTTACCAGCTGTTCCTCAGACAAAGGTCTACTATCTAGAATATATAAAGAACTAAAAAAAATCAGACCCCCCCAAATATAAAGACCAATTCAAAAATGGGCATCTGAAATGAACAGATATTTCTCAAACAAAGAAGTAAAAGCAGTAAATAAACACATGAAAAAATATTCTACATCACTGGTCATTTGAGAGATGCAGATGAAAACAACACTGAGATTTCACCTCACCCCAGAAAAAATGGCTATTATCATGAAGTCAACCAATAACAAATGCTGCCAGGGTTGTGGGGAGAAAGGAATCCTTCTCCATTGTTGGTGGGAGTGCAGAGTGGTGCAACCACTGTGGAAATCAATATGGAGATACCTCAAAGAACTAGGATTAGAGGTCCCATTTAACCCAGCTATTCCTCCACTGGACATCTTCCCCAAAGAATTAAAAGAATCATACCACAGCAATATATGCCCCCCATGTTTATAGCGGCACAGTTTGTAATAGCTAAAGCTTGGAAACAGCCCAAGTGCCCATCAACTGGAAACTGGATAAAGAAGATGTGGGTTTTTATATAAAATGGAGTACTACTTAGCCATAAAGAATGAGAAACTAGAGACATTTATAGCTAAATAGATGCATATTGAGGCCATACTCTTAAATGAAATAAATAGGACACACATGTGTAAATACCAAATAGTTTCTCTGGTTTGAGAAACTGAAAGTATAAGTAAGGATTAAAATGATTAAAATGAATAACTGAAAATTTGAAATAGGAAGAAAAGGTCCAAAGGGGTAGGGGAAGTGGGAGGGGTAGGGGAAAGGAAAGAAGGGAAAGGAAAAACTATTAGAAAAGGAAAAGATGGAAACAAAATCTTTGTAAATAGGGAAGGGAGCACAGGTAATGGGGAAAAAAAAGATCCAAGATATATCTTGTACAGGAACAAGTACCCAATGATAAATGTAAATGTATTTTATACCTAAAATGTACCAATAAAAGAATTTAAGCAAAAAAAGAGAAATAATCGCTATTTATACTTCCTCAATGCCATCTATAAGGTAAAAACTCCTATATTTTCATCTCCAGACTTAACCTCTTCCCTGAACTTCCAACTTACATATCCACCTACTTATTCAAGATTTCCATTTGAATATCTAATATCCATGTCCAATTCAATATGTCCCAAAGTAAAATCTTAATTGCCTTCCTGTCTCAAATCTCCTGTCAGTAACTTCCATGTCAAAAAAAATGAGCAAGGCTACTTACTTGTTCATACCAAAAACATTGTCTTCCTTGACTTCTGTCTTCCTCTCACATGCCATAGCTAATTTATGGCAAATCCTCTTGGCTCTTTTTCTGAAACGTATCCAGAATCAATTCTGTCCTCATTACCTCTCTACTCTCATCCTGGTGCATACTCTTATCTTATTTCCCTTCAGCTAGTTTTTCAACAGCCTCCAATTTCCATCCTTGCACCCCTAACAGGCCATTTTCTATACTGTAGCCAGAGAGATCTTTTAAAGGCATGTAAGATCATGTCATTTCTTTGCTCAAAATTTTCCAATCACATCTCATCTCATCTCATCTGAGAGTAATATGCAAGGTCTCTCCACATTTGCAAATAAGGAGGGAACCAGAAGAATGAAAGCTATTTTTAAGGCCCAACTTGATTTGGCCACATCCAATGACTGATTATTTAGAGTATGGAGACCTAGTCATCTCTTCCCATCTCAAGACAGCCATGAAGGTTCTCATTCTAGCACTAGAGTGCCCCAGAGGGCTGGTCAAAGTCTTCATTTGGCAGCTGAACTTCTTCCTCTACTTAAACTTGCTTGCTCCTCTCCTTCTGCAGGTGTTGATTATAAGGTCACTCCCTAATGAACAGCTGGCCTACTAACCTCTACTGGAGACACCATCTGGCCTGGAAGCACACCCAGTCCCCAGTACCTCCAGTTTAGACAGTTTAACTGGAAAAAGCATGCCATACATCTTTACTTGTTCCAGGAAATGGCTGGCCACACAAAACCCTCTGCCCTCAGTGTTGAACAATCCTTCCCCTTTTGAAATGTCCCCAAATGTCTCCAACCAAGGACTGCCAAATATACGTGAGGATCAACTAGAAAGTTTCCCCATTTCCAAAAATCCCAACCACAACAGAATACTTCCCAAATAGAACAGAACACCAATCAGATGATCACAGTATTTCCTCGTCTTACACTACAAAAATGTACTCTTTATCACCTTTATATAAAATGTGATGCAAATGTGATGATGGCAGGTGGATGCTCTGGTGGCAGGTTTATGAGTAAAGAATTTTTGTTGATTTTCCATGGACTTACTTTTGTTTCTGACATATCTCAGAGTCTGCTTCCTAGCAAATCCCACCCATGATGATTTACTTAATTCCTTGTGGTCTGTGTCTCCCTCACCCTTTCCTAAGAGTAGGTGCTTTGTAGTGTCTTCAGTCACTAACACAATGCCTTACACCAGAAGCTGCTCAATAACCACTCATGAGTGAAATGCCATTTAAACTGAGATACAAATGACAAGGAGCTAGCCAGACAAAGATTTTGTGAAAACATTTTAGGTATTGAGAACAGGAAATAAAGTTCCATAAGGAGCTCTTTCCTTTTCGTTTTGGTCCCAGTTCTTTGTCAGCATGATTTAGTCTTTGGGACGCTAAAAGATTTTTATTTACTTTTGTTTTTTAGCCAAGCATAGTGGTGTACACCTGTAATCCCAGTTTTCAGGAGGTTGAGGCAGGAACATCACTGCTAGTTCAAGGCCACTCTGGGTTACACAGTGAGTTCAAAGCCAGCTTGAACTACATAGTGAGACCTGAAAAAACTTTTTAAAAAATTTTTTTTCTCATTTTCTTTTCCTTCTCATTCCATGATTGTTTGATTTTTTATAAATTTAGCCAGCGCTACACACCTCTCTCCAAGCCAGTCAATAGGAATTTTTTATTGACGAGGTTTTATCATCCCTGAATTTGTGCCATTATTTATAATTCATCTTCTTCAAAATACTTATTTGTGGAAGGATATCATGGAACTCCATGGAATTTAGAATTGACCAGGAATCCAGCATCCCTTGTGATCTAAAGCACTGTGGGCTGAGTGCACCTCATCAGAATTGCCTAGGGACTCCTTTTCATAGACATCCACCAGACTCTCCCTTCTACTCATATACCTTCTTATGTAAAGCCTGTCTCTGTGTATTTTATTTTATGGTTTCTATTTTTAAATAAATGTATGTCTTTTATTAAAGTAAAATTTGCACATGGTTAAAAATATGAAATGCTATCCAATGTCTTTTCTCTTCTACTTTTATCTACTCTAATGTTTTATCTTCTGAAGTTTATCTCTGTATCTCTAAATAATCTGCTGATACCACTATTTCTTTATCTTCATTTTTAGATACTATCTGTTGACATTGGTATGACAGTTGAGAATTTCGCTCAGTTACACAACTCCTTCTCTGTCACTTCTTCCTCTCCAAATACAGTCAGAGAATAATTTTGGTTCAGCCTTTGATTTTCTTGTATTTCTTTCCTTTGCCTGTTGTAAGTTTTTCTTAAATGTCTGTTGATTCTTTATTATCATATTTAAGAATGAGTCACTAGAAAAATGTGTTAAGAAATATATACATTTGATAGGTCTTGTTGACTGGATGAATTTCATTCATCTTAGCATAAGTAGGCTATTGTCCTGGGGATCCCTGCTATAGTTTGGATCTTAAATGTCTCCCCAATAGCTCATTAGTTGAAGACTTAGTTGAAAACTTAGTCTTAGTCCCCAGAGCAGCAGTGTTCCGAGGTCTTTGGGTAGTGATTGGATCATGAGGGATCTGAGCTTGGGAATAGATTAATCCAATTATGGATTTGTAGTTTAGTGGGTTATGAGGAAGTGCCTTTGTTATAAAAGCAAACCACCCCCACCTCCCTGCTTCCTGGCCACCATGAGTTGATCAGCCTCCTCCATCACACACTCCCACCACCACGGTGTTCTGCCTCATCATAAGCCCAAAAGTGAATGAGCCAATCCGTGGACTAAAACCTCTGAAACCATGGACCAAAATAAACCTCTTTTCCTTTTAAGTTGTCTTTCTCAGAAATTTTGTCATAGCAACAGAAAGCTGGCTAGCACAAACTTTAAATGCTAGAAGTCTACATCTTTGCCTTCAGGAGCTAATGCTGCTCCTGCACTCAGCTGTCCTGCTTCTCCACAGACCATTCACTAAGTTTATTCAGAAAGCAATTTGCCAATTTTTAATATTTTATTTTATTATCATTATTGTATTATTGTGCTTGCTCATGTTGCCAAGATGCTAGATGCCTAGCTGATAGACACCCTGTGTGAAGGAATGAGGAAGGGATGAGGGAGCACTTCCTCTGAGGCAACCTGGTAATCCCCTTATTTTTATTTCCGCCCAACCTGATGTTTCCCATGATATGTGTCATCCTTGACTACACCTATTCTAGGCCACCAGGCCCTCTTCCCCACTAGTCATCAGCCTTCCACTGGCTTTCCCTTCCCTAGAACTTAACAGAAACTCTAATACACAGATAGCTCCCCACTGCCACCATGAATTCTTGTCTTTGGTCTTTTCTTTGTTAATAGCTGATACATGCTTTCTTATTACCATTTTAATATGGATATCATTTAAGTGTGTCCCTCAAGGTTTCATTTGTTGAAACTCAATCCCAATTGTGAGGTATTAAGATGATAGAACCTCAATCCAGCTCTGATGTTGAGAGGTGGGACCTTTGGGAGGTGATTAGGATTAGATAAAATCATCAAGGTAGAGCCTCACTGAATGAATCCTGGTGGCATTATAAGAAGAGAGAGACCAGAAGACACACATACACATATGCAATCCCTGTCCATCACTATATGATGTACTGAGCCACGTCAGCACTTAGCCAGGAAGAACACCATCACTAGATGTGATCCCTATGCTTTCCACCTCTAGGACTGTGAGCCAAAATAAACCTCTTTTCTTTATAAAGTAGCCTGCCTCAGCATTAAATAATGCAAAATGTACTAAGATAAAGGAGGTCTCAGGAGGGATAGGAAATGAAGAGACGTGCTCAGTATACTCTCTTGAATTGGAAGTCTACAACATATTTGGACTTCAGCAGGTGCAGTTTGAATGTGCATTTTGAAATCTCTCATGAGGTGATTCAGACACACCCCTATATAGGCTCCCTTGGAGACTCCCAGTGACTTGAACACAGTGTGATCCTCCTATTCTTAGTCTTCCCCTGCTCACTGAAAGGTACCCACATCCTCCTAGCTAACCATAAAGCTGAGTTTTGTCCTTGATTCCTTCTTTTTCCTCACTTCCCACATCTAATTCAACAGTAAGCTCTGCCAGTTCTACCACTTTTCCTAAAAAGGGAAAACTACAGACCAAATTGACTAAAGCTAAAGTTTTTTTAAAATTCTAATGAAATGACATAAAAAAGTACACCCTGACCAAAAGGGGTAAAATCCAAGAATGCCAAAATGATTCAATATTAAGAAATTTACTAAAACAATCATTTTCTTAATAGGTCAAACAAATAAACCTGTATAATTTCTTTATAAATGCTAAAAAGCCATTTTATAACCTCTGATATCCATCTTTAAATTTTATTTATTTATTCATTTATTATTTGGTGCTGAAGATTGAACCCAGAGCCTCATGCACACTAAGCACATGCTTTACCGCTGACCTATTCCCCCAGCCCACTTTTGTTTTAAAATCTCCTTATAAAATAGAGGGTAAAAAGTAACACACAGCATGGTAAAACATATTACACAAAATAATGAAAATATTCTAGAGATGGGTAGTGCAGTTGGTTGAATGTATGATACTTAATGCCAATGAACTATACACTTCAAAATTATTAAAATGGAAATTTGATGTTATGTATATTTGCCCACTGTGACAGGTAAGCTGGAATGTCATGAGGGCTACCTGGGAATTTTCATGTTTAATATTAAAGTCTCCATCTGATCCTCGTGTGATCTGTCTGACGATCTTAGACCACAGTTTGGGAAAAACTGGTTTAATCTAACCACTATTACCCAGTGAAAGACCAATGTACAACAGGACAGTTATGAATCATAACAAAAGAAGAAAATGGGTTTCCTTTATTTTATAATTCTTGGAATCTCTGAAGCCCAGCTGCCTTGGGAGAAAGAAAAAAAAACTTGTCATGCATTTAAAAATGTATTTGCAAAGCTTCTCTTATTGTACCAGTTCTTGTTCCCAAGTTGTTAAAACTTGCTATTTTCTGAATATCATATGAGGAAGAAAGTGCATGGGATTTGGTGCTAAGGACATAGTGGGAAAGAAGGGACTGGGGCTACATGGAACCCTTCAAGAATCTAGTTCTGCCTCAAAACCAGTGATGCCTATGCACCTACCACAAGGCTGTGCTTTGTCAAATTCTTGATCTCAATAGCAAATTATATTTTTAACTCTTCTCTAGGAAGTGCAATGATTTCAAACATGATATAAGGTAAAGGTAAATCAGATATCTATGGTAAGTTTTTCCTATAACACATACTCTCATTCCCTGAAAGCTTCCCTTTGTAATGAGGTTTCAGGTAAGCAATATGGCAGGCAATGGCCTTGCATGTACCATTTTCACTTGCATGTTCAACTTAATGCTTTAGAATATTAAAAATTGCAATTGTTTATAAATTCATAAATAATTCCTAAATGAGAAAAACTCTTTTAGTCTTTAGTATATGTGCTGCCGAAGCGAGCACAGAACTCTTTTAGTCTTTGAGTAGCATTTCTGCATAAAGAGTTGCAACATAACTGCTTTTTAACAGGGCTCAGTCATCATATTGGACTTAAAACATTGATCAGAAAGAGGCACACAAATAACATGTATATGTGATATGCTGTTGCTTTTTTGTGAAAATTTGGAAGATACATTCTTGATTGTATCAATAGCTGATAGTCCCTGGGTGATGTATCCAGTGATAACTGCAGTCACCACACAGCTGCTCTATTGTTGTTCACAATGAAGTTGGCTCCATTTGCTTGTTTTATTCTGCTGCCAGAGCATAAAATATATTACATTATTATGCAGGTAATCCTCAAATGAAATAATACATGCATTCCAACAAAGTGTGCTATAAAGTAAATTCAGATTAAATGAATCTAACTTATCTATTGATTTCTATTGTAAAATCAGAAATTCATACTGCAAGGATAGGAAAAATTGGTCCTTGGATGTAACACATTCATACTTAATAATGCAGCAGTGCCTGTAATGAGACACATTCAAAGGGAAAACAATAACTCTCTGATAAAATATTAACAATAATGCATTGTACTGACTACAAGTCACATTATTTCAAAATCACTGTGAGTAGACCTATAAAACAGTGCCAAATTCTAGAAGCCTGATTGTGTGCTTCACATGTGGTTTCCAAGAGACAATCAGCTATTAAATTTCCACAGTTTACCAGCCTTAAATTCCAAAATACTTCTAACTTTATGTCCAAAGTAATTGGTTTACCTTTTTCGCTCCATTTTAGGGTAGGGAAGGAATTTTAGAGTTCAGCCTTTGAAAATTCCATCTTGTGGCTGGGAAAAATGGGTGGCCTAGATGCATTCACGCACTCACACCTTCATTCACTCATTCATCTAAATGTCTATGTCTCAGGCATTCTGTTAGTTTCTGAGGTTAAGAAAATGAAATTCAGCCAGACATGGTGGTTTACGCCTGTAATCTCAGAACTCTGGGAGGCTGAGGCAGGAGGATCACAAGTTTGAGTCCAGTCTGGGCAATTTAGTGACTTAGTGAGACCCTGTCTCAAGTTTTTTAAAAAGGGCTGGGGTATAGCTCAATGCAAAGGCTCTGCCCAGGTTCAGCCTCTAGTATAGTGAAAAAAGGAAAAGAAGGAAAGAAAGAAGGGAGAGAGAGAGACAGAGAGAGAAAGGAAGAAAGAAAGGATGAAAGAAAATGAAATTCAAAGCAATTACTCTAGAGTGCTCAGAGTTAAATACAAAATGTTAGTGCAGCCCATAGGAAGTGCTCCAGAAAACATCAGATTTAAATATTTAATGTAAGACCTCAAACTGGTGGTTCTATGGCTGAAGCCAACCTAAAAATGAGTTTTATTTTGCCTACTTAAATTTTTTTTTAAATGCTAAAATTTGTGAATTGAAAGATTTCATATATGGAAAAAAAATTTTTAGGTTTCTTGAAAAAGCAAATGGTCTGACAATATTAGGCATGTGTTGCCATGTGACAACATTTGGTAGAATTGTATTTACTGCTCTTCCTTTGTAGAAGGGTTTAAAGTTCACTAGCTCACAACATTGCCCACAACTCCCTTTAATTGCCTTAATGTTGGGATAGAGAATCAGTTGCCATTAACCATCACACTTGAATTGTTGAATTTCTTACAGTAGAGCATTATTTCCCTGAAACTGTGTGTATCAGTCAGTATTTACTAGAGAAACAGATGTAACACAATATATATAGATATATATGAGAATTTACAAGATTGGCTTACAACAGCCACCCACAGGGTCAGATGAGGAAGAGTCTAGAGGGTCTGTCTGCACACTGGAGACAGAAGGATCCAGTTGAAGTTCTGGAGCTCAATGCAGTGTCCTGTGGGGGTCTGTATCAGGAGGCCGATAGGTCTGCAGTGGAAGGCTGAATAGTCTGCACCAGAAGGCAGGAGATGACATCCAAGGAAAAGACTGGAGCTTCTCCAAAGGAACAGAAGCAGCTAGGTCCTTCCTCATTTCCCCTTTATAACAATCAGGTGAGGAGCAGCCCTAGGGTGGATCTCCCACACCCTAAAGTGTGTAATTGCTGAGCTTCTCTTAGCCAAACTGCTCAAATTGACATAGTCACTCAACTATCACACTGTGTATCTACACAAAGTAGAAAAACAAAAAGTAGACCAAGATAGTAACCTGTTACAAGAAAATGGGAGTGAGCGTATTACTTCTATTTAGATTTCACCCTAAAATGCTTGTTCTAAGGACTCATAGGAGTTTAGTCAAATGGAGAATGAGGGAAGGAGGTGGGAACAGGATAGGGAACAGCACATGCAAAATGATGGCTGTGAGGCAAAGCATGGCATCTTTTTAGCATGACTGGAGTGTGGGAGTGTCAATAACAGAGAAGCAAAAGATGAGTCTGAAAGAAGTCGAAGCCAGACCTCTCCCAGCACAAAACTCTGTGATTAACATCTTTGGCATGGTTGAGGGGTGGAGGGGTGATTCCACACCAGCCTCAGACTACTTCATTCCAGACAGTGAACAATTCCTACTTGATCTGAGCTCCAAATAGGATTGATAGATAATATATAAGATGCTCTACTAAATTGAATTTCAGGTCAACAGTGATTTTTTTTTTGTGGTGATGCTGAGAATCCAACCCAGGGCATCATGTATGCTGGAGAAGTGCTCTACCACTGCACTACATTCCAAGCCCACTAATAGTAAATAACTTTTTAGCATAATACTTGTGACATATTTTACAAAGCGTTCATTGTTCACCTGAAATTCAAATTTGACAGGATGTCTTGTATTTTAGTTTTCTAAATCTGGTGACATTTAATGGCTAGGCCCTACCAGAACTACTGTTTTTATTTTTTCTAATATTTTTCTTTTTCCATATTAAAACAGTCATCAAGTTATTACTTTAAAATAAATAAATATGCTAGAAAACCTTAGCATACCAGTGGAAAATTAACCAATTCTCCTTGTATTGATCTACTTCTTGCCACATGTTGTCCCCTCTCATCCACCTTGAGGAGAAATTGCTGAGGGAGTCTCTAAGCTACTGGTGAACTACATGGAGAAGGAAGAAGTGAACAGAAGAAAACATGACCAGAAAAATAAAACAAGAGTAACTTTATGAAATAGCCTCACATGACCAGAAAGAGATCACCAGCTCCTAAAGATACAGGGGTCTCAGCAAGAAATGATACCAGCAATTGCCTGAAAAATTGGAAGATCTTAGCAAAACATCATTTTATATATTATTTGGCCAAAATGTGACTCAGTTAAGCTCAAATACTTTTTTCCTTACAATTTTCAAAAACTTTTTAAATGAAGATGAGCTCAGTATTGCACTATGGGGTAATCTCCACAATGTATTGTTAAGGAAAAATCAAGGAGGAATGAGAAGGAAGACAAGTACAAGTAGTAATGTGCTTCTATTTTCAAAAGAAACAATGATGTATACACCAAAACTAATTTAAAAATAGTAACCTAAATTGGACGTGGTGGTGCTTGTCTATAATCCTATCACTCTGGGAGGTTGAGGCAGGAGGATCACAAATTCAAGCTCAGCCTGGGCAAATTAGCCACTTAGTGAAACCCTGTCTCAAAATAAAAAAATAAAAAAAATGGCTAGGGGTGTAGCTCATTATGAAGGCCCTGGGTTAAATCCTTAGTACCAAATAAATAAATAAATAAACATATAAATAAATAAATGTAATCTATAGAGGCAGGAAAGGTAATGATTAAAGCTTGATCTTTCTGAATAGATCTTGTTTCATAGATTTAAGTTTGATAACAAATGCTTTACATAACTTTTAAAAGTTACGAAGAAAAAATTCCCTAAATATAGGAAAACAAAAACAAAAATAAAACAGATAAGTCAGATGCATCTCAAGTTTCTCAAGTAATCACAGAGAATTATTTCAAGTGTCTTTAAAACAGTATTTTGTAACTTGTAAGTAACTGTGCATGTGATCCCATGAGTATGCACAAGCTGCTGCTCCCTGGCAATATTTGAGTTATACATGTTATTCACAAACTAGATGGTACATTTCTTAAGAAAAATAATTACCTTATCCCCCTGTGCCCCAAACCATATTGCACTGTACTTTATATACAGTATGCACACAATAAAAATGAATCCATTTGAAAAAAAAACCAGTATTTTGAATGTAGAACTTCTGGAGGGAGTTGGCAACAGACTCCGCGCATCCCTGACTCACCAGCTTGCATTATGTATTGGATCCAAAAGCAATCTTAAGTTTAAGACATTAAAACTGAAACAAAATACTAAGTAAACCTATATTATTTTACATCAAATGACATGTTAATAAAGTCTGTATTGATGGAAGGATATGACAAAAAAAAGAACTTCTGGAATGGCAGAGTAAGAACCTCTGTAAATCTGCATTTCTATAAATGCAATGAAAACAAAAGCAACAATTGCCAAAGTCAGTTTTTTTTCAGAACTCCAGAAATTAGCCAAAGGTTTATAACAACCTGAAGAGCATTCATTCAAGAAAAACTCCTGAACCTTGTTGAGAATAACAGGTTTATAAAAATTTAACTTGTCATAGTGCCACATGCCTCTTCCCAACATCTGTAGAGCACTCTATCCAACAGTAGAATATACATTCTTCTTTAGTGCACATGGAACATTCTAGAAAGTAAGCCATATGTTAGGACATAATGCATGTCTCAGTATGTTTAAAAGGGGTGAAATCATACAAAGTATGTTTTCTAACCATAAAGGAATGAAACCATAAGGAGGAATTGGGAGAAAATTGGGAAATTTAAAAATAAGTGGAAAATAAATAATACATTCCTAAATAACCAGAGAGTCCAAGAAAAAATCAGAAGGCTGATTAGAAAAATACTTTGAGATAAATAAAAATGAAACCACAAAATATCAGAAGTTATCAGATGCAGCTAACACAGTGCTTAGAAATTTATAACTGTAAACACCTACAATTAGAAAAGAAAAAAGATTTCAGATCAATCACACAAGCTTCCACTGTCAGGGATGGAAAAAAAAGAGCAAACTAAACCAAAGCAAGCAGAAGGATGGAAATAAGAAAGATTGAAGCAGAAATAATGTAATAGAAAACAAAAAATACTAGATGTCTTAGTCACTTTCTCATCACTGAGACAAAAAAACCCAACACCTGCAACTTACAGAGAAGTTTATTTTGGCTCATAGTTTCTGAAGTTTCAATCCATGATTGGCAGGTTCAATCACAGAAATGGCATGGTGGTGGATTTGGTGTAGAGGAAAGCTGCTCTCATCGTGGTGACCAGGAAGCAGAGAGAAAGGAGGAGCTAGGGAGGGAGATATACTCTTCCAGGGCATGTACCAATGACCCGCCTCTTCCTCCTCTTCCAACCAGGCCCACCTCCTAACAGCACATTCAGTCATGGATTTATCAATGGATTAATCACCCACATGGGTATAGCATCCACATGGTTTAATTTCCTTCCAAAAACCCCACCTCTGAACATATGAGGCTTTGAAGGACACTCTAGATCTAAACCATAACAACAGAGAAAAAATTAGGAAACTAACAATTGGTTTGTTGTAAAAGATTAACAAAATTGGTATACCTTTCACTAGACTGATCAAGAAAACATGAGACTCAAATTACTAAAATTAGGAATGAAAGAGAGGGTATCACTAGTAATCTCAGAAACAAAATGAATTATAAGGAAATATTGTGAACAACTCTAAGCCAACAAATTAGATAACTTGGGAGTATTGAACAAATTTCTGGAAAAATACAAATTCCAAATCTAACTTGAGAAAAAAAATAGAATATCTTAATAGGCCTACAAAAGTAAAGACATTTAATTCATAATTTACAAACTTCATAAAGAAAAAGTCCAGGTCCAAATGTCCATATTGAAGAACTTTACCAAATATGCAAAAGAGAATTAATACTAGTCTCTCATATAGCAGGAAGTTTACAACAATTCTATTCCTAGATATATTCTCAAAAGAAATGAAAACATGTCTATTCAAAAGCATTTACATGAACATTAATAAGCAGTTATTATTCATAATAATAAATGTTATAAGGAAAAAGGTGGAAACGTCCCCAAATAACCATCAACTGATGAATAAATAAAATATATCCATAGAATAAGATACTATTCATCCATTAAAAGGAATGAAGTACTTTTACATTTTACAACATGGATGAACCTTGAAATCATAACACTGTATTAAAGAATTCATTCACAAATGTCCATATATTTTGTGATTGCGTTATTGTGAAATGTCCAAATTGGCAAAACTATAGAGATAAAAAGTAGATTAGTGGTTGCCTGCAGCTGATGGTGATGTGAAAGAAATGGAAAGGGACTGTTAATGAGTATGGGATTACTTTTGGGGATGATAAAAATGTTCTAAAATTAGACTGTACATATAATCACAGCACTCTAGGAGATTGAGGTAGGAAGACAATAAGTTCAAAACCAGACTGGGCAACTTAATGAAACTCTCTCTTAAAAAGGGGGAGCTGGCAATGTGGAATTGTAGCTCAGTATTAAAGTCTTGGTTCAGTCCCCAGTACCACAACCAATCAATCAACCAACAAATCAAATTAGACTGTGCAAAATATTGGATTGCACTATTGGTTATATAAAAATTCTGTGAGTACACTACGTTGAATTACACACTTTAAATGGGTGAATGATACATATGTCACATAACTAATATATCAATAAACTGCTAAAGAAATAACAGCCAAAAACAGCCCAGTAATTTAGCTATAATCTCTAGTGATTTATAGATTAAGGAAGGACAAAAGGAATTGCAAAGAAATATGAAACTGAATTCAGTGGTCTTATTGTTAATAGTAATTGTACTTGGAAACTAGTACACATATATGCATACATAAAATGGGATGAAGTGATTGTATTATGGTTGTCAGGGTCCAAGTTTTATAGCATAAAAGAGATACAAATTTAAAGTTAAGGAAAAGCCCTGTAATCTTAACCCTAGTTCTGTCTACTAATACAGAGGTAAAAACTATGACAACCCGGTGCCCATATTGTGATACCTAATTCTACTTTTCACTAAAAGGAGCCCAGCCTCCTTGAAGAAAGAGCTAATTTCAGTACTAGGCAGAAAATTTTCAAGGTTAGCAGGGAACACTTTATAAATAGCCAGGAAAGTTATCAAAGCCTATTGACAGGAACTGACTTGAAGGCATTTACATTAGCCAAACAGAACAACTGGAGCATCAAAAGAATAGTGTCAGAGGCTAATGGTGTGGCTCAGCAGTAGAGCACTTGCCTAGCATATGTGAGGCTCTCTGTTTAATCTCCAGCACCAAGAAAGAGAGAAGAAAGAAAGAAAGAAAGAAAGAAAGAAAGAAAGAAAGAAAGAAAGAAAGAAAAAGAGAGAAGTTTCATGGGTTGAAATACACCAAATATTCAAAAATTCCATGTCATAAAGAAGCTAATAAAAACTAAGCTTCATCTTGCTAAAGTATCCAATTATTATTATTTTGGAAACTGACATATAGACTATGGTAGGCAGTTCTAAAGACAGCCCTTCCCCCAAAATTCCTACCTCTGACTTATTGGAACACTACTCTAGGTACTGGTGTGAATGGATTTTGCAGAAGTAGTTAAAGTCCCAAATTAGGGAAACTGAGAATACAGAAATTTCTTTGGAGTTGGCTTGACTTGATTAGGTAAACTCTTTAAAACAGCAGTTTCTAACCTTTTTGGTATCTAATCTTTTTGGTATCAGGGACTTTTTGGTATCAGGTACTGGTTTTGTAGAACACAGTTTTTCCATGGACTCGGAGGTGTGGGTGGGTGGTTTCAGGATGATTCAAGTGCATTACATTTATTGTGAACTTTATTTCTATTTTATTACATTGTTACCTATAATGAAATAATTATACAATTCATCATAATGCAGAATCAGTGGGAGCCCTATGCTTGTTTTCTTGCAATTAGACAACCCCATTTAGGGATAATGGGAGACAGTGACAACAGAAGTGTGTTGTTTATGTCCAGCCCTACTCTGAAATCTCCTTTTGGTTGCTGTCACTGAAGGAAATCCTGCTCCATAAAGATAGGATGTTGTAAATGCAAGATGGCTTTTCAGGCAATCTCAGGATACTATGCCTTGACTTTAATCCTGAACATAGACCTTATTCCACCATGTATGGAGATTTGAAGCTTGTCTCAAACATACTTTCTTTTTCTGAGACAGGGTCTTACTGTATAGTTCAGGCTGCCCTTAAACTCACTAAGCAGCCCAGGCCAGCCTTCAACTCATGGGAATACTCCTGCCACAGCCTCCCAAGGATTGAGATTACAGGCACACACCACCACACCTGTCTCAAACATATTTTTTTAAAAAATTTAATTTTATTGGTACATTTAAGGTATACAATATAATGATATTCATCATTGGAAATTTGCCCCTTTACATACTCTCCCTTGGTTCTTAATTTTCCCCCTTCCCTTGCCCTCCCTTCAACCCCTCCATCCTTCCCTATTTACAAAGACATTGTTTCCATTTTTGCATTTTCTCATATTAATCCCATTCCCTTCTTTCCTTTCCCCTACCCCTCCCACTTCCCCTTCCCCTTTGCCCCTTTTCTTCCTATTTCACATTATCTATTATACCTTTTAGCCCTTATTTACACTTTCTGTTTCTCACACTAGAGAAACTACTTGGTATTTACACATGTGTGTCCTGTTTACTTCACTTAAGAGTATCTCCTCAATGTGCATCCATTTAGCTATAAATGTCTAATTTCTCATTTTTTGTGGCTGAGTCGTACTCCATTTTATTTTTTTAAAACCGCATTTTCTTTATCCAGTCTCCAGTTGATGGACAATTGTGCTGCTTCCAAGTTTTAGCTATTACAAATTGTGCTGCTATGAACATGGGTGCATGTGTATCACTATGGTATGATTCTTTTAATTCCTTGGGGAAGATACCCAGCAGGGGAATAGCTGAGTCAAATGGGACTTCCAGTCCTAGTTCTTTGAGGTATCTCCATACTGATTTCCATAGTGGTTGCACCAGTCTACACTCCCATCAGCAGTGGAACAGGGTTTCTCTTTCCCCAGAGCCTTGCCAACATTTGTTATTGTTTGATTTCTTGATAGCAACCATTATTTCTGGGGTGAGGTGGAACCTCAGTGGTGTTTTCATTTACATCTCTCCAATGACCAGTGATGTTGAACATTTTTTCATATGTTTATTTGCTATTTCTACTTCTTTGTCTGAGAAATGTCTGTTCATTTCAGATGCCCATTTTTGAACTGGGTCTTTAAACTTGGGAAGTCTGATTTTTTTAAAGTTCTTTATAGATTCTACATAGTAGACCTTTGAGGAAAAGCAGGTGAAAATTTTTTCCCACATTGTGAGTTGTCTTTTCACTCTGTGGGCGGTTTCTCTTGCTGTGCAGAAGCTTTTTAATAAGAAGAGATCCCTCTTGTTGATTGTTTGTGCTAGTTCACTGGCAACTGAGGCTTTCTTCATAAAATCTTTTTCTACACCAGTGTCCTCAAGAGTTCTACCTAAACTCTGTTCCAGCCAATTCTGCATTTCTACTTTAATATTCAGATCTTTAATCCATTTTGATTTTAGTTTACTGCATTGTGAGAGATATAGGTCTAGTTTTAATCTTTGGCAAGTTGAAACCCAATTTTTCCAGCACCATTTATTAAAGAGGCTATCTTTCCTCCGATCAGGGTGTTTGGCTCCTTTGCCAAAGGTGAGATGGTTGAGTGTGTCTGAAGTTGTTTCTGCATGTTCTAATCTGTTCCCATGGTCCTCACATCTGTATCTTTGCCAGTACCATGCTGTTTTGATCACAATAGCTTTGTAGTAGAGTTGCAGGTTGGGGGTTGTGATACCCCCTTGCCATGTCTCTGTTACCTAGAATTGCTTTTGATATTCTGGGTTTCTTCTTTTTCCAAATGAATTTTTGGATTGTTTTCTCAAGGTCCACGAAGTAAGCTGCTGGGATTTCAATTGGGATTGCATTGAATCTATATAGCAGTTTTGGAAGTATGGCCATTTTCGCTATGTTGATCCTTCCTGCCCAGGAGCAAGGGATGTCTTTCCATTTTCTAATATCATCCTCAGTCTCTCTTTTCAGAGTGCTATAGTTTTCAGAGAAGAGGTCTTTGATTCCTTTTCTTAGGTTGATTCCTAGGTATTTCAGTTTTTGGATGCTATTGTGAAAGGAATTGATTGCCCTATTTCACTCTCAGTGAGTCTGTTGTTGCTGTAGAGGAGAGCAATTGATTTGTGTGTGTTGACCTTGTATTCAGCTACTTGACTGAATTTGGTTATTAAGTCTAGAAGACTTTTGGTGGGGTTCTTGGTCTTCTACATAGAGTATCATGTCATCTGCAAATAATGACAATTTGACTTCTTCATTTTCGATCTTTATTCCTTTTATTTCTTTCTCATGTGTAATTGCTGTGGCTAATATTTCCAAAACTATATTGAACAGGAGTGGTGATAGTGGACATCCTTGTCTTGTTCCCGATTTTAGTGTGAAGGATTTCAGTTTTTGACCATTTAGTATGATATTGGCTGTTGGTTTTTCATAGATGGCTTTCATCAAATTGAGGTAGAGACCATCTATTTCAACTTTTTGTAGGGTTTTCATCATAAATGCATGTTGAATTTTGTCAAATGATTTTCCTCCCTATATTGAGATAATCATATGCTTTTTGTCCTTGGCTGTATTGATATAATGTATTACATTGATTGATTTGCGTATGTTGAACCATCCCTGCATCCCTGGGATGAATCCCACTTGGTCAGGATTTATGATCTTCTTGATGATCTTCTGCATTCTGTTTTGCCACTATCTCATTAAGGATTTTTGCATCTATGTTCTATAGTGAGATTGGCCTATAGTTCTCTTTTTTGGTTGAGTCTTTCTCTGCTTTGGGGATCAAGGTGATGCTTGCTTCCAGGAATGAATTTGGGAGTATTGCTTCCCTTTCAATTTCATTGACTTTAAACAGTAGTGGCAGTAGTTCCTCTCTAAATGTCTTGTAGAATTCAGCGGTGAAGCCATCAGGACCCGGGGTTTTCTTAGTTGTAAAGTCCTTAACTACAATTTCAATTTCATTGATTGAGTGTTTAGAATTTTTACCTCTTATTTGTTCAACTTTGGTAATTCATATGTATCTAGGAATCTGTCCACTTCTTCTGTGTTTTCCATCTTATTGGCGTATAGGTTCTGGAAGTAGATATTGATAATCCTCTGGATTTCTGCTGGGTCCATTGTAATTTCATCCTTTTCATTCCTAATTGCAAAGATTTGGGCCTTTTCTTTCCTTTTCCTGATAAGGTTGGCTAAGGGTTTGTCAATTTTGTTTATTCTCTGGAAGAACCAACTCTTGGCTTCACTGATTTTTTGTATCATTCTGTTAGTCTCCATTGCATTGATTTCTGCTCTGATCTTTATAATTTCCTCCCTTGTATGAGCTTTGGGTTTGTCCTGCTCTTCTTTGCTAGAAGCTTGAGGTTCAGCATCAGGTTGTTTAATTGGGCTCACTCTGTTTTCCTAATATGAATATTCAGTGCTATGAATTTCCCTCGTGAGACTGCTTTTGTTCAGATTGTAGAGCTTTACTGCCTATTACACAATATCAATTATACATTTTTAAAATTAAAATATCAAGACCTAGGAGACATTACCACAGTTTTTACAGAATTTAAAAGAATATAGAAAGCATGTTTCAAAAATCTGTTATGAAATAAATTTGACAACCTCTAAGAAGTACCTTGGAAGACAAATTAATGAAACTAACTCTGAACAATTCCAATATGTTGTATTTTCATTGTCATTTAATTGAAGGAACTGTCTGATTTCTTCTTTAATTTCCTCTGTGACCCATTGGTTATTCAGAAGTGTGTTGTTCAATTTCCATGTGTTTATGAAATTCTTGCAGTTTCTTTTGCTATTCATCTCCAATTTCATTGCACTATGGTCTGATCATATACAGGGGATAATTTCAATTCCTTTGCACTTAAACTTGTGCTATGCGTGAGTATGTGGTCTATTTTGGAGAATGACCTGTGTGCAGCTGAAAAGAAAGTTTATTCTGATTTTGTGGGGTAAAACACCCTTTAAACATCAGTTAAGATCATTTGTTCAAGAGTTTGATTGAGTTCCAGTATCTATTTGTGACAGTGGGGTATTGAGGTCCTGCACTACTATTGTATTAGTGCTTACATGATTTTTCATGTTCATTAGTATTTATTTTATATAGTTGGGGGCACTAGCATTTGGTGTATATATATATATATATATATATATATATATATATATATATTTTCACCATTAAGTTTATTGGTACATTTTAGGAATAAAATACAGTTACATTCATCATTGGGATCTTGTACCATTACATAAGTATCTTGGTTCTTATTTTTTCCCCCTTCCACTGCCCTACCCTCACTCCCTCCAGCCCTCCCCACTTGCAAAGATCCCGTTTCCATTTTTTTCCCTTTCTCATACGTTTTCCACTCTTTCCCCTCCCCCTCCCACCTCCCCCGTCCCTCTAGAGCTTTACTGCCTATTACACAATATCAATTATACATTTTTAAAATTAAAATATCAAGACCTAGGAGACATTACCACAGTTTTTACAGAATTTAAAAGAATATAGAAAGCATGTTTCAAAAATCTGTTATGAAATAAATTTGACAACCTCTAAGAAGTACCTTGGAAGACAAATTAATGAAACTAACTCTGGAAGAAATATAAAATTTGAATAGCACCTATTAAAGAAAGTATATTCCTAGCTTGAAAACCTACCTATATGACAATAACAGGCTCATATACATTTTAACTGATAAATTATATCAAACATTTTAAGAAGAAAAAAAAGGAACACTTCTGCCCTCATTTTAGGAAATCAACATTGTGCTAATCCTAAAACTGGATAAAGATAATAGAAGAAAAAAGTATGTACATAGATAAAAATTTGTTTAACAAAACAAACTATTAGAAGTCAGATCTGGCAGGATGTAGAAAGTGGTTTTTTTTATAGGGATGGCAGTGTTGGTTCAGCATTGGAAGATCCACCCCCAAAAGTCATCATTTTAACAGAGGAAAGGAAAAGGCCATATGATCCTGTCAGTAGTTGCAGAAAAAGTATTGGACTAAATTCCACAGCTGGTCATGGTAAAAGCTATCAGGAGACTAGAAGTAGAACAGAACCTTCTCAACAGATTAAAGACATGTACTCCATACTTCCAGCGAGAAAGCCTTATGTGAATGGAGAAGATACAATGTTTTCTCCTTAAGGTGGGGAACAAGGACAGATATGCTTACTCTTTATCTGTCCATTAAACTTTGAAACCTAGGCCCCACCAAAATAGTCTGGCAATAAAATGACACAATTCGGATAGGATTGGCAAGGTAGAAGCAAAATCTTCACATGTAGATGAAATGATCATCTACAGAGAAAATACTAAGAAATCTCTAGGAGCCCCTAGAACTTGTACTTGAATTTAGCAGGATTAGAAAACACAAGGTATATATAAAAATTCAGGTCTGTGTATACTTGTTATAAATGAAGAATTGGATATTGAAATTTAAAAGTTATGTAGGAGTACAAAGGACCTAGAAAAGTTTACAAAAAGTGTTGGAAGATGGTTGGAACCTAATTTTAAGACTTCTTCTAAAGCTACAGTAATCAAGGCAGTGTTGGTGTAAGGAAAGACATATAGATCATTGGAATAAAACAGAGAATCTAGAAATAGAACCACACATATATGGTCCACTGAGTTTTGAAAGATTTAACATTAGCATTTAATAGAATATAAACTCAATTCAAGAGCTGAGGAAGAGATAGTGTTTTCAGCAAATGGCACTAGAACACCTGATATCTGTATATAAAATATTAACCTCAACCCTTTTTTTCCATACATAAAAATAACTTGAAGGGGTCTATGAACCTAAATATGAAAGCCTAAAAGTATAAAACTTTAAGAAGAAATTATAAGGCAAAATGTTTTTGAACTTAGGGTAGGCAAGAACTATTTAGGATACAAAAAACATGATGTATAAAAGAAAAAAATTGATAAATGAGATTCCATCAAAATTTAGAACTTTAAATGACATCATTAAAATGAAAAGTAATCCTTAAACAGACCATATTTACAATGCATATAACCTATGACCAGAATATATAAAGAACTCTTACAGCTCATTAATAGACAACCCAATTAAAAAGTAGACATAAGAAGATGATAAATAGACAGTATAGCACAAGGAAAAGTGTGCAACTCTAGAATCAGAAAAATACTAATCAGTACAATGACAAGATTGAATTATACACTCATTAGGGAGATGAAGTCAAAAGTTTTAAAGCCTTGTCATGACTTTTTCTTTTTGTTGGATTCTCCCCCTTTGCGTTTAATTTGTCATGAACAATAGATTCATTCTGCTGGGCTTCCTGGGATTGTGATCTTCATTGTCTTTTCCTAGGGTATTGTCTAAAATTTTTTGGAGTGCTGGTTTGGTATTCATGAAGTTCCTGAGGTGCTCTTTATCACGAAAGTATCTTATTTCTCCATCAATTTTCAAAGATAGTTTTGCAGGATACATCAATCTGGGTTGGAGACTGTTTTCCTTTAGGGCTTGAAATACATCACTCCAAGCTCTTCTTGCCTTGAGGGTTTGCATTGAGAAGTCTGCTGTGATTCTGATGGGCTTTCCTTTGTATGTGATTTGTTTCTTTTCTCTCACTGCTTGTAGAATTTTATTCTTCTGTTGGATTTCTGGAATCCTAACTATTATATGCCTATGTGTAGATTTTTTTTGATCAAGGCTAGCTGGAGTCCTATATGCCTCACTTATCTGTATGTCAAGTTCTTTTCCCCTGCTTGGAAAGTTTTCTGCCATCATTTCTGTGAACAGTTTTTTTTTATGCCATTTGCCCTCTCTCCTTTTTCTTCATCAACTCTAATCAGTCTTATGTTATTCTTCTTTGCATTGTCTAGCAGTTGCTGGATTGATTTCTCGTGATTCCTTGCAATTTTAAAGCAATTTTTCTTTTCCTCCTAATTGCAATCTTCTATATCTGAAATTCTACCCTCACATTGGTTCATTCTGCTGTGCAGACTTTCAATGGAGTTTTTAATCTCCTGGAAATCTGTTTGCATCTGCTTTATGGATTCCAATTGTTTCCTATGTTGGGATTCCATCATATTCCTCAGATCCTCTATTTTTTTATCTGTGTCCTCTCTAGATTTATTAATCATGTCTTGCACTATGAACACAATCTTTGCTGTTATCTGAATAATTATTTCTGATTTCATTTTTCCCAGATCCTCTTTTGTTGCCAGTTCAGAGAGTCCAGGTGGTTGAGTATCAGATTTTTCCATCTCGTTTCCCTTTGGGGTTGCTGTAGGTGATCTGGAAGTCTGTTTTTGAGGCTTGTTTACGTGTCTTCTCATTTCCACGTGGGGGGCGGGGGTGCTTCTGGTGCCTGTGCAGCACATCTTCTCTGCTTTAGGATCGTGGGATGGCTGTGAGGGTGCTTCCTTCCTGGTGCTATGAAGGGCTCACCTTCTCTGCCCTAGGAGCATGGGATGGTGGTGGGGGAGCTTCCTTGCAGGTTCTGGGACAGGCTCAGCTTCTCTGCCCCAGGAGTGTGGGATGACGGCAGGGGACCTTCCTTCCTGGTGCTGGAAAAGGCTCACCTTCTCTGCCCTAGGAGCGTGGGATGGCAGAGGGGGAGCTTCCTTCCGGGTGCTGGGACCACCTCACCTTCTCTGCCCTAGGAGTGTCTGGTAGCATTCTTGGAGTCTTCTACATAAAGTATTATGTCATCTGCAAATAATGACAATTTGAATTCTTCATTTTCTATCTTTATTTCTTTTATTTCTTTCTCTTGTCTAATTGCCATGGCTAATGTTTCCAAAACTATATTGAACAGGAATGGTGATAGTGGACATCCTTGTCTTGTTCCTGTTTTTAGTGTGAAGCATTTCAGTTTTGTCCATTTGGTATGATATTGGCTGTTGGTTTTTCATAGATAGCTTTTATCAGATTGAGGTAGAGACTATTCCAATTTTTGTAGGGTTTTTTATCATAAATGCATGTTGGATTTTGTCACATGCTTTTTCTGCATCTATTGAGATGATCATATGATTTTTGTCCTTGGCTCTATTGATGTAATGTACTATATTGGTTGATTGACTTATGTTGACCAATCTCTGCATCTCTGGGATGCATCCCACTTGGTCAGGCTGTATAATCTTCTTGATGAACTTCTGCATTCTATTTGCCAGTATCTTATTGAGGATTTTTGCATCTATGTTTATTAGTGAGATTGGCTGATAGTTCTCTTTTTCAGTAGAGTCTTTCTCTACTTTGGGGGTCAAGGTGATGCTTGCTTCCAGGAATGAATTTGGGAGTATTGCTTCCCTTTCAATTTCATGGAAGAGTTTAAACAGTAGTGGCAGTAGTTCCTCTCTAAATGTCTATGGCAGCCATCAGGACCTGGGTTTTTTCTAGGTATTAAGTTTTTAATTACATTTTCAATTTCATTGATTCATATTGGGTTGTTTAGAATTTTTAGGTCTTCTTCATTCAACTTTGGTAATTCATATGTATCTAGGAATCTGTCCATTTCTTCTGTTTTTTCCATCTTATTGGCGTATAGGTTCTCAAAGTAGGTATTGATGATCTTCTGGATTTCTGCTGGGTCCATTGTAATTTCATCCTTTTCATTCCTAATTGCATGGATTTGGGCCTACTCTTTCCTGTTTTCTGACAAGGTTGGCTAAGTGTTTGTCAATTTTTTTCATTCTTTGAAGAATCAACTCTGGGCTTCATTAATATTTTGTATTGTTCTCTTAGTCTCCATTGAATTGATTTCTGCCCTGATCATCATAATCTCCTCTGTTGTATGCACTTTGGGTTTGTCATGCTCTTCTTTTTCGAGAAGCTTGAGGTGCAGCATCAGGTTGTTTAATTGGGCTCACTCTGCTTTCCTAATATGAGTATTCAGTGCTATCAATTTCCCTCTTAAGACTGCTTTCATTCTGTCCCATACATTCTGATATGTTGTATTGTCATTGTCATTTAATTGAAGGAACTGTCTGATTTCTTCTTTAATTTCCTCTGTGACCCATTGGTTATTCAGAAGTGTGTTGTTCAATTTCCACGTGTTTATGAAATTTTTTGAGTTTCTTTTGCTATGGATCTCCAATTTCATGGCACTATGGTCTGATAATATACAGGGGATAACTTCAATTCCTTTGCACTTACTTAAACATGTTCTATGTGTGAGTACGTGGTCTATTTTGGAGAATGACCCATGTGCAGCTGAGAAGATTGTGTATTCTGATTTTGTGGGGTGGAAGACTCTGTAAACATCTGTTAAGTTCATTTGTTCAAGAGTTTGATTGAGTTCTAGTATTTCATTACTTATTTTTAGTCTAGTTGATCTATCTATTTGTGACAGTGGGGTGTTGAGGTCCCCCACTACAATTGTATTAGTGCATATATGACTTTTCATGTCCATTAGTATTTGTTTTATATAGTTGGGTGCACTAGTGTTTGGTGCATAGATATTTATGATTGTCATCTCTTCCTCTTGGATTCTTCCCTTCCCAAGGATGTAGTGCCCTTCTTTGTGTCTCTTAATCAGTGTTGGTTTGAAATCTACTTGATCTGCAAAGAGGATAACTACTCCTGCTTTTTTTCAGATTCCTGTTGCATGGAGTATTGTTTTCCACCCTTCCACTTTCAATCTATGAGTTTCCTTTTGAATTAAGTGTGTTTCTTGTATGCAGCATATTGTTGGATTTTGCTTCTTGACCCATTCTGCCAGTCTATTTCTTTTGATTGGTGAATTGAGACCACTGACTTTGATGGTTGTAACTGAAATGTATTGACTTATCATTGCCATGACTTTTTCTTTTTGTTGGGTTCTCCCCCTTTACATTTAATTTGTTGTCATGCCAGATGGGTTCATTCTGCTTTCCTTCCTGGGGTTGTGATCCTCAATGTCTGTTCCTAGGATATTGTGTAAAATTCTTTGGAGTGCTGGTTTGGTATTCACAAAGTTCCTAAGGTGCTCTTTGTCATGAAAGTATCTTATTTCTCCATCCATTTTGAAAGATAGTTTTGCAGGGTCCATCAATCTGGGTTGGAGGCTGTTTTCTTTTAGGGCTTGGAATATGTCACTCCAAGCTCTTCTTGCCTTGATGGTTTGTGTTGAGAAGTCTGCTGTGATTCTGATGGGCTTTCCTTTGTATGTGATTTGTTTCTTTTCTCTGACTGCTTGGAGAACTTTGTTCTTCTGTTGAGTTTCTGGAATCTTAACAATGATATGCCTATGTGTAAATTTTTTTTGCTCAAGGCTATTTGGAGTCCTATATGCCTCACTTATGTGTATGTCAAGCTCTTTTCCCCTGCTTGGGAAGTTTTCTGCCATTACTTCTGTGAAGAGTTTTTTTATGTCATGTGCACTCTCTCCTGTTTCTTCATTGACTCCGATCAGTCTTATGTTATTCTTCTTTGCATCATCTAGCAGCTGCTGGATTGATTTCTTGTATTCCCTTATAATTTTGAAACAATTTTTCTTTTCCTGGTCACTAATTGCAATTTTATCTTCTATATCTGAAATTCTGTCCTCACATTGGCTCATTCTGCTGTGTAGACTTTCAGTGGAGTTTTTCATCATCTGGAAATCTATTTGCATCTGTTTTATGGATTCCATTTGTTTTCTATGTTGGGATTCCATCATGTTCCTGAGCTCCTCTCTAGATTTATTAATCATGTCTTGCACTAGGAGCACAATCTCTCCTATTATCTGAGAAATTATTTCTGATTTCATTTTTTCCAGATCTCCTTTTGTTGCCAGTTCAGTGGGTCCAGGTGGTTGAATATCAGAGTGTTCCATCTCATTTCCCTTTGAAGTTGCTGTAGGTGATCTGGAAGTCTGGTTTTGAGACTTATTTACCTGTTTTCTCATTTCGACAGAAGGGGCAGGGGGGTGCTGTTGGCATCTGCACGGCTTAGCTCCTCTGAGCTGGGAGACGTGGGCAAGGGGCCAGGAGTGGCAGTAGGGATGGTGGCCCAAAAGCCCCTTCCTCTTGACCAGGAGCAGTGGGATGGCAGCTCAGAAGCCCCTACCTCTGGGCAGGAGTTTATTAAATGCCGAGAACTTGATGAGCTCCAGTACAGTGGCCTGGTTGTCCGGTGACCTCTGCATCTTTGTAATGTGGAATCAGGTGGCTGTACAGAGAAGAGGCCAAAGGAGCGGGGGCGGGGGGGGGTGTCCAGTGGATTACTGCCTGGGTGCTGGCTGATTCGGTGTTTTCCGTGCTACTGGCAACCTTGGGGCCGCATCCACAGACCTGCCTGCCTGCAGCGGGCTGATTTGGTGTTTTCCGCATGACTCTATTTTTTTTGATTGGTGAATTGAGACTGTTAAAATTGATGGTTATAACTGATACATATTTACTTATCATTGTCATGACTTTTAAAAAGTTTGATTCACTTATTGATGCTTGTATATTGCTTAGGGAGACAAGCTTTATTGCCAGTACTCAAAATCCTTAGGAAATGACTACTTCTTAAAAGTGTTTTCTAGACCCAAAAAACTCTGCCAAAAGACTTCTAGACTTAATTGACAGATTCAGTAGAGTAGCTGGATACAAGGTCAACACTCAAAAAGCAGTAACCTTCTTGTACACAAATAACAGACTCACTGAGAGAGAAATTAGGGAAACAATTCCTTTTACAATAGCATCCAAAAAATGAAATATCTACGAATCAATCTAACAAAGGAAGCAAAAGACCTCTACACTGAAAACTACAGCACTCTGAAAAGGGAGATTGGGGAGGATATAAGAAAATCGAAAGACATCCCTTGTTCCTGGGTAGGAAGAACCAATATAGTGAAAATGGCCATACTTCCAAAACTACTATATAGATTCAATGCAATGCCAATTGAAATTCCAACAATATACTTCACAGAACTAGAGAAAACAATCCAAAAATTCATTTGGAACCATAAGAGACCTAGAATAGCTAAAGGAATTCTAAGCAACAGAGACATGACTGGGGGTATCACAATCCCCAACTTGAAACTATACTATAAAGCCAATGTGATAAAATCAGCATGGTACTGGCAAAGGAACAGACCTGAGGATCAGTGGAATAGATTAGAAGATACAGAAGCAACTCCAGACATGCTCAGCCACCTCATCTTTGACAAGGGAGCCAACCACCCTCATTGGCAGAAAGATAGCCTATTTAATAAATGATGTTGGAAAAACTGGATTTCAACCTGCCAAAGATTAAAACTAGACCCATACCTATCACCGTGCAATAAACTAAGATCGAAGTGGATTAAAGATCTAAATATTAAAACAGAAATACAAAACCTGCTTGAAGATAAGTTAGGTAGAACTCTTGAAGACACTGGCATAGAAAAAGACTTCATGAACAAAACCTCAGTAGGATGGGAACTAGCAGAAAGAATCAACAACTGGGATCTCATCTTATTAAAAAGCTTCTGCACTGCAAAAGAAACCACCAACAGAGATAACAGACAACCTACAATGTAGGAAAAAAATTTTAGCACCTGTACCTCAGACAAAGGACTACTATCTAGAATATACAAAGAATTGAAAAAAATCAGACCCCCCCCCAATTCAAAGACCCAATTCAAAAATGAGCATCTGAAATGAACAGATATTTCTGACAAACAAATATATGAAAAAATGTTCAACATCACTGGTCATTTAAGGGATGGAGATGAAAACAACCCTGAGATTCCACCTCACCCCAGAAAGAATGGCTGCTATCAAGAAATCAGTCAATAACAAATGCTGGTGTGGCTGTGGGGAGAGAGAAACCCTTCTCCATTGCTGGTGGGAGTGTAGACTGGTGCAACCACTGTGGAAATCAGTATGGAGATACCTCAAAGATCTAGGACTAGAGGTCCCATTTGACCCAGCTATTCCCCTGCTGCATATCTTCCCAAAAGAAGTAAAAGAATCATACCACAATGATATATGTCCACCCATGTTCATAGTGGCACAGTTTGCAATAGCTAAAGCTTGGAAGCAGCCCAAGTGCCCATCAATTTGAAACTGGATAAAGATGTGGGTTTTTTATAAAATGGAGTACTACTCAGCCATAAAGAACAAACAACTAGAGTCATTTATAGCTAAAAGGATGCATCTTGAGGCCATACTCTTAAGTGAAATAAATAGGACACACATGTGTAAATACCAAATAGTTTCACTAGTGTGAGAAACTGATAGTGTAAACAAGGGTTAAAATGATTAAAATGAATAATTGATAGTTTGAAATAGGAAAAAAGGCCCAAAGATGAAGGGGTGAAGGGAGGGGACAGGGAAAGGAAAGGGGGGAAAGGAAAAACTATGAGAAAAGAAAAATAATAAAAATGGAAATGATGTGTGTGTATATAGGGAAGGGAGGAGGGTGTGAAGGGCGCACAGGTAATGGGGAAAAAATAAGAACCAAGATACATCATGTACAGGTACAAACACCCAATGATAAATGTAAATAAATTGTATACTAAAATGTACCAATAAAAGAACTTAGAAAAAAAAAGTGTCTTCTAGGTGTAGGTGGCTTGTGAGTGTTGAGTGTGTTGCAAGATCCTACCTCTTCAATTTATTTTGTAATGAGAAATTTCTGCCTAAGTGGCCCAGCTACCAGTTCTTTAACACTGGCCAGTAGGTTTTTTTTAAAACCCTTAGGTTTAAAACCTGAGGTTTTTAAACCTTCCGTCTGGGTATACCAGGAAGAACAACCAATTAGCACAATTATGTCACCTTGGCTTAAGTAGTACCATCAATAATAACAAAGCATCAAAACACCCTAGAAAATGACTAACTGTGGTAACCATTAATTTGGTACCTTTAAGCATATGAACTAGATTTGCAGTTATATATCAAAATCTAGAATTAATCTGAAAATTGTATGCAATAAACTCTTAATATGGCAGTTTTACCCTTTGGGGGAAAAGATTTAAATGGGGTTGGCAGGAACAGAAATAGAAGAAGAGGAAGAGATCAGAAGCATGGTTGGAGGAAGAACTTTAGGAAACTGGTGAAGAAGACAGGTTGGAGAGAGAAAAGGAAAACATAAAAAGGAGAATGAAACAGAATAACAGCAACCTGACAAAAATCTAGAGGCCATGTTCAAACAATCGAGAAAAAGCAAAACAAAACAAGAACTAAAAAAGGAGGAAACAAAAAGTAAGAAAAGAAAAATAAAGAAAAAAAAGGAAAAAAAATCCAATTCAAGATGTGTCTCTCCTGTCACTGGTAGGCAACATGGACAAACAGAGTCCAGACCTGAACTGATTAATCCCAGCAAGCTGTCCACAGCCTCACGGTGGGGTAGTTGATAATCCCAACCATCCTGTCCCTTTAGTTCCTTTGCAGTTCAGGCCAGTTTCTGGGTATGAGGCTGAATCTAGATTCCCTGAGCCTACAGCAACCCTTGTGACAGCTTGAACTCTGCTCCCTGGCCTCCTGCTCACTTGAACTCAGCACTCACACTGAAACACTGGGAGCCATGAGATGGAGTCCACCCTACAGCTGTTCTGAGCTCAGTTTGCTCCTCTCCAAGATGGTTACTGGCCAATCACCCTCTCTTGGGTGAAGTGTGAACCCAGATAACTCACCAGCCACTATAGTCCAGTGCATCCACTACTCCATTCCACTGGTGTGTTTTTCCCTGGAGGCCTCTGCAGTACCAGTAATCACCATGCATCTACAGGTTTGTCCTGCCATTCCCTGGCTGAGAGTCTGGACTCTGGGAGAAAATGCTGCTTGCTACCTCTCTTGTCCTTGTTAAAGTCTCTCTCTTCACTCTGCCCATGGACTTCAATTCTCACTTCAGATTCTTCCTGGGTCCCAGGGACTCACTTCCCTCCTTTTCTCCTCCTTGCACTGCTATATTCCAGTGTCAGGACACCAAAACTCAGAGAGGCTCTTTCTCTACTGCTGGCCACTACACCATCTTCCCAGAAGTCTCCCAGGACCTGCATTCTTGAAATCTAGCAAGGCACAGTTTTCTCTGCCTGTCTTTAAGGCCTGTGGGTTTGTGAGGTGTCTTCCTTGCTGCATTTCTCCCTCTGTCCTTACACCCCAGACTGTGGCAACTGTCCAAGCCAAGGCATGTTCTTGCTCATGTTGGTAGATGGAGAGAACAATCAGACCACTGATCTCTGTGCTGGTTGTTGGCAGTGTTGTAGGAGATCGAGCAGATTTCTGGACTTAATGCCAGTACTTTCAAGTCTAGTTGCCTATCAAAGCCATATTCACTGGGCCTGGCTTCTCACTAACATGTCCTTCCTGGCCTAAATTTAAACTTCTTAGCCCACACCCTCTCTGCAACTGTCTCTTGTGACTGTCGCTCCTCCATTGTGCTAGGGTAACACTAGAAACCCTAAGTGAAGTTATTCTGTGGCTCAGTTTTAAACAAATAACCCCTTCCCTAAATGGCTTTTGATTAAATCCTCTCAAATATGGTGTGCTGCACTGGATTCTTTCTCCAATTCTAGCCTGCTATGTGGAAGGAATCACTTTTACAGTAAAACATCATGTTATTTTTGCAGTTTCCTAAGGCATGGGCTTTTTGGGGAGCTAGAGCTGTTGGCCTCACCAGTTGTTTCTCCCTGCAGCAGCTGGCCCTCAAGGTTTACCTTCTTTCCCCAGGTATTAGCTTTATCCACAATCAGGTTGGTTAGTGGGTTGGTCAGTGCCTCTGCTGCCCTGTGCTGAGGGGAAGTAGAATGCAGAGAATGCTTGGAGTTGGCCAGCAACAGACCCACAGCGCAGAAACCATAAAAAACACATTTCTAAAAATTTTTATAATAAATTAGATTGGGTCAGAATCCATACTTGGTCTCCAAATTTCATTTGACATATCTATTTTATCATTTTCTGGGTCGTTATTTCAAGATATTTCTTGCATTCTGCATTTGGCTCATTGTATCCTTGTGGTATGATTAAACATGTTCTTTGAGTCCTAGCCCCATGATTTTGCATATTCCTATGGAAGCTTGATTTGATTCTGGTTTAATTCTTTTGACAAGAACAATATATAGCTATTTACTTCCCATTGCATAACATCAGAAAACTTCACACTGTGTAATGTTAAGATTGATCAGAGGGTTTAGTTACTGTCCATTTGATTCAACCTTTCACCTATGGCTTTAGTAGTCATTGATAATCATTGTCTAGATGCATAATTTCCTTTGGGATTGTAGATGGTAACATTCTATCATTCTTTTAGTAATTGTTGCCTAGAATTACTTTACAAAGAATGTTCTCCCACAAATTATTTGGTTACCATGACATACAATATGTACAGGAAAAGCAGGATTCATACTTGATTTGTTTCCTCTAACATTGCTTTTCTATGGCTTTTACTTTTCTATAAATTATACTTTTCTATAAACAATCACCACACATATAGCACTTTATTTATTTATTTATTTATTTAGTACCAGGAATCAAACTTAAGGACATGCACTTGCTAGGCAGACACTGCACCACTGAGCTACATTCCTGGCCCAAATATAGCACTTTAAAACAACATTCATTTATTATCTCACAGTTCTGGAGGTCAGAATTCCAACAAGGCTCCACATAGGCTCTCACAAGGCTGAAGTCAAGGTACTGGCTGGCCTAGAATCTTATCTGGAAGTAATAGAAAACAATATACTTCAAAACACCTTTGGATTTGAGCAGACTCAACTTTCTTGCTGTGATATGCTGAAGTCTTTGTTTCTTTGCTGGCATCAGCTGGGGCCAATCTCTGTTCTTAGAGGCCATCTGCACATTCTTTCTTATGTAGCAAGCTCCATCTTGAAACATGTGATGAATATGAGTCCTTCTCACACTTTGAGGCTCTCACTTCCTCTTCTGCCCCCACCTGGAACAAACTTTGCTTTTAAAGCAGGGGTTCCTAACTCTCAGGCCATGGACCTGTACTGGTCTTTGGCCTGTTAGGAACCAGGCTGCACAGCAGGAGGTGAGCAGTGGGCAAGCAAGTGAAGCCTCATCTATATTTATGGTCACTCTTCATCACTTGCACTACCAACTGAACTCCATCTCCTGTCAGATCAGAAGCAGAATTAGATTCTCCTAGGAGTGAAAACAGTACTGTGTACTGCCCATGTGAGGGATCTCTAGATTCTGTGCTCCTTATTTTATTTTATTTTTTTCCCATTAAGTATATTGGCACATTTTCGGTTTAAAATACAGTTACATTCATCATTGGGATCTTGTACCTTTACATGAGTATCTTGGTTCTTATTTTTTTCCCCTTCCCTTGCCCTCCCTTCACCCCCTCCACCCTTCCTTATTTGCAAAGACCTTGTTTCCATTTTTTTTCCTTTTCTCATATTTTTTCCTTTCCCTTTTTTCCCTTCCCCTACCCTTCACAATTCCCCTGCTCTTTTAGACCTTTTCTTCCTGTTACACAATATCAGTTACACATTTTTTAAATTACAATATTAAGATCTAGGAGACATTACCACAGATTTTACAGAATTTAAAAGGATATAGAAAGCATATTACACAAATCTTTTTTGAAATAAATTTGACAACCTCTAAGAAGTACCTTGGAAGACAAATTAATGAAACTAACTCTGGAGGAAATATAAAATTTGAATAGCACCTATTAAAGAAAGCATATTCCTAGCTTGAAAACCTACCTATATGACAACAGCAGGCTCATAAACATTTTAACTGATAAATTATATCAAACAATTAAAGCAGAAAAAAGAAGGAACACTTCTCCCCTCATTTTAGGAACTCAACATTGTGCTAATCCTAAAACTGGATAAAGATAATAGAAGAAAAAAGAATGAACATAGATAGAAATTTGTTTAACAAAACAAACTATTGGAAGTCAGATCTGGCAGGATGTAGAAAGTGGTTTTGTTATAGGGATGGCAGTGTCGGTTCAGCATTAGAAGATCCACCCCCAAAAGTCATCATTTTAATAGAGGAAAGGAAAAAGCCATATGATCCTGTCACTAGTTGGAGAAAAAGTAAAAAAAGTATTGGACTAAATTCTACAGCTGGTCATGGTAAAAGGTATCAGGAGCCTAGAAGTAGAACAGAAACTTCTCAACAGATTAAAGACATGTACTCCATACTTCCAGCGAGAATGCCTTATATGAATGGAGAAGATACAATGTTTTCTCCTTAAGGTGGGGAACAAGGGCAGATATGCTTACTCTTTATCTGTCCATTAAACTTTGAAACCTAGTCCCCACCAAAATAGTCTGGCAATAAAATGACACAACTAGGATAGGATTGGCACAGCAGAAGCAAAATCTTTATATGTAGATGAAATGATCATCTACAGAGAAAACACTAAGAAATCTCTAGGAGTCCCTAGAACTTGTACTTGAATTTAGCAGGATTAGAAAACACAAGGTATATATAAAAATTCAGGTCTGTGTATACTTGCTATAAATGAAGAATTGGATATTGAAATTTAAAAGTTATGTAGGAGTACAAAGGACCTAGAAAAGTTAAAAACAAAAACAAAAACAAAAAGAGTGTTGGAAGACGTTTAGTACCTAATTTTAAGACTTCTTCTAAAGCTACAGTAATCAAGGCAGTGTTGGTGTAAGGAAAGACATATAGATCATTGGAATAAAACAGAGAATCTAGAAATAGAACCACATATATATGGTCCACTGAGTTTTGAAAGATTATTTAACATTAGCATTTTATAGAATATAAACTCAATTCAAGAGCCGAGGAAGAGATAGTGTTTTCAGCAAACAACACTGGAACACCTGGTATCTGTATATAAAAAATTAACCTTTTCCGGTGCCTGCCTCACAAGTGCAAGGTCCCGAGTTCGATCCCCAGTACCAAAAAAAAAAAAAAAAATTAACCTCAACCCTTTTTTTTTCCATACATAAAAATAACTTGAAGGGATCTATGAACCTAAATAAGAAAGCCTAAAAGTATAAAACTTTAAGAAGAAATTATAAGGGAAAATATTTATGAATTCAGGGTAGGCAAGAACTACCTAGGATACAAAAGACATGATGTGTAAAAGAAAAAAATTGATAAATGAGATTCCATCAAAATTTAGAACTTTACATGACATCATTAAAATGAAAAGTAGTCCTTAAACAGACCATATTTACAATGCATATAACCCATGACCAGAATATATAAAGAATTCTTAGAGCTCATTAATAGACAACCCAATTAAAATGTAGACATAAGAAGATGATAAATAGCCAGTATAGCACAAGGAATGGTGTGCAACTCTAGAATCAGAAAAATACTAATCAGTACAATAATAAGATTGAATTATACACTCATTAGGGAGATGAAGTTAAAAGTTTTAAAAGCCCTTGTCATGACTTTTTCTTTTTGTTGGATTCTCCCCCTTTGAGTTTAATTTGACACCCCCAATGGATTCATTCTGCTGGGTTTCCTGGGGTTGTGATCCTCATTGTCTTTTCCTAGGGTATTGTCTAAAATTTTTTGGAGTGCCGGTTTGGTATTCATGAAGTTCCTCAGGTGCTCTTTATCATGAAAGTATCTTATTTCTCCATAAGTTTTGAAAAAGCAGGAAATAGTGCAAATGACATAAAAAAAACTGTACACAAAAGCAATGGCAGAAAACTTTCCAAACAGGGAAAAAGAATTTGACATACAGATAAGTGGGGCATATAGGACTCCAATTAACCATGATAAAAGAAAAAATTCCCAAAGGCAAGATTCCAGAAATTCAACACAAGGACAGAATATTAAAAGCTATTAGAGAAAAGAAACAAATCACCTATAAAGGAAAGCCCATCAGTATCACAGCAGATTTCTCAACACAAACCCTCAAGGCAAGAAGAGCCTGGAGTGATGTATTTCGAACCCTAAAGGAAAACAACCTCCAACCCAGATTGATGTACCCTGCAAAACTGTCTTTCAAAATTGATTGAGAAATAAGATACTTCCATGACAAAGAATACCTGAAGAAATTCATGACCTTCAAATCAGCACTCTAAAGTGTTCTGAGGGATATTCTAGAAAGAGACAATAATGATTACAACTCCATGAAACCCAACAAAATTAATCCACCAGGCAAAGCAAGAAATTAAACAGAAAAGTGCAGAGGATCATAATATTGGTTATGCCCAAGGCAAGCTGTAAAGAGTTAACCCAACAATAGTCTTGTTAAAAGAAATGAATCTCACCGGGGATTTAGCTCAGTGGCACTGTGCCTGCCTCACAAGTGTAAGGTCCTGAGTTCCATCCCTGGTACCAGAAAAAAAAAAAAAGAAATGATTCTGGTCAAAGCCTACATGCTGAGATCAGAGTAACTCACATCCAAATTTTGTTCCCACAAATAAAACCTTCAGACTAGATGGACAATGTTCTAATTAAATATATTTTGTCTTTTCCATTTCTAATTCAAGAATACTTTGTCTTGTCCTTTATGAGCCTTGTTTACATTAAGTTCCATAGAAACCACATGTCATCTTTACCCCAACTGATTGCCAATAAAATCAGTGCCTGGGACTGGCCAGTGCCTTTGTGGGTTGCACCAGCCTTCATCGTCCTGGCACCCAGCTTTCTCTCCTAGTTCTGTCTCTTAGTGTATTTTTTTCTCAGGCCTGCATCACACACTGGGCAGGTGGGGAATAGAGACTTACTGCAGGAGTCTCTGGCTGAAAAGGAAAGAAGGAAGCCAATAACAGGAAAATAACATGACAGAGATAAGATAATACATATCAGTTATAACCATCAATGTTAATAGTCTCAGTTCACCAATCAAAAGAAACAGACTGGCAGAATGGATCAAGAAACAAGATCCAACAATATGCTGCATACAACAAACATATTTAATTCTAAAACAAATTCTTAGACTGAAAGTCAAGGAATGGAAAACTATGTTCCATGCAACAGGAGCTTGGAAAAAAGCAAGGGTAGCTATTCTATTTGCAGACAAAGTGGATTTCAAGCCAAGACTAATTAAGAGAGACAAAGAAAATCACTTCATCCTTGTAAAGGGAACAATCCAAGAGAAAGAGATAACAATTATAAATATATATGCACCAAATAGCAGTGCACCCAAGTATATAAAACAAATATTAATAGAATTGAAAAAAAAATCAAATAACCACTAATACAATTGTAATAGGGAACCTCAATACCCCAACGTCACAAATAGATAGATCAACTAGACAAAAAATCAACAATGAAATATTAGAACTGAACCAAACTTTTGAACAAATGGACTTACTAGATGTCTAAGAGTGTTCCATCCCACAACATCAGAATACACATTCTTCTCAGCTGCACATGAGTCATTCTCCAAAATAGACCACATGTTAGCTCATAGAAGATGCTTAAGTAAATGCAAAGGAATTGAAGTTATACCCTGTATATTGTCAGACCATAGCACAATGAAATTGGAGATCAATAGCAAAAGAAACCACAAGAATTTCACAAACACGTGAAAATTGAATAACACCCTCCTGAACAACCAATGGGTCACAGAGGAAATTAAAGAAGAAATTAGACAGTTTCTACTCTTAAATGATAATGCCAATACAACATACTAGAATTCATGGGACACAATGAAAACAGTCCTACAAGGGAAATTTACATCATTAAATACCCATATCAGGAAAACAGAGTGGGATCAAATAAACAACCTAATGTTGAACCTCAAACTTCTAGAAAAAGAAGATCAAGTCAAGCCCAAAGCCCATACAAGGGAGGAAATTATAAAAATCAGATCAGAAATGAATGCAATGGAGAATAAAAAACAATACAACGAGTCAATGAATTGAAGAGTTGGTTCTTTGAAAGATTAAATAAAATTGACAAACCCTTAGCCAACCTTATCAAAAAAAGGAAAGACTCAAATCCATGCAATTAGAAATGAAAAGGGTAAAATCACAACAGACCCTGCAGAAATCCAGAAGATCATCAATACCTACTTTGAGAACCTGAATTCGCATAAACACAGATGGGAAATATAGAAGAAATGGACAGATTCCTAGATACATATGAATTATTGAAACTAAATCAAGAAGATATAAAAATTCTAAATAAACCAATATCAGCCAATGAAATTGAAGATGTAATTAAAAACCTACCAACAAAGAAAAACCCAGGTCCTGATGGAGTCACTGCTGAATTCTACAAGAAATTTAGAGAAGACCTAATGCTGCTACTTCTCAAACTCTTTAACGGAATTGAAAGGGAAGCAATACTCCCAAATTCATTCCTGGAAGCAAGCATTACCCTGATTCCAAAACCAGAGAGGGATCCAACTAAAAAAGAGAATTACAGGTCAATCTCCCTAAAGAACATAGATGCAAAAATCTTCAATAAGATACTGGCAAACAGAATGCAGCAAATCATTAAGAAGGTTATCCACCATGACCAAGTTGGATTCATCTCAGGGATTCAGGGATGGCTCAACATATGCAAAACAATAAATGTAATACACTATATTAACAGAGCCAAGGACAAAAACCATATGATCCTCTCAATAAATGGAGAAAAATCATTTGACAGGGTTCAACACTCATTCATGATTAAAACCCTTCAGAAAATTGGTATAGATGAGACCTGATGAGATCTGATAAAAGCCATCTACAACAAACCAACAGCCAACATCATTCTAAATGGACAAAAACTGGAAGCTTTTACTCTAAAATGAGGAACAAGACAAGGATGCTCACTGTCACTACTCTTATTCAATATATTTCTGCAACCATTAGCCAGAGCAATTAGACAAGAGAAAGAAATAAAAAGAATAAGGATAGGAAAGGAAGAAGTTAAATTAGCATTATTTTAGCAGATTAAATTAGCATTAAATTAGCACATGACATGATATTCTACATAGAAGACCCCAAAAACTTCACCAAAAGACTTCTAGATTTGATAACCATATTCAGTGGCATAACTAGGGACAAAGTCAACACTGAAAAATCAATAGCCTTCCTGTATATGAATAAGAACCTCACTGAGAAATTTAACAATGCCTTTCACAATAGCATCCAAAAAAAGACAAATACCTAGGAATCAATCTAACGAAGGAAGTAAAAGACCTCTACATTGAAAACTACAGTACTCTGAAAAAAAAGATGGAAGAAGATATCAGAAAATGAAAAGATATACCTTGTTCTTGGATAGGAAGAACCAATATAATGAAAATGGCCATACTTCCAAAATTGTTACACAGATTTAATGCAATCCCAATCAAAATACCAATAGCATATCTCACAGAATTAGAAAAAAAATTCTAAAATGCATTTGGAACCAAAAGAGACCTAGAATAGCAAAGGCAATTCTGGGCAACAATGGTAAGGCAGGGGGGTATCACAATCCCTGACTTGAAATTATACTACAAAGCTACTGTGATAAAAGCAGTATGGTACCAGCAAAAAACAGACCTTGAAGATCAGTAGAACAGACTAGAAGATGCAGAAACAACCCCAGACATACTCAGCCACCTAATCTTTGACAAAGGAGCCAAACACCTTCACTGGAAGAAAGCCTCTTTAATAATTGTTGCTGGAAAAATTGGCTTTCCACATGCCAAAGATCAAAACTAGACCCATATCTTTCACCATGCACTAACCTAAAATAAAAATGGATCACAGATCTAAATATTAAAATGGAAACACTAAATCTGCTGGAAAAGAGAATAGGTAGAACACTTGAGGATATAGGAATAGGCAGACTTCATGAACAAAACCCAGACCACACAGGAAATACTACAAAGAATCAACAACTGGGACCTCATCATATTAAAAAGCTTTTGCACAGCAAAAGAAACCACCAACAGAGTGAAGGGACTATCCACAGCGTGGGAAAAAAATGTTTTATCAGCTATTCATCAGATAAAGGACTGTTATCTAGAATATATAAAGAACTCAAAAAAATCAGACTCCCCAAGTTTAAAGACCCAATCCAAAAATGGGCTTCTGAAATGAAAAGCCACTTCTCAGATGAAAAAGTAGAAACAGCAAATAAATATATGAAAAAATGTTCATCATTGGTTATTCATGAAATGCAAATTAAAACAACACCAAGATTCCATCTCACTCCAAAAAGAATGGCTGCTATCAAGAAATCAACCAATAACAAATGTTGACATGGCTGTGGGGAAAAATGAACACTTCTCCACTGTTGGTGGGAGTGTAGACTGGAGCGACCACTGTGGAAATCAGTATGGAGATTTCTCAAACAACTAAAATTAGAGGTCCCATTTGACCCAGCTATTCCCTTTTTTGGTGTCTTCCTGAAAGAATTCAAAGCATCATACCACAGTGGTATATCCACACCCATGTTTATAGCAGCACAGTTTGTAATAGCTAAATCTTGGAAACAGCCCACATGCCCATGAACCGTTGAGTGGATACTGAATGTGGGGTTTTTTAATACAGTGGAGTACTGCTCTGCCATAAAGAAGGATGAGCTTCAGACATTTATAGCTAAATGGATGGAGCTTGAGACCATACTCCTAAGTGAAATAAATTGGACACACATGTTTAAATATCACATTGTTTCTCTGGTGTGAGAAACTGAAAGTGGAAATAAGGACTAAAATGTATAATAGATATTGGGAAATATGAAGAAAATGTTCAGATGGGAAGGAGAACAAGGAAGGAGAAAGGGAGAAAGGAAGGAAGGAAGGGACGTGAAAATAGAAGGCAAAATGGAAACAAAGTTTTTGTACATAGGGAGAAGAGACAGGGAATGGGATAAAATAAAATTGCATTTTAAAAAAATGCAGATCCTGGAGAGAAACTACCCATGGGGGGTGTGTCTTTCATTGGTTTGGGGGAGGTTAGGGATTTTTCCTTTTCTCTTTTTTTTTCTTTTAATTTTTTCCTTATTTTTTTCTTAATTTTACCTCTGCTTTTTCTTTTTTTCTTGTTTCTTCTTTTGTTACTTTTATCTAATTCCATTAATTTTCTTTTACTTCTAACTAGGATCCTTTATCTCATTTTTCTCTCCTCATTTCCCATTAATAATTTTTCAAATTTTACTTTTTTTCATTCTCCCATTCCCCAACTGGTCTTTTCTAACATAAGAATTAAGTTTATTAATCTTTCACTAGTTAACTCTATGCTATTACTGTCGAATATTTTTGTATTGTTAGTGGAGGTATGATGTTGCATTTAGTAGATATTTACTATATGCTGATATTTAATTTGTCTTTATGTTTATACTATATTTCTAAGAGTGGAAAAATACCCACTGTTACCTGAACAATCAATATCTCAGTGGAGAGAAAATTTTAATTTTTAATACATTTTCATTATTGTTGGTTTTCATTTATATTTTTTACCATTTAATATTTAACTCTTTCTTTCATTTTTCCTTTTTATATTTTTATTTTCCTTTCTTTTTTCTTTTTTTAATTTTACATTTTCTGTCTTCTTTGTTCATTTTTCTCCTTTTGCCTTCTTTTAATTTTCTCCTATTTTATTACTTATTTTGTATTACTTTTTAATTTCTTCATTTATGATATATTGTTTTTGCACCTTATTTTTCTGTGTTTGGTACTGTGATTGTTCCTGCTTTTAGTTTTCAATTTTTTTCTTTATCTGGAGTCTTGTTGTTGTTTGTTTTTTTCCATGTAGTGCTGTGGATTGAGCCCAGAACTTTGACCATGTTGGGTAGGTGCTCTGCTACTGAGCCACACTCCCAGCCCAATTGAAATTACACCTTACTTCAGCCATGACTTAGCTTCACTCAAACATTGTTAGATACTTCAATTTAAAGAAGAGTGGAGATAAAAGTCCCCAGTTGATGAAAGCCCCTAGCTCTAAGTAGACATGGTTAGGAGGGCCTGAAGGCCTACTCCTAGACATTCACTCCCGTAATAACAGCAGAAACAAATAACACAATTGTCAGGACAATGCATCTAGAGGGACCACAGCATGAGCTGTTCCCATACATTATCAGACTTACTGCTGATAAGAGTGGAGGAGCAACCCCAGAGGGTGAATCCCACATATTCTGCTGTCTACATTACACTTGGCTGAACAACTAGAGGGGCCCAACTCTTGAGAGACCTAAAGAGAAAGTTAGTCTCTCAAGCTACAACACAGTACACATTATGCAAAACCCCACTAATCACAGCAAAGAAGCCCCAGAAAAACTATACTGTGAAGTCCCATTGGAATTAAACTTAACAAACTGATAGCCTAGGATACATCATAAAGATCAAGCTACCTTTTTTTTTCCTTGGTACTGGGGATCGAACTCGGGACCTTGCACCTGTGAGGCTGGCGGTGGAACCACTGAGCTAAATCTCCAGCCCCAGACTACTTATTAAGAGGGCCTTCACACACTGAGGGAGGCTGAGGCAGGAAGATCACAAGGTTGATCCCTGCCTAGCCAATTTAGTAAGACCCTGTCTCTCAAAATAAAAAGGGCTGAATATACAGCCCTGTAGTAGAGTGCCCTTGTATTTGATCCCCAGACACACACACACACACACACACGAAGGAATCAAAAAAGAAAAAGTGGAAGAGGTATCATCCAACAGAAGTGAATATCTCGCCAGGCATGGTGGTGCATGCCTGTAATCCCAGCACTTGGGAGACTGAGACAGGAACATCGCCATGAGTTTGAGGCCAGCCTGGGCTACATGGTAAGTTCAAGGCTGCCTGAATTGCATAGTTATACTCTGTCTCAAAAAAATAAAAGTGAAAATCTCAACACAGAAACATAACTTCAAAATGATGATAATCAAGAAAGTGTATTACTAGAATAAGGAGAGACACAGATTGATGAAACAGAATTAAGAATCTAGAAATAACCCAATGCATCAGTGGTCATTTGAATTTTTTTTTTTTTTTTTTGTACCTGAGATTGAACTCAGGACCTTACATTTACAAGGCAAGGGCAGCACCACTGAGCTAAATCCCTGGCTGGTAATTTGATTTTTGGTAAGGGTTGTAAGACAATTTAATGGCAAAAGTAATAGTCTTTTCAACACATGGCACAGAGACAACTGGATGTGTACATGCAAAAGAATGAATATTGACCCCTAACTCACTTCATATACAAAAATTAGCTCAAGGTGGATCAAAGACTTACATGTAAGAACTAACATTATTGTCAAACTACTATAGTTATAAACTGTGTTTATAGTTAGGAGAAAACACAACTATAAATCTTTGTGACCTTAGATTAGGTAGTGGTTTCTTAAATATGACACTAAAAACACAATTAACAAAAGAAAAAACAATAAAATTGGACTTTATAAAATTTTTTTAAACTTGTGGGCATCAAAGGACACTATCATAAAAGTAGAACGGCAATCTACGGAATGGGAGAAAATATTTGCAACCATATGTTTGATAAAGTTCTAGTATCCAGGATATACAATGGCTCTCATACCTCAACAATAAGCCAACAACCTAATTCAGAAAAATTGGAAAAGGACTTGAATAGATTTGTCTATGAAGAAGATATACAAATGGCCAAAAACCACACAAAAATATGCTCTGCATTGTTAGTCATTAGGAAAATGAAAACAAAAATCACAATGAGAAACCAATTTGTACTCACTAGGAAGGCTATAAAAACATAAAAACAAAAAAATAACCAGTACTGGTGAGGATGTGGAGAAATTGGAATCTTCATACACTGTTGATGTAAGATGGTGCACCACTGTAGAAAATACTTTGGTAATTTCTCAAAAAGTTAAACCTAGAGTTACTATGTAATCCAGCAATTCCACTCCTAGAATACACTCAAAAGATTTGAAAATATATGCCCATACCAAAAAACTGGTACATGAATGCTCAGTAGCATTATTCATAATAGCTTCAAAGCAGAAACAACCCGAATGTCAATCAAGGTATAAACATGTGTTATAGCCATCTAATAGAATATTACTGTCATAAAAAGATATGATAACACACAACAACATAGATGAACCTTGAAAGCATTTTGCTAAGTGAAAGAAGCCAGACACAAAAGTTCACACGTTGTATGATTCCATATGTAAAACATATCCAGAATAGGCAAACCCATAGAGATAGTAAGTAGATTAGTGTTTTCAAGGGGTAAGAAAGAAGGAATCAAGATTACAGGGCTTAATTTCAGAGTAATGGAAATATTAGGGAATTATATAGGGATGAAGGTTGAAAAACACTGCGGATATACTAAAGAGCACTGAATTACACTTCGAAATGATGAATTTTGTTATATGAATTTTACCTCAATTTAAAAAAAAAAACTTGGGGCCCAGAAAAGGGAATAAAATGGCTGAGGGACAAGAATAAAAGAGTAATATTTCACTACATACACTATTATTCATGTTGAATTTTGTACCATGTATATTTGTAAAAAAAAAAAAAAAAGATAAAAAATAAAAGTTGCTGGGCTTCCATTTTTTCTGACAAAAAGGAGAAAGAAACACAAGAGATATGAAAAAACAAAGAAACATGATACTTCCTAAAGTTCATAACTGTCTATTAACTATTTCCAAAGATATCAAAATGAAAGAAATTCCAAAAAATTCAAAATAGATAAAAATTTTCAGTTGATTATGATGACAACTAACTTTGATCCCCAGTTAAAGAAAATGTTATCACACCCAAAAGAATTCCATTCTTTTCATTGGTAGAACTGTGTATGTAACCAAAATTTGTACTTATTATTGTACTTTGAATTTTGTCAATTAAAATTTTGTGAAATCTGAAAAAATAAAAAAGAATTCAAAAGAATGATTTCTGAAAAGTGCAATGAGGCTGGACACAGTTATGCATGGCTGTAATTCTACCTATTCAGGAGGCTGAGGCAACAGGATTGCAGGTTTGAGGCCAGCCTGGGAAACTTAGCAAGAGCCTGTCTCAAAATTTAAAAAAAAATTAAAAATTAAGGGTTAAGGATGTAGCTCAGTGGTGGAGTGCTTGCCCCAAATGTGAGGCCATGTGTTCAACTCCCAGTACAATCAATCAATCAATAAAATATGAAGAACATGTGCTGACAAAGGTATAGAGAAATTTGAGCCCTGTCTATTGTTGGTAGAAATGTAAGACAGTGCAACCACTATGGAAAACAATATGTCAATTCCTCAAAAACTAAAAATGTAGCTTTTATGTACATGATCCATATATATAATATACAAATATATATATGATTAACATATATATATATAATCAAGCAATATCAGTCCATTTATCCAAAAGAACTAAAACCAGGGTCTCGAAAAGATATTTGCACACCCATGTTCACTACAGCATTATTTGCAATATCCAAAAGGTGGAAGCAAACCAAGTGTCCATTGATAGGTGAATGGATAAATAAAATGTGTTTTGTATATACAATGGAATATGATTCAGCTTTAAAAAACAGATTCTGGCATATGCTACATCATGAATGAACCTTGAGAATATTATGCTAAGTGGTTTAAGCCAGTCACAAAAAGACTAATTCTATATTATTCCATTTTGATGAGTTACCTAGAGAAGTTAAATTCATAGAGACAGAAAGTGGATTGGTGGTTTCCAGGGACTTAGAGGAGGGGAAAATGAAGAGTTGTCATTTAATGGGGATCCTGTTTCAATTTTGCAAGTTGAAAAAGTTCTGGAGATTTGGTATGCAACAGTGTCAATATACTAAAGTATACTGAACTGTACACTTAAAATAATTAAGAGTAGGGGCCAGGGATTTAGCTCAGTGGTTCCAACTCCTGCCTCGCAAACTAAGGACCCGAGTTCGATCCCCGGTACCAACAAAAAATAATAATAATTAAGAGTAAATTTGTTATGTGCATTTTCCACAATAAAAATAAAATTTTAAAAATCCAAAAATAATCATTATATACTGCAAATATGTACTAAATAAAAATAAAAATTTTTAAAATAAAAAAATAAAATATTTTAAAAGCAAAGGTATGGTGTTAAAAATACATACATGGGAGTAAAACTATTTTTTAAAAAACAAAAACTTATTGTCACAAAAGTGATATGATTACATACGTGGAGTAAAAGTGAGATATGTTTGGAGAGGCAAAAACAGTGAATTTCTAAGGTGCTCTTTTTAAATCTGGGTTGGAGTTACAGAGGTGTTTCCGTTATAATTATTACCTAAATTGAATACATAATTAAACTGAATATGTGTACCCTAGTCACATACTTCATAATTAAAGAAAATTACTATAAAAGAGAAAAATAAAATCAGTATAATTCATGACATAATTGATCAAATGCAAAAAATTCTGATTATCTCAATAAATGCAAAAATGGCTTTGAAAAATGCAAATCTGTTCATCATTAAAAGGAGAAAATTCTTAGCAACCTAGGAATAGAAAAAATACTTCCTTCCATTGATAAAAGGGTTCTACACAAAAACCTACATTAAACATTCTAGTGCACACCTGTAATCCCAGCACTCAGGAGTCTGAGACAGGAGGATCACCACATGTTCAAGGCTAGCCTGGACTACATAGTGAATTCAAAAAAACAAAAACAAAAAAAAATCCTACTGAATACTGAAACAAAAATTTCCCCTTCAAGAATAATATGAAGATTCCTACTATTAAAATGTGGTCAAAGTCCTGGCCTATGAAATAAGATGATAAAAATAAATACAGTGATTGAAAATTAATAAATGAAACGGTAATTATTACAAGATGATTCTGTTTATTGAAAATAGAAAATAATTTACACAAAAATTTGTCCATGGTGCTAGATCTAAAAACATGATGATTCTACTGCATGTCTTTGTGTTAGAAAGAGACAATTAGAAAATGAAATGTTTAAAGGATATCATTCATAGTATCATCACAAAATATAAAATATTAGGAGTAAGTTCAATAAAATACACACAAGAGAGGACAGTGTTCACTCATGGAAGGTTTTGAAAGCCATGGATTGCATTTGCAGAAATATTCTCTGTATAAACATATATGTGTGTGCGTGTCTGTGTTTTATACATACACTAAGATCATGAGGTCCCAAATTAGGTCAGTAGCAGTGGAGATTAAACTTTCATCAGCTGAGACAGAGGAAGTCAGAAGGGACTGGGAGGGATATGATGAGCTAAAAAGCTGGTATGAAATAATCAAATTTGGGAGTAGAAAAGCAAACTAATGAGCCAATATAGCAGTATGGCAAGGCACTATTGAAAGGCCAACCACTTCAACTCAGCAATCATATACTTAAAGCAAAACCACTTGTCTTATTGTGTATTTTTCTATAACCACATTCAACTATGAATGTTGAAAGTATGGGACAGGAAGAGAGTTAGATTTACCCAGAATAGAAGTTTTGTTCCCAAGTACCACAAAAGACCATATGACAGAGTGATAGTGCTTGGGTTTGAAATAACCCCCAAAGGCCCACATGTTGCAGGCTTGGTCTGGAGACCACAGTGCTACTGGGAGTTGGTGGAACCTGTAAGAGGTGAAGCCCAGGGAAGGAGGTTAAGTCACTGCCCTTGAAGGGAATATTGGGATCCTAGTCCCTTCCTCACTCATTCTTTGCTTCCCAGCCATTGTGAAGTAGAGTTCTTCACCGCCTGTTCCTGCCATGAGGTATTGTGTCACCACAGGCCCAAAATGACCAGGTGACCATGGACTGGAACCTCTAAAACTGTGAGCCAAAACAAACCTCCTTATAAATTGATTATCTCAGGTATTTCATCAGAGGGACACAAAGGTGACTAAAACACAGAGCTTCCTGTTTTCAGTGTATGAGAAAGTGACTATGATGTAGTAGAGTTTAATCCCTCAGGTTGCAATAGAACAAGGGTTTTGAAGTAAAAAATATTGGTTTGGTTTGGTTTTTGTGGTACTGGGGATCGAATTCAGGACCTTGCGCTTGCGAGGCAGGCGGTGGCACCACTGAGCTAAATCCCTGGCCCTGAAGTCAGAAATGTTCTGTAAACGTAAGAAAGAATAAAGAAGATGAATAGCCCATCTTCAAGCCCACAGGTGACAGGAGTTAGAAAGAAACAACATTCACTGCCCTTTCTCAAAAGGGCTACGGGGTAGCAATGTCCTTCAGTTATAACAGGAAAGTCAGGTGTATACATAGGGAAGAGGCAAAGGGCATAGGAGACTTGACTGATGATTGACCATGAGTCCCAAAGTGTACAGTTCAAGGGCCTGGGGATGGTGTGGAGCCCAAAACTGTGTCACTCTTGGGGATCTGCAGAGGCATTTGTGAATATGAATCTCTTCTGATGGCTGAGGTACACAGGGATGGTATTCGTCCTGGTGATCTCTGAGGAGTTGGGTCATCAAAGGAAGTTACACTTCCTGTTTTAGTTACTTTTGTATTGCTGCAGCAGAATACCTGGTGTAGGATAACATGTAAAGGAAAGGGATTTATTTGGTGTGCTATTCTAGTGCCTTAAAGTCCAAACAACATGGTACTAACATCTGGTGAGGGTCCCTTGGCTATGTCCCAACATGGCAGATCACACAGAGTGAGTTCATGTGAAAATGATGAGTGGTATGTGCAGAAGAGAGACAAACCAAAGGGAAGTGCCAGACTTTATAACAGCCTGCTTGGTTGGTAACTCAGTCTTGTAAGACCTAATCTACTCCTGTGAGATAGGCAATAATCCCTTTCCAGTGCTATGATTCCATGACCCAAAAGGCTTCTTTTAAAAAACCTCTTAAAGGCCCTGTCCCTTCTCAACACCACTATACTGGAGACCTAAGAAATGAGTTTTGGTGGGTACAAACCATATTTAAACTGTAGCACTCTCCTTGGAATTCGTCTAGTCTAAGGTGATGAGGGCTTGAATGAGGTCTGTGACAGTAGAGTAGAGAGACAGAGATGAATAACAGAGCCATCACAATGGTAGTACCAGTATGATCATAAAGCAAAGTCAAATTTGACTCTGATCTTTCTGGTCTAAGTGACTAAAACCACAGAGATATTATTACCTAAAGCAAAAAAATTCAGTAGAAATACCAGGACAAGGATAATAATTAGTTGAGTTAAAAGAATGATTATCATGGGATCAAATTAACTCAAGAACTTAATGATAGTTTCAAGCAATAAAAATGTTTTGATTAAGACATTTGGTGAAATTGCCTTTCTTTCTGAAGAATAGCTTATTAGCTTTAGCCCATTCTAGAAGGACTAGGGAAGTAAGTATTAAAGTATTACTGAGTGATACTGAAATAATGGCTGAGGTGGGTTTTCTTTTTTTATCCCAATACAGTATATTCTCAATGCTTATAGACATTGACATGTGACCTTCCAATTTGGCTATTAACAATAGTCTAAGATGAATGCAAATAAAAACCATAATGCAGTATTTCTACCCCACACTCTGGAAGAAATAAAATGAAAAAGATAGACAATACCAAGTGCTATCAAGATTACAGAGCATCTGAATCTCTCATACACTGTTGGTGAAAGTACTAATTGGTACAACCATTTCCAGTAGCTATTTGGCAGTATTTACAAAAACTAAACATACCCATAACAGCAACTACACTCCTAGGTATAATACCTGCACATATGCTCACAGCAGCACTTTTTATAAAAGCCTTAAGCTGGAAATCATCCAAAGATATCTATCTATAGATATCAATGATGGAATGGACAAATAAATCCATTTAATTAATTCATACAATGGAATACTCAGAGCAATGAGAATATGAACAACAATTGCACATAATAACATGAATTTCACAAACATAATATTAAGCAAAAGAAGCCAGACTACAAAAAGTAGTACATACTACATGATTCCATTTATATAAAGTAGGGGTCATTAAACTATGGCCCACGGCCTGGCCACCTGCTTTTATAATTAAAGTTTTACTGGAACATAGCCATGATCGTTCATGTGTGCATTGTCTTTGACGGCTTTAGTGCCACAACTGCAGAGTTGAGTAGTTGTGACAGAGACCATCTGGCCTGCAAGCCTAAAATGCTTGCTATCTGGCTCTTTAAGAAAAAGTGGCCAACTCTTGAAATACAGTTTAAAAACAAGCAAAATTAATCTACAGTTGCAGAAGTCAGGGTAATATCTAGGACTGTAAACATTATTATAAAGTTATCCTTTTCTCAAAGCCACTGAAGAAAATTTGTGACAACTATTACCAATAAGAATTTCTGGTTTTTATTCAATACTTCTGTATACATAACTGTGACCTCATTAAGATAGGTTTCCATGGACACACTTGTAAGGACTGCAGCAGTGGTAAAACATTAATCCAGAACACAAAGAATGTCTCTCTAAATTTGAGACTAAATCAAAATATAAATTTCATCTATGACAGTGTGTTATTGTTTTGATTGGTGTTTCTCTCCCAAGGAGTATTTTGTACCCTCAAGAGACATTTGACAATGTCTAGAGATATTGATTGTCACAAGTTGGTGTGGAGAATGCTACCGGCATCTGATGGGTAGAGGCCACGGATGCAGCTCAACATCCTCCAATGCACAGGGCAGCCTCCCATAATAAATAATAATCTATTCCAAAATAGCAATAGCAAGGCTGAGAAACCTTGTTTAATGAATGCCAAAAGAAAGAGATATAAAGTAGTAATAGTAATAAGATTAATTCAGTGCTGCCCAATAAAACTTACTGCAATGATGGAAACTTTTTATATCTGTGCTATCCAATTGCCCTGTGAGATGTGAGCATGAACACTTGAAATATGGCCAGTGCAACTTAAGCAATGAACTTTCAATATTACTTAATTTTAATAAATGTAAATAAGGCTTGGGGCAACTATACGGGACAATGCAGGACCAGAGCATAAACTCAGAGACTGACTCTCTCTGAAGCCAGTTACTAGTTATATGATTTGGGCTGCTTATTTAACCTCTCTGTGCCTGTATTTTCTCACCTATAAAATGAAGTTTAGTAGAATCAAGGTCAAAGGGTTGTAGCAAATACTGCCTGCTGCATAGCAGGTTCTGTAGAAGTATGAGCTATATAGATGTTGTTGTTGTTCTCCTCCTCCTCCTCCTCCTCCTCCTTCTCCTTCTCCCTCTCCTTCTCCCTCTCCCTCTCACTCTCCCTCTCCTCCTTGTCCTCCTTCTCCTCCCTTTTTCTTGCAATGTACTATGCAAAGCTTCCCTTCCCCAGTGCTTCAGTCACTCTCCATTACCTACAGCAGGAAGTCTAATTTTCTCATCAGGGTACACAAAACCCTGAAAGGCCTTATCTTTTCTTACTTCCTCAGTATTATTTACCCCTATTTCTTCTTGTTGCTGTTGTTGTTTTGTTTTGTTGTTTGAGACAGGGTCTCTCAATGTAGTTTAGGCTGGACTTGAGCTCACTATGTAGCCCAGGCTGGCCTCAAACTTACAGCAGTCCTCCTGCCTCAGCCACCTGAGTGCTTGAATTACAAGCATGTGCCACCACACCCAGCTCTAGTCCTATTTCTTGACCTCAGAAAAAATTATTTATAGGCCCAAAGAAACCTTGTTTTTTGGGACTGTGTGACTTTTGTCTTTCATTGTGAAATATTTCAAACACAAAAATTATAAATAATAATACATCAAACATCCATACACCCACCTACCATTTTGCAATATTTACTTCAAATTTTTTTTACCCTTAGGCATTTAAAATTTTATTATGAAAATTTTTGAACAAACACAAAAGTAGATAGACTAGTATAATGAATCTACATCACTTAGCTTGAATAATTATCAAAATTTTGCCAGTATTGCTGTTCAAGATATTTTAAGAGAAACATGACAGATGCAGTTGAAATGAAGAACTTAATCATGGATCAATTTTGATCTTTTAATTTTCTGGATCTATTGAACTGATATATATTTTTCTCTTTTTATCTGTTATTTTAGGGCACTACATTAATAGATTTTCTACTTTTAATAGGTAAAAGTTATTTTTAATGTATTTTCCTGGCAAAAGGTTAACATTTTTTTCCTTTTCTCATTATTTTTGCAATTTTTTTATTAGTATGTATTTGCAATACATAATGTTTACATTTATTGTGGGGAGTTGGTACATATACATAACACACAGATTAATAGATTTTCTCATATCTTATTCTTTGCATTCCAATAGTAGCCTATTTGGCCATAAATTATGATTATTATTTTTATACACTATTAAATTTGAGTTCCTCATATTGTATTTAAATGTTTACATGATTATTCATAAATGAAACTGGTTCATAATTTTCTTTTCCCATGATTTTCTTGTCCTGCTTTGGTATTAGCATTATACTGGTCTCACACAATACACTGGATATTGAAAATACATATTCTCTATTTCTTACACACAGGGTTTTACATTAAATATTTAAGCAAACTTGTTCATTGTGTTTTACAAAACTTCTAGATTATATATTCAACCTGTATATGCTACATATTTATTTTTAGATTCTGCTGAAGTTTAAGTGTGTAATTCAAGGATTCATGTCCTTGCAGCCTGGTCCTGTGTGGCAATGTTGACATGCTAGAACCTTTAAGAAATGGGGCTTACTGGCTCGCCTGGAAAACAGCTGCTCAGATGCACAAACTCCAGCCAGAAGCCTGCATGACAAGAGTGGTGCGAGTACGCAGGTCTCAGCCAGGGCCCTGCCCAGATACTGGTGGTTTAAGCACACAGGTCCCTACTAAAGGCCCACCCAGAAACCATTGGTAAGCGCGTGCAGACTCCAGCCAGAAGCCAGCTTTTCTTTTCATAATTTGATTATATCAAGGATTTGTTACAGTAGTGGAAAGCTTCCACTGCACATAAATTTTAAGTTTTATTAATTTTACATGCACATTTTATGAATTTTCACAAGGTGGATATTACCTCATAAACTTTATTCATTTCAAGTAATAGAACATTACCAATACAACAGAAAGTGCTTCTATTTAGTCACTAAATAGTGAGAAGCAGCATTCTTTCTCCCCAAATGCAGCAATTATTCTGATGCAGCACCATATATGATTTTTGCTTCTTCTCTCTTTATCAAGTGACTCATTAATTCTTTATTCTATTTAGTGTTGAGCCCATCTATTTATATCTTTTGTTCATTTATTTTATTTTCTAGAACTACTACTAGACCAATCTTTTGTTTTCTAGTTCCATTGTTTAGGATGAAATCTTTGTTATAGATTTTTTTCAGGTGGTATGGTTGGAGGTTGAAATGTTGCATCTTGTCCTCTTTTATTAAAAAGATGAATCATAATTACTATAGTCTATTTCTAATAACTCTGATTTTTGGATCTCATTTGGTCTGGTTTTGTATTTATTTTAATCATTTGATAGGCATGCCTGGTTATTTCTGATTGAATGTCAGATTTTTAAGTTGTCTTTTTTTTTGAGATAGGGTCTCATTGTGTAGTTCAGACTGGCCTTGAAATCATTGTGTAGCCAGGCTGGCCCTTAACTCATGGCAATCCTCCTGTCTCAGTTGCCTGAGTGCTGGGATTACAGGTGTTCACCACCACACCTGGCAAATGTCAGATATATTGTATAAGATGTTGTAGCAATAATCTATGTGTCTGGCTCAGTGGAAATTCGGGTTATCTTCCTCCAGAATTTACTTTTTCATTTTTTAGAGAATTAGAGTAGGTGAAGATTACCTTAATCCAGGGTGGAATTGGGCTGATGTAAAGACAAGTTTAAATTTTAGAAAAGCTGTAAACCTCAGCTGGGTGTGGTGGTGCATGCTTGAAATTGCAGCACTCAGGAGGCCAAGGCAGGAAGATTGCCATGAGTTTGAAGCCAGCCTGGGGTACATAGTGAATTCAAACCAGCCTGAACTACATAGAAAGATCTTGTCTCAAAAATTTTTTTTAAAAAAGCTCTAATCCCATTTCCTTTTTTTCCCATTAATTTTATTGCTACATTTTAGGTACAAAATATGATGACATTTATCATTGGAAATTTCTACCTTTACATGATGTATCTTGATTCTTATTTTTTGCCCCATTCCCCTGCCCTCCCTTAAACCCCTCCAAACATCCCTATTTATAAAGACTTTGTTTCCATTTTTTCCTTTTCACATATTTATTCCTTTCCCTTCTTTCCTTTCACCTACCCTCCCCACTTCCCCTTCCCTTTTACACCTTTTCTTCCTATTTCACATTATCTATTATACCTTTTGACCCTTCTTTACACTTTCAGGTTCTCATACCAGAGAAACTATTTGGTGTTTACACATATGTGTCCTATCTGTTTCACTTAAGAGTATCACCTCAATTTGCATCCATTTAGCTATAAATGTCTCTAGTTTCTCATTCTTTATGGATGAGTAGTACTCCATTTTACTAAATAAAAAACTACACATTTTCTTTATCCAGTCTCCAGTTGATGGGCATTTGGGCTGTTTCCAAGTTTTAGCTATTACACCTTTTGCTGCTATGAACATGGGTGCACATATATCACTGTGGTATGATGCTTTTAATTCTTTGAGGAAGATACCCAGCAGGGGAATAGCTGGGTCAAATGGGACTTTCAATCCTAGATGTTTGAGGTATCTCCATACTGATTTCCACGGTGGTTGCACCAGTCTACAGTCCCAACAGCAGTGGAGCAGGGTTCCTCTTTCCCCACAGCCCCACCAGCATTTGGTATTGGTTGATTGCTTGATAACAGCCATTCTTTCTGGGGTGAGGTTGAATCTCAGCATTGTTTTCATTTGCATCTGTACAATGACCAGTGATGTTGAACATTTTTTCATATGTTTATTTGCTATTTCTACTTCTTTGTCTGAGAAATGTCTGTTCATTTCAGATGCCCATTTTTGGACTGGGTCTTCAAATTTCGGAGGTCTGATTTTTGTAAGTTCTTTGTATATTCTAGATAGTAGACCTTTGTCTGAGGAAGAGCAGGTGAAGATTTTTTCCCACATTGTGGGTTGTCTCTTCACACTGCTGGTGGTTCCTCTTGCTGTGCAGAAGCTTTTTAATAAGAAGAGATCCCACTTGTTGATTGTTTGTGCTAGTTCATGTGCAACTGAGGTTTTCTTCGTGACATCTTTTCCTACACCAATGTCTTGGAGTTCTCCCTAACCTCTCTACCAGCCAGTTTAGTATTTCTGTTTGAATATTTAGATCTTTGGTGCATTTCGATTTTAGTTTAGTGAATGGTGAGAGACATAGGTCTAGTTTTAATCTTTGGCAAGGTGAAACCCAATTTTTCTGGTACAATTTATTAAAGAGGCTATCTTTCCTCCAGTGAGGATGGTTGGATCCTTTGTCAAATATGAGGTGGTTGAGTTTATCTGAAGTTGTTTCTGCATCTTCTAATCTGTTCCACTGGTCCTTAGCTCTGTTTCTTTGCCAGTACCATGCTGTGTAGAGGTCTTTTGTTTCTTTTGTTAGATTGATTCCTAGATATTTCGTTTTTTTGGATGCTATTATAAAAGGAATTGTTTCCATAATTTCTCTCTCAGTGAGTCTGTTATTTGTGTACAAGAAGGCTATTGTTTTTGGAGTGTTGACCTTGTGTCCAGCTACTCTACTGAATCTGTCAATTAAGTCTAGAAGTCTTTTGGCAGAGTTTTTTGGGTCTTATATATAAAGTATCATATCATCAGCAAATAATGACAATTCAACTTCTTCTTTTCCTATCTTTATTCCTTTTATTTCTTTCTCTTTTCTAATGCTGTGGCTAATGTTTCCAGAACTATATTGAACAGGAGTGGTGATAGTGGGCATCCTTGTCTTGTTCCTGATTTTAGCATGAAAGTTTTCAGTTTTTGGCTGTTTAGTAGAATGTTGGCTGTTGGTTTTTCATAGATATCCTTAATCAGGTTAAGATAAAGACCTTCTGGGAAATTCATAGCAGTGAATACTCATATTAGGAAAACAGAAGGAGCCCAATTAAACAACCATGATGCTGAACCTCAAGCTTCTAGAAAAAGAAGAGCAGGACAACCCCAAAGCTCATACAAGGGAAGAAATTATAAAGATCAGAGGAGAAATCAATGCAATGGAGACTAAGAGAATGATACAAAAAACCAATGAAGCCAAGAGTTGGTTCTTTGAAAGAATCAACAAAATTGATAAACCTTTAGTCAACCTTGTCAGAAAAAGGAAAGAAAAGGCCCAAATCCATGCAATTAGGAATGGAAAGGGTGAAGCTACAACAGGCCCAGCAGAAATCCAGACGATCATCAATACCTACTTCCAGAACCTATACACCAATAAGATGGACAACACAAAAGAAATGGACAGATTCCTAGATACATAGGAATTACCAAAGTTGAATGAAAAAGACCTAAAAATTCTGAACAACCCAATATCAACCAATGAAATCGAAAATGTAATTAAAAACTTATCAACTAAGAAAAGCCCAGGCCCTGATGGCTTCACTGCTGAATTCTACAAGACATTTAGAGAGGAACTGCTGCCACTACTGTTTAAACTCTTCAATGAAATTGAAAGGGAAGCAATACTCCCAAATTCATTCCTGGAAGCAAGCATCACCTTGATCCCCAAAGCAGAGAAAGACCCAACTGAAAAGGAGAACTATAGGCCAATCTCACTAATGAACATAGAAGCAAAAATCCTTAATAAGATAATGGCAAACAGAATGCAGAAGATCATCAAGAAGATCACACACCCTGATCAAGTGGGATTCATCCCAGGGATGCAGGGATGGTTCAATATATGAAAATCAATCCATGTAATACATTATATCAATAGAGCCAAGGACAAAAATCATATGATTATCTCCATAGATGCAGAAAAAGCATTTGACAAAATCCAACATGCATTTATGATAAAAACCCTACAAAAAATTGGAATAGATGGTCTCTACCTCAAACTGAGAGAAGCCATCTATGAAAAACCAACAGACAATATCATCCTAAATGGTCAAAAACTGAAATCCTTCACACTAAAATCAGGAACAAGACAAGGATGTCCACTATCACCACTCTTGTTCAATATAGTTCTGGAAACATTAGCCACGGCAATTAGACAAGAGAAAGAAATAAAAGGAATAAAGATAGGAAATGAAGAAGTCAAATTGTCATTATTTCCAGATGACATGATACTCTATATAGAAGACCCCAAGAACTCCACCAAAAGTCTTCTAGACTTAATAGCCAAATTCACTCAAGTAGCTGGTTACAAGGTCAACACACAAAAATCAATAACTTTCCCTACACCAATGACAGACTCACTGAGAGAGAAATAGGGCAAATAATTCCTTTCACAATAGCATCCAAAACACTGAAATACCTAGGAATCATCCTAATGAAAGAAATCAAAGACCTCTTCTCTGAAAACTATGGCACTCTGAAAAGAGAGATTGAAGATGATATCAGAAAATGGACAGACATCCCCTGCTCCTGGATAGGAAGGATTAATATAGTGAAAATGGCCATACTTCCAAAACTGCTATATAGATTTAATGCAATTCCAATTGAGAGCCCAGCAGCATACTTCATAGACCTCGAGAGAAAAATCCAAAAATTCATTTGGAGCAAGAAGAGACCCAGAATAGCAAAAGCAATTCTAGGTAACAGACACATGGCAGGGGGTATCACAATCCCCAACCTGCAACTCTACTACAAAGCTACTGTGATAAAAACAGCATGGTACTGGCAAAGAAACAGGCTTGAGGACCAGTGGAACAGATTAGAAGAGGCAGAAACAACTCCAGACACACTCAGCCATCTCATCTTCGATAAAGGAGCCAAACATCCTCACTGGAGGAAAGATAGCCTCTTTAATAAATGGTGCTGGAAAAATTGGGCTTCAACTTGCCAAAGATTAAAACTAGACCTGTATCTCTCACCATGCACTAAACTAAAATCAAAATGGATTAAAGATCTAAATATTAAAATAGAAACTCTGAACCAGTTGGAACAGAGGTTAGGTAGAACCCTTGAAGACATCGGTGTAGGAAAAGATTTTATGAACAAAACCTCAGTTGCCCATGAACTAGCACAAACAATCAACAAATGGGATCTCTTCTTATTAAAAAGCTTCTGCACAGCAAGAGAAAGCACCAGGAGTGTGAAGAGACAACCCACAATGTGGGAAAAAATCTTCACCTGCTCTTCCTCAGACAAAGGTCTACTATCTCGAATCTATAAAGAACTTCAGAAGATCAGACCTCCCAAATTTAAAGACCCAATTCGAAAATGAGCATCTGAAATGAAAAGACATTTCTCAGACAAAGAAGTAGAAATAGCAAATAAATACATGAAAAAATGTTCACCATCACTGGTCATTCGAGAGATGCAAATGAAAACAACTCTGAGATTCCACTTCACTCCAGAAAGAATGGCTGCTATCATGAAATCCACCAATAACAAATGCTGGTGGGGCTGTGGGGAAAGAGGAACTCTGCTCCACTGCTGGTGGGAGTGTAGGCTGGTGCAAGCACTGTGGAAATCAGTATGGAGATACCTCAAAGAACTAGGACTGGAAATCCCATTTGACCCTGCTATTCCACTGCTGGGGATCTTCCCCAAAGAATTAAAAGAATCATACCACAATGATATATGTGCGCCCATGTTCATAGCAGCACAGTTTGTAATAGCTAAAACTTGGAAACAGCCCAAATGCCCATCAACTGGAGACTGGATAAAGAAAATGTCGTTTTTTTATAAAATGGAGTACTACTCAGCCATAAAAAATGAGAAATTAGAAACATTTATAGCTAAGTGGATGCACATTGAGGCAATACTCTTGAGTGAAATAAATAGGACACACATGTGTAAGTACCGAATAGTTTCTCTGGTGTGAGAAACTGAAAGTGTAAATAAGGACTAAATGTATAATAGGTCATGTGAAATAGGAAGAAAAGGGGCAAAGGGGAAGGAAGTGGGAGGGCTAGGGGGAAGGATAGAAGGGAATGGGATTAATATGAGAAAATGGAAAAATAGGAACAAAATTTTTGTAAATAGGGAGGGCTGGAGGGGTTGAAGGGAGGGCTTGGCAAGGGTGAAAAACAAAAACCAAGAGAGACTATGTAAAGTTGCAAATTTCCAATGATGAATGTCATTATATTGTATACCTAAAATGTACCAATGATTAGAATGAATAATTGATAATGTAAAATAGGAATAAAAAGTCCAAAAGGGGTAGGGGTAGTGGGAGGCACAGGGGAAAGGAAAGAAGGGAAAGGAAAAAATGATGAGAAATGGAAAAAATGGAAATAAAGTCTTTGTAAATAGGGAAGGGTGGAGGGCGTGAAGTGAGGGCTAGGAATGGGGAAAAAATAAGAACCAAGATGCATTATATAAAGGTACAATTCCCAATGGAAAAAAAAAAGATAAAGACCTTCTATTCCAATTTTCTGTAGGGTATTTATCATGAATGAGTGCTGGATTTTGTCAAATGGCTTTTCTGCATCTATTGCGATGATCATATGGTTTTTGTCCTTGACCCTGTTAGTATGGTGTATTACATTTATTGATTTATGTATGTTGAACCATCCTTGCATTCCTGGGATAAATCTGACTTGGTTAGGGTGTATGGTCTTCTTGATGACACTCTGTATTCTGTTTGCCAGTATCTTGTTGAGGATTTTTGCATCTATGTTCATTAGGGAGATTGGTCTATAGTTCTCTTTTTGAGTTGGGTCTTTCCCTGGTTTTGGAATCAAAGTAACATTTGCTTCCAGGAATGAATTTGGAAGTATTGCTTCCCTTTCAATTTCCTTGATGAGTTTAAAGAGTAATGGCATTAGTTCTTCTTTCAATGTCTTGTAAAATTCAGCAGTGAAGTCAACTGGACCTGGGCTTTTCTTTGTTGGTAAATATTTTATTACATTTTCAATTTCACTCATTGTAATTGGGATGTTTAGAATTTCTATATCTTCTGCATTTAACTTTGGCAATTTGTATGTATCTAGGAATCTGCCCATTTCTTCTGTGTTTTCCATTTTATTGGAGTAGAGGTTCTCGAAGTAGGTATTGATGATCCTCTGGATTTCTGTTGGATCTGTTGTGACTTCACCTTTTTCATTCTTAATTGCATGTATTTGTGCCTTTTCTTTCCTTTTTTTGATGAAGTTGGCTAAAGGTTTATTAATTTTATTTATTCTTTCAAAAAACCAACTCTTTGATTCATTGATTTTTTGTATTGTTGTCTTAGTCTCCATTGCATTGATTTCTGCCCTAATCTTTATAATTTCCTCTCTTGTACGAGCTTTGGATTCGTTATGCTCTTCTTTTTCTAGGAACTTGAGGTTCTGCATTAGGTTATTTATCTGAGTTTTCTCTGTTTTCCTGATATGGGAATTCACTGCTATGAATTTCCCGTGTAGATCTGCTTTCATTGTGTCCCATAGATTCCTGTATGTTGTACTGGCATTTTCATTTACTTGTAGAAACTGTTTAATTTCTTCTTTAATTACTTCTGTGACCCATTGGTTGTTCAAGAGAGTGTTATTCAGTTTCCATGTGTTTGTTGGGGTTTTGCAGTTTCTTATGTTATTGATCTCCAATTTTATTGCACTATGGTCTGATAATATACAGGGGGTAACTTCAATTCTTTTACATTTATTTAGATTTGTCCTATGAGCTAGCATGTGGTCTATTTTGGAGAATGACCCATGTGCAGCTGAAAAGAATGTGTATTCCGATTTTGTGGGGTGGAACACTCTGTAAATATCTATTAATATCTATCCATTTGTTCAATAGTTTGGTTCAGTTCTAGAATTTCCTTGTTAACTTTTTGTCTAGATGACCTGTCTGTTTGTGATAGTGGGGTATTGAGGTCCCTCACTACAATTGTGTTAGTGTTTATTTGGTTTTTCATGTCTATTAATATTTGTTTTGTATAGTTGGGGGCATTTGAATTTGGTACATATATATTTAGGATTGTCATCTCTTCCTCTTGGATTGTTCCCTTGACAAGGATGTAGTTACCGTCTTTGTCTCTCTTAATTAGTTTTGGTTTGAAATCTACTTTGTCTGCAAATAAGATTGCTATCCCTGATTTCTTCTGGGTTCCTGTGGTGTGGAGAACTGTTTTCCATCCTTTTACTTTCAGTCTATGAGTTTCTTTTTGAGTTAGGTGTGTTTCTTGTATATAGCATATTGTTGCATTTTACTTTTTAATCCATTCTGCCAGTCTATTTCTTTTGATTGGTGAATTGAGGCCATTAATATTGATGGTTATAATTGACAGATATTGATTTATACTTGTCATGATGCTTTATTCTTGTTGGCTCTTTTATTTCTTATTTTTTCCCCCTTTCCCTTTAGTGTCTTACCTTGCCTGATGGCTTCACTCTGTTGGTCCTCATGGAGTTTTGACCTTCATTGTCTTTTTCTAGTATATTGTTTAGAATTGCTTGTAGTGCTGGTTTGGTATTCATGAAATTTCTCAGGTGTTCTTTGTCATGGAAGTATCTAATTTCCCCATCGATTTTGAAAGATAATTTTGCAGGATACAATAGTCTAGGTTGGAAGTTATTTTCTTTTAGGGCTTGAAATACTTCACTCCAGGCTCTCCTTGATTTAAGGTTTTGTGTTGAGAAGTCTGCTGTGATTCTGATGAGCTTTCCTTTGTAGGTGATTTGTTTCTTTTCTCTGACTGCTTGCAGGATTTTGTTTTGCTGTTGGGTTTCTGGGATCTTTACTATTATATGTCTAGATGTAGATTGTTTTGATCATGGCTAGTTGGAGTTCTATATGCCTCACTTATCTGTATGTCCAATTCTCTACCTCTGTCTGGGAAGTTTTCCACTATTACTTCTGTGAACATTTTTTTATGTCAATTGTGCTTTCTCCTGTTTTTTAATGGACTCCTATCAGTCTTACGTTATTCTTCTTTGCATCGTCTAGCAGTTGTTGGATTGATTTCTTGTATTCCCTTACTATTTTTAAGAAATGTCTATTTTCATGGTCTCTAACCACTATCCTGTCTTCTATATCTGATATTCTATCTTCAGATTCCCTTAATCTGCTGTGGATACTTTCAATGGAGTTTTTGTTCTCCTGAATATCTGTTTGAATCTCTTTCATGGATTCCATTTCTTTCTTATGTTGGGCAATCGTGGTTTCCATTTCTTTCTTATGCTGGGTATTCCTGGCTTCCAGCATGTTTCTGAGCTCATCTTTTTTTTATCTTTTTCTGTTCTAGATCCTTTAATCATGTCTTTCACTCTGCTCACCATCTCTGTGGATATCTGAGAGATTATTTCTGCTTTGAATTTTTCTAGAGCCTCATGCATCTGTTTTGTTACTTCCTGTGTTATCAGTTCAGGGTGTCCAGGTGGTTGATTATCAGACTTTTGTACTTCATTTCCCTCAGAAATTGCCTTTTGTGGGGTGGAAGTCTGGTTTTGTGACTTACTTAAATGCCTTCTCATTTTTGTTTTTGGTACTGTCCCTGGTTTAGTTCCTGGGGTGATATTATGAAGTCATTTATTGTAAGTATCTTTGTTGATCTATTTAAAACCCTTATGGAATGATTGTTTCTGAGAGGTGTCTACCAGATATAGCTGGTCTTTAGGTTTTGAGTCTCTAATGACTCTGAGGCTATCTAATGTTCATTATACCAGGAAGGAAAACTGTTTAGATCAATCACGACACCTTAGCCCAAGTTATACAATCAGCAACACCATAGCATCAAATACCTCTTAAAGAATGACAATTTGTGGTAGTTATTAATCTATCACCTTTAGCCGTGTGACTTAAATCAAGATCAAGGATCAACCCAACATATAGTGAATAAACTCTTCAATATAACAACTTTACCCTTTGGGATGGGGAGTTAGAGGGGATTGGGGAGGGAGGGATAGATGGAAAGAAGGATAGGGGAAGGTTAGCAGTGTGGCCAGAGGACACAGGTGACAAGGAAAAAGAGAATAATAGGAAAATAAAGAAGAACTCTGACTGAGGACCAAAAGAGGGACAAAAAGGGAAGATGAACAATGTGGGAGAGCAAGAAAGTGAGTGTAAGAGAGGGAAAAAGGAAAGAGAAAAGAAAGAAGAAAAGAAAAGAAAAAAAGGAGAAGAAAAACAAATATTTGCAAAAAGTAGGGAAAAAATTAAAGATAAGAGGAGCAAAAGAAAAGAAGAGAAAAAAACAAACTAATAAAACTAATTTTGGGAATAAAAAATAACCATGAAGATGAAGGGCCTCTTTCAGGGTGTCTCTGCTGTCACAATAGACAATGTGGATAGATAGCAGTGTGCAGATATAAGTCAATGAGTCTCAGCAAGCTAGTCGCAGACCCATGAAATTCAGGCTGATTTCTGGCTGCAAGTCCCAAGTTGAGCTCCCTGTCCTCCTGTAGGGTTGAACTTTGCACAGTTGTATTGCAGGTTCCAGCTGCCCTTTCCCTGAAGATAGTCCTGGTCCTGATGGGAGTGAAGATGACTCCAACTTACCCAGTACAGTGGTCTGTTGGTCCGGTGTCCTCTGCATCTTTGTAGTGTGGAACCAGGTGGCTGTACAGAGGAGGGGCGGGGGGGCTCCAGGGGATTGCTGCTGGGGTGCGGGCTGATTCGGCGCATTCAGTGGGACTTGAGACGTTGCTACAGCGACCGCAGACCCGCCTATCTGAAGCGGGCTGATTCGGCACGTTCCGCACAACTCGCGACATTGCTACGGCATCCACAGACCTGCCTGTCCGGGTGTATGATCTTCTTGATGATCATCTACATTCTGTTTGCCAATATTTTATTAAGGATTTTTGCATCTATGTTCACTGGGGAGATTGACCTATAGTTCTCTTTTTTGGTTGGGCCTTTCTCTGCTTTGGGGATCAAGGTGATGCTTGCTTCCAGGAATGAATTTGGGAGTATTACTTCCCTTTCAATTTCATGGAAGAGTTTAAACAGTAGTGGCAATAGTTCTTCTCTAAATGTCTTGTAGAATTCAGCAGTGAAGCAACCAGGAACTGGGCTTTTTTAGTTGGTAAATTTCAACTACGTTTTCATTTTCGTTTATTGATATTGGGTTGTTTAGAATTTTTAGGTCTTATTTGTTCAACTTTGGTAGTTCATACGTGTCTAGGAATCTGTCCATTTCTTCTATGTTTTCCATCTTAGTGTCATATGGGTTCTCAAAGTAGTATTGATGATCCTCTGGATTTCTGCTCGGTCCATTGTAATTTCACCCTTTTTATTCCTAATTGCATGGATTTGGGCCTTTTCTTTCCTTTTTTTAGATAAGGTTGGCAAAGGATTTGTCAATTTTGTTTATTCTTTCAAAGAACCAATTATTTGCTTCATTGATTTTTTGTATCATTCTCTTAGACTCTCTCCATTGCATTGATTTCTGCTCTGATCTTTATCATCTCCTCTGTTGTATGAGCTTTGGGTTTGTCCTGCTCTTCTTTTTCTAGAAGCTTGAGGCTCAGCATCAGGTTGTTTAATTGAGCTCGCTCTGTTTTCCTAATATGAGCATTCACTGCTATGAATTTCACTCATAAGACTGTTTTCATTGTGTCCCGTAGATTCCAATATGTTGCACTGACATTGTTATTTAATTGTAGAAACTATTTGATTTCTTCTTTACTTTCCTCTGTGACCCATTGGTTATTCAGAAGTGTGTTGTTCTTTCCATGTGTTCATGAAATTCTTGTGGTTCCTTTTGTTATTGATCTCCAATTTCATCTCACTATGGTCTGATAATATACAGGGGATAACATAAATTCCTTTGCACTTATTTGAACATATTCTATGAGCAAGTATGTCGTCTATTTTTGAGAATGACCCGTATGCAGCTGAAATGAATGTGTTTTCTGATTTTGTAGGGTGGAACACTCTGCAAACATCTGTTAAGTTCATTTGTTCAAGAGTTTGATTGAGTTCTAGTGTTTTGTTTTTTATTTTATGTCTAATTGATCTATCTATTTGTGACAGTAGGGTATTGAGGTCCACCACTACTATTGTTTTAGTGCTTATTTGACTTGTCATGTCCATTAGTATTTATTTTATGTAGTTGGGCACACTAGTATTTGGTGCATATGTATTTATGATTGTCATCTCTTTCTCTTGGATTTTTCCTTTACAAGGATGTAGTGACCTCTTAATTGTCTCTCTTAATTAGTTTTGGTTTGAAATTTACTTTGTCTGCAAATAAGATAGCTACCCTGCTTTTTTCTGGGTTCCTATCACATGGAGAAATGATTTCCATCCTTTTACTTTCAGTCTATGAGTTTCTATTTGAACTAAGTGTGTTTCTTTTATGCAGCATATTGCTGGTTCTTGCTTCTTGACCCATTCTGCCAGTGTATTTCTTTTGATTGGTGAATTGAGACCATTTACACTGATGGTTAAAACTGATTTATATTGAGTTATCCTTGTCATGACTCTTTTTTTGTTGTTGGATTCTCCCTCTTTGCATTTAAATTCTTGTTGTGCCTGATGGATTCATTCTGCTGGGCTTCCTGGGGTTGTGATCCTCATTGTCTTTTGCTAGGATATTGTCTAACATTTTTTGGAGTGCTGGTTTGGTATTCATGAAATTCCTAAGGTGCTCTTTGTCATGAAAGTATCTTATTTCTCCATCAATTTTGAAAAATAGTTTTGCAGGGTACATCAATCTGGGCTGTAGATTATTTTTCTTCAGGGCTTGAAATACATCACTTCATGCTCTTCTTGCCTTGTGGGTTTGTGTTGAGAAGTCTGCTGTGATTCTGATGGGCTTTTCTTTGTATGTGATTTGTTTCTTTTCTCTAACTGCTTGTAGAATTTTGTTCTTCTGTTGGGTTTCTGGAATCTTAACTATTATATGCCTATGTGTAGATTTTTTTTTAATTACAGCTATTTGGAGTCCTTATCTATCTGTATGTCAAGTTCTTTCCTCCTGCTTGGGAAGTTTTCTGCCCTTATTTCTGTGAAGAGATATTTTATGTCATCTGAACTCTCTCCTGTTTCTTCATTGACTCTAATGAGTCTTATGTTATTCTTCTTTGCATCATCCAGCAGCTGCTGAATTGATTTCTTGTGTTCCCTTATAATTTTAAAACAATTTTTCTTTTCCTGGTCATTAATTGCAATCTTATCTTCTATATCTGAAATTCTGTCCTCACATTGGCTCATTCTGCTGTGTAGACTTTCAGTGAAGTTTTTCATCTTCTGGAAATCTATTTGCATCTGTTTTATGGATTCCATTTGTTTTCTATGTTGGGATTCCATCATGTTCCTGAGCTCCTCTCTAGATTTATTAATCATGTCTTGCACTAGGAGCACAATCTCTCCTGTTATCTGAGAAATTATTTCTGATTTCATTTTTTCCAGATCCTCTTTCATTGCCAGTTCGGGGAGTCCAAGTGGTTGAGTATCATATTATTCCAGCTTGTTTCCTTTTGTGGTTGCCTTAGGTGATCTGGAAGTCTAGCTTTTTTGTTTTTGTTTTTTTGTACTGGGCATTGAACTCAGGACCTTGTGCTTGTGAGACAGGCAGCAGAGCCAGTGAGCTAAATCCCCGGCCCTGAAGTCTAGTTTTTTTGATACTTGTTTATGTGTATTCTCATTTCAACAGACTCAGCCTTCTGCGCCTTTGTTGAAGCAACTTTTTGCTCACCCAGTGTTCTTCAATTCTCAGCAAGCCACCAAGTGGGCTTTTCTCTGCTGCTCACCACTGCACCAATTCCTGGGTTCAGGGTGGTGGCCTTCTGGATCCTTACACTGTCCTGTTGTATGGGCGGGGTTCTGGCTGGGGCCTGTGCACACTTGGGATGGTTTCTGTGTATGTGTCTGGCAAGGGCCTGCCCCCCTACATAGCTGTTGTCTGGGAGGGCCTTTGGCTGGGTGCTGTTGCACGCCAGTTGCTGGTATCTGAGCATGCTTCTGGCTGGGGTCTGCATGCACTTACCAATGGTATCGGGGTGGGCCTCTGGCTGTTGCTTGTGCACCTGTGCAGCTCTTTTCCAGGAAGGTCTTTGGCTGGGGCCTATGGGCCCAAGCAGCTGGGGTAGGGGCAGGGCCCTAACTGGACCTGCCTGCAGCAGTGCCGCTGTAGTCCACCCCAGCTTCTCTAAGCCTCTTTTTGTATAAAGTACCCAGTTCCAGGTATTATAGCAACAGAAAATGAATTAGTACATACTGATTTGGGTTTATACACTCTATTAACATAATTCATAAAAGTTTTATTAAATTCTCATGGTAGAACTACAGATTATAAGATTCTCTGTAATTTTATGTTTGAAACTATGCTGTGAGTTGAATAAAAGCTCACGAAATAGTGCCTTTTCTTTATGTTAGAACTGTTTTGTTTTATTTAGCTATGACTTTTATAAGTGCAATATAGCTAGATTTTGTTTTATTTATACAATATGCTAGTTTTCATGATTTGTTGAGTTCATCTGTAAACATTTCTGATGATTACTGATGTGTTTGGACAATTTTATCTTCTTAGCATTTATTTTCTGCTTATAATCCTTTTCCTCTTCTTTTTTTTGTTTCTGACATGTTTTGTTTTGTTTTTCCTTGCAGTGTCAATAGACAGGGTCCAAGGAAGTTCCCACTGAAATAAGGAACCTAACTCACCCTACCTGTAGAATAAATTCACAGGTTAACTGACTCATGCTGTGAAAAAAATTCTTAGAATGCATCAGTAAGAGGCATAAAGGGATTTATTAGGCAGAAATTTAAAAGTGCACGCCAAAGAAATACAGTGCATGCCAGAGAGAGAGAGAGAGAGAGAGAGAGAGAGAGAGAGAGAGCGAGACATTATTTCCTGGAACTGGGAACAATTATGCTTCTCAAGAGGGTTAGAAACCCAAAGAAAAGGTGGTCTATCCCCCAGAAGGGTATTGGTCCATTTCACAGGTATGAGCCTAGTTTTCTTTTTTCTAAGATAGATGATTTAAGCATTCTTTGAATTCTCTCAACCTGTTTATTTATCTTAGAATCAAGTTCCTGTTCATTACTGTTTTTAACTTAAGCCTATTTATAAATTTAGAGCATCCTGGAGGAATTTGGGTGTGGGGGGTCTGCAAGGTACGGAGCATAAATTAATCAGTGCAAGGCCAATATGGATCCCCTTTGCTAACTTTGACTGAGTCCCAGAAGTTGCAATCTTAAAAATATAATTTTTAGTTGTGATTTTCCTTGTCTTCTTTCTTCCTATTTTTATTTCCTGTATACTTCTTCAGTTCTACTTGTTTGGGAATGATAGATTGCATTTCTATGATTTTGATGGTTACCCTTAATGTTTACATTCACACTTAACTATAAGTTTTTCTTAATCCCCCCCCAAACATAATGTAGATCTTCTTATCTACTGAATGGCTCTTCTCCTCCTAATAAATATATTGTTATCTAGAGTTTGGTTTTACTTTTTTTTTTCATTACAGTACTGGGGATTTAACTCAAGGCCTCACACATGTTTGGCAAGAGCTCTACCACAGAGCTATTTCCCAGCCCTTTTTATTTTATTTTGAGGGTCTTGCTAAATTGCCCAGGCTGGCCTTAAACTTGGAATGGTCCTGCCTTAGCCTCCTGAGCAGCTGAGATTACTGGCATGTGCCACCACACGTAGATGTTTTCACTTTTCTAAGACAATAAATTAATTGTTTTGTTTTTATGGTATTACTCAGTAGATAATTAAATTTGTAGATATATTTTATAAATTTCTATTTTCACTACTATTATGTACCATGCCTTCCCTCTGGGCTTACTTTTGTTTTTGTTAAAGTACATCCTTTAATAATTCTTTTACTGAGTTGGTGGGTGACAAATTCTCCTAGCATGTAAGTTAACCCCATTTTTAAATGATATTTTAACAAGGTATAAATGTCTAGATTGCAGCAATTTTCCCTTACTCTTACTCCACTGTTTTGATGTCATGAAAAATCTGCTATTAGACCAATTGTTGTATCTTTAAAAGTAATTTTGTACTACTATAATTACTTTTTTGAGTTTCTCTTTATCATTGATGCTTCACAATTTCACTTCACTCTAACTAGTTGTACAGTCTTTTATCATGTTTGGTATTTAGCACTTTTGATCTTAAGACTCTTGTCTTTATTTTTGAAAAATTACCAATTATTACATCTTTTTTCTTTTTTCAGTACAGGGGATGGAACCCGGGGACATTCTAACACTGAGCTACATCTCTAGCACTTTTTAATTTTTGCCCAGGCTAACCTTGAGTTTGTGATTCTCTTGCTTCCACCTCTCAGAGTGCTGGGGTTACAGGCATGTGCTGCCATGCCTGCCTCAGGTATTGCACCTTTAACTAGTGTTTCTCTTCCATTGCCTTTATCCTTCATGTCTCTTAACTACCCTTTCATATTAACTTTTAATCTTTTTTTCTCTCTGTGCTCTGTTTTAGGAAAGTTCATCAGGACTGCCTTTAATTCACCAGATTGTCACTTTAACAGTGCCTGGTCTAGAGTTTGTTCCATCCATTATGTTTTTAAATTTTCTATTTTTAATTGCTTAATTCATTGATTTTCATGTCCATGTGTGTTTGTTTCTTTTCTGTTTATTTTTATTTGTAATTTCACTCTCTTGAATAAATATTATTCTTTTGTTCTTCTGTTTGAACATCCTAATATATGTATTTTAAAATCTTTGACAGACTATTCCATAAGTTATCAGTGCCTGCAGTGAATTTATTGTCAGATTACTGATTTATAGTGTATCTTTCTTGGCTTTAGATCTCTTTACATCCCCATCATTTTCTCTCTGTTCCCTTTCTGTCTAAGTAGTTGTTTCTCCTTATTTTAAATTCAGCTATGTGATTTTTCCCTTTGTATTTATAGATGTTAAGAATTTGGACTACAGAGGTTGTACCACATGCTATTTAACCAGGAAACCAAATTCATAACTTTTCATAAATTGTTCCTTTCTCTTTTGTCTTCAAATCAGCAAAACTGCTCTGAAGCTCCTCCATGTAAATAAATTTTTTCCAGATAAATGACATCTACATCATGGAGTTTTTCTACTCTGCCTTTTACTACCTTGTAATTACTTTTCTTACCATCTGTTCCTTAAGGACCTGAATCGTGTGTCAGAGTTATCTTTGTACCTTCATGTATGGTTTTTAACACTTTTGATCTTAAGACTCTTGTCTTTATTTTTGAAAAATTACCAACTATTACATCTTTTTTCTTTTTGTCAGTACAGGGGATGGAACCCAGGGACATTCTAATGCTGAGCTACATCTCTAATCCTTTTTAATTTTTTCCCAGGCTGACCTTGAGTTTGTGATTCTCCTGCTTCAGACTCCCAGAGTACTGGATTTACAGGCATGTACCACACATGGTAGCTCTAGCACATGGTAGCACTTGGTAGGTCTAGCACATAGTAAGTGTTCAATAAAAATTTGTTTTATTAAACTGAGTAAAATGGAGCAAAGACCCTGAGCAAGTTCAAGAGGATTCTGTTTTAAATTCTTATATCCAGCCTCTTCAAGCTATTGTAATGCTTTACTGCTGTTTGAATATGGACTTAAATTAGAATGGAAATGGAAAGATTTAGGAGCTGTTCCACAGAGTCACTGGGGCTTGGTTACATATTTGACATGGTGTAGAATGGGGCACAAGAAAGAAGACAGCACTGGAATTAATCTCAAAGTTTCTAGCTCACCTGAGTGGGTACCTGGTAATGTTTTTTGTTTTCTGTTTGATACTGGGAATCGAACTCGGGACCTTGTGCTTGCAAGGCAGGTGGCAGAACCACTGGCCTAAATCCCCAGCCCAGTACCTGATAAAGTTAACCAACAATTACAACAATTACACTGTTAACCAATACGAACACTGAGCAGATTTATAGCAAATATGAGTAAAGTTGAAGATGCACTGAATTTGATAAACTTTTCATATTTCGTGTCTATGCATCAGACTGACATAGGAATGTCATATTTATAACATACTTCAGAAAAATCTCCAATCAAAAACTTTCATCTGGAATGTAAATGGTGTAATATTTTGATAAAGTTATTGGAAATTATCCACAACAATTTAGGAGATGTAATAAATGAAAACATCTTGTGTAAAATTGTCATTCTCCCACAGTTTGCATAATTTCTCTTGATGAGGCATATAACTGTTGAAGCATTTGCTTAATTGATAATTTGTGCATAATCTTCTAAACTTTGGAGCATAATTATCATCACTTGTGTTGGAGTTAACATTGAAATGAAACACTTTGGTGAAATGTTCAGACATCAACAAAGTTTTAAAGACAGCAAATAAGGAAGAAGAAAGAGAAATTTTTTGATTAACATAAGAACAGCAGGCTTCTGCCAAGCTTCATACAACTTAGCACATCTCAGGGTGAAATAAATTTGGACATAAACAGAGCATTAATCTAAAGGAAAACTGAGCAAAAATTTAATGAGTTAAACCAAAATCAGAAGACCTTACTTTTAATTCTAACTTTTTATTACCTATTTGAATGTAGACAAGCCATCTAAAATCTACATACCTCAGTTTCCTTATCTTTCAAAAGGAATTACCTCTGAGGATCTTTCTAATTCTTCCAGTCTGTTATTTAAACATCTAGTCTACATGTCACTTTATTTTTCGATTTCTCACTCATTGATACTCACCCGCTTATCTCATAGGTCTGTTGGTAGGATTCGATGAAACAATACATACAAAGGAGTTTTGAAAAGTTAAAAATGCTTTGCAAATGCAAAGTGTAAAGATGATATAGGATTTTAAAATCATGCTGATGAAATTGTTTTGAAATTGAGCAAGACTCAGTTGGGCACTAGCAGAACTTTACAAATGGTTAAACTGGGGCATAAAGTGGATAAAATTCTTTGCACTGCAAAGAATCTTAGACAGCATTCAAATGTGGTGGCACACTCTGGGAGGATTGCAAGTTCAAGCCCAGCCTGGGCAACTTAATGACTTTGTCTCAATTTTTAAAAATAAAAAAAGGCTGGGGATATATCTTAGCAAAGGCCCTGGGTTCAATCCCTTGACCAGAAAAAAAAAAAAAGAGGAAAAAGAAAAAAGCTGAGTTTCAGACATGGGGAACCAAAATATCACAGAGAAATAATGCCTTGTGTTATGGTCACTATTATTACATACATACGACCTCAAACTTAGAACAGCAGTCATTTTATTATCTTTCATGGTTTCTGTGGGTCATGAATTTTGCTCATCTGGGAGGTTCTAATTTAAGGTCCCTAATTAGGTTGCGGTCAAATGGTGGCTGGTGCTGGAAGGGCAGGGAGCAGGCAGGGGGGTTGGAGCAGCTGGACTGATTAGGGTTAGACTCTTCACACAGGCTCAGCAACCTTCTCTGTAGCCTCTCTGTGTGGGCTGCTTTGGCTTCCTCACAGCATGGCAGAGTCTTAGCCTGGTTGCATGGCTGATAACAGCTTCAAGAGAGAGTATTCCAGCAAAATGGGGGGAGGGGAGGCTATCGCTTTTCATGACCTTATCTTAGAATTCTCACAATGTCACTGCTGCTGTACGCTAGTCCAAACAGTCATAAAAGCCTACTGAGTTTCTGAGGATGGGACATAGATCCTACTTCTTGATGAGAAGAGTGCTAAGATCAAGTCATAAGAAGAACCCATGAGATGGTAGATACTATGTAGCCTTCTTCAGAAAATACAATCTGCTATGCCTTATTACAGTTTCTATTGGTTCTGCATACTCAACATTTAGCATATATTTGCTTATCAAATTGAGTAGAGTATTAAAATGTTTTTCATTTTAAAAAATTATCAAATTATTTAAAAGTAGTAATTTGCTTACAGCACCAAGAGGAAGACCTAATCCTGCACATTTGATTTTTTTGTTGGGTTTTTTTTTTTCTGATAGGGTCTTACTATGTACTTCAGGTTGGCCTTGAACTCACTATGTAGCCCAGGCTGACTTCAAACTCATAGTGATCCTCCTGCCTCAGCCTCTCGAGGGCTGAGATTACAGGCATGTCCCACCATGCCTGGTTGTACATTTGATTTTCTCCTCCCAACTTCTCCATCCTCTGTAGTGGAAAGGTAATTGTAGCTAAAAATGAAAAATAAAGAAATAAGATGTAAATGTGATAGTTAACTGATTGTGTCAACTTGAGTAAGAAACATCCAACTAAATTGATCTGTATAGTTCTGAGTGTGGCTGAGGGGATTTACTGAAGACAGAAGACCCATGCTAGGGTGGCTTGTCACCTGAATAGTATGAAGGGGAAACTAAGAAGGAAGAACCACTTCTGTTTCTTTGCAAGAGTTCCAGTATTCACCTTCACCTTGGACATCATCTTCAGCCTCCTGATACGGACTCGCATGGCACACTACCATGAGCTCCAGGCCTCCAACTGGATCCTTCGGATCCCCAGCTCACAAGCAAACCCCCTGCACTCTTCCACACCTGACTCAGTGGGCAGCCATTGTAAGCCAATCTTGTAAATCCTCATGTATTTGTATATCTTTCATTAAATCTATTGCTCTAGTAAGCACTGACTGATACAAAGGTCTTTTCTAGAGTTGTTCTGTCTAACACAATAGCCACTAACCACTTGTGGCTATTCAGCCCTTGAAATATGGAAATGAATTGAATTTTTATATAAATGTAATTTAACTTAGATTAGTTTTTTAAAAATTATTTTTCTGAGCCACAGTCTTATTATGTTACCCAGGCTGGTCTCAAACTCCTAGGTTCAAGCAGTCCTCCTACCTCAGCCTCCTAATTAGATGAAACTACAAGTATGTGCTACCTCCCAACTAGCCTAATTTAAATCTAAAAATTGACACACAATGCAATTATTGGAAAATTTTTAAGCTATCTGGAAATAATGGATATGTGAGTCTCCTTTTTCCACTGTAAATTTTATTAAATACAGATCAAGTATTGCTGATGAAAATTTAGCATCTGACTTGAAATGTGTTCTTAGTGCAAAATACACAGACTTCAAAGATAGTACAAAAAAGTAAAATATCATAATGATTTCTTATATCAATTACATGCCAAAATAGTAATGCTTTGCCATTCAGTATTGCACTATATGAAATATATTGTTAAAGCTAAATTCACATTTTTTACATTTTTAATTGTCTATTAGAAACTTTTTAATTATATATGTGGCCTATATTTGTATTGAACAGTGCTGATCTAGAGACAGGGAAGTAAGTATCAAACTTACCGTGTAAAAGGAGAAGGTGGTCTCTCATAAGAAAACTTACAGAACTAGTCAACCATCTAAAATATATGCATATATTACTTTGATAGAAGAATGTGGCAAGATGGGAAACCTTCGGGTCCTGGATGTCCCCTCTTTGCTTAGGAAATTACTTTGATGGCTAGCTTCCATCTGAGTAATAACATAGCATGTGCATATTTATTAACATGTAAACTATAAATGTTTCAACCCCTGAAGCTCTACCTTCTTTGTCAGTATTTGATATTTACTTTTGCCATAAAACATTACATTGATTTTAATTACAACTAAATGAAACCCTAAGGAAGCTCTCATTTTATAGATGAAGAAACCAAAACTAAGATATTTTAAGAATCTGCTCAAGGTCATACCTAGTGACAGAATTGTATCTTTCTCATGATTTCCATGGGTTGGAAAAATATCCCCTTATAGATAAAAGTGTGTGTACTATATTATTCTAAATCATTATAAATTTAATTATTGTATGCTTTGGACAAAGAAGTAAAATGTTCTCCTAGGAAGTTGTGAATCTCCAGCTCTTAGAGTCAAGAAAATATACATTTCCATTGTTTTCTATTTCTAAAATCTTTCTTTTTCCTTTTTTACCCTATGTCATTTGAGTAATAAGAAAAGAGATATTAGTAACATTGCTTATCTCACTCATGTTCCTATAAAAACTAGTTGGAGAAATAAGAATATTTCAACCAATTTCTAGATCAAAAAACCCTAGAAAATAAACCACTTTAAAAAGCCATGCCAGGAATGGTAGCACACATCTGTAATCTCGGCACTCAGGAGGCTGAGACAAAAGGATCACCTCAAGTTTCAGGCCAGCCTGGGGTACATAGCTAATTTAGGAACAGCTTAAATTACATAGTGATACCCTGTCTCAAAAATAAAAACATAAAATAAAATGCCTTGTAAAGATTGCCTTCCTGGGGCTGGGAATGTTCCTTAGTGGTAGAGTCCTTGCCCAGAGCTCATGAGGCTCTGGGTTCAATACCCAGCATCAGAAAGAAAGAAAGGAAAGAAAGAAATGAAGAAAGAGAGAAAGAAAGAAAGAAAGAAAGAAAGAAAGAAAGAAAGAAAGAAAGAAAGAAAGAAAGGAGAGAGAGAAAGAAAGAAAGAGAGAAAGAAAGAAAGAAAAAGAAAGAAAGAAAGAAAGAAAGAAAGAAAGAAAGAAAGAAAGAAAGAAAGAAAGAAAGAAAATGTCCTTCCTTTCATAAAGAAAGTACACATATATAAACACCTATTCAGTACAAGTTATTGCTTCAGGTGTTATGGAAAATGAGTAGACTTGTATCTTCAAATTCTATTCATTGAATGAGTTTGCAATTTAAATGCTACTAGACACAGAGCTGTGTCTTTTTGTTATGCAGACATTTCTGATTGCATTATAAGTAGCTTCAAAGAAAAACTTAGTCTGTTTGGGCTGCTATAACAAAATACTACAAACTGAATGACTCATAAACAAAGAGAATTTATTTCTCACAATCCTGAAGGCTGAGAAGTCCTAGATCAAGTCACCAGCAGGCCTGCTTTGTGGTTCATAGATGATTGTGTTCTTATTATATTATCACATGATGAAAGGGGCAAGAAGTCACTAATACCATTCATGAGAGCAGAGCTTTCATGACCTAGTCACTTATCAAGGACCCTACCACTTCATACCCTCACCTTGAGGGTTAAGATTTCTAAATATGAATTTTGGTGGGACACACACACTCAATTCATAACAAATCTCCTTTTGAATGAATAAATCATTTTGAGATTATAAAGTTAGAAAATGTATAAACACAAATCTTAGCATTTTATTCAAATTTCCAAAAATTATAATTTATATGTATTTTTTAACTAATCGGGAAATTTTTTTTCTGAACTTTTCAGACTTCCTGTCTGGGTCATATTTCATTATGAGCATTAGCAAATAAATTGGCTTAAGAGCACCAATGAGTCCACTGAAGTAAAGGCTTTTGTTTTTCTGCTACTAAGGTCCCTGGTTAAAATTTCCACCCTTGCTGATTGAGACATTTCTGTCGTTAAATTAGAATAAGTAATGCAGAAGTAGCCTGTATTAAGGTCAACTTGTGTTAATGGAAAGATGGAAGGAATCAACGAATAAAAAAAGAGATACCAGGCCAGGCATGGTGGCACATGCCTGTAATCCCAGCAGTTGGGAGGCTGGGTAGGAGGCTCACAAGCTCCAGGCCATACCAAGATACAGCCCAGCCTGAGCTACCTAGTGAGATCCTGGAGGGAAAGGGGCGCGGGGGGGGGGAGAAACTATTCACTGTAGCTAGAAAACTCATCAAATACTAAGAATTTGCCTATATGAGTCCTCTTAATGAAAAGTATAAATATTATAGAAGGACAGGAAAGAAAACCCAAACATATTACATTCATGAAAGGAATGATTATATAAAGACATAAATTCCCACCAGATTTATTTACGAAATTAATGAAAGCTCAACCAAAATCACAATGAGAATACATGTAAATGTTTGAAATACACAAAACCAGTCTTACACTTTCTCAAAAAGTTAAACAAAGAATTACCACATGATCCAGCAACTCCATTCTGGGTATATACTCAAAAGAATTGAGAGCAGGGACTCAAGCAGATAGTTGCCTACCAATGACCATAGCAGCATTATTCACAATAACTAAGAGGTGGAAACAATACAACACATCAACAGATGACTGGATAAGCAAAATGTGATATATACATACAAAGTAATATTATTCATCTTTAAAAGTGAAATTCTAATCCCTTTTACAACATGGTAACATGATAAACCTTGAAAACATTATGCTAAGTGAAATAAGCCAGACACAAAAATGCAAATAGCTTCTTTACAACAATGGAAGCAACTAGAGTGAAGAGATCACCTACTGAATGGGAAAAAATTTTGCTAGCTATTACTTGAAGAGAGGACTAATATCTAGACTATCTAAAAAACTCAAAAAAGTTAGACCACCACTCCAAATAAAAGACCCAATCAAAAAAATGGGCAACTGAAATGAATAGACACTTCACAGAAATACAGGTGGCTAATAAGTACATGAAAAAAGTCTTCAATATTCCTGGCCTTAGACAAATGAAAATTAAAAGAACACTGAGGGGGCCAGGGATTTAGCTCAGTGGTTCCACCACCTGCCTCGCAAGCATAAGGACCCGAGTTAGATCCCAGGTACCAAAAAAAGAAAAAGAACACTGAGATTCTACCTTACTCCAGAAAGAATGGCTATCATCAAGATATGAAATAATAACACATATTGATGAGGTTGCAGGGGAAAAAGGAATACTTCTACATTGGTCGTGGGAATGTAAACTAGTACAACCATTACAGAAATCAGTATGGAGATTCTTCAAGAAACTAAAACTAGAAATTCCATTTGACCCAGCTATTCCCCTTCTAGATATCTCCCCCAAAATGTTAAAGACATCATACCACAGTAACACATGCATACCCACATTAATAGCAGCACAATTCATAACAGCTAAATCTTGTAAGCAGCTTATATATCCATCAACAAATGAATGAATAAAGAAAATGTGATATTTATACACAATAGAATACTACTTTGCTGTAAAGAAGGATAAACTGAGTAATTTGTAGAAAGATGGATGTACCTTGGAACCATAATATTAAGTGAGATAAATCAGACACACAAGCTTAAATATTGCATGGTTTCTCTTCTATGAGAAATCCAAAATATAAATAAAGGACAAAATAAAAGATAGATAATAGAAAATAGGGAGATGGATCTTTTGCAAAAAGGAAAGGAACCGAGAGATGGCAGGAAGGGAGGAGAAGAGAAGGGGATGAAAAAAGAATTGAGGTGTGTTATATACAGGTACCAATTCCCCATGAGGAATGTAATCATTACATATTACAAACTCAGTGGTTCCAGTGCCTGCCTCGAAAGTACAAGGTCCCGAGTTCAATGCTCGGTACCAAAACAAAAACAAAAACAAACATGTACTAATAAAACTTGAAAAAAAAGACAAATATTGCATGATTATGTTAATATGAGGAACCAAAATTAGGCAAATTTATGGAGAAAGTAACTAGTGGTTACCAAGGGCTGGGGGAGGGGAGATAGAGCTATTTGATGAAAACAGAGTTTAAGTGGGGATGATGAAAAAGTTCTGGAAGTAGATAGTGGTGATGGTCACACAACAATGGAAATGTACTTAATACCACTGAATAGTATACTTAAAATAGTAAATTTCATTATGTATGTTTTACCACAATAATGAATAAATAAATGAATTAGTAAAAGTATTTAAAATAACCATAATCAGTGTTCCTTTTGGTTATTTACACAAACACATGCACACAGAGAAAGAAAAAAAGAAATAAAATATAAAGATAAAAATGATAAAAGTGTTTATCATTTTATCATAAAAGTGAAACATTTCAGACTAAATAAAATACCTAGCATTGTCATCAAAGTGATACAGGAAGTGGGGGAGGGCATTGAAGTTCAAATGAAAGGAGAGTGACAATGTTAGAGGTAGGAGATGGATACATGAGCATTCATTATAATGTTCCCTTCACTTTTGTAGTTTGAAGTTTTCCATAATCAAAACGTTTTCTTGAGGAAACAAATGAAAACACACAACAAACCAAAACTATAAGATACTGGAAATAAATACAAGAGAACATTTATTTTTTAAAAAATTGAGACAGAGTCTCATTATGTAGTCCAGGATGGCCTGGAACTCTCCAAGATATTTCTGCCTCAGCCTCTCGAGTGATGGGATTACAGGCATGGGCCACCTTGCCCAGCTTGTTTAAATCTTGATGTTGGAAAGTCTTCCTAAGGAAAACAAAACCCCAGAAGCCAGAAAGGAAAAGATTTATGGAGGAAACAACATAATCATTCTAAATTTACATATGGCAAAAGATTCTAAAAACAAAATTGAAAAGCAAGAACAGATTAGGAGAAAATATGTTTAACATACACAACAGACAAAGATTAAAATCCCCCTATTTAATAAATCCTAGAAATTGTTAATAAAAAGCTAGAAAAAAATGCTGTACTAGCAATTCAGCATTCTTGAGAAACTGGGAATGAGGGCAGATTCCCTTGATTTATAGCGCTGTGTGGGGGGAATGGTGAGTACTTCTAAATTAGGGATCCCATTAAGAGGTAGACAGGAGGGCCGGGGATTTAGCTTAGTGGTTCCGACGCCTGCCTTGCAAGCTCAAGGTCTGAAGTTTGATCCCTGGTACCAAAAAAAAAAAAAAAAAGAAGAAGAAGAGGTTGACAGGAGAAAGGAGATGCAGGGTAGGAGCCCCATACTGTCTGTTACAATGTCCTGGGGCCTCTCAATCTCATTCTGTTCCGAATTACACTCCTGACTTATCTTTCATGCAGAGTCTCTCTCCCTTGTGCAGTTGGTCTTTCAGGGGCAAATATCATTAGTTGTCTAGTGGCCCATTCCTCCTTTCCCCACCCTTCTTAAACTGTTAAAAAAAATCATGTTAATTATATCTTGTAAATTACTTTTAAGTTTTCCCCTTCTTCATCCTTCAGCTATGGCTTTTTTGGAGGATCTCATTCCATGTAATATTTCACCAAAACCATCTGATTAGTCTCTTTTTGAACATGTAGTTCTTCTAATTAAAAACTATCATGTATCTATTATATAAATTTTTGGGAAATCCAGAAAATAAGAAGCTTCTACAATGACATTGCTGAGACATAACTATTATGGACATTATTGTGTATATTTTCCTTTGCTTTCCTCTATTCATGAATCTGTAGATAAATGGATATTAGCATATTTTATAAATTGACATAAACTACTATAGTATTTTATTAACAAAATAGTACAAATTTTTAATGTCAGTAAATATTCTTCTGTTGTTTTTTTTTTAGACAGGCTCTTGCTCTGTAGTTCAGGCTGGGCTTGAACTCACTATGTAGCCCAGGCTGGCCTCCAACTCATGGCAATCCTCTTGCCTCAGCTACCTAAGTGCTGGAATTACAAGTGTGTGCTACCACTACCAGCTAGGTTATCCTTTTTTTTGGTACCGGGGATCGAACTCGGGTCCTTGCACTTGCAGGGCAGGCGGCAGAACCACTGAGCTAAATCCCCAGCCCCTAGGTTATCCTTTTAAGAGCTGCAATATATTTTATATTATGGAAGTGTTGTATCTAAACCCTTATATCTAAACCAGATTTTATCCAAATTTTATATCTTAAATAATACTTACCATGAATATATTGGTAAATAAATCTCCTGCACACATTTGTGAGGATTTCCTTGGAATAAATAAATAAATTACCAGCAAGGAAATTGCTAGTTCAAAGCACAGGTACATTTCCTTCCATTCATTTTTATTATGAGATGTTTCAATCCTAAAAGTCTACTAGATATGATAATAAATACCTATATACTCAACATCCAGCCTGTCAGATCTTAACATTTTCTCATATTTGTTTTAGATCTTTTTTTTTTTTTTTTTTTTTTTTTTTTGGTACCGGGGATCGAACTCTGGTCCTTGTGTTTGCAAGGCAGGCGACAGAACCACTGAGCTAAATCCCCAGCCCTAGATCTATTTTCTTAACCAAAAAAAAATATGAAGACATATTGAAATGCCCTATCCTGCCCTCCTAGATTCAATTCTTTCTCTAAAAATGTCATATCCTCAATTTGATGTTTCTCAGTCCCATGAGAATTTTAAATTTGTTCATGTATATATATTTTTTGTGCACATATATTTACATATATACTGTGTATATGTGTATATATGCATATTCATGCATAAGCAATATGTAGTGCTGTTCTATATGTTCTTAAACTGCACAGCACCTATTTTTCTTGTAGCTTGCTCTTTTTGTACAGAACTATACTTTTTAGGCTTATCCAGTTTACACATGTATCTCTAGCTCATTTATCTTCAGAGCAATTTGTATGATATTCATTGAATGAGAGCATGTAGCTAAGCTTTAAATTTTCTCCCTGATGGACATTTATCTTATTTCCATATTTTTGCTATTGTAAGGAACACTGCTATAAACATTCTTGTAAATGCCTTCTGTATGTGAGCAAGTGTTTCTACCTCAGGTGGAATTGTTGGGAGATACTGCCAAATTGGTTTCCAAATTGCTAATACACTTTACCTTCTCTCCAGGCCATGAAAGTTTTCAGTGCCCTATTATTCCTGTCACATATGGATTGAACAATGTTGCTACTCTCCACTTCCAACCTTTAATGTATGAGGGCACCCATTTCTCTGAATTCTTGTCACCTCCGGGTATTACCAATTTTTCAACTTAGCTAATTTTATTGGCAAAAGAAGAGATATCTGTTGATGCTGTTTAAATATGTTTGAATTATTTTTTCTAGTTACAAAAGGAAATTATTTTAGAAAATTTGAAAGATATAATCAAGTTAAAAAAAACCTCCCTTTAATCCCGCTATTTACATATAATGCTGAATGATATATAACACCAGACAAACAAGTTGGTTCATGCCTGCAATCCCAGCACTCTGGAAGGCTGAGGCAGGAGGATCACAAGTTCAAGCCCAGAAATTTAGCAAGACCCTGTTTTGCAATAAAATAAAATAATTTAAAAAGGGAGCTGGGTGTGATGGCACACCCCTGTAATCCCAGCGCTCAGGAGGCTGAGCCAGGAGGATCCCTGCAAGTTCAAGCGCAGCCTGAACTACATAGCAAGACTCTGTCTCAAAAAACAGAAGAGTGGATGGCTGACGTAGCTCAGGGCAAAGGCATCATGTTCAATCCCAAAAAACAAACAAAAATATCTAACATTCAAAAAAATGATAAGTATTGAAGTGATAGATAAGTTAATTCACTTGATTTCATTGTTCTACAATGTATATGTATAGCAAAACATCATGTTATGTACCATAAAAGTATGGTATTTATCATTCGTCAGTTTTAAAAATAAATAAAATCTGGGCCGGGGATTTAGCTCAGTGGTTTCCCTGCCTGCCTTGCAAGTGCAAGGACCCGAGTTCGAAACCCGGTACCAAAAATAAATAAATAAATAAAATCTTAGTTTCAATATTCATACAGATTAAAGTTAAAACCTGTAATGAAGAATAAATTTAACATTATTGAACTCTTATGATATACCTGGGGCTGCTTTAGATACTTAATATTTCCATAAATGGGATTCATAAATAGATATGGAATATATATGATATATATATAATGGTTATATATAACTATAATTTACATAGGTATATATTTCATCTGTACAAAAATGTACCTGAGTTTTTCTTTCATGGTACCAGGGATAGAACTCAGGACCTTTCGGCTCCACTGAGCTACATCCCCAGCCCTGTACCTGCTCATTTTTTTTTTTTTTTTTTGGTACTGAGGATCAAACTCTGGACCTTGCGCTTACAAGGCAGGCGCCAGAACCACTGAGCTAAATCCTTGGCCCTACCTGCTCTTCTATAAACTTTTTTTTCCCACCTAACAAATAAGCCACAATATTTTTTTCATGTTATCTGTATTCAGGACTAGAAAGTATTATTGAAAGACTTTCACATTCATATCCATCTATCTTCCTCTCACTATCTGTAAACCAAGGACCTGCTATATATCATGGTACAACTGTCCCAGCCCCATGTCTGAAATGAAATTCATGTATGACTCTATGCTGATCACTCAAGGGCCAGGGATTTAGCTCAGTGGTTCTGGTGCCTTCCTTGAAAGCACAAGGTCCTCAGTTCGATTCCTGGTACCAAAAAACAAAAATCACTCAGGGAGGCCAAATGCCACCTCTGCCTTAAGCATTCTGTGGGGACTGTCCCATTCTACTTGTCTATTAGACAACACAACATTCAACTCTTTTTAGCTACATGGCTCTCTTGTGCTCTGACCCCCACGTGCCCTTAGGTTTTCTTGCTACCACCACCCTCCAGTTTAAACATATTGCCTGCATCTTCACCTTCTTGCTTTAGCTGTCTTCCCTGTCTGCCCCAACTCTCTGATCCATAGGAAATTTGGCATTCCATCCTCTTGTGTGGTGTAGCCTATGTGTATACTTGAGGAGAGGAAATGTACTTGAATTTGATCTAGCTTCTATTCAGAAAAGTCTGTAATAGACATATCATTGCTTACCTAGACTATTGAGATAGTTCACATTCTCCAGTATTGTCCTTCTTTCCACCTTGCTTTTCCTCTCCACAAATCCTTCAGCTTAGTGAGCTTCCTACAAATCCATTCTCATGATGGCATTTCCCAGCATAAAAATTTTCCAGTGTGTCATCATGTCCTACAAGATCAAGCCTGTGGTCCTGCTCCAAGGTTCTGTGGTACCTCCAGCCATTTTACCTGCCTCTTCTCCTATCTCACTTTTGTATATGGTAGCAATTCTGAGTTCTCTGCCTTCCAATCTTAGATTTCCAATACTGTAACAAATGCTTGAGATAAATCAATTTAAAAAGAGGAAAGGTTTATTTTGACTCAAGATTTCAGAGCTTTCAATCTATAACTGATTAGTCCCACTGCTTGGGCCCTGTAGCTAAACAGCACATCATGGTGGGGAGTGTGTGGTGGAAAAAGCTGTTCACCTCTGGGTGGCCAGGAAGCAAAAAAGAGAAAGAGGAGAAAGGGTAAATAGTGAGGACTCAATATCCCCTTTCAAAGGCGTGCCCCCAGTGACCAAAAACCTCTCACTAGGCCCCACTTCTTAAAGTTTCCACCACCACCCAAGAGTACCACAGGCTGGGGACCAATTCTTTTACACATGAGTCTTGGGGACACCTATCCAAACCATAGTACCTCCTGACACTATTTCATACCTTTGTGCTTTTGCATTTACTTCTCTTTCTGTCTATAAAGTTTCCCTCTTCTTGTCTTCCTGGAAAATGCCTACTTATCCTTTAAAGTTCTGTTCCAGAGATAGTGCCACAAACTCAAAGTATCACCCTGTGTTTTCCTTATTCCTTACAAAGAGGAATCTGGGCATGGTGGCATATGCCTGTAATGCCAGCACTAGGGAGGCTGAGGCAGAAGGATTCCTGAAAATTCGAGGCCAATCTGGGCTATATAGTGAGTTCAAGGCCAGCCTGCACTACAAAGTGAGGCCCTATCTCAAAAAAACAAAACAAAACAAAAAACCAAAACCAAACCAAACAAAAAGAGGAAAGACTGCCTTTACAATGGAGAAGGCTAACTAATGCCAACTGTACTAGCCTATTTCTGATGCTGGTAACATAATACAACAGACTGAATAACTTATAAAGAAAACACGTTAATTTGCTCTCATGTTTCTGGAGGTGGATTTCAAAGGAAACAGTGTATGACACCAAAAAACAGGGAGTGTACATGTGCATGTGTGTGACTCTTCTGATCTCTACCTCTTCTTATAAAATGGCCAGGATTCATTCATGAGGGCTCTACCCTGATGACCTTAATCTTAACCACCTGTAAGCACCATAGTCACATTAATGTTCCCACCCCCCATCCCCATCGTCTCTAGCAGTACTGGGGATTGAACCCAGGGCATTGACACTGAGCTATATCCCCAGCTCCTTTTTTTTTTTTTTTTTTTGAGACAGGGTCTTGCTAAGTCACTAAATTGCCCAGGCTAGGCTTGAACTTGCTATCCTCCTGCCTCAGTCTCTCAGACATGAACCACAATGCTCCACTTTCTTAATATCTCACAATGGGCATTAAATTTCAGTACATGAAGCCTTGGGGGACACACTCAAATCACATTCAAACCATAGAATGACTTTAACGAAGTGGTCAAAATTATCATCTTCATTACAGAGACAAGCAGATAATATATGCCCCTGATGTGATGTACTGAGAATCACACATTCTGGTAAAGTTCTTGCCAAAAATATTTCACCTGAATCTAATCCTGAGGGAATAATTAAACAAATCCAAATTGAAAAATGTTCTACAAAACAGGCCTGAATTCTTACAAAATGCCAATGTTTGGAAAGAACAAAACAAAACAAAAGGCTCAGGAATTGTTCAAAATTAAAAGATGCTACAGAAGTACAATAATCAATGCAATGTGTAATCCTTGATTTGATCCTGGATCAAAAGAAAGTGTAAATAGGGCCAGGGATTTAGCTCAGTGGTTTCGTCACCTGCTGCGCAAGCGCAAGGACCCGAGTTCAATCCCTGGTACCAAGAAAAAAAAAAAAAAACTAAAAGAAAGTGTGAATAGTATTATTGAGATACCTGGTGAAATTTGAAAATGGAATATATATTAGATAATAATATGAGACCAATGTTAAATCTCCTGAATATAATCCTTGTATTGTGATTATATAGGACAGTATCTTTGCTCTTAGGAGATACAGGCTAAAGGACTTGTTGCTAAATCTGTAATAAATGCTCAGTGGTTCAATAGAAGAAAAAAGCAAATAAATAAATGTGCATATCTAAACAGATAAAGCAAATGTGGTGAAGTGTTAACAATAGATAAATTATAGGTGAAGAGTAAACAGGTGTTTGTTGTTCTATTCCAGCAGTTTTTCTGTAGGTTTGCTATTTTTCAAAACAAAAACTTGAGCAGAATAAACAATAAATAGTAAAGAAACAAAAAGCTTTGTCCCAAGTCATGTTTCCTGTGAAACCTTCCATGACATCCTCCTACTACCCCACACCCCCAAACACACACATAAAACAATGACTCACCCTTGCTTCTGGATTCTTCCATGATTATTGTCTCTGACCAAACTATAAGCTCTCAGAAATCAAGGCCTGTGCTGTGTTGGATCTACACCATGTTAGGACAGTATCCACTATTCTAGGATACTGAGTGGATCCTCTTTCTAAATTGATCAAACTGAGACTTGAAGCTTGGATAGGATTCAGAAAACCAAGAGGAATAGTTTTCTTAGGAGAGAAATGGTGTGGGCAAGGGTAAGGAGGCAGGAATGTGTATTTTGTATTTACCAAGAATATTTTGTTTAGTCAGAACTGAAAATTTGTATTAGGTAAAAATGTCTAACACACAATAGATTATTAATAAAAACCTGAATGAATAAATGAGATTTGAAAGGCTACCTTAAGTCAGGGTGGAAAGGGCTTTGACTACTGAATTGAGAATTCTGAATATTAGCCTGTTCTTAACATCAAGGTTTTCTCCCAATGGTGGAAAGAGGGAGCATTTTTGGGAAAATCCCTTTTACATTTTCTGCAATGAATAACAAAAAGAAATAGAGACCAATGGGAGGCTAAAAGTGACTCATTTCCAAACACAGATGGAAGAAATGTCTACTCCTCATCCACCCAGGAATGCCCTATACTGTAATTTTCCTTTTGTTCTTTTGAGACAGTGTCTCACTCTGCAGTCCAAGCTGGTATTGACCTTGCAATCCTCCTGCCTCAGCTTCCAAAGTGCTTTCCATGATTCTGAATCCCTCTCTTTCATGTGCTTTGGAGTAGGGGGAAGCTAGGGATTGAACATGGGGTTTCACACATGCTTGGTAATGGTTCTACCACTAAGAGACATTCCTAATACTTTATTTTTAATTTTGTGCTCAAGGTAGCCTTGAATTTGAGATCCTCCTGCTTCAGTCTCTTAAGTTCTAGGATTACAGGCATGAGCCACCGCTCCTGGTTTCCCATACTGAAATTTCAAGACAACCAACATCCCTCAGACTAAAGAGTGTCACAAAATATTGGCTGAAAGAATAAATAGATCAATTTATTTAATACTAGTTAAGCTTGTTTGAGAGTAGTGTTTGTAATTATTTCAGTCACTTTTACTACATTTTTAAAGTTTAAGAAGAGTGTGGTTATGAAATAGAGTCTAATACTCTTAGAGCCTCCACAATATAGATTATAAAGTTTCTCCTGATGCCATAAACTCATTTTTATATTTATTTATTCAATAATTCATTCATTTTTTATTGTTTCATGCTGGGGATCAAATTTAGGGCCTTGTACATGCCAAACAAACACTCTACCACTGAGCTATGCCTCCAGCCCTGGACTAAACCCTTTTAAGTAACTTTAACCAGATTGAGCTGTCCTCAATAAGTAGTTTTCATATTTATTTAGTGTTCATGCTCCGTTTGTTTTTTCAGATAGGTTTGTAGGAACTGACAATTTAAGTAATGTAAAATAATTTGATTATGAAATCTGGGAAAAAGAAAAATGGGATGTATTTTGAAGTTATCATTTCCCTGATCATCAAAAATAGGTTGGTGTCTGTTTCATCTTTGTTCATAATCACAGCACACATTTGTACACAAACCAAAATGATGATAGAATGAGAGTGAAGGCTATGAGTTTCTGGCTGTTCTATGAAACAATTTGTTAGTTCTAGGTTACAGTTCTTTTTCATTTTCACTCAATGCTACAAAAATCTTTGCTGAGAAGAAATTCAAATGTTAGGCAACATTTTAAAAATAAAATTTTGCCCCAATTATGATGCAACATTGACTTATTCCAGAATGCTTAATATCATTGAGAAGATACCTCTGGTGGTGGTCAAAGTGCCTTGTAGTTTACAAAGCAAGTGGGCTGCCTTCTGCTTTGTTTCCTCCTCCTCCTCCTCCTCCTCCTCCTCCTCCTCCTCCTCCTCCTCCTCCTCCTCCTCATTCCTTCTTTCTTTATTTTCTTTTGCCCTGGGACTGGGGATATCTAACCCAGTGGTTAGATATCGCTAGCTCTTTTTATTTTTTTATTTTGAGACAGGGCCTCACTAAGTTATCCAGGCTGGCCTCAAACTTGCAAGTCTCCTGCCTCAGACTTCTGAGTAACTGTGATTACATAGGCATTCCTTTTGAAAAAAGTAAACAAAATTATTTGAGCTGTTGTTTCGGGTAAAGTATAATCAAGTGATAAATCATTTGGGCAGTATGTATAACTGAATTGTGACACAGCCAAATGAGTCATAACTGTTCACTACAGGCCAACTTCAGGATAGATAAAGGGCTAGAAATCAGTTACAGTATCAATGTTCCCTTACAACCAGCCCTGATGTGTTTGTAAGCAAGAACATAATTCTATGGTTACAATCGACAAAGAAGTATCACACCAGACCACCAAGCTCCACCAAACCCATATCTCAGTGCGGTTTTATAGAGCTTAGCCTATCACATGAGCAAAATGTTCCCCATGATACTACTATTTTGCCGGGAAAGAGTTCTTCAACACTGATGAAACGGAAGGTACTGTGTTCACTGTGATCCAATCATTGAAGCATAAAATAGATATGATGTAGCAGAACACTTTAAAAAGTCGAGAAAAATGAGAATTAGGCCTTTGAAAAAAATGGCTAAGAATTGTGAGGAAAGAGATTGGGGGAGGGGAGGTTCTGACGTTCTGGCACAGGGGCGTGTCCTTCCTGCTGGCAGCAGGTAGCTACCAATGTTACAGAAACCTAGGTCCTTGGGGATTGTGACACCAGGGGTAAGGGAGTAGAAAGAGAGGACAGGACCGTGTCCGGTCCTCTTTTCCCCTTAGACCTCTGCAGGACACTTCACAGCGCGGTTGCTTTCCTGAAGTGGCTCGCAAGGGTGGAGAGACTGCTGCCTTGGTGCCCCGATGACAACACCTCCGCATCTCCTTCCATCTCAGGCTGTCGGGCAGGTCACCATCTATGATCTTTCCCGGTAGCCTTTACATTAGTAACACTGTGGCTGCGAATAACAAAATTTATGTTGTCCTGCTATAACATCACCACAGTCATCAAAACTTCGGTGGAGGTGGTGAACACATTTTTCGAGGACATTCGATATGTACATGAGCCGGTGTCTGATACTCCCACCTCATACATCTACGACTTTTTTGACCCGATTGCTGATCACATCCACGGCGTGGAAATGAAACAAGGCCCTACGCTGCTGCATTGTGCTGCGGGGGTGAGCCGCTCACCTGCGCTGTCTTGCGTACCTGATGAAATATCGCTCCATGACTCTGCTAGATGCACACACTTGGACCAAGTCCCGCCGCCCCATCATCAGGCCCAACAACGGATTTTGGGAACAACTTATTCATTATGAATTCAAGCTGTTCAGTAAGAACACTGTGTACATGATCAACTCCCCAGTGGGTATGATCCCGGATATGTACGAAAATGAAGTCAATTTGATGATGTCCATGTAAGCCATTCCAGCCAGCCTTGGCATCTACACCAGCTCTTACAGCAAGATCAAGCATGAACTTGAGTTAGTAAAGAAAATCAGAGGAGGCTCATAGATGGGCAAGAATAGGGGACCAGGGTAGAGTTTTTAATGTAGTAAGTCTTACCTTCAAACAATAAAATTCATTAAATGCAAATGGTGAAATGTTTCTTCTTTTATAAAGGGCAGATCTGGTTGCCAGGATGGGTGGGCAGGAGGGTAGTGCAGGCGATGTCCAGCTTTGATGGACCTGTCAGTAGCATGGTATGCTGTGGCAGACCTGGGATCCTCAGCTTGGCCACTGGCTGACTAACCAAGAAATGAGTCCCCCACTCAAGTCAACCCAAATCAAAGTCTTAGACAATATGGCACTCCTTGTACTTCTTCCAGCAAGTGCCAATGCACTGGAAAAATGGCTGCTAGGACTTAAAGCTGGGCTCTGGGAGCCTCAGACTACCCCTGTCCCCACCTTCAATCACAGTGGCCCAACTCTGGTTTTCTGGAGTTTTTTTGTTGTTACATAAAAATCCAACTTTATTGAACATAGGAATAGATGGATTTTCAAATTAATTATTTTTGCTTTATGGTTATTAGTATCTGATCCACGTAGAACTTACTAATTGATACTATACAAAGATGCTTGTTTATTCTTTCTTTCTTTCTTTTTTTCTTTCTTTCTTTTTTGGTACTGTGGATCAAACTCAGGACCTTGTGATTGTGAGGCAGGTGCGATGCCACTAAGCTAAATTCCCAGCCCTGTGTATTCTTAATTTTATACTCATAAACAAATATATTTAAATCTAGATAGAAACATTTGTGATTGGCTTATTTATGCATGGTAGTCCCTGGTATATGCACTGCTCAAGTTGGTAATAGGGGATCATCTGCTCTATAGCAAATTTGAAGCACAGGCACAAATTTGAATTTTATACAAAAATTCAGTTTTACTCTTATTGTTCCATTAGTGGGAGTTGACATATGTAACTTACAGACAAGCAAATACTTTTGTTTTCTACCTCCTAGCTGAACAAAAATACACATAATGTATCGTTTCCATTAGGCAAGACTTGCTTTTTATGTTTCAATGAGAATGCCATAGGGCCAGGGAATTAGCTCAGTGGTACAGCATCTGCCTCACAAGCTCAAGGTCCTGAGTTCGATCCCCAGTACCACCAAAAAAAAAAAAAAAAAAAGAGAATGCCATATATCTCTTTCTTTCTTTTTTTTTTTTTTTTTGGTACTGGGGATCGAACTCGGGTCCCTGTGCTTGTGCAGTATATTGCTTTCTTGAACAAAATGACCAGGGTACTATTGAAACCATCTTTGGAGGAAATGTTTAATATGCATATCTTATTTAAATAAATCCTCCAGTAAGAAATGGAGAATTCATTGCCTTTTCTTTGAAGGCTTTGTAGTTATCTGTCAAATTTATATGTGCAGCTCACCAACATTCTCTTATTGGAAATATCAGTATTTCATATCATGGTTCTCGAAAGGACTTTACTCAAAATTCTGTGTCTCCTTTGGCTTACTTCTTTCTTGGTTCCACCCAGGCTTTATTAATGGTTCATTTCATATCATCATCTCCATCTTCATAAATTTTCTTTAGGATACTCAGTAATCCCTCACTAGGATCTGTTCCAGCATTGTAGGATGGCTTTTCTTTTGCTTTGCACCCTTTCTCAACTCGAGTCAAGTACTCTCATCACATGTTTTCCACTTTCTTTCTACATAAGATAACTGTATCAGTCTTGGTTTTTTTTTTTAACTCCCTTCCACACAGATGGGTTTCAAGAGATTGTTCACAATGATAGAGTAGCTCTTCCCATTTAAATCCTTTACCAAAAGATCAAATGACCTCTCTGTGAAATGCACCTGCACATTCTCAGCAGGAACTTGATGAACTCCAGTTAAAGTAATGTAGATTTTCACAAACTTATCTGACTGATCTCATCCATAATTACTGATTTTCACAGTATATCCTGTTGTGAAGGGAGAAACCACAGCAGCTGGTTTTTCATTGTCAAGAGATTCTGGTTTCTTTTGTGATTTTTATTGCATCTTATTCTTTATTTCTGTTTCAATCTTGGATTTTTCAGCTGTCAGGGCATCACGTACTCTCTTCCTAGTGGCCTTTTCCAGCAACACTTTACCTCTTCTAGATCATTCTGCAACTCCTCCAAAGCTGTAGCCATGGTTAGACTGAAGGCCTGAGCTGCAGGCACACAAGGACAGGAACCTCTGACCCAGTGCACTCACCGTGAGCATGGAACTCACCCACATGAGCCACAGGGCTGCCAGCTGTGCATACACCAGACCTGTGAGAGATCGCAGCCTGCTCTCCACATGTGGCGGCTCTGAAACCTTTGATTTTCTGGATTTATACATTGGTTTTTGAAGAAACCATTCTGCTCTATGAAGTTAAAAAAAAAAACAAAACTTTTTTTTACTGTTGTCCTGGACAGCAAGGAATCAAGATGTCCTCAGTGGTTGCCCCACCAGCCTTTGTGGAAAAGGACATAGTTCTTTTCCCAGGGAATGTGTTGTGAGAGAGCAGACCTGACCTGACACTAGGCTTCAGGGGCTCCTCTCGTGGGCCTTGTCTTGAAAGGCTGGAGCTGCTGGTCATGATCCAGCCCTGTCACCTCTGAAACCTCCTCCCACTGTGAGCTGGGGGCCCCCAGAGCCTCAGTTTCCTATCAAAACAACCACAGCCCTTCTCTCACGGAGTAGTTGTGAGGGCTAAGTTTCTTTAGCAGGGTACCTGACAAGTGAAGGGTTTCACGCTCAGAGTAAAGGGCAATAATAACTCTTTTGGCCTTGCAGGTTGAGGGAGGTCAGCACCTTTATCCTCCTAAAGACATTTCTTCACTCTGTGCATAGCCCTTTATTGTTTCCTAATGCTTTCCCAAAAAATCAACCTATGTGTAAAAACAAACTGTTTAAGGTCCTTTCAGACCTAATCTCAGAGGAAACCTAGATTTTGAACCTTTTCAGAGGTTCTATTGTATTTAATCCACTCTCCCTCACACACACACCTTGTTTAGAATCACTGACCATTAGAACTAACACCACTAACTACTGAGACTCAGGAGGAACTTGTCAAAGGGATGAACAGGTGAACCCCACAAGTATGTCCTGAACCCAGGATTGTGCAGACTCCCCAGATACCTGACCCTGGCTTGGATCTAGCTAGTCTTATCCAGAGATTTTTAGATAAAAATAGATAGAACAAGGCTGGGCGTGGTGGCAGATACCTGTGATCCTGGCACTTGGGAGGCTGATGCATGAAGACTGCTGTGAGTTTGAGGCCAGCCTGGGCAACATAATGAGCTCAAGGCCAGCCTCAACTACATAGAATGACCTTGTCTCAAAAAAAAAAAAAAAAAGAGAGAGAGAGAAAAGCATAACTATGGGCTGGGGTCTCGATTGGTGGCAGAGCACTTGTCTAGCATTTGTAAAACCACTGGGTTCCATCCCCAGCACTTAGGGAGGGGGGTACCTGCTCAGGGTGAAGCAAACCTGTGAGGCAGAGCCCAGTAAAGTCCAAAAGCCCTTTCTCTCCAAACCCGTGCTCTTTCCACTTCACATCTACAAAGGAAGTTGATGGGGCAGGAGGGATGAAAACCATTGCTCTAGATAGACCAATGATGGCAAACCTTTTAGAGACCAAGGGCTCAAAGTGCAGCCCAAAACCCACTCCTTTATCACAAAGTGCCAACACTGCAATTAAACCTGAATTCTGGGGTTTAATTTAGAAAAAAACAACTATTATCCGATGGCCAGCTGCTGGGGCAAGTTGGCTAGAGTGCTGGCAGAGAGGGCTCTGTAACCACTGCAGCACACATGCCATAGGTTCGCCACCACTGCTCTAGACAGACTCTCTCCTTTTGTAGATGGATAAAATAGGTACATAGAACACAAGGGTTGATATGGCAGAGCCCCCACAAAGTATGTAAGGGTATTCAAGCCCATTTCCAGCTACCTCAGTGTCTTCTTTCCATATACTTTCACCATTTCCCTACTAATGAGAAATAGGAAGGTAAGAAGGTGAATTCTGGAGGTTCTAGACTCATCAAAAAGACAATGTCAGGGAGAAATAAGGGTGGAGTCACTGTTCTAGATTAAAAGAAATATAATAATCAAATGTATGTAGTACCTAACCCTGATAGGATCCTGTTTGGGAAATAAAAATAGTTATAAAAGACATCTAGGTCATAACAGGGAAGTTTTTAATATGGATTGAGTATTAGAAAATTGCTATCAATTAATTGGCTTAGATCTGATAGTAATATTGTTAATACGTAGGAGAATGTTCTCAGGTGATGCATTTTTTAAAAATTAATTTTATTGGTACGTTTAAGGAATACAGTATAGTGACATTCATCATTGGAAATTTGCACCTTTACATAATCCATCTTGGTTCTTATTTTTTCCCCATTTCCCTGCCCTCCCTTCAACCCCTCCATCCCTCCCTATTTACAAAGACTTTGTTTCCATTTTTTTCATTTTCTCATATTAATTCCATTCCCTTCTTTCCTTTCCCCTACCCCTACCCCTCCCGCTTCCCCTTCCCCTTTGCACCTTTTCTTCCTATTTCACATTATCGATTGAGAAACTGAAAGTGTAAATAAGGACTAAAAGGTATAATAGATAAGGTGATGCATTTTGAAATATTCAAGGGTGAAGTGTCATGACATCTGTAATTCACTTTCAAATGGATAAAAAAACAGGTACTGAGAGAAAAAGAGACAGAAAACAAACAGGACAAAAGACAACTATTGGTTCATTTAATGGAGCAAATAGTGCTCACTGTACTATTCTTTCAATTTTCTGCTATTTGAAAAAATCTGGGAGAAGATTTTTGTTTGTTTTGTTTTTTGAGACAATGTCTCACTATGTAGCTCAGGCATGGCCTCTAGCTCATGATCCTCTTGCCTCAGCCTCCGGAGGGCCAGGATTACAGTCGTGGGGTGTGTATGTGCCTGTGCCTGTGTGTGTGGTGGTGGGGGGGGGGGGGTTAAAAGTAAGAAGAAGCATAAATAAGGAGAAAATAATAGCTAACAGTTTTACAATTATGTAGTGGGTAAAACATTCAATGTATTATTCTAAAGCAAAAAAACCATTGAATTAAGACTCATAGATTTAGCTACATAATATTTAAGTTTCTGAATTACAAACAAGAGCCATAAACAAATGACACTTGATAAATTGGGAAAAATATATGCAACATATTTGACAAGAAAAGTTGCATATCCTTACTCTACACGTCAGTTATTACAATTGAAAAGGAAAAAATGATGAGAGGAGAAGAGTCAATGGAAAAGTGAATTTTATGGCAACCTTTTGGTGCTTGGGCCAGACTCCCTGCCAGGTCTTCTCCATCTGGACATATGGATCAAGGCCTCAATCACACAGTGATATTCCCAAATGCATTTACTAAGACTTTCTGCAATGGGGCTCATAAGTGTGTTAGACTCTGAACCTGGATTTAGCCTCTCTCCTAAACAGTCTCTATGGTGAGGGAATAAAATAAGCAAGGCCTCTGTGATCAATTTGTTTGAACTCTAACGGCTCCAATTTTAGCCAGGACTGGGGCCCGTGCTGGGGAGAGAGTTTGTATTCATTTCTTGCTTTATTGCACAGTAGTCCAAGAATGTGGCCTGCATAATTTTTGCTTTACAGAACTGAGACTGGCTACTCGATTGTCTCCTGAGCCGTGAAACAGATGTATTATCTATTGCAAGGATTCTAAGTTTATATATGAGGATTTATTTATTTATTTATATTAGTACATGTTTGCAGTACATAATGATTACATTCATTGTAAAGAGTTGTTACATGTACATTAATGCATCTTAATTTTTTATGTTCCCTCCCTCTTCCCTCCTATGTATGAGTTTTATAATATTTTATTATTTAAACAATTTTAATGTTTCACTAGAAAATTCATTCATGACCCAACATGCAAAGGGTGCATAGGGATATAAAGAGTGAAAAGTTTCCTTACCTCTATCCTCTAGCCAACAAGTTCTCCTCTCCAAAGGCAGCCAATATCAATTTTTTCTGTATCCTTTCAAGATATTTTATGCATATACAAAGAATTATATATGTACATATACAGTTTCACTTTTCAACAATGTTATCACATTCACACATTGTTCTCTACCTTCTTTCTTTTTTTAAATTTATTGACTTTATTGGAACATTTTAGGTATACATTGTGATCACATTCATTGTTGGGAATTTGCACCTATACATGATATATCTTGGTTCTTATTTTATTCCCATTCCCCTGCCCTCCCTTTAACCCCTCCACTCCTCCCTATTTAAAAAAGCCATGTTTTCATTTTCTCCTTTTTTTTCAATTTTTATTTCCCTTCTTTCTTTTTCCCCATCCCTTTCCCTAGCTCTCCTTCCCCTTTGAATATTTTCTTTCTCTTTCACAATATCTATTATGCAGTTTGGTTCTCATTTACATTTTTAATTTCTCACACCAGAGAAACAATGCAGTATTTACACATGAGTGTCCTATTTATTTCACTTAAGAGTATGGTCTTAAGGTGCATCCATTTAGCTATAAATGTCTCTAGTTTATCTTCCTTTATGGCTGAGTAGTACTCCATTTTATTAAAAAAAAACACATCTTTTTTTTTTTTTTCTTTCATTATACAGCTTTATTAGCCCTGCTAAAAGCAAAAAACACATCTTCTTTATCCAATCACCAGTTGATAGGCATTTGGGCTATTTCCAAGATTTACCTATTACAAACTGTGCTGTTATAAACATGGGTGCGCATGTATCGCTGTGGTATGATGTTTTAAATTCTTTTGGGAATATACCCAGAAGAGGAATAGCTGGGTCAAATGGAACCTCTAATCCTAGTTTTTTGAGGAATCTCCACACTGCTTCCCATAGTGGTTACACCAATCTACACTCCCACAAACAGTGGAGAAGGGTTCCTTTTTCCTTGCAGGCTTGCTAGCATTTGTTATTGGTTGATTTCTTGATAGCAGCCATTCTTTCTCGAGTGAGGTGGAATCTCAGCGTTGTTTGCATTTGCATCTCTCAAATGACCAGTGACATTGAGCATTTTTTCCTATGTTTATTTGCTGCTTCTACTTCTTTGTCTAAGAAATGTCTGTTCATTTCAGATGCCCATTTTTAGATTGGGTCTCTAAATTTGGGAGGTCTGGATTTTGTAACTTCTTTTTATATTCTAGATAGTAGTTCTTTGTCTGAGGAACAGCTGGTAAAAATTTTTTTTCCACATCGTAGGTTGTGTCTTCACTCTGTTGGTGGTTTCTCTTGCTGTGCAAAAGCTTTTTAATGAGATCCCAGTCGCTGATTTTTGTGCTAGTTCTTGAGTGATTGAGATTTTGTTCATTAAGTCTTTTCCTATGACAATGTCTTTAAGAGTTTTTCCTAACCTATCTTCCAGCGAGTTTAGTGTTTCTGTTTTAATATTTAGATCTTTGATCCATTTTGATTTTACTTTAGTGCATGGTGAAAGATAGGGGTCTAGTTTTAATCTTTGGCAAGTTGAAACCAAGTTTTTCCAGCATGATTTATTAAAGAGGCTATCTTTCCTCCAGTGAGGGTATTTGGCTCCTTTTTAATATGAGGTGGCTGATCTCTTCTGGTTCCAAATGAATTTCTGGGTCATTTTTTCTAGTTCTGTAAAATATCCTGTTGGAATTTCAATTGGGATTGCATGGCCATTTTCCCTATATTGGTTCTTCCTACCCAGGAGCAAGGGATATCTTTCCATTTTCTGATATCCTCTTCAATCTCTTTTTTCAGAGTGCTATAGTTACCAGAGTAGAGGTCTTTGATTTCTTTCATTAGGTTGTGTTGTGCCCAGATTGTAAGGTTCCAAAGACCACCAGGAGGCCGTTTCCGATGTAAGCACATGAGGGTCGTTTATTCAAGCTTAAGCAGGGACTCTCAATTGTCACCGACACAGCGGATCGAGATTGAGAGCCCCGAGTTCCAAATTAGCGGGGTTTTTATAGAGGTTACAGCAAGGTTTGGAGATTTTCCGCTTAGCAGTTACATGATTGGTTAACATTTAGCGAGCATGAAGTGTACATTTTTGATTGGCTGAACTCATCAAGGGTAAGGGGTGATTACGTATAGGTTTTACAAAAGAAAAGAAGGACAAAGGTTAGTGGGCAACTGTCACGTATTGATGGTCAGCAGACACGGTGACTAATGGTCATGACCACCCAGCATTGACAGCACATTAACAGACTGTTCCTACAGATAGTGGGCCCAGGATGTTCATTTCCTGGGTAAACAGATGGCTGAGTAATTAACTTAGGAACTTTGGTTTGTTACAGATTGTATCTTTTGTTCTAGAGCAAACACATTTTAACCATTAATTTGAGAGGCTAGGGGAATGGTGGATTTTAGCAAAATGGAGTCGCTTTGGTCTCACAGTTGATTCCTAGGTATTTCATTTTTTGGATGCTATTGTGAAGGGAGTTGTTTCTCCAGTTACTCTTTCAGAAAATCTGTTGTTTGTGTACAAGAAGGCTATTGATTTTTGAGTGTTGAGCTTGTATCCAGCTATTATACTGATTTTGGTTAAATCTAGAAGTCTTTTGGTGGAGTTTTTGGGGTCTACTATATAGAGTATCATGACATCTGAAAATAATGACAGTTTGACTTCTTCATTTCCTATGTTTATTCCTTTTATTTCTTTCTTCTGTCTAATTGCTGTGGCTAATGTATCCAGAACTATGTTACTATATTGCAAAGGAGTGGTGATAGTGGACATCCTTGTCTTGGTCCTGATTTTGGTGCGAAAGATTTCAGTTTTTGACTGTTTAGTATGATGTTGGCTGTTGGTTTTTCATAGATGGCTTTTATCAGGTTGAGATAAAGAATATCTATTCCAATATTCTGTAGGATTTTTTTTTTTTTTTTGGTACCGGAGATCAAACTCTGGACCTTGCACTTGCAAGGCAGGTGCTGGCGCCACTGAGCTAAATCAATGGCCGTCTGTAGGATTTTTATCATGAATGGCTGTTGGATTTTTATCAAATGCTTCTTCTGCATCTATTGAGATGATCATATGGTTTTTGTCCCTGACTCTGTAATACATATAATATATTACATTTATTGATTTACATATGTGGAGTGATCCTTGCATCCCTGGGATGATTCTGACTTGGTCAGGGTGTATGATCTTGATGATCTTCTGCATTCTGTTTGCCAGTATCTTGTTCAGGATTTTTGCATCTATGTTCATTAGGGAGATTGGCTTGTAATTCTCTTCTTTAGTTGGTTTTTTCTCTGCTTTCAGAATCAAGGTAATCCTTGCTTCCAGGAATGAATTTGGGAGTATTGCTTCCCTTTTAATTTCATTGAAAAGTTTGAGAAGTAGTGGCATTTGCTCTTCCCTAAATTTCTTATAAAATTCATCAGTGAATCCATTGGGACCTGAGCTTTTTTTTGTTGGTAAGTTTTTATTTATTTATTTAGTTAGTTAGTTAGTTTTGGTACCAGAGATTGAACTTGGATCCTTGTGCTTGCGAGGCAGGTGGTAGAAACACTGAGGTAAATCCCTGGCCCTGTTGGTACGTTTTTAATTACATTTTTTATTTCATTGATTTATATTGGGTTGTTTAGAATTTTTAAATCTTCTTGGTTCATCTTTGGTAATTCATATGTATCTAGAAATCGGTCCATTCTGTGTTTTCCGTCTTATTGGAGTACAGGCTCTCAAAGTCGCTATTGATGATCCTCTGGATTTCTGCTGGATCTGTTATAATTTCACCCTTTTTATTCCTAATTGCATGGATTTGAGCCTTTTCTTTCCTTTTTTTGATAAGGTTGGCTAAGGATTTGTCAATTTTATTTATTCTTTTTAAGAACTAACGCTTCAATTCATTGATTTTTTTTGTATCATTCTCTTAGTCTCCATTGCATTCCAATCCCTTCTTTCCTTTCCCCTACCCCCCTACTTCCCCTTCCCCTTTTCTTCCTATTTCACATTATCTATTATACCTTTTAGTCCTTACTTCCACTTTCAGTTTCTCACACTAGGCCCTCTCTCTGCTGCTCACCACTGAACCAATTTCTCAAGCTCATAGCAATGGCCTTTCTGGCCCCCAGCACCTCTGCCTTGAGAATCCAGATGCACGTGTGTGGTCTGGGGTGGGCCTTTTGTAGGTCTCTACCTTGTTTGTTTTGTTTAATATATGTTAGGAATCTTACCAAGTCAGAAAATAAGAACAACTTCATTTCCTTTTATAACTAAATAATATTCTTTGCATTAGAAGCATCATGATTCACTTAACCTGCCCCTTATTGATGGACATTAAGGTTGTTGCCAAAATTTTGTTACTACAAGTAGTATTGCAATAAACAAACTTGTAGTTAAGTTTATGTACATAAACTATTTTATACATATGGAAATATATCCCTAGGATATTATGAGAAATGGAAATAGTGGATTTAATCTCCGAATTTTAAATTTTGACAAATATTGCAGATTAATTCCTATGGATTGTGTTGCAAAACCTACTAGCAATGTGTGAAAGTGCCTGTTTCCCCACAGACACAACAGCCCAACAAAATATCACGCTTTCCTATCTTTGTCATTTTGACCAGTGGAAAGTGTGGTCTTAGTTGACTTTCAATTTGCATATCTTTTAATATGAGTAGGTTCTAGTATCTTTTCATTCTTTCTATGAACTGGCTACTCATATTGATATTTTATTAGGTTATGGTAGTAGTTTTTGTTGATTTGTAAGAATTCTGTTAGAGAAATGAATTTATCTGTGAAGAGAATTTCAGATTCTTTTGTACTGTATTTCGTAAGTATGATGAGTGAGTTTTCATACCACTGTGTGAGATATGCCTCCCTGAAATCTTGTTATGATTTTGAACATTACCTTCCTGACATGAAAATTTCTTTCAAATATTTTTCTCAATTCTTCGTTCACTTTTTGATTTTGCTTAGTGCAATTTTGCCAGGCAGAGATTACTTATTTTTATATAATCAGATTTATGAGACCATTTAAAAATATGGCTTTCTGGTTCTGTGTCATTCTCAGAGAGACTTCACACACTAAGATGATATTTAAAAATATCCCTTGGTTCTTCTGGTACCTTTATTGTTTCAGGTTTTTTTTTTTTTTTTTTTTTTTTTTTTTGCAGTACTGGGTATCAAATTCAGGACCTTGCACTTGTGAGGCAGGCACAGTGCCACTGAGCTAAATTCCTGGCCCTATTGTTTTAGTTTTAACATTTAAATATTTAATCCATTTGGAATATATCTTAGCACAAAGTGTGAGGCCTGTGCCATCAAGCCAAGTGCAACATTTTTTTTTCACATTGCTACCACCCTTCTCATCTATTTTTATAATTTATAATGTAAGTTAAAACATGTTATTTTCATATGTAGTTTACATATAATCCATTATATATATTCTTAATAGTATTCATATTCTCTGTATTTGTATTTATTTTTTGGTCTACTTAATATGTCTGATACTATAAAATATGTCAGTCTTATATTGCTTCATCTCTGTCAATTTCCTCCTACATTTCTATGATAGTTAATTTTATACATCAACTTGGCCAGGTCATGGTACTTTTTTTTTTGTTGGTGGTCAAATACTAGTCTAGCTGTTATTGTGAAGGTATTTCATAAATATAATTAATATTTATGATACTTACAATTTTAAGTAAAGCAGATTATGCTCCATAGTGTGGGTGGGCCTCATCCAATCAGTTGAAGACCTTAAGAACAAAGACTATGGGCCGGGGATTTAGCTCAGTGGTTCCACCACCTGCCTCACAAGCTAAGGACCCGAGTTCGATCCCCAGTACCAAAAAAAAAAAAAAAAAAAAAGAACAAAGACTAAAGTTTCCCAAGGAAGTAATTCTTTCTCAAGACTGTAACAAAGAAACCCTGCCTGAGTTGCCAGCCTGCTAGCCTGCCCTGTAGATTTTGAACTGGAAGACTGTAACATCAACATTTATCAGAGGAGTTTTCTCGAATGTTGGCCCACTCTAATAGCATCAGCCAATTTCTTAAATCACAATCTATATGTGTGTGTGTGTGCACACGCACACGTATGCATATGTGTGCATGCTATTGGTCTTGTTTTTCTGGTGCTACCGTTTGAATATGGATAGTGTTCCCCAGAAGGTCTGGCGTTAAAGGCTTGGCACCCAAGGTGTCACTATTGGGTAGTGCTATCATCCTTTAGGAGGTAGGGCCTTATGGGAAGTTTTTAGGTCACTAGGCACATGTCCTCAAAGGGGACTGTGGTAACCCAGTCTTGTTCTCTTTGCTTCTTGGCTGGTGATATGAGTGATTTGCTCCACTGCATGCTCCCACCATGAGATGCCACCCTTGCTAGAGACTCAAACAAATTAGACCACCTGATCTTGGACTTGAACCTCCAAAACTGTGAGCTAGATAAACCTTCTTTTCTTTGTTTTGTTTTGTTTTTTTGGTACTGGGGATCAAACTCAGGACCTTGAGCTTGCAAGACAGGCATGGCGCCACTGAGCTAAATCCTGGTCCCCAACCAACTCTTTTAATAAAGGACGCATATTTTTGCTAGTTTCAAAACTTCAGGTTTTATGCCACTTTATTCTGTAACTTATTTAACATTTCTCTGCCATTTTATTTCCAATTTCTTGTTTTTATCTACTTTGTTGATTTAGAAAGATTTTTTTTCTTTTATTAGTTAAAAGCAGCTACCTGGAAGAAGGGGAAACATATTTCTCACTTCATATGCCTTTCTATTTCATGAATTGATACAGTAAATTTGTTACTTGATAAGTACCATTAGGTTTTTTAAAAACTTTCTTTAAGCTGGGGTTGGTGGTATAGGCCTATAGTACCAGCTGCTTGAGGCTGAGGCAGGAGGATCACTTGAGTGCACAACTTTGAGACTAGCCTGGGCAACAGAGCAAGATTCTATCTCAAAAAAAATCAAAGTATTCTGAAAATTAATTTTTATCTAATTGATGAGTCCAGAGTGAAATGGCATATTTTGAATCATACTCTTAGGATATAGAATTTGGGACACTTTACCTCATTTTCCATTCTAATCCCTGTAAATATTAACTTAAGTTTTAGATTCAGATAGTTTTATTGCTATTTAAATTTTTTAAAGCAATGTGACAAAAAATTAGATTCACATTTTTTTTTGTTTTTAAATTTTGTTCTGTTTTGGGTTTTTTGGTGCAGGGCTTGAGCCCAGAGCCTAGTGCACGCTAAACATGCACCATCATTGAGCTATAACCCCAGGCCCAGATTTTGGTTTATAATTAGATAGAATGCAATTGTTTAGATGTGCCTCTACTTCAATTTAATAATGCTGTCATGTCTCCATGACCTCCTCATTCTTGAGCTTTTTTTTTTTCATCTCTTCATTGGTTCCAATAGACTGCGAACTAATTTTTCAAGAAGAGGATCCCTCCTTTTTTTCTTTTTTTTTTTTTTGCAGTAGCAGGGATCAAACTCAGGACCTTCTGCTTGCCAGGCAAAGTACCACTGAGCCACAGCCCCAGCCCCAAGAAGGTGATCCCTTTTATAATCCCTTAAATAGCAGAGAGGGTTTTTAAAAAAAATACCGGGGCTTGAACTCGGGTCCTTGCGCTTGCACTTGGAACCACTGAGCTAAATTCCCAGCTAGCAGAGTTTTTCTGGCATCTTTATACTTGAAAGATAACTCAGATGTATATTACATTTTGGGGTCATAAATTTTTCTTTCTAAAACTTTATCTGTGAGAAGTCCAGGAGACTGATTTTTTGTTTTTATCTGGGTAATATGATTGTGGATTTTTTTCTGAATAATCATAGAAGCTTTAATATTATAGCTTAAAACTTATACCACCATGTGTCCAGCCTTTCAATCAGCATGTACTGTTCTTCAATAGATGGGCATTTCTTTTTCTGTTTTATTTTTATTCCTCCTCCTCCTCCTCCTCCTCCTTCTCTACCTCCTCTTTCTCATCCTCATGACCATCATCATTTTGCAGTATTGGGGACTGAACCGAGCCTCATGCATGGTAGGCAAGCCCTTTACCACTTAGCTACATCCCCAACACTTTTTATTATTTATGTATTTATTTTATTTTTTTGTACCGGGGATTGAACTTGGGAACTTGTGCTTGCGAGGCAGTATTTTTTATGTTTTTGAGACAAGGTCTCACTATATAGTTCAGGCTGGCCTTGAATTGACTATGTAGCCCAGGCTGGCCTCAAACTTATACTGATCCTCCTGCCTTAGCCTACTGAGTGCTGGGATTACAACTGTGTGCCACCATGCTTGGCCTTTTTATTTTTATTTTGAGACAGGGCCTCGTTAAATTGTATAGGCTGGCCTCAAACTTGGAATCCTACCTAAACTTCTGAGTAGCTGGGATTATAGGTGTGTGCCACCCACCTTGGCTATTTTATTTATTTTTTATTTTTTAATTTTTTTGGTACCGGGGATCAAACTCGGATCCTTGCGCTTGCGAGACAGGCAGCGGAACCACTGAGCTAAATCCCCAGCCCTATTTTATTTTCATTATTTCTCTTCCATTTGCCTTTGTTTCTCTTTTAGCAAAATAAATTACCCATATGTTGGTTCTCCATAGCTATCATCCTTTCTTTTGTTGTTTCCGTTTCTTTCATAATCCATTCAATTTCTTAGTATCAGCTTTGTTCTTGACATCAATTCAATTTTTTTTTTTGTATTAAATTCTTTTATTGGTACATTGTAGGTATACAAAACAATTGCATTTCTCATTGGGAATTGTACCTTTACATAATGCATCTTGGTTCTTATTTTTTCCTCATTCCTAGCCCTCCCTTCACGCCCTCCACCCTTCCCTATTTACAAAGACTTTATTTCCATTTTTTCCATTTCTCATCATTTTTCCTTTCCCTTCTTTCCTTTCCCCTGCCTCTCCCACTACCCCTACCTCTTTGGACCTTTTCTTCCTATTTTACATTATTGATTATTCATTCTAATCATTGGTACATTTTAGGTATACAATATAATGACATTCATCATTGGAAATTTGCACCTTTACATAATCTCTCTTGGTTCTTATTTTTCACCCTTGCCCAGCCCTCCCTTCAACCCCTCCATTCCTCCCTATTTACAAAGATTTTATTCCTATTTTTCCATTTTCTCATATTAATCCCATTCCCTTCTATCCTTTCCTCTAGCCCTCCTACTTCCTTCCCCTTTGCCCCTTTTCTTCCTATTTCACATGACCTATTATACATTTAGTCCTTATTTACACTTTCAGTTTCTCACACCAGAGAAACTATTCTGTATTTACACATGTGCATCCTATTTATTTCACTTAAGAGTATTGCCTCAATGTGCATCCACTTAGCTATAAATGTCTCTAATTTCTCATTTTTTATGGCTGAGTAGTACTACATTTTATTAAAAAACCACATTTTCTTCATGCAGTCTCCAGTTGATGGGCATTTGGGCTGTTTCCAAGTTTTAGCTATTACAAACTGTGCTGCTATGAACATGGGCGCACATATATCATTGTGGTATGATTCTTTTAATTCTTTGGGGAAGATCCCCAGCAGTGGAATAGCAGGGTCAAATGGGACTTCCAGTCCTAGTTCTTTGAGGTAGCTCCATACTGATTTCCACAGTGGTTGCACCAGTCTACACTCCCACCAGCAGTGGAGCAGGGTTCCTCTTTCCCCACAGCCCCACCAGCATTTGGTATTGGTTGATTTCATGATAGCAGCCATTCTTCCTGGAGTGAAGTGGAATCTCAGAGTTGTTTTCATTTGCATCTCTCCAATGACCAGTGATGGTGAACATTTTTTCATGTATTTATTTGCTATTTCTACTTCTTTGTGTGAGAAATGTCTGTTCATTTCAGATGCCCGTTTTTGGATTGGGTCTTTAAATTTGAGAGGTCTGATCTTTTGAAGCTCTTTATAGATTCGATAGTAGACCTTTGTCTGAGGAAGAGCAGGTGAAGATTTTTTCCCACATTGTGGGTTGTCTCTTCACACTGCTGGTGGTTTCTCTTGCTGTGCAGAAGCCTTTTAATAAGAAGAAATCCCATTTGTTGATTGTTTGTGCTAGTTCATGGGCAACTGAGGTTTTGTTCATAAAATCTTTTCCTACTCCGATGTCTTCAAGGGTTCTACCTAACCTCTGTTCCAACTGGTTCAGAGTTTCTATTTTAATATTTAGATCTTTAATCCATTTTGATTTTAGTTTAGTGCATGGTGAGAGATACAGGTCTAGTTTTAATCTTTGGCAAGTTGAAGCCCAATTTTTCCAGCACCATTTATTAAAGAGGCTATCTTTCCTCCAGGGAGGGTGTTCGGCTCCATTGTCAAAGATGAGATGGCTGAGTGTGTCTGGAGTTGTTTCTGCATCTTCTAATCTGTTCCACTGGTCCTCAAGTCTGTTTCTTTGCAAGTACCATGCTGTTTTTATCACAGTAGCTTTGTAGTAGAGTTGCAGGTTGGGGATTGTGATACCCCCTGCCATGTCTCTGTTACCTAGAATTGCTTTTGCTGTTCTGGGTCTCTTCTTGCTCCAAATGAATTTTTGGATTTTTTTCTCGAGGTCTGTGAAGTATGCTGCTGGGCTCTCAATTGGAATTGCATTAAATCTATATAGCAGTTTTGGAAGTATGGCCATTTTCACTAGATTAATCCTTCCTATCCAGGAGCAGGGGATGTCTGTCCATTTTCTGATATCATCTTCAATCTCTCTTTTCAGAGTGCCATAGTTTTCAGAGAAGAGGTCTTTGATTTCTTTCATTAGGATGATTCCTCGGTATTTCAGTTTTTTGGATGCTACTGTGAAAGGAATTATTTGCCCTATTTCTCTCTCAGTGAGTCTGTCATTGGTGTAGAGGAAAGCTATTGATTTTTGTGTGTTGACCTTGTAACCAGCTACTTTATTGAATTTGGTTATTAAGTCTAGAAGACTTTTGGTGGAGTTCTTGGGGTCTTCTATATAGAGTATCATGTCATCTGCAAATAATGACAATTTGACTTCTTCATTACCTATCTTTATTCCTTTTATTTCTTTCACTTGTCTAATTGCTGTGGCTAATGTTTCCAGAACTATATTGAACAAGAGTGGTGATAGTGGACATCCTTGTCTTGTTCCTGATTTGAGTGTGAAGGATTTCAGTTTTTGACCATTTAGTATGATATTGGCTGCTGGTTTTTCATAGATGACTTCTATCAGTTTGAGGTAGAGACCATCTATTCCAATTTTATGTAGGGTTTTTATCATAAATGCATGTTGGATTTTGTCAAATGCTTTTTCTGCATCTATGGAAATAATCATATGGTTTTTGTCCTCGGCTCTATTGATATAGTGTATTACATTGATTGATTTGCATATATTGAACCATCCCTGCATCCCTGGGATGAATCCCACTTGATCAGGGTGTGTGATCTTCTTGATGATCTTCTGCATTCTGTTTGCCATTATCTTATTAAGGATTTTTGCATCTATGTTCATTAGTGAGATTGGCCTATAGTTCTCCTTTTCAGTTGGGTCTTTCTCTGCTTTGGGGATCAAGGTGATGCTTGCTTCCAGGAATGAATTTGGGAGTATTGCTTCCCTTTCAATTTCATTGAAGAGTTTAAACAGTAGTGGCAGCAGTTCCTCTCTAAAGGTCTTGTAGAATTCATCAGTGAAGCCGTCAGTGACCGGGCTTTTCTTAGGTGATAAGTTTTTAATTACATTTTCAATTTCATTGGTTGATATTGAGTTGTTTAGAATTTTTAGGTCATCTTCGTTCAACTTTGGTAATTCATATGTATCTAGGAATCTGTCCATTTCTTCTGTCTTGTCCATCTTATTGGCATATAGGTTCTGGAAGTAGGTATTGATGATCCTCTGGATTTCTGCTGGGTCTTTTGTAGTTTCACCCTTTTTATTCCTAATTGCATGGATTTGGGCCTTTTCTTTCCTTTTTCTGACAAGGTTGGCTAAGGGTTTGTCAATTTTGTTGATTCTTTCGAAGAACCAACTCTTGGCTTCATTGATTTTTTTGTATTGTTCTCTTAGTCTCCATTGCATTGATTTCTCCTCTGATCTTTATAATTTCCTCCCTTGTATGAGCTTTGGGGTTGTCCTGCTCTTCTTTTTCTAGAAGCTTGAGGTGCAGCATCAGGTTGTTTAATTGGGCTCATTCTGTTTTCCTAATATGCGTATTCACTGCTATGAATTTCCCTCGTAAGACTGCTTTCATTTTGTTCCATAGATTCCGATATGTTGTATTGTCATTGTCATTTAATTGAAGGAACTGTCTCATTTCTTCTTTAATTTCCTCTGTGACCCATTGGTTATTCAGAAGTGTGTTGTTCAATTTCCACGTGTTTATGAAATTTTTTGAGTTTCTTTTGCTATGGATCTCCAATTTCATGGCACTATGGTCTGATAATATACAGGGGATAACTTCAATTCCTTTGCACTTACTTAAACATGTTCTATGTGTGAATATGTGGTCTGTTTTGGAGAATGACCCATGTGCAGCTGAGAAGAATGTGTATTCTGATTTTGTGGGGTGGAAGACTCTGTAAACATCTGTTAAGTTCATTTGTTCAAGAGTTTGATTGAGTTCTAGTATTTCATTACTTATTTTTAGTCTAGTTGATCTATCTATGTGTGACAGTGGGGTGTTGAGGTCCCCCACTACAATTGTATTAGTGCATATATGACTTTTCATGTCCATTAGTATTTGTTTTATATAGTTGGGTGCACTAGTGTTTGGTGCATAGATATTTATGATTGTCATCTCTTCCTCTTGGATTCTTCCCTTTACAAGGATGTAGTGTCCTTCTTCGTCTCTCTTAATCAGTGTTGGTTTGAAATCTACTTGATCTGCCAAGAGGATAGCTACTCCTGCTTTTATTCGGATTCCTGTCTCATGGAGTATTGTTTTCCACCCTTTAACTTTCAGCCTAGGAGTTTCCTTTTGAATTAAGTGTTTCTTGTATGCAGCATGTTGTTGGATTTTGCTTCTTGACCCATTCTGCCAGTCTATTTCTTTTGATTGGTGAATTGAGACCATTGACTTTGATGGTTATAACTGAAATGTATTGACTTGTCATTGCCATGACTTTTTCTTTTTGTTGGGTTCTCCCTCTTTACATTTAATTTGTTGTTATGCCAGATGGGTTCATTCTGCTTTGCTTCCTGGGGTTGTGATCCTCAATGTCTGTTCCTAGGATATTGTGTAAAATTCTTTGGAGTGCTGGTTTGGTATTCACGAAGTTCCTAAGGTCCTCTTTGTCATGAAAGTATCTTATTTCTCCATCAATTTTGAAAGATAGTTTTTCAGGGTCCATCAATCTGGGTTGGAGGCTGTTTTCTTTTAGGGCTTGGAATATGTCACTCCAAGCTCTTCTTGCCTTGATGGTTTGTGTTGAGAAGTCTGCTGTGATTCTCATGGGCTTTCCTTTGTATATGATTTGTTTCTTTTCTCTGACTGCTTGGAGAACTTTGTTCTTCTGTTGTGTTTCTGGAATCTTAACAATTATATGCCTATGTGTAGATTTTCTTTGATCAAGTCTATTTGGAGTCCTATATGCCTCACTTATCTGTATGTCAAGCTCTTTTCCCCTGCTTGGGAAGTTTTCTGCCATTATTTCTGTGAAGAGATTTTTTTATGTCATCTCCACTCTCTCCTGTTTCTTCACTGAGCCCAATCAGTCTTATGTTATTATTCTTTGCATCATCTAGCAGCTGCTGGATTGATTTCTCATGTTCCCTTATAATTTTGAAGCCATTTTTCTTTTCCTGGTCACTAACTGCAATCTTATCTTCTATATCTGAAATTCTGTCCTCACATTGGCTCATTCTGCTGTGTAAACTTTCGATGGAGTTTTTCATGTCCTGGAAATCTATTTGCATCTGTTTTATGGATTCCATGTGTTTCTTATGTTGGGATTCCATCATGTTCCTCAGCTCCTCTCTAGATTTATTAATCATGTCTTGCACTAGGGGCACAATTTCTCCTGTTATCTGAGAAATTATTTCTGATTTCATTTTTTCCAGATCCCCTTTTGTTGCCAGTTCAGTGGGTCCAGGTGGTTGAGTATCACAGTGTTCCACCTCATTTCCCTTTGTGGTTGCTGTAGGTGATCTGGAAGTCTGGTTTTGAGACTTATTTGCATGTTTTCTCATTTCGACTGGGGTGGGGGGCTGTTAGCGCCTGCACAGATTACCTCCTCTGAGCTGGGTGAGGTGGGACAGGGGCCAGGAGCAGCAGTAGGGATGGTGACCCAAAAGCCCTTTCCTGTGGGCTGGGAGCAGTGGGAGGGATGGTGACCGGGAAGTCCCTTCCTCTGGACCAGGAGCAGTGGGATGATGGCTCAGAAGCCCCTACCTCTGCGCCAGGAACAGTGGGACTCAGTACCTTGGTCTGGTGGTCTGGTGTCCTCTGCGTCTTTGTAGTGTGGAACCAGGTGGCTGCCTGTCTGCAGCAGGGTGATTTGGTGTCTTCCGTGAGACTCAGGACCTCGGTAGGGCGTGCACAGACCTGCCTGTCTGCAGCGGGCTGATTCGGGGTGTTCTGTGCGACTCAGGAGCTTGGTAGGGCATCAATTCAATTTTTTTACCATGTGAATTTTGCTCTGTCTTCTTCAGTATTTTAGGTTTTTTTCCTGATTTTTAGAGTACTTGCTGATTTTTCTTACCCTGTCCATTTCTCTTTTCATTTCACCTCATTCTAACCTTTTCTTTTCTTTTGTCTCCTTTTCTTTCTTTCCTTTCTTTCTCTCTCTCTCTCTTTCTTTCCCTTCCTTCCTTTCTTTCTGTACTGGGGATCGAACTCGGGACCTTGCACTTGCGAGGCAGGCGGCAGAACCACTGAGCTAAATCCCTAACCCTTCTTTTTTTTTTTAAAGAAGTCTTAAGGTTGCCAAGAGGTTTCTACAATTTTCTTTTGGTAAAGAAGAGTTCCCATTTTCCCTGATTTTTCTGGATGCTGTGTGCTCTTCCTCTACTTCTGTGTTGGTTTTTCTCTTTACCCTCAAGTAGGACAAGGTTTTTCTGAGATCAGTATCTGTCCACAGGTGCAGGTTACTGAACTGGTTACCCATAGGCCCACCAATTGTCTGTGGAAGTAGTGGTAGAATCACCATCTTCAATCTATGGCTGGACTTTACATTAATGTACACACACTTTGATTTTCTCTTTGGTACCTCTTATTTACTAATGTGCTACATGACAAAATACAGTTCCCAGAACAGACTTCTCTGAGGGATCTTCAAGTAGTTGACCTTTCCCTAAATTTTGGGTGAGATCTTCTGTATAATTTGCAGGAAAATTCTAGGTGAAACAAGAATGTGGGATCCCCCTTATTCAAAAATTAAGAATTTCAAGCTGGGCATGGCGCCCACGTCTGTAATCTGAGCACTAGGAGGCTGAGGTAGGAGGTTCTCTGCAAGTTCGAGGCCACCCTGGGCTACATAGTGAGTTCAAGGCCAGCTTAAACTGCACAGTGAGGCCCTATTTCAGAAAAAAAAATAAAGATTTTCAAGACCGTGACAGCAGAGTATTAACTCAAGCATGAGGTCCTCTTACTATGGAGTCCTGTGTGACTACATAGGTCTCATGCCCATTGACCCAGCTATGGTTATGTGCATGGCCTTAAATGTAAACCTCTCTTTCCCTCTACATCTCCTCATTTCCTGCCCACTTGTTTTATCTATCTGCCTCAATTAAAAAAATAGGGAAATAGGTGCAGAGAAATAGGGCAGGTGAATGTGGGCATCAGTATTCTGGAGAACAGCATTCAAGGGTGGAGAAACTGACATCTGGTTTGTTTAGGTACCACCTCTTTGAGTTGGGAAACAGATGGTGGGTCATTATGGGATGGGGATACGGGCCTTAAACAAGTGGCTTCCTACATATTTTATTTAGTGTCTATTTGACGTAATGAAGCCAGGGTAAAGCATGACTGGGATTTCCTCAATCCAGCTCTGTAAAGCCATCTGCCTCATAATTAACATTAATTTCCCCAGATCCAAGCCTCAGGTTACCTATCAGTTTTAGTCATTGATGTTGTGAAATCTTGTTTTTTTGGTTTGTTTGTTTTGTTTTATTTTCTGTATTTGAGAGTATTTTGGTGAGTTAGGTTAGGATGAATTTAGGGATAAATAGCAGTTTTATCATTTGAACTGGAAGTCCCCAGGGGACCAATTAGGCCAGGGACTGGTAAACTTTTTCTGTATAGGGCCAGATAGTAAACATTTTAGGTTTTGGAGGTCAAGAGACAAATATAAGTACTTATACAGCAATTGAGAAAAATTTCTACAAATATCATATTGATAAAATTCAAAATCTAATAGTAATAATTGAATACAAGTTTTGGTAATACTGGTGTACTAGTGTTTTTAGAATACATTTTGCTTAACTGAAGTTCAAAATTAGTGTTTTGTATCATCAGATTAGATTGCAAATGTTCATTTGTTAATGTGGATCTGTAATGAGATTTTGTGCATTTTATTTTTGAAAATGTTGTTTCACAGAGAAAGACACTGCCAAACACTGATCAATCCATGTGTATACAATTTTAACTGAGCACATTCATTGTATGGAAGGCATTTATAGAATTCTAGTGGATTCTTCTCTTCATGCTTGCCTTTTAGTATATCATTACATTGCATATTAATCACTTTCAATTATTGTTAGATGGAAACTCCTTAATTTCACAGTTAAATAAATTTTAAAATATGGACATTTTCTTTGCATTTTACATTGAGGACTGAAAAGTGCTGCCTGGAACCATAGTTTGAGCACTGAAAAGAAATCTAATACAAATTTATATAAAATTGGATAATTTATGATATGTAGTAGCACATATCTGTAATTCCAGCACTGTGGGAGGCTGGGGTAGGAGGATCCAGTTTGAGCCAAGGGGCAATTTAGTGAGACCGTGTCTCAAAAACAAAACACAACACAGGGATGGGGATGTAACTCAGTGTGAAGGCCCTGGGCTTAATCTCCATTACTGCCAAAAAAGAAAAAACAAAGCAAAGCAAAAGGACAATTCATTTGTTTTAACTTCTGATAGCACAGAAGTATATAAAGTGGCTTAATTTAAGCAATGTTGTCATCAAAGTAATTTTACTGTAGTATACGTTTCATACACAAGTGCTATTTTTACCTTTTTTCATGTAAATAACACATTTAATCTTTTTATTTTCCTAATTACCTTGCAATTGATTAAATTAGTTAAGACATTATCAAGACTGCAGCAAAAGCTAATTTCCAGAGCCATTCGTTGTTTGATAATAGTGGATGAGAGCAGTTCTTCTCATTCAGAATTTTCAGTCTGGGTCTTACACTTATAAGACTCACAATAGAACTCTGCTATTGCTAAGACATTGATCTGCCACATGGTAGGGAAAGTCAGAATACTCACTTTCTACTGACAAAAATTCACTGAACTTGTAACAATTAAGTCCATGAGAGTGAATGAATTTACCATTGACACCACTGGTTTAACAACTCATGGTGAATTCAAATATTACTGCAAAATAACTACTTATGAATAATACTATGAATATTTATAGGATATAAATATCTTGCATTATTGCAAGCTTTGTAAATTTGTCCCAATAAGCATTTTTAGGTTCCACATATAGTGTTGTACCATCAGTTGTAACATATCTTGGAAGATTCCACTTCATGTTATAGTGAATCAGTGCTTTCTTAGCCTCTTTGAAAATATTTTCACTGGTACTTGTTCCATGCAGACTACTCAGAAAGACTAAATTTCAGGCCCTTTAAACATGGCATTGACTCTTCAAATAACAGTCACGTAGTCAGTAACATTTGTAACTCATGTAACCACACAAAGGTAATTGCCTTGTCTTTTAACTGACTACTACTGTTGCTCACAATGTTTTCAACTCTTCAGCAACTGTTCTAGTTGAAAGGCTAATGTGGTAATCTTGTTTATTTTCTCTGGTTACAATTCTTTGGCTGTTACAATCAAATACAATTTAATCAGTTTTCCTTGGTTAAGAAATGAGACACTCAGAAAATTACTTTGTTTGTAGACTCATTTTCTTTCTTTTTTTGAGACAGGATTTTATCCTCCTGTCTTGGCCTCCCCTAATTGCTGGGATCATAGGCATTTGCCATCATACCCATCTCATTTTAAATTTTTGTGAAAAAGTGTGCTGTGATGAAGTATTCTGTTTTAAGTCTTCTATTCTCACTGTTGCTTTTTCTGTCAGTTGGGAATACTGTGATAAATTCTTAGTTTGATAATACTGCCATATATTGTATTTTTTTGCAAAGTCAGTGGGCAAAAGTGTTGAACTTCCACTCCCCAAAATAGGCAACAGATGTCACTTACTTGATAATTTCTTTGTATCTTCTATTTCTTTGCTGAAACTTCCTCTCTCTAATGAGACATTCTAGTTTTTCATTGTTTCAAGTGGGTTTATGATTGCTCACTGAAACATTTTTATGGTGATTGCTTTAAAGTCTGTCAGATAATTCAGACATCTGGTTTGCCTTAGTGTTTGCATTTATTGATCATCTTTTCTAATTTAAGATTATCCTTGTTCATCATATGATTGGGTCACCAGAAGTCCAGGTTCCCCACTCAATATTCCTTTGACACAGAGTGGAGAGGGAGTGTCTCCTTGTTCCTGCTTGGTGAGAATGGGAATTCTTGTTCTCTGCTAGGCCTCCATCGATATACCACCTAGGCTGGGAGGTATACGATTGCCTCATTATTGAGTCCCACATTGCTTCCACTGACACAATGGGGGTGGTAGTATTACCACTGGTCAATCAATGGTGAAAGCTGACACTCTACTAGACCTCCTCTGACATTTAATTCACAATGGAGGGGGAGTGACCCCTCATAATTGCTGGATAGGAGTGGAAGTTCAGGCTCTCCAGTACAGTTAGGAGCAGGGGGTTCAGTGCCTGTTTCAACCTGGAGAAGGTGGAAGTTTAGACTTCTTTTAGAAACAGAAGTCCCAAACTATTCTGACAAATGAAGTTTAAGTAATAACTGAAAGTCTGTTTATAAGTGGTTCTCCGTCTCTGCTACATATAAGTTCTAATACAGGTGCCTTGATTCTATATTTATTTCTATCATCAGTGCATTCTGATATCAGTTGTATAATCTTTATGACACCAGTAAGTATGGAAAGAACTGGTAAATTTTTTTAAACTTATTTTTGATCCTGACATAAAGAGTAAATATAGTTCCATTTATAAGAATAATCATATCTGGGGCTGGGGATTTAGCTCAGTGACACCGCGCCAGCCTTGCAAGCACAAGGTCCTGAGTTTGATCCCTGATACCATACACACAAAAAAATTGTATCTGTGTTATGTGCTTTTAAATTATCTGTATAGGTTATATGATGCTAACATTAGAAATTAACTCGGTATTCCTAAATACTTCAGATTAAGTATTTAGTTATTTAAAATAAGTTAAACTTCTCTTCTTATAATTAAATGATTTTCTTCTGATACTGATGGTCCTTACATAAGTCCTAACATAATCCTACAAATTATGCATTATTCCATAATCTGACTCAGCATAATGATTTTGTATAATTTTAAAATATTGATTTATCTATCCATATATTAGCCATATCAACTTGGTAAATTTAAACTTTATCCAGCTCCTGTGTAAGTTAGCATTATGAAGCAAAAATAAGCACAGAGATATAGGGTTTAATTTTAAAATAAATAGGGGTGTAGCAATATTGGGGTTATGTGCCCCAAATACAAAGTGGATTAGGAATGTTTATGTGCTGGGCTTATAGAGAAACTGGTTACAACCCAGATTGTGAAAGCAAGAAAAGATGTCAGATATTTCAACCTTTCTGTTTATTAAGGGTTTATTTTTATGTTATTTATTCACTTTTGTGCTGGAGATGAACCCAGGGCTTCAAGTACACTAAGCATTTGCTCTACCACTGAACCACACCTCAGGCTATATGGAGGCTTTTGAATCCACGGTATATATCTCGCATTTTATCTACCTCATAGCATCTAATCTGTAAAATAATGTTGTTGGCAGGCATGGTGGTGCATGTTTGTAATTGCAGCACTTGGCAGGCTGAGGCAGAAGGATCGCCACGAGTCTGAAGCCAACCTGGGCTACATAGTGAGTTCAAGGACAGCCTGAACTACATAGTGAGACCCTGTTTCAAAAAAAAAAAATTGTTAAGCGGCTATATATTTTTTTCCACAGATGAGGGACTAAAGCCCAAATTAGACTAACTTATTAAAGGGCATCCAGCTATCAAGTGGTTAATTAGGATTTAGAGCTTAGCTCTGTATGATGCTACAGTTCATGCTTCTTTGGTGACACTATTCTCTTTGTTTTACATGGGTTTTCAGATTTATTTTCATAAAAATAACCATTATAAACTCATTTATTATACTTTTCCACTTTTTTTTTTTTTAACCAGTGGAGAGAAGCTTTGGACTTATTTTACATACATTTGACAGATAATAAACTATTCAATATCCAACACATTATAGAGTGATATAAAGACTTATGTTACTGTATGGAAATTGTCCTATGCTTCCTTGTAGTTGGAGTATAGAGCTCTGCTGAAAGGACAGGTAAGTTTTCCACGGGCACACAATGTGGGTGGAACAAGGATCAGAAACCAGGTCTGCTTCACTCCCTCACCCTTCATGCACCCATTGGATGTAATCCTGCTGTTATTATCTAGTAATAGTGGAAAGGAAGGTGTTGAGAGGTGGGCAGTGGATAGCCTTATAATTATTGGAAAAGGTCTGAATCAGGAAGCACCTACTTTACGAAGATGGCCAAATAATGGCATATTTGTGTATCTGTGCAAGTCTCTCTCTCTCTCTCTCTCTCTCTCTCTCTCTCTCTCTCTCACAGACACACGCAAACGCAAACGCACACGCACACACAAAGAGAATCAAAAATCTCCCAGGCTTTGAAGGTCACCATTTGAGACAAAGCTAACAATGCATGTGCTAATTTAGCTGTAGAAAATATTCAGCCCCTGTACTCATTCATTCAAGCAAAATGGGATGCCATAAAGAACAGAAGAGGTGTTTTAGAGAGTAAACACGAAATATAATCTATACAAAACTGAAGTTTGTTCGTCTAGTCACTAGTCTCAGGGGAACAATTTTAAACTGAGTCCGTGTGCAAAGTCAGTTGGGATTTCTATAGCTTTTCATTGAATACTGCTCCAATTCACTGACTCAGCAATTAATTATTTCCTAAAACAGTATTTTGAAATCCAAGTTTGATTACATCCTGTCTAGTGGCTACAGGTGGAAACTTACTATGGAAAATATATAAAATGCTCTTTATAAAGGGACTCTTACCTTCATGCGTCTACTAATGTTTAATTAATATTTTCCCATTCCCGAAGACCTGGAGGAGTGCCCTGTAACAGATCTGTATGTCTTTTGAAGAGTATTCGACATGAGGCCTAGTTTTTCTCTCCATTATAATACAGATTGAACACCAGACTAATGACTTTTATTTGCAACAGAGACGGTCAGAACCAGAAAGTGTTTGCCTGTAGCGGAGATTTTTAAAAAGGCTTTTGACTACGGCTTCTCTCAGGCTGGTCCACAAGCTGCCCTAGTCTTTCATGAAAGCCCCACTGAGATCAGGACCGCAGAACCCAACATTCTAGAGATCCTGCTTAACAATTTTTCATTGCTTTTTCTTATGCTGTAATGAATTACTGACAAGATGCAGGGCAACGCAGGTAGCACGAAAATTTGGCCCGAAAGTGCCGCCAACAGACAGACCTTTGGCGGTGGGGGAGCACGGTCAGCCAGCCAGACCCCGCAGGCGATTCTTCATTCCTTCCGGCCTGGGGTGTATGGGCGGGGGTCAGGGGACTTTTCCCCTTCACTTTCGGCGCGGGTGAGGGGATCCGGACTGTGAGCGCGGCCTCGCTTAGGGCGGCAGCCCGACCGCGGAGCCCAGGTCCCGGCGGCGGCTCCCCGATTACGCTCCTAGCGGAGGACGTTATTTCCAGTGGTGCCAAAAGTCTGTGGCTTCTTCAGAGGGCAGAGGTCCGGGACCATACACAGCTTCCCGGCGACGTGCCCTGGACCCGGCCCTGTGGGGCTCCGGATCCTCGGAGCGCGTGCGGGACTACTAGAATCGCGGTCTGGCTCGGGCCCAGCCCCGGGCGGGCAAAAGTGATCTATGGCCACCTCGACCGCAGCTCGCGCCAGCCACGGGCGGTGCCGGACCTCGCCCTTCTCCGCCGCTCCCCTCCCCCCCCTGAGCCCGCCGCGGCTCCCGGGGTGACACGGCCCGGACCCTTCCATTCTCTGCCAGTATATTTAACTAGCACAACCTAACAGCCTGCTCCTTGGCGGTGACAACCCTTCCCCCGACAGACGCGCCCAGCAGCCAACCACCGGCCAGAATTGGCGTGCGGCCCGCTCCCCAGTCGGTGGCAGCCTCGGTGGGCGGGGTTCCAGCAGCTAGCAAGTTAAGTGGAGCCACGGCTGACGTGAGTCAACAAAGGTCACGTGGGAGTGAGCGGGCCGCGCTGATTGGTTCCACTGGCCGGGCGGAGGGGGGGGGGTCACGGCGGCGGCGTGGGGTTCGCTGTGTGACACAATTACAACAACTTTGTGCTGGTGCCGGGGAAGTTTGTGTCTCCAACGAATCCCCCCTTGCTCCCGATCCCCGCGCGCTCCAGCCATTCCCGCCGTCCCCGCCCGTGGCTGCCCCTTGCCCGCCCCCGCGATGTGACCCTACAGCCGAGCCACCGCCGCTGCCGACCCAGTGGCTCCGCAGCCTCTGCCACCGCCGCCTTCGCCTCTACCGCGCTGGGGTTTTTCGTCGCCGCTGCTCGCGGCGGAGGAGAGGCGGCGATAAAGTTAGTGTGCCGGTCCCGTGCGGAGATTGGGGGCGTCGTTGCGGGCCCCGGCCCAGGTCGGGGGGTGTCGGCGTTGGAGTTGTGAATTCGCTGCGTTTCCATGAAATCCTGCGGAGTGTCGCTCGCTACCGCCGCCGCTGCCGCCGCCGCCGCCGCCGCTTTCGGTGATGAGGAAAAGAAAATGGCGGCGGGAAAAGCGAGCGGCAAGAGCGAGGAGGCGTCCCCCAGCCTGACAGCCGAGGAGAGGGAGGCGCTCGGCGGACTGGACAGGTACGGGCCGCCGTCACCCCCCCGGTCGGCTCCGGACGGGCAGGCGCCGCTCTCCTGGGATGCCCGAGCGCGGCTTTCCTCTGGCGGCGGTGGGGCGGGCACCTCGGTTCGCGCTCTTGGCGCCTTTGCCGCCACCGGGTCCTCGGGCTCGGGCAGGGACTGATCGGTGGCGTTCCCGGAGCGTTAATGAGTTGCGTGTGTCTTTCCCCTACAGCCGCCTCTTCGGGTTCGTGAGGTTTCGTGAAGATGGCGCCAGGACGAAGGCCCTACTGGGCAAGGTAAGGCAGCCGCGGGCCGGAGCGCGGACTCAGTCCCCCTGGCCAGCGCCACGCTCGCTCCGGGGCCCACGGCCCGGTCAGTGCTCATTGTGGCCGAGAACGAGGGCTGAGGGGCTTCCGGAAAACTATTTCCTGCCTCTGCACTCCCTCCACCCCGGATACCTCGCTTGCTCCCTTGCGAAATCGCTCTCTCCTGAAGCTGGAAGAACGCAGACGACGGCGCTTTGGGGCCGAGCCCAACTGGGTCGACAAAATTGCCCACAATTTTACAGCTTTTAGGAAGTAGGCCGATGATCTCCTAGGTGCCGATTGAGGCTCGAGGGATCGTAAATGTGTGCAGATTTTCTCAAATTTCCGACTCACTCACCTCTTACGGCTTTTATTCTGTTCCTTCAGCCAGGCTGTTTGTGATGTCGACTGTTAACCAAACGTTTGGGGCTTTCTTCAGTCCCTGCTCCCGGAAGGGGGAAGTTGCACGTAGTTTAGGTCCGTGAAGAGTTTGCATTGGGCTGCTGACATGTATCTGGGTTGGTATGTGTTTTACCTGAAGTTAGGTGACTTGTTTACTTTTTTGGTTTTAATGCTATAGAAATACTGCAGTTGTTTGTGAATGTGTTTTCTTCCTGGAGCCTCATTTCCTGAGTGTGTGACACGGGAGGCCGGGAGGATTTGGGGTGTAGTCTCTGTTTATTTGTGTGGAAAGTTGTTGGCACTGTCATTTAGTTAAGTAATGGCTGCTCCTATCGGCCCAAGATGGCGGGACAGGGTGGGAGGAGAAAGTGAAGGGGGGGGGGTTTAGGGGAGGGAGGAGAGGTAAACATGGAAATAAATAGTAGCGATGAATAGACCTCTTCTTTGGAGTGTGTAGCTCGGTGGTGTTTAATAAAAATTATCCCAGATTATTTGCATATAGAATTCTTGTACCTTTCTCTAGCTTGGAAACAGCATGTATAACCCTGGTAAATGCTTGTCAACCTGTAGCACATTTAGTTACCCATCAGTGAGCTATTGAACAAAGGCTGGAGTCTTCATTCTGTCTGCATCAGTTTGTATATCCTGACCAAAATCTTTAGAAGGCTTTCTTAATTGGGACCGTGAAACTTGGACTGTATGCGATAGGTGTTGCATTCATTAGACGTTTTACGGGCTGAAATCTGTAGCTTTGCATATGACACTAATTTTTATTGTTGCAGTTGAGAAGGAAGTTTGAAATGATCCAAGCCCAGCATTTTCTAATTTTTTTTATTCTTTAGTTATCCTTAATTTTTCTTTCTAGTTTGGTTTAGCAGTGTCATTAAATCGTTTTTATCGTGTAATTATACTTAACGTTTTTGTTAAAAGTGAGTAAATACAAGGAGTTTTGATTGCAAATAATGACCAAAAAGCTGAATGGAAATAATCCTTTTTGATAATTCCAATCCATTTGAGTGCTTACAGAAAACTTTGACCGCATAGGTATTAATTGACTTCATTAATATTATCACTGGAAAAATGAACAGTGACTAGTTCAGGAATGATTTAAACATTGGAATTGTAATTCTTCTGTCTCGATCCGCCCCCCCCCCCCATGTAATTGAAGTATTTTATTTAAAAATACAAGGCAACTGTTAAAATTATTCCAAAAAATTAAGCAAACAATGTAAAGATTTTATTTTGAAGTGAATATTACCAGTTTAACATGGGGTTGGTAAAGTTGCTTGCACAGTTCATTTGGAAAAGTTTGGCCAAATCTTTTTTGGTTATGGTGTTAAAGCAGTAAATGGAATCTGATGTTTTATGTGCATATTGTGTGAAATACTAGTTGATGATTTCATATCTTTAGAATGCTTGTATTCAGATTCACAGTGGATAGTGCTTAACTGTAATATTGAACCCTGCTGTTACTATGAACTGAGTTTAAATTTTAAAAGACTGAACATTTTCAAATATTTTTTGTGAAGTTGTGCATTACTTTTTAGATGTTTGAATACAGCAGCATCTTAAAAATGAGGAACCTGCAAAGCATCATTATATTTTGGGGAAGCGTTGCGGCTTTATAAAACATGGGGTAATTTGATAACCTAAGTAGTTTGTTGAGCTTAAACAAGTCTTCATTGCTTCAGACTCCATGCTTGTAAGGGTGTATCTGCTTTTATCAAGACTCATTAGGCTTAAAGTTAAAATATAACATTCTGTAGTATGTGCTTGAACCCTTATGCAGTTCTTGGTTGCATCTTTGTGAGCCTGAACATAATGGTGGAATGTGTAATGTAAAGCCTGACGTTATATAACCTCGCACCTTCTGTTAGAATTGGATTCTGAATGGAATGAATGAGCTGGAGTCCTGCTGTAGGAAGTATTGAATTATTTAGTTTCATTCCTCTTTTTAACAGTCCTGGGAAGAAGTTTTTTTTTTCTTTTTGTGGAATGTTGAGCTATGTTGGTTTCAGAATTCTTTTTCTCTGTGTCTTAAAAACAAAGAGTTGGCATTTCCCTTAATAGAATGGGTTCAGGCTTCTTAACTGAGAGGACAGATAATAGAATTGAATAATTCCCCCATTCCCTTTTTAGCTATGATTTTTGTTCTGCGGCCTCCCCACACCCCGAAAGATTTGAGTATGCAGTTTGTATAACTTTGTCCTTTTGGACAGAAATGTAGCTGTTGGTGCTTGCTTTCACAAATTCTTATTCATAAATATTATTCACTCTTTCAAGCTTTTAAATTCACATTGTAAATTTTAAAAATATAATCTTTGATCTAAAAGTTTTGGAAAGCTGAAAGCATTAAGGAAGTGTCTCCTACTTGCTCCTGTATGTAGGTATTTCTTTTCCAGACGTGGGGTTGCTTTATTTAAACCCTTCTCTTGGATTTCGTTATATTAGAGTCATTGAGAGAATTCTTGTTTGTAGGATTGCCATGTGATATATAGTGCTTGGGGTTTTGGATTAAAACAACTAGCAATACAGTATATTTATAGTCTATCTTAAAAATAAGATCGTAGAGCGCTAGAGCTTGCTTAATCAGAGTTCTTGTAATGTAGGGAGTGATTTTAAACAGTTTGCCTTTTAATGCTGATCCATAATCTTTTGGTAACTTAAGATTCTTATTTTTTTAATGAAAAATTAAGTGGAACATTTTAACAGATATTAACTGTGGTTTTTCAGTACATTTTTGAAAGCATTTTGAGTTACTTTTTAAAAAATAGGATACAGATTTGAGTTAAAGTGTATTATATATAGCATAAATATGACTGTAGATACTCTGGTACTATAGAGTATCAGAGTAATTTATAATAGTAGAAAGGGGAAGGCATCTTCTCTGTGTCAGGCCAAGGGGCATCTTATCTGTCAGGGAACTATACTTACCTATTTGTTTATTTTAGGCTGTCTTATCACTTTTAAGGGTTAAAAGAAAATACTCTGTCTCACTGGATTTTTTTGGTAATTCTATTAATGGAAAGATTATGTAGAATTGTTAGAAGTTAGGCATTTAAAATGTATGTGATTTTTAAAAAAGGTTAATATTAAAATAGTTGGGACTTTCAGTTTTTGGGATAATAGAAGTAGTTTAAGATCATCGAAGCATATATTTTCCTAAATGTGGTTTGCTTGCATATAGGGGAAAATTATTAGATTGGTTCTAGAGGAGGCTTTTTTATACTTTTAATATTTGGATATTGGTGATGTTTAAAAACAAATGTTACGTGTTTTTTGTTTGCTGGTACTTAAAGAAATATATTCATTTCCAGTGCTAAAGAAGTTTTGTGTTCTTTTTTTTTTTTTTTTTTTTTGGTATTTTGGTTTTTTGGAGACAGGGTCTTGCTATCCAGTTCAGGCTGGCCCTGAACTCACTATTGGAGCCCAGAAGCTGGCCTTGAACTTGTGGCCATCCTCCTGCCTCAGCTTCCTGACTGCTAGGATTACAGGCATGTGCCATGCCTGGGTTCTAAAGAAGTTTAATGTTCTAGTTTGGAAAAAGTAACCATAGAATTAATGTCATGCCTTGTGTTTGAAAAATTAATTTAATTTGATGAGTTTTAAAAAAGTATTTTCCAGTTTGTCTTCTAAACAATTATAGTTGTCATTGCTTATCTGGACAAAGTTTTATGCAGTTACTATATATTTCTTAAAATTTTAATACATTCCTGTTAATAAAGATATGGTAGGTTGGGCTGGGGATTTAGCTCAGTGGTTCGGATGCCTGCCTTGCAAGTGCAAGGTCCAGAGTTCGATCCCTGGTATCAAAACAAAACAAAACAAAGCAAAAAGATACGGTAGGAAATTTACCTATCTGTGCACAAATTAGATGTGTAGCAATAAATAAACAGACACTTTGCACTGAATAGTCTTTCTATGCAATCAGTTACAGATTGACATGACTAGGGAACATACTGCCACCTCTAGATATTTTAAGGTTGTTACAAATTGCTTCAGAGATGAAATTTTGTGACTTAACTGATAAGAGTGGAGTGATAGACCACACACTTTAAACCAAACTGAAGTGTCATTGCTTGGCTAGCTGCAGAGTAAATTTTTTTCTTAGATTATATAACATTTAGTTTTGCTTGTACAGTACTGATATTCTGTATATTTGCAACGACTTTCATTGAAATTATTTTTACTTTGGAATTCATTGTGATACTTTGAGCTCTTTGAAATTGATGTTATTGACAGATAACACTATATTATTAGTAATATTTTTGAAATGTAGTATCCAGAGAGCTAATTTATGTTAACACCACCAGATTGTCTAAGGATTGAAATGGTGGCTAGCCTATTTAGAACCAACATATACTTATTTGTAGATGAGTTAGTTAATGGAGTATATGTAATGAATGCACAGTTGACAATTTTAGGTACTTATACTGAAACTTCACATGTAATTGTATCAATTTTCTATATCTATTTGTAAGTTATGACAGTAATTAAGAGTAACAAATATTTGAATGTATACTACATGTAAGAGTTTTTTTTTTTTGGTACGGGGTGGGGGGGCCAGCAGGGATCCAACTCAGGACCTTGCTTGTGCTTGCCAGGCAGGTGCGGTGCTGCTGAGCTAAATCCCTTGCCCCCATTTGAATGTATACTAAAAGTAGCTTATGCTGTTGAATTTAGTTTCCTAAGAGGGGCAAGGTAAGTACTGTATGACTAACACATCAACGTTAGTCGTAGAAGAAAAGTGTGAAGTGCTCTGAAAGTTTATGATAAAGATCATTTTAACAAGTTATAACGTAGAATGGCTTTTAATGGGACTGGAGAGTGTTTCTTGATTGTATTACTTGGAGATGATCTATTGTGTGTTCTGTACTTCCTGATTTCATTTTGTAGTAATATACCTTCCTTAAGGGTTCCTAACTTGGGATCCTTACATGAGTTTTCATGGGTCAATTTAAGAAATTCTCTGACAATTTTGGAATGATACTCAAGAAGTAGTTAAATAATGGTCATTTTGGAGCACAAATCACCTCTGGGGTGAGGATGGGGAGTAGATTTTAAACTTCTTACTTTATAGATTTCTGTACTGCCCCCAATCATAGATTTGTTTTAAAACTATAGACATATATTACTTTGAAAATGATACAGTACGCATTCAGATAGTGAATATACCAGAATATCACCTTTTGATTAATTAAAGAAGAGGTTAATTTTTTTTTTTTTTTTTTAGACAGGGTCTTGCTATAGTTAAAGCTGTCCTTGAACTCACTATATAGCCCAGGCTGGCCTCGAACTTTCAGCAATCTTCCTGCCTCAGCCTTCCCAGTTCTAGAATTACAGGTGTGCACCACCACACCTTGCAAGATGAGGTTAAATTGCTGTGTCTGTAGTTAGAAGAGACACTTTTAAAAGCTTTATTGCATTCTATTACAACTCTCTGAATTTGGTGATCCTCCAGTGGGGTTAGTAGTGAATGAAGTAGAGATATTATATTAGGTCCTATTTCTTTCTGTGCCTTTGTGATAGTTACTGTACTCATTCTTTATTTTTATGTTTTAGGATCTGTTCCATTGCTGATTTTATTTTTGGGCCTGATGTGGCACAGGCTGATATTTGATTTTGTGGTGCTGAACATTGAAAACAGGGCCTCATGCATTCTAGGCAAGTACTATACTCTTAGCTCAGGTTGATTGTTTGGGACCTAATTAAGATCTATAACCTGAGAGAATGGGAATACTCTCTTATTTAGATAGGTTGAAGTTTTCTGAGCCAGTTTGTAGGCTGTTTGCCGTCTTCCTCTGCACAACTTGGTTTTTTAATTTCTTCTTACCTGTTTTTACCCTTTATTCTTTTGTCTGCTTTTCTACATTGCTAAAATGGTTGGTGTCATTCTGTTGTGGACGTATTCTTGTATTTTTTTTTTTTGGTACCCGGGATCGAACTGGGGACCTTGCGATTGTGAGGCAGATGGCCGAACCACTGAGCTAAATCCCCGGCCCTGTATGTTTTGTAGTTTTGTCTGTGTTAGAATTAGTAAAAGATGCTACTGCTAAGTTTGTTCTCAGAAAGAAGGTTGGACTTTGTTATGGTTGATGGTATAACATAAGGTCATCTAATTCACTGTAATTTAGAACAATGGAAGAAATTGTTTTAGAAAAAGGGTTGTTTTCAGTCTGTAGATTATCATATTATGTTCATTACATCCTTCTCTTTGGGATAAAGTGTAGTTTATTCAGGGAAATTTCTAGTATTTTCTAAAGTCAAGAAAATCAACCAACTGACCATACCTGTGACCCAACTTGAACAATTTTCTGTTCATAGCCAGTCTTGTATTATTTGTACCTTGCCCCTTGCTCCACTATCTTGAGGCAAATCTCAACATCAGCCACATCATTTAATCCATAGGTGTTTGTTTGTCTATGAAACATGACAGTAATGTCTTTATTAAATGTAGAAATGATTTTTTAATGTCAAATATTTATGGACCTTTTTTTACTGTATGGAAGATGAGAATTGTTTGGGAAAAGAGAAGAAAACATTTAGCTGAATATATGATGTGAATTTGTGTTTTAATTTTGTGGTAGGGTTCTGTAATAGAATATTATATAATACATGACCAAAAGTTCTTTTTCCTAAGAACTTTATGAGTCTTAGTTGCTTGCATTTGTTTGGATAGTTTGTATATTTAAGGAAAATGCTTTTTTGTTTTGTTTTGTTTTTTTGGTACTGGGGATCAAACTCGGGTCCTTATGCTTGTGAGGCAGGCAGTGGAACCACTGAGCTAAATCCCAGGCCCAGGAAAATGCTTTTAAGACATGGTAGTTAAAATAAATATTTATGCTTTTGAATTTCAAATATTAGAATGAGAACTAGAAAAACTTTTGCTTTGTTTGATATGTGAAACATTTGTTGGACTGTTTTGAGTTAGAGGTCATCATGTTCAGGGCAACCAGTAAGATTAAGCCATCTGACTGTGTGATATATTAAGTATGATAATAAAGGTGTATGCATGAAAAGTACTCTGAGCCCTCAAATGATGGAACAATTAGAACACTTCAAACTTTTATTATGGATAGTTTAAACTGTGCACTATTGAAGATAGTGCCATAATTCTCAACATTTTGGAGTACTTAATTTTGAGTAGAAAAGAAGGTGAGGGAAACCATGAAGATGTAACATTTGGTCTTGGTTTTAAAACGTTGAGTAGAGGTTTACTAGGCATATAGCAAGAGGAAAAAGAGAACAGAGTTGGAGGTAGGAAGTAAAATGGTTTTTGAGGAATTTTAAATAGTCTATTGTGGATAAAGAGCAGAGTGTCTCAGTGGGATTGGGAGAAGGTAACCGAATGTGTGAAGGACTTCGTCACTGTAGGCTATAGGATGTTGGTGGGGGCATTACTGAACTCAACTCTTTAATCAGGACAAGTGATGTGATCAGAAGTAAATGAAGCAGAGTGCAAAGAAAACTACTGTAATTGTGAAGTACTGATGGTTAGATAGTAATGTGTGGGCTTTAGGGTGGAATTCTGCTCCTGCTAGTTACTGAATGTGGGATCCTTAGGCAAGCATCTTTTCAGAGGTGGCTCAGTTTTCTCATCTGGAAAGTGGAAGTGGTAATAGATTTCCTCTGCGACAGTGGTGGCAAACCTGTCGCATGCATGTTGCAGCAGGCTGTTTGTATCATTGAAAACATTAAAAGATTCACCATCACTATTCTAGGATATTGCATTTTGTGGTAGGGAGAGAAAATATGTAAATTTCCTGACATTGGGTTTATCATGGAAGATGCTCTGTACATCTTCTTGATGAATTAAAAACGGTGCAGCTTTTAGTGTGTTACTTATTTCATAAAGAATATCTATTTTCATTATAGATCGGTAATAGTTTAGAAAAGTGGTACTTTATTTTTTCATTCATTAACCTTTGGAACAGAGTGTAGGGATTTCCCTTGAAGACCAATTATGCACTCCAGTATTTTTACTTAGTTTACTGATTCTTGGATAGAGTTGTTAATGGCGGGTGTATGGTGGGAAGAAAGAAAAGCTTTAAAAACCATTGGATCGGTTAAGCTGAGATAGCATGGATTTTACTGCATAGTTTTGTAGTGTACAGTGGCCTCTTAACATATTCTCTTCACATCTTCTCTATTAATTGTAAGGGTGGTAGGGAAGGACAATGTGGACTTGATCCCTAGAGAACCTGTTGCTTTAACTGGAAAAACATTTGGTAAGCACCATTAACATAGTTAATAGGCGTTGGTATTTTTCTCAACTTGGCTGCTCAAAATGATTTTTGGTTGGGAGACTATGTGATAAACTGGGAAGAACAATGGACTCGAAAACTGAAGACTTGAATTTGTGAGTTTGTTGCCTACTTTAGTCAGAGCACTTAATTCTGCCCATAGGTTCACCATCTGTTAAAAGAAGGGCTAAGAATTAGCAATTTCTTTTTTTTTGGTACCGGGGATCGAACTCAGGTCCTTGCGCTCGCGCAGCAGGCGGCGAAACCACTGAGCTAAATCCCTGACCAGAATTAGTAATTTCAAAAGTGATTATATAACAGCAGAATTATAGCTGGCTGTATGTTTGAATTTTTTAGTTTGACTTAATTCTTTAAGATTTTGACCCAGAAAGAGGGCAAGATTAAACTTTGTTCTATTTTTTTTTTTTTTGGTACCGGGGATCGAACTTGGGTCCTTGTGCTTGCAAAGCAGGCAGTGGAACCACTGAGCTAAATCCCCGGCCCTAAACTTTCTTCTAGATTGCAATTTTCTTTGATTTTAGCCTCAAGCCTTTAAGACCAAAAATTGAATGAAGGCATATAATGAAACCTTAGAGTTGCCTGTTTTTGTTAATCTAGTGCTTACCCATTCTGTTAACCTTACATTGGTTTGCAGTTTCATCCTGTTTATTAATGGTTAGTGCTTTGACTTCCTCAAAAACTGCTCTTTCTTATAATTGGGTATGTTGTTTCTTATTTGATGTTCCTGATTCCAGCTGTAATCACTGTATATTCTTGCTTGCCTGGAACTTACGTGATGGCAGGGCTTAATGAATTCTGAAGTCTTAATTGATAAGAAATGTCACATTGAACAAGTATATACTACTAGGTACTGGGCATTTGGGTGTTACAAAGATGAATAAGACCCCTCAGTTTCCCTGAGAGTAGTAAAAATCACATGGTATTAGCCAGGGCACTTTCTTTTGTTCCTTTTTTTCTTTCCTTCCTTCCGAACTTTCCTTTTTTTTTTTTTTTTTTTTTTTGAGATAGGGTCCTGCTACATATCTCAGGCTGGGCTCAAACTCAAGATCCTCTTCCCCAGCCTCCTATTCCTGGGATTACAGGCATACATTACTATGCCCAGCTAGTTGGGACACTTTGCAATCTACTGAAAGTAACTTTTTATTTTTGGGTTTTGTTCTGTGTGCGTGTGAGATTACATTTTCTTTAAAGTTTATTAGTTAAGGTAGATTTGGAATTTTTCAGTTAAATTCAGAGTATAACTCTTTAAGTTACAATTCTTAACTCATAACTCTTAAGGGAAGCTTTTTAAAGAACAACTTTTCAAACATGACAAATGGATAGGTAAAATGAATTGAATCTCTTTCATTGAGGTTATTCAAGTTTGTCCACTGATACTACTTGGTCAGGATGTTGCAGGCAATATTCAGAAGCCCAAAGATAACTGAACAGACTATCAGTAAAGATTATTCAATGTAGCTGGGCATGGTGGCACATACCTGTAATCCCAGCACTATAGGAGGTAGAGACAGGAGGTTACAAGTTCAAGCCCAGCTTGGGCAATTTAGTGATTTAGTGAGATCTTGTCTCAAAAACAAAAAGCGGGGATGTAGCTCAGTGCAAAGGCCCTGGGTTCAATCCCCAGTACCACAAAAAATAAACAATAAAAGATTATCCAGCTCATAAACAGTCATGATTCTATGGAAAAAAAACTGGGTTCTGAATGTCTAAGGAAGAAGTAGAGTCCTTATAAGCTGATAAATATTTTTTGAGTCTTGTCTTATTGGATATGGTTGTCCTTATTTATAGAAGTGTGCATTACATGACAGGTTGGATATTGTGAATACATTTTTGGAAATGGGCATACTTTTCTTTCTTTCTTTTTTTTTTTTTTTGGTACCGGAGATCGAACTCAGGTCCTTGTGCTTGCGAAGCAGGCGCCGGAACCACTGAGCTAAATCCCCGGCTATGGGCATACTTTTCTACTGACTTTAAATAGTTCTTTTGTAAATTTTGTGACAATTGTAGATTCACATGCAGTTGTAAGAAATAGTAGATCTATTGTGCCTCTTAAGCAGTTTCTCCCAATGGTAGCATCTTGTGAAAACTATGGTACACTATTATAACCAGGATATTGACATTGATGGAGGCAAAATACAGAACAGCCCATCTTCAAAAGTATCTATCTTGTTACCCTTACATAGCCATTCTGCACCTCCACCACCTATTTCTAACCTGGCACCACTAATCCATTTTCTATACTTGATCTTAGCCAAAAGGCATCACTAATCCATTTTCTATAATTCTGTCATTTCAAGAATCTTCAAAGTTTTTTTTTTTTTTTTAACTGGGGATTGAACTCAGGACCTTGAGCTTGCGAGGCAGGCGCCAGAACCAACTGAGCTAAATCCCCGGCCCTCAAGAATCTTATAAATGGGATATAGTATATGTCTTTTTGGAATTGCCTTTTATTCATTAAGTAGGTTTCACTGGGATCATCTAATTGTTATGTTTATCAGTAGTTTGTTCTATTTATTACTGAATAGTGTTCAGTGGTAATTGATGCACCAGTTTCTTTTCCCATTGAAAGACATCTGAGTTAATCTCCAGTTTTTGGTTATTGTGAGTAAAGTTGCTATGAACATTTGTGTATAGGTTTTAGTGTAAACGTAAGTTTTTTCCTGTATAATTCCTAAGAGTGCAATTGCTGGTAGTTGCATGTTTCACTTTAGAAAAACTGCCCAGCTGTTTTCCAAGAGCCATTCTACCATTTTATATTCCCACCAGCAGTGTATGTGTATTCCAGTTTCACTGCATGCTTGCCAGCGTTTGGTGTTACAATTAAAAAAAAAAATTGACATTGTGATAGGTGTGTAGAGATAGGTTATCCAAATGTCTTTTACATTGATTGATTGATTGATTGATTACTTGGGATTGAAGGCAGGGCCACTCACTGAGCTACATTCCCAGCCCATTTATTTGTTTATTTATTGTGGTTCCGGGGATTGAACCCAGGGCCTTTTCATTGAGCTACATCCCCAGCTATTTTTACTTTTTATTTTTGTGACAGGATCTTGCTAAGGCACTAAGTTGTCCAGGCTGGCCTCGAACTCGAGAGCCTTCTGCCTCAATCCTCTGGAGTAGCTGGGTGCTTGCCCATTTGAAGTTTTAATGGCTAGTGACATTGCAGATCTTTCATGTTCTTATTTTCCATTTGTGTATCCTGTTTAGTGAAATAGCTGTTCATGTCTTGCCTTTTTTTTTTAGTTTTTTTGAGACAAGGTCTCATCATGTAGCTCAGGCTGGCCTCAAACTCAAGGTGATTCTCCTGCCTCAGCCTCTGGACTGCTGGGATTACAGGCGTGTGCCACCACACCCAGCACCCATTTTCTAATTGGATTTTTTTTTTTCTGTTTAGTTTTGAGAGTTTTGTATGTTTTAGGTTTAGTTTTGTTATGTGGGTGTAAATATTTTCTGTTTTGTAGCTTTTTTTTTTTCTTTCAGAGCAAATGATTTTAATTTCTTGCAGCCTAATTTATCAATTCTGATTTTATGGAGGTCTAAATACACTTTGCTTGGGCCTAGATTTGTAAGAATTTTTCCTATGGTAAAGGTTTTACAGTTTTACTTTGTATCAGGTAGGAGGTTTAGGTTGAGCTTTATTTTTGCCGTAGGATGTTAATTGTTTTTAACCATTATTGTTGAAAGGCTATCCTTTCTTTCACTATTTAATTGCTTTTGGATCTTTATAAATCATTTGGGCATATTTTTAGGGGCTTATTTCTGAGTTCTTTTGTTGTATTTCATTTGTCCTGTGTGTCTATTTTTTTTTTTGGTACCGGAGATCGAACTTGGGACCTTACACTTGCGAGGCAGGCGCCGGAACCACTGACCTGAATCCCCAGCCCTGTGTGTCTATTCTTGATTATTACTATAGCTGCATAGTGTGCCTCACCAGGGATAGTGATTCTGACTACTTTATTCTTTGTCTAGGTTGTTTAGGTTGTTCTAGCTGTTCTGAGGCCTCTGACATCTCTTATAAGTAAAGTTTCTCTATAAATTCTATAATCGGGTATATCTATGTAAAAACTTGCTGGAATTTTGGCAGGAATTCTATGAAATTTATACACTAACTTGGATAATTTTTTACTCTGCTGAGTCTTACAATCCATGAGCATGAGAGAACTCTATTCATTTATTTAGGTATTCTTTGACTTATTCCATGACCATTCGTTAAGTCTCTACCTAAGTATTTTCTTTGGAACAAGCATAAATGGTGATTTAAAAAAAAAAAATACAGGGCTGGGGATTTAGCTCAGTAGTTTCGCTGCCAGCTGTGCAAGCGCAAGGACCCAAGTTCGATACCCGGTACCAAAAAAAAAAAAACCATTTCTAAATCTTCATTGTTAGTATGTAGATTTTTCTGTTTCAAGCTTGTATCCTGTGATCTCCTGAATTCATTTATTCTGGGAATTTTTTTTTTGAAAAACAGTGACAATAGACATCTTTGCCTTGTTCTTAAAGCTCGAGGGAGACCATTTTTTGTTGTGGAATATGTTAGATTTTTTTGTAGATGTAATTTGAGGAAGTTCCTGTGTCTATCCTTTTCCCACCATTCCTAACTTGTTGAGAGGTTTTTTTTTACATGAAGAACGTTGGATTTTGTCAAATGGTTTTTCTGTGTTATCTGATGTGATTAAGATTTTTCTTCAGTTTGTTGTTAATGATTATAACAATTGATTTTTTCTTTTTTTGCACTGTTGAACCAGTATTGCATAATCTGAATAAAACCCAAGAGGTCATGGTATATACTCTTTTTGTATATTGTTGGATTACATTTGTTAACATTTTGTTCAGGAGTTTTTTGTCTAAGATCATGATGAGAGTATGAGTACATTCTCATTTATAATATTAGAATATGCCACTATTTTGTTGAGGATTTCTATGTCAAAGTATCATGAGAGATAGTGGTTTATAGTAACTTTTTGTGCAAAATTTGTGTGATTTTGGTATGGGTAATACTAGCCTCCATAAAATGAGTTGTGAAGTGATTTCTTCTTCTGGATGAGAATGTGTAAAATTAATTTTAATTCATGTCTAAATTGTTGAAATTCTTCAGTGAGACTATTTGAACTTACTTTTTTTTGGAGCTTTCCATTAGAAATTCAGTTTCTTTAGTACTTTTAGGGCTCTTCAGATTGTCTATCATCTTTGCTGATTTTGGTAGTTTGTATTTTTTGAGGATTTGGTTGAAGTTGTTGAATTTATGAGCATCACATTTATTCCTTTATAGTCATTTTAATGTTTGCAAGATCTGTAGTGTTATCCCCATTTTCATTTCTAATGTTGTAATCTATATCTTGAAATTTTTCATTTTTGTCAGTTTTCTGAAAGTTTATCAGTTTTAGGAAGTTTTATTTTTTGGAGAACCAGCTTTTTATTAGTTTTTTATTTTATTGAGATGGGGGTCTTGCTATTTTGGCCACATTGGCCTTAGACTTGAAATTCTTCCTCAGCCTCCCGAGTTAAGTGGGATTATAGGCATGTGTCACTATGCACAGCTTTATTGATTTTTTTATCCATTGTTTTCAACTTTATTTATTATCTGTTCTTTATTATTTCCTTCCTTCTACTTGCTTTGGATTAATTTGCTCTTGTTTTCTTCACCTGGGAACTCGGATTAGTGATTTGAGACCTTTCCTTTTCTCTAACAATTGCCATTATAAATTTCCCCGACAGCCAACTTTTGCTGTTTGCCACTTATCCTTGCATGTTATATTTCCATTTTCATTCAGTTCTGTGCATTTTAATGTTTCCTCTGAGATTTTTTTCTTTGGTCCATGAAATATTTAGTAGTGTTTTTGTCACTTTCTAAATATTTTGAGATTTTCATGTTTTCTTTCTGTTACTGATATTTAGCTTGATTCTATTATGGTCAGATAATTTATTCTGTAAAATTTCCATTCTCTTATATTTGTTGATTTTTTTTTATGGTACGGGATATGGTTTATATGGTGACTGTTCCATGAGTGATTGAAAAAGCATGTATATTCTGCTTTTTGGGTAAAGTTTGTACTATATCATGACCATTAAATCCTGTTGGTTGATTATTTTCATTTCTTCTCTATCCTTTGCCGATATTTTGTGTCTAGGAGTTCTATCAATTGCTGAGTATGTCTGTCGTATTATAAATCTTTAACTACAGTTGTGGATTTGTCTATTCTCTTTCTAACAGTTTTTGCTTCCTTTACTTTGAGGCTGTCATTAGGTCTGCACACATTTAAGGTTGCCATGTCTTCGGGTGGGTCGATACTTTTATCATAATGTAATGTCTGTCTTTGTTTTACTAATGATTTGCCTAGCTCTGAAGGCTATATTAATATAGCCACTTCTACTTTTGAAAAAAATTAAGTATTTACGTGATATGCCATACTTTTTCACCTTTTTTTGTGGTGCCAAGGATTGAACTCTGGACCTTGTGCATGATAGGCATGCACTGTACCCTGAGCTACATCCCCAGCCTGCTATCTTTTTCCATTCAGTCTATTCATGTCATCATATTGGAAAAAATTTCTTTTTTAGAAAGTATATTGTTAATTAATTAAAAAAGTCACTCTTCACTGATTAAAATCAGACTTTTAAATGCCAAGTTTAGACCTCTTAGGTTTGGTATGTTAGGGTTTAAGTGTACTGTTTTATTATTTTTATTTATTTATTGTGTTACTTATTCCTGTTTCTCTTTTCCTTCATTTCTATGGGTTATTTGAATTTTTTTAAGGATTCTATCAAGGTTTTGTTGTATTTTTCAGTTTTTTCTTTCTGCAGATTTCTTAGTGGTTGCTGAGTCTAGATGCTACAGAATTCATTTGTAATTTATCACCATCTTTTGGTATTGATGGTTTACCACTTAGAGTGAAGTGCAGAAATTTTGCTTCCATTTAGGTCCTTTGTCGTCCCCCCCTCGCCCCATAAGTTAATGGAGCTTAAACCCAGAGCCTCACACTGAGCTACATCTCCAGCCCTTTGTTTTGTTTTGGTACAGGGGATCTAACTTGGGACCTTGTGCTTGCAAGGCAGGCGGCGGAACCACTGAGCTAAATCCCCAACTCCAGCCCATTTTTATTTTGAGATGGGGCCTCATTAAGTTGCCCAGGCTGGCCTTGAACTTGCCATAGATCATCCTGCCTCAGCTTCCCAAGTAGCTGGGATTACAAGTATACCAACTATACCCACCCCTCTCTACTTTTGAAATATACATTTCTTAAGTATTTCCTGTATGTACATTGAATACTGCATCAGATGATGTGATAAGTTTTGCTTTGACTAGCAAATATTGAGGAAACTCATGAATAATGTGACAGACTATTAACATTTACTCCTGCTTTTTCCTATTTTAGTGTTCTTTCTTTTCTGAAATTTTAGCTGCCTTCTATAACCATTTCCTTTTGGTTTAGAGAACGTCTTTAGCCATGCTTTCATGGTAGATTCGCTAGCAACAAATTCTTTGTTTTTCTGAGATTGCCCTTATTTTCCTTCAGTCCTTAAGTATGTTTTTGCTGTATATAGAATTCACAATGGCTGATTATTTTCTTTCAGTACTGGAATGTTGTGGTATTTCCTTCTGTTCCGTATGGTTTCAGATGAGAAATTTTCTGTCATTCAAATTGATGTTTCCCTGTAAATGCATCATTTTTGTCCTTGATACTTTCAAGCTTTTTGTTTTGTTTTGTTTTTTTGTCTTTAGTTTTCAGAAATTTCATTAGAATGTATCTTGGTGTTGATGCTTTTTGTTTTGTTTTATCTGGGTTTAATGTGTATCACTAAATGTTGGAAGTTTTCAGCCATTGCATCTTTGAAATTTTTCTTTTTGTTTGTTGTTCTTTTGGGGATTGAAACCTAACACTTCTATATTCTAGGCCACATTCCATCACTGAGCCACATCCCCAGTTCTTTTTTTTCGGGGCAGGGGTATCAGGAATCTAACTCAGGGCCTTGGGCCTATCAGATGCTGCTGAACTCCACCCCCGCCCCACCCCCCCAGCTCTTGAATACTTTTTCAATCCTATTCTTTCTTCTGGGATTTAGGAAGAATCTTAGTTCTTTTGTTTTTGTCCTATAGGTCCCTGAGGCTCTGTTTTCACTATTGTTTTCTGTTGTTTAGATTGGCCAAATTTCGTTGATTTGCTCACTGACTTCAATGTCTGTCATTTCCACTCTTCTGTTAAACCCATCCAGAGTTTTTATTTTGGTTATTGCATTTTTTAAAAGTTTTATGATTTCCATTTGGTTTTTTTTAAATACCTTTGATTTGCTGAGATTTTTCATTTGTTCTGAGAGCAGTTGTAATTGCTTGTTTGAAATATTTTATTGACTGCTTTAAAGTCTTAGTCAAGTAATCAGAAAACCTGATTAGTATGAGTATTTTATTTGTTTCTCTTCATTCAAATTATGCTTTACTGGTTTTTTTGTATGTTGTGTGATTTTTGATTGTGCACTGGGCAATTTGAATATCATATTATGAAAACTTTTTTTATAGTAATCTCCGTGTTGAAGTGTAGGGCAAGGGCTAGGTGGGTGTATATATTCAGCTTCTCACTGCACTGGGTCCTGCCAACAATTACTCTGGCAAAAGTGATACATTGAATCATACTGTCTTGTGTGGTGGAAGTTCAACTCCTGCTTTATCCTCACTGACATCTTCCTGACAAGTTGGACAACAGTTTACACCACCTTGTTGTCTCTGGGTGAGAGGTATAAGATCAAATTCTTGATGGGCTATGCTAAGTGGAGGGTTAATTCACATCAATCTGATGCTGCAGAGGTAGAAACTCTATCTCTTAGCAATTTTACCAGTTAATGTCAGGTCGGGGAATGGATACCGCTGGTATGAGAGAATGGCTGAAGTTGATTGTGGGTTACTTTGTCTTAGAGTGCTTCATTCAGTCTCAGTGCTGGGTGGACATGGAGGTTCACTTTCCCACTGGTTCTCACAGTTGCGGGGTGGGGAAGGGGAGAATGGAATGCTAACTAATCCCAACTCATACTGCCTTGTTCAGTATTTTTGGCATGTGCGTTGTGCTCCTTGCTGGATCCTGCTGATCCCAGTCCTATGTGTGTAGGAGTGGTGGTGGTGAAGGGTTGTAGTAATTGCCTCACACAGCTTTAAATCTCCTAGGTTCTGGGTGGTGGTGGTAGTCTAGTGGTGGCTCATTGCCACCAACCCAGCAGGCTTATTAGAGCATCTCCTGATTCTAAAGGTCTAGAAGACCAACTTCCTACTCAGCCCCACCCATGCTATCTTGGCAGGGGAATTGTAGCACCCTGGTGTGAGGCAATGAAAGACCAGTGGTCTGTTTTTGTTCTGCTGACCCCACCCTTGTAGTGGCTCTGACTGCTATAGCCATCTTTTGAGGGTAGAGGCAAGATCACCTCTATTCTGTCCTGCCAATAACACTGGGCAGGGGAAACAAGATATTGTACCAGTTTCTGCTTTGTGGTAGGCTGTTGTATGTGTAAGATTAGCTCTAAGCTTAGTCCAATGAAACTGCAGGGTTTACATGTGTGAGTGAGAGTGAGTGAGTGTGTGTGTGTGTGTGTGTGTGTGTGTGTGTTTGTTTTCCATTGATGTTTAGCAAGAGTAGGGTGGGTCTTGCTAAAAAGGGTTCTGTTGTTAAGCTATCCGTTCTCCAGCACTTTGGCTATTAGGAACAGCTTTTTCTTGGAGCTTTTTTACTCCATGACTGTTGAGGATCTCCAAAGCAGTAGCAGTACCTGATCCTAGAAATACGGGAGGCCATGAGAAAACTGAGGGAGAGCTTACTACCTCATTATTCCTCCAGTTTTAAGGTCTCTAGAAAGTCTGCTCCCTTTCTACTTTTCAGATACTTTTTATGCTTGTTTCTTATGTTATTTCCAGGAATTCTTTAGTTAAAAGAGGTAAGACTTGGGAGAAAGGAAGCTGGTTCATTTTCATGGAAATAGGTATCCTTCATTGACATTTATAGTAAATCAAGTTGGGATTGTGAAAATTTTTACCCAAAGCTATTTTGCTGTGTGAATAAAGTGTTAAAACTGCACATTTGTAGAAAAATCTTAACTTTTTGCAATATCATCAGTGATCATAACATGTCCTAATTATAAAGCTCTTTCCATATATCAGGATTTGACCCATAGCAGTATTATTTTTGAGTATAAGATTAAATAACTACAGTGTTTGCTTTTGAGCATCCAATACTTTCTCATTCTTTAAAGGAATACATAAATACATGTAAAGAAAATTGAAAAACACACTGGATTATATAGTAGAATGGTAGCCTTTCTAGTCTGCCATCAAACAGCAGTTACTCTTTAGTTTCCTATTTCAAAATATACCAATACAAGCTGGACGTAGTGACATGTGCCTGTAATCTCAGCACAAAAAACACATTTATACTGCCTTTTACATTTACCTGGTGTCTCAGTCAATTTGTGCTGCTGTGATGAAGTAACACAGACTTAGGAATTTATAAATAATAGAGATTTCTCATAGTTCTGGAGACTGGGAAGTCCCAAGATCCAAGGTATCAGCAGATTTAGTGTCTGCTACCATGATGATGGTACCTTGTTGCTGCATCTTCATACAGTGGAAAGCAGAAGGGCAAAGAGACTTACAGATCCCTCTCACCTCTTTTATAAGGTTATTTGTGTGTGTTTGTGTTTTCATGTGTGCTAGGCAAGTGCACTGATCTACAACCCCAGCCTTTACTCATAAGGTCTCTGCCCTTATGACTTGATTCCCCCCCGTAAAGGCCTCATCTCTAAATTCTGTCACATTGAGGATTAAGTTTTAACATACAGATTTTGGGGCAGCACATTTCAGATGACAACCTCTGGGTAGTTACCTTTACTGACACTTTTTTGGGTGAATTTGAGTTGTTGTCTAGTGACCTTTTATTTCAACCTGCACCACTCCTTTTTGTATTACTTCTAGTACAAATGTGTTAATGACAGATTTGTCTTTATTCCCCCCCCTTTTTTTGGGTACGGGGAATCAAACTCAGGACTTTATGCTTGCTAGGCAGGTGTGGCGCCACTGAGCTAAATCCTCGGTCCTCCCTTTTTTTTTTTTTTTGGTACCGGGTATCGAACTCAGGACCTTGTACTTGCGAGGCAGGCAGCAGAACCACTGAGCTAAATCCCCCGCCCTCTCCCTTTGTTTTTAAGGATAGTTTTGTTGAATATAGAATTCTTGGATGACTTTTCTTTTAGCATTTTATTTTTTAAATTTATATTTTGTCAGTACTGGGAATCAAACTCAGGACCTTGCGCTTGCCAGTCAGGCACAGCACCACTGAGCTACATCCCCGGCCCCTCTTTTAATACTTTAAACGTGTTATACTACTGGTTTCTGGCTTCCATGTGTAATAAAGAAATCAGGTATTAATCCTTTCAGGATTCTTTGTATGTGATGAGTTGCTTCCAAGATTCTCACATCTTTTGGCAATTTGACTGTAATGTGTTTTTTGGGTTTTTTTTTTTTTGGTACTGGGGATTGAACTCAGGACCTTGCGCTTGCAAGGCAGATGGCAACACCACTGAGCTAAATCCCCGGCCCTGTAATGTGCTTTAATGTAGAGGTCTTTGAATTTTCAACCTGAATAACTCCTTTTTGTATTACTTCTAGTACAAATGTGCTCATGACAGATTTGTCTTTATTTTTCCTTTTTTTTTTGGTACCAGGAATCAAACTCAGGACCTTGCGCTTGCCAGACAGGTGTGGCGCCACTGAGCTACATCCCTGTTAAGTGTTCATTGATGTGGTATTATTATTTTTGTTACTTTTGTACAGTTTGCTATCATTATTTCTTAAATGTCCTTTCCCTCTTCAACTTAAATTACGGATCTTTTTGGTATACTGCATCGTGTCCCATAGGTCTCTGAGGGTCTGTTCATTTTTATTCCTTGTTTTCTCTTTCTGTTCCTAGGCTGAATAATCCCAATTGGTCTCTTTTCAAGTTTACTGATTGTGTGTGATCAGATATGCTGTCATTTCAGTTATGCTTTTTATTTCTGTTTGAACTTTGAAATACAATTTATCACCATGTATTGATATTTTCTTTGACACATTGAATTCATACTTAGTTCTTTAGACATGTTTTATTTTAGTTCTTTGAACATGTTTACAATAGATGACTTTTAAAGTCTTGATTAGTAAGTCCATCATCTGGTTTCCTCTGAGACAGTTTGTAGTGATTGCTGTTTGTTCTGTGGATGGACCTTTGCATGTCTCAAAATTTTTGTTTGAGGGCTGGGGATTTAGCTCAGTGGTTTCGCAGCCTGCTGTGCAAGCGCAAGGACCTGAGTTCGATCCCCGGTACCAAAAAAAAAATTTTTTTTGTTTGAAAACTGGACATTTGAATATAATGTAATTCTGAAAGCTTGAATATCTGCCCTCTGCAGCATTTGCTTCTCTTACTTTTTTTTTTCTTTTTCAGTGATTCTTGGGAACTAATTATGTAAAATCTGTATGCCTTGTTGTGTATTGCCACAGAAAACTCTCATTGTTTATCTTAATGTTTAGGCAAGATTTGGACAGAAATTTCCAAAGCTGCCTGGGCGTAGACATCTATTTCTTTCATTTTGCCTTTTGCTTTTTATACATTTTGACTTATACTTTTTCTACAATGTAACAGTTTTTTCTTCTTTGGTAGTGGGAATGGAATTCAGGGCCTCCCAGGCTGAGCTACAGCCCCAACTGCAATGTAACATTTATTTATTTATTTAGTTAGGTTTTTTTTTTTTTGTACCGGGGATCGAACTTGGGACCTTGCACTTGCGAAGCAGGCAGTGGCTGGCACCACTGAGCTAAATTCCCAGCCTGCAATGTAACATTTAAAACATGATTTATAAAGTATTTACCTTGTTGCAGAATTAGAACTATCATATTTCCGCTCCAGCTACTTTTAAATAAGTTTAAAATTCTTTGTTTTAAAATTTAGAGGCACTCCAGTACCAAAATCAAAACAAAATAAAACAAAAATTAGAGGCAAATGCATACATACATGCACACATATGCCTGTATCTGTGGCTATGAATTTTTTTCCCCTTTGCCCTTTGCTTGGCTTGGGTATACAGGAATCTTAACACTTTTAGGTGTTGGTCTCTTCAGAGAATTATTTTCTGTACTCCTCCCAGGGGGAACTTTTACTCAAAAAACTTTGATTTCTTCCTATTCAAAAGTAGAATTTAAGTCTCCCTCCCCCCAGCATTTAGACCTCCATATAACTAAAATGTAATGTTCTATGTGTCCCTTCCATGTTTTCTTTATCTTGATTTTATTTCAGGATATTAAGATGATTTTCTTTTTCCTTCTCTAAAGCTTTTCTTTAGCCTGTAGAGGTAGAACCAGTTGTTCTTTGTGCTCTTAGAATAATTTTTCTTTTTGAAATTAAATTCTTTTTTTGTTAGTAGCAGCATTATTGATGTTATATAATTTATCCAGTATACAGTTCTAGTTTTACTTTTAAATAAAATACTTGTATTCTCGAAATGTACCCACTTTTCATTCCTTAGCTGTTACATTTATCATTATATTTAATATTACCAATGCAAGCATTTCTTAGTTTTTTCAGTTTTAAACATTTGTCTACTATGGAAGATAACTTTTTCCCTGCCCAACCTCCCAGTTCATGTTTCCTTCCTCCCTGTAGTGTTATGTTCTCAGGTTAAATCAGTATTTAGATTAATACTATATGAAAAAGTGATGTTTGCTGTGGTAAAATTTTTTATGTACAAATTTTGTTTTGAGTCATGAATTGGCTCTTTGTTGTTTCAGTGTTATGTGCCTTTCTCATGTAAGTGTGCAGCCCCCAGATGGTCAAACACATCAGGTAATTTGTTTGTTTCTTTTAATTAGCTGCATCCTTGATAGTTTGCTGTTTTTGTGTAGGCCACTTGGCCTTTTGAACAACTGGCTTTCTGGAAATTGCAGTCGATCCTTACCTTGGTGCTTCAAGAAGCATAAGCCTGTTAGCTAATGTTTTAGTAGCCAAATTGTAGAAGTGGATTGTGGGCTATTCCTCACCCTGACCTGTGCTTGGTGTTTTTGTTTTTACTCAGCTTTTCAGAGTTAAATGCACTGTCTTTTGTTAGGGGTGGGGGGAAGGTGATGAAGGAGGAAGGTAATAAAAGAGGAGCATCCTGGTCTGGAAGAACAGTTCTAGAGATCTAATTCATTCTCATTTAATTTTTTTTCTTTTGGGTTTCTTGAGACAGGGTCTCGCTATGTAGTTAAGTCTGGCCATGATCTCACTATGGTAGTCCAGGCTGGCCTCAAATTTGCAGTGATTCTCTTGCCTCAGCCTCTCAAGTGCTGGGATTACAGGCATGTGCAACCATGGCCAGCTCTCATTTAATTTTTTTCATCAGCCCTCCTCTTTTCAACCTCTGCCATCATTTCTTAGACGTTTTCAGAATTCTGCTGCTTGAGTGGACTTGTAACTTGTCTAAATTCTAAGACACCATTTCATCTACTTTTTTTTTGGTTCAGGATTTTATTGACTTGGTTTGTCTATTATTTCTCTGTGTTTCTGTTGGGCTATAACAGACCATCTCCAAACCACCAGTTTATTATGTTCACAGGATCTGTGGATCAGGAATCTGGGAAGGGAACAGCAGGGATGTCTCCTTTCTGCTCCAGGGTTTGGGATGTCAGTTGTGATGACTTTTGGCAGAGGGAGACTGATACAGCTGGGGTTATAGTATCTGCTTCCATGATGGCTTCTTCATCATGTGTGTGAAGTCACAAGCACACTTAGATTCTAGAGGAGGGGACACAAAGTGCATCTCTTGGTGGGGTAGGGGCAGACTCACACTGCAGAAAAGCATGTGAGATGGATATTGTGGCCCATTTTTGAGAATATAATCTTTCTCTCCCTTTCCCTCTCCCCCCCACCCTTCTGCTTGCCACCCAGGTGTGGCACCACTGAGCTACATCCCCAGCCCCTTTTATTTGTTCTTAGGGTTTGCTCTTGTTTAATTTTTTCACTCTTCTTTCAGAGGTATCATGAGGGAACAGAGACAAACTTAGTTCAAATTGTCATATGTAACAAGAGGTCTCTTGCATGCTGAGTAAAACTCTTTTATTGAAGTGTAATTTAGACACATTTAAGTTCACATATCACAAGTGTGTTATTCATTGAATTATTACATAATAAACATGTTCTTTTGAATGCTACCCCAGACCAGGAAATGGAACAGTAGCTGTATTCCTGAAGCACTTCTTCAGTTGTTGCCTCTCTTCTCTCTAGCAAAGGTAACCATTATGTCAACTGTCATTATAAATTATTTTTACATATTTTATTATTAGTTTTTGGTTTTTTGAGACAGGGTCTCCAATTCTGAGACCTAGCCCTATTTATTGCTGTGGTGAACATCTTCTGTGTACATCAGTGGATGGCCTTGGATTGTGTTCCTAATTGCTGTTAGAGACAAATGTCTGTTTTCATAAAAACATCATTTTATTCTAGAAGAGACCGACAGCTGATCTGTTTGTTTCCCATAAAGAACTCGGAAATCTGTCATAAACATGTATTTAATTTAGTTCACTGTGGACCAAGGAGGCTAGAAAAGACATTCCTACTTTAGGATACTTCACTTGTTTTCTTTTTTGGTACCGGGGATCGAACTTGGGTCCTTGCACTTGCATAGCAGGCGGCGAAACCACTGAGCTAAATCCCTGGCCCACTTCACCTATTTTTTGACTTTTGCAAAGTGCAAAAGCAATAAACATTCAGTTCAACTGTATATACTTTGAAGTTTGATCATTTCCCAGCCTAGTGAAAAGCAGTATATGGTCATCTTATGATGTGACAGTACTACTATGTGCTGCTTGACTTCACCTACTGTTTTCCTTTATTACAACTTGTATGAATCTCTTATATTTTGTACATTATCTCATTTGGCTTTCAGCTTTGGTATAATTTGCTACCTAAAGCAGCTTGGGTTGGTGTCAGTATAGTTGTGAAGGTAAGTGTGGGAGTTAGCATTGCATAGCAGTATTTGGATATTCATCAAAGTATAAAAATGATTTATCAGATATTTCTAAAATATTTTATACATTGTACAATGCAATGAAAAATTTTTCCAAAAAAATGTTTTCCCATAAGGACTTCTGAGATTCCAGAGAATACACAAGGACCTCAGTTTGAAAGATGCTGTTTTATTAAGTAAAATCTTATTTTAATTGTGTTAGTATAACTGCATGGTTTTTGTGTAATTAACAGTTTGAACTAATAAACTAGAATAATTTTTTTTTTCTTTTTGGTACCGGGGATCGAACTCAGGACCTTGCGCTTGCAAGGCAGGCACCGGAACCACTGAGCTAAATCCCCGGCCCAAAACTGGAATAATTTTTAAAGAACTCACAGTTGACTGGGCTGGGGATTTAGCTCAGTGGTTTCGCCGCCTGCTGCGCAAGCGCAAGGACCTGAGTTCGATCCCCGGTACCAAAAAAAAAAAAAAGAACTCACAGTTAAAAGGCATCTCAGAGTCCTGATTTAATCATTAAAATTTTATTTGCATACTAGGAGAAAGGCTGTATATATAGGTGGGAGGGGGAGGTGACAGTTTGTAAAGATAAATGGTTCATGATTTTTGGTATGCTGCAACTCATAAAAATTGGAGAGCTGTGTTATGAATAATAGATGTAAGTACTCTGACAGATCCTAAACAGGAGGAATTACTTTGGGTAGGGAGGATTGAAATTTTCCTTGGTATAGTGTAATTTTCGAAATAGATTTTTTTGGGGATACTTTTAGATTTACAGAAAAATTGAGATCATACAGAGAGTTCCTGCACTCAGTTTTCCTTATTATTAACATCTTACATTAGTGTAACCAATATTACATTAATGAACCAATATTGATATGTTATTATTACCAAAAATAATTTACTTAGGTTTCCTTAGTTTTCACCTCATGTCATTTTACTGTTTTGGAATCCTCTCCAGGATACTACTTTATATCAGTTAAGGGTCCGTAGGCTCCTCTCTTTGGCTATGTTATTCTCTCAAATGTTCCTTGTTTTTGATGACCTTAGTTTTGAGGAGTACTGATCACACATATGTTGTGGGGTGTCCCTCTATTAGTATATTACTGATGACTTTTTCCGTATGATTAGACTGTGGCTATGGAGTTTTCAGTGGAAGATCATGATGTCAAATACTATTTTCATACAAAAATTAGACTTTTTCTTTGAGGGTAGACTATCTACATAAATTATTAAGGAATCTTCTGGATGGTAGATTTGTCTTTACCATTTGCCAAAAAATGCTGTAGTTCCATCTCACAGACTTTGGCGTATTATGTTTTCATGTATATTAGTTTCAAAACATACTCTCTAATTTGCCTTTGGATTTGTTTTGATCCATTCATTTTTTAGAAGTATGTTGGAGAATTGGTACTTACATATTGGGGGATTTTCTAAATATAGTATTGTTATTCTGATAACATTTTTTTTTTTTTGGTAACCAGGGATTGAACTCAGGACCTTGGGCTTGTGAGGCAGGTGTGGCACCACTGAGCTAAATCCCTGGCTCCTGATAACATTTCTGTATGGTTTGGAATGTTTCAAAAATTTAAAAGTTCTAGATTGTAGTCTGTGTTAGGTGTATTCTGCAGAAATGTTTTCATTTCTCAAGTCTTCTCTGCTCTACTGATTGTGTATCTACTTCTGTCATCAAAAGAGGGCTGTAATTGTGGTTTTGTCTTTTTCTTCTAGTTCTATTAGTTTTTTGCTTAATATGTTTTGAAGCTCTTGTATTAGGTAGGTAAATGTTTAGATTATTATACATTCTTTGAGTTGATCCTTTTATCATTATAAAATGACTTATCTCTGGTTATATTTTTTGTTCTGAAACTAACTAGATTTTAAGATAGCTCATCTAGTTTTCTTTTGATTAATGTAAGCATGGTATTTCCTTTTACTTTTACATTATTTATATTTGAAGAAAATTTCTTATAGGTATCAAGCATATAGTTGGGGCTTGATTTTGTATCTAAACTAGTGAACTCTGCTTTTTTCTTTTTAATTTTCTCTAAGACTTTTTGTTGAAATAATTACAGGTTCGTAGGTAGTTACAAAGAAATGTACAGTGGGACCTTACATACTTTTTACCTAACCTCCCCAAATGCAAACATCTTGATTAACTATATAATATAGTTATATAATTCTATAACTACACAATAGCAGTTGACATTGGTGAAGCTCATTCAGATTCCCCCTCACCCCCTGCCTGCCCGCCCACTATATATACATATATATATAGTGTGTCTGCCTAAAAATGTATATATCAAAAAAAGAAAAACTTGTATAAATATTTTAATACAAAATTTATTGAGACATCATGAGATTAATGTAAGTCACCTTTGGCCTCTGCAATTACAAGAAGTGCTCAAAGTGGTGGCCATTAGCTTCCAGACATTTATTAGTATGGCGAACTGCTGAAGTATACATACATTTTTTTGGCAGTCTCTCCATAAATATATATATATATATATGTATATATGCATACATATTCATGTCTCTGTTTATGTGTATAGCTATGCAGTTTTATCTGGTGTAGTTTTATGTAACCACAGCCACAATCAAAATAATTATGGCCAGCTGTGGTGGTACATTGCCTGCAATCCTAGTTACTCAGAGGCTGAGGCAGGAGGATTGTTTGAACCTGAGAATTTGAGGCCAGTGTGAGCAGCACAGCAAGACTCTGCTTCTCAAAAAGCGAAACTTAACTGTATAGTCCCAAGACTCCTTTTTGCTGTCCCTTTATAGCTACACCAATTTCTTTAATTGCCTCCTTTCCCAAAATCTAACTTGTGGGAGACACTAATTTGATGGAATCATTTAGCTTTCATCCTTTTGGTTATGGCATTTTGTGGCTCATCCACATTGTTATGTATATTAACAACCTGTTCCTTTTGGTTTTTGAATAGTATTTCATAGTTAAGGATATATCACAGCTTGTTTATCATCCGTTGAAGTTTCTAATTTTGGATTTCTGCTTGAAAATTTTCATTTCTCTGGGCTGAATGTCCAAGAATGACATTAGTGAGTTGTATGGTAAGTCCACTTTTAGTTTTTGAAGGAACTGTTAATTTATTTCCCAGAGTGGTTACTGTATACTATTTTAAAGTTCTACCAGCAATGTATGAATGATCTAGTTTCTTTTTATTCTTGCCAGCATTTGGTATTAATATTAACTCATTTATCTTAGTCATTCTAAGTATATAGTGATAACTCATTGTAATTTTATTTTGCATTTTTCAAATAGTAATTGAAGTTGAACATCTGTTGATGTGCTTGTTTGCCATTTGTATGTTCACTTCTATAAAGTGTCTGTTCTTTTGCCTGTTTTCTAATTTGATTAAATTTTGAATGTTAAGTTTTGTAAGTTTTTTATTCTAGATGTGAATCTGTTGGATCGTACTACCTATTGGTACCCTTGTGGAGAAAAGGATGGGTTGACCCTTGGCTTTGCTGTTGTTTCTGTGCATCAGATAGATAGTACACCAGTGTGGTGGTTGCAGATCTGGGGGCCTTGAATGGCTGGCTGGGCCTAATTGCCGCTGGGAGGGATTGTTTTGCCTCCTTGTGCTTTGATTGTGGTTTTCTTGCCTCCCTCGTGCCTATTGGTGGTTCTGGGTTGAAGGTATCTTTATTGTCCAGTCCAGTGTATGTGTCTAGGCTATACTGGAAATAAAGAGAAAGCTCACGGAACTCACTATGTTGTCTTTCCCCTAGTCTTGGAGTCCCTAGATAGTATGCTTCCTTCTTTTCTCGGTTTCAGAGTCCTTTTATCATTGTTTTTTGAGTAATTTCTAGAGTATTTGTGTGTAAAGGAGAGTAGCAGGGAAAAATTAGTGTATGGTGTCTTGTTTGAGAGACCAGAAACTGATCTCTGCCTTTTAATTGGCATATTTCAGATGTAGTTACTGATATGACTAGGTTTGAGCCTATCAGTCCTCTTGTTTCCTGTTTATTTTATGATTTTTGTTCTTTTTTTCTCCTTTTTTCTGCCTTTTACTGTGTTAATGGAGTAGTTTTTAGGAATCCTTTTTTGCTAGTGTATTTGAGATATGGATGTTCTGTTTTTTCAAGTAGCTACTTTGGGGTTTAAAGTATACATTTTGTATCAGTCACTATTTACTAGAGAAACAGATGTAATACAAGATACACAAATATATAAGATTTTACAAGATTGGCTTACAATGGCCACCCACAAAGTTGGATGTGGAAGAGTGCAGAGGGTCTGTCTGCACACTGGAGACCAAAGGATTTAGTCTAAGGTCTGGAGCTCCCTGAAGTGTCCTGAGTGAGTCCATATCAGGAGGCCGGTGGGTCTGCGCTGGAAGCCAGGAAGCCAGGAAATGAAGCGAGGAGATGATGTCCAAGGTGAAGGTGAAGACTGGAGCTCCTCCAAAGAAACAGAAGCAGATTCGTCAGTCTTCATTTCTCCTTTATACCATCTAGCCAACAAGCCGCCCTAGGGTGTGGAATTGCTGAGCCAATTTAGTTGAGCTTCTTTTACTCAATTTGACACAATCAACCAACCATCACACATGTTTACTTAACAGTCTACTTTCAAGTAATAGTGTAACTCTTAGGTTACTTATTTTCTGCTGTTGTAATTAATTTTACTTCATTTATCAGTCCCACAATACATTTATTATTTTTGCTTTAAACAGTTATCTTTCAAGTTTATTGAATGTGAGAAAGTTATTTTGTGTTTACTTATATATTAATTATTTCCTTCTCATTCTGTTGGGTAGATCTAGATTTCTATCTTATGCTACTTTCTTCCTAAAAGACTTTAAAAATTGCTTGTAGTAAAGATTGCTGATAATTAATTTTTCAGCCTTTATCCGTAAAAATTTTAATTTCTTGTTTATTTAAAAATATTGATGATGGGGCTGGGGATTTAGCTCAGTGGTAACACTGCCTGCCTTGCAAGCTCAAGGTCCTGAGGTTGATTCCTGGTACCCTCCCCCAAAAAATATTGAACCAGAATTCTCGATGACACCCCTCCCTATAAAGTACTTTATAAAGATGTCACTTCTTTGTGTTGCACTTGCAAGGCAAGCATGGAGTGCCACTGAGCTAAACTCCTGCCCCTGACCTTACATTGTTTTTGAAGATGAAGTTTGTTATCATCATTATCTCTTATTTCTCTATAGGTAAGATGTCTCCCCCTGCTTTGGTTGCTTTTAAGATTTTATTGCCAGCATTAAGCAGTTGGGTTATGTTATGTGTTGTCGGGGGAGACAACACATAACATAACATTTTATGTTTTGTCATTCATGTTTTTAAAAAACATTTAAAAAAATGTTTTTTGGGCCGGGGATTTAGCTCAGTGGCTCTGCCACCTGCCTCGCAAGTGCAAGGTCCCGAGTTCGATCCCTGGTACCCAAAAAACCAACCAAACAACAAACAAAAGATGTTTCTTGTGAGATCTATTGATCTCCTTGGACATGTGGATTTGTACTTTTCACCAATTGGAGAATTTTCCCCTTTTGTGTCTTGAGATATTTTTACTTTCCTCTCCTACTTATATTCCAGTTTTACATAATATTAAGCCATCTGAAGTTGTTCCATTATTTATTCATGGTGTTCAGTTTTTAAAATTTTCCTCCTTGCTATATCTCATTTTGCATTGTTGGTATTGGTGTGTCTCTAGGTTCACCAATTGTTTTCTTCTGTAATAGGTAGTTTGCCCATAATTCTATCCAGTGTATTGTTCACCTTAAGACATTGTAATGTTCACTTGGAGATATATATGTATGTGTGTGTGTGTATAAATGTTTCTGGCCTCTCTTTAGCATTGTTTATATTTTTCTTTACTTTCTTGAGCATATGGAGTCTTGTTTGACTAACTTTGTTATAATACTTTATCATTTCTGATTAGTTGTCTGCTTATGGTTTGTATTTTCTCTGTTGTTTGCATGCTTGTTAACTTGATTCAATGACAGGTACAATAGTGTGAATTTTACCTTGTTAGCTTTAGAATTTTATTGCATTACGTAAGATTTTTCGAGCTTTGTTCTAGGATGCAATTAAGTTATTTAGAAATAGTTTGAGCTTTTTAAAGCTTGTTTTATACTTTGTTAGATGGGAACACAGCAGCCTTTACTCTTAGGCTAATTTTGCACCATTACTGAGCCATTATTCTTCTGAGTACTCTTTGGGATGCTACTCATATTATGAGGCTTTCCTATTTGGACTTTTATGAACAGCAACTATTTTTGGCACTCTGAGCTGCATAGGTTTTCCCATTTATTTCAGGTGGTTCTAGGGTAATTTCACCTCCACATGCTCATTGTTACTCAGAAGATTCAAGAGAGAGTCTGTACAGATCTCCAGAGTACTACTCTGCCTGTACAACTCTCACCTCTCACAGTTTATACCTTCTGTATTCTAGCTGTCTTGGCCTACCTAAATTTATAGTTCCCTTTTTAACTCTGGGGGACTGCACTGTGCCTGCATTTCCCTATTTTTGCCTTTGCATGCCTACTTCTTAGGCAGTAAACTAGGACAACCCTAATGGTCACCTCATTTGTTTCTCCTCTCTCAGAGATTGCTGCTTTGTATTGCTTTAGGTTTTATTTATTTATTTTTTTTGGTACCGGGGATCGAACTTGGGTCCTTTCACTTGCAAGGCAGGCGGTGGAACCACTGAGCTAAATCCCCAGCCTGTATTGCTTTAGTTTTTGTATTGCTTTAATTTTAACTAAACTAAACTTTAGAGTCTGACCACGTGGTTTCACAATCTGCTTTGTTTATTAGGTAACGTAGCTTCATAAATCTAATCCCCTTTTTTCATTTTGGCCAGAAGTAGAAATCTTTGATAGATTTGTAGTTCTCATTTTGTGTTTATTTTAAATCTGCTTACGCAGAATTCTTCTTGCTAAAGAACAATTCTTTTTTTTTTTTTTTTTCCCCCCGGTACTGGGGATTGAACTCCGGTCCTTGTGCTTGCGCAGCAGGCGGCGAAACCACTGAGCTAAATCCCCAGCCATAAAGAACAATTCTTAATTTGCCTTTTCTACAGTGATGCCCTGTAGACTTTTAACTTAGATTTGAATAGTATGTAACATAATGTAATGTACCAGGAAAGGGAATAAAGAATGGTGTGGTGGTGAAAGGATTCAGATCAGGTGCCACGTAGAATTAGTTTCCTAGTGCAAACAAGTATTTCTCATTTTTAGTCCATAAATTTATAGTTGATGTATTCTTCAGTCCAGGGCATTTAACCTCCATTTCCTTCAACAAAATGGGCTTTGTGGGCTAAATGTATTTAAGAAACTTTGGAGCAAAGAAAATTAAAGCTTCTATAGTAGCACTTCTCAAAACTAGCAATATACTAACAAATTCTATAAATCACCAATGAAACAGTTTATATAGATTTAATCACTGGACTTCCATAATTCCCTTCTGAAAATCAAGATGTTACTAAGTGTTTAAGAATGTTTTAGTAATGTTGAAGATGTATTTAATCACTTACCTGAGTAATTTCAAGAGTTTATACAGTGGACCATTGAGTTATAACCAGCCTGACATACGAACAACTTGGGTTATGACTGGAATTTTAGTTTTAACTTAAAACCTAAGTCTTGAGTTATGACCCAAATGCCAGCCGCTTGTGCTTCCAGATGGTCTCAGATACAGATTTAAGCCTTAAAGAGTTCTGGAAGGAACATTACAACCTCCTTTCTTGTGTAGAGTTGAGAAATCCTGGGCCAGTGTCTAAGGACACTGAGATCTGCCTGTATACAGGAGAGACTTTAAAGGCTGTATAGAGGAGCCTGAGTCTTCAATTGACCAACTTGATTTAGAATCAGCCTTCAGGAACGAATTAAGTTCATAAGTCAAGGGTTCACTGTATTTTTAGTAAGTGTACCTACTGATTGCTCTTGATGAATATTTAGACTTTTTCCAGTCTTATATTTCAAGCTTGTGTATATTTTATAATGTATATGTTTATTTGTAGGAATATTCTTAGAATTGCTTTCTTAAAGGAGGGTAAATATATACATACAAATACATTTTATTTTTAGTTTTGATACTGACTTTTTCTTCACTCAAGCTATACCACTTTGTAACTCATACGGCTTTGAAAGCCTCATTTTAGAGAAATTTGAATATTTCTAGTTGTTTTCCAGCATTACAATTTATTCTCCTATCAAATGTGTTTGAGTATTTGCTTATTGCTCTTACCAAACTCTTTCCAACCTAGTAAGCTATGAGGCACTCTAGAATATTTATTTAACATTTGGACTCTAGAGATGTCTTTTCCAGTCCTGAATTTTACCTTTTACCAGCAGTTTGACCCATTGTGTCTCAGTTTCTTTATGTGTAAATGGGAGAACAGTGGTATCTTGGTCAAAGGATGTTGTAATTAAATGAATTAGTACATATGTAGCACTTGGTGTCTAGGCCATTATAGATACTTTTTAATATCTGTTATCATTGCATTTGTAAATTCATGAACATAGGTGCCTTTCCTCTCATATTTACTGGTCTTAATGTTTCTGTGAATTGCAATGATTTTAAATTTTAGCCAAGTAGTATACAATAAAGAAATTTTATAAAACTTGTAAAAACAGTATGCGTTAGTCAGGTGTGCTGGAGCAAGCCTGTCATTCCAGCACTCTGGGAGGCTAAGGCAGGAGGATTCAAATTTGGAGATTTGGAGTCTTATCTGGGCAACTTAGGGAGACATGTCTCAAAATAAATAGAAAGGGATGAGAGATGTAGCTCACTAGGAAGACTCTGGCTTCAATTCACAATACCACAAAACACGAGCGCCCCCTGAAAAAAAAGTAGCCTTCTAGCTTTCTTTACCTATTTTTCTCTCAAGTTTTTCTTTTTTTTCATTTTTGGTATTGGGGATCGAACTCATGACCTTGCAGTTGTGAGCTAAATCCCTGGCCCTTTTCTCTCACGTTTTACCTTTTTATGTCAATCACATTTACTTTCATGTCTAATATGCTTGTGTTGCTACTTAATTTTACAGTTTTAAGCATTTTCAATTGATTTTCTTCCATGGAAGGTGAGGATTTGTCTTTCTTTTTTCCTCATTGTCCTACTGTATACGTACGTATACTTGTCTCCTTAACTTTAGTATTTGGTATTTGCATTGTTACTGTGTAAACTCACCACTAAAACTTGTTTTTTCCTGAATTTAATAATTTTATTCTATGCCTATACCAATGATTTTTTTTTTTTTTTTGGTACCGGGGATAGAACTTAGGACCTTGTTCTTCTTACAAGGCAGGCATCGGCACCACTGAGCTAAATCCCTGGCCCTATACCAATGATTTTGGTTCACTTTCTGATTCTTTCAGTTGTCTTCCTAATTCTAATTAATTGTGTAAATTTCTTCTCTGGGTTGTGAAATGTATGAACTTGGTCAATTTTTATTTCCTTAATTTTTTTATAACTTCTGTTGCCTTTCTCTTCATCTGTTTGGGCTAAGGTAACAAACCACCACAGACTAGATGGCTTAAACAACATTTATTTCTCACAGTTAAGGAGGCCAGGAAGTCTTAAGATTAAGATACCGCAGATTATTTGCACTTTCTTGGCACATTCTTTGCAGATTCTCGGTTGTCCCAGTTGGCCCACTTTCTGCTTCAGCCAGGGCTTGTCTTGCTGTGTTCTCAAATAGTAGGAGGGTCCAGGGAATTCTCTAAGGTTTTAAAAAATGGGCATTAATCCCGTTTACGAGTACTCTACCCTCATGACCTAATTACTTCCCAAAGGCTCCACATACTAATACCATCACATTAGAAGTTTGGATTTCATTATATTAATTTGGGTGGGGTATACAAATATTCAGTCTATAGCAGCCTTCTAATTTTTTTAGTCTGGAATGTTTCCCCAGTGCATATATTAACATTTTACAAAAGAGGGCTTCTTTACTAAATATCTTGCTTTTTAACAGTAATATATCTTGAACTTCTTTTCATGCCAGTACATTAGTTCTTTGTATTTTAAAATGATTACTTGATGTCTCCATTATAAGTGTACTGTAATTAATTCCATTGATGGGGGTTTATGGTTCCAGTTATGTATTTGTACATGGTAAACAATACTGCAGTGAACATCTTTGTATGTGTGTTGTTTTTTTTGGTATCAAAAAAATTGTTTATGTATTTTTGTCCCTTAAATTGTTTTATTGGTACATTTTAGGTATACAATACATTTACATTTCTCATTGGGAACTTGTACCTTTACATGATGTATCTTGGTTCTTATTTTTTCCCCATTCTCTGCCCTCCTTTCACTCCCCCACACTTCCCTATTTACAAAGACTTTGTTTCCATTTTTTCCATTTCTCATAATTTTTCTTTTTCCTTCTTTCCTTTCCCCTACCCCTCCCACTTCCCCTAGCCCTTTGGACCTTTTCTTCCTATTTCACATTATCAATTATTCATTTTAATCATTGGTACATTTTAGGTATACAATATAATGACATTCATCATTGGAAATTTGCACCTTTACATAATCTCTCTTGGTTCTTATTTTTCCCCCTTGCCCTGCCCTCTCTTCAATCTCTCCATCCCTCCCTGTTTACAAAGACTTTGTTTACATTTTTTGCTTTTTAAAAATCTTAATTCCATTCTCTTCTTTCCTTTCCCCTACCCCTCCCACTTGCCCTTCCCCTTTACCCCTTTACTTCCCATTTCACACTATCCATTATACCTTTTAGTCCTTATTTACACTTTCAGTTTCTCACACTAGAGAAACTATTCAGTATTTACACGTGTGTGTCCTATTTATTTCACTTAAGAGTTTTGCCTCAATGTACATACATTTAGCTATAAATGTCTGTAGTTTCTCATTCTTTATGGCTGAGTAGTACTCCAACTTATAAAAAAACCCACATTTTCTTTATCCAGTCTCCAGTGGATGGGCATCTGGGCTGCTTCCAAGTTTTAGCTATTACAAATTGTGCAGCTATGAACATGGGTGCACACATATCACTGTGGTATGATTCTTTTTATTCTTTGGGGAAGATACCCAGCAGGGGAATAGCTGGGTCCAATGGGACTTCCAGTCCTAGTTCTTTGAGGTATCTCCATACTGATTTCCATAGTGGTTGCACCAGTCTACACTCCCACCAGCAGTGAAGGAGGGTTCCTCTTTCCCCACAGCCTCGCCAGCATTTGTTATTGGTGGATTTCATAATAGCAGCCATTCTTTTTGGAGTGAAGTGGAATCTCAGCTTTGTTTTCATTTGCATCTCTCCAATGACCAGTGATGTTGAACATTTTTTCATGTATTTATTTGCTATTTCTACTTCTTTGTGTGAGAAATGTCTGTTCATTTCAGATGCCCATTTTTGGATTGGGTCTTTAAATTTGGGAGGTCTGATCTTTTGAAGCTCTTTATAGATTCGAGATAGTAGACCTTTGTCTGAAGAAGAGCAGGTGAAGATTTTTTCCCACATTGTGGGTTGTCTCTTCACACTGCTGGTGGTTTCTCTTGCTGTGCAGAAGCCTTTTAATAAGAAGAGATCCCACTTGTTGATTGTTTGTGCTAGTTCATGGGTAACTGAGGTTTTGTTCATAAAATCTTTTCCTACACTGATGTCTTCAAGAGTTCTACCTAACCTCTGTTCCAACTGGTTCAGAGTTTCTATTTTAATATTTAGATCTTTAATCCATTTTGATTTTAGTTTAGTGCATGGCAAGAGATATAGGTCTAGTTTTAATCTTTGGCAAGTTGAAGCCCAATTTTTCCAGCACCATTTATTAAAGAGGCTATCTTTCCTCCAGGGAGGGTATTTGGCTCCTTTATCGAAGATGAGATGGCTGAGTGTGTCTGGCATTGTTTCTGCATCTTCTAATCTGTTCCACTGGTCCTCAGGTCTGTTTCTTTGCAAGTACCATGCTGTTTTTATCACAGTAGCTTTGTAGTATAGTTGTAGGTTGGGGATTGTGATACCCCCTGCCATATCTCTGTTACCTAGAATTGCTTTTGCTATTCTGGGTCTCTTCTTGTTCCAAATGAATTTTTGGATTGTTTTCTTGAGATCTATGAAGTATGCTGCTGGGCTCTCAATTGGAATTGCATTAAATCTATATAGCAATTTTGGAAGTATGGCCATTTTCACTATATTAATCCTTCCCACCCAGGAGCAGGGGATGTCTGTCCATTTTCTGATATCATCTTCAATCTCTCTTTTCAGAGTGCTATACTTTTCAGAAAAGAGGTTCTTTGATCACTTTCATTAGGTTGATTGCTAGGTATTTCAGTTTTTTGGATGCTATTGTGAAAGGAATTATTTGCCCTATTTTTCTCTCAGTGAGTCTGTCATTGGTGTAGAGGAAAGCTATTGATTTTTGTGTGTTGACCTTGTAACCAGCTACTTGACTGAATTTGGTTATTAAGTCTAGAAGACTTTTGGTGGAGTATCATGTCATCTGTAAATAATGACAATTTGACTTCTTCATTTCCTATCTTTATTCCTTTTATTTCTTTCTCTTGTCTAATTGCTGTGGCTAATGTTTCTAGAACTATATTGAACAAGAGTGGTGATAGTGGACATCCTTGTCTTGTTCCTGATTTTAGTGTGAAGGATTTCAGTTTTTGACCATTTAGTATGATACTGGCTGTTGGTTTCTCATAGATGGCTTCTATCAGATTGAGGTAGAGACCTTCTATTCCAATTTTTTGTAGGGTTTTTATCATAAATGAGTGTTGGATTTTATCAGATGCCTTTCCTCCATCTTTTGAGATGATCATATGATTTTTGTCCTTGGCTTTATTGATATAGTGTATTACATTGATTGATTTGCATATGTTGCTCCATCCCTGCATCCCTGGGATGAATCCCACTTGGTCAGGGTGTATGGTGTTCTTGATGATCTTGTGCATTCTATTTGCCAGTATCTTATTAAGGATTTTTGGATCTGTGTTCATTAGTGAGATTGACCTATAGTTCTCTTTTTCAGTTGGGTCTTTCTCTGCTTTGGGGATCAAGGTGATGCTTGCTTCCAGGAATGAATTTGGGAGTATTGCTTCCCTTTCAGTTTCATTGAAGACTTTAAACAGCAGTTCCAGTAGTTCCTTTCTAAATGTCTTGTAGAATTCAGCAGTGAAGCCATCAAGACCTGGGCTTTTCTTAGGTGATAAGTTTTTAATTACATTTTCAGTTTCATTGGTTGATACTGGGTTGTTTAGAATTTTTATGTCTTCTTCATTCAACTTTGGTAATTCATACGTGTCTAGTAATCTGTCCATTTCTTTTGTATTTTTCATCTTCTTGGCGTATAGGTTTTGGAAGTAGGTATTGATGATCCTCTGGATTTCTCCTAGGTCTGTTGTAATTTCACCCTTTTCATTCCTAATTGCATGGATTTGGGCCTTTTCTTTCCTTTTTCTGGTAAGGTTGTCTAAGGGTTTGTCAATTTTGTTTATTTTTTCTTAGAAGCAACTCTTGGCTTCATTAATTTTTTGTATTGTTCTCTTAGTCTCCATTGCATTGATTTCTCCTCTGATCTTTATAATTCCCTCCCTTGTATGAGCTTTGGGTTTGTCCTGCTCTTCTTTTTCTAGAAGCTTGAGGTTCAGGATCAGGTTGTTTATTTGGGCTTGTTCCGTTTTTGTAATATGTGTATTCACTGCTATGCATTTCCCTCGTAAGACTGCTTTCATTATGTCCCATAGATTCTGATATGTTGTATTGTCATTGCCATTTAATTGAAGGAACTGTCTGATTTCTTCTTTAATTTCCTCTGTGACCCATTGGTTATTCAGAAGTGTGTTGTTCAATTTCCACGTGTTCATGAAATTTTTGTGGTTTCTTTTGCTGTTGATCTCCAATTTTATCACACTATGGTCTGATCATATACAGGGGATAACTTCAATTCCTTTGACCTTCCTTGAACATGTTCTATGAGTGAGTATGTGGTCTGTTTTGGAGAATGACCCCTGTGAAGCTGAATAGACTCTGTATACTGATTTTGTGGGGTGGATCACTCTAAACATCTGTTAAGTTCATTTGTTCAAGAGTTTGATTGAGTTCTAGTATTTCATTACTTATTTTTTGTCTAGTTGATCTATCTATTTGTGACGGTGTGGTATTGAGGTCCCCCACTACTCTTTTATTAGTGCTTATATGACTTTTCATGTCTGTTAGTATTTGTTTTATATAGTTGGGCGCACTAGTGTTTGGTGCATAGATATTCATGATTGTCATCTCTTCCTCTTGGATTCTTCCCTTTACAAGGATGTAGTGTCCTTCTTTGTCTCTCTTAATCAGTGTTGTTTTGAAATCTACTTGATCTGCAAGGAAGATAGCTACTCCTGCTTTTTTTCAGGTTCTTGTCTCATGGAGTATTGTTTTCCACCATTTAACTTCCAGTCTATGAGTTTCATTTTTATTTAAGTATGTTTCTTGTATGCAGCATATTGTGGATTTTGCTTCTTGACCCATTCTGCCATTCTGTTTCTTTTGATTGGTGAATTGAGACCATTAACATTGATGGTTATCACTGATACCTATTGAGTTATCATTTTCATGACTTTTACTTTTTGTTGGATTCTCCCCCTTTACATTTAATTTCTTATCATGTCCGATGGGTTCTTTCTACTATGCTTCCTGGAATTGTTCCTAGGATATTGTCTAAAATTTTTTGGAGTGCTCATTTGTTATTCATGAAGTTCCTAAGGTGCTCTTTGTTATGAAAATATCTCATTTCTCCATCAATTTTGAAAGATAGTTTTGAAGAGTACATCAGTCTTGGTTGGAGGCTGTTTTCCTTTAGGGTTTGGAATACATTGCTCCAAGCTCTTCTTGCCTTGAGGGTTTGCATTGAGGAATCTGCTGTGATTCTGATGGGTTTTCCTTTGTATGTGATTTGTTTGTTTAACTGCTTGTAGAACTTTATTCTTCTGTTGGGTTTCTGGAATCTTAGCAATTATATGCCTGTGTGTAGATTTTTTTTGATCAAGGCTAGTTGGAGTCCTACATGCCTCACTTATGTGTATATCAAGTTCTTTTCCCCTGCTTGGGAAGTTTTCTGCCATTACTTCTGTGAACAGTTTTTTTTATGTCATCTGCACTCTCTCCTGTTTCTTCATTGACTCCAATCCGTCTTATGTCATTATTCTTCTTTGCATCGTTTAGCAGCTGCTGGATTGATTTCTCGTGGTCCCTTACAATTTTGAAGCAGGTTTTCTTTTCCTGGTCACTAATTGCAATCTTATCTTCTATATCTGAAATTCTGTCCTCACATTGGCTCATTGTGCTATGTAGACTTTCAGTGGAGTTTTTGATCTCCTTGAAATCAGTTTGCATCTGTTTTATGGATTCCATTTGTTTCCTGTGTTGGGATTCCATCATGTTCCTCAGATCCTCTCTACATTTATTAATCTTGTCTTGGATTATAAGCACAATCTCTGCCGGTATCTCAGAAATTATTTCTGATTTCATTTTTCCAGATCCTCTTTTGTTGCCAGTTGAGGGAGTCCAGGTGGTTGAGTATCAGAGTGTTCCCTCTCATTTCCCTTTGGGGTTGCTGTAGGTGATCTGGAAGTTTGGTTTTGAGAGTTGTTTACGTGTCTTCTTATTTCGACAGGGGTGGCGGGGGGGTGTGCTGTTGGCGTTCGTGCAGCTCACCTCCTCTGGCCTGGGAGCGGTGGAACTGCAGCCTGAAAGCCCCTACCTCTGGGCTGAGATTGGTGGAATGGCAGCCCGGAAGACCCTACCTCTGGGCTGGGTGGGCTGGAACAGCAGCCTGGAAGCCCCTTCCTCTGGGCTGTGAGCGCTGGAATGGCGGCCCGGAAGCTCCTTCCTCTGGGCTGGGAGTGGTGGAACTGCAGCCTGCAAGCCCCTTTCTCTGTGTTGGGAGCGGTGGAACGGTGGCCCGGAAGACCCTTTCTCTGGGCTGGGAGTGGTGGAAAGGCGGCCCAGAAGCCCCTACCTCTGGGCTGGATGTATGTGTTTTTACAGTTTATTTAGTATAAATATCTGGAGGTAGAATTGCTGGAGCAAATAGGATAAGCTTTCATTTAAAAAAATTTCAATGTTTTTCACACCGTGGTTCAGGATAAAACTAACAGTGGAGCCAAAACATAACACAAACAAAAATAAAACAAGCTGGGTATATGTAGAGTTCAGAGTCTGTGAACCTGTCTCCTAGTCTGAGTATAATGTAGCCACAGCAGGTATGTCACTTGCATTCTAAAGGGTCTGATTTTGTGGAAAGCATGAAATATCATTGAAGATGTGTTAATGGAGTAGGGCTTGTATGGCACATACCTTAATCTAACCAATAGTTGGGAGGCTGATGCAGAAGTTTTACCTTTTGATGCAGTGTAGGCTACATAATGACACCCTGTTCCCCTCCTCGCGTGTGTTACCACAAATGGTAATATGCCTTGCTAATAATAGAGAGTTATGATATACTTGGTTATCATGTCAGTACTTTTTTGTGTGTATTTTTTCTTTTTTGAGACAGGGTCTCACTATGAGAATCAGCCTGGCCTAGAACTCGTAATGATCCTCTTGCCTCAGCCTCTGCATTTGCCACCATGCCCAGCTTTTGTGTCAGTATGTTTAAGAATTGTGCAGGCTGTTGCGTCATTTGTTATAAATTTACAGAATGAAAAAATTTCACATGAAGCAAAACCCAATATTTTACATTTTAGTATTTTGTTATTTTAAAAAAATGACAGCATTTTCACATTAGAAATTAGGAAGAAAAAATATAGCACCAAATGTGACATTTATGAATAGTAAAATATTAGTTGTTTAGAGAAAAAAGAAAAACCCCAACTGTTTCCATATAGAATTGGGAAAATCTGTCCTTGTTGATGGCAGGAAACAGCATAGAATGAGTAGGTATTAGAAAATAGATTTTGTTAGAACTGAGAATTTAAAATTACCGTGCAAGTAATTCTGACAACTAAAAGGAAAAAGAGTGCTAACTATTGAAAAGGAAGAGCCAGGCTTGGTGGTGCACACCTATAATCCCAGCACTCAGGAGGCCGAGGCAGGAGGATCGCAGTGAGTTCGAGGCCAGCCTGAACTACATAGCAAGACCCTGTCTCAAACTCCCCCGCAAAAAAACAAAAAAACAAAAAAAGGGAAGTAAACTAAGATTAAGGTTATTGCCTAAAATTGTATAATATAGTAAGCTTCCCTTTTTAACATTTTAAAATTGCTTATTATAGTCAAAACCAAAGGAAAAGACATTTTAATGTTTTCTGATTAATGATTGAATTTAAGTGGCTTATATCAATGAGGTTGCAGAATAGTGATATTAAAGTAGAGAGAGTTGGGTTAATATAATTTTCCATAATATCCATATAGCATGTAAAACCTTGAGATTAAGCTTAGATACTACACAGAAGGTGACAATAAGCTTTTAAAGATAGGGTGAGTTAAAAAAATAAGTGCAAATTTATTAGTAAAGATACTTTCATAACAAGATACAGAAAAATTGCAGGCACCTTCACTTCAATAAGGATTAAAATTTATAATTTCAGGGATGGGGATTTAGCTCAGTGGCACTGTGCCTGCCTCATGAGTGCAAGGTTCTGAGTTTGATCTCTGGTACCAAAAAAAAAAAGTTTATAATTTCAGTTCCTTCAAGGGAAGTATTTTACGTATGTTTTCCCACTTTCATCCTTATCTAACAAGATGTGCCTGCATAATTGATAGTTTTGCCTCAGTATTTTATCTTGGCCAAGTATCTCCTATCTTTTCCAGTTTTTTCTAAACTTTTCTCTGGTTCTAGGTTGATCTCAAAACAGGGCTACTTGTCTATGGCCATACCATCTTGAATGTGCCCAATCTCGTCTAAATAAGGCTCCTTTTATAAATAGCATTATTCCAGTTTTAGAAAAAATTAGTGAAATTGCATACCTACTGTTGTTTAGCAATGATAAGGTATTATTATAATTAAGGAAATAAGTTTAAGTTTATACAGTATATCTTGGATATACTAATCCTAGAGAGTCACCAATAGGAAGTTTTTTTTTTGGTACCGGGGATCAAACTCAGGAGCTTGTGCTTGCAGGGCAGGTGGCGGAACCAATGAGCTAAATCCCCGGCCCTCCAATAGGAAGTCTTTTCATTCTGTTTGTCCATCTGTTCATCTACCTGTACATCCACCCAGTAAACTTTTTAAATGGCTCAGAAAAAGTTGTGTACATATTGACTAAACTGTCCTTCACTGTCTTCTTCCTTATTGCCAACATAAAACTGAGTTTAATTTTTTCCCAGTCTTAATGGCAAAAAGCATTTTATAATTTTAACTTTCTGTTTCATTATTAATGAGATTCAATGTATTTTCTGACTTTTATTGTTTATATATAATTTTTTATGACTAGTTCATGCCCTTCGCTTTTTCTCTTAAGTGTCTTATATATGTATTTAGAAGATAAAGAGGTCTTTATAATTTAAATTTCTGATTGAGCAGCGCTTTATACACAGAATGAGATTTGCAAAAGCAGTTAATATTACCAAGCATGAATACTATAGAAAGGTAGAGCTTTGTGATTTAAAATTTATTGTATTTATTGGAATGGAGATGAACCAAGTAACATAACCCAGTTGTAGTTGTCCTCATATTGGGTGAATGTAGCCCTTGAGTGTTAATGTTACCAATTTCTGATCCCAAACTGGATTCTTTTCCCCTAGGAATTGTGGAACCAATAACAAGACAGTGCTGATTGAGCAACCAAGAGGACAATTTTTCTTGACCAAGAGTATGAAAACTGGGCTGGGGATTTAGCTCAGTGGTTCCGCTGCCTGCCCTGCAAGCACAAGGACCCGAGTTTGATCCCTGGTACCGAAAAAAAAGAATATGTAAACTTTGAGAAAAACATAAATCAACTTATCTGCCTGTTGGAGGCTAGAAATTTGTAGATGCAGGATAAAGAAATGGGGAGAGGATAATAAAAGGGAGGAATATTAATCTATTTTCTGAGAATGGGGACAGATTTTCCAGGAACTGGGGCTCCAGCTCTTTTTGCTCCTTTCAATGGTTCTTTGGCATTGTAATTATAGCAACTGTCAACTGATGCGGTGCTGAGGAGGGTATCATTTAGCATGTGGATGGATTATAATGAAAGTAGAAGTTGTCTGGTGATCACTCTAACAGCCATTTTAGATATACCCAGTGTTGGCTAGCTCACCTGAAGAGGAACTTTTTTTTTTGGTACTGGGGATCGAACTCGGGACCTTGTGCTTGCAAGGCAGGTGGCGGAACCACTGAGCTAAATCCTAGGCTGAAGAGGAACTTTTAATAGGTATCCTGTTCTCAAAGACAGCCAAGACTACAGAGGGGTAGAAATTCAGCTAGGTCAAGCAGCAGTACAAGATCAGGGCAAGATAACCCTTAAGAGTGGGTAAAGAGATATATGCTTATCAAACTCAAACATCTTCCTGGAAATGTCACCTGTATTTAGAATTTTTTGGGATAGATAACTTTATATTAAAATAACTTTTGAAAATAATCCAAAATTTATATGAATTTTAAAGTTAGAACATGAGACTTCAGAATTAACTTATGTAGTACTTAGTCCCAAGACCTCCAAATTTCTTAGCTAATAAATGCATTTCAGTAGAAAAAATATGTGGATACAGATGCTTTTATGGAGTTCTAACAGTGGTTACTACAGATACAAACATAATGAAACAGTATTTAAAAAAAAATTTTTATACCTTTGTCCAACATAATGGATTTTATGTTGCAGTCCAGTATTTACGGACAGTTATATAATACAAAAAGGTTTTATGAAATGTTATTTATCCATTCAAGATAAGAGCCATTCTCAAACTTCATTAAAAAAAATCTGGCCTTTATCTACCCACTTGATATCCATTAGGTTACTTTGAGTTTGAAATTGCTTACATGGCACTTGTTATTTTATTAGAGGTCATCCATAAGTGCTGTATAGAACTCAACCTGGCCTTTTTTCTGCTACTGGATGCCTATGGGAGCCAGAGAAAGTCACTTAATGTCTCAGTAACTCACTTTTCTTAACTAAGAATATACTAAAAGTTTCACAATTTCATGGAGTGATTGTTAGGTTTAAATGAGAGAATGCTGATATGATGGTCGAACATATACAGGTGAACTGCTATTGCAAATTGTAAGAGAACTTAAAATGAGGATCTCTGTCAAAGATAAAAAGCAGTACCTCAGACATTTCTGTTTAAATCATAGTAAAATAACTGAAAGAAAAGAAGTATTCATTTACTTTGAAGTGCATTTGAGGCTTGCTAAATTCCTTTTACCCCCCCCCCCCCCATAAAGAAGAAAACAGTGTCCACCATCTACCACCCAGATGACTAATGTTGACATAAAAAAGCACTACATATGCATTTGTAAACAATTTAAATAATAAAGTTATAATATAAAACAAGAACCAAAAACTTTTCCCCATCTCCTTGCTATTATTTTTTTCTCCCTTTTTGATAAATTTACTGTTACCAATTTCTGTTGAAGTTTGTCCCAGTGCTTCTGCATGTGTTTGTGGTTGTATTTGCTTGTACATTTATCTTTTTAATACATTACTTTGAGCTCTCTCTAATATAAAAAATATATTACTCTCAGCCATTCTGGAATCTTTACTGTATGGCGATACTAGAATTTATTTAGTCAATTCCCCATTGTTGGATATTTGTTTCTAGTTTTTTATCTTTTTATTTTGAAAAATATCAAGCCTTCAGAAAAATTGAAAGAACCCTAGCTAGATTAACCAGCTGTTAGTATTTCACAACATTTGTATTCTCTCTATGTATTTTACTAACTCCCCTGAAAGGTAGCTAACATGGATTTGCTAAGAAGAGAATTGTCCAAAATAACTACAGTGTAGTTACCACTGTCTGGAAATTTAACACTGACAACACTGTTATCTAATATATAGTCAGTGATAAAATTTCTTTGTTCTCCCATAATGTCCTGTATCGTTATTTTTAAAATCCAGAATCTTTTTAGGGATCATGGTTTGCATTATGTTGACTGTTTTATGCTGTCTTTCATCTCCTTTATAGTTTGCTGGCCTTTTAAAAAAAGTTCTATTTCTTTGTATAGCTCAAATTTTTGTTGAAAATTGTACATTTTCAATAATGTAGCAACTCTGGGTTCTGATGTCTGCTATATTTTAGGTTATGATGTTTGCTGTTTATTTAGTGGGCCATCTGGAGTAATTGTATTGTCTTTTTCAATAGTGTATGACTGCCAGGCTGGGGATTTAGCTCAATGGCACTGGGCCTGCCTCTTAAGTGCAAGGTCCTTGATTGGATCCCTGGTACCAAAAAAAAGTGTATGACTGCTGATGTCTCTGTTCAATTCCCCTTCCTCCCTTAATTTTAATTTTAAACTTGTCTTCCTAGAGGTCACTTTAGGGTCATTGTACTTATTGACTAGTAAGTAAGTGGTTGTGATTAAATATCTTGAACCACTAAGGCTTCTGTCCTTTGCGAAGATATCTCTTGGGACATCATTCAAAGTTCAGGTGGTTTACAATTGCATTCTTACTTTCTACTTCAATGAAGTCTCACATTGAATCAGGGAGCAGACAGCTGGAGAATTCTCCAGTCTCCTAAGTGTTTGTACACAGCTTTCCAGACCACGAATATGTGGGAATTTATCTAGGTATACTAAAGCTGTCTCATTCCCTAGATTACCCAGTAAAATTTACAGCTGATTTTATAATTGTCCTCACCGATATTGCAGCTTCAGGCAGCTGTGATGTGGGTCTTACTTAGTTGTTTGCTATTTAGACTGCTATTTTTTTTTATGGTTTCAAGTTAGGTTCAACCCCCTCTATCTTTGGAGCTGGTATTTTTCAGAGCTTTCTCTGCCTGTCCTAGTAGAATTACCATCTCAAGGACCTTGATGGAGCAGGAATTTGGTAGTACCCTAGGTGAATATGCCAGCTTCCCACTATTTTTACTGTGTTTTTTCTTGAATAAATGCCTTTAAATTTATTGTATGCTGGGCCGGGTATTTAGCTCAGTGGTGCCTCCACACAAGGTCCCGAGTTTGATCCCCAGTACCAAAAAAAAAAATTTATTGTATGCCTTTGGTCATTTTCTAGAGTCCTGAAATGATTCTTTTAATTTTTAATTTAAAAATTATAACAAATTGACTTTTTTCTTTTGATAAGTTGTATTATAGATTTTAATACATGTATAGTTTGGGATATATACCGCCATCTACTGGTCCTTTGTAACCACAGCCCATCTCCTATCCATAACCCTTGGTAGCCTCTCATCTATTTTTTTTAATTTTAATTTTTTTTACTAGTACATGTTCTCAGTACATAATGATTATATTTATCCTGGGGAGTTGGTACATGTACACAATGCATCTTGACTCTGTTTCTAAATTTTTTCATCCTCTACTTCTCCCCTCCCTCTGTGTTCTTTCCAACTCTTGGTCCCCTTCTCATTTGCAAAAGTTCTATTTTCATCATTGTTTTTTTTTCCTTCAATTCTTTTTATTCCATCTTCCTTGCCTCCCTTCCTCCTTCTTCCCTACCCCCATCTCTTGTTCCCCCATCCATTTGAAAAAGATTTCCCTACTTCCTATTTATCTATCTTCTATTTTGTTCCCCCTCTATATATACATTTTCTCATATAAGAGAAGCCATGCAATATTTAAGCTTGTGCCTCTGACTTATTTCACTTAACATTATGTTACCAAGTTGCATTCATTTGCCTACAAATGCCTCAAGTCTATTTCCATGACTGTATTTTTGTATTTTTAAGAATATCATGTCAGTCGAGTCATACAGTATGTAACCTTCTTTGCCTAGCTTTTTTTTTTTTTTTTTTTTTTGGTACTGGGGATCGAACTCCGGTCCTTGCGCTTGTGAGACAGGCGGCAGAACCACTGAGCTAAATCCCAGGCCCTGCCTAGCTTTTTGGCAGAACCACTGAGCTAAATCCCCGGCCCTGCCTAGCTTTTTAAAAACTCAGCATATTATGTCCTTGAGTTTTTTGTGTGTATATCGATAGTTTTTTTATTACTGTTATTTTTGCTGAGCAGTTATCTGATTGCATAGATGTGCCAGTTTATCCATTTACCTTTTGAAGGCCATTTGGATTCTTAGTTTTTGGCAGTTAAGAATGGAGCTGCTGTAAATGTTCATGACAAAATTTTGAGAGAATACAGGTTTTCATTTCTGTAGGGCAAATGCTCAAGTGATATGACTAGGGCGTCTTGTCAGTTTATGATTACCTTTAGAGCTAACTGTTAAAATGTTTTTCAAGAAATGCTATACCATATTTTTGTTAGATGTAGGGCTATATTGTAGGAATGGTTTATTTTGTCCCATGTATAATTTAGCTATGCTCTCCAGTCAGCCCACCAGTTTTTCCTTTTTTTTTTTTTAAAGTAGCTTTATTGAGGAATGGTTGACATACAGTAAACTGCCTATACTTAAGGTATGTACTTTTTTGAGTTTTGACATGTATAAATCCAGATCACCAAAATAAAATAGGGATTATGTCTGTTGTCTTGAAATGTGTTTCCTTATGCTCAGTTGTAATCCATCTGTTTTTCCTGCCTTCCTCCACCATCCTCAAGGTACCATTGATTGGCTGTCATGTTAGATTAGTTTGCATTTCCTAAAGTTTTATTTAAATTGAATCATACAGTGTGTATTCTTTTGACCTAGTTTCTTTCAGCATAATTTTTGAGATTCATCCATGTTATTGTGTGCATTATTAGTTTATTCTCTTATTTCTATGAAGTTATTGAGCGTATGGATGTGTCACAATTTGTTTACCCATTCATCTGTTGATAAACTTTGAGATTGGTTGGCTTTTGTCTGTTAAAGCTCCTATGGTCATTTTGTATAAGTTTTTGTAAGGATATATATTTGCTTTTTTTATAAGGTAAATACCTAGGAATAGAATGGCTGTGTTGTATAGTAGGTATATATTTAACTGAGAAACTCCCAGCTTTCCAAAGTGGTTGTACCATTGCAAATGCATTTCTACTAGCAGTGTATAAGGGTTGCAATTCTTTTGTATCCTTTCCAACATTTGGAATGGTTACTGCTTTTCATTTTAGGCATCCTAATATATTCATAGTCATACTTCATCCTCATTTTCTTAATATTAGCATTTCTCCAATGATGAACATTCTTTCATGAGTTTTATGATATTTGTGTTTTTCTTTGGTGTATCTGTTAAAATAGTTTGCTCATTTAAAAAAAAAATGGGTTGTTTTGTACTATTTGGTTTTGAGAATTGTTCCCACCCCTCTTTTTTTAAAAGAAGTTCTGGAGAACCCAGAGCCTTTGGACTAAGCTACATCCTTAGCCCCTTTCTTGTTTTGTATTTTTTATTTTGAGACAGGGTCTTGATAAGTTGCTAAGGTGCCCAGGCTGGGGCTTGAACTTGCAATCCTCCTGCTTCAGCCTCTCGGAGTGTTGGGATTAATACACCGGTGCCGTCATACTCAGCTTTGAGAGCTCTTTATGTATTATTCTAGATGTGAAAGCCTCATCAGATATATGCTTTGCAAAGATTTTTTCCAGTTTACAGCTTCTCTTTTCATTGTCTTAACAGTATATTCTGAAGAATAGAAGTTTTTAATTTGATAAAATTTATCATTTTCCTCCCATATTATGCTTTTGTAACAAGATAATAGTTTTTGTTTAGATTTATATTTTCATAAGTTTGATATTTGATTTCTAAGCCTACAGCAGATGAAAAGTATATTTTCCAATTTTAGTATATGTGCTGCCGAAGCAAGCACGAAAAGTATCTTTTCATGAGTGAGATAGGTAATAGACTTCTAGCTATATTCAGGGTTTTATCATAGGAAATCTGCTTTTTTATGCATTCTGTAAATTTTGATTCATTTTCTGAAAAGGGTTCCTCTATTTAATTCAAGGTGTACTCTATTGAAGTGTGCAGCTTACTATTTTGACATCTTAAAATTTATTATTTGGAATTATGCAAAGTGATTTTCAAGAGTATGAAATAGTATCAATTTAAGTTATCTTTAAGGCATTTTAGTTAAGTTAAAAGGTGTGTGCTTTAATATTTTTAAATACATATGGCTACAGGTACTATGCCTTTGAAGCAATCTGAAAAGTTGGAGATAAAATCATATAGTTATCTCTTATTATTCATGGAATTAAATGCCACAGAGAAGTGTTCTTATCTAATACAGTATAAAACAGAAAAGTTTCTGTTCTCATATCTTCAGTCTGAATAGTATATGTCACCCTTACATTTGAATTCTTCACATGATATTAGCTTATTATATGTGCCACCAAAGTGAGCGCTACACAGTATTATCTTAACTGAGATATATTCCTGTGTCCCATTTCAAGTTTTGGTCCTCTGCCTTATAAGCAGATGACATTTAAAAAGCTTATTTCATTCAGCAGTCCCACTTCTTAGTATACTATTTTCAAAAGAATTGAAAACAAGATCTCAAGAAATATTATAACACCTATGTTCACTGCAGCATTATTCATAATGCTTTAAAACAGAAGGAAATCTTGTCATATGCTACAACACGGGTAGACCTTGAAATTATGCGACATGAAACAAGCCAGTCACAAAAGAACAAATACTGTATGATTCCACTCATAGGTAATATCTAAAGTAGTCAGTATCATAGAAACAGAAAGTAGTGATTACTAAGTGGGGGGGGCAAGGAGAGGTGGAAGGGGGAATTAGTATTTAATGGGTATAGATTTTCAGTTTTGCAAGATAAAAAATTTTCTAGAACTGTGTTGAATAACAATGTGTGATGTACTTAGCTCTACTGTTCTAAATACATTTAAAAACTGTTAAGATTATAATGATATGCTTTTGATCACAATAAAAATGATACAACATCCCTATAAAATCCTACTTTAAAAAATCATCTTATTTGGTATTTTTTTTTAGTTGGGGGGGATGTTTTTGTTTTCCAGTTTTCTCAATGACCAGACTCCTAAACCTAAAGCTACGTTGGATTTCTGAAAAGAAATCCAAGCAAGGGGGATAAGAGATAGTCATTATTATAGAACAGAATAGAGAACAAGCTCTCTTGAGTTAAGATATGCATTTATCCAGTGGGTTTTTTTCCCCTTTAATACCTTGGAAGCAAGAAATGGATGCCTACTTGGATCTGCTGCTTTCTCTTGAACTAGGGAACTAGGGAACTTATAAATTCCTGTGCTTCAATAACATTATAGTTTTAGCTAGACTACTATTGCTCCTTACTGATGTAGGTAGCCTTTTTTGCTCTTGGCTTTTGAATGAGAGGTTGCTTATATTTTACTAATCTCTTACTTGACTTTTCAGCAACATCATGCACAGTAGACTATTCTTGCATTCTGGCATTTTTCTTCTTTTGGTTTCTTTGACATATCAAGGTCTCTTGATTTTCCTCCTATTTGACTGGTCTTTCTTTTTCTTTGTACTTACTTCATTTAGTTTCACAGCTTCTTCATCTTACCACCCATATAATTATAAATATTTTAAGCTTATTCTTGAGTCTTATCCATGCATTTTCTTTCTTTTTTTAAAAAATTAACTTTCAAAATACAAGTACACAGTTAAAAAAATAAACTTCCCATTGGTTCTAAAAGGCTTCTGGTGAAAACAGGAGTGTCTGACAAATAGCTCTTTCAGTGCATAGTTGTTGCTTTTGGCATTTACCTTCTTATTTCGAAATAAAGTGCTTATACTACTGCTTCTGTTTCCCCCACCCATGTAATTTACATTGTTGACTTTTAAGTGAACAATATTTACCTTATTATTGGTATTTCCAGTGATAAGCAAAGAAGTGCATTAAGATGTATATTTACTTTTTTAAAGAAATCTTTCTTTTCATAGTCACTAACCACAATCCTGTCTTCTACATCTGGTATTGTCTTCATATTGGCTTTTCTGCTGCATATACTTTCAATGGAATTTTTTTTTTTTTTTGGTACCAGGATCGAACTCGGGTCCTTGCACTTGCGGGGCAGGCGGTGGAACCACTGAGCTAAATCCCTGGCCCTTTCAATGGAATTTTTAATCTTGTGCATATCTGTTTGAATCTGTTTCATGTATTCCATTTCTTTCCTATGTTGGGCGTTCATGGTTTCCATCATTTTCCTAAGCTCCTCTATTTTTTTTTTATCTGTATCTGCTCTATAGTCACTAACCATGTCTTTTATTATGGTCACCATCTCTAGTTATCTGAGAAACTTATTTCTGCTTTGATTTTTTTTTCTAGAGCCTCCTTCATCTGCTTTGTTACTTCTGCTGTTACCACTTCAGAGAGTCCAGGTGTGTGGGTTTTGAATTGTTCCACCTCATTGCCTCCTGGGTTTGCCTTTGGTGAGCTGGAAGTTTGGGGTTGCATCTTGCTTCAGTGTCTTCTCTTTCTTTTTTCTTTTTTTAAAATTTAATTCCTGGGTTGATGCCTGTAAATTGCTTATGGCAAGTAGTTTTATTGCTAGTATTTAGAACCCTTGGAAATAACTGCTTCTCAGAGATCCCTTCCAGGTGTAGCTGGCTTTTGGGTTTTGAGTCTTGCAAGATGCTACTCTTCAGTTTATTGGGGATGAGAAGTTGCTGCCTATTTGGCCTAGCCCCTGGTTCTCTGGCACTCGCCTATAGTATTGTTTATGGCCCTTAGGCAATCTCAGTCTTGGCACATCAGGAAGAACAACCAGTTACAACAACTATGCCACCTTTGCTAAAGTACAATCAGCAACACCGATAGCAGCCAACACAGCACAGAAAATGAGAAACTGTGGTAACTATTAATTTGCCACCTTTAAGTGTATGAACTAGATAGATTTGTGGTTATAACAAAATCTAAAACATACCAGAAAATTGTATACAGTAAATATGCCCTCAGTATGGTGATTTTACCCTCAGGGGAGAAAATTTAAAAGAGGCTGGGGGAAATAATAGAAAAATAGAAGAAGAGGAACAGATTAGAAACAAAGCTGGAAAACAAAGGAAGATTACATAAAGTGGGAAACTGGTGAAGAAGACAGGAAGGAAAGAGAGAAGGAAGAGATAAACAAGAACAGAACAACAGCAACAACAAAATAACTAGAAACAGTGTTCATACTTATATAAAAATAAGAACAATCCAGAAAAAACAAAACCAAAAACAAAAGAAAAAGAAGAAAAAAAGAGGAAAAAAAGTCCACTTCAAGGCGTGTTTCTGCTGTCACTGATAGACAAAGTGGGCAGACAGAGTCCAGATCTGTGTTGATTAATCCCAACAAGACAGCTGTAGATTTATGGAAGGGTAGTTTATAATCCCAGCAAGCCTGCACCTTTAGTTCTGAAGCTCAGGCTGGTTTCTGGCTGTGAGGCTGGAACCCATTTTGTTCAGCCTGCAATAGCCCACGTGCCTCCTCCTTGAACTTGGCTCCTTGACCTCCTGCTGACTTGAAATCTGTTCCACTTCACCCTGATGGAGTCAGCCTACAGCTGCTCTGAGTTCCAAGCTCAGTTGGCTCCTTTCCTAGATGACTATTGTCCAATTGCCCTCTCCTGGGGAATGTTTGAACTGAAGTAATTCACCAGCCACTGCAGTCTGCTGCATCTACTGTTCCATTCCACTGCTCCGTTCCACTGATGCATTTCTCTGTGGAGGCCTCTGGGGTCACCAGTAGTCACAGTGCATCTGCAGGTTCGAGTAGCCCTTCCCATGTAGAATGAGTCAGGGCATAGGGAGAAAGCTTTGCTTGCCACCTCCTCCTTCTTTGTTGAAGTCTCTCTCTGCTCTTCCCATGGGCTTCAATTCTCACTTCAGATCCTTGCTAGGTCCCAGGTACCCACTTTTCTTCTTCTTCTCTTTGTCATGTTGCTGTATCCCAGCATCTGGATACCAAATATCAGAGAGGCTGTTTCCCTACCTGTTCATCACTCTTCCATCTTCCTGGAAGTCAAGTAGCCTTATTGATGTATGTTTACTTTAAAATCTTTCTTGCAGCTAGTTGTTTTAAATCATTTAAAAAAGTTTTAATAACTTTTATTAAATTTTCTGTAGATAAATTCTTCCCAAACAACTGTAATCATGTTTCTGGATACTGTTTTATATTTTCCAAATACGTTGTGTAACCTGTCTGAATAACTTCTTTTCAATTTTTCCAGGTAGCTCTAACTTTGTGATACTGGAGATTGAACCCAGGACCTTCCAACTGAGCTACATTCCCAGCTCTTTTTATTTTTTGAGACAGAGTCTTGCTAAGTCACTAAATTGCTAGACTGGGCTTAAACTTGAGATCCTCCTTTGCAGCTTCTCAGAGTGCTGGGATTATACTTGTATGCCGCCACACTCTGCTTCTTCTCTACTTTAATATTTGGCTTTCCATCATCATCTTCGGGGAAGGGGGGCTTCATCCTTATTTTGTGTTGAGCTTCCCTCTTGATTGAGAGTTTTTCTGGTATTATTAAGCTAGAAATAATTTTCCTTGAAAAATTTGAAATCACTAGGGGTTTTTTTTGGTGGGGGAATTACTGGGCATTGAACCCAGGGCCTTTGTGATGAGCTACATCTCCAGTTTTTAAAAATTTTTATGTTTTTAAACTTTTGAGATGGCTTTCTAAGTTCAGTCTGGGCTTGAAACTGTGATTATCCTGCCTCAGCCTCCCGGAGTGCTGGGATTTACAGTGTGCCTCACCATACTCAATTTGAAATCATTATTTCTTTGCCTTCTATTTTCCTATGTGATCTGTTTTGTTTTGCTTTTTGGTACCGGGGATTGAACTCAGGACCTTGTGCCTTCAAGGCAGGCGTGGTGCCACTGAGCTAAATCCCTGGCCCTGATTCTTTTTTTTTTTTTTTTTTATATGCACCTTTACATACTCTCTTGGTTCTTATTTTTCCCCCTTCACCTACCCTCCCTTCAACCCCTCCATCCCTCCCTATTTATAAAGACTTTGTTTCCATTTTTTTGTTTTCTCATATTAATTCCATTCCCCTCTTTCCTTTACCCTACCCCTCCCATTTCTCCCTCCCCTTTGCCCCTTTTCTTCCTATTTCACATTATCTATTATACCTTTTAGTCCTTATTTACACTTTCAGTTTCTCACGCTAGAGAAACTATTCAGTATTTACACTTGTGTGTCCTGTTCATTTCACTTAAGAGTATCTCCTCAATGTGCATCCATTTAGCAATAAATGCCTCTAATTTCTCATTTTTGATGGCTGAGTAGTACTCCATTTTATAAAAAAACCACATTTTCTTTATCCAGTCTCCAGTTGGTGGGCATTTGGGCTGTTTCCAAGTTTAACTATTACAAACTATGCTGCTATGAACATGGGTGCACACATATCACTGTGGTATGATTCTTTTAATTCTTTGGAGAAGATTCCCAGCAGAGGAATAGCTGGGTCCAATGGGACTTCCAGTTCTAGCTCTTTGAGGTATTTCCATACTGATTTCCACAGTGCTTGCATCAGTCTACACTCCTACCAGCAGTGGAGCAGGGTTCCTCTTTCTCCACAGCCCCGCCAGCATTTGTTGGTTGATTTCATGATAGCAGCCATTCTTTCTGGAGTGAGGTGGGATCTCAGTGCTGTTTTCATTTGCATCTCTGGAATGACCAGTGGTGTTGAACATTTTTTCATATGTTTATTTGCCATGTCTCTTTCTTTGTGTGAGAAATGTCTGTTCATTTCAGATGCCCATTTTTTGATTGGGTCTTTAAATTTGGGAGATCTGATTTTTTTTTTTTGGTGCCAGGGATCGAAATCGGTACTTGCACTTGCGCAGCAGGCGGCAAAACCACTGAGCTAAATCTCAGGCCCCGAGGTCTGATTTTTTTAAGTTCTTTATAGATTTGAGATAGTAGACCTTTGTCTGAGGGACCACTGGTGAAAATTTTTTCCCACATTGTGGGTTGTCTCTTTACACTGCTGGTGGTTTCTCTTGCTGTGCAGAAGCTTTTTAGTAAAAAGAGATCCCACTTGTTGATTGTTTGTGCTAGTTCACGGGCAACTGAGGTTTTGTTCATAAAGTCTTTTCCTACCCCAATGTCTTGAAGAGTTCTACCTAACTTCTGTTCCAGCCGGTTCAGTGTTTGTGTTTTTATATTTAGATCTTTAATCCATTTTGATTTTAGATTAGTGCATGGTGAGAGATATAGGTCTAGTTTTAGTCTTTGGCAAGTTGAAACCCAGTTTCTCCAGCATCATTTATTAAAGAGACTATCTTTCCTCCAGGGAGGATGTTTGGCTCCTTTGTCAAAGATGAGCTCGCTGAGTGTGTCTAGAGTTGTTTCTGTATCTTCTGATCTGTTCCACTGGTCCTCAGGTCTGTTTCTTTCCTAGTACCATGCTGTTTTTATCACAGTAGATTTGTAGTATAGTTTCAAGTTGGGGGTTGTAATACCCCCTGCCATGTGTCTGTTACCTAGAATTGCTTTTGCTATTCTGGGTCTCTTCTTGCTCCAAATGAATTTTTGGATTGTTTTCTCAAGGTCTATGAAGTATGCTCCTGGGATTTCAATTGGGATTGCATTGAATCTATATAGCAATTTTGGAAGTATAGCCATTGGTGCCACTGAGCTAAATCCTTGGCCCCATTTCCTATGTGACCTGATCTGATCTGATCTGATTCTCCCCTCTCCCTTCTCCCCTCTCCTCTGTCCCCTGTCCCCTCTCCCCTCTCCCTCCCCTCTCATGCTTTTTTTTGGCTTCCTGTCGCATGGAGTATTGTCTTCCACTCTTTAACTTTTTAAGTCTATGAGTTTCTTTTTGAATTAAGTGTGTTTCTTGTATGCAGCATATTGTTGGATCTTGCTTCTTGACCCATCCTGCCAGTCTGTTTCTTTTGATTGGTGAATTGAGACCATTAATATTGATGGTTATAACTGATACGTATTGACTTATCCTTTTCATGACTTTTTGTTTTTGTTGGATTCTCCTCCTTTACATTTAATTTCTTGTAGTGCCCGATGGATTCATTCTGCTGGGCTTCCTGGGGTTGTAATCCTCATTATCTATTCCTAGGATATTGTTTAAAATTTTTTGGAGTGCTGGTTTGGTATTCATGAAGTTCGTAAGGTGCTCTTTGTCATGAAAGTATCTATTTACTACATCAGTTTTGAATGGTAGTTTTCTAAGGTACATCAATGTGGAAGTATCTTATTTCTCCATCAGTTTTGAAAGATAGTTTTGCAGGGTACATCAATGTGGGTTGGAGGCTGTCTCCCTTTAGGGATTGAAATACCTCACTTCAAGCCCTTCTTGCCTTGAGGGTTTGTGTTGAGAAGTCTGCTGTGATTGCAATGAGCTTTCCTTTGTATGTCATTTGTTTCTTTAACTGATTGTAGAACTTTGTTCTTCTGTTGGGTTTCTGGAATCTTAACTATTATATGCCTATGTGTAGATTTTTTTTTTGATCAAGGCTATTTGGAGTCCTATATGCCTCACTTAATGTGTATGTCAAGTTCTTTTCCCCTGCTTGGGAAGTTTTCTGCCATCACTTCTGTGAACAGTTTTTTCTTTTTTTGGTACCGGGGATCGAACTCAGGTCCTTACACTTGTGCAGCAGGCAGCGAAACCACTGAGCTAAATCCCCGGCCCTGTGAACAGTTTTTTTATGTCATGTGCACTCTCTCCTGTTTCTTCATTGATTCCAATCAATGTTATGTTATTCTTCCTTGCATCATCTAGCAGCTGCTGGATTGTTTTCTCATGGTCCCTTACAATTTTAAAGCAATTTTTCTTTTCCTGGTCATTAATTGCAATCTTATCTTCTATATCTGAAAATCTGTCCTCACATTGGCTCATTCTGCTGCGTAAACCTTCAGTGGAGTTTTTAGTCTCCTGGAAATCTGTTTGCATCTGTTTTATGGATTCCATTTGTTTCCTGTGTTGGGATTCCATCATGTTCCTCAGCTCCTCTATGTTTTTTAATCTGTGTCCTCTGTAGCTTTATTAATCATGTTTTGCACTATGGGCACTGTCTCTGCTTTTGTCTGAGAAATTATTTCTGATTTCATTTTTTCCAGATCCTCTTTTGTTGCCAGTTCAGGCAGTTCAGGTAGTTGATTATCAGATTGTTCCATCTTTTTGCCCTTTGGGGTTGCCTTAAGTGATCTGGAAGTCTGGTTTTGAGGCTTGTTTCATGTCTTCTCATTTCAGCAGATTCAGCCTGCTGTGCCTTTGTTGAGGCATCTTTTTGGTCACCTAGTGGTCTTCAATTCACCGCAAGCCACCAACCAGCCTTTTCTTTGCTGCTGACCAGTACATCAATTCCTGGGTTTAGAGCGGTGGCCTTCTGGATCCCTGAGCCTGATCTGTTGTCTGGGTGGGTTTCTGGCCAGGGCCTGTGCACACTTGGAATGGTATCTAGTTGTGCCTCTGGCTAGGGCCCCTATGTAGCTGTTGTCTGGGAGGGTCTTTGGCTGGTGGCTGTGCACCCCAGTTCCTGCTGTGTGAGCAAGTTTCTGGCTAAGGTCTCTCAGATGGTTTCGGGTTTCGGGAACTTCTGCCTGTTGGTTGTGCACCTGTACAGCTCTTTTCAAGGTGGACCCTTGTCTTGGGCCGTTGTGCCCGACGAGCCTCTGGGGTTGGGGTGGAGCCCCGGCTTGGATCTGCTTGCAGCCAAGCAGCTGTGGTCCACACTGCTCCTCCTTCAACTGAGGTGGTCCGGTGTGCCTTTATTACAGAGATTTTCTTCACTTTCCCAGTGTGCTTCAATTTTCATCAAGGAGCCTCAGAGAGGCCCTCTTTCTGTTCACTTCTGCTCTGTCATGTGGAGCTCAGAATAATGTCCTTCATGACCCCTGCAACTCGGTGGTGTGGATCCAGGTAATGGCTTGGCATAGCTGCGGTGGGTGGGGGGTGTTGCTGTGGCCTGTGTGGCTCACCTCCTCGGCGCTGGGGGCCGGGGGACTCTGCTCCTCCATGCTCAGGGGTAGTGATACTGCAGCCTGAGAGGCTTACCTCTTTGGCGCTGGGGCCTGAGTTGGAGGGCCTCTGCTCCCCTTTTGCCAACTTCTGGAGTCTAGATGCCAAAAATCAAGGTATCAGCCGCCTTGGTTTTTTCACATGAAGCGTCTCTTCTTAGCTTACAGTTGAGGACTTTTACAGTGTCCTCACATGGTCTTTTCCTGTGTACTCACACTCCTTGTATCTCTCTCTGATCTTTTCAGTTTTTTTTTTTGCGTGTAGGCCTATTGTATTCATATGTCTGAAAATATCTTTATCCCATCTTCATGAAGTACGTTTTTAGTGTCTTTCTCATCGCCACTTTTTTTTCATTCCGACTTGAGAAACTATCCGCCCCCCGCCAAATTTCCTTTGTACCTTGTCAAAAACTAGCTCTTTCTAAGGTTCAGTGTTTGAATTCTGTTGATGTATATTTTTTTGTCCTTTCACCAATACCATGTTATCTTTTTTTTTTTACCAGGAATCGAACTCAGGACATTGCACTTGCAAGGCAGGCAGAGGCACCACTGAGCTAAATTCTCTGCCCCATGTTATCTTGATTATTGTAGCTTAGTGTGTTGAAATCTTGAAACTGGGCAATACGAATCCTCTGACTTTGTTTTTTTTCTTAAATGTTTTGTCTCTAGTTCTTTTGCCTTTCCTCATAAATTTTAGAATCATCTTGTTGATATATACAAAAAGGCTTGTAAGTTTTAACTTAGAGTCTACTTTTAAATGGTAATATACCATGTCATGCATAATATGGACCTTATTACTTTTTGTCATTGTGGTCATTTACATTGCTGTCATTCACTTTACTGTTAGTGTCTCCCCCTACCCCTTTTTTAAGGCATGGTCTCACTAATGTAGCTCACTTCAGGCTGGCCTTGAACTCACAATCTTCCTGTCAGCCTCTTATGTGCTTGCATTATAGATGTGTGCCCTAATGCCCCATTCATTTTACTTTTATGTATGTTATAAACCCCACAGCACATTGTTAGTATTTTTACTTTAAATTTTTCTTTAAAAAGTAAATGCTAAATATAACTTACATACATTTTATTTCACACATTTTAGGTGTTTGATGAATTTCAACAAACATACACAGTGGAGTCTACTGAGATTGGCTTCATTCAATCAGTCTAATACCTTTGTTATTCTCTCATGTTATATCATTAGCACATTCCCTTTTATTCTTAAATAGTATTCTATTCTGTAATTTACCAGAGTTTATCTGTTAACCTTTTGAAGGATATTTGGATTATTTCCAGTTTTCAGTGATTATGAATAAAGCTGTTATAAACAATCATGTATAAATTTTTACTTTTATAGGGTAAATAGGAGTGGGATTGCTGGGTCACATGATGAATGTTGTGTTTAACATTGTATGTACTTTATTGCTGACCTATGTTCCAGAGTAACTGTATCATTTAGCATTCTCATAAGCAGAATGTGAGGGTTACACTTGTTTTACATTTTCATCAATACTTGATATTGTCACTTTCTGAAATTTTTAGGAATTCAAAGAGGTATATAGTAGTATATTATTGGAGTTTTAGTTCATTTTTGTAGCTTTTTTTGGTATCAGGGATCGAAGTCAGAACCTTGCACTTGCGAGGCAGGCGTGGTGCCACTGATCTACATCCCCAGCTTTTTGTAGCTCTTTAATAGATCTTGAAGTTATAACATGTGAGTCCTCTAACCTTACTCTTTTTCAAAAATTTTTGGGTTATGCTAGTTCCTTTGCTTTTTATAAAAGTTTTACAGTTCTCTTACCTATATCTATAAAAAATTGTGCTGGAATTTGACTGGAATTTCATTAAATCTATAAATCAGTTTGTGGAGAGTCCTCATTTTAATGCAGTTAAGCCTTCCAATTCATGAAGATATCTCTACACTTACTTAGATCTTCTTTGTTTCTTTTTTAAACCAGTGTTTTATAGTTTTTACAGCACATAAGGATTCTGCTGCACATTTTTTAGAATTATATATTTCATCATTTCAGAGCTTCTTTAAGTGTCATTTTTGTAAGTTGAATTTGTATTCTGTGACCTTGCTAAACTCAGTTATTCATAAGATTTTTTTTAGTGGGTAGATTTCTTTGGTGAATTGTATTTTAAGGAGACTTTAAATTTTTTTCTTTTTCTGGTACTGGGAATCGAACTCAGGACCTTGTGCTTGCCTTGAAGGTGCAGCGCCACTAAGCTACATCCCCAGCCCAAGGGGACTTTAAAATTAAGAGAACTGTTTTATATAATTACCTTTGTAGCTGCTGTTTCCACTACTCTCCATTCTGTTGTATGGATTAGTATTTCAATTTGGTATAGTTTTTGTCCTGTCCAAGAATTTCTTTTAACATTTCCTAAGACTGTAGGTCCGATGGTAATAAATTCTTTCAGCTTCTATGTATCTGAAGAAGTATACTTTCATCTTCTCTCTCTCTCTCTCTCTCTCTCTCTCTCTCTGTGTCTTTTTTTTTGGTAGTACTGGGAATTTCAACTTCCGGTCTTCACACTAAACTATATCTCTAGCCTTTTAAACATTTTTATTTTGAGACAAGGTCTCACTGAGTTGCCCAGGCTGGACTAGAACTTGTGATCCTCCTATTACAGGCATGTGTCATCATGCCCAGCTTCATCCTCATTCTTGAAAGATATTTTCACTTGGTATGGAATTGTAGACAAACTTTTTTTTCTTTCTATTCAATAACTACAAAGATACTGTTGTATTTTTTTCCAGTTTACAAGTTTTTCCAAGAGCCATCCACAACCACCCACACAGGTGCTGAACTTTGATGTATTTGAATTAATTTTTCAACTTTTTTTCCCCTATTTTTACATAAGTCTTATTTTATCCTGGTGTCCAAGATATTTTCCTGTGTTTTCCTCTTAAAGGTTTAGCTATTTTTACCTTTTATATTTAGGAGAGTAGTGGGAATAGGTTTTTATATATATGGATATTGGAGTCCAATTTCTTTCAATATTTTTTCTTCCTTTAGAAGTAACTTACTGGCTTAGCACCATATTTTGGTTAGGTTATTGTTGGCCCATTTTGTTATAAGCTTCTATACCTGTCAGTTGTGTTTTTAACCCCTTTACATTGCTGCTAAATGCTTTTATTCATGTACCAGCTGTCTTTATTTCTGGGCCTTAATTGTAATTTATATCTGGGACAGTGAATTGTCTTTTGTTAATATTTGTGTAGCATTTCTGTATTTTTTCATTAAATCTTTGTGTATTACATTTGGGTATGTCTAATAAATTGCATAAATCTGGATTAAACAAATTTGTAGTCTTTTCCTAGCATATTTATCCAATTTATATTTGTTATGATTAAAATATTTCATTTAAACTATTCATTTTAATATAGCCATATGCTGATTATCTTTGTTTTTTTTTTTTTTCCTTCCAGATATACTGAGTTTAAATAAGCATTCACTTTCTTTGAAAATGTAGAATTGTAGACCCGGATGTGATAGTAGTGTATTTGATTTTGGCATATACATTGGATTACTGTTTGTTGAATAGCATATATTAAATTCTTGACTGAAGTTTCTATTTCCTACGTCGGTTGATTGAATTCCATCTGCTTATGGGTTACTCAGATTTTCTTTCTTTTTCACTCATTGCTATCATAGTATGAGCAATTTTTTTGTCCTTCAAGATAAGTTTTAAAATAACACTTTTAAGTTGGGCATGGTGACATATGCTTATAATCCTCATACTTGAGAAGACTGAGGGAGGAGGATTGTAAGTTCAAGGCCAGCCTGGACTACATAGTGAGAACCTTGTCTCAAGTCCATTAAAAAAAAATCCATAAAAACCCATTGAAAACATTGTTTCATGATTATATTTTAGTTTACACTTAAACTCGAGGCATTAGCACATGAAGCCATTGTTGTTATTGGGAGGGAGGGCATCTTATCATCTTGAGTGGCCTTTCTGACTTGGTGTTCTGTTCCTTGTATGAGAACTCCAAACCCAACATTCAGGTACACACAGGCTTTTTGTTCATAATACCAAATGTATTTTCTCTGCCTTTCTGAATTCTGCTGCCCATTCTCCTGCTCTGCAACCCCCCATAACTTTCTTGCTAGATTAAGTTTACATTAAGGACTTTGTGTTATTTCCTCCCTCCCATCATGTTTTATCTTCTATTTTTAGTTTTCAGTAGGAATAGTTGCCCATAAATGGAAAATTGATACTTTGTACTAATTATTGGGAGAAACTTGGGGGTATTTAAGGTTGGTAAACAACTGCTCTGAGAGGCTTTGGCTGCCCTGATACCTAGGCTGTTTTAGCATTTCTATTACTTATTTCTAGTGCATTGTTAGAAAGCTTTGGTTATTGAAAAACTCAGAAACAGATTTTTGTGTGTGGTGTTTTATAATGTTCAGAGACAAGGGGGGAAATTACAGAACCTGATTCATGTTGGGCCAGTACAGAATTGCTTAGGAAAGAAAAATGTACTATGTCCTTGCATTACAGTAGAAGAAAATATTGGTGAATATTTAAGCAGGTCTGGAGTTGGGGATTTTTTTTTTTCTAGAATCTAATACATATACTGTACTGTAAAGGTGTTGATGTTGAGAAAATACAGAACATTTTCAATCAAAAACTATAAAGAATTCATGGGTAAATGCTGACTGTGAAAAGATATGCTATAATATTATATATAAAATCCTTTATACATAAATAATATCTGAGAGATAATTAAAAAAATAGTATTTATAATCCAAAGGAGAACTGTGCCCAATCCTTGAACAGGTTAATTCATTAAAGAAATAATAAAATTTAGCTATTAAATATTTGGAAAAACAATAATCAAAGACCTGGAAATGAGCACTGCTGGTGGATGGTGTATTGGTTTAGTTTTGTTGAAGTCAGCACCTGGGATAGTCTTTTCAGTATATAAAAATCTAGAAGTCTGACACTGTAAACCTAAGTTCAAGAATAGATACGTCATTAAGAATCAGTAATTCTTAAGACTCATTTTAAGTGTAACCCTCTTCTTTCATTTAAAAAAGAAAGTGTGGTGAAATTCCAAAAGTGGTATTCAAGCAGTTTTAACCCTTTTAAATTCCCAAGAGTGTTTAAGGTATTTTAAAAGCAGTCAGGCAAAGGCATCACTGAGTACTTGGGAAAGGGCAGAATTCTCTATTGATTTGTTAGGGTATTTCTGGGAAGGATATCAACTTTAATGATGTAAACGTTTTAGGTGTTTTTTTTTTTGAGAGGGTCACATTGGAAGGATAGTATGTTTATTATTTAGAGTTTATTCTGGAAATTCAAAGTGAATAAAGTTCAGAGTAATCAGAATTAATCAAGACAGTTATACTTACACATGCACTTGTTTTTTGTGTTTGGGTATGTATTATGTATATCTAAATATATAAAACACTATATAATGTATACCACATTTGTCATAGTACAAATTATGTAGCAGAATTAAACACTAAACAAAAAGTTAAGTGATGATGGTGGTAGTTGTTTGACAGAAATACCTTTTCCTAATGTCATCTGGATTGCTGTGTTATAGTTTAGATCAAAAATGATCCCCCAAAAGCTCATGTGTTCAGAGGTGGGACTTTTGGAAAGTTATTAAGTCCTAGGGGTACTAACCTCATAATGGATTAACATATTGAAGAGTTCATAGCTGAATGTGCTGTTAAGAAGTGGGACCTGGGCTGGGGATTTAGCTCAGTGGTTCCGGTGCCTGCCTTGCAAGTGCAAGGTCCCGAGTTCGATCCCCAGTACCGAAAAAAAAGAAGTGGGATTTAGCTGGGGGAAGTCAGTCATGTAAGCTGGAAGAGTATAGTCTTTTCCCTGACCCCTTTCTCCCTTTTTGACTTTACCTTGCTTACTTGGCTTGCTTACTGTCAGGAGGTGAAGAATTTTTCTCTGCCATGCCCTTCCATAATGTTTCTGCCTTGAAGCCATCCAGCCATGAACTGAAACATCTGAAACTGAGCCAAAACAAACCTTTTCTTCTCTAAGTTGCGTATGTTAGGTATTTTGTCTTAGTGCTGGAAAGTTTACTAATACAAACTATAACAGTTCCTTGTACTGATGTATGTAAGAAGCAGTATTGGTGGTCTGCAGTTTACTACCTCTTGGGGAATGTTTTAATAGCCAGCTGTTTAAGCTGGGTGTGGGGGTTGCATCCCTGTAATCCTAGCACTCTAGGAGGCTTGGGAGGCTGTGGAAGGTGGATTGCAAATTTGACCTCAGCCTGGATAATTTAAGTGATTTAGTGAGACCCTGTGTAAAAAGTAAAATAGAAAAAAAAACCCCAAAAAACTGAGAATGTGGCTTAATGTGAATGAAGGTCCTGGTTTCTATCCCCAGTATCACCAAAAATTTTATATATGGAATTTGTGGGATGAGAAAGTTTTATGATACGAGGTTGGAATAGCATAGGCAAATTTTGTGGATGTGTAAGGTGGGACTGAATCTAAGTTCTTAATGGGCAATAGGAAGTTATTGGAGGTTTAATAGCTGGAAGCTTGATCATAAATAGGACTGCTTAAAGAATGTTTTTGCAATCAAAGAACATCAAGTGGCAGTGATGCTATAGTATGGTGTTCATTGGACTTTGGAAATGATAGCCAAAAAGAAAATGGGGAATGGTTACAAGGCAAATGTTAGGGAAGACATAGCAGTAATCCATTAGAAGTGTAGGGATGAAGAAATGGTTTGAATTGGTGCTACTAATGAAAAGGAAACTTACATATATATGTATTTTTCTTTTTGAGACAGGGTCTCTCTGTGTAGTTCAGGCTGGCCTCAATCCTCCTGCCTCAGCCTATTGAGCACTGGAATTACAGTTGTGCATCACCACGCCCAGCTAGGAAATTCAATAGTGTGTTTTGTTTTTGTGGTACCAGGGCCTTCTGCAAACATACTTTAAAAAAAAAAAAAATTGAAGACAGGCTCTAACTAAGTTGCCTGGGCTGGCCTCAAATTTGTGATTCACTAGCCTAGTAGTTGGAATTACAAGCATGTGCCGCTATGCCTGTTTATTTTGGAGGGGATTCTTGAACTGGGCAAAGAACTTAATTATTGCTAGCTGAATTTAAGATGTTGTTGGGATGTACAAATGGGGTAAAATCTAACATTTTTAGGGTTAAAAGTTTCTGGAGTCCTTGGCATAGAGGCTTAAGAAGAACGGCGTGCTCTTGTGACATCCCTTTGCCTCTCTTCTCTCTTGTTTTGATAAGCAAGAATATTTAAACAAAATCACAGAGTACACAAGCGACCCTTCAAAAGCATCTTTAGCTGAAGGCAAAGATAATAAAATTGAAGCCAAAGAAGAGTGAGAAAGACAAATTAGAAAAGAAGAGAAAAATAATGATACGGAGGAAATTAAAAATTGTATGAAGGAGGCAAGAACTTGTTTGCTTTCACTTTTGATGCCTAGCAGTCAGTGAAGTGTTCAGGACTGAATAGGTGGTCATTGATTAGTGACTAGCATAATACTAAGTATTTTTAATTGTCCCCAGATATTGTCTACTTTAAAAAACACTCATGGTAAAATATACATAACACTTAAAACTTGCCATCTTAACCATTTTTAATTGCACCTTTTAGTCTTGTTAAAGACATTCATATTGTTGTGTAGCCAGTCTCTAGAACTCTTTCAACTTGCAAAATTGAAATTCTGTGCCCATCAAACAACTGCCAGTACTTCAGTGCTTTTTATAAAAATGTTTGCAATATTTATCCCTTTTAAAATAATGTAGAACTTTCCCTTTTTCCCTAAAATAATAGATTGAGCATTCCTAATTTGAAAATCTGAAATCCAAAATACTCCAAAATCCAAATTTTGTGCACTGGCAGGACACCACAAGTGGAAAATCCTGTATCTGTCTTTATGTAGTGGGGTGTAGACAAAATGCAAGTATACAAGAATATTGTACAAAATTTCTTTCAAGCTATGAGTACTTGTACAAGGTGTACATGAAACATAAATGACTTTTGTATTTTAGATTTGGGTCCCAACCCCTATCTCTGTGTATATGCAAATATTCCAAACTCTGAAACATCTACAGTTGGAAACACTTGGTCCCAAACATTTTGGATAAGGGATACTCTACCTGTAAATATGAAAGCTATATTACATTTAGTGGTCTATATTGAGGAAGCTGTGAGCTTTTAAAATGATGATTCATAATAATTATTTTAATTTCTTGGTACAGTTATTAAGGAGTTATACTTAGAATTGTAGAAGCCCAATGAGTCTGTAGATTTGAGCCCCTTCTCTCACGCTGCTAGCCAGGAGTCAGGGAGAAAGTGCAGTTTGCCATTTCCTTTTTCTACATCAAGGTCTGTCTCTTCACTTTCCCTCTGGGCTTCAATTCTTCTTTCAGATCGTGCCTGGTTCTTAGGGATCCACTTCCCTCCTCCTTTTCTTCCCCAAGTTGTTATATTTCAGTGTCTGGATTCCAAATCTCTGAGAGTCTGATTTGCTGGTGTTTACTGCTCTGCCATCTTCCCAAAGCCCAATGAATCGTTTTTTTTAAAAAAAAAATAGCAGTTTAAGCCAGGCATAGTGGTGCCTGCCCATAATCTCAGGTCTCAGGAGGCTGAAGCATGAGGGTTGAGAGTTCAGTGCCAACCTGTGCGGGTAGTGGTAGTGGTCGGGAAAAGGTAGCCTAGTATTGCACCCAAAATAAGAGGTCTCCTTTCTTCTCTCTTCCCTTCTCCCATTACCCCTTTTGGATTGAACCCAGGGCCTTTACCTTGATCTTTATCCTTTTTTATTTTTTTATTTTGAGATAAAGTCTTACTAAGTCATTAAGTTGACCAGACTGAGTTTGAACTTGTGCTCCTCCTGCCTCAGCAAAAGAGGTCTCCTTTCTAATTCTCACTGAAGTAGCTTAATAATTTATATTTTAGACCTTTGCATTGATAAGAGCCAATGATGACCCATTTAATTTTTGGCATTTTAAAATGTTCTTCCTGTCTGATCAATTTCAGCTAGACCTTTTTCTTTTGAGACAAGGTCTCCCTTTCTAGTTCAGGCTGGCCTTCAACTCACTATATAGCCTAGGCTGGTCTCAAACATGTAGTGATTCTCCTGCTTTAGCTTCCTGAGTGCTGGGATTACAGACATGTAACACCAAACCTGGTTTAAACTTGATTTTTAATATAAACCCATTTCATTGGTTGAATGATTGGAGCTATCCAAAGTGCAATGAATCTTCTCTCCTAAGTGATAGCTTTTAAAATATTCAAGTAAAGGTTAACATCTCTGATAATTCTCCTCAGTTACAGTAAGTTAAAAAGCTTTTCAAAATTTTTGGTGCTAAGAATTGTACCTAGGGCCTCACGTGTTCTGAAGCACCTGCCCTACCATTGAGCTATACTTCTAGCCCCCAGCTGATTTTTGCATGACAGTTTTTCATCCTTTACCAAATACATAGCCCTCTATAAGTTATCACTTGTTAAAAGGTAGTACTCAGAACTTTAACGATCTGATCATACTATACCTTGGTGAGCTGATTAATACTATTCATCCACATAATGTACTTTATTAATTTGGGTCATGAATACCTTTTAAAATTAATTAATTAATAAATAAATATATTTATTTATTGGTACCGGGGATCAAAATCGGATCATTTTGCTTGTGAGGCAGGAGCCAGAACCACTGAGCTAAATCCCTGGCCCTATGGAATACCTTTTTAGTAGACATATTTTATGAAGGGCACATTGACTTGTAATTTGTTTAAATCTCTTAATCTGTTTTAAAGTCTGCTGGCTACTGTGAATTATCTTGTATATTTATTGCTGGGTTTTAACAGATTATGATCATAACTATGTGTTTGTTTTTATTCAACCTAAAAGTTTCTGTTCATTTAAAACCATGACCCAACTGTAGACTTTGTATATTTATATTCTTGCTGTAGGGTATTTAAATCTTTTTAATTTTTCCTACCAGTTGTATGTCAGCCAGCTACTTCAGTTAATCTTTTAAATTGAAACATTTTGTTTAAAAGTTGACTGCGTTTAATCTAAAATATTAAATATTGTATTTTAGGCACTGATCACATTCAGCATAAAAGATTAATACTTAACATTTATTTTTATTTTTATTTTTGGTACTTGGGATCAAACTCGGGACCTTGCCCTTGCCAGGCAGGTGCTGTGCTGCTGAGCTACATCCCCAGCCCAATATTTTACATTTAAAAACAAAATAGTTCTTGTTTTCCTGAGCGCTAAACTTTTACCTGTCAAGGTTTAGAAATAGAGGACAATGTTAACATTACTGTCCCAGGATAACTAATTTTTCAAATAATAAAAATAAAGCAGATATTAAGCCCAGGCATTGAATATTGTAGAAAATAGTACTGTGATTGGAGGAAGACATCCTAACTTTTTACCTAGCTGGGGAAATCTTTGTTTTCTGATACTTTTAGGAGTTAATGATTCGCTGTTTAATTTTTTTCTCAATAGTTTTTCTAGTAGATGGTAAAGATTATAGATGTGCATGCCACCAGCTATACACAGCTAATAGGATATAACAGTGATTTTTGTGGAAGATTTTGGTCATCCCCACTTCGTAATACTCTACCTCTTAATGTTATAGGTCTTTTCTTTCATTTATAATCTTAAGAAAGTTTGCTTTCCCAATATTTAGTATGTGGATTGAATATTCACTTGTTTTCAGCTTTAAAAATGACACACATGGGCCGGGGATTTAGCTCAGTGTTTTCGCCGCCTGCTGTGCAAGTGCAAGGACCAGAGTTTGATCCCTGGTACCAAAAAAAAAAAAAAAGACACACATATGCGCTGTCCAAAATGGGAACTATTTGTCTCATGTTTGTTTAAACATAAAATATTAAAATGAAACAGTTTAACAATTTACTTGTCTTCTTTCACTAGCCATGTTTCATGTGCTCAAAGTTTCTGCTGGCTGCCATAGTGGAAAGCACAGATTCTGAATATTTATATCATTGCAGACACTGCTCTGTTGAATGATGTTGATGCAGTTACAAATGATTTTCATATTAATTTCAGACTATCCTTACACTAAAGGTGCAGGATAAATTCTAAGGGAAAGCATAATAATTCTTTAATGATTTTTTTTTTTTTTGGTACTGAGGATCGAAACAGGTCCTTCCACTTGCGAGGCAGGCGGTGGAACCATAAGCTAAATCCCCGGCCACTTTAATGATTTTTATATAAAGAAAAATGATATAGGTTATTTATGAAAATGTAGAAAATATAGAGGTGAATAAAATAAATAGGGGATTTTTATATGGGCCAAATATAGAGTTTGTGTTTTTGACATTTGTCTTCTAGTTCTTTTTCTCTGCAGTTATGTATAAGCACACACTACCTTGTGCTCATGTAAAATAAAAAGTAGAAACAAGAATATGAAAGTAACACCCTGCTTCCTTCCCCCATCCCCACCCCTTTGAGAGCGGGTTTTGCTGCCTTGCTCAAGCTTTTCTTGAAGTCCTGGACTCAAGTGATCCTCTTGCCTCATCCTCCCAAGTAGCCAAGACTATAGGCACACACTTGGCTTAAAAGTAATCCTTTTAACAGAACTATTTTTTGGTTTATAGAAGTTTATCTGAACTTAATTTTATTTTATTTTTTTGGTACTGGGGATCGAATTCAGGACCTTGCGCTTGTGAGACAGGCAGTGGCACCACTGAGCCAAATCCCTGGCCCCTAAACTTAATTTTAAATGTGAACAAGTAATTATATATCTTCCATGTTATCATTAGCCTTTTGGCTATAAAATTATGAAAGCACTGGGTTTAGTTCTAGATCATTGGGGTGAACCTATGGCATATGTGCTGCAGTGGGCTGTTTGTATCATTGAAAGCTCTAAAAGGTTTGCCATCACTATTCCAGATTATTGCATGAGTTAGTATTGAAAATTATTCCATTATTTACCTTTAAATGCCCTTTAAAATTATATTAGTATTTGCCTGTGTCTAATATCAGAATCAGAATTGCCTCAAACACATTAAATAAATTCATAAAGTTTCACTATGAAAGGATAACACAAAGTGGATGGAAATTTTATCCTGCTCTTTTGCTCATTTTTGTCTTGTTTGATATTTGGCTCTGTCAGCATCATCATTCACTACCAACATTGATTGAGTTAGGTAAATAGTGGCTTTGTGGGGAAATTATTAAGAATTTGTTAATCCATCCTGAGTGTATAGGTGAATTTAAACCCCACTCATTCTGGGTGTTAGCTAGTGTTATTTTTCACAATGATCAGAATTGTGAATAGGATTGGTTTTAGGTATGTTCTTTTTTTTTTTTCTGGTACTGGGGATTGAACTCAGGACCTTGTACTTGGGAGACAGATGCAGTGCCACTGAGCTAAATCCCGGCCCCTCTTTTATGAAAAATGGAAGATTGACAGTAGTTGATCATATTAGTGATGTGGCATAAAGGGCGAGGAAGTACAGAGCATTACATTTTTGGGCTTAAATCATTCAAGAAAATGTCTGTGTTTATATCTTGTGTATTTTTTTACCATGAAAACATTTACTTGTAAATATTAATCATCTATAAGAAATAATCAGAGGAAGAAGTTTCTAAATACCTTATAAAGTGTTTCAAAAATCCAGACAGTAATTATTTTAATGGATACTTTATTTACAATGCCATTATCAGTGTTTGAATGACATGTAATGTAAAATTAAGAATTGTTACACTGTAGCCCAATAATACCATCAATTTCTCTGATATTATAAAGCACTGTAATAAATTATATTTTTGTATTTTAACCCTCTGCCAGATAAGAATTATATAAGATGTTGAAATTCCATGCCTCCAAATTATAGTACTTTCTAAACACTTCAGTGTAGCATTCAGACTCTTAAGTGTAGGGAAGTAGAGTGATTATTTTCAGTGACTGTGCTTTGGTACATATGCACAGTTAGCTAGGAGTGGAATAGGAACTAATGACAGTTGTATTATAAGTCTTAGGCTTTAAATATAGTAAAATCAATCCAGATTTACCCTGTTTAGGATGGGTTCTCCAGACTTGTTAAGTATATGTGCTTGAGTTAGGTAATTTTATTATATACATTTTGAAACTTTGCATCAAAAGCTCTGTGTTTCATAGATTAAATGAAGTCCTTCTAAGTAGGTATTCTTATCCCAAGAAAGACTCTCCAAACTGGTGGGAAATTTTTTTTTGATAATAATAGAAGCTATCTTCTTTTCTTTGTGTGCACCACACCTGGGAGTGTATCCATGGAGTGTACCCTTTTTTACTTTAATGATTCCAGGACACATTACAACAAGAGCAACATTTTGGAGAAATATTTAGTTGCTAGTAGGGAAATTTTGCCATTACTGGGAAGCTTCAAAGAGCTTATTCAAAGATAAGCTTTGATTTTATTTGAGAAGGGGAAGAAACAATTAAGTGTCTATTATGTGCTAAGCACTCTGATGAACCCTTAGAGTTTTCTAATTTTGATCCCTTTGTCAGCCCTTTGAATGTTTTTAAAACTTAGAGTCTGAGGGGGTAAATTCCCCAGAATGTGTAGCAAATGAATCCTGTTCTTCTTTTTTTTTTTTCCTTTCTGCAATCTCCTGGATTAACCCCCTCCACAAATTGATATCCTTTAAAGTAATATTATTTTTTTCTTCAGGGAAGGAAGTGTGAGAATGAATGCATATGCTTGTATTGGATTGGGGAGATTAAGAATAGAGTTAGTGTTTGAAATATATCACAAGGATAAGACAACTGAAAGGCCGTTTATAATAGTTTAAATTTGGTAGAGATTCTGGCAAAAAGTCAACATTCAGTATAAATGGTAACTTTATTACTCTAGAGATTGTAGGAATTCTTATAATTCAATAAAGTGCTTGCCTATGGAAAAGATAGATATTATTTGTATTTGAAAGCACTTTGTTTATATCAACAGGGACCATGGTAATAATTTAGATTTGCAATTGTGAATAAAGTTATCAAAGTGCTCCTACATTATTTGATTTGGCCAGTATTCTACTTTATAGATGGGAAGAGCACTAATGCTATAACTAGTGGCTCTTTTAATAAATACTTAGTTAAGGAAACTATTTCTTTTAAAGAATGCTACAATGAATATATCTGAGATAGAAATGGGCTTATTAATTTCTTGGATGATTAAATGGAGGATATATGCATTATCTTAGGAAATGTATCTTAGGATTTTATCTTTAAATTTCTTAAATATTTCTGTTTTTTATTTCTAGGCTGTTCGCTGCTATGAATCTCTAATTTTAAAAGCTGAAGGAAAAGTGGAGTCTGATTTCTTTTGTCAGTTAGGTCACTTCAACCTCTTATTGGAAGATTATCCAAAAGGTAATTTTTTCTTTTGTTAATTTCTATTTGACCTATATACATGTTCAAAGTAATTATAATTATTTCTATTCTGCCCTTTTCAAGAATGCTACCATTTTTACTTTGAAGAGATTGTAAGCTCATGAACATAGTAAACGGTGAAAAACAAAAATTAGAAGAGATAGAAATGGAAAAATGTCATGTAACTGCATGTAAACCATCAATAAGTTGACTGTTCAGTAACACTAATAACCTCTTATGTACAATGTGGTTTTGTTTTGCCTGGTGCAAAATTCCCGTCCTATAAAGCCTCTTCAATAGAAAAAAGTGAGCCAGTTTGATTGTAAATATTTGTACATTGCTGGACACTTTTTTAAGTAACACAGACTTCCTTGTCCTTGCCATAAAACATGTCCAATTTAGCTAGAAAATATTCGAATGAAAATTTGATCCTTGGTCATGTTATTGTACAGATAAGTAACACAGAGTTGATCACATAAGAGCCTGAGCCTTGAATAACATCAATTTTTTATTCATCTGAAATTTCTTTTTTTCTTTAGGAAATAATTAAGAGGGCACAATAGCACATGCCTGTAATACCAGCTACTAGGAAGAATGAGGCAGGAAGATTGCAAATTTGAGGTCAGCGTGGCAATTTAGCAAGACTTTGTCTCAAAATAAAAAAAAATTTCAAGGTTTGGGGATGTACTTCATGTCTGAGTCCCTGGGTTCCAATCCCTAGTACTATTAAGAAACAAAAACCAAATAATCAAGTTAAATAACTGAAGATCATTCTTCAAAGATGTTCCTTTTTCATAGACCATTACTCTTAGAAAGTTGAATTTTCTCGCCTAATATCAGATAAAAAATCTACAGCAAAGCAGAACTAGTCTTTTGTTTTGTTTTTTGAGACAGGGTCTCACTATGTAGTTCAGGTTGGCCTTGAACTCACTATGTAACTCAGGCTGGCCTTGAACTCACAAGCATCCTCCTGTCTCAACTTCCTGAGTGCTAAGATTAATAGACGTGAGCCACTATGCCTGGCTTGTAGAAAGCTATTCTTACACGCAAGAGCATTTTAAACTATTGTTAGTAATAGAATCTTGATGTGCAGTAGATGGACGTCTAGTACAATTATGTTTTGTGGTCAGAGTGCTGACAGTTTCAAGGCTAGAGTGAAGGATTTTTTTTCTTTTTTGTATTTCATGCTGCTGTTTTTATTATGCTACTTTGCTGTTGGGTCAAGTAAATTTTTCCTAATGAAAATGCAGTTTTAGTCTAGGCATACACACTCTGTGAGACTTGAATTTAAGCTTATTTTTCAGCATAGCTCTGTTATTTACAGCTGCAGATTATATAAACATCCCTGAGTTTTTGTCTTACAATGTATAAATGGGGGAAAGGTGGTAGATGATAGCTTAGGGGTTTTGCAGTTATGTGATACTGGTTAATACTTAACAAAATGGTTTCAGTTCAGCAGGATAATTGATTCTAATACAGTCATTACTCAACACTCCATTAGATACTTTAATTTCAGTTAATGCTGGTAACTTAAAGGGAACTATTATATCAAAAAACATATAATTTTATGCAATCTGATTGTTCTTAAATGCTGCACATTTATGTGGAGATCACATTATTTTGACATTACATAAACCAGAGACCTAGACTCAAAAATTAGGTGCACATATGGGGCTGTATGTCCTTGCTCCTTTGTTATCATTCAACAATATATCTTTAAATTTGAAAACTAAATTAGTCAACGAATTTAGCTACATTGGCCATTTATAAAATTTTTGCCTATGAATGTAATGAATCCAGAAATATTTAGAGATTTTCTTTTCTTTTTTAGAAGGCAGGGTTTGGGATATGTGGCAGCTAGACTTCTTGGCAAACTAGCTGGTAGGAGTAATCCAGTCCAATAAGGTGGGAGAAGGAAAGGATAATCTAAGGATTTAAATCCTTGCAAGATGTTCTCTCAGACTCGTTTACTTATGAATTGGCCATTAGTAGGTAGATAGTAATTTGATGAATTTATAATAGAACGAGCAAGGAGAGAATAAATGCAGAATGTACATATATGTTTCAGTGTATGTTAATATTTCAGGCTAGTGGCTTTTATTTCCTAGATAGGAGTTTTTATTGAGTTTTTCTTGAGGCTCTTTGGCCACATTCCCAGTTTAAAAATTCCTTTTAAAATATGAACTACTGAATTCTTTCTGTCCATTCTCTTTACTTTCTACAAGTCCAAAACCAGAACCAGTCTCTAAATATACCTCCCTCCCCCATATACGGAGCCACACTCACACCATCACCACCACCACTACCACCACCGATTTGCAGAGGCATTTGTTACTTCAAGCTGCTTTCTTCTCTATGTCAAACCTGTACAAGATAACCGCCAACTCCAGGCAAATAAATGTTTATTTTTAGAGAACATGTTATAAACCAGAATGTTGTGGAAGCAACCATAAACCATACAATGAACATGTAATTCTGTGACTAATCAGGTATACACATGTAGGGTACTTATGGTCTTGCTATTCTGAAGACAATTCTTTAATGATTTGTCTTGATTTATTGTTGCCTCTGTATAACATTTTCTGAGTTCAAGTTTCTCTGAGTTTAGTTCCTTGTAAACAATAACAACAACAGTAAAAACTGCTATCTGCATCAATAAATGGTCAAACTTAATTCGGACTGTGGTTTTTCTACCCTTATTTGTCATTCTCATCTCATCTGCTTCCTGTCTTATGGGAATTCCTAGAAATTTATGGTCTGCAGCTAGTATACTATGGTTATCATTGCTGCTACAGATTTATTCATTAAAAATATCTTTGCTGTCATTTCAGATGAATGTGAAACAAGGGAGAAAGGCTTTCTTTAAAGAATTTTTTTTCCTCAACCTTTCTGGCTGCTAATAGCATTTTCCCCTGAAAATAAGACTGGGTCTTTTGTTATTTTTTTTGCTCCAGAAGATGCAGTAGGGCTTATTTTCAGGGGATGTCTTATTTTTTTCATGAACAACAATCTTCATTTATTCATGTACAAAAATGTACATTCATATATAAAAACTACATTTATTCAAATACAGTTATGTCATCATCTTCTGGGTACATTTATTCATATGTAAAAACTGCATTTATTCAAATACAGTTATGTCATCATCTTCTGGAATATCGTCATAACTCTCCAAACCCTGAATTCTGGCCTAATTTGACTCCATTTCCTGTAGAACCATTGGCCCTGATCTCTCATGTCCAGCAATAGAGCTCTCCTTAAATGAGCACTTCCTGTCCATGTAGCCTGCTCCCAGTGTATTGGCAACATAGTTATCAGTAGTTTTATCCCATGAATTCTTCACAAACAAGGCTTCATAAAGTTTCCATTAAATGAAGTGTTAATTGAAGACTTATGAGACAGAAGTGGCAGCAGAAACAATGACAGTTAAGAATGATGGTCCACACAAAAGTGAGGAAAAATTGCAGGCATTGAAATTCAGAAAATGTCTCTTTATTTCACACGAGTGCATTAAGTATGTCTGTTACAACACATGGCATATTGAATTATGAAGATTCATATTAGACACAACCACATCCATTCATTATCAAGTGTGCATGTTGTTCATGTGTTGTGCCTGTACTTCAGTTGGTCATTTAGCAATGAGTCTGAAGTCCATTTATTTACATAGGCAGTTCCTCTCATCCAAAGGCACCTACTTGGGTATTTACAAACACTTAATTATATTATAATTATATTATAATTTATTGTAAGTATTGATGTCAATAATATTTATATTTAATTATGTAGTAATATTATTTTATAATTACATCCATCATGTGTTGCAATGGACGCATGCACCAAATGTGTCTGCCTGGCTGATGATCTTAACTGGGGCATAGTTTTGGTGTAGGGCTTATATTCCAAACATCCTGAAAAATCATACTAGGGTTTATTTTCTGGTTAAGTCTTATTTTTGGAAAAGCATGGTATGTGCAGAGTTTAAAAAACACTTCCTGTAACTTGATTTGGTTATTTTGCTTCTAGGAATTTTTCCTAAAAACTAACTGGGCAGGAGATTCTGGGAAAGTGGTGGCTCAGTACATTTGACCTATTGCTGTGGTGGATTTCCAAGGAGTGTAGCTTTTAGTAAAGAATGTTTCAGTCAGGAATTGCTTTTAGGATAAGCACCTGTGGAAAGTGGAGGATAGAAGAACCAGGATTGAACAGAGAGAAAAATAAAGTTGTGACAGCTTTGGTCAGTTTCCTAGGAAGCTGTGGAGTTATAATGGCCCATCCGACCTGCCCCAAGCTGGACCAAGATAAGTAGACCTTTATACTCTGCTGATCTGATGCTGAATGTGAGCCAGCCTGGGAAGGAATGTGACTTTGGACAAGCTGGCTCTTTGCAGCTGAGGTAACTCCTGTAGAAACTCATAGCTTAGAGGCTATCATTGGCAGGACTCTCAACAGTTCTTCCTTGAGGTGGGATTTGAGTGGTTTTTTATAGTGTCTGTCATACCTCCGTTCTACACTGAACAAAGCAAACCCATTAACCTCTGCGGAACCGAACAGCCAATGTGGCTATCAGACAGAATGCCTGAAACAATGGAACTAGTACAGTGATGTTTTTCTTCAGGTTGGAGACAACCTGAGAGACCCAGAATCCTATGCTGTAGAACAAGCATTATATATATATTCAGATTACTATATATCATGGTCCATAGGAGCAGTCTAATTAATAGAAAATATGTGTGGTAAATTATAGAAGAGAGCTGTTTAGTTAAATTAGTTGTTTAGAAAATCAAGTAGTAAATTACCTCAATGTACACAGCAGAATTACAAAAAGATATAAATTATGAGGTAAGAGATGCAGGAGGTATATGGTAAGGATTTCAGAAGACAAAAAATTACTTGGGAAAACATAATAATAATGAAGCATTCCTGAACCAAATTTTGAAACATTAAAATTTCTTCACGTTTTATGATGAGCTAGAAGTTCGTCCAGTAAGTCCTAGAAATTTTAGCCATGATACAGTATTTTTTTTCTTTTCCTTCATTTACTTCCATTCCTTCCAGTAATTTTTTCTCTCCATATCTGTCACTTTTGTGCAAAATAGTCCTGATGTTTTTTTTTTCCTAAGGGTGCAAATAGCTTGGAGAAGTTATGTGCCAAGAGTTGCTAATGTGGACAAGTTTAAAGTCTGAGCTTGATGTAAATTTTCTTTCTTTTTGCCTTTCTTGCATCCAATGATGATATTCCATCCTGGGATATATACATATAATGATATGTCATCATATTATTTATTATTATATATTAATAAATCAATGTATGTTATACATTGTATTATATACAAATTTATATATAAACTGCATATAAATATATGACAAAATTATATAAAATTATATATCGTGATACAATTATATCAACTATGTAAAATATATCAGTATGCAAGTAATAATATATAATTGAAACATAAAATGCATGTTTTGTAATAGTAGATGTTGAGTTTGGCTTCTACAGAATTATCAGTGTTTTTGATCCATTTGATACTATCATTCTCAAACAGGTTTTAAGCATTATAAGGGTATCAAAATGAATGATTTCCCTCATTTTCTATTAAGGACTAGTTACAATGGACTAGGAATGTTTTCATGAATAGTTAAAGATTAGAAATGAGGACTGTGCTTAGGTTAAAAGGGATTTCCCTAGAGAGGTTCTGGGGATAGGTACTTTGTATATTCTCTAGAGTTTTAATAATTTATTTGAATTAGGAAACAAAATATATTAGAATGTTAAAATATCAAGCACAGTTGAAGTAAAATATAATTATTGACAAAATACTACATAAATGAGTGGAAAGATAAACAACCATGGAAGAAATGGCTCAATTACAAATCTGTTCCTGTAATTTGGAGTATCTAACTAACCAACTTCCTCCCTTTCTCCCTTCCTTTGTCCTTCCCTCTCTCCCTCCTGTACCAGGAACGTTACAGTATACCCTCAGCCCCTTTTAAATTTTTTATTTTAAACAAGGTCTTTTTAATCACTAAGTTGACCAGGCTGGGCTGGAACTTGTGGTCCTCCTGCCTTAATCTCCCAGAGTTCTGAGAATTACAGATGTGTGTCATCATGCCTGGCTGTGACTTTAAATATGGTGGGGTTCATCCTCCCCTACAGGGCCTTATACATACTAGATAAGCCCTCTACACTGAGCTATATTCCCAGCCATGTATGTATATATGTATGTATTTATTGAGAGGATTTCACTAAATTGTCCAGGCTGGCCTCACGCTTGTGATCCTCCTGCCTCAGCCTCCCTAGTAGCTGGGATTACAGATGTGTGTCTCCATGCCAGGCTAACCTGTGCATCTTAAACTAAAAGTTTAAAAGGTCCTTCTCAGGCTGATCATCGAAAAAATACTTCTTCATGTTTTCAACTAATAGTTTTAAGGACTTTTTAAAAAATTTAACTTCTTTAATTCTTCGTTTTGGTGCATGACATGAGGTAGAAGTTTCACATTCCTGATTATATATATAGGTACTTGAGTTCTGGTTACTATATTAATTCACTACTGATTGGAAATGCCAACTATATCCTTATTTATACCATTACTTATACCTTATTTATACCAATTCTTACGTATACCAAGGTTTTATATTGAGGATTCAGTTTTGTTCTTTTCTATTCCAATTCTTATTACTTTATAATTTCAGTATCTCATACAGCAAGATCTTCATTACTTTGGGTTGTTGTCTTAACTATCTTTTCTTATTTAATTTTATGGAAGCATTTCAGATAATGTTTGCAGTTTACTTCTCTTGTACACGTCTGAAGTTTATGAATTGCTTTACCCCTGAAACTCCCTTGTATATTAGAATTAATGTATCCAATCTGCTCACACTTTAGCCCTGCTTCTGTAGCCCTTTTGCTGCCTTGGCCTTTTGAATGCTTCTCAGTCCTGGGTGTATTTGTAGGATTAACTGGAGATCTTTTAAATGTATGAGTGCTTAGTCCCCCACTCTTAAGACATTCCAGTTTAATTGCTATGTCATGGGATGTGCTCTTCATTTTTAAAAAAGGTATACTCTACCAATTCTAATGTAGATATGTCACATTTTTACTGTAATTTCCTTGAATTTTCAGGTTAAGGATAGCTTCTTTGAATGGGAGTGAGGTAATGGGGGGAGTGAGAGTGAGTGGTGTGTGTGTGTAAATGTATGTATGGGGGGAGCACTGTTGATGGAATGAAAGGAAGCATCTCAAGAGGGAGAATTCCTTTGCTTTTGGGTTGAGTTCTTAGGTCATTCTTGGCAGTGAGGTCCCTTGTGAGAAAAAATAATCTATCACGTTCTACAGTAGCCTTGGAAAATTTTAATCCTTTATCAATTTTTTTTTGTTCTCTGAGGAAGATTAAGTTAATCTAAGAGGTTAGCCTAAAACTCTTGATTGCAGGTCTGATATTTGACCATGGTTTATGTCCTTGAATTCCTGACAAAGGATGCCCCAGATTTTTAAATTATTTGGTCTTGAAATATTACTGTATCTGCTGGGAGATGAATGTGGTGGGAAGCTCATTATAATGTTTCTTAAAAGTTGCATTAGTGATTTTTGAAATGAAATATTTGCAACTCATACTTATTTTCCCTCTTTCAGCATTATCTGCATACCAGAGGTACTACAGTTTACAATCTGACTACTGGAAGGTTAGTGCACATTTGAATGCCTATTTCCTGTTTGATGTTTTGTTTTGTTCTTTTTTGGCAGGTTATTACCAGTTATACTAAAAATGAACTCCTGGTTTTCTTTTTTTTTATTAGTTACTTTGAAAATACTTCTGGAGCGAAGGGATTGGAAATGGGCAAATGTGTAGTATTTTGTTTGTGCTATCTTATATGAACCATCTTTTATTTTATTAAAAGCATTAGAATTTTGACATGTTTTATTGTCCAAAGATCCTCCTTACTGAGATGTTAGAATTAAGAACAGCCACCCAGCCAACCAAAAAATGATTCTTGATTTTCTTGACCTAAGTTGGTACTTGGTAGTAAGAGGGCCAAAGGTGGTTTATCAGACTGCAATAGGAAGGTGTAGTGGGAAATTTATGATGAAATCTTTCTTGATATACAGGGTAGAGCCTGTAATTAGAGCTCTGAGGAAAGCAGAACTTAACCATTTTGAAAAAGACCTACCTAAATGAAGAACTGTTCAGAATGGTGACTTTGTTTAAGCACTATGTAAAGTTATCTGGACAGGCTAGTCTTTCATGTTATGTTTACTTTTAAGTGTAAATTTATTGATCAGTGGGGTTTCTTTATCTGAATTACCATTTTGGATTATTTATTTGATTCCTTTGGATTTGCTGTGTAATCCAGGCTAGCCTTGAACTCACTGCTTCGAACTTGGTGTCCTGCTGCCTCAGCTTTCCCAGTGTTGGGATTATATGTGTGTATCACCATGTCAGCCCATCTCAGATTTTTTTTTGTGGATTTTTTTTCAACTGACTACTGTGTCTTTTTTTCTAATTTGTAGTTGTAGATGTAGGTACTTATTCTAGTCAAGACTGGCTTTGTCTAGGAAAACCAACAGTTTTGTCTAGGGAGGCTATGTAGTAGTTTGAGAAATGTATTTTTGGTATTTTTTAAAAAGTACGTTGAGGGCCAGGGATTTAGCTCAGTGGTGCCGCCGCCTGCCTCGTAAGCACAAGGTCCCGAGTTCGATCCCTGGCACCAAAAAACCCAAAAAAGTACGTTGAAAATATCTTCTTTAGTCCATGGCTTGTATCTTTTTGTGCAGCACTGAAGATTATCTTTCTTTAAGCTTTATTGAAGTGTAATTTATGTACTATAAAATGGAACTTTATGCAAATCAGTGGCTTTTGTCAAATCTTCAAAGTTTGCAACCATCACCATGATCTTATTTGAGGACACTATCCTCTCATATTGAAACTTCATGACTACCCTTAGCCTCTGGCAACCAATTTCATTTTAAATGAAATGCTTTTCATCTTTTCGCCATTCAGTATGTAGTACATTTCTAGTTGCTTATATGAGAACATGATAGGTTATTGCATACTGAGCTAGTATCCTACTATCTTACTAAATTGTATCATTACATTTATTATTATTCTTATAGCTTTGCACTAGATGCCTTAGGATTTTGTGTATATATTATTATGTTGTCTGCAGACAAATACTGTACAATTTTACTACTTTTGTGCAAGCCCTTTCATTTTTTTCTTGCCTTATTGAACTGGGAAGGACATTTAGTATGATTCCTGATGTTTGGGGAAAAATATTCGATTTTCACCATTGAATTTCATGTTAGCTATAGGGTTTTCATAGATTTAGATTTAAGATTGAAGAAGTTCCCTGCTTTTCTGTTACTAGTATACTTTCAAGATGTTTCGTTCTCTTTCATGTTTTTATAATGAATATGTGAGAATATTGGGGGAAGCTCAGTTTCTCTTATACTTCCACAACACAGAACATTTCTGTAATCAAATGCCTCCCTCCCGCACCAAGCAAGCAGTTCTGCTGTAAACAACCAGCTGTGTGTCCTCTTAATTGAGTTTTAATTCTGACCCTGTGTACTTGAAGACACTGGTTAAGGGCCCAGCCTTACAAGAATGCCCCCTCTAGATGCCATTTGTTTGTTAAGTCCAGGCTCTCAGAACTTCTGACAACAGTCTGTAATTTGGAGTTCCCACAGTCACTTCCTCTGATTCAATGAATTTGCAAGAGTAGCTTACAGAATTTGGGAATATGTTTACTGGTTTGTTATAAAGGGTATTACAAAGAAAACGGAAGAAGAGATGAATAGAGAGTCATGTGTGAAGAGATTTGGAGATTTCATGCCCTCTCTAGGTATACTATCCTGCAGGTACTTCCATGTGTTCAGCTATCCAGAAGATTCTGAACCCAGACCTTTTGGATATTTATGGAAGCTTCGTTATGTAGGTGTCAGCCGCTTTTCTTCCACCTGTACTTGTGAAGTGGGACTGAAAAGTCTCAACCTTTAACCAGCCCCCATTCTGAAGCTACCTAGGTTTGGCCAGCCACCTGTCATCTTATTAGTATACAAAAGACACTCTTATTCCTCTGGAGATTCTCAGGTGTTTAGAAGCTCTTTGTCCAAAAAGAGAATGAAAATCAAATATATACCACAATATTACAAACAGGTACACAGTTTTGTCATATTATCTTCATCTATTAAGATCCTGTGTATTTAAAAAAAATATGCTGTGTGGTGAATTAATATTGCTTAATTTTTTTCAAATGATTCTTAGATAAGCCCCAATTAAGTTGTATTATCCTTTTTGTTATTTTTGGCTTTTATTTAGTAATATTTGTGAAGTTTTTTTTTTTTTTCTTCTTTGGTTTTTTGAGACAGGGTCATACTATGTAGTTCAGGCTTGCCTCCAACTCACTATGTATCCGAGGATGGCCTTGAACTTGCAATGATCCTCCTGCCTCAACCTCCTGAGTGCTGGGATTACAGATGTGTGCCACCATGAATGGCTCGTTAAGGATTTTTGCATTTGTGTTCATGAGTGGTGTCCCCTGTACTTTTCTAAGTGATTTTATCTGGTTTTCACAGCAAGGTAATTCTGGCCTCATAAAATGAGTTGAGAACTGTTCCCTGCCATTTTCTTAAAGTCTGTGCGTTCATCAGATGTTTTATCACTATAATAAAATGGCAGAGGCAGATAACTTGTAAAGAAGAAACATTTTATTTTGCTTACAGTTTTGTGGGCTGGAAGAGGGTCTTCCTTGCCTATATCACATCGTGGTGGGAACTGGTGTATATGTGTGTCTGATCGCTGTCCTCATAAAGCCACCAGGGTTCATTCATAGGGGGCTCTATCCTAATTACTGTAATCTAAACCTAATCACTTTCCAAGAGTTCTTATCTCTGAACACTATGGCCAGATTAAGTTTCCACCCTCCTAATACATTAGCATAGGATTTTGGGGATTAAACTCCTATAGAAGTTAAGGGTCAGGGATATAGCTCAGTGGTGCCGAGCCCGCCTGGCAAGTGCAAGGTCCTGAGTTCGATACTCAGTACCAAAGAAAAGTTCGGAGTGGAGTGGGAGACAAACTATATTCAAATTGTAGCACAGTGTATAGGGTTGATATTCCTTAAATTTTGGATAGAATTTACTAGTGAGGTCATCTGGGCCCAGAGTTTTCTTTGCAGAGAATATTTTAAGCTACAAATTAAATTCCTTTAACAAACACAGGGCTACCAATATTTTCTATTACTTCTTAGGTCAATTTTGATAATTTTTGTCTTTCAAGGATTTATCTATTAATATGCAATTTTAGATTTACTTTTTCCCTGTTATAATACTATTTTCCCTTGACAAACTATTTAAATCTATAGTGATATAGCCCCTCTTTTATTCCTGATATTGTTAATTTGGTTTCTCTCATTTTTCTTGACCAGTTTGGCTAGAGGTTTGTCAATTTTATTGTTCTTTGTAAAAGGTAAGATCTTTGTTCCATTGATTTTTTTCCCCCCTCTATTTTTTGTTTTATATTTCATTGCTTCCTCACTTCAGTTATTCCACGGTGTCTTTTTTTATTTACTTCTGCTTATTTTGTGTTTAATTTTCTCTTTTTGTAATTTTCTGAGTTACAGAAGCTCAAAGTGATTTTTCTCCTCTTAATATAAGCTTTTTTTTTAAAACTCAAACTCACATCTCAGCTTTATTCACCACAGTGGAGTAATATAAACATTTAAAGGGATACATTTCTCTTAGGATTGCTTTAGTTCGTCCTATAGATTTTTATGTTTTCATTGTGATTATTTCAGAATGCTTTCTATTTTCATTTGTTCTTCTGATCCATGCATTATTCAGATGTATACGATGTAATTTAAAAATATTTAGGATATTTTGTATATCTTCATAGTTAATGATTTCTAGTTCTGTTTTACCTCTGTATGAATATATTCTTTTGAAATATATATTTTGAAATATATATATTCCTTATTGACTCAGCACTTGAAAATAAATACATGATTTGCATCTGATCAAATTGTCCTATAAATGACAAGTAAAGGTAGTTGACAGTGGTTTTAGAGACTCAGTTTTTTGCTGATTTTTTTGTATAATGTTTGTCTTTGCTGAGAGTTAATATTTTTCTATAATTATGGGATTTTCTTTCTTGTAATTTTGTTATTGTTCTCCTTTAATATATTTAGAAGTTCTTTTATTAGGTGGATTTAATTTATAATTATTTCTATTGAATCAGTTGACCTTTTTGTCATGCATGAAGTATTCTTCTTACCTTTGGTAATTCTTTTGTCTTGACTTGTGTTTTATCTGATTAGTCATTCCATTCTTCTCAGGCTATTTGCGTAATACATCTTTTCATTTCACTTTTGACCTACTGATATCTTTATATTTTTAATTCTTCTTTTTTTTTTGGTACCAGGGATCGAACTCTGATCCTTGCGCTTGCGAGGCAGGCGCTGGAACCACTGAGCTAAATCCCCGGCCCTTTAATTCTTCTTTTGTAAATAGCTAAATGAATCTTGCTATTTTAACCATTCTGAAAAGTCTGTGCCTTTTGATTGTAGTGTGTTGCTTTTGATAGTTAATGCACTCATTGATGTGGTTGGGTTTCTGGTTTTCATTTAATTTTTCCTCTTGTGTTTGTCCTCTCAGTTTCTTGATCTTATTGTATTTATTTATTTTTATTTTATTTATTTATTTTTTGTGGTACCAGGGATCAAAGTCAGGACCTTCCACTTGTCAGGCAGGCACGGTGCCACTGAACTACATCCCCGACCATCTTGATCTTATTTTATCTTTATCTACTCTTCCCTCTCCTTTTAACAATTGAATATATTACACACTTTCCTTTTACTTTTCTTACTGACTTGTTTAGCTGTCCTTATTTTTACTGTTTGTTTAATGTTGGTTCTAGGGATTGTGATATAATGGCTTAATTTTTCACAATCTACTCACAGTTAATATTGTACAGTATTAGTTCACAGAAAATGAAGATTTACAGTTGCATAGGTTCATGTTACCCAACCTTATCCTTATGCCATAATTGTTATATGTATTACTTCTATATTATTAGCTCCACAAAATGATATTAGTTTACTTTGAATAGGCCTTTATATCATAAAGTAGTAGTACTTGTTTGTATTTACCCAAACATGTTGTTTGAGTAATGTTTACCATTTCTGTTCTTCATTACATTCTGTGAAAAGTTACCATGTAGTGTATTTTGGGCTAAAGAACTTCATTTAACATTCTTATGGTAAAAATTTGGCAGAGATGAATTTGAAGTTTTTTAGTTCTTTTTCTGAAAATATTCTTTATATATATATATATATATATATATATATTTGGTTCCAGGGATCGAACTTGGGTCCTTGTGCTTGCAAGGCAGGCGGTGCTTAATATATTTTTTAAGGGCATTTTTGTTGAATAGAGATTTCTATCCAGATAGGCATTTTAAAAACCCATGAAACCCTGCCCTCTTTTTGCTTTCATGTTTTATGATAAAAAATTAGCTCTCAAAAGATTTTTGAAAACCTAAGAAATTTCACTCTTTTCCCATCTATATTTTATTATCTTGCTTCTTTCAAGATTTGTATTTTATCTTTGGTTTCTATTAGTTTGATATATACCTCAGCATTGTCTTCATATTTAATCTGATTGTCTTGAGTCTGCACAAAAAATTTGATTGATTGATTGATGGTACTAGGGATGGAATCTAGAGCCTTGTTCATGATAGCCAAGTGCTCTACCACTGAATTGCATCCCCAGCCATAAGTGTGGGGGAAGTTTTGTCATTTTTTCAAATAATTTATGTTCATTTGCTTTTTTCTCTTTCTGGAGCTCTTGATTATATGTCAATTAAATAATTTGTTTTATGTAACAGGTTCCTGAAGGTACTTTCTTTACTTTTTCTTTGTGGTGTTCACATTTAGTAATTTGTGTTTTTATTTTGAAGTTCATTTTCTTTTCCCTTTGTCATCTTAACTCAAGGTATTGAATTTTTATTTCTTACATGTTTTTCAGTTTCAAAGCTTCCATTGGTTTTTTATTATTTATCTGTTGAGATTTCCTGTCCTTTAATTAGTCATAAACATGGTTTTAGTTTGTTGGAGTAGTTAAAATAGCCACTATAAAATCTTTGCCATTTCTAACTAGCTTATCATTTTGAGTTTGGTCTCACTGATTTTTTTTTTCTTGACAAGATGTTCTATTTTTATGGTTATTTTAATGTTCTTTAATTTTATATCAGGTACTAGACATCATGGCATTGTTTCTTGCTCTTGATTATGTCATTTTTTTTCCAATGAGTGACTTTTTTTTTTCTTCAATTAGGCAGTTATTTTTATTAGATTCCAAATACAATTTTTTCCTAGTGCCAGCTTAAGTATTGACTTAGATCTTTTTTTGTTAGCTTAGATGTTTTGATAATTAACTTTCATTCGGTAGACAACCGGAGTTCCCTCTGGAGCTCTTTCTCCTTTCTGTGATTTCTTTTTTTCCAGCAGATTGTGATTTTTCCCTGGTTCCATTCTTCCACTAATACACCACCATGTATGCTGTCCTGCCTCAAGTCAAGAGCCATGAGAATGAGATCCCACTGATCCACATGCTTATTCTGTCCTCTTCCCTATTTGGCCTTCTATATTATTTCCTCTTGCCGCTTTAACAAATTATCACAGATTTAGTGGCTAAAATGTTATGTATTTATTCTCTTTAAATTTTGGAGGCCACAGTCCAAAATGAATCCTATGAGACTAAAATCAAGGTGTTGGTAAGGCTGATTTCTTCTGGAGGCTTTAGGGGGAGAATATGTCTCCTTGCCTTTCATAGCTTCTAAAGGGCCTCTTTGATCCTTAGGTCCATATCTTTACTGCCTTTTGTAGCTTGCCCTTTATCTTCACATTGCCTTTTTTGAATTTTGACTTTCTTGTCTCCCTTTTTTAAGGCCTCTTGTGATTACATCTGGCCTACCTAGATAATACTCTAAGATAGCCTGTCCTGCAGAGATTTTTAATTTAATCACAGTTGTGAATTTTCATACTTTACCATAAAGGTAAATATTGTCGGGGGATGAGAATGTGAACGTCTTTTGGAGCCTACCTTATCTTCCCAGTAGAATCTGATTTTGTTTATTCATAAGTGCCTTTAACTAGCTGTTTCATATATTATGCCCAGAACATAGTTTTTATAAAAACTATAGTTATAATTATTATCTGCAAGAGGATCTCTTCAATATTATCTTATGTAGCCTTCATCGGACCCAGTGATAACTTATTGTCCACTTTTCCCGCTTTATGACTTTATAAAAATGTAGTCTTACAACATTTTAAAATCTGTCTTTAACTCAGTATTGTATTTGTTAGATTCATTGCTACAGTTGTCTATTCAGTAGTTTATATTCATTGCTGTATATTTCATTGTGTGAATATGTCATGTTTTATTCCTTTTACCGTTGAGGAACTTTTTAAATGAATTTTGACTATTACAAAAAATGCTTCTATGAATATTCTTGTAGTTCTCTCTCTTCTTTTTTTTGGTACCGGGGATTGAACTTGGTACCTTGCGCTTGCGAGGCCGGTGGTGGAACCACTGAGCTAAATCCCTGGCTCTCTTGTAGTTCTTGATGCATACCTTCCTGTTGAGTGTATCTCAAGGAGTGGAATAGTTGGGTTATAGGATAATATGTATGTTCTATTTTAATAAAGATTGGCATGGAGTATGCCAAAAACCTTATTTCAGTTTACTTTCTCATGAGTATTCCTGTTCCTTCTCATCCTTAGCTTTTGGTTGCTGCTTTTCAGTGAGCATATGAGTTCTGAGAAAAATGTTTTCTGATACTGAACTCAACTCACCTCTTTGACACTTTCTTCCTTCCCAGATATTAACCCTGAAACTTCTTGCTGCCCTCATAATTTCTTGACTGTTGTGCCTAGATCGCGAGGTCCCCAAAGACCACCTAGGAGCCGATTCCGATGCAAACACACGAGGGTCGTTTATTCAAGCTGGAGCAGGGACTCTCATCTGACACCGACGCAGCGGGTCAGGATTGAGAGCCCCGACTCTAAAACACCAGGGGTTTTTATAGAGGTTACAGCAAGGCGTGGGGTTTCAAAAAAGCGCGGGGTTTCAAATCACACAGTTGGCTAGCATTTAGCAAGTTTTGAAAGTTTAAACCTAATTGGTTGGGCCTTGCGCGCTGAACTGCAAACGGCTGCTCAAGTCTTCGAAAAGAACATCTGGGATACTGGGGTATTGGGGTAACTACTGATTAGCTGTTGTAGGCCATCGAGAAGAGCATCTGGGACATTGAGGCAGCTACTGATTAGCTGTTGCTAGGCTAGTTGCTAGGGGACTGCTGAACATTATCACAGGCAGGTGGCCAAAGTGCATCTTGTGGTTTTTCTTGGAACTAGAATTTATGTCCAGGCCACCTTACTTTAAGATGGGGCCAAATTTTAAAATGGAGTTACTCAGGTCTCACAGATAACTTAAAACAATATTTTATTGGTTTTTCTGTTCTAGAAAAGAATGTTGAGGTCTGAAACAAGTTAGTTTACCATTGACTGAAAGAGAGCTCCTCTCTAATCTTACAATAGGAAAGCTTATTGCAAAATTTATTATTATACTCACTGTATTTCTAATAATAAGGGAATATGTTTACTATTGAATTCCCAATACATAGAATAGTAATTAACCATCATTAATTTCTCATGTGTAATTTTTTTTATTATACAAAGTTCTTAACAGATCATCCCAGTTATCAAAAACTGACTTCCCAAATATCAAGAACACAAGCTTGAATTTATTATTTACCATTGTGAGGAAGAGCACCACTTCTGCAAAATCTTATCAATATCTCATAGTGATGAAAGTAAGGTCAAAATTTGTTGAGAATTGAGTTTGGTTTAATGCAAGTCTTTCATTGTGGGAATTTTACTGGGTAAAAATCTCAATATAACAGTCCAGAATTGTGGAAACTGCAAGGCAAAGAATTTGAGGAAATGGCCACAAACTGTTAGTGATACTTTTCATTGAAGAGTTGATGGTTTTTACAACAACCAACAAAACTGGAGCCTGAACTGTAGACTTAGGGAAAAAAGTAAAGTAATGCCAATGAAAACAGAAGAATAGCAAAGTCATGTTAATATGGGCAGCCAGTTGGGTGTGGTTTCCATTCTCAGGTTCAGGTCAGGGTATATGAGTTCAAGAACTTGTATCAGATACACTATTATTTAAACAGTACTACTGGTGTAAATTTCTCTTTTCTAAGCATCAGTAAATGACATACCAGTACTGTTTGAGATCCAGTACATGTTTGTCAGGTGAACATGTTCAATGGTTGGTGGTCATCAGAGATCACGTTCATAACCTTTATTATAAATTGAACAATGTATATTATAGGATTCATATTTGAAATGTAACTGGTAATAATTTCCCCAGTTTTTAGTTGCACTCATCTCTTCAGACCTGTTCTCTGTAATGACATGTTACAAAATAATTCCCCAAACTACAAGTCCTCAGTTCTTCATCTGAAAATCTTGGCATCTGGAATTTTATAGAACTTAGAGGATTTTCCTTTCTTTTCTCTTTTCTCTCTTTTCTCCTCCTTTTTCTTTTTCTTTTTCTTTTTCTTTTTCTTCTTCCTCCTCCTCCCTTTTTCCCTATGCCCCCCTTTTTGGAAGTTAGAAAACAAATAATTTAGAATTTAGAAAGCATTTACTATGTTACACAATGTCCCCAGTGAAATGAGGGATAGATTCCCACAGGCAGTACATTTACATTTCTTCAGTGGTAATATGAATAGTTAATACTGAGTGAGTAGGTAAAGGAATATTGTTAATTCGAGTCATGTTTTTCCTACTCAAAGAGTTATGGTGGCTGACTTAGGATTAAACCTTAGTTTTTAAAGAACCTTTAGGAATTCAGAATGGGTAATTAAGAATCCTTGATCTATAATCTGTAATTTAAATCTACTTATTTAAGATTTTAAAAAATCAAATAATGTTTATTATATAATTCAGATTTTAACTTTCTGACACAATACCTTTTTCCTGACTATTTTAGTATAAATGACGATATCACTTGTGAAATGGTGAGTATAAGTTGTTTTATGTATCATGTAGAAAGAACAAAATAATTTTTAAAACAACAAAACCTAAATTCATTCAGGTGTCAGAAAAATGTAGAAATTGCTCTTATGGTTCCTCATATTGAGTAAAAAGATAGGAATCAAAAACTGTTTATCATTAGTCTTGCTGTGTGTTTCAGTACACAGTAGACTGTAAAGGATATATGTCAAGTTCCAAGACATGCTGGTGCAGTGGTGGTACACCTGCAACACGTGTACTACAGCAGGCTCCTTGTATCATGGAAAGCTCTAAAAGGTTTGCCATCACTGTGCTAGTGCTTTCTTTTATAGTGTATCTTGTATAATTTATATCTTAAATAATTTCATGTACTGTATTTATCACTGTGCTAGTGCTTTCTTTTGTAGTGTATCTTGTATAATTTATATCTTAAATAATTTCATGTACTGTATTTATCACTGTGCTAGTGCTTTCTTTCATAGTGTATCTTGTATAATTTATATCTTAAATAATTTCATGTACTGTATTTTTATTTATAATTGTGAACTTTTAAATAAGACTTACTTTTTCCTTATTTTTTCTGGCTTGAGTTTTTTAAAAAAGCAGCTTTTGAATTACAGTCATAATGTCAGTCAGCACTATTGCTTGAATGTACAGAAACATTCAGCTATAGTTTAAAAAATAACTGGCTTGTTGTAAGACATACAGGATGTATATTTCCTTTTTAAATTTGTTTTGTTTTGTTTTTGGTACCGGGGACCAAACTCGGGTTCTTGCGCTTGCGAGGCAGGAGGTGGAATCACTTGAGCTAAATCCCCAACCCTTAAATTTTTTAGTAGTTCATATTTGTAGGACATAATGATTATGATCTTGGTCCCTTTCCCACTTGCAAAGGATCTATTTCCCTGTTTTGTGTTATATATCTTTTATTTTGCCCTTTAATTATTTATACTTTGAGAGCTGGGCATGGTGGCACACACCTGTAATCTCAGCACTCAGGAGGCTGGGGGATCACCACGAGTTCAAGGCCAGCCTGGGTTACACAGTGAGTTTAAGGCCAGCCTAAACTACATGACAAGAACCTGACTCAAAAAACAAAACAACCCAGAATTATTTGTTCTTTGGGTTTTTCACATAAGAGAGACCAGCGATATTGAAGTTTGTGTGTCTGATTTATCTCACTTATCATTATGGTCTCAAGGTGCATCCATTTTTCTACAGATGACTCAAATTATCCTTTCTTATATAAGCAGAGAATTACGCCACTGTATATAAATACCACACTTTCTTTATCCATTCATGTGTTGATGGACATATAGGCTGCTTCCAAGGATTTAGCTATTATGAGTTGTGCTTCTATAAACATGGTTTCTTAGTTACTTTTCTCATTGCAAAGACAAAATACCAACACCCAAAGTTAAAGGAGGAAAGATTTACTTAGCTCACAGTTTGTAGAGGTTTCAGTTCCTAGTTGGCTGGCTTCAAGGCAGGATGGCATGGCAGAGGGGCATGGCAGAGGAGAAACAGTTTATGGCAGGCAGAAGATAACAAAAGCAGCAACCAGCAAGTGACAGGCAAGACAAATTCTTTCTGTCCCTTTATATTGTATAGAAGCTACCCACATTTAAAGCAGGGTGGGGCACCCTTAATCCTACCCACCAGCCAATCAGTGAACTTAATTTAGTAATCATACACTCTTAATCCCAGCACCACACATTACAGATCCTGCCACCTCTGAAAAGCCCCACCTGTGGGGTGGGGATATATAGATGCAAGCCCTAACACATGGTTATGCATGTATCATTATAATATGATGTCCTTAACTCTTTTGGGAAGATTCCTAGAAGGGAAATAGCTGATTCATGGCATTTCTATTTTTAGTTTTTTGAAGCATCTCCATACTAATTTACATAGTGGTTATCTTAGTTTATATTTCTACTAACACTGTAAAAGGGATCCTTTTTCCCTACAGATAAGCCAGTATTTGATTTGATTTCTTGATGATATAGCCATTCTTTATTGAGTAAGATGAAACCTGAGTGCTGTTTTAATTTGCATTTCTCTGATAGCCATACATGTTGACTATTTTTTGATGTATTTATTGGCCATTTGTGTTTCTTCTGATAAGTATCTTCATTTCAGTGGCTCATTTTTTGATTGAGTCTTTTATTTTGGGGCTCTAATTTTTTCAGTTCTTTGTATATTCTATTAGTCCTTTGAGTAATAGCTGACAAGTTTTTTCCCCATTCTATAGGTTGTCTCTTCACTTGGTTGGATGGTTGCTTTGTTACGCAAAAGATTTTTAATTTTTTCTTGTTTAACCTGCTTTGCTCTTGTTGCCCAGGATCACTTTTGCTATTATGTGCATCTTTGAGTTCCATATGAATTTTAGGATTGTTTTCTCTAATTCTGTGAGAAATGCTGTTGCTTCTTTGATTTGGGATTGTATTTTATATATATATATCAGTTTTGGGAATATGGCCATTTTGATAGTATTGTTTCTGCCTATCCAGGAATGAGGGATATCTTTCCTTTTTTTTTTTTTTTGGTTCCTGGGATCGAACTCGGGTCCTTGCACTTGTGCAGCAGGCGGCAAAACCACTGAGCTAAATCCTCGGCCCCTCTTTCCATTTTTTGATATCTTCTAGGGTCTCCTTTTTCAGAGTTCTGTTGTGGCCTTTATAGAGACTTTTGTTAGTATTGTTTTTCTAATTTCTTTCTTGCTGGGTTCCTTATTGGTGTACAGGAATGCTATTGATTATTGTTTGTTGATTTTGTATCCTGCTAATTTGCTGAATTTGTTTATTGTAGGAGTTTTTGGTGGACTTTTTTTGAGTCCTCTATGTAAAAGGATCATGTCATCATCTATGAATGAGGCTAGTTTGACTTCCTTTCATATATGTATCCTTTTTCTTTCTCTTGTCTGAGTGCTTGGGCTAAAATTTCGAGTACTATAATGAACAGGAATGGTGATAAGGGACCAGGAACAATAGTCTTATTCTTGATTTTAGAGGAAAAGCTTTCAGTTTTTTTCCACTTAACATGTTCACAATGGGGCCATAATTCATATGTCTTGCTGCTGGGTGGCTCTGATTTAATTTTATTAGTAAAAAGAGCGATAAAGGTGATTAGATCTATTTGAACCACCAGTGGTACAAGGTGCCCAATGGGACAGTAATGTGTGTACTACTGGTGGTTCCAGCCAGCAGGAACATGGTAATGTAATCTTAGCAGAAGGTTTGTCATAAATGGCTTTTGTCAGCCTGAGATAAAGTCACTCTGTAACTATTTTCTTCAGAGTTTTTATCACAAATGGATGTTGGATTTTGTCTGTTTTTTTCCTGAGTCAGTTGAGATCTCAGGTGATTTTTTTTTCCCTTGCTTCCATTTACACGATGTATTATTACATATATTGACTTGCATATGTTGAACCATCCTTGCATCCCTTGGATGAAGCCTACTTCATGATGTATGATGTTTTTAATGATTTATTGTTTTTGGTTCACCAATATCTTGAGTATCTTTGCATCCATATTCATTAAAGATGGACATGTAGTTTTCTTTTTTAGTTGAGTCCTTGTCTGGTTTTGGAATCAAGATAATGCTGAATTCCAGAAGTGAGCTTGGCAGTATTTCTTCTCTTTTAGTTTTATTAAAGATTTTGAGGAGTGTTGACATTAGAACTTAGTTGAAGTTCTTATGAAATTCAGTGAAGAAACCATGGGATCCTGGGCTTAGTTGGTAGACTTTTTAATTACAGTATTGCTTCAATTTCACTGCTTTTTATTGTATTACTGTACTGAGAATTTTATATCTTGGTTCAGTTTTTGTAATTCATATATATCTACAAATCTCTTCTTTTGGACTCTCCAATTTATTGGAATGTAGGGTTTTTTTGGTACTGGGGATTGAACTCAGGACCTTGCGCTTGAGAGGCAGGTACTACCACTGAGCTAAATCCCTGGCCTGGAATATTGGTTTTTGAAGTAGTTACTAATCTTCTGGATTTTGGTGATGTCTGTTGTGATTTTGCCTTTTTCATTTCTAATTGCATTGTTATGGGTCTTTTTTTTCCCTTTTTGGGGGCTAAGATTGGCTAAGAGTTTTGTTAATTTTCTTCATTCTTTCAGAGAACTAATTCTTCAATTCACTGACTCTTTGTGCTCTTTTTATAGTCTGAATTTCATTAATTTCTTTTTTCTTTTCTTTTTTCTTTTTTTGAGACAGGGTCTCATTATGTAGTTCAGGCTGGCCTTGAATTCACTTTGTAGTCCAGGCTGGCCTCAAACTAGTGGTGATCCTCTTGCCTCAGCCTCCCAAGTGCTGGGATCACAGGTGTGCACCATCACGCCCGGCTTGAATTTCATTAATTTCTGCTCTGATCTTTTTATTTTCCTTCCTTTGGATTTGGGTTATTCTTGTTTTTCTTGAACGGTGAAATGCTTCGTTAGGTTTTTTTAATTTGAGCTCACTCTTGTTTTTCTGATGTGGGCATTCGTAACGATGAACTTTCCTGTAGGACTGCTTTCATTGTGTCCCATAGTTTCTAGTATGTTGTACTGATATTATTGTTTGATTCTAGGAACTCTCTAATTTAATTCCTGAGTTCTTATGTAAGCGATTGATTATTTAAGAATGTGTTGTTTAATCTTTGTGTGCCTGCATAATTTCTGTGTTTTCTTTTGTAATTGATTTCTAGTTTCATTGTGCAATCATCTGAAAATATGCATGGGATAATTACATTTCCTTAAACATGCTTTATTGCCTAATATGTGGTCTATTTTGGAGAAAAGTTCCATGTGCTGCTGAGAGTATGCATTATTTTGTTGTTAGGTGGAATATTCTGTAAAAATCTATTAAATTTATTTGTTCAAAGGTGTGGTTCAACTAATATTTGTTTGTTGGTTGTTTTGTCTAGTAGTTTTATTTGTGACCGTGGGGTATTGCAGTCTTCATTATAACTGTGTTGGTATTTATCTGATCTTTTATGTTCAGTAGTGTTTGTTTTATGAAGTTACTTGCACCACTGTTGGGTACCTATGTATTTATAATTGTTATCTCCTCTGTTTGAATAGTGTCTTCAATATGTAGTAACCTTGATTGCCTCTCTGGTCAGTTTTGGATTGACACCCACTTTGTCTGAAAATAGGATAGCTATGCTGCTTGCTTTTAGGCTTCCATTGCATGGAATGTTGTTTTCCATCCTTTGATCTTTAGTCTAAATTTCTTTTTGGATTAAATGTGTTTCTCGTATACAGCATACTGTTGGGTTTTATTTTTTGATTCAGTCTGCCAATCTGTGTCTTTTTATTGGGGAGTTGAGAACATTCATATTGAGAGTTATCATGCAAAGTATTGACTTATTCCTGTCATTGTATAATTTCCCGGTTGCTGACACCCTCCCCCTCATTTTTCTTTTTGGTTAACTGCTCACCCTACTTGGTGTATTCTTTCCATGAGACTTTGGCATTGTTGCCTTTATTATCTCTTTTTAAAATATCCTTGAGAATATTTTGGAGTACTGGTTTGGTGATCATAAAATTTCATAAGGTGTTCTTTGTCATGGAAACACCTGATTTCTCCATCAATTTTGAAAGATAGTTTTGTAGGATATATTAGTCTGAGTTGGAAGTTGTTTTCTGTTAGGGCTTCAACCGCTTCTGTCCAAGATCTCCTGGCCTTTAAGATTTGTGTTGAGGTTGGGGAATTTAGCTCAGGGGGACCATGCTTGCTTCCCAAGCTCAAGGTCCTGAGTTTGATTCCTGGTACCAAAAACCAAAAACCAAATAAAACACAAACAAACAAACAAACAAACAGAAGATTTGTGTTGAGAAGTCTGCCATAATTCTAATGGGTTTACCTTTATAAGTGTTTTGTTGCTTTTCACTAACAATTTTTAACATTCTGTCCTTGTGTTGGTCTTTTGGGATTTTGATTGTGATGTGTCATGGAGAAGTTCTTTTTTGATCATGGCTATTTGGAGTTCTATATACTTCTTTTTACATGTATGTTAAATTCTTTCTCCATATTTGGCAAGTTTTCTGGTATTATTTTTGTAAATAGGATTTTTTTTTTAATGCTGTCTCTGATGTCTTCTAATTTTGAACTATCTCCAATTAATCTTAGATTAGTCTTTGGATCGTCTAGCAGCTATTGGGTCCATTTTCCATGTTCTCTTGTTTTTTTTAAGCTATCTCTGAGTATATGATCACCTACATCAGTTCTATTTTTTATTTCTGAAACTGTCCTCACGTTGGTTACTTCTGGTGCTGATACTTTGAATAGAAGTTTTTATCTCCTTACATTTCTGTTTGGTGCATTTTCATGAACTCTTACTCTTTACTAACCTGGTCATTCATGTTTTGTATTGCTTTGTTTAGCTAAGCTAGATTTTCATTAGTATCTTTTATAAGCTCACTACGGTTACTAAGTCCATTATCTGCTGAGTTACATCATTCTCAATCTCACCACACACCTTATCGATTTGTTTTTAAATTTCCTCCTTTATTATTTGTATAATTCAGCTGTTTGGCTTTTGATTTCATCCCATTAGTGCCCCATGAATCAGCTTTAGGGGAGTTGGGAGTGTTTGGGAGGCATTTTGTTGCCTTGTTTTTTCATCTTTTGTGTGTGTGTGTGCCTGCCTTTGTTGAGGTTTATAGGTTGATTATAGTGGAGTTTCATTCCAATATGGAGATCTCTCTAGTTGGTGCCTGTTTTCCAGAGAAGTACTTGGTGTGACTAACTGTAGGCCTTTGGCTCGGTTTCAAGATCTCCCCACCTTTGTTAATTTGGAGAGAGGAGGGTGGAACATATTTGCCCAGTACTCAGTTTTCCATAAATGAGCTATAGAATTGTCTATGACACAAAAGTAAATCAGATAATGGCGTACAATGAAAACCAATTAACAGTAACAACCATGCCATCTGGTAAGAGTAACAAAATCAGCAGCAATAATAGAGTCAAAGACAATCTAGATATTGACATACCATAATAACCAATAAAAACTACTACTGTACCCACCTTAATAGAAAAGAAATATGTAGTTACAATATAGACACAAACTAAATAATGATATAAAGTAAATATCTGCTTAATGCATACTACTTAGTATACCATTAACAATAGAATTCAAAAGTAGCAGAGTCAACTTATTAAGGTCAATAAAGTTTAATAGTGATACTAATAAAAGTGGAGGGAGTGAGGAGAGGGAAAATGAAAGAGGTAAACTTTGAAAGATCAAGAAAAGGAAGGTAAGGAGAGAAAGGTGAGATATAGGATTCTATTAAGGACTAAAGGAAAAGTAATAGAACTATATAAAAGTAACAGAAAAGATAAAAGAAGAAAAATGCAAAAAACAAAATAAATAAAAAGAATTTTAAAAAACCACCCAAACCCCAAAGGGCAATGAAGGAAAAGAGAAATGAGTCTAAAAAAATTCTTCCAGATTTTTGAATAAATGGTTTCTTTCCAGGGTCTGCAATATTGGAGTCCGCCAGATATGGGAGAGGAATAATGAGTCACTAATAAGACCTATTTTTTGAGACAAGGTCTAGCTATGTAGTTCAGGCTGGCCTTGAATTTACTATGCAGCCCAAGCTGGCATCAAACTTACGGCGATCCTACCTCAGCCTCCAGAATGCTGGGGTTACAGGCCCGTGCCACCATACCTGGCCCATTTTGTTTTCATACTCACTTTTTTAACGTGTGAATGCTGAATCCTGCCCCACTTTTCCTCTTGGGTGTGGTTGGCCAATGCTGTCCACTCTAAATGGTGTATTCACTCTAGCCACTTCCAGTTTCCATGTTCCCTCTGTGCACCCTAAGTCATGGCTTTCTCCTCCTAGCTTTATGGTCATGGTTTGTGGGTTTGTGAGGTACCCCTCTCTCTGTACACCCCAGGCTGTGGCAACTGTCCAAGTCAAGCTATACCTTTCCTTGCTCATGTTTTTAAATGGGTAAAGCGAACAGACCACTGAATTCTGTGTTAGATGTAGGCAGTGGGGTGGGTGTGGGTCAGACAGTCCACTGGACTCAGTGCCAGCACTTTCAGATCCAGCCTTCTTCATAACTGTCCTGGTTTCTTCTGTCAGACTGCATGACCCCTGTGGTCTTCTCAGCCTCAACTTAAACTTCTTAGAGGATTTGTGTCTAGACCGAGTCTCTTCCATGATTGTCTCTTGTGGCTGTCTCCCACTCAGTCATTGTGGTAGGGTGACTCCCAAAATCCTAAAGTGTAGTTGTTCTGTAGTTCAGTCATTTTGGGGGAGCAGGGTTGAGACAGGGCCTCACATGTAGACCAGGCTGCCCTCGAACTCAATGACAGTCCTTCTGCCTCGTTCTCCCAAGGGCTGGGATTACAGGTGTGGGCAGCCGTACCTAGCTCAGTCTTAAATAGTTAACCACTTCCCCCAATGGCTCCTGATATGGTTTGTTTTACACTGGATTTCATCTCCAACTCCAGCCTGCCATGAAGAAGGGGAGTCACTTTTGGAGTCATGCCTCACACTATTTTTGCAGTTTACCCTAACTGTGGGCTTTTTGTGGGTTAGTTCTGCTAGCCTGATATGTTGTTTCTGTCTGGAGTTGCCGACCCTCTCTGGGCTTACTTTATGTTAGCGGAGACATGTCCTCCTCCCTGGGAGCAAGGATTAACTTTCCAGACTGCCTTGTTCTTTCTCTGTATTTTGTTCAGTTTCTCTAGTTTCTCCGTAGTTTCTAGTTTTTTTGTCAGTTATCTCCCTATTCCTGGAGATCTACTTCTTTTCTTCCTTCACCAAGTTGGTTTCCAGGTGTTTTGCTCAGTTTCTGGTTCAGGAGAACATATATTTTGTTGCGGTATTTTATTTTTAATCTCTGAGGATTAAAAATCATTCTTTGTGCATTATTTATCAGTATAATTTTTTTCTGTTGAAACAATCTAAACTGTGATTAATTTATTAGCTTACAAGCCTACTTTTATAATGGCTTTGGTAGAATTGTGCTAAAATTTTTGTCTGGGATATTCCCCACTGCTGAAGTGGGATCAAGTGTTGGAAGACTTCAAAGCTTGTAAAGATTAATGTACATCTCTTTTTGGGATGCTGCTTGTAAAGAATTTTTGTCCTTAAAACAGATTCATTAAAAAGATCTTTTTACTTCCTGCTTTAGTACATGATTGAAAATTTTAATGCAGTGTGGGTTTTATTTTTTAAAAATCCGTTTTGAAATTTGTGCTGGTCTTTTATTTCCTAATTGTGCCTAATTAGTGAGGTTTTCTCCTGTGTAGTTTTAATTCTTTTTCTTAATGTTGCAATGATGTGGGATTGTGGATTAATATCTATAGGTGAGAGATACTGAGGAGAGGATAATTATTATAATGGAAAAATTCAGGGTTCTCCTAATTGAAAATTCATATTTTTAATTGAGTATTCAAATATATCAATCTTGAAGTGCTTTATAACATGAAAATGATTAGAACTTAAAGTGAAGACAGTACTCTACTAAATATTTCAACAAGCTTAATGCATAAGTTAACCCGGGGAGGGGGCAGACTTTTGTGCCAAGAAAGGCAAAGAGACAAAGAGAATAAGATGTTTTATAGAAAATGTAGGAAGGTTAAAAAGCAGTATTTTAGGGAATAATAAAGGTTAGATTCTTTTTAGCTTTTATATTTTAGAAAAAATACATCCTATATATTAACCCCTTTAGTGTATGGGCCAGACACCCTATATTCAGATGGTTCAGGACGCCTTCCAGTTAGCACAGATAGGCAGTGGACAAATAAGTATCATTTGTGTTCATCTTCTGACTTTTCTGTGACTTTTCCGTTACAGTACTTATGCCAGTCACTGACTGATTTTTATATTCATTGACAAGGGTTTTGTTGGCAATATTAAATGAGTATGGTAGCTTCTGCCCTTCCTTGTTCTTGTGAGGGAGACACAAATAGGCATAGTAAGTTTTTGGTAAGTGATGTATTAGAATTGTTGAAGTGTGTTTCTTTGCTGGGAGTATGCGAAAATCTCTGGGGATGAGGAAGCATTCTATAGAGAAGATGAAATTTGAGGGAAGGATTAATTGGAATTTCCAAATGCAAGAGCTGGAAAGAATTTCTAAGAAGAGAACTTGAGCCAGCACATGGAAATACAGAAGTTAAGAAACACCCAACTTTTGGATCTAGAACAGAGGTCCACAGACTTTTCTTTTTAAAGGCATATTACAAGACATTCCTCCTTGTTTAAGGACCGAGTTCTATTTCTGCAAATTGGTCATTAAATGAACTGGTAACTAAATGAGGAAGTGTATATATACTATGCACATTACAATATTCAGAACAAAGAAGTGGTCAAAGAAAACAGCAACTTGACTTTATTTGTATAACTTACATGCAGTACTGTAATGTATAACAACACCACAGTACTGTACAGTACAGTACAATCACCAAAATTACAATACTGTATAAACAAGGTGTACCATACAAAAAAAGACATTGAGTCTCTGTAAACAAGATGTACAGAACTCTACAGAAAAAAAATGATGAGTCATAGTCCCAGTGGTGGGTTGTAAGTCCAAACAGCGCATCTTGATCATAAGTCCGAACAGTCGTTAAACAGATAGGTCTTTACATGAGGAATATCTGTAGTAAATAGTTTAGGTTTTGTGGGCCATTAGGCAAAATCAGATACTATAGTTTTTTAGTATAAAAAGCATTTTCAGCTTCCGTGCCTTAAAGACAGTATCTGGCTGGCCATAGTTTGTGAACTTATGGTTTAAAGGCTGGGTTGGGCCTCAATGTGGGGAGAAGGAAGGTAAGGTAAGGATCCTTTTGTAAGTGGGTTTGCAAGAAATAGCACAGATCTGCAGGCTTAGATTTGTCACTTTTCTGGGATATAGTCAAATACTATAGTGTGGAACTCAGAGCCACAAAATTAAATAAATAAAGCAGAATAACTTGTATGGATTGATTGGAATTGCATTGATTTGTACTAAGAAGTGTCATTTTAAAGAGGTTAATGTCTTTTCTCCATAAAGTTTTGCTTTTTATAAAGTTCTTGTACACCTTATAAATAATGTGATTTTTGTGTCTTATACTTTTATTGCTATCATAAATATTTTAATTTCATTTTTGATTTCTGCTGGTATTTGGAACTGGAATTGACAGCTTTACTTTTACTGACTTGCTTAGCATTTTAGGAGTATGGGAACATCTCTGTGGGGAGAAGGATTCCATAGATAAGATTAAATTTGAGGGAAGGATTAAGTAATTTGGTTTTATACATAGATTGACCTTTGTAACAAATGATAATTTTATTTTATCAATATTATAAGTGTCTTAGTTACTTTTTTTGTTGCTGAGACAAAATACCCAACACCCAAAGTTAAAGGAGGAAAGGTTTATTTCAGCTCACAGCTTATAGAGGTTTCAGTTCCTAGTTGGCTGGCACCAAGGCTGAGTGACATGGCAGAGAGCCATCACAGAGGAGAAACAGTTCAGGACAGGCAGAAGCAGGAAAGCAGCAAAGCAGTGAAGTAGCAATGAATCAATAGCAGTGGGTCTGCCTTCTTTCTGTCCCTTTATATTGTATCTACACTACCTGCACTTAGGGTAGTAGCATTCACACCCAGGGTGGGCCTTCCCATTATCCATACCCAGAACTATGCCAAACTAATCAGTGGACTAATTTAGTAACCACGCACCCTTAAAACCAGCATCACACACTTAATCTCAGCATCACTCGCTCTAGATCCAGCCACCTCTGAAAAGCCCCACCTATGACTGCATGAGGCTTTGAGGGGACATCTAGACACAAGCCGTAACAATAACCATCTTATAACATGTGTTTGAAATGTTCCAGTCTTTTCTCTAAAATAATGAATAATAATCTTACAAAAACTATTCCTTGAATATTTGAGAAAACTAACTTTTACACTAGCCAAGCTTGATTTCTTTGGGAAGATTTTATATTACTAATTTTATTAGTTACTAGTTAACTGCTGACTTTGTGTCTCTGCTACATTTGCCTATAGTCCTGCACACCTACAGTTGTATCTGTAGGTTAGGTTCTTGATTTTATGTCTGATATGTATTTGTGCCTTTTCTTTCTTGCTTCAATCAAATGCTTGTCTATTTCATCAGTGATTTCAGAGAATAAAATTTTAGCATTTTCTATCATCTCCTCCAGTGTCTTTGATTTCATTTTTAATATCAACTCCTGCTGTTTTTTGTTCTTTCTTTTGGTTTATTCTTTTACTATAGTTTCATCTCTTCATACTTGTAAGGGAATTGGTTTCAAGACATTTTTTTTTTTTCCCCTGAGACAGGATCTCGCTATGTAGGTCCAGGCTGGTCTTAAACTCACTATGGAATCCAGGTTGGCTTCACACTTGCAGTGATCCTCCTGTCTCAGCCTCCCCACTAGGTGCACCACCACACCCGGCTCAGGACTTTACTTCTTCATGGCAAAATCTGAGGATGCTCAATTCCTTTATATAAAATGGCATAATAATATTTGCATATAACCTATGCATATTTTCCTGTATCCTTTAAAGTATCTCTAGATTATATATAATACCTAACATAATGTAAAAAATTGTTGAACTGTATTGGTTAAGGAATAATGAATAAGCCTGTACATTTTAGTAAAGATGTAATTTTGCACCCCCAAATATTTTTGATCCTTAGTTGGTTTAATTCTTACATGTAGTAGCCATGGATAAAGAGGACCAACTCTATATCCATGTACTGCATATTTGTAGAAAAATTTACTTAGTTGACTACAGCATATTCTCTGTAGTCTTTTTGTTCAGACCACCATCTAGTTTTTAGATTTTGTTTTTAGGAAGGTCTCCCTAGGTACTCCATCTTTTTTGTTTGTTTTTGTTCTTTTTACTGGCTTAAGGAGACTGGCTCAACTGTCTTATAGAATGTCCCATCTTCAGGATTTGTTGTACTGTTTTCTATTGGTATTATTTAGCTTATTTCTTAACCCCTCTATTTCTTTTAACTGAAAGTTAACAAGTTAACAGTTAACCATTTGCTTAATGGTTTTTAATGCCTTTCTGGCTTAGTTTCATCAGGGCTTATAAAAATTATTGTAACAGTTTTCCCCATATATATTTTTTTCCTTCCTGGGAAGGTTTCAAGGTAAATTACAGATATCTTTATCAACTACAAAAATTAACAAGAGTTTATTTTATTAATGCAAAGATGCTACACATATTTTCTTAGTTTAATTTCTCAGAATAAGATATCTATCTATCTATCTATCTATCTATCTATCTATCTATCTATGTATCTATGTATCTATATTTATCTATTTATTGTTTGGTACCGGGGATTGAACTCAGGATCTTGCACTTGTGAGGCAGGTGGCAGCACCACTGAGCTAAATCCCCGGCTCTGTTTATTTATTTAGACAAGATCATGTTATGTGGTCCAGGTTTTCCTCAAATTTGTAGTTTTCTTGCTTCAGCCTATTGAATGCTAGGATTATAGGTGTCTATCACCATTCCAGGCTCATAGATTTCCATGGGCCAGATGGTAGTCATGATATAGTTGTTAGTGCGTACTCAGCTTTGTTGTTTTTTTTCTCTTGGCATGACTACATGGCCATATTCTTTTGTTTCAGTAGACATTGTTTGAGGACCATTTGAAGAAAGAATATGAGTGTTGGTTGCTATGTTGGTCAGCTTTTTATCATTGAGACCAAATACCCGAGAAAAACAACTTAAAGGGGGAAGGATTTATTTTGGCTCATGGCTTCAGAAATTTGAGTCTATAGTAGGACAGCTCCATTGTTTTTAGTGCATGTGGGAGGCAGAAACATTATGGTGGAAGGGTGTGGTGGAGGAAAATTGGTCACCTCATGGGAGCCAGGAAGCAGAGGGAAAGGGAAGAGCCAGAGAAAAAGGGGCCAGGGATCAGATGACTCACTTCCAGTAGGCCCCACTTCCCTTAATGCCATTGAATTATGACCTTATCAATGGATTAGTCTCCTGATGAAGTTAGAGCTGTCATCCAGCCATCACAAAACACCCACAGAGATACTGAGAAATGTGATTTACTAATTTTTAGGCATTTCTTAATTCTATCAAGTTTGACAGTCAAGATTAACCATCACAGTTGCTGCCTAAAATCTTTCCATTGATACCCTCCCTTTGATAGGATCAATAAGTGACAGCATCAAAACTTGCAAAACACAGTATATAGACAACAATGTAATAATCAAAGGAATATGACATCACCTTCTCTTCTCTTTTTTTTTTCTTGGTGCCGAAGTCCATATTATGTGGAAAAGCATGGATAAAAGAGTATGGATAATAAGACTGAAAATAGATTCAGATGAATTGGACATTATACTTTGGATGGCTTGATGAATTATTTACATTTCCCTTTATGTATAAAAAGATTGAAATGTGATAAAATTTATTTTTCTCTAATTATAAAATAGTTCTTTTTTTTTTTTTTTGTACTGGGGATCGAACTCAGCACCTTGCGCTTGCAAGACAGGCACTGGAACCACTGGGCTAAATCCCTGGCCCCTATAATATAGTTTTAAGTACTAATTCTAAGTATAATCACAGCTTAATTTGAAATGTTTTTTTCTTTGTGGTACATAAAATATCTTAAACTTGATGGAGTCTTAGATTCATTGATACCACAATTCTAAAATAACGTTTGTTTTCAGGAATATGACTTTCACTATTATCTTTTAATACATTTTTCTTGCATAAACAATTGTTGGTTTTGTTATTTTACACTGATTTCCATTGATGTTGAGCTTTACTGGATGCTTTTGTAATTAGTTATTAGTATTTCTTTTGGCATCATTTAGCTCATTTCTCTATACCTTGTATTTCAGGTAACTGAAATCATCTTTTGAAGCTCTTACATTTCTTCCGACTTCTTTTAAGAAATCTACTCTTTGTCTTCTGTAACTTTTCTTTGCATATAGGGTTTCATTCAGCTTTCTGGATCTGGTTATTCTCTTCAGCTTGAGATAATTTTTAGTTACTACATCTTTAAATATTGCCTATTTCTCATTTGACCTATATAGCTGGTTTTAGATATACAGTAGACTTTACTATTCTTAGCATTACTTTCATGATTTCCATCTCTTTGTCTTTGTTATAATGTTCTCTATTTTAGTTCATTAATTCTCTACCTACAATTAATGTGAAATATCTCTTTCTCCCTTCTACAATAAAGGTAAGTTTTTTGTTGTTGTTTTGTTTTGTTTTTTGGTTTCCCTATGAACAGGAATGTATTTTAGTTTATCATTTTATTAAATGTTTCCTACATTTAATATACTAAAAGCTTTAAGTCTCAGGGTATTTTATTAGCTTGTGATATTTGCTGGTCTTTATGTCTCCGTTTTAGTTTTCAGCCTTTTTCTTTTTGTTACCAGCTCAACCATTCACTTATAAAGATAAGTAGCATTTTAAATAGTTTTGTATCAAGAGGGTTTTCCAATTATATTGTATTCGCTAGTTTACTGTGTATTTGGAAATGGAACGCATGGGAGTCTCTTAGTTATTATACTATAATTTAAGGGACTGTAAATGAAAATGTTGGGGTACTTTACAAAAATCCTTTAATTTGTCTGTGCTTTAAATATAAAAGAAAAGATATAAATATAAAAGAAAGAAGTTTTTGAATGACATTTGGCAATGTGTAGTATAACCCTGAAAAGTTCATACTATGTGGCCTGAAATGTTCATACTGTTTGACCTACCTAGTAATTCTACCTCTAGAAAGTACACTTAAAGACACGATGGTTTATGTGAGATGGCATATTAGATAGGGTATAGGTTCTGTATATTACAGAGACTTACATTGTAGCTTAAAACAAGAGAGACTGTGTATTATCTCTAGTGGGTCATAGGTAGAAGTTTTAGTAGTGGCATGGTAACTTTGTTCTATGATGTTGTTTAGGTTCTATTTTGTTGGCTCACTATCCATAATGTGTTGCCCTTGACTGCATGGTCTAAGGTACCCTTGGAGCTGTTGCTACATTCCAAGAACCTGGTCAGTGGAAGAAGCAAAAAGCAATAGACCTTTTGTTGGGAATCATGAGATGTCACACATCCTCCCACACTTATCTCATTGGCAAGAAATTAGTAATATGAACACTCCTAGCCGTAAGGGCAGTCACAGAATTTCTTTATTTTGTCCGATCATGAGAATAATTGAGATAGAAAACAGTAAGAGAAGCTACACATGTTGTTGCAAAATAAACTCTGTTAGTAATACAAATTAGCCCACATGTCATTGATAAGTGAGGAAAATATTTCTGTATTCCATGGGAATCTCCCTAGGAAGTATGATTATAAATGTCAGTAGAAAAGAAAAAAATCTTTCCGCTTGCCTGCTGTACTGGCAGCAGGCAGGCATATTTATCCTGTGGCTTACAGGCTGCTTGTCCTTTTTTCTTTTTGTTACAATACCAACTATAAAAAAGGCAGTTTTGTTACTCATATGCATTAACTATATTACATATTTTATATATGCCTTAAGACTATTCCTTTTCACTCAATATGGCCCAGGCAAGCCAAAATGTTGGTCATAACTCTTAAGAAAACCACCTTTATCTGGGGCTCCTCTTCAGAAATGGATTTCTCTAGTCTTGTACCACTGTCCGTTATTTTCATTGTTTCAGCACCTTCTAGCTCTGCTCTAATTAAAGGGTGTTCATATTCTGTTTATTGTTTTATAAATTATTAATATCAACTTCGGCAACCCAACCTATAACCATGTCAAACTTCCTACTTGAGTAGTTCAGGCTGTCTTTAGGTACTAGTTCCTATTTTTGAAATCTCTAGTTAGGATGTTGCATAAATTTTGAGTAGTTTATAACTTTTAGGTCACGTTATAGATCGTGTATGTCCTTTGCATAATTACTATGTGCTAATTTTCTTGACAGATACATTGCATTTTAAATATTTTACATGTAAAAATTACCTAGTTCAAAAAGAATCCTATGAGGTAGATACTGCTTTCCATTTTATAAAGAGGATGGAATTGAGACACCTAGTTCATTTAATGTGTTTCATGAGTTTTTATAGTAAGTGACAAGACTAGGATTCTAACACAAACCTAACGTTCTCTATGGCCTGATTTCATGATTGCTGTGAACATTACACATGTTTTGGAAGTAAAAGTTCTGCTTTGGTGATGTAACTTTGGGCTTGACGCATATGATGAGCTTTAGTCACCCTCTTTTGTTGTGTTATTATGCTAGGAAAAACCATTTAATTATCCAAAAAATAGTTAAGACTGTACAACAGAAATAATTTAGTATAAATCAAATCAGCAAGGAATCAAATTCTTTGATGAAAACATTTATAAGTTATTAAAAACTAAGATTGATTTATTCAGCATCAAACTTTTCCTATATAACTTATATATGCAAGTTCCTTAATATGGATCAAAAGGTGACTTGGCTTCTATGCTGTTACAGAATCATATTCTACTGGTGGAGAGAAATAGTGTATCTGTAATAGATATGGGTATTCATTTAGAACTATGTATTAGAAAACATAATTCTCTTTGGGTTTGGGAATGTGTCAGTTAATAGTTCTGGAAGATGTGAGCATTGTGTTAAAGGTAGATAGGAATTTGCCATTAGGGAAGTGAATATAGTATAAGATGGTAATGGCTTTTTCAGACAGAGAAAGCAAACATAATTATAATCATAGAAATATTCAGGAGCCTAATTTATTCATGGCACTGCATGTTGTTGACTGAAAGTGGTGGCTATAAAATGGGGGAAATGGAGCAAGAGTCATAAAATGAAAGCTTTTATAAATCATGCTAGGTTGTATGGACTTTTCTGAGAAGTTTAAAATAGAAAGTATCATGTTTTAGATTTTGAAAGCTCATTGGCAAAATGATTGAAAAGCAGGGAAATGGAGAGGCTGGGATTTGGGAGACAAGTTAGAAAACTGTTGACATAGTCTATGTAGATAAAGTTGAGGTTGGTCTTAACATAGAGAAGACAGAAATGAAGAAAGGGATAAATTCAAAAGTTTTTATATTATAAAATGAATATTTTCCTTTCGGGTACTGGAGATTGAGCCCAGGGCCTTTGCACTGATCTCCCTCTCCCCCTCTCCCCCCCTCTCCTTCTCTCTCCCTTTCCCTCTCTCCCTCTCTCCCTCTCTCCCTCTCCCCCTCCTTTGAGACAGGGTTTCACTAACGTGTTAATTGCTTTTGCAGGGCTCAAACTTGAGATGCCCCTACCTTAGTCTCCCAGAGTGGTGGGATTACAGATAGGTGTGTGCTACCACACAACACCATAAAATGAGCTTTGTAACTAGAATGAGCAGCATGGTCTACTGGTTGGGAGGAGGTGAGAGGAGAAAATAGAACTATGTTTTGGCTTTGTCAACTGGTGAGATTGTTAGATAGTGGTCTAAAATTCTGCAGTATCATTAGAGAACATCATATTCTTTTTCAGTGTAGGATTGGTGTAGTTTCAGATATTCATAGGATATGTAGCTGTTGGTGGAAACTAGAAGGCCTTTGGAAATTCATCCCTGGAGAGTTTGGAATGCCTTAATAGCTATTACTGGAGCTTTGGGGCAGTAGGCCCGCTACAAGCGTCCCAACAGATGAGGCTATGCCACCTGTCCTATAATGCCAATCAAGGAGATGTGCAGTGGTAAAAGGCAAGAAAGGAGCTTTAATCAGCATGGCTATATTGAGAAGCACAGATGTTGAGGTTCAAGATATGTCTTGGAGGGCTTCACAGAAATGTTGGAGTTTTAATGAAAAGGAGAACAAAGGCAAGGATTAGGCATTTCTGTAGCTGGGCAGTTTACATAGCTAGCAGTGTAAGTAACTGGTCAAGTCCTGGTCTTGTTGGTGGACATTTCAGGACTGGTTCTGTGAGGTCTTGGGAGAGCCATCTCTACCAGGAGATGTCACTTCTTGCTTTGGGGAGAGGATCCTTAGCTCCTGTCCATGTTCCTGCTTGGGGCGGGGATGTGACCTCATCCTGGGGTATACTACAAGGCTCTGCTTTTCCTGGAATACAAGATGGCTGCAGGTTTAAGACAATGACTTGAGACTTCTAGGCATGCTCCAGGGGGTTCTAGAACTAGATGTAAAAGCTGCTAATTAGATGTCCCTGCAGGTTCTGCAAACTATTTTAGTTTATCTTAGTTTCCTCACTCTTGAAGGGGGGAATGAGCTAGGCTAGGCAAATTTAGGACTAAAAAACTCCATAATGCTTCTTAAATGATAAACATGCTTAGGTGCAGAGCTAAGCAGGGATTTGTCCCAAAGTTTAAAGGTAGTAACAGAGACATAAAATGAAGACAGAGGTGCCAAGATTTATCCTGCTTTTAGTTCTCCACTGGGGAAACTTTAAGAGGCAGCCTGAGCAAGCCTAACCTCTAGGTCCCTTTTAGATAAGCTTCACTATCTCCCCCCCTCCCCCCGCCAACTTCTCAGTAGGGTAAATTATATATATATTTTTCCTACTGTTTATCACTGGCTTTGTAGATTTAGTGTCAGAGCACAAAAAACCCCCATATTTTTCTTACAGTTTAGCATGAGTTTATTTCTAAATATCCCAGCATAAAAAATATACTTGTCTTGAAAAATGATTCCTGGTCTAGGCCTGGTGACACAGGCCTATAATACCAGTATGACAAGTTCAAGGCCAGCCTGCGTAACTTAGCAAGACCCTGCCTCAAAATAAAAAATAGCCTGGGGATGTAGCTCAGTGCAAAGGCCCTGGGTTCAGAACCTAGCAACACCCCCTCTTCCACTTTACCGCCATGATTATTGTTGATGATTATTGGTGGTGGCTACAGTCAGATTGTTATTCCATCTTCAAATTGGTAACATTATATGTTATCATTTAGAACCTAGGTAGTTATTCTAGACTACATTAGGTTTACATCTTTCATAAAAGTTTTAGAAGCTTTTTAATTTAATTTTATTTTTGAGAAAGGGTCTTGCTATATATAGTTCGAAGTTACTATGTAGCCCAGGCTGGCCTTGACCTTCTGTAGCCTCCTGAGTGCTGGGATTATAGGTGTGTACACCACTATGCTTGGCTAGAAACTTTAATATTGGTTTTATCCACATTCTGTTCATCCCACCTCCCCTCCCTTTGTCTGAGAAACAGCTGCCTTCTCACTAGTGCTGCTTACTGCACTAAAGGTCTAAATTTTTATCCTTCAGAAACAAAACACATAAATCACACAGTTAAGTAGAAAATATCTCTGTCCCCAAAGGGGGTGGCCAGTGTTCTGATCTTAAACTTACTGGAACTCTACTATGCTCTGTAAAACTTGTTTTCCTTTAAATTCCTGATATGTTCATTACTGCCCTGCCAGTTCCTGCCTAATCTGATTTTTATACATGGTTGCTACTTGTCACTGTTAGCTAGAAATAGTTTTTCCTCTTCCAAAATTGGGTCTAATAATTGGGGACCTATAAATTAATGAAAATAGGTTAACAGGAGAAAAGGGAAAGTTGATTTCTCCTGCATTTGAGTTGTTTTGATGAGTATCTAACTAGAGATAAATGTCTTATATTTATTTATTTAAGTGGAGTTTTAGGTTTACAGCAAAATTGAAACGATATGAAGATTTCTCATATAACCCCTGCTTCCACACATATATAACCTTTCACATTGTCAACATCTCACAAGGGAATCTTACATTTGTTACCATCCGAGAACCTAAGTGACACATCATTATCACCCAGAGTCCACAGTTTTTATTAGGATTCATTCTTGGTGGTGTTGCACATTCCATTGTTTTAGAAAAATGTATAAAGACATGTGTCAATGATTATAGTATCATACAGAGTATTATGACTGCCCTAAAAATCTTATGTGCTATTCTTGTTCATCTCATCCTTCCTTGACAATTGGGGATTTTTTTTTTTTTTGGTCTTTTCCTATTAGACTTTCTGATGCTAAAGGACAGCTGATTTCCCACTTCCCACTGCTAAGGATCAGTCTTTTCCCAATCTAGAAACTCCCTAAAAAAGGGGCAGGGAGGGCGTTATCAGTTTAGATAACTACTGATTGTTTAGATATTTTCAATTAAAAATACTTTTCATGTTATTTTGATGTGCTGTTAATCCTTTTAGCATTCAGTGTAACTATGATACTTAACAGAAGGAGGAAGAAAAGAAAAAGACATTTATACAATAACAGCAACAGCTTTTCTAGAAACCTCTTGGTAGAAATCTGCTTGTTTCAATGACTGGAATTGTGTCATTATCACCAGGTTTTTCTTACTGTGAATGGCCAGGAAAAATGGGAAATGGTCAGCCAACCAACAGTGCCTTCCATCAGATTTCATAAATTTGAGGAAATTTCATAGGGAGTATCAAATATAAAGTTGTCAATGTTTTCTTTATTTCATCTTGTGTTCTAAAGTTTACTATTTGTGTATTTTATCACTCTTTTTTTCCAATCCACCTTTACACAAGTATGTTCATGAAAACAGAAACAGAACCCTCAGTGCCCTTTCCTTCAATTTGGAAATAGTCTGGGGAAACTTGAGAACCTGAGGAGCAGCAGTGCCTTCTCCAAATTTCTTACTATATTTTCTAAAAAATACCTTTCTCCTATAGGCTAGAAAGATGAAACTTCATGTGTCTTAACTTCAGAGAACTGCAGAGAGCTCCCTTCTCATGTCTGAGGTTGTACAACCTAGAGTCCTGGATATGTGACATAGAGCATTCAGGAATTGATCTGAGAGCCATGTGGGGCATCAGTGAAAACACCCCTGTGGATTCTGATATTGATGAACTGCTCATGCAGTGAACTGCATCTCTGCTGTAATAGACACTACAGACTGATAGTGATCCTATCAAGTTATAATTTGTTGTGTTTGTTTGTTTGTTTGTTTCTTTTTGGGTTTTTGAGACGGGGTCTCACTGTGTAGTTCAGACTGGTCTCAAACTTGTGGTGATCCTCCTATCTCAGCCTCAGGAGTGCCGGGATTACAGGTGTGCATCACCACACCCAGTTTCAAGTTAAAATTTCTTAACTTGCTATTATAACAGGTACTATAATACAGTCTAGAGCAGAGATTGGCAACCTTCTTTTGTAAAAGGCCAAATGATAACTATTTTAGACTTTGGTCTTTGTTACAACTACTCATCTCAGCTGTTGTAGCTGGAAAAAGCCTTAGACAGTAATCGAAAGAGCAAATGATGGGTGTGCCATAGGTTGTTGGCCCTCAGGTAGTTGCTCTTACCTAAGGATTTACCTTAAGTACAGTAGGTCTCCCTTTTCTGCAGTTTTGCTTTACATGATTTCTAATACCCACTGTCAAGAGCAGCCTGAAAATAATAAATGGAGTATTCCAAAAATAAACACTTGATAAGTTTTAAATTGTATGCTGTTCTGATAGTGTGATGAAATCTGGCACCATGCCCCTTCCATCCTGCCAGGCTGGGAATATGAATCATCCCTTTCTCCAGTGTATCCACATTTTATATGCTACTTGTTAGCCCCACAGCCTAAGAATAGTGATGCTGCCAATTTGGATATGCCAAAGAGGAGCTGTACAATGAATGTTTTTTTTTTTTTGGTACTGGGGATCGAACTTGGGTCCTTGTGCTTGCACAGCTGGCAGCGAGACCACTGAGCTAAATCCCCAGCCTGTACAATATTTATTTAAGTACAGAGGTGAAAGTTCTCGATTTGTGATCTATGGTAAGAACACATGCTCTATCTGTGAAATTATAGGAAGAAGAAATTCGTACTAGCTTTGCTCTTACACCTTAAACTACAGAAGTTAATAGCCACAGTGCATGATAAATAGTTAAGATGGATACGACATTAAATTTGTGGATGGAAGACATGATTAGAAAACTGTTCTGATTGATAACAACATGTTGCGCCAGAGAGCATTGGGTCTGTGTGAAAACTTGGCAAGGGATCACCTGAAAAGAGTGACACCAAGCCATTTACTGCAGGTAAGGGTTGAGAATAAATTTGGACTTAAAAATATAAAAATTCCTAGAAAGGTTGTATCTGCCCATGAAAAAGCTGCTGCCACATTTCCAGTAAAGTTGATTAAGGAGTAGAGGACATTGCTCAAAGCAAGTCTTCATTTGTGCCCCATAAACCTACATTTATTAAAATGCAAAGGAAACATCAAGGCATAAAACATAGAAGGATGGATTAACTGTGGTATTCTGTGGCAATGCTGCTGGGATATGGTAAATCTAGGTATGTATATGTACACAGTGAAGAACCGCCATACTCTAAAACAAGATTAAAAATTATTTTTTGAGGGAGAACAAGCACATGTACATTGACATATTGCTGTAATTGTTCTGTTGTTTCAGTGCTGCTTATCTTTTACTGCGCCTAATTTATAAATTAAACTTTATCATAGGTATGTATGTATAGGAAAAAATAATATATATAGAGTTTAGTACTATCTAGTTTCAGGCATCCACTGGGGGTCTTGGAACCTATCACTCATGGGGGTGTGGGAGGCTATTGTATATTTTATAAATAATACACTTCCCAGAAAACTATTCCCCTAATTCCTCACAATAGATTAAAGATTGCATCAAATTTAACCACATTGCCATATCAGTGTCTTTACTCAGGTCATCCTTTTGCATAGACCCATGTTTTTCAGTAGGGTTACCGTTAACATTTTTGGTGAGATAGTATGTTAGTTTTTTGGGAGGGAATACATGTATTTCAAGGTACAGTATATAGCAGTTCAAACCATTTCCAAAGATGTGTGACATAGAACCCCAGGCTCAAGTCTTATTTTTCCTTCCTTCTTGTCATTGAGATGTAGTATTCAAGTACTGTAATAAATCTTCTTAGTCCTTGTAATACTTCATTAACTCTTGTAGCTTGGCATATATGTACTATTAGGCATTGATTTCATAAACTTTTATAATTAGATTATAAACTTACTGAGGATAAGGTTTGTTTGTTTGTTTTTTGGTATCGGGGATCGAACTCGGGACCTTGTGCTTGTGAGGCAGGTGGCAGCACCACTGAGTTAAATCCCTGGCCTGAGGATAGGGATTTTTGTCTGTTTTGTTCATTACTATAGAGGGAGAAAACTACCTCTTCCTTGTACTCAACTAAGGTTTTTGGCTGGGGCTCTTGTAATAAAAGACAGATTAACAAGACAAAAGCATATGAATTTATTTAATATAAGTTTTCCATGATCTGGGAGTTTTCATAAGGAAATAAAGACATAAAGAAAAACTTAACTCTGAATGTTTTTATGCTAGATTCGATGGAAAGTAGAAAGTCTTCCAGTGTGCTAGGATATTACTGCATGTGGGTAGATGGGGAGAAACTAAGCAAGGCCTGTGATTCCTCTCTTTCCCTTCATCTTCAGAGAGGCAGGCATAGGTAGGATACCTCTCAACTGAGGGTCTTAAGACTTTACTCATGGGAGAAGGGTATGAAAGCAGTTTACACATTTAGTATGGCAAGATGCCATATTTTGGGGCACTGTGTTCTGAACGTTGTCATTACTATCTTTATAGTACCTATAGCTCTGACATGACTAAGTAGGTGCTTAGTAAATGTTTAAATTATTTTGTTGCTACTGAAAAATGAGACTTAGCTCCTATTAGTAGATAGGGGCTGTGTTAGTTTTCTGTCACTGTGACCAAATACTTGAAAAAATTAACTTATAGGAGGAAAGATTTATTTTGGCTCATGGTTCCAGAAGTTTCAGTCCATGGTTGGCTGGCTCCATTATTTCTGGGCCCATGGTGAGGCTGTACATCATAACAGTAGAGCATGGTAAAGCACAGCTGCTCAACTCATGGTGACCAGGAAGTGTGTGTAGGGGTCCCAATAGGCTCTTCAAAGGCATATTTCCAGTAACCTACTTCCTCCACCTAGGCCCCATCTCCTAAAGTTACCAGTAGTGCCACCTCCCAATGGTGCCACCAGCTAGAGACTAAGCCCTCAACACACAAGCCTTTGGGGGACATTTCAGATCCAAATTATAGCAGAGGCCATTCCTTATATTAATACTGGGCAACCAAGGGAACTGAGCAAACAGGTGTAAATATTGGGTGTTGAACTTGGCAAATTTGGGGGAAATCTGGTATACTGAAGCATCACTATGCTATGTGAAAGCAACATACAGGTAAATTGGGACGCCTGTGTAGCATTTTTGCTTAGTCAATTAGAATTTAGTTGATACACAAATAACAAACATGTAGTAGTTAAGAGGGAGCTCTGGAGGTTGATGCAGGTTTAATTCCTGTGTCTGCTTCTTAGCACCTGTCTCCTTGAACAAGTTTCTTAATCTCTTTGATCCTCAGTTTCTTCATTCTGTAAAGCTCTCTACCACCTCATAGGGTTGTTAGAACCTTTTAAAATAGTTGATAATAACTTTTTGGTGTAAAACTAAGTTATTATTACAAAATAATGTTGTATGACAAATTGTACTGAGACCAAATTTAGATTGGAAAGGTGGGACAAGCAACAAAACTTGGTGGGGGAAGGTGGCATTTAAATAGATCCTGAACGATTGATAGAATATACAGGGTAGCAGGGATGGGACAAGATTTCCTAGAATTAGAAAGCTGAAGTATGTAGGATGTCTCCTGAAGTAGAAATACTCCTCAATAATCTCGTATTTCCACCCTACCTACCCCACCTTCTCTGGGTTGTTACGTGTTGTTTACTCAAGCCCTGCTTCCTTCCCTTCCACCTTCCTCTCCTCCCTCCCAAGAGAACAGTTGTCTTTCTAATCTTGACTTTCTAGGTAGAACAGTTCATGACTCTGAATTAACTACTTCTGCATTTTGAGTATCCATGCCTCATCTCCCGTGTCCTAGATTGCATGGTTCTTGAGAGTAGGGGAAGAATATTTTATTCAGTTTGGCTCACTCAGCCCTAGAGTATTGTTCCTGTCACCAAGTAAATGCTCAAATTATTCCAGGAGTGGAATAGTAAATGAATGTTCCTGATTAAAACAATTCTAACTAAACTTAAAAAAAAAAAAAATTTAAATACAGATTTTTCAAGTGGAAGTTGTCTAAAACCTTCATGACTTCCTGAATTTGTGAATAGTCCTATCACATATAATGTTCTTATTTGAAAAAATTGGGGGGAATGAGGATTTAACCAAATTAAATTACCATATTTATTACATTTTACAATGTACTTAAGTGTTTCCGTGAACGTGCTTAGAATTCAAAGGAAATGCATAATATAATTCTAGAATAAATTTTAATATTTAAAAAATCTTTGTGCCTCAAAAATAGTCACCAAAGTGTTTATATTTGGGCTTTAAACATCAGTGATTACTTTTCTCACATCAGTGACTGATAATAAGCAGTTGTGTGATAAGTGCTCTAGTTCCCTCATACCTAGGGCAAGATGACTGCAAGGGAATGTTCCACACTGCCTGCCTGAGATCCCCAGCAGGATTGAATCCCAGTTGCCCCCAGCCATAATGAGCCTACTAATCCATTCTTCATTGGTTTTCTTTCTTTCCTGCTTTGCTTCTCCACTCCCTTCCTGGTGTTTCTTAGGGTAACTTCCCAAATAAGCTCCTACTACTAAAACCTTGTCTCTGGGTCTACTTCTTGGTAAATACAACCCAAGACTGTATGGTAAGAAGCATTTGAATTTAATAATAGTTTAAAATATCTGATGTTTTAGAAATCAGAGAAATTTTTAATTTAAAATTTAGAATTTTACAGAAATTTGTTCAAAAGGATCAGTGCAAAAGTTTTACCTTTATTTTTGAAAGCTTTACTTTTAGAGGAGATTTATAGATTTATAACATATACTAGATATCTAAATGTTTGCCTTTTTTCTTGTTTGTTTTGCCTTTTAAAAAAAATGGGCATAGGTAGCTTATTCCTATTTGGAAGCCAGAGGTAAAATAAGTCACAATAAGTTTTGGCATTCCTTAAAAGGAATCAGTGATCATTAAACTCCAAAATGTAACCTGCTAGGTATTGTTTTGGTACACAATTTTTTTAATGCTAAAATTGTTGTAGGTTTATATTGTTACATTTTCTTTTAATTTTGCTTTCCTGGTGATGATGAACATAGAATTAAAAACAGATCAAGAAACAGAACCAGTGAAAGAATGCAGATGCAAGCAAGAGAATAGGATAGGATTGTCTGAGCATTTTCTTATTCCTGATGAATAGATTTTTTTAAAAATTTGCTGACTGAATTTTGCTGGTAATCTTTTAAATTTCAGGACAAGTTTGATTAAATAAAAGCCCAGAATATCTCTCCAAGTTGATTTGATCCTGTGCCATTTGCTGATTCATCATACTACTTCGCTGTTTTAAAAATACAACTATATTGTGACGCATGGTAGAGTTTTAAGACCCTAACATCATGGATACCATATTTTATTTCATAATATAGTACACTAGATATTAATGCTTTTCCTAAAAGTCTCTTTTTCCCTTCTTTTATAGAACGCTGCCTTTTTATATGGTCTTGGTTTGGTCTACTTCCATTACAATGCATTTCAGTGGTAAGTTGACAGAAAACCAATAATTTTAGATGTTACTAGTAAATAGCTTGTTTTAGTTTCTTTGGTTGGTTTTTCCTTGATTGTGTGTGCACAAGTGTGTATGTAATAAATACAAAATATTTTAGTGTCAATAAGTACATTTTTTCAATAATGTTTTGAAATGATTAGATTGTTCCTTCACGTATTGAACCACCTGAGAGTATTGTGTGTAGGGGCTGGGGTAAATATAGCTCAGTGGTGGAACATGCACTTAGCATACACAAGGCCCTGGGTTCGTTACCCAGCACCACAAAAACAAAACAAAGTTGCGTGTATTTTTTGAACAATCTGGTATAACGTTCTAGTCAAAGAAGGCTTAGATTAGGAAGCTTTGTGGAATTACTCATTATGGACTAGTGATCCTCATGTTATTTAAACTAAGAAATGATTATGATCTCAGGTCTCAAGATCTTGATCCATCAGGATCAGTATTTTTACCTTGTTTGACTTCTAGATAAGATTGCCCACCCCCTTGCAGTCTCCAGTTTCTAGTAGGTAGGCACTGTATTATAAACTTTCAGTTCTCTCTTATGTAAAATAAGAGTAATGGTATCACTTGAGAGTTGGAGATTAATTATGATAGCAATGAATAGATTTTATAAACTGTAAAATGTGAGATCCGGTTACCATGACCTTTGTCCCATTGTTTTTGTTTGCCAGACAATAGCAGGCTCTAAAGGAAAGAGCATAGAATTTGAGTTGGAAGTTTGGTATTCAGACTGCAGTATTGCCACTTAGTTTGAACTTCAGTTAAATAACTTTCCTAGGTCTGTTTCCTCATTTGTTTAAAGAAGATACTAAAACAAAACTAAATTGCAATGACATCCATTTTACAGAGTTTTGATGATCAAATGAAATACTGTAGCCTTGTGAAGACATTTTTTGTTTGAAGTGTATCTGACTTTGTCAGAGTCCCTTCTGTGGTCCAGAATTTTAAACTGAGTGGCTGAGAGTCCAGAGCAAAGTGATTGTGTATTGACCATAGGTTACAATTCTTATTGTATACCTGTTGTGTATTCAGAATATTGGTTAAAGAACTTTCACAAATGCACTGATAGTGATTTGATATTTTTTCCCCTTAAGATCAAACTTTAACCATGGATGGCTCCTACTAGTACGATTTTTCTTTCCTTTTAGCTTTTGGTCCTGTTAACTTCTAATCATGTATGGCAAACACTGTGTTATTAGAGAGCACCTGTGAATTATAATCATTCAGAACACTGCTTTTCAAAAAGCAACAATTTCAACAATTGATTTTCATAGAGAAGCTTTATAATTTTCTTTTAAATTATTCTTTTCTTTACAATGATCCTAAATTAAGCCTCCTAATTTCATGTTCAGTGTGTCATACTTAAAACCAAGGATAGACTAGAACTACTGCATTTTAAAATCTGTTAGATTCTTAAAGATCCTATTTATAGAATTCAAATTTGTAAATATTTATGACTAGATTTACTTTTTACTTTTGTAAGGGAAGAAAACAAGATACATATATTTAATTGAGATTTAGATAGCTGTCTAGTAGCAGAAACAAGCTTATGCTCAGATTGCCTGAACATGCATGCATATGTGTTTGAATAGATAGGTGTTTATGTTTTAATCAGTATTTATAGTTGTTCTCTTGGTCACATTGATACAGTCTTTATGGCCTGGTAGAAATAATTTAGGGAAAAACCAAAGCAAGGAACTCTACAGTTTAGGAATGGATATATCTCATATGAGCCTGTTTTCACATACCTGTGGTGACTTATGAGCTTAAATTTGATTGCTTTAATAAGTCTGTGACCATGCTAAGTTAGAGGTCTTATAGCTGTGGAAAATTATTGAATCTTTTGATTCCTTATCTACATAGGATTTCTGTATCCTTCAGTTGACTCAAGAAATGAAATTGAGTGATGAAAGTACAATGCAATGCCTGAATTAATAAGTGCCATCTCTGTTGATCATGTCTTGATCACCATCATTTTAAGTTTCAGTGCTATTAGCTCCTCCTAAAATAATGTATCTCAGCTTGTCTATGAATTTGCCTTGGCTTTGCTATGTTTCTTCTCTTGCTAATGAAATGTTTCACAAATTGTACCTCACATTTCTACTTAAATTGTATTATTTCTTGAACAATCACAAAATTAGAAAGCATGGGGTAGTGCTTGTTGGAAGTTTCAGAGTACAGCCTTACTTAGGTTAAAACTACTTTGTGTTTTATTTTTACATATGCATTAATTACTGAGATTAGGATGTTTTAACTGCACACTAAATTTTTAGGGGTTTGTTGATAAATGATTCCAGAGAAGAGAATCATATCTTTTCATATTGTCAGCACAAAGAATCTACCTCAGATATCTCAGAGTGTAATATCTCTGCTTCATGTAATTGAAGTATAATTTGACACTTATTTATGGAGTCTTTTGACATTTGATGAGAACATTTTATAATAATGTGTATAACCATCGTGTGTGTTTGGGTTGGTGATAGTGACTTTTTTATTAAGCAGTTGTATTAACTATAGCATTATTGTTAGCCTGTTTGTTTCTTGTCAGATTATTTAGTTCATTTTTTTTTCTATTGTAGTTGATTTTATTGGTCAGCTTCTAGATCAGACCGATTATTTGGACGGAGTTTTCAGTTTCAATGAGTCTCTTTTTAGATAGAGAAGTTCACATCAGAAAAGTACATTAGAACAACTGTTACATGCTGATTGGATTTCTCCTTATTATTCAGCTGTATTATTATTCTACTGAGTGATTTGGGACTAACTTTAAAGATGTCTAAAAGGAGAAAGGTACAGAAGCACATGGTAAAACATACATAGGAGAGAGCTAGAAATAGGTCTCTATAAAACCACACCTTTACATGTGCATGTATGCAAGCTCTGTGCTTTGACTTGTTCATGAAGGTAGCAGATTGCTAGGGGTACCTTGAACTGAACTTGAATTTGGTAAGAAACATATCCTACAGCGAGAGGAAGCAAAATACATATAGAGAGAGCTGGGGATTTAGCTCAGTGGCATCGTGCCTGCCTCACAAGCTCAAGGTTCTGAGTTCAATCCCCGGTACCACCAAAAAAAAAAAAAAAATATATATATATATATATATATATATAATATATATATATATATATATATATATAATATATATATATATGGAGAGAGAGAACAGAAAGACTGATGGAAAAAGATAGTTGGGGAAGATACGTCTTTTGACAATCCAGTAGAAGGAAACAAACTGTCTTACCCAGTACAGCCTGTACCCATATCACTAAATATCTTTCTAAAAATGCCTTTCAGCTGTCTCTGGGCTATAACTCTTTGTATTCTTCCCATTGATCTCTGTTAGAATGGTCTGATGGTGGCAAATACAAGAGATGTGCAGTGTTGTGCTACAGGCACAGGGCTTTGAAAATTAGGCTCCTAAACCTAATTGACAGGCTGATAAAGAAATATAGTGGTCGTTATCGTATATATCAAAAATAATTAAAAGAATAAGATGGGAGATGAGTTTTGAAAGACAGACATGTTAACACAAGTAAAATTTCTTTAGGATTTATTTCCATAGCACTGTACCAATCATGAATGTTCTTAAGGTTGTAGGAATTTCTGTGCTTCTGTATGGTCACTTCTTTGAGTGTAGGAATGAAAAGAACAGTGATGATCTTAAAACTTTTGCATGGAATGAAAGAAAATAGTGCAAAATTATATGTAGTGTAATTAGGATAGCATTGATCTAGCATGGGATGTGATAAAAACCTAATATTTGCTGGGTGTGGTGGCATACACCTGTAATCCTAGTACTCTGGGAGCGGAGGCAGAGGATTTCAAGTTGGAGCCCAACCTGGACAGTTTAGAGATGCTGTCTCAAAATTAAACAAAAGGTGAGGGGCTGGGATATAGTTTATTGTGATGGCTCTGAGTTCAGTCCTCAATACCACTGCCACCCCCAACCCTAATGTATTTTTGAGCTGTCATACTATAAACATGCTCTTAGACTAAAAATTTAATTTTCAGTACATTTCTATTAAAGTAAAACAGTTCTTAGCTGAGAGTGGTGGTGCATGCCTGTAATCCCAGCACTGAGGAGGCTGAGGCAGGAGGATTGCTGAGAGTTTGAGGCCAGCATGGGCTACACAGTGAATTCAAGGCCAGCCTGCACTAGAAAGCGAGACTCTGTCTTAAAAAACCAAGAAGAGAAAACAAAAAACAGCTGATGTTAATTAACACGTGTTGAGTTTATTATGTACACTTCTATTTAAAAAAAAGTATCTAGGAGATGAAGCTAAAGCAGTTCTGATAAAGTTATACCTTACCAGTGATAAGATTGCCAGAGAAAATTTGAAAGGGCTTTGATTAATCAAGCTTCAAGAAAATTATGGAAAAAAGTATAAATCTTGCAATAAGGAAGGGAAAAAATGTGTCCCAATGTTTATAGTGATTAAATGAAAACTGTCTAGAGAGGGCAAAAGAGCGTATGAGCTTTCTAACTTAGCCTCAAATTTAAGGTCCTTTCTGATTCAACCTCAAGTGATCCTGCTAGCTCAGCTATTGCTCTTTTAAATACATTCTTTGTGCTCTTCACACTATATTTCCCCAAAAATATCTTTAGCTTTTTTTTTTAACCTCTGTGACTTTCTTTGTGCCGTTTACTGTTTGATCTGCCTTCTCTTCCACTCTGCCTTTTAAAATATTATTACCTCTTTCATCAAATATTTTATTGTTTTATTTAAAAAGAACCTCTAAATTCCTGATGTATGCATGGAAGCATGTATGTGTTGTGTGTATATATGTTATTACAGATTTAGAGCTAGAATATTCTTTTAATTAGTGTGAAATTTTGTGGAATTAGTTTATTTACCCCTTCATGTATCCTTGAGGGAAATTTCTAGATGCACCTGTATTAGCCCCTGAGAACTTAAAGTTTCACCATGCCTTTTTCCAGATGTACTAAAACTGTGTGAGGAACATTTACCTAATGTTATTACTTTTACTATAGAGCAGGGTTAGCTTTCTAGAAGTGTTATTAAAAATTATAATTGTTTTATTATATATTCAGTACATGTGTATGTTTTTTGGAAGTAGTGCCATTGAGGTTTTTCCTATCATTTTCCTTTTTAAATTGCTAATGAGAAATTTTAAGAAACCTTTAAATTGAAAAATCTTTAGAAATAATATTGGTGAAATCAAAACTTTTTACATAATAATTTAAAATGCCAATTATATCATGCACAGCAATGCGTGACTTTTTTGTTGCAGTAGAGAGTATGCTGTAAGTTTTCAAAACTGAACTTTTAAAAACAATCAGCCTGAGCTTTTTCAGGCATTGCGTCATAAATGTATTTTATAGATTTTGGTAGCCATTTCTCTCACCATAAAATTCTGTCATAATTCTGAAGTCAGAACACATTATATGTGTTGATGATTTATTCTAGTTTGTGCTGAGAAACTGTGTTCTGGCTGCATGGATTATGGTAAGATATAAATGCAATAAAAGAACAACTGAAATAAGAATGTAGTCTTTCTTGAGTGGTGTTTTAGTTACTTTTCTCTCATTGCTGAGATAAAATACCCAACACCCAAGGTTAAAGAAGAAAGGTTTATTTAGTTAACAGTTCGTAGAGGTTTCAGTTCATAATTTGCTGGCTCCAAGGCAGGTGACATGGCAGAGGAGAAACAGTTTATGGCAGGTAGAAGGTAGCAAAGTAGTGAAGAAGCAAAGCAGCAAGTGACAAGCGACCCCAGCATCCTTCTTTCTATACTTTATATTCTGTCAGGCTACCTGCCCTTAGCACTCACACTCAGGGAGGGACCTCCCATTATCCACTCCCAGAACTATACCAAACCAATCAGTAGACTAATTTAGTAATCACACACCCTTGATCCCAGCATCACACACTTAATCCCAGCATCACATATTCTAGATCGAGCCACCTCTGAAAAGCCCCACCTATAAGTGCATGAGGCTTTGGAGGGACATCTAGACACAAGCCATAACAAGTCATATCCGCTCCCCCCCCCCCACATTAGTTGTTTTATTTTCCTAGGATAGGGAAACCTGAAGGACCATGTAGGAGAGAAGGATGGGTAAAAGTTTAGAAGGAAAATGAGCTTAGACATTTGAATAATGTATTTTATGTTAGATGAGGGAAACTGATCAGTAAAGAGACTTTAGAGCTCCTCCTCTCCAGTAAGAAGCCCCATCAATTAATTACCATCAGTTAATACCTATTAAACCTTTGCTATATTACTTAGAATATTAAAAATAAAAGTAATGTGGACCTTAAGAAATAGACTTAGAAAAGCTGGAGACAAAATACCAATAGGTGGAAAATAAAATAACTTATAGAGTGAACCTAACTGCTGATTAATACTAAGTAAAAAATATTTGATACTAAGGTTGGGTGATGAGTCTTGAAGATAATAGTAGATTTAGAAGGAAGTTGAAGAGTGAAAATACTCCATATCAGGAGAACACAGAAAGGACAAGCAGTAAAGAGAAGAGTGCCAGTATTTGCATAGAGAAATTCCTGAGATAAGCCAGTTCACACATGAGGAGGAGCAGTGTCGGGACATAACTGGGAATGGAGTTATACAGTGTTGTAGTCAGGGTTTTGGCAAAGCAAAACATTTACTACAGGACACATAGTTTATAAGATTATTTTATGATAGTTACCCAAAAAGTCAAATGCAAAGGAGTACAAGAGATATAACTGCATACTAGAGGCCCAAAGAAACCAACCGAGGGCCTGAATCCCAGCAATGTCCCACACAAGTCCATCTAAAGGCTTAGAGTCCAAGGCAGTGTCCTCCACGAGCCCAGCCAGTGGCCTAGAGCCCATGGCAATGTCTCATGCTTGTAGGTATTGAGGATATGCGTTTAGAAGGCCCAAAGGCCAGTGGTGGAAGCCAGAAAACCTATGCGGGTGAGATGAAAGATTTGTGCCACCAAGCTGAGGGATCCACATTGGAGCCAGGAAGTGATAGGGTGAAGATGAGAGCTCCCCCAACAAAAACAGCAGTCATTCCCAGTAACAGCCAGGCCCCGAGCTCCTCCTCTGATGAGAACAGCCTAGTTTGCATCAGGGAAACCATCTGCAGCAAGCTTTCTCCTAGAAAATCAACAGGCCAAGATCTTCCCCTCCAGTTCTCTTTTAATGGCTGTTGGTAACAATCCTCAAGTGGATCCTGCACACCCAGACCATGCTGATACAGTTCAGTTGGGCGTTACAAGTTGACCATTAGTTAATCCACTACTACAGGTATTGCTCACAGATCTCTCACACAACACAAAGATATAATTAAGTTGTTAGTATGGTGGTTATTAGGCAAGCACAAGAGTTAACTGTCAATTAATGCAAACCAGAGCAGAGTGAAGAAAGTTCTTAAGGAGTTTATTTTGTAAATACAGTAATGAAAATTGGGCCTACAAGGTAATGGATTTGATGTAGCTTATTGTCCTGAGCAATTTTTAAAGTCCTTAAAAAGTAAGTTTAAGTTCAGCCTAAGTGTGTTTGGAGTGTTTCTGTTAATAGGTTAACAGTCCTAGAGATGCACACACCTACACCTGTGTTAACATACGTTGAGAATGTGTTAGGCTCCCCTCCCCCATATCATACTGTGAATCAAATGGAAGAGGTATCTGTACTAAAGGCACTGTTGGAGTAAGACATCCACAAATACTGTGTTTAGAGCAAAGGTGGAATAGAAACTGAGACTGAATAAGAAATATTCCTCCTGAGGAGTTGTTATTGATGTCCTGTCTTCCCTCTCTTCCTTGTATGCCCTTTCTGCATCTCTTTTCCTCTTCCTTGTATACCCTTTGTTGCATCTTTTTTCCCCCCTAACTTCTCTTTATTCCTTCTTTCTCTTGCTGTTTTTCACTTTTCTTTTATATCTATGAATCTGGCTACCTAAGTTTTTTTGTTTTGTTTTGTTTTTTGGTACCAGGGATCAAACTGAGGACGTTGCGCTTGCGAGGCAGGCGGCAGCACCACTGAGCTAAATCCACGGTCCTGGCTACCTAAGTTTTTTATTGGCACATGTGGACATTGCTTAGTTCTGACTCATTTATTCCATTAGATAGTTTTCTAAACTATATCATAAGGTTAATTAGGACATTATGAAGCATTATTCACAAATTTTATTACTACAAAATATACTTAAAGTATGCAGATCATGTTACATTATAACATGATAGTGTAAACATTCATTTAACAATCACCTGGGTCAAGAAATAAAACATTGCCATCACCCTAGAAGCTTCCAAAAGCTCCCCCATACCCTTTGCCAGGCACATCATATGTTTTAATTGACATCATATATTGCTGCTATTGTTCTCTATCCTAACCTTTTTTTGCGGAGGGTGCTGAGAATTGAACACAAGTCTTCATGCATGTTAAGCATGTACTCTACCACTAAGCTATATTCCCAGCCCTCTTCCTAGCCTTTTTTGATGCCTCCCTCCCCAAACACCTGTGTTGCATCCTGCCATGTGTGTGTGCAGTTATTGAAATAGTAAGCCACCTCTGAATGAGAATGGTAGTTTGCCCCAATTCTTTTCTGTCAGTTGTTTGACCTCCTTTCCTGCCTCAAAGCCTGTGTACATCAGATAAGAAAACACGTGTATACCATACCCGCTTAAAAAAATCTAAGAGATGATTGTACAGCTCTTCTTCAAGAAGTAAATTAAGTACTATCATAAACAGGTGTGAATGTGTTTGATGCTAGACCTGTACTCCACCCCCATCCCTCATAAACAGTAACTTTTAGAATTCTTAATTTTATAAGAAACATGTATATTGCCTCACATATCTTTTATTGGAAGTAGAAAATACATGAATTTATTTTCTTCTATTTTGTGGTATGGTATATAAAAAAACTAGTTTTTGTTTTGGAAGAACCTTAAGGTTCAAAATAGCTACCTTAAGATCTGGAGAGGTACAGCTATTTGAAAAAAGCTTTTCAAGAAATATATTAGCTTGTGCTTAGAAGAAGCTTTAAATCATGTAAGGATTTCTAATATACTGTTACATCTGATATCATAATTTTAAAATTTAAAGTAGACATTTTTCTTTGTCATTATTTAATATTCATTGCCAAGTAGGTAATACAGTCACATAATTATGTTAAGCAGTATAAAAGTTTAACTGGTGAAAAATATACCTTTACCCCCACTTTTAAATTTGTTCTACTGATAGTCAAAATCTTTTGTAAAAGATAGTGTGTGAATTTGAAGCAAAGATAGACCAAGGAAAGTGAAATGGAATAAACCCAGGAATGGACTCACGTGAATATGGACATTTGATTTAGGACAAAGTAGCACTGTTGGGGGAAAAAATTAGCACTGTTGGAGTGAGGAGTATCTTTTCTTCCAGTGGTACAGGAACTATTGGATATTAGTTTTGGAAAATATACAAATTGACCCCTAACTCATGCACTATAAAAGATCATAAACGGTGGATTATAAATTTAAATATGCAAGACAAAAATATAAAGTTTTAAAAAGACTTAATATTATGGAATAGACTAGAAACATTTTCTTGAGGAGGAATTAATCCCTCCTGTCTGTTCTCCTTTTCTCTCCCTCCTTGAAGAAATTCCAAAAGCGGTGAACTCAGTTATTTACAGTGAGAATTTTATTAAATCATGGTATATTGTTTGTTTGAATAATTATCTTCTACCAATTCCTTTTATATGAAATTCGATTATATATATTTAATTATATAAAAGGCCCAAGTGTCCCTTTCTAGTTTTCTTTTTATTGTTTATTTACATTGTTTTAATAAAACTCACATTTCCTTTAAAACAATATTGCATAAAACAAGTTTTACTGTACTACCACTCAGAAATTCATGCACGTTTTGAAAAGTTAAGATATCTTATGTCTATATTCTTTCAGGGCAATTAAAGCATTTCAGGAGGTGCTTTATGTTGATCCCAGCTTTTGTCGAGCCAAGGAAATTCATTTACGACTTGGGCTTATGTTCAAAGTGAACACAGACTATGAGTCTAGTTTAAAGGTAGGTTGTTGGGTTTTTTCAAGATACAATGTTTCATTTTTGTGTTTTTTTGTTTCTGTTGTCCTTACATATTAGAACATCGAAAAATGTTGAAATTTATATTGGCACTTTAAAAAGACAATTTGAAAATATAGGTGATGGAGCTGTTTCATTAAATATGAACCGAAAGATATATAAGGTTGGATTTCAGGATACAAAGTAGTTAATGATGCTAAGATTTGCATGGTAGCTAGTTACACTGTTAAACTTTCATTTTGTTTTTAAGTTTTGACTAAAGTTTATTTCCTGGAAAGGGTGAAGGTTTCAATCTCTATTTGGACATCTACTCTACTCCCTTATGTGATAAGCTACAGTAGTGGCCAGAATCAGCTACTTAATGATGCTGTTTCTGTGACCCAATCATTGGCCATTTCTTTGTATAGGTCTCAGTAGAAATCTGTCCACCTCTACCAGCAGAGAATGTGTTATATCTAAATTACAAAACAGAGTATTCTCAAGGTATTTGGACTGTCTTACTGTTTGTGAGTGCAAGCATTGTTGGGAACAGATAGTATGTTGTTAGTTACATATCTCACTTCCCACCAATGGAAATTTGCTATTTTTCCAATTTTCCATTGAGTTTCTTGTGCTGTCTTTGCCTGCACTTTAGATCTCACTGGGCTTTTCGTGAAAATAGTGCTTCCTTGCATGACAAAGAATTGCAGTTTGCAAAGACTAGACATTCTAGCTTAACTTTTCATGAGTTTATGAATATTTATAATGGTTTCTATGTTCTACATATCTCCATTGTATATTCTTTTTATTCTAAAGGTGAGAAGGTAAAAGGGAGATAAAGAATAACTTTACAGTGAGTTGTAATTTGAACTCACTAATAAGAAACTAATTTTTTTAAAAAATAAAACTACATAAGAGTGTCTTCCTGTTACAAATTTTTAAAGTAGAAAATCATGCAACTACTGTTTTATATAAGAATGAATGGGCCCGGGGATTTAGCTCAGTGGTTCTGCCGCCTGCCTCACAAGCGCAAGGTCCTGAGTTTGATCCCTGGTACCAAAAAAAAAAAAAAAGAATGAATGAGAGAAGTAGAAGTAGATTGGAAAAATTTAGATGATAGTGGTCAAAGGTAAGTGCAGTTGAGGAATAGGTCCCCAGGGTAATTAATGTGTAAGAAGCATGAGAATAAAGGATACCTGGAAGGTACCCGTTTTCGTTAGGCTTAGAGCAGCACTTTTCAAACTATACTATGGGATATGAGTGGATTTGAAATGGAAAATAAGTTCAGATATGCCACCTTGCATATTTCAACACCTCTTGGACAGTCACGGTTTCTATTACTTATCACAGATTTTTAAGATGTCCTATTATACAACATAAATTTATTTGAACATTTCACAACTTTGTCATAACAAACCTACTATATTATGTTACAGAGGATTTTTGGTAGCAGTTTAGTAAATGTTGCTGAGGAAATATATTTGAGGGGAAAAATAATCAGATGTATCCCAAATTAATTTGATGGATGCAAATCTCTTTTCATGAAGGTGGCAATATTAAAGAGAATTTCAGCCTTTTAATAAGGGAGGACAGTGTTCCATGGCTAATGGAAAGTATTCCTATTGTACTTATGTGCAACTTAAATATTAATGTATACTGATTTGTTCAGGTATAAGTTAATGTCTAACAAATCTTTAAGTCATGTTGATCTTAGCAAAATTGATTTAAGTAAGAACAGCCTTCTTTGGGGGGTGTGGAGACTTATTTTAAATACTGGATAGCATTCTATTATGTTTCATTTGTATGAACATAGGAAAGACTTTTAAGACTCCTTGATATTTCTTTTCCCCATAGTGTAAAGGTTTCCTTTGCTTTAAATCATCCTGACATTGGCTTTTAAAACCTTCTTTGTCCAGTATTTGTGTATTTTAAGGATAATTTTAGGTATCAACATATTTAGTTGAGGAGGTGGTATTTTAGTGTATTATTACAGGTGTTTTGCATTCAGTGTGAGTGAAGATAAGAATCAGAATTAGTTACAGACCCTTCTCTCCTTAAATTGCTTTGTGTTTTCCTGACGAGTACTTAATTTCATCTGGATAGATGTGGAACCTTTGACTTTTTTACCACATTAAGCACTTTCGTAGCACAGTGTGATTGGTATAAATCAGTGATGGTGAACCAGTGGCACATGTCCTGCAGTGGGGCTGTTTGTATCTTTGAAAGCTCTAAAAAGTTCGCTATCACCGATATACTTTTTAGGCTGCAAACTCAGAAACTCCAACTCAGGCTGGCTAAAATAACAAAAAAGTAGTAGTTTATATGTGAAGTCCAACTTCTGGGATTGTTTGATTCATCTGATCCTGAGTTCCATCAAGGATGTGTTTTCTTTTCAGTTCTATGATGGATTATTCTAAAGGCTGGTTGCTCTAATTTGATAATGTAAGATGATAAGTTTTCATGCACAATTAAAGAGAAATGTTTTTTCATGTTTTGTATAAAAAGACATTGTAGAGCAGTGGTTTATTGCTTAGTGTAGTGCTGTCATGTAATAAGTGCTCAATAAATGATCGCCATCATTTCATGTAGGAAAAAGATTCTGGCTTCCCGTTGATCTCTTCAAAAAAAAAAAAAAACTTCACCTTGCATCTCATGGGCCAGAAATAGGCTACATGCATATTTCTGGTTGATTTCTTGTCAAATGAATTGTCATTACTCTTAGACTAGTTATGACCAGTCTTTGAGCAGGGTTCAAGTCCCTATATATATTGTTCCGATCTAATGGACGGATGTGAAGGGTTGGTAAAAAGGCTATTTTGGTGTGAGTGGTAGTGTGAACAATCTGTCCATTACTGGCCAGATCTTCTCTGCCTTATTTCTTTTACCTTTTTAGAGGGATGTAGCATGTATAATATTTTTTAGAAAGTAAAATAGTTTATTTTCATAATAAGTTTCTTCTTTTCACCTACATATGAAATGCATTTCAGGGCCAACTGCTTTTGTTTTTATTGCTGGTGATAATATTTCTGACAAAATGTATCTCCAGAACAAATTAATTCTGTTTTGGTACTATATAAACAACCCCAGAATGAAGAAATTTGGTTTTGAAATTTGATCCTGCCACATACCACACAACTAATTATGTAACTGCATAGGTTTCCTGACTCTTCTGATTCTTTGTGTCTATAGAACTGGAATAATCCTGTTTGTCTCAGAAGATTGATGTAAAGATGAGTATGTGTACACACAAAGGCATATTTTGTAATTGTAGTTTTTTTCAGCCATTCTCTAGTTCTTAGTTTACCATCTAAAACTCCTCTAATTTGGTGTCAGTGTAGAACTTGTGTTTAAAATCTTTTCCTGTCCCATAATTCTTATTTTTTTGTCACTCTTCCCACCTTCAGAAATGCGAAGTTAATGCTGAGCTTACTTTTCAATCGTAAGGTGTTATTTTTCCATTAAGTTGACTAATACAGATTTCATGTAAGTAATGGAGATACCAGTTCTTAATTTGTAAACTAGTTTAATATTATCTGAACCAGAGCCTACTCCAAGGTGAGATTTCTACATGTTATTTTGTTGCTGCTGTTCTTATTTGCTTTAGATAATAACCCCTCAGGTGGGTTTAGTTGCCTATTCAACACCATACAATTAATTGCATTTATTTCATTACCTTTTAAAGATATTTATGCTGATTAGTTATATTTGTTATATATTGGAAGCAGTATGCTATTTCACTCAAAGTACACGAAATTCTTTTTATTTTTTTTAATTTTTGAGTCTGGGTCTCGCTATATAGTCCAGGCTGGTTTTGAACTCACTATGTAGTCCAGGCTGGCCTTGAATTCATGGCAATCTTCCTGCCTCAGCATCCCCAGTGCTGAGATCACAAGTATGCACCACCACACCCGGCTCAAAGTACTGTACACTAATTCTGACAATAATGCCCCTAATTTTTGTATCCTGGCAGACTATTAAAATTATTTCCTTCATGTGAAGCTAATAAATGCAAAATAAGCTGTAATAACACCCATATTATGACATCTAATGTTCTTAATTTATTTAATGCCATTATATCTGTTTAATGTAAGAAAAATTATATAGGAATTTTTTCTAATGTTTGTATTTTAAAAATAGTTTTAAAGTATGTCAGCTTATTTTTATTTTTCATTGTTAAAAGTTAGAAGGGTGGCTTTCATTTTTTATGGGAACCTGTGGCTCATTGGCTAGGGTACCAGTGCAAGTATCCTTAGAATTTGGTATTTGAGAATGATACATGCTGATTTGTAAGGATTAGTATAAAATGAATAAGAAGATGAGAATTATAGAGATAATTCAAGTGAAACTTGTCTTTTAGCCTGGCACTTTACTGGGTGTTGGTGTTTCTTGAATGGGCAGATAAATGGAAAAGGCTATAAAATGATAAAATACCTGTTCATAATACAGATTAGGAAAACTTTAAAAAAAAACCAAAAAGAAGCTGGTTTAATTTTCATCTCTTAATAGAATTCTTTTCTTTTTTTTGGTACCAGGGATCAAACTTGGGTCCTTGCACTTGCACAGCAGGCAGTGAAACCACTGAGCTAAATCCCTGGCCCTAGAATTCTTCTCTATGCAAACTGACACTGCATTTGTTTTATTCAGTTGCTCAGTTCATCAGTTCATTCAACATGTCTCCATTCTTAATGTATTTGGTATGAAGTTGTTGAGTAAAATAATAATTATACTTTTTAAAAAATTACTTTATTCTTCTCTGGGAATTGCTTCATTTCCAGGTGCCTGATTTGATCTCACATCCTATATAAAACTCAGGAATTTTATTACCGTATATTTTGTATGCCAATATATTAAGGCAGAAAGATTAAGTGATGGCATGAAGATATATATATATATACCCATTTTTAGAAACCACTTTGAAAAATTCCTCCTGTATTTTATTAATGTATAATGCAGATTATTTCTCATATAATTAAGATGCTGTGAACCCCATGTATTCTAGAGTTTCTTGCTGCAAAATGATTACTACCAATTAATTTACTTGTATCCATGCTTTAAGTTTCTAAAATATCTGTAATGGTCTTTTATTTATGCTTTAATCATATTTAGTTACTTCAAGTGTTTGAAGATAATGAAAGTTGGTGTTATTTCTGCATACATACCTTTCCTGCTCAGTTTTCCTTTATGTTGCTCGGTAGTTTATCTCTTCCAGCTAGCATTTTGAAAATTCTGGTCTTGAGTGGGATGTGTGTGTGTGTGTTTGTGTTTGTTTGTGTGTGGGGGATGATGCTGACTCATTGAAGTGACTCATCTTCTTTAGGAGATTGGAAAAGTCCCCTTGTCCTCTGCAACAGCTTAGAAAAATTTGGTAGATTTAAAACTATAAGATTTAGGGCTGGGGATTTAGCTCAGTGGTTTCGCCACCTGCCTTGCAAGCAGGAGGTCCCGAGTTTGATCCCCGGTACCAAAAAAAAAAACCAAAACAAAAAACTATAAGATTTAGTGTCTGTCCTGAGATTTGACCTAAAATATGGTACCTGGAAGGTAAAGAAATTCAGAATCAACAGAGTATTGGCACATGATGGAAGCTGCATTTGTAGAGTATAGGAATTGATAGGGATATAGAAACAGTGGGAAATGGATAATTTTTATTTTTTAGTACCTTTTATTTAATGGAATTGTTATTTGAATGTCCTCTGGCAGTGCTAACATCACGAAGGTTAGACCAGGTCTACAAAGTAAACTAATTTTTTATTACTACCATATTCAACCTATCAGTGCCTCACCAAGGCAACTTTTTTTCGTTTGTTTTGGTTCTGGGGATTGAACTCATGACCTTACACTTGTAAGACAGGCACAGTGCCACTGAGCTAAATCCTCGGCCCTCACCAAGGCAATTCTTTTTTTTTTAAAGTAGGAAGATATTTATTGATAGGAAAGCTTCTGAGGGCCAGAAGGGGTCCCGAGTGGGTAGCCTCACCAAGGCAATTCTTAATACCCATTCTTTTTGAATAAACTTACATACTAAAAAAATTAGTGCATTATTCTGATAAAGTCTTACATAAAGAGAAAAAAATTTGTAGTATTGGTTACACTGAGTATTTCTTCCTTCAGCATAACTTTTTTTTTTTTTTAATTTGTTTGTTTGCTGGGAATGAAACCCAGGGCCTCATACATGATAGGGAAGCACTTTGCCACTGGGCCAAACCCCTAGCTAGCTACTGGTTCTTTATACCTAAAAGTCACATTGTTAGATTTTGTTTGGCTTTTTATGGTTGTTAGGAGATTGGATTATGATTGAGGATACAATACTGCATACCACTTCATTTCCTCACATTTAAAATCTTCCTTTTCCTTCCAGCCATTGGCAGGATAATTTTGTTTTCACCTGAGTATAGTAGTACTGTTCCTTTTGAAAGAGGATAGTCACTGCTGTTTATTTTGTTTTCTGTTCTTTTTTTCTTCACTTATGGAGAAAAAATTATTTCATTTACTCATTTTTTCCACTACACATAACTTGTTCATCTTCTAATCTTTTCTAGATATTCTCTGATATGAGGTGATATCCTAATTCATTTTTCATTTAACCATTTAATGCTCTCTCGATTTTGTTCTATCAGCCCAATTTTGGTTTCATTTGACGTTTATTTCTACCCTGAGTTCTATTACAATGCCTCCAATATGTGAGGTAATAAAAATGGCTGAAATATATCAGTAGCTCCAAAATGCGTGTTACATACAGTGTGATCAAAACATGTGAATATTTACATTTAAAAAAATTTATTATGCCAAGAGACACTGTGCCATTAATCACACTCAAAATACTTCCCTCTCTTCAAACACTTCTCCCATCATTCTTGCCATTTTTTCCCCAGTTTTTTGGGACAGGGTCTTGCTGTGCAGGCTGGTTTTGAACAAACTATGTAGCCCAGGCTGTCCTTGAGCTCATAACAATCCTCCTGCCTCAGCCTCCCCGGTGCATTTTTGCCACTTTCTGAAGCTGTTCTGGAAGTCCTTTTTCATGAGTCTCTTTACAAGGTGCGCGCAAAAATAATATTGAACACTGCTGCCAAGTGCCATCCACGTGAAAAGGCAGGCTCATAAAGACATATGGTATTTGGTATTATGGTATATCTTCATCCACCTTATTCACTGAATCTGGCATTCTGCATCTTCCCCAAACTCAAAATGACCATGAAAGGTAAACATTTTGAATTTATTTAGGATGTCAAGGCAGTCATAATAGTACAACTGAACATACTCAAAAGAGGACTTTCAGACCTGCTTTAGAAAGTGACAAGAAAGAAGGGATGATAAGTGTGTTAGAAAGAGAGGTGGAATATCTTGAGAAAGATTAAATGCAATGTGTATTTTACTGTAATAAGTTAAATATTCACTATATTTTTGATCACACCATGTATGTTCAGTGGCCATGTTCTCTGATTCTGAGAAGTCAAAGTAATTCCAGATTCTCTGTGTCACAGTTTTCTCTCTTTTGATGTGTTCTAAGTGCAAAAGTCATTTCTGATTTTAAAAGTGATTTTGTTTTTACTCATAATAAACTAAATTTATTCTTACATTTGGTCTTGAAATGAAGTTTTCTGAAAGTCATTATATTTAATGTAACATTAAAGAAGCTTATGTTCCAAAATAAGATTTTACAGTGCAAATTTTTATAGTATCCCTCTTTATAAAATATATGTCTTGTTCACCTAATATTAGTTATTTGTGTTCTTATCAGTCTTACTCTGATATGAATGCAAATTATTTATTAGATGGAAAGAACTTGAACATTAGGTCAGCTTATATTCTAATCATTTGTGTACACAGATTGGACATACACTAGGACCAGATTTTAAAATTTTCTAATGAATTACATTCCTGTATTTTTTCAAAATATGCTAGCAATAAAGAATTGAGAGACTAGGTAGGATACAGTTACAGGGGAAAAGATGTACAAGAATAGTAGGATAAATGGGTTCTCAAAGGATGGGAGGATGAAGATAGTGTATCCTAGAGATCTCAAGATTCATTATTTGACTTGATACGGAAAGAGATTCCCCATTTATTAGCTTGGATCACTATATTATTCACTAAAGCAAGGGATAAAGAAAGTAACAGCAGGTGTTGGGTTTAGGAGTTGAAAAGGCTCTGAATGGAGATGAATCATTTAATAGTATACTGTATTGAGTTGGAGGTTCCTGAGGGACATCAGATGTTGGTGTAGATAGTTTAAGTCAAGAGCCTAAAAGAAGCGCTAGAAATACGATTTTGAACATCTTCACTATGCAATATGTTTGGTTGTATTCTTCTTCCTCTTCCTCTTCGAGATTTTTTTCCTTTTTTTTTTTTAAGGACAGAATCAAGCTTTTTCGTTCAGGCTGGCCTTGAACTCTCAGGGATCCTCTTGGCTCGGCCTCCCAAGTGCTGGGATTACAGGCATGAGCCATCGTGCTTAGCACTGCTAAAGAAATTTTTGAAAGGAGGTATAATAAACTTTAAAGGAAGAGGTTCTGTTCTGAGCCAGCATTGTGAGGATCTGTTAGCTACTAAGATATTGGTATGCAGTAGAGTCTGTCCTAGGAGCAGTTAGCAGAAGAGATGAATTTGAGGGCTATGAGAAAACATCGATCAGATCAGTTTGGCCAGCAGTCTGTCTCACAAACTCTACCAGAATTTACCAGTTTTACTTCTAGATTGTATTTTCAGAGACCATCACACTCTAAGACATCTTCCTGTTCTCATCAATTTGTCATAGACTACTGGTTTTATAAAACAGGCTTGTTGGTTTAAAATCATACTTTTAGATGTGTAGCAATCTGTAACAATGAAAAAGAAATATATAATTTACTTTTGATATGCGAGAACACCTGGCACACCTTCCCTTCTCTCACTTCATAAAACACCATTTTGTAAGGCGCTATTAAAAGAACTACATTCTTTCCTCAGACTGAAGTAACTCTTCTTACTTTCTTTGTCTGTCTCTTTGGATTTCATTATAGAGTTATCTTTTCTGTGCATTCCAGGGACAGGTTAATTTTTAAATTTTTTATTAGCACCTTAATTTTAGTGAGCTTTGTATTCATTTCTGTAGCTGTAGACATAGCAGAGTGCCTGGTGTAGAGTAAAAGCTAGTAAAAAGCTTTTTTACCACCATGTTTTTCCTAAAAGCCCGTGTCTAGCTTAATTAAATATAGACAACAGTATCAGCTACACACGTCTTGTTTACGTGGTCTGAGATAAAGGTTTTGGGGGGCAGGCACACAATTTACAAACTTACAAATAGTGGCATTTATCTCTGATGATATATTAGAATAATTTGCAATGGCACCTTCCTGATTTGCAGGGTGTTACCCCCAACTTACTGAATCAGAACATCCTAGATTGGGTCTGGAATCCAGACATTGCTCCAGATAAATAATTTGTAAATACATATATAATTTGTCAATTATGCAAAATTATTTCATTGCTTTTCTTAAGGATTGAGAATATAGTTGAAGGGTTCTACAATTAAAAACATTCATGAGATAATCACAGACTATTCAGCTAGAAATGAAACAATTTAAAGAGAAGCAAAGTCTTGAAACTCAAGTTTTGCATGTAATTATGAGAATATAGATTTCCATCCTCAATTAGAAATCATGTTCCATCAGCTATATGAATCAAAATACTGTAGCATAATTTTGAAATACTGAACATGTTAAAGGCTTGTAAAACAAGAGTTGACTTTGGTGATAAAGATATCAACAGAGATTGTAATGAATCCAACCTTACATTAAATTGGACCAGAAGTGCTCTATGAAAAGAAAATCACTGTAACATTAAAAACATATCTTAGGCAAATCTTCTTGCTTGGAAACTAATTTTCTCTAGACTGCTTCCTGCCTTGAGGTTTGTATATATATAGTCTCTGAACTTGCAGAGTTCTCTTCTGCATAGCTGTTTTACACAGCAGTAGTCAGTTTCAGCACTGCAATATTTTGTGTGAGGTACAGATGTTTCCCCAGATCAGCGGTGGCAAACCTATGGCACACGTGCTGCAGCAGGCTGTTTGTTATCATTGAAAGTTCTGAAAGGTTCGCCATTGCAACCCTAAATGCTGCTTTTGGTTACAGGGATGGATACTAGATATTTTATCATAATATTTTCAGATTTATGGAGTGGTTATCATAATTGATAGTCCTTTCTCTTGTTTTATATGTAATGGACATATCTATTGCATCTGGTTTAAATATGGTACTGGAAATGAAGCTATGGGGTCACAATATCCCCATCCTGGTCCCTCACCTTCCTTTAGTGTGCTGAAAGGTGTGTCCATGCTTTTCTTTATGTGGGATGATTTTATTAGCTGTTTTTAGGTTTCTTATACACAGTAATTATTCTATAAATTCTTCAGTTCTTACATGCATGCTTTTAAAGTGCATTCTTTTCTTTATCTTTACTGTTTGGAAATGGTTGATATTTTATGGTGTTTTAGGTTTGAAGTGGTGCATCAGTAACTTGATTGCTACTTTAAGAGTATTTAATAATGATATAAACTATGGTCAGAACTACTCCTGGCAGGTTTCATTGCAGGATCTTGAATGCTGATAGAAGCTCTTTCTTGTGGGGCTTCAGTGAATAGTAAAACTAAAATACTGCCATCTCAAAGGCTTTTTCTTTTCAGGTCAGATGTAGATTTTGATGACTTAGGAAAGGTCTGTCTTCTATCAAAATATTAGTATCTGTTTACAGGGTAGATTAGATAGAAATTAGCAAATCTGAATGTGTGATTGCTGTGTTGTTCTTTTTGTCTAGAAGAAAGTAATTGATTATAAAGCATGCTTTGTTTTCCTAGTACTCACATCTTAAAATATTGTACTCTGCTTTCTGTTGCTGTAGTATCACACTAAAGGGACATTTGAAGATATACAATCTGCTTAGTAGGCCAAAGGAGAAGAATACAAACAGTTCTTGAAGTGTTCAAATGTTGGACTTTTTTCATTCAGTCAACTGTGGCAAATCATTTTTCATTTTTATTTTGTTGACCATTGTATTCTTAGGTCTGCAGTTATAGGCCCTCAATAAATAATTTGTTAAATAAGATTAAACATTTAATATTTAAAGGCCATAGTTATTTTGTTAGTAGTTTACTAATCAGAAAATGTTACAAGCCTTAAGTTTTAAGAATACTGCAGATGTAGGCTGGTTTAATTATGCATGCACATTAACAGGCATTCAGATATGTAATAACTACTGTGTTCATACCAAATGATGCTTTCTAATTTCTTGTAACATTGGCTAGCTGACAATATTCTTATTAATTGAAGGTTCTAGTTCACCAAGCACAGTTTTGTTGATTTTGTGTTGAAATAGTGTACAGTATTTAATGCTTGATGATAATTATTTCTCTTGATAAAATTTTTTTTGAATTACATCTGAAAGTTGTCCTCATGAATATCAATTATTAGTTTGTTCAGCAGGTACAAAAATAGAACTTCTTACATGTTTGGATCATGGGTAGGATAGAAATGAAATGATTGTGGTTGGTGCTTTTTAAAAATGGTTTTGTACATTATTATTATTATTATTATTATTATTAATTTTTTTTTTAGTGGTACTGGGAAGTGAACCCTGGGTTGCTCAACCACAGAGCTACATCTTTAGCCCTTTTTGTTTTGAGATAGGGTCTTGCTAGGTTGTCTAGACTGGTTTTAAACTTGAGATTCTGCTGCCCAGTCTCTTCGTAGTTGGCACCACAGGTATGCTCCACTCTCCCAGCCCTGCTTATTACTTTCAATGGTAAATCTTGTGGAAGCTCAGAAAATGTGAATATACATTTGTAGGACCATTTTTTAAAAACAAGTGTTGAAAGATATTCACTTGTTTTTTAACTTAAAAATTTTATACCAACTCTGGTGCTTGTTGTTTATCTTCTTAATTTACATTTCAGGTTTAATGTTGATTAACTCTCCGATGTGACCAAGTGTTCTGACAATTTGTGTTTTTAACACTGTGTTATACATTGATGTTAACATGTATTTTATGGATAGCCTTCCGATAAATTATGAGAGAATACTGTGATATATTTGTGGTTTAATATTGTCTGAGGAATTAAATTGTACATATACATTGTAAAAGGACAATTATATTTTATAGATGAACTCGAACACAGGTTATTTTACCGGTGCTTAAGTACAATTATGATTAAAGAATCAATAAAGACAGATAGTTGGTTATTCTCCGTGACAGTTCTCACAGTGATTTTATGGTTTCAAACGTTTAGGTCTCATTTTCAGGTAAAAAGTAGTGTTCTGACATTAATACCATTGGACTTGTATTTGTATTTTTAAAATTGATGATGTGTTCTACTTAAACTGTTTTATAATACTTTCTATTTACCTGACAAAAACATCTGAAGCTTTTTCATATAAAAATATGCATGGGATAACTTGATAAAATTAATTCTTCGAATTCTTCTTTCTCGGCTGTCTCAGGAAAATAATCTAACAACCTGTCAGTGGGCAGAAGTAAATATTCAAAGTAATTCTAGTTGGTTAGCTAGTACATTTTATTTGCAAGTTATAATTTCAATATTATATTAGATCTTACCTACCTGAAAATTATTTTAAGACACTTTTATGTGACTCTAAATTTAGTGCATTAATTTTCTCACTCTCCTCTTGCAGCATTTTCAGTTAGCTTTGGTTGACTGTAATCCCTGCACTTTGTCCAATGCTGAAAGTAAGTATTAAGTACCATAGTTTTCTACATGTAATCAGATCACTTCATCATAAATAACAATCATAATATTAATGTTAGTGATAAATTCTATGCAATTTTTTTCTTAGAGAATTGTTGAGTGTTAACTGCATTGGTTGCCATGACTACTTATACAAATGAAACATGTGAGGCTGTGAGCAGCTTGTGTCTAAAATAGATAAGCCAGTGAAGTGGGTTGTTGAATTAAAATTATCTGCACTAATGAACAAGATTGATTTTTATGTGTATTAATTATATTGTAGATGATTTGGAGGAATTAAAAACCAGGTTTGCCAATCATTTTAGGAAAAATGGGTATACAGACATTCTTACATGGTAGCTTACAGATTCTGGTGTGTGGTATTAAAATTATTAGTAATTATGAAGATAATACTTTGACTTTTATTGTAGCACAACACATCATATAAAAAGTTTGAGGACACTTCAATTAATTTAAGAATATGTTTGTGAAGTATGTTTTGACACAGTGGTTTTATTCAGTTATTTTTTACTTTCTATATAAACTTCATTCCCAAAACAAGTTGGGTTATATTATAATGTATTTATCAGTAACTGCGTTTTGTGTATTTAATGTACTTTAAAATATCCAATAAATAATTTTTATAAGTCATTGGATTCAAGTTGGATTTAAAACAAAGCTTTCTTCCTTCAAAAATAAAAATTTTAGAGTGTAAGAAGCAGTAATTCATTATGAAAATTTCAAGTTATTCAACGTATTCTAGGATTTAGAAAGTTTTTATTTTACTGTAAATTTTTCAGTTTTCTTTCTTTTTTAAGCAGGGATAAGGAAAGAAATAAGGGCCCACAGAGGGTAAACAGTGGGAAACCATTGTTGCCTCTAAGCCTGAAGTGGCAGAGGGAGCAAAGAATTGAGCTGAGGGACACAGACAGGAGCAGACCCACTCAATGCCTAGCTTTCTCTGTCACACCACTGTTACACCTGTGTAGTCTCAGTGTTTAGAAATGCCTAAGGCATTTGTTGGATCAGTGAGAAAGCTATAGAATTTTGAATATAACGTGCATTCATTAAGGCAGAGCATGGAGGGGCTAAGGGCACAGCTCAATAGTAGACTATCTAGCATTTGCAAGGCGCTCTGGGTTCAGTCTTTAGCAATATACACAAACAGAATCACAAACATAGCATGGGTTAAATCCTCATCTATAATGAACTTGTTTCTGTTTTGTTTTGTTTTCAATAATGGGGATTGAACCCAGGGTCTTCATACTGAGATACATCCCAGACTGACGTGCCAGCCCCTGCCCCCCTCTCTGATACATTCCCAGCCCCTTCTAGTATTCTATCTATCTATCTATCTATCTATCTATCTATCTATCTATCGATTGATCAACAAGGTCTCACTCTGAAGCTCAGGCTGGTCTTGAACTTAGGGATCCTCCTGTCTCAGCTTCCCAAGTGCTTTCTATGATTCTGAATCCCTTTTTCGTTTTTTGTGGTAGTGGTGGTGGTGGTGGTGGTGGTGGTGGTGGTGGTGGTGGAGGAGAGATAATGCAGATTGAACTCAGGACCTCACACGTGTTAGTAGTTGTACCACTGAGAGACACCCCCAGACCCTTTTTAGTTTTTCAATTTACTTTTTTCTTTTCTTAGTACCAAGGATTGAACCCAGGGCTTTCACACTGAGCTATGTCCCCTAGCTCACTTTTATTTTTTATTTTGAAACAGAATCTGCCTAAGTTGCTAACCTCCTCAAACTGGGCTTGAACTTGGAATCCTCTTGCCTCAGCCTCCTAGAGCGTTAGGATTTTAGGGTGAGCTGTCATGCCTGCCTTGATCAATAATACTTCTACCAAGGCAGTTTCCTGAAGAAGAGGGGAAGAAAATGTAAAAAGATTTCTGTTCTCTTTAAATGAAACTCAGGATTTGGTAGTGATCAGTGTATTTGTAGAATAAATGGTAGAAAATAACAAATGCAACAATGTTTTTCAGTTTCTAAGATAAGGTTAGATTGAGAGATGATTCATTGATTTAGCAATTTATAAACTACTAGTTCATATTTTTTCAGGTTATATAAATCATAAAAATTAGAGAACCTTAACATCTTTTTCAAATTAGTTTAGTGGAATAAGAAAACAGCTTGTTTTCATTTATTTCATTATTATCTAGTAACTTTACTTAAAAGTAACTTTGGTCACTAATTGTTGGTTTCAGTAACTTTGAGAGTCCCTTCTTTCATAAATGCCAGAACATCCTCATCCTAATCTACTCTGTCAAGGTAATATCTCAGTTGTAGATCATTATACTTGTGAGGAAAACATTGATGGGTAGAATGAGTGCCACAGGGTGGAAAATTTTCATGTTGAATTTGAAGAGAACAATTTGAGCCATCATGAATATATCCTCAAGTCTACTCTGTCCATCTGTTGTTTATTGAGAGGGAAAACAGAGGAGTCCAGACTGAGGAGTTTCTTAATTTTAATGCTAAAAGGTTGTTCACTCCAGTTAAAGGGCACATGTTGTAGAATTTTTAGGTCATTATAGTTCATTTGATTTGTATAGTTTATTTTAGGCATTGTATATAATTACTTGGTAACCATGATAAGGGTGAATGTCTTACAGAGCACCAACAGTTGTAGAGTACCTACTTTGAACCAGTACAGTGAACCCTTGACTTACAAACTCTATCAATTCCCAAGGGCAGGTTGTAACTCAAGTTGCTTGTAAGTCAATACAGCTGAGATCCGGATGTTTATCTCAGTACACACTATAGATAACAAGAGGTAGATGAATCTTCCATTAACCTAATTAACCCAAGTTGTTCATGTGTCAGGCCTATTGTAACTTGAGGGTCCACTGTATTACTGTCTTAAATACCAGGCTCTTTACTGTCTTTGTAAAACTTACTTCTCTTTGAATTATTTTGTCATCCTTGATTTGCATACGCCAGAGACTTTGACCACTCTTTGAAATCCTTCCATATTTCTTGGGATAGATCAGAAGTATAAATTACAGGGCTGAGGGTGTAGGTCAGTGGTAGAGGACTTGCCTGATGTACACAAGGCCCTGGGATCCTTCCGTAGTGCCACCAAAAAAGGGCAAATTATAAAAAGTAAAGTGAGCTTTAAAAACATTTCTGTAGGGGATATTTTATGGCTTAATTAATTTATATAATTAAATATCCTTACTGTTTCTAGAACTATTTAGAAGGGGTTAGTTACAGTTTGAACTGCAGAATCAAACTATAGTTTTGAAAAGTAGAATCATGGTGATATGAGACTTTTCGTTATATGATTGCCTCTTCAGGTAAAATTGTTTCTTTTAGTATTAATTGTTACTCTAAAATTAATATATTAATTTTTGAGTAAAGTTTAATTTCAGGACTTCTTATGGCAAAATTTGTTAAAATTTTTTGTTTCAACTGAGACTTTCCAGGTGGAGCTTTTACTTAGTTATACAGTTATGCTCCATTCTGAAGAGGACTTTTAAGAATGTAAATGTATAGTGTTTTTCACAGTCCAAAAGATGACATTGGATTTAGTAACTCATGAGATAATGAGATCCTTTTCATTAAGGCCTCAAACTGAGGTAGAGGGAGTTTGGAGTAGTAGAGATGCCAGCTAGCTACTGATCATTGTTTTTCCTTCTTTCTTGGGATCTTTATTAAAAGAAGAAGACTTGGGGGCGGAGGGGGGTAGTCATTGATTTTCCATCTCTTCCTCACTATTTTAACCTGTAATAGCCTTTCTCCAATGAAATAAAGAGGTAAGATTTGACTGGTATCTGAAGGAGAGGTACACTAGAGTAGGGAGTGAGGAAGAAGAAAAGCCCTGACCCCATGGAACACACACATCCACATCTATATAGCTCCTATTATTATTTTTTGTGTGTTTTTCATGAAAAGCTGTTTTTCGTTTTCTAAGGAGGATATATCTTAATTAAGCTCCATGTTTAATTAATGTGTGATATTTACCTTAGTGAGATGTACTTTTGATCCAAAATTGTTACGTGATTTTAAAGTTCATTATATAGTTTCTTTGCTATCTTGCTTATGTAACAGGTAGCTTACGGTTATGTAGTTTAGCAGTTCCCAGGTGCTCACCTAGGGGATAGGTGTCAAAAATTTCTCACAGAGCTAAATAAAATGGCACCCTTTGTCCAGAGTATCTGAATCATAATCTCAGGAATCTGTATTTTTAAGAAGCCTTTGGGTACGTCTTACAGTTACAGGAATCAATGAGTTCAGATGCACACTCCATGTTACCTTTGGAACCTTGTTTTTAAAAGTCCACTTAAACTTTTTCCATATAGTTTTGAAAGATTTGCAGATTTTCATAATATTTAATCATTATATAATAATATATAATTATGAATAATAATAAGATTGTAATAATATTTAAGTAACCAGTTTTGATTCCTAGCTCATTTTTGCTTTTGTTGAGTAGTTATAAAGAGTTGGAAATAAAAGCCGAAATATCTGTTTTTAATTTTATCTTCAACGTTTACTTATTAATGTTGGAACTTTTTAATACTTGTCCTCTAAGTGGTTTGACATGTTATTTTAAATGATGAAGTCTATCTAATTCTGAAGAATTGAAAAAGAAAAAACTTATATTCGCTGTGTTATTAGCAGTGTCATCATGGTGTATAAAATCTTTATGAAATATATCAAAAATCTAGTGGCTTTTTGAGGTATAGTGTTTATTAAATACTGACTTTACTGTGTTTTTTACTTGTAACTTATTTATAAATACCACATTTTGAAATGTATAAATTACAAAGACTTTTTCTAGTTGTTTAATGTTACCACTTTGAATTTTGTAAGATTCTCATTTGCTATATATAAATGCTGATTTATTATATTGACAAGTTTTTCTTTGATAATGGCAGAATGCTTGTAGTTTCTTCTGTTTGTTCTTTAGTGTTCTTGTTCGTATATTTTATTAAAAGCAAATGAGTTTTTGTTCTATTAATTAAATCTATATAGTGTAGGCTGTGCTTATTAAGTCTTACATTTCATGTTATTCTTACTTAATTTACCCCAAACTCTTCTGTAGTGTTACTGATTTTTTTTTTTTCCATCATCCTTTGCAGTTCAGTTTCACATTGCCCACTTATATGAAACCCAGGTAAGTGTTTTAACTTACCCAATTTAAAATGAAAACAAATTATCACCCATTTCATGCCTTAATGGAATTAAATATATGTAGATAATTGTAATGGAGTTCTAAGCATTAAGTCTTACATAAATTTTATATTTTATACTCGTTAAAGGTCAAATGAATTAGTTACTATGGAGTGCTTGCTATGTACAGAGAAGTTTCATTTCATATGACTTGCCTCTAAACTTGATTTGTAATGGCTATATTTAAGATTTATCTTTTTCATGATCCACAATGCCTCATTTTCTTTGCAAAATGTTTCAGGTACTTGTACTGCATTGTTTTTATATAGTTTCTTTGACTTTTTCTTAAGATTAAAATAGCCCCTCTACATGTCACTATTCGAAAGGTGTCTGGATGTCATTACCATTACTTTCATGACTACTTTTATTTTAAAATCTTTTTCACTTTTAGAATGCTTCATTTTGTGAGTGGTAGATTTTGCTTAGTTTATGATTAAAGGTAAAGCATATTTACTTTAAGCAGTACTATAGAAAATTGGAGATACGTTTATAAGAGACTGAATATTAAGTTTTTTTGGGGGGTACCAGGAATCAAACTTGTGACCTTGCGCTTGCGAGGCAGGCAACAGAACCACTGAGCTAAATCCCCGGTCCAATATTAAGTTAATTATAGTTTGTATATAACATGCATCTTAGAACAGCTTTGGAGAAAAAATACTGTTTGTTATATCTATGCATAATTTTTGTTTTGATATTTTGATCTAAGTACAATAATAAGGCAATGTAAGCTCATACCCAGAAGATACAAGATCTTGCTACTACAACCCATTGTGTATATTGTTGTGAGATACTCAGATAGCTTCATACTGTTGGTTCCTAAACCCAGCTACATATGTAGGAAAACCACTTGGAAAACCTTAAAAGCCAAAGCCATGGGAGGAACTTTAAAAAATTAATATCATAATCCTTTGTACCACCAATAATACCTCCCATTCCCATACCACTGAATCAGAAATAAAGCACACCGAGGTTGAATTCTGACTAACCCTATGCACCCCAACCACCCCCTCACGCCAGCTTTTCTAGTTCTTGATGTGATTTGTCCATTGCTGAAGCATGAGTTTTTTAACCTTTATTTTTAATGATTTTGGGGGTGGGGTGGGTACCGGGGATCGAACTCGGACCTTGTGCTTGCAAGGCAGGCGGCAGAACCACTGAGCTAAACCCTCAGCCCTTTAATGAATATTTTTACTAGAGTTGTAATTCTGTTTATTTGACCTCTTGGAGATTTTGCTTCCATTTTTTCTTGGCTTTCATTATTTCTCACGAAAAGTGGTCTGTTAGTCTTATTGTGAAGGTAATATGGTGACAGGGTCCTCTCCATTCATTGATTGTTTTATTTTATAAATTTATTAATCATTCATATTAAACTCAAAAGAACAAAACTCATGACAAGCAGACAGGAAAGTGACACTTATTATAAGCCTGTGAAAAGGTTGCAAACTCTGCTGTAGTGATTATAACAAGAATTCTGTTTTTCAGGTGAAAATATATGGAAAGTAAAATGGCTACCTTACCCACCTACAAAAATTTAGTTTTTATTACAGTTAATCCAGTTTATACCAACAGACCTTATTTAGGAATGTGAATTTTAAAAGTTTAATTAGTTACATATGGTTGATGGCTACTGCTAGGTAACTAAGTTCAAGGGAAGTTTCTCTATATAGGAAGAAGTTGTCCCACTAATAAAGAAAAAATTTGGTATCATTTTGTATTCCCTTTGGACCCTGTCCCTACATTACCTTCATAACATTAAACAGTAGTACAATCATAATTAAAACTGAAAAATGGTAGAATACGTATACTTAGAGTGGTTAAAGAAGGCCTCTCAGATAGGAGCTGTTAGGGTTGAGATCTGATTGGAGACTTAATCCAGTGTTATAATTAGCTGGGGTTGATAGGTAAAGGTGTGTGTGTGTGTGTGTGTGTGTGTGTGTGTGTGTGTGTGTGTTTGTGTCTTGATATTACTAGGTCATTCTTATTAAGAGGTATTAGCAAGTGTAATTTTGTGATAGCAAGCTTATAGTGTTTTAACGTTAAAAAGAAAGCCTTTTGTAGAGATGGAGGCATAGTAATTTTAAAAATCCTTTTTGCTTAAAATCATATGCATTTAGGCTTGGGTAATTTTAGTGGGATCTCATCCTCCATCCCTGAATTTTTATTTTTTATGATCTTATAGACAAAACTCTTCATATCATAGTAGATTTTAGAAATTAGATTTCTGTGTATATTGTCAAAGATAACTTTGTTTTTCTGTATATCTTATACCCAAATATATTATTTTTGAGCATTTATAATGAATTAATTTTCTAATAATGTATCAGCTAGCTTTTTTATTTAATAAAATAACTTGAACAGTTCATTCTTTTTAATTTTTATTAAGTTTAAAGGTTCAGGATTTCTCCCATTGTATTATTAAAACTGTTAGTTATTTTTGGATAATCCAGAATGAAAAGGCCTGAAGGAATACAATTATCCTTTCCCTTCATTTCCCTAGCACCTATTTCTTTCCCTAAAGCCACTAGTGTTACTAGTGGTTTTCCTTTTCTTCCAGAGAAACTCAGTGGTGTGTGTGCGTGCATGTGTGTGTGTAGTGCATATATGCAAACTCATATACATAATATCAGTGCATACACATATGCACATACATGTATACACATATCAACACACATATATATGTATGTATACATGTTTTTTGTTTTCCTTTGTTCAAGTGAGCAAAATATATATGGTCTCTTCTGACATTATAGTAATTTTTTGTTTGGTACCAGGAATCGAACTCAGGTCCTTGCACTTGTGAGACAAGCATGGTGCCACTGAGCTAAATCTTGGGCCCATTATTGTAATTTTTAACATAATATGTCTTGAGAAATTCCGTATCAGTACTCGTAGAACTGCATTATATATCCCTTTGCACAGATGTACTGTAATTATTTGACTACTCCATCTTGAATAGTTATAAATAATGTTAGTATGAATAACACTGTTTATAAGAATTGTTAGTTTCATTTTTAACATTCTCTTCTATCAAGCATTAACTTATTACCTAAATATTATAACTTAGGTATCTTACACAAATCTAAAAATTCTAAGAAAAATTCCAGCTACATAATATGTGATGAATAGAACAAGGTTTATTTCATAATTGAAGGATGATTCAATGTAAGGAAATTGGTTAACAAAATTAATAAAATCACTGCCAAGAAAACCGATAATATTGTCAGGAAATGTTAAGACTTTTTTTTAATAAATAGTAATGTGCACAGGAGACAAAAACTGTAGGTTAGGATCTTAGTATTCTGAAATAAGCTAACACAATAGATAAACCAGTAACTAACTTGATACAGGGTATAAAAGGGAGAGAAAGCACAGATATACAAAATAACATAACCATGGAAACAGAAGAAATTAAAATAATCATAAGACACTACTTTTGCAGACCTCTATGCAAGTGAATTTGAAAACCTAAATGAAAGGGACTATTTCCCAGGGAAATACAGGTTAGCAAAATTTACCTCATTAGAATGAGAAAGGTTAAGGCCCAGGATTTAGCTCAGTGGTTTTGCTGGCTGCTGCGCAAGTGCGAGGACCCGAGTTTGATCCCCGGTACCAAAAAAAAAAGAATGAGAAAGGTTATAAAACTGTAATTTTTGTAAAGAAAATTATATTATGCAGAAAGTACCATGCCCAGATATTTTTTTTCAGGGGAATTTTAGCAGGCCTTTAAACACCACATAATTCCAGGGCTCCCTGAACATGAAGGATAACTTGTTATTCCCCCCTCTTCCTCTTTTATTGTTTATGGTGGGGCTTGTGAAGTATTTCTTCATCAGACTTTGGGAGATGTAATGTGTTTGATCATACTAATGGTCCTTTCTGCACTTGATGTCTTTAGCATGTTTTGTTTTATTTTTTTGTAGACATAATTAATCTGTAATTACTTGAAAAAGATATAACAAATATTTAGATGTATGTTTTTAAATATAAGTACTCTTATGTTTTCCTTTCAGATTTTAAACTGCTTTATTACCACAGTTACGTTACTCTTAATGTTATAATTTTCTTTTTTTTTTTTTGCTTAAATTCTTTTATTGGTGCATTTTAGGTATACAGTACATTTACATTTATTATTGGGTGCTTGTACCTGTACATGATGTATCTTGGTTCTTATTTTTTCCCCATTCCCTGTGCTCCCTTCCCTATTTACACAGACTTTGTTTCCATTTTTTCCTTTTCTCTTCTTTCCTTTCCCCTTCCTCTACTCCTTCGAACCTTTTCTTCCTGTTTCAAATTATCTATTATTTGTTTTAATCATTTTAATCCTTATTTACACTTTCAGTTTCTCATACTAGAGAAACTATTCAGTATTTACACGTGTGTCCTATTTATTTCACTTAAGAGTGTGGCCTCAACATGCATCGATTTAGTTATAAATGTCTCTAGTTTCTTGTTCTTCATGGCTGAGTAGTACTCCATTTTATTAAAAAACCACATGTTCTTTATCCAGTTTCCACTTGATGGGCACTTGGGCTGTTTCCAAGCTTTCACAAACTGTGCCACTATGAACATGGGTATGCATATATTGCTGGTGGTATGAATTCTTTTGGGAAGATACCCAGCAGGGGAATAGCTGGGTCAAATGGGACCTCTAGCCCTAGTTCTTTGAGGTATCTCCATACTGATTTCCACAGTGGTTGCACCAGTCTGCACTCCCACCAACAATGGAGAAGGGTTCCTTTCTCCCCACATCCCCACCAGCATTTGTTATTTGTTGATTTCTTGATAGCAGCCATTCTGTCAGGGGTGAGGTGGAATCTCAGTGTTGTTTTTATTTGCATCTCTCAAATGACCAGTGATGTTGAACATTTTTTCATATGCTTATTTGCTGCTTTTACTTCTTTGAGAAATATCTGTTCATTTCAGATGCCCATTTTTGAATTGTGTCTTTAAATTTGGGGGGGGTCTGATTTTTTTCAGTTCTTTATATATTTTATTTATTTATTATTGTTTGGTGCCAGGGATCGAACTGGGGACCTTGTGCGTGTGAGGCAGGCGGCAAAACCACTGAGCTAAATCCCCGGCTTGTTCTTTATATATTCTAGATAGTAGTCCTTTGTCTGATGTACAGCTGGTAAAATTTTTTTCCTACATTGTAGTTGTCTGTTAGCTCTGGTGGTGGTTTCTCTTGCAGTGCAGAAGCTTTTTAATAAGATGAGATCCCAGTTGTTGATTCTTTGAGCTAGTTCCCGTGCTACTGAGGTTTTGTTTATGAAATCTTTTCCTATGTATAGCTTGTTTTAAAAATAAAGTGCAAATGAAAAATCCTGATTATAAAAACTAACTATAGGCCATAGTGCTTTAAAATCTTTTAAAATACAGAAACATGAAATTTACCATTTTTTAAGTGTATAGTTCAGTGGCATTAAGTACATTCATTGTTGTCCAGCCATCACCACTGTCCCATCTGCAAAACTTTCTCTTCATTTCACAGTGAAACTACTTATTAAACAGTAATTCCTCATTAGCCTTTTCACCCAACTCCTGACAACTACTGTTCTGCTTTCCATCTCTTGAGTTTGACTACTCTAGGCATCTCATAAGTGAAATCATGTGTTTGTCCTTTGCATCTGGCTTATTTCACTTTGTATGCTCTAAGGTTTGAACATGTCATAGCATGTGTCAGAATTTCACTTCTTTTTAAGACTGAATACTTTCCTATTGTGTGTAAATACCACATTTTGTTTATTCATCTGTTAATTGACATTTGAGTTGTTTCTACTTTTTGACAGTTGTGCCTAATGCTGCTTGAAGATGTGTAAATATGTTCAAATCACGGTTTCCAGTTGTTTTCAGTATATATCCAGAAGGAGAAATTATTGGATTGTATTCTACATTTAACTTTTTGCAGTATCATCATACTATTTTTCCTCATTCCTTTTTTTTTTTTTTTTTTTTGGTACCACGGATTGAACTCAGGTCCTTGCGTTTGGGAAGCAGGGGTGGAACCACTGAGCTAAATCCCCAGCCCACCTCATTCCTTTTTGAAGCAAGTACATTGATACCCAACCCTGATAAAAGACAGTATAAAATATAGAATCGAAATGCAAACCAATATCATTGATGAATATTGATATAAAAATATTAAATTAATTTTTGAGATAGGCTCTTGCTATGTTGTCCAGGCTGGCCTTGAACTCTCAGAATCTTCCTATCTCAGCCTCTTAAGTGTTGAGATTATAGGTATGTGCCACCATGCCTAGCTAAAAATACTTAAATATTCAAAAGAATGCTGCATCTAAAAACCAGTGTACTCTGATCAGGTCATATTTCAGAAATGCAAAGCTGACTGAATATTAGGAAATCCATTTCTGTCATGAATTAGAATAGAACTAAAGATAAAATCAAATAAGTATCAGTATAAATTCTAAAAAATCCTTTGACATTCTTAATAAAATCAGTCTTGCATGTAGAAATTGAGGGTTGCTTTAGGCCCAAAGCTAGTATTTTACTTGAGGGAAAACACTAGAGACATCTTCACGAGAATCAAGAGCAAGGCAGAAGAGGCCCGTTATCTCTATTACTCTGTATTACTGTTACTTTGTACCTAGATGGTCTGTAGGTATTAACCAGTGCAGTTAGAGAAGTCAATCAGAAGTATAAACTAGTATACAGAAATTTATACCTGTCAACAGCAAAAACCAGTCAAAATGTAAATTAGGGAAAAATCATGTGCAGTATCAGCAAAGTAGATTAGATCTTAGAAATAAACTTAGCATATGTGGTGCCAAAGCAAGCACTTTAGAAATAAACTTAAAAGAGTTACTATGACTTACTTGTATAAAGTTCTTGGTTCTCCTTAAGTTAATTTATAAGTATCACAAAACCATCAATATAAAACACCAACAAAGAGTTAGCTAAGTTGAAATGAAAAAATATGCTAGACTAGCGAGGATAAGAGTAGGTGGAAATTGTATGTGTAATACTAAGCCCATTAGACATAAAATATATATATATATATATAACACATACAATTAAGTGTATAGGGTGGGGGTATTTAGCTTCATGGTAGAGCATTTGCCTAGTATACATGAAGCCCTGGGTTTGATCCCCAGCACTGTAAAAACAAAATCAGTGTGATGTTGGCATGTGAATAGACAGGTCAGTGGTATGTAGAAGTTGAGCATAGGATAAAGGTGATACTTTAATTTCTTTCTTTCTTTTTTTTTTGGTACTGGGGATCGAACTCGGAACCTTGTGCTTGCGAGGCAGGCAGTGGCACCACTGAGCTAAATCCCTGTCCCCAATGATACCTTCATTTCTTGAGATTAAGTTGATGCTACTAGTCAATGATTTGGATGAAGTTAAATCTACTACTCAAACCATTCACAAGAATAAACTGCAAAAAGTACTAGAGAAAAACATGACATCCTCATCAAACCTGATATAGAAGAAGACTTTCTAATTATGCCTCAAAATTCAGAGGCAATAAAAATAATGATCAGTCAGCCTTTACAACATAAAAATAATTTCTTAATGGCAAAACAGTCATAAATTCAAAGGACATCTAAGATACTGGGAGAAAAGTTTTGTAACATGTACTACTGCCAAAGGGCTAATTTTCCTACTGTGTAACAAATACTTGAGGAACAAATGAAACCCTGATGGAAAAATGAGGGGGGGGGCATGGAGAATGAACAAACACTTAAGAAAAAATAATATAGAAACATGAGAAAGAGAAATGCAAATCAAAACCGCTGAAGCACAGTTTCTCACCTTGGGAATGCATAGTGGTACAACCTTTCTAGAGAAGCATCTGGCAATAATCTAGCAAGACTATATACACTTACCTTTTGACCTAACAATCCCACATCTAGGAATCTACCTTGAAAATATACTGCAAGAGTATAAAAATGTATAAGCAAAAGTATATCAATCACAACATTGTTTGTAATTACAAAAATATTGGAAACAACCTAAATGCCTATTCAGAGGAGAATGGTTATATAAACTTTGGCACATTCATGCAGTGGAATGGTATGAACCTGTAGAAAAGAATGAAGAAGATTTGTGTGAACTGATACCAAGTGATTTCTAAGATATATTGTTAAGTGGAAAAAATCCAAAGTGCAAAAGAGTGTATTTTTATGGGAGAAAGCAGATATACATGTGTAAAACAAAATATATGGGTATCATTTGGGCAGAAGAAATACTAAAGGTAAACAAGAAACAAATGAGATTGGTTACCTATCCGCTGTGGATATGAATGAGTTAATAGGGATGTGGAGAGAGCAGAACTTCTCTGAATATATAATTTTTGTATGGCTCTGACTGTTACAACCTGACAGTGTTTCATACACTCCAAAATTGAGTAATTAAGATCAATCAGGATGTTGGCCAACTCAAAATAGAATACATACAGTAATAAATGAATCTAATGGTGTTATACATGAAAAGTATAACTACATTGAAGGGGGCTGGTAATGAAAATAACTTAAGTACCTTAGAGGACAATATATTTTTTTTTCATACTAGGAATCGAACTCAGGGCCTCGTGCTTGCCAGGCAGGCACTGTTACTGCTGAACTACATCCCCAGCTCTGAGAACAATATTTTGACTCTAGTGAAAATAAGATATGAAAAGAACTATTAAAAGAAAAATCTTGTGCTATACTTACAGTGGTACAGATTAGAAATTCTCCAACTACTTATCCTGAATATTAGAAATAAATAAATAAATAAATAAATAAATAAATAAATATGTTACAGATAGTATCAGCCAGGTTTTTCACTGTTGGAGAGAACTTAGAGATAAGAAAAGAAGAAAGGCTAGTCTGAATTCTGATATTGGGTTGGAATTGTAGATATCAGTATGAATTTATGATCATTAAAAATATAGTAGATAGAAATAGATATAGGAGGGTATGTACTTTTATGTATACATACATAAATATATTTTCTAGCTTTATTTGCTAAGATGACTTAGAAGCAGTTAATTCTTTCCAACACTATTGCTCAGATCTTAGTGTCTAAATATTGCTCTTCAAGAAAGGGAACCAGGGAACTCCTGATCATCAAATCTAATGCAAGTTAAGAAACAAGTAATTATAGTAATGGATCCTAAGGTACAAAATAAAATGTATTAGTTCATACTGATATAAATGATGGATATCTCCCTACCAGATAACTTATTAATTACAAAAGGACATCTTTCAGAATAACTTTCCATTATGTTTTGTAAGTGTCAGAGTAATGAAAGTCAAAGACCTGAGGATCTTTCCCAGTTCGAAAGAAAGTACGGAGACATAATTGACTGAACACAGTGTGGGGTCTTGGATTGGATCCTGGACCAGAAAAGGAACAGTAGTTGGGATGAATTGGTGAAATCAGAATAAATTCCATAGATTAGTCAATAGTATTTTATCAGTGTTCATTCTATCGGTCTTCGTTGTATTTTGAAGTTCTGTTATTGTGTCATCCTGATGTATTAATTAGTCCTTTATCATCATGAAATAATCTTTATGTCTGATAAATCTGCTATTTTTTTTTACTTTGGCTTTCTAATGCATACCCTTTGATATCTTTCCATCCTTTTATTCTCAACCTACTTGTATCTTTTTATGTAAATTGCATCTCAAAAAGGGCATATTTTCAGCCCTTTTTGTAAATCAATTCCGTCTCCTCTTGTTTGGAATGTCTGGTTTATATTTAGTTTGATTATTGATATAGTTGGATAAAGTTAGTTGTCATTCTTATATCCTTTGTATTTGTGAAGGAGTTTGTTTATTTGTTTGTTTTTTGTTTTCCCTGCTTGCGGTCAAGGATTTTCCTTTTTAAAAAAATTTTTAACTGATTTATTTATTTATTTATTTAAAGACAGGGTCTCAGTAAGTTGCCAACTGATCTCTTCACTTGTTTTAGGCTACTTGACATCTGTGGTGCAGTCAACCAGAGATTTTCGCAGTATTGACATGTAAAATTTGGTATTTCCTCTCTCTGTCTCCTTTGAATTTTTGTGTCTACTTCCAGTTTTATTGGTAGCCACAAAGTCTGTCCTATGCCTCTTTAGGCTAGTAAGATTGCTGGTTTCTGTTTTGAGTTCCAGCCAGCCAAACACCATTTGGAGCCTGACAGCAGGTAAAGATCCACATAAAGGAGGTTACTAACTCAGGGCCATTTCTTTTCTTTTTTTTTTTTCAGGGCCATTTCTTTTCTTTAAGTACTTTCTCTCTGGTTCTAAGCCTGATTTTGATCTTTTTCTAGTGCTTTTTGATCATTGACATTGCTATTTAATCTAGAATTTAAAACTATCAGGGATGTTGCTTCCACATTACGAGAGGCAGAACTTTTACTCAGCACTGTTAGCAATAAACTTATGTTGCTTTTCTTACATTATTTGGAATTGCTGCTTAATTTCTACTGTAAGCATTCAACTTATTTTGTCTTCACTTGCAATAGTGTTAAAGACCTATATTGTTCCCTAATTCTCCAGTTACTATAAACAGTACCATTGGAACATTACTTCTTTGGCATATATATTTCAAGAGTGAGATTGCTGGATTGTATAGCATATTTCTATGCTTCGTTTCATAAGCAAATCCCCTTTCAGTGGGACTTGAGTCTTCTTTACTCACATCCCTACGATATTCAGAATTACCCAACTTTGTTTTGTTTGCTGATTTGAAGGATAGAAGATTGTATCATTTATACTCACATTTTCTGATTTCTATAGTTGTACACTTCACATCATTTTTCACCTTTTATATGTTGAGTTTTATGTCCGTTGCCTATTTTTCTGCCTATGCTTTTTGAGTGAGGTCTTTTCTCTTCCTTATGACTTGTGCTGTTTTGGACACATTTAATAAATTCCCATCTCAAGGCAATATTGTACTATATTTTCTTCTCTTAGTTTTATACTTTTCATATTTAGGTCTTTAATGCATTTGCCATTTTGGGGTAATATGATAGGAGACAGAAATCTAACTATGTTTCCCAAGTCGTTGCAGCCAGTCTTTCAAGTTTCACATTGTTTTTATTATCGTACTAGTGTTTGGGGGTATATGTTAACATCTGTTGAGATCATTCCACAAAGATGGCCTTCCTTATTATTTGAAACCTTTCCATAGTTCTCCATTGTCTTAGGATACAGTCAGTCATTTTTAACTGTTATAAGAAGGGCTTCGTGAAGTTGTATCTGCAGTTTCTGCCCAGCCTGCTAGTACTCTAAACTTGAGGTCATTCTTGCTCTGGGAAATGTCATACTGTTACTGTAGATAGCACAATATGTTTTGTTTTCTGTGTGTATTTTTCAGTATATTGTAGTCCTAGCCATTCCTGTTGTGTGTTAGACATTCAACAAATGTTTTTCGATCAGTTGAATAAATTGAATTGAATAACTTGTTCCTTATCCTTCGGTAACTAACATATTTAGACCAGGTTAATGTTTTGGGGCAATTAGTTTGGCTGACAAATAAAATTTATTTAATAACTACTTATAATCTCAGTGGGCATTCTCTAAAATCTTCCCTATTTTGAAATAATTATATATAGCTCCTTAATTATTTCCAATTTATTTACTAATCTCATTTGATCCTTAAAACAATCCTGTAGTAGGAAATATTGGTTATTACCTTTACATCAATTGTTTTTTTGTTGAATCATAGTATGTGTGATTTACCTGAGGTTCACACAACTACTTTTATATTTCTACCTTTTCTTTTTTTATTTTGAAAACGATTTTTCTCAGGCAGTTACAGAGTAGGAGTAATATTAATAAAAGCCATTTCAATCCATTGTTCTGCTAACTATATCTTAAAAGTAATATTTATAAGGTTTTCTTTTGTTGGCTTTTTCCTTTTGTTTTGGGCTGTCTTTAAGCTTTATGACTATGACTATAATGGCTTTCAGTTGTATTAGTGCTTTTGAGGAGAGAACTGTGGGTAAATGATTTCATTTAGAGATTTGCCTATGGAACTTTACTACAAACATAGACTATAACTTTGGGAGTTTTGATGTATTTAAAATCATAGTATTGTAAATATTTTTGTAGGATATTTTATATATGAGAAACTGTCTTTAAAACTTAGATTTTAACTATTTTTTTACTTTTTTAGATTTTGTTCAAGCATTTTTGACAGGTGCTCATTGTTTACTGCTTTGTTTGGAAACTTGGTGTTTCTAGGCAGACAGATTATACAATTAGAGGTAGACTATTTCTCTGGGCTTTATTAATATTAAAGTTGAAGTCAGTTATCTTATTAAATAGGTTGAGGCTATCTTAGTGAGAGTTGGCAAATTCCTAAAAGGTCATATTTTAATGATATTTTGCCATAGTGAATGGTAATTTTACTGGTGTTAGGTACTCTGGAACATGGCCTATTCAAAGCTGCCTAGTGTTAAAGAAACACTCAATAATGAAGTCAGCACTTTTTCCCTTTCAGTTGGTTTTTAAAAATATGCTAAAGCATCTTCAGTATTGTGTAATTCTTAGTATATGAGATAGTTCTTTAAAGATTATAATGACTTCATTTTTCTCTAAATCTCTCTGCTCTTTAGAGGAAGTATCATTCTGCAAAGGAAGCTTATGAACAACTTTTGCAGACAAAAAATCTTTCTGCACAAGTAAAAGCAACTGTCTTACAGCAATTAGGTATGTAATAGCATATATGTAGCTTATTATAAGTGTTTCTCTTTATGTTGTTTTTTTTTTAACATGTGAGGAGTGGCAAATATGTAGTTTGTGTATTCTAATCCTTTTCCTTCCTTTGTGCAAATTTGATAAAAATTAATTTGAACACAACATCTTTCTACCCTTGCTAAGCATTGCCATTTTCTAGTCTATCTCAGTATGATTCTTTAATGCAGATGATCCTTTTAATCTTTCAAAATTATTTCTAGTATTTAACCCATAATACATGCCATATATGTACTTACTCAGTAAAGTTCAGTGATTTGCCTAAAGTCACTTAGTGGTTGGTGAGCTTGCTTTCTTAACTTTATCAATACTAATTGATAAACTGTGAAATTAAAACATTCTATCTAAAAACTGTAGGACGTTTAACATTATGGTTTCTATAAGTATGTGGTTGTATTCTCATACTGAGCTTGAGGGAACCTGGTCATTTGGATGTTATGTGTCACTATCACCAAGAAGATATGGGAAGAGCTCCCCAATATTTCATTTTGTTGCCTAATTATTGAGGGCTTTTTTCCCTGTATTTTGTATTTAAATTATCTTTTCAGTTTTGTTTTGTTTTGGCAGGCAAATCTGTACAAATGTATTTTTAACCAACTTTGTATGTTTTTTTTTTAATGGTACCAGGGATCAAACTCAGGACCTTGCGCTTGTGAGGCAGGCGGCAGCACCACTGAGCTGAATCCCTGGCCTGTGGTTGTTTTCATAATGTAACTTTTTAATATAATTTTAAACTTAGATTTATTAATATCATATGATTGGCTATACAAAATGAACATATTACCTTCATATAAAACCTTTGCTTTTAGTTTTATCCATTAAAAGTTTACTTGAGTTGTCTGTACTCTTAAGAATTATGGAAGCCCAAGCAGGAGAAACATGCCTGTAATGCCAGCATTCAGGAGTCCACAGGCAGAAAGATCACAGTTTGAGACCAGCCTGGACTACATAGCAAGTTTGTGGCCTCCCTGCTTGCATAGAGAGATTCTTGTTTCTCCCCTCCCCCTAAAAAAAGAATTAAAGAAGATGAAAATTTTTAATGAATTATATGGTATTTGAATTACGTGCATTTGTATCTTTAAAACAAGCTTTTAGGGGGCCGGGGATTTAGCTCTGTGGTTTCCCCACCTGCTGCGCAAGCGCAAGGACCCAAGTTCGATCCCTGGTACCAAAAAAACCCCAAAAAACAAAAAACAAGCTTTTAGTACAGTAAAAATGGTTTTGATTCTGAAAAAGACCAAGTGAGATGCCTTTAAAATACTTTTACTCATTCATCTAGTGTTTGAATGTGAACTGTTTGTTATCCACACTATGTATAATTGTTCAGTTTTAAATACATTTTAGCTTCACTAAAAATGTCAACAGCAAAAATGCATATTCTTTATAAATTTAAGAAATACATTGAAATGATTTTGCTTTGAGCTATTTGTGAGTCATGAATCACGTGGTTTCTTTGGCAATGGCCTATCAAATTTCAGAATATAAAAGTAAACTATTCTTGGTTTTTTGGATAGAAGAATACTAACTGAGTCTAATTTATGGCTGTATACCTGTTATGGCTGCTTCTAGAGCAGCTTCTTTTGGAACCTGTTACTCTAGATCTTTTTCTTCTAGTAATAACAGGAGCAATATGGGAAGAACAAATGTGTTTTAATCTGAACCGTCATTGTTTCTTGGAGATAAGTAGTGTCTTGGAGATTCTTAAAATGTACATTTATTTTTATATAGACTAGTAAATAATATAAAATAGTAATATTTTATATTCCTTGTTCATAACTTGAATTTTTTAAAAGTATCAATACTAGAAAATGACTTGATAGCCAATAGAACTTTGTTAGTTATAATTTTATAATGAACATATTTGACTGATAGTAGATCTGAAATCCCAGTTATAATTGAAATCTTACAGTGAAAAGGTACACTATAGTATTTATGGTTTATAATCTACTTTTGGTATTTAAAATTGTTTTAATTTGTCTTGAATAAAAGTTCTGTATCGCTTGACATTACCTTACTGTGAGAATCAGACTTTCTTATTGCCAGAATTGGCAATTCTAAAATTTGGGAGTATGTACTCCAAACCAAATCACTAAGTTGACCGAAAAGGGTATTTTTATTTGTTTTCTGTTTAGTGTTCTTAAAAACAGAAGACCAATGAAGTAATTAAGTAATGTATGTAAATATTTTTAAATCATTTACTGTAGGTTGGATGCATCATACTGTGGATCTCTTGGGAGATAAAGCTACCAAGGAAAGTTATGCTATTCAGTATCTCCAGAAGTCATTGGAAGCAGATCCAAATTCTGGCCAGTCCTGGTACTTCCTTGGAAGGTGAGACTTATCAGACATTTGTATTTGGTTTTGTCTATTCCAGCTAAGAGATTTCAATTACAATTTAAAATGTTAGTTTACCGCTAGGCATGGTGGTACATGCCTATAATCCCAGCATTTGAAGACTGAGACAGGAAGATTGGGAGTTTAAGAGCAGCCTGCACTACATAATAAGACCCTTCCTCCCCCAAGTTAGTTGACATTTATATTTTGAACAATGTATTTTCTCATTTAAATATAGTACATTGTAACAAAGATTCATAGAAGTTAAATAGTACAAGGAAGCATCTAAATGTGGTGATTTTTCTCATAACATAATCTATTCTAGCAGGCATTTTTTATTTTGCTTAAATGACTTTTAATTTGACCAGAATTATTGCTGGTTTTTAAAAAGTTTTATGAGATATTAATTTGTCAATAAAGCATTCAAATGCCTTTCATTCTGATTTCTACTTTCTCTTTATGTGTACTTAACAGAACAAAGAATTTCTTAACTGCCCAATAACTACTGGTAGCAAATAGAGCCTTTTAATTTATACTTTTGATTAATAATATATCCAATAGAATAGACATACTTGATTAATAGTATCTCAAGTCACAATTCTACCTGAAATGTTACAGTGAAAAGTAGTTATATTACTATTGGAGTTGTTGGAAAGAAGTGACATGTTTTGTAAATAGTTTTCAGAGTTCATAAAGTTTCTCCATACTCTTCAAACATTGAATATTATAATGCTTCAGGGATTATCTGAAATATACTTTAGGTATATGCTATCTGATATATTTTTGTTCCATCTTCAGATTACGTTTTGGTTCCTAATCAGTTTTAACTTTCATGATATAGTGGAAAGATCCAAAGATTTGGATTTACGTACTGGTTTAGTTATTGTTTGTAGAATTATGGATACAGTTAAATCATGAGGCTTCAATTTTCCTTAAGCTATAGTGTTATAATAGGATTGTATTAAATCAGTGGCTATCGGTGAGGGGAGCTGTTGGAGAGTGCTACTGGCATCTAGTCAGTGGGTAGAGCCCACTACTGCTGAATATCCTACAATGCATGGGATAACTTTACAACAAAGAATTACCTGGCTCCAAATGTCTTTAATCTTGTGGTTGAGAAATTTTAGATTAGTTTACCTGGTTGATACCTTCCTAGACCAAAGGTTTCAATTTTATGATTTCTTTTGAAATTATCTTATTTTGGTTTAAGTTTTTTCATGCTCTTTTTACATAGGAATATTTGAGTTTGTTTATATAATTTCATTTTTCATTTAAAATTTATCAAAGTATGATTAGATGGAAGAGAATGGTGCTATGATGTTTCCTTTAAAAAATATTTGATTACTCAGTAGTGATATATACAATATGAGTTGACTGGAAAGGTACCTTTTTTTGGCAGGGATTTTTTTCATCCTATTCCATGCTTATAAAGTTGTCTAATTTGGGTTGTTCCTAAATAAAGGTTGAGAGTACAAACTTTGTGTTTCTCTTTTTCTGGAGTAGAAACTGGATCTTACCAACTTGCTATCTGTGTATCTTTTTGTCTGACAAAATGACTATTTAATAATGAAATAAATGAACTAACTAAACTCCATTTGTATTTGAGGTAGCACCATTACTACTGTTACTGTAGCAAAATGTGAGGCTTCTGTAGTGCCTATTAAAGAGGTCTGGCACTGGGAAGTGTGTGGGGGTGCCTAGTCATTGCCTCTAGTTTTAAGGTTTATATATGAAAATTTCTTTACAGATTAAAAAAAAATGTATGCTAGAACATGTTCCTTTTCACCCAAAATAAAAAGTAATAGTTTAATAAAATTGCAGTAGTTTGGATCACTTTTTAATGCTTTAAAATTTAAATTCTAGTTTTATAAAATTAATATAGTGAGCTACATCTAAAATTACTTTTATTAATGCTTTATTTCTCAGTTTCATTCAACAGAATTTCACAGGTTTATTTATTTATTTTTTCTTGCAGTTAACTTTTATATCCTGAGCCATTGAGATGCTTTTAATGAAATCTTTTGGGAAACTTTTCCAAATATGCATTTTTCTAACTTGTCAAATAAGAGATACTCTTCACAATTTGACTTGCTTTGGGGTTCAAGATGATCATTTTAGACATTTTTCATCTGTAGTATGATTCTGGTTCTGTTTTATGCTTTCTTTCATGTTTGCTTATCCTCTCTCACTGCCTTCTATTATGTTGCTTCTAATCCATTTCATTGTGAGAAAATTTTATAAATAAATTATATCGTAAAAGTTATTAAAGCTACAACCGAAGACCTCAAGAGTCACTAAGAAACTTTGGGATTTGATGGTTGTAATATTTCTCAGGCTTTTTAATCACTTGCCTCTTCATTTAACTCTATGTTGAAGATTGAATGTGCTCATCATTGAGCATGTGTGTATCAAAGTGAAATTGTAATATGGCATTCTGCAATACTAGCCCCAGTCATTGACCATGTTCTCAAAGAGTTACAGAACCTTAGAACTGGAAGGGATGAGGGAAGTCACCCAGTTCACCCCAGGTTCACCCAAGGCTTGGTTTTTTTTGTTTTTGGTTTTGTTTTGTTTGTTTTATTATTAGTATACAAAGCTGTCTCAGAAGATACCTTGTTAAGTTTTATTAGAGCAGAACTGGGGTTGGGGATTTAACTCAGTGGTTCCACCACCTGCCTCACAAGCACAAGGTCCCGAGTTCGGTCCCTGGTACCCAAAAAAAAAAAAAAAAAAAAGAAGTAGAGTAGAACTGGTTGGTGGTTGGACTGGGATATTTCTGTTTGGACATACTGGTTTTCTACTTTGCAGATATAGAATGTAAAAACATTGTTTTTGTGAAATATTGCTTTTTTCTCTCTATGGCTAGGCAAATTTGTCTATAAATCTGAGATTTGGCTTCAATTTAACAACAAAAGGAGCATGTTTTCTACTATCTCTTAAGCATTCCTTTTCCCTCTGGTGTCTGTTCCTGTTTGGCATTATTGCTGACTCCTTCACATGAATTCTCTATTCATAAAACAGTTTGCAGATGCTGTGTGAAACTACCTTTTTTTAAAATCTCAGTCACTAACATTTCAGTCCACAAGATAGTAATTCCTTACTTATTTTTATCTCTCTCATAGGTGTTCTATGTTTTTTCATAGCCTCATTGCCATATAGATAAAATCCAAATTTGTATTTCAATACTTAAAGCTATTTATACCTAAAGCTAACCCTAAATTCTAGGACTGTGTCTGCTCTTTAACACTTCTCATTTTAATGTCTCTATCTTGCATCAAAATCAGCATTTTCTGACCACATTCATCATGTTCTTCCCCAAACCAGCTGGTTCTTTTCCTTTTGCAAAAATGTCAGTTTTTGTTTGTTTTTTTATGTGCTGGGGATTGAACCCAGGACCTTGTGTGGGCTAGGCAAGCACCCTATCCGTGAACTAGAATATAGTTGCCCCTTTCTTTTTTCCTGTTTAATTAGACCTTAAAAGTTGTAGCCACCATCCCTGTGGACATCTAATCCAATGGCGGTGAACCTGTAGTACATGTGCCATGGCAGGCTGTTTGTATCATTGAAAGCTCCGAAAGGTTTCCCATCACTGACTAATCAATCAGTCAGTCAGTCAGTCAGTTATGAAGTCTTCTATCAGTCTTTGCTTTCCTGTTTCTCACATCTCTTATTCTTGCCACTTTGATTACTTTCACTTCAAGTTTGGCCTGTTCCAAATGAGTGAGTGTGGTCATCTTCTCTTTTACTGTACATAACTTATTTTTCTTCCAGTTTGTCCTACACATTGTCAGGAGATTGATAGTCCTGTAAAGTACTTCAGTCATGAAATTCCCTTTGTTAGGAAAGCAGACTACAGGGTATTTTTGGGCTAGATTGAAAATTCTCTATTTTTTTTTTATCTGTGTTTTCTTATAAGTACATTAGATTTTGCTCATACTGTTCAATCTACTTAAAATATCTCCTCTTCACTACCTTAATCAGTGATTTCCAGTCTTAAATTATACAAATCAATACAATTTCAAAGAATAACCTTAAGGATAAAAATATAGTGTTTAAGCAAGTAAATACATTTAATTTTTAAATCCCAAAATAGGTGAATTACAGGACAAATATTAGCTTATTATAAATTGTTCTATATGTATCTATATGTTTTTTCCATGTTGTTTGCTTGGCAAAATTGCCATATTAAATACACATCTATATATATTCACATCTCTTACCCACTTTCCCTCTCCCAAATCCTGCACTTCATAGTGGTCTCTTCTTACATTGTCTGTGCTGGCCATTTGATATGGCATTGTGACATATCTTAAATCCTCAACTAAATGTTAGCTCCTTGAAGTTAGGGACTGGGCTTTTCTTTTTTTCTTTTCAATTATTTTCTTTTCCTTTTCCTTTTCTTTTTCTTTTCTTTTCCCTTTGGTGCCAAGTCTCAAGATAATTTCTGTATTTATGATTTCAGCTGCTATTCTTATATACAGCAGCTACATCTACATTAAAAAATGGCACATCTTTTGAAGCTTCAGTCTTACCTTTCTGTCTTTACTAGTCATTAAATATTATACTTTATCTTTTCTTTTCTTTTTTTGGTACCAGGGATCGAACTCGGGTCCTTGCACTTGCACAGCAGACAGTGAAACCACTGAGCTAAATCCCCAGCCCTACTTTATCTTTTCTATATTATTTTTGATACTTAGTTTGAGATTAACTATGTTATAATTGCATCTTTTATTAATTAAAGATTGAGAAAAGATTTGAAATCTTGATTCAAGACTTGCCAACATAAAGTGTTTTGTTTCGTTTTTTAACTTCATATTCTGACTGTACGAGGAACTAGAGGGGATGTGTTCAACTTTAAATATGATAATATTGGGCCAGGGATTTAGCTCAGTGGTTCCGGCGCCTGCCTTGCAAGTGCAAGGTCCCGAGTTTGATCCCTGGTACCCCACCCCCAAATAATAATAATAAAATAAAAAATATTGAAGTAATGTGGCATTTATTTAATAAAATTTATTAATGCAGCATGCTTTAATACCTATAAGACAAACTATAATATAGTTTATTTCAGGAGTAATTATAATGTACATTATCAATTCCTTGTATATACACACATATACATAAATATATTAGATTATTAGGTCTTAAAAAATATTTGCTTTGATAATCATTTCAGAAAAAATTAATTTGAGTACAAATGCAATTTTCTTGACTTTTTTCCTCCTCTTTTCTCAGGTGCTATTCAAGTATTGGGAAAGTTCAGGATGCCTTTATATCTTACAGGCAGTCTATTGATAAATCAGAAGCAAGTGCAGATACATGGTGTTCAATAGGGTAAGACTTTGTATAAAAGTAATGGTAATTTATTTGATATACAAAGATTGTTCTATCATGTATAATGAATGTCCTTTGTAGTTTAAATCATGTTATGAAGCTAAGCAGTTCTTATTTGACTTAATTTTTTTCTTAATGTGTCTTTCTAGTGTGTTATATCAACAGCAAAATCAGCCTATGGATGCTTTACAGGCCTATATTTGTGCTGTACAATTGGACCATGGCCATGCTGCAGCCTGGATGGATCTAGGCACTCTCTATGAATCCTGCAACCAGCCTCAGGATGCCATTAAATGCTACTTAAATGCAACTAGAAGCAAAAGTTGTAGTAATACCTCTGCACTTGCAGCAAGAATTAAGTATTTGCAGGTAAAATTTTTACATAGCAATTTTTTAAAACCACATATTTCCCCAGGACACTTAGGCAGGAGGAGGGTGGCTGGAAAGTTTATGTAGTTGTGTTTTGACGTCTATAATCTGTTTCCATATTTTGTAAACATACTGTAGCTTGTAATATTATTTCACTTTTCATTTTAAGTAAGATATGCAATATTTTAAAAGATGCTCTTGGGCCGGGGATTTAGCTCAGTGGTTTCGCTGCCTGCTGCGCAAGCGCAAGGACCCGAGTTCGATCTCCGGCACCAAAAATAAATAAATAAAAGATGCTCTTTTGCACATTTACACTGTTGATGCATATTAATTTGCACAATTCTTTTCTATGTACTGTCTACATTTTTAAGTTGTCATAGCATTTTAAAGAAAAGAACACAAACACTGTCTTTCACTCTCACTTGGAGTTTCATTAGAAGACAGCTATGAGAACTCTGAAAACAGAGCTCAGCTTTGTTTTAATTCTCACAAAGGTTATATTCCGGTTACCCTCTTTATACTTAGTATCTTTCTAAAGCCCCAAATTTCGAATCTATTTTCTTTAAGAAACATTTAGTTATACCATTTAGGAAGATTTAGTGGACTTGCTCTTACTCAAGTAGGCTTGTGTTAAATTTGCTTTTTACATAATTTTTCCTAGGCTCAGTTGTGTAACCTTCCACAAGGTAGTCTACAGAATAAAACTAAATTACTTCCTAGTATTGAGGAGGCATGGAGCCTACCAATCCCCGCAGAGCTTACCTCCAGGCAGGGTGCCATGAACACAGCACAGCAGGTGAGAAGTTGGGTTATGTTCTGCAGGTGCCCAGCTTTAAGGGTTCTTTTCAATCTGTAGTGGTCAAGCTTATTTTAACTAAGCACAGGAGGCTTTTATTAATGAAAGCCTTTTGGTTTAATTGCTAAGGGAATCTAGATCAAAATAAAATTCCCTCTGATATGGGAAGAAATTTTGGGGTACCAACTTAGAACCTTTGTGCATTTTCATGATTTGAAGATTTCTTAAAATAATGCTGCATTGGTTTATTTAATTTTTAAAGCAAGTTTTTCAAAGGAAGGTACACATTCCTCTGTTGATGATTCATTTTATTTTGATTTTCAATAATCAGCGATGTCCACATAGCTTTGCAAAACATGTAACTTGTAAAGTTTTATAATTTGAAGGAATGAATTAAGAATATATAGAACCCTATTTTTGTCTTCCTTCTGTGATTCTTAGGCATGTAAACCTCATCATCCAAATACTGAACCTGTATTAGGCCTCAGTCAAACACCAATTTCACAGCAGTCCTTGCCACTACACATGATTCCTTCTAGCCAAGTAGATGACCTGTCCAGTCCTGCCAAGAGGAAAAGAACATCTAGTCCAACAAAGGTATATATTTTAGAGAAATAGAAAATCCCAATCAAAAAAGAAGCTCCAACTGCCCTAAAATTGTGCAGCTTGAGCATCTCCTGTCCTTTACTTTAAATCTGTGGACATCAAAGAGTGAAAGGTTTGAGTTTCTTCATCCTCAATCTTAGAATCATATTAACTGTAGAAAGTAGGGATAAGTTTGCATTCATCAAATCATTTTATTCATCTCCCTGCCGTTAAGCTCTCAGGACACTTTTCATCATCACTTTTTACTGACATTGAAATAAATTTAATGTTGGATCTAGTGGACAGTGTGATATTTAGGCTAGCCATTTGGGCCATAGTTTAGGGGTGGGCCTTTTTGGGTGGCTTATTAAAGAATTTTTTTTTAAACTTAATGATTTCCAATTTTATGCATGTAAAAATTAAAAAATAATGTGTTATAATATTTTTCATATATATAAATATTCCAATTCATGGTCATTTGGTCTCCATTAGTCATTATTGTTAACTCTGTGGATTTAACCAAATGTTCTTTAATTTTTTAAAAATCAATTTTCCTCAGAATACTTCTGATAATTGGAGTAGTGGCCCTGCTGTGTCACATCCTCCAGTACAGCAGCAAGCTCATTCATGGTGTTTGACACCACAGAAATTACAGGTATGTAAGATATGCTTTTGACAAATTATTTCTTCTATTAGAAAGGAGTAGAGGTAGTAAGCTTTAAGTTCTTTATTAATTCCTAAATCTGAATGGGATTAAACTCAATATTTATATAAGTAAAATGAACCCATATTTACCAGAATAATGGAGATCATTCATTCTTTTCTTTTGCTTGCTTTTAGTTTTGCTTTTTTTTATAATAAGTAATACATTCACATGGTTAAAATTGTGTTAGGCATAAATATAGAGTACAGTAGAAGGATAAAATCTTCCAAGTCCTTCTTTTACCCATTCAGTTTCCTTTCTAACAGACAGATGGTATTAAGTTTCTTATCTGTCTTTCCAGAGGTATTTTGTGCATGTATAAGCAAATTTATCCACCCGTTTTCATGTACTATCTTTGTCTTTTACTACAAATGATGAAATACTATATACAAATAGTTTACCCTTTATCTGTAATTTCACTTTCTGCAATTTTCGTTACCTACAGTCAACCGTGGTTTGAAAATTTAAATGGAAAATTCCAGAAATAAACAATTGGTAAATTTTAAGTTGCATCATTCTGAGTGACATGATAAAATCCCATGCCATCTCACCAGGCCCATGAATCATTCCTTTGTCCAGCATAGCCACATTATATATACTATTGCCCTTTAGCCACATAGTAGCCATCTCATTAATCAAAACAACTGTTGCAATATTAAATTGCTTATATTCAAATAATCCTTATTTTACCTAATAGCCCCAAAGCACAAGAGTGTTGTGATGGCAATTTGGATATGCCAAAGCCACAGAATGCTTCTTTAAGTGAAAAGATGAAAGCTCCCGCTTAATAAAAGAAGGAAATCATATGCTAAAGTTGCTAAGCTCTGCAGTAAGAATGCATATCTTATTGGTAAACTTGTGAAGAAGAAAAAAAAGTGTGCTAGTTTTACTGTCACACCTCCAAATGCACAGCCACAGTGTGCAATTTAGTTCAGATGAAAAAGGCATTAAATTTTAGATCTAGTGTATCTGTGGTTTTAAGTATCCACTGTGGAGCTTAGAAGATATCTTTCACAGGTGGGGGGGGGTCTGTTTGTGTGCTGTTAATGTATTTTACAGAACATTTTGTATCAGTATATAGAGAACTTGTTTTATGGTTACATCATATTTCTTTATTAGATGCTACTGTTGTTTAAGCAGCTTACTCATTTTGGACATTCAGATTGTTGGCAAACTTCCTATTCTAAGCAGTGCTGCTTTGAGCATATTTGTCATAATGAATTTTTAAATTTGAAGAGTTTTCTGTGTGAATATTGAAAAATATATTGAGTAAAATTTTGTGCTCATCTCTGAAAGATCACATTACAGTAAGCCTTGTTCATATGAATCCTCAATTCTTACTTAGATTTCTCAAGTGTTTTAAAGGGTTTTATCCTGGGATTGATGGTTATTGGTCAAAAATCAGTATCTTTGACCAAATAGTAGTTTAGAGTTTATCTTAATTATTTCAGAGAATGGTTGCTGAGAGTAGTATCTTAGATATGTCTTTGACTGTATTCTCCTTTTTTCTTCTTCTAGCACTTGGAACAGCTCCGCGCAAACAGAAATAATTTAAATCCAGCACAGAAATTGATGCTAGAACAGCTGGAAAGTCAATTTGTCTTAATGCAACAACATCAAGTGTGTATAGCATTTTCCCCCCTAAAATTTGTTAGCATTCCGAGTATTTTTATTGACTGTTGCATCATTTTAGAGCACATTTATACTCCATTCTACTTCCTATAGCTGTTTGTTAGAATCTACTGAATGTGCTTCTTAAAATACTTGTAATAGAGTATTTTAACTGCTGTAAATTTAATTTTGAACAGACTTTGTGTTTTATTATTTATTTGTGTGACACTTCACATGTATTCTAGGTCTATTTAAATTATTTAGTACTTAATAAGCTATCTTAAACTGAGGTGAGGTTTTGTAGGACTTGTTTTAGTTTGGAAGATCTGGCATACATCTGACAGAATGAAATTCTGAGGTCCCTACTTTATGATTGGGAAAAAGTCATTTAAATTTCAGAGTTGTTTTTCATAATTTTCAGCTGTGTTATTTTGTCATTATTAATGGGATGTTTCTTTAAAATGAAACACTTCTGCTTTTCTAGAAACTCTTATCTAAAAGTGAACAAGCATAATTTCTTGTTTTTTAACACCCCCCACCCCCCCGCCAGATCCTTGTGCTAGGCAGGCACAGTGCCATTAAGCTACATCCCTGGCCCCAAAGTTGGCATTTTTCAACCCAGAGAAATTAAATTAAATCTTGGAGTCAAATCAAGATTCCCTGGTTCTCTCCCCTGTAGACCACACAAATAGCATTTACTTTCCATTTGTTTTTGATAGATGAGACAAACAGGAGCTGCACAGGTACGATCTACTGGAATTCTTAATGGGCCAACAGCTGACTCATCACTGCCTACAAACTCAGTCTCTGGCCAGCAGCCACAGCTTACTCTGACCAGAGTGCCTAGCGTCTCTCAGCCTACAGTCCGCCCTGCCTGCCCTGGGCAGCCTTTGGCCAATGGACCCTTTTCTGCAGGCCATATTCCTTGTAGCACATCAAGAACGCTGGGAAATACAGACACTATTTTGATAGGCAATAATCACATAACAGGAAGTGGAAGTAATGGAAACGTGCCTTACCTGCAGCGAAACGCACTCACTCTACCTCATAACCGCACAAACCTGACCAGCAGCGCAGAGGAGCCGTGGAAAAACCAACTATCTAACTCCACTCAGGTAATAGAATGCCTAGCTATTTTGTTGGTTTTTCACATAATAGTTTGTCTTTATTTGGTTTTATATATTTTGAGACAAAAGTTTGAGGAACCATTTTTATAAGAATTTTGCAGTAGTATAATGTTACTACTATGTTGTGATTCAGTATATATTATAGGAGTATATTTTCTTCTGTAAAATTTTCACAGACATAGATAATCCAACAAATTTACAAAAGAAGAAGAAAAATGATCATATAATTCCCCCCACACCCACTGTTAATTTACAGTGTCATCTTAAGCAAAATATTCATTTCTGCAACAGTAGGTAGTGATCAGCATCTAGGTATATTTGAAAGCCTTAGCTGATAGAGTAAGATGTGAGAAAGAGGAGTCTGAGCTACTTTGATAGACTAAAAGGATAGATGAGGCTGGGTCAAATCACCTAGGGGTGAGAAAAGATTTAAGAAAAACACTGAATTTGAGATTGAGCCCTGGAGGATAATATGCCAGGAAATTGAGGAACTAGCAAAGAAGAATAGAAGAGGATTGATCTGAGTGATGCTCTGAAAGCCAAATGAAGAAAGTATTTTAAGGAGGAGAGCATGATTCAAATGTGCATCAGTGCTCATAGGAGTTGATCGTCTGAGGTATTTGGTGACATTGCTGGGGTTGCCTGTACCACAGGGTACAGGCAAAATATACCCTGTGACCTGTGGGTTTATTTTTTTTAATAACCAGTGGATGTTTTAAAAAATTATGGAGTTTTTAAAAATTAAGGGTAATTTTTACATTGTTAAAGAGTTATTTAGAAAAATGTGTGATAATATTCTGTGACCTGCAAAGCCTAAATATTTGCTATCTGAACCCTCACAGAAAAGATTTGCCAAACTTTGGAAAAGAGCAATTTCAGTGGATTGTTGGGGGCAGAAGTTTAATTGTAGTTCATTAAAGATGAATGGATAGCCCGGCATGGTGGTGCATACCTGTAATCTCAGCACTAGGGAGGCTGAGACAGGAGGGTCACAGAGTTCGAGGCCAGCCTGGACTACATAATGAGTTCAAAGCCAGCCTGAACTACATAGTGATACCCTGTCTCCAAAAACAAAAACCAACCAAACAAAAAAATGAACTGGAAGGAGAAACACTAAA